>NC_088388.1:127720000-128920000 GCF_037993035.2 Macaca fascicularis | reverse complement strand
CCAGAGCATATAAGATCCAACCCAGAAAGAGCCAGGTACCCTCTGAAGGGACATTGGTGGCTGATGCTCAAGGAGGTGCCACCTCCCTAGCCAGGGGCATTGGAAAAGTGACCTTGCTGGAAGGAACATTGTCCTCTAAGAAGCTGCCTGAGTAACACAAGACATGAGAGGCAGGAAGGGAGAAGGCTTGGGAAGCACAGGAGGACCTCCTTTCCCATGCCCACATGCCCTGTCTGCTGCTGCCCTCACCTGCACTGCACGCCTGGGTGACAAGGACACCGGGAACTTGGTGCTCTGCACATCCTCCGCAAGCCTGCCAGCCAGGTACTGCTATTACCTCCCTTTGCAGATAAGGAGGCCAAAGCACCAGCAGGAGTGACTGTCAGTGGAGGTCACGCATAGTTCACAGAGCCTGGAACTGGGGTTTGGACCCGGATCCTTGAGCTGATTCTCTGCAC
The DNA here is from genome assembly GCF_037993035.2 of Macaca fascicularis. NCBI lineage: Eukaryota > Metazoa > Chordata > Mammalia > Primates > Cercopithecidae > Macaca > Macaca fascicularis. Next base: position 128,919,542 of record NC_088388.1, on the reverse strand, counting down.
CTCAAACTCTCTTCCCAGATGCCCACCACCCCCCGACCACACACCCCTGCAAGTGGGACGCTGCCCTCGAGGCTCTCCCTGCGCTTGTTTCCCCCAGTGGTGGGGTCCACCCCCGACCCGGGAGCCCCTCTCTTAGTCCCTACTCCTCGTGGCCCTTCTTGTAACCCTTTCCCCAGACTCCTCCCACCTCCCCACCTCTGGCACAAAGCCTGCAAGTATATATTCCTCTCTCCTCATCTCTCTCACTGAGAAAGTCAATCCCACAAGATATCCCCCAAAGGAAAGAATGAAAAGAAGAAATAAAATAGTCCCTCACGTCTAGCCCAAATATTCTTTTTAATTTTTTGTCAAGTTGGGCTTGCCAAGTCAGTTTCTTTCGATGAAGCAGAGGACTCGGGTGCAGCCACGGCCCACACAGGCTCTGAGGTGCAAGCCGCGAGCAGATGCCATCAGGGTGGACATGCACCATGGACACACAGACAGGGACCTGGCCCAGGCATGAGACCAAGAGTACAGAGCCCAGAACAGGCCAGCACTGTCACTACTCATGTAGTGGCCACAGTGTCACTGACCAAGTGTCAACGTGGGTTACCAGGGACCCACAAAGAAAACTGTATTGCAAGACCCAGGGAAAAGGGACAAGAATCTACAGGTGCCTTTCAAAAATAATCCATGCCACAGGGAAGCAAGTGCCAAAAAGAAGCCAATCTCTTGGGTGGGGACAATAACCTAAGAAGCTGTCACTTGTCTCTGTGGCAAAGCTATAAAGAAGCTCTTGGTCACCAAAAGGGAATAGTGAGGACGAAACCTGTCAGATTCCCACCTGGTGTTGCAGACAACATCCAGCCATGACAGGCATTCCTGCCTGCTTCTAGAGACGTCTAGAATGAGCCAGTCTCTGCATGACTTGATGACACTTCCCTTAAGTAATTCTTCCTATATCTGTAGTTCCTGAGCTGCCTTCCAAATTTAATTTTCCAGGTAGGTTCTATTACAAAAGAGAGGTGAATATAACAACAAAACATTGCTGTGTGTTGAATTCTTACCAATATCTGCTTTACAGACATTTCTTCAATAAGCAGTCGCAACAGCCCTCTGAGTTAGGGTTATTTTATAGACGAAGCTGTATCTGCCTATTGTTAAGTTATTTACAAGTAAATGTTGGTCTAAATACTTTTATTCCTCATTCCTCTCTGCACGTTTCAGTGCAGTGCCTTGCATAAACGGTAGACTCTCAATTATTCGTTCAATTAAATTGATCAAGATCTAACAATACACTCTAGGATTAAGAACACCATACTTCTTAACATAAATTGCATATAAGAGCTTTTTTCCTTTTCTATTACCTTTCCATGGTAATAAAAATAGCTAATATTCATCGGTCTTACTAGGTGCCAAGCACTGTGCCAGTGAATGCATTCCATTCATTTTCTGATCTATCATAAAAATCTTATTATTTTCTCCATTATGAATGCAGAAACAGAGATCTAGAGCAGCTGTTACAAAGCAGCAAAGTCAGGATCTGAGCCTGTGCTCAAATTTAGAGTCAAACAATCTGACTCTAGGTGTGTGCTCTTCATCACTAAGCTAATACCAAAAACAAAGCATAAAACAAAAGAAATTCATACAATAAAGAAATGGAGGGAAATCACCAGAGTTCATTCCCATACCACCACATCCCTATCACCAGCATGGCCCCCACTTTCTCAAAATTTTCCCTGTTAAACATTCAGCATACAGCTTTCCACATGTTTTTTGGTATACCTATATACATATAGGTTACATATATACTCTTTGTTTTCAAAATGGTATCATACTTATTATACTGATCTGCAATTTATTTATCTCTAAAAATTCTAGGCATCTTTCCACATGAGTATATTTAGCTTGTTATGAGCTTAATTGTGATCTCCCCAAAATTCATATGTTGAAGTTCTAACCCCTAACACCTTAGAATGTAACTGTATTGAGAGACAGGCTTTAAAGAGTTAATTAAGTTAAAATGAGATCATTACGGCGGACCCTAATCCAATATGACTGGTGTCCTTATAAGAAAAAGTGACTAAGACACAGACACACACAGAGGGAAGACCATGTGAAAACACAGGGGAATACAGCCATCTATCTACAAGCTAAGGAGAGGCCTCAAGAGAAACCAACCCTGCCGACACCTTGATCTTAGACTTCCAGCCTGCGGAATTGAGAAAATCCATTTCTGCTATGTGAGACCTCCAGTCTGTGACACTTGTTATGGCAGTCCTGGCCAACTAGTACATAGCTCTGCCACGTTTCTTTTTAACTGCCGCAGAGAATTCTATTTTATAAATGTACTATAACTGATTTAAATAACTCTCCTTTTGGTAGCTTCCTAAATCCTTTCTCTCGTTCCTTCTCTTTCCTTTCTTTCTACCTTCCTCTTTTCCTTCCTCCCTTTAGTTTTTCTTTCTTCTCTCATCCTTTTCCATTAGAAACCATGCTGGGCTGAACATTCCTATAGGTTTAATCTTGCATATTTATGAATGAGTGTTTTCAGAGGTTAGATTCATCATAGAGCTCTCATGTCAAATATGAAGCGTATCTTCTAAGTCAGTATAAGTCATGTTGCCTGGGAGCTTTGAGTTTTCCAAGCTACAGTTTGTTAAATAATTCATCATGGTTCTTTCCCTGTACTAAACTGGCTTCCTGCTCTCCCTTCTATGTTTCCTGTTTTGTTTTGTTTTGTTTTTATTATTGAAGTTGACCTTTTTCATAGCAAAAAAAAAGAAGAAGAAGAAGAAAGAGTCATTCACATAGTTGACTCTAGAAAATGACATAACTCTCAACTCCAGAGAAGTCAAGGATCGTGTTTTGTCTCTACTTTCAGTTTAGGACTCATTATCTCTTGAGTTCCCTGATTCCTTAAACTTGTAGAGACCAACCTAGGAAGTCACATGGCTGTCGTTGCTCCATATGTCATTGTTGTCATTGCTAAATCCCTCTAAGAATAGTTCTGGGTGGAGACGGGCAGTGGCATGGCAGTGTTGCAGAGTTCACCATAGTTAGCTTCAAAGAGCTCAACCCATTAATGCAGAGACGTGTTTCTGGCACTCGCGTATAAATCTATATTCCTCTCTCCTCTCCTCATTTCTCTTACCTAAAAAACTCAATACCACAGAATTTCAGAATACTATTCCCTTGTTTAGAAACCAAACTCTCCATTGCCAAGGCTTAACATGAAGCCCCAACTTTCTGGGCAGAACTCAAGCTCCCTCACCAGTCTGGTTCCACACCCTCTCCCCCACCACACCTCTCAGGCACAGTGCCGCTGCTCCAAGCCGGCTTCTTCCTCCCCTGCAGAGAGGCTTCAGTTGTCCCTGCCAAGTGCCTTTGTTCAGATCAGCCGTACCATGTCAACATGAGACTGTGACCTCTCAGAGTGCACATCCTTTGTCTCATATTCCATTATTTCTGGAATATACTGAGAAAATAATAATAAAATATCAAAAAGAAAGAAGGAAGAGAAAAAGAACAGGGAAAGACAGCCTTGCATCAAGGGGAGGCCTCCCCTGAGTTTCTCTGTACCATCTCATGGCTCTCTTCTCCAGCCTCCAACTCTGACCTGTGCTTTCCTTGCCTGTGTCAACTCCTCATCTTTCATAACTCCTTCTCTTTTTGGACTACTCCATACTGTTTATTTACCTCCCAAGTGCATCACAGTCCCCTGACCTGGACTATAGGCCCTTCGAGGATATGGCCAATGCTTTGGGTTTCTTTCTTAGTACTCCAAGCACACACTGCAATCAGTAATTATTGGACCAAACTGAAAATACCATCCACCACCCAACCCGCTCTTCTCTGACGGTTGAGATAGAAACTTGGCTATTGAGAATCTCTGTGAGATCAGAGGCCCAGGAGTAACCATTCTTACCGTTTCTAGCACTAAACCTATCAAGCCACTTGTCAAGTACCAACCTCTATAAACATCAGTTTTCTAATCTGCAAAATAGGGATAATAATAGAATGTACTTCATCAAGTTCCTTTGAGGACACATAACTTATGTAAACACTTACAACCTATAAACACATATGACATACACAACATACCATCCCTTAAGAGTGCCTGACTATTGAGAACTCTCCCTTGGCAACAGCCAGCCTTCTTTTTATCCCACCTTCCACTAGGAACTAAGGTCTCTTTCCCTAAGACCAAGTACAAAGAAAATGCAGTGAATAGAGCTACCCACTGGGCAGCAGTGCAGAGTTCAAAACAGATTTTATTTGCTAGGTATGGGCATGACAAGTACAGGGAAGAAATAGAAATATTTAAGTATAAGTGTCCTGGTCGCTGACATCTAAAACTACTTTAAAAGTCAAGAGGAGCTAAGGAAACTTCAGAAGCTAATCTATATACTGAGATTTTGCAAACGTTTATTCCCGTTTGGAGGGCTCCCTACCAAGGGAAGAGCAGGTAGACACGCCCTGGGTGAGCAACTTCCAAATATGAGGGGAGAAGCATGGAAATGTTTGAAGTATACAGCCAAAAGATACCTCTCCTTTTGCTTCACATGAAGTGGCAGACAAATTTTTTTTAATCCCCTTGGAGCTGAGGTTTTCAATTTATGGAATCGATGTGTCTTATAGCTTGAAAGGGAATGTGTAATTTACAATCAAGTTCAATGCCTCATCTAACAAACAGGGAAATGAACACCCAGAGGATGACCTTGTGCAAATGGCCCAGTGCTAGCAGAGTCTAGACAGATGCTTGGTTCTCCTGTCTCCCCGGGCTGTGGTTGTCCAGGGCACCAGGGCCATGTCTAAATAGGTGACTTTTCAAGAAATAAGACTAAAGTGAACTTACCAAGACATAGTGCCCTGGACTTATGGGAACTAGGAAAAACTTTCCCATCCAGCAGTTAGGTATTTATCTAATCATCTCAAAGGCAATCTCTATGTGCAAACTTGCCTAGGATGTTAGGGAAAAAAATAGCAGTGGCCTAAACCATTCCAATCTCCATTTCTGATAGAGATTAGGCAACAAGGAGATTTAGCCAGATTGCTTCAGGAAGGTTTTTTTGCCCAGATATAATACGTAAAATAAACCTCTCATTCAGAAGATCTTCAATTTTTGTCAACCTAAGTCCAATCCACTTGCCAATCCAGTCCACAGTGTGTTACACGTTAAAGCCACAGGCTTCCTTATGGGTAACATATGTTGCTGAGACATGTGGAGCCATAATATCTCGTAACCCAGTGATACTGTCCCTAGAGTTAATATAACTCCACTAACATATGTTTCTGCTATTCCCATCCTGAGATACCAGTATTGAAATATATTATGTACAATGTACAGTTAATTGAAAGATACAGGGGGTATATTAAAAAATAAATCTGTTTCTACGACCTCTGCTAAAGTACATTTGAAATACCATATCGTTACTTTCACACTAGTGTATGTGAACTATCTCTGTTGTTTCTTCTGGTCTCTAGTTTTTCCTTTCACTCGCCCATGTCTTCTTGGTGCCATGCTAACCACACAACACTAAGGCCAGAGGTTGGGGGATGTGATGCCAGGAACTAAGGCAGTGAGTAAGGAGGCGTGGTTGGAAGTGAGAGCAACAGGAGAACTCATCTGTCATCTCATCCCTCTGAATCCTGGCAGTACCATATTTTAGAAACTTAATTCCAAGAGGAAGTCAAGTATATCCGTCTTTCCCCTGCCCTTGTTGCATAGTCATATCCATGTGTCAAGGAATGGCCTAATTGTATACTCCTTTTGTAAAGCAGGAAGTCGTTGAGATGAAAAACATTAATCTGCATTTCCTCTGACACTTCTTTTATTGTCATACCCTGCACACAGTTAGCGCTTAAGACCAGCTCATACTTCTCCTAGATATTTCTAGAATTTATGTCATCCTCTCCAATCCACTTACACTGCTAGGCTTTCATGGTCTTAAATCTGGATTATTGCAGGAGCCTCTTACTTGGTCTTCCTGCCAACAGTCTTTTCCTATCCCAGTCCATACTTACTACCAGCTCACTGGAGTGGTGAGCTAATTACAGCCTGATTTAAAATATTTCCATGGCTCTCTGCTGCCTGTCAAACAAAGCAAAAACTCCCTAATGCAACATAGAAGGCCCTCCACGATCAGACCCCAGCCCAGTCCAGGCTTCAACTCACCACTCTCTCCCATGCATTCTACAGTCCAGCCATACCAAGTTGTTTTCATTCCTGACCTCCGTGCCATTGTACGTGCTAGCCACACTTCCAAGAATCTCCTTATCTGCCCAACAAATTCTCTTCATTCCTCAAAACCCAGCTCAAGAGCATCATTTCCTCTGACTCCTTCCCAGGTCCACTCAAAGTGATTCCTGCAATTGCTTCTTGTATAATTCCCATAGATGTATAAGCATACTTCTGTCAGAGCACTTCTCATGCTCCATCATAATCATTTTCTCACGTCCATCTCCCCCCAAAAACATGTGTCTCGAGGAGTAGACTAAGTGGTTCATTCTGCAACTTATTCAGTAAATACAGGGCTCAGAATCCTGATGCCGCCATTTACAAGTTGGAGGAAACATCTAAAGGTCCCTAACATCTTTGATCCTCAGCTTCCTGATACACAAGGAGGGTCAGTGATAGAATATAATTCATAATGTTGTTATGAACAATAAATACAGTAAGAGAAGTAAAGCCCTTAACATAATGCTCATATATATGCTGGGTGATGGCTATTATCATTATATGATTACTGTGTGCCAAGCACTTAGTGCAAAGACAATTAAAGTCCGCCTTTGAGGTCTTTAGGGTATAGGTAAAGAGACAGACAAGCAATAAGCTCAATGTCAGAAGACGCAGAGGGTGCCATGAGAGCTCAAGATGGGGCACCTGTTGTCGCTAAATGTCACACCTGCTGGAAAGATTGAAAGCAGAAGAATCTGAAACAAAGGAAAACAGGTGCAGACTATGGACACACTCCAGTGAGACATGATGCTGGCCTGCACTACAGCAGCAGCAGTGGGCAGGAAGAAAGGAACCGAGTTTGAAGATATCCTGGAGGCGGATCCAGTCATGTGACTGGATGAATAATGAGACATTTGGGGTGGTCCGTGTGGGGTGGGTGGGGAGTCTGGGTGAACACAGGTGGGTGGGAGGGTTATGTATGCAGACACAGGATCCATTGATGTGTTGGTTTTAACCGAGCAGTGAGAGAGCATGTGATCCCCAAGGAAAGCGTATGAAATGCACGAGCCGAGCAGAGGGCTGCAAGGTGCAGCAGCACTCGGGAGGTGGTGAGGATCAAACAGGACCGTGTACACAGACAGACGGTGCCCGCACTGAGAAGTGTCCCCATAGTTCCACCAAAGACAGGGTCCTTCATCCCTCTTGGTTTGGTGCATGTTCCCAAGGAAGCCTCTGCATCACAAATACTCATTGACCACTGACCGTGTCGTCCCAAGCCCTGGGCTCTAGGTGCTGTGTGTAACTGCAGCTACGGAACCAGGTTCCCACGCACTGCAGACTCAGCCCAGGGAGGGTTCTTAGAGAGGTCATGTTATCCTCCTAAACACATTTCCAGAGCACTCGTAAAGGCTCTTTTCTCAAAATCCTCAACGACAACGAAACCACGTCAGGAGTATCTGTTCAATTCCCCAGGGCAGAGGCCGGGGGTGCTCCCTGCTGAGGCCAGAATCCCAGTCCCCTGAGGTCATCTGAACTGCTGGTCAGAAGTCTGGGACAGCAGTGGCTTAAGCCCCCGGACACTGTCTGGGACTGTGGCCAGGTACAGGAACAGGGAATGATATGAAGGCGATTGCTTCTAACAGCCTAGGAGTGCAGCTAAAATCTCATCAAATTCCAGCCATTCCCCACGACAATATTTTCACCCTTTTCCCAAATCCAGTTTTTCACGAGGAGATTTCCTCCTCTCTCCATCTCCCTCTATCCTACCCTTTCTGCCAAAATTGTTCTCCTTTGGAAACAAACAGTTCTGTTTCTTCTTTGGAATGCCTTGGGAGGTCGGGAACTCTTATCTCCTCCTTCACAACATTCTGGTCACTGCTTGGAATGTGACTTACGTTACTGACCACAGTTCAGGAGAGCAAAACAAAGGCAGGGCTGCCCAGCTGAGCACGAACGGGTAGGCCTGGAGGGAGGGGAAGGTGAGGGCTGAGTTTCTGGCTGCCCTCTCCCTGCCCAGTTTCCTGCTTTGGAGCAGCAAACATTTCATTGTAGCCTTCTCACAGCGGCCAGGGGCTGAGGGTGACACCGTGGCGGTGATGTCTGAAGAGCCTGAAGGGGGATGTTCTGCTTCTCTGGGATTTGTTGCTGGGATTGCAGGCTTCAGCGCTGACTCACCCACGAGGGCTGGACACAAGCCAAGGAGCAAAGGAACGACGCTTGGGTCACACGCGCTGCCCTTGGCCACGCCAGCTCAGCCTGCTGGGGGCTGGCCAGGGTTCACTGGGCAGGCTGAGCACGACCCAGGGGTCGACACCTTTTTGCAATTATCAAGGTTTATTTCTCACTGGGGCAAGAACACATTCCTCTCCAGAGGATGGATTACAAAGCAAATCGTTCCTGCCTCTCTTCAAGGGCCAGCATAGGAAACTGCTCCTTCCTTCTCCAGAAACTTTAAAATGCAGGCAGCTTTGTTGCCCTCCACACACCCCATTGCCTTACCTGGAGCTCTCCTGAACCTCCAGACCCCGCTGTAGTTGGGACCCAGCCTCCTCTGCTTCCTCTTTCATTGGCTGATCCCCAAAGCAGCCCAGAGGACCTTTTCCTTAGAAAGGTTTTACTGGCAATTGCATCAATGGAAAACAAAAAGGATTACAAAAATAACCCCAGGAATATGACATTTTGAGCAATTTTAGAAAGGTCTTACAATTGCTGACTTCCAGCTTAGACATTAACCCAGACCCCTGCGGGTCCCTTCTGGGCTTTCTGCTAGCTCCTAGACTGATGCAGGACCTTCTGGCTAGTTCTTCCTTCTTCCAGAAACTTCTATCAGGTGCTGAAACTTTGTCCAACCTCCCCACAACCCTCACCCACATACCGGAAGGGGCAGCTCTCCCAGTTCATGAGGAAGTCATTCCCTATGGCCTTGCCCTGCTGGAAAGTCAACAGGAGAAACTCCTTCATCTCTGAACCCCAAACTGAACACAAACCATCAGCTAGCAAAATCTGAACCATAACCGGCCTATACGCCCAGACTGCTAAAGCTGGAAGTGCCCTCACAGAACACTGGATCTACCCTTCTCACTTTGCAGGTAGGAAATGAGGATTCCAAGAGAGGATCTCAGACCTGCGACCAACACGAGTTTCTAGATGTTCTTTACGGTGCGTCACACCTCTCCCATGCCTGCGTATTTGCCAGCATTTCCAGACCAAAACAAAACTAGGAAGAGAGACACATTCTCCAAAGAGAATAAACCTTTCCCTCGAGACACTCGGGGTTTCCTCCTGAGGCAGGAGACTGGAAGCCCACAGGACGGGGCCCCTCTGGCCTCTCCCGTGCCTTGCGCCTCACCCACGTGCAGCCCCAGAGCTTCTCTCAAGCCCTCCTCACACCCTGCCCCAGCGGCCCCCAGAACTGGGCCTTCTGCTTGTCTGCTACAAGGCCCCTGTCCCCTTTTAACAGGGCTGCTGTCTCATCCTTCAATCTTGTTTCATTGTCCCTTCCTCTTAGGGGCTTTCCCTGATCACTCTCCCACACCCAAGCTCTTTTTTCTTCCTTTCTTGATTTGGCTTCTTCTCTCTGAAAAAAGGTCAAATCCAATTAAACACCCACACCCAAGCTCCCACTCTCAGCATCAGTTGGTGTCTCCTTCACTTGTAGGATGATCTGTCACAACTCTGTGCTTGCTGACTTGAGCTCTGCCTCCTCAGCGAACCTGGGAGCTGTGCAGGACCAGGACTATGCCTGTCAAGGTTACTGCTGTCTCCATAGCTCCTAGCACCGTGGCTGGGCGTTCCATGGATGTGAGGAATGCACACATGAATGAGAAGCAATCACAGAGGCAGGACACAGGTTTTAAATACTTACAGCTTTATTAGGAGAAGGCTGTGGTCACCTCAGCAGCCAGCTCCCCTGTATACACAGTATACACAGCCCAGCCAGCACCCAGGTCCTTCCATCCTTCTGCAGTACATGGAATGCAAAAGAACCAAACAGAATGGCGGGGAGGGAGGGTCTACCAGTGAGTGTCAGTGTCTAGTGCTTCCGGGAGGCAACTGCCAGGCCAGGGACACTCAAGTCCCTCAAACTGTCATCAGCTCCTGCCAGACCCCACTCCAGCATGACGAGGTCCATATGAGAGTGTTTGGGCCAGACTCCTCCAATCAGTGCATGCAATGGGCAGAGGAGGCTAGGGAATCCTGGGCCCAAAGCCATACTGGTCTACCCCCCTGAAGAAGTTGTTGGAGCTTTCAGAACGTTCCTCTTCTTGTGTAGACATGAGATGCCGCTGTAACTTTACTCCATCACCAGAAACCTGTGCCTTGAGTCTAGTCTCCGCTCAGCCCTCGAGGGCATGGTTGGATTAAGGAAATAGTCAAAGGCAAGCAAGACAAACTCCCTAGGTTGTCTTGGTCATGCGTCTTTTAAAAGGGGAAAGAAGAAAAAAGAAAAAAACACCACAACAGATAAAAGCACTGAGGCCTGGCTTGTGTCAGGAGCCAGAGTGGTTGTCCTTCCTTGAAATGGTTTGTAAAGTACTGATGACAAAAGCTGCTCTGCCCTACCGGAGGCCAGCCTCCTACCGATGGCACCTCTCTTCCCACCCACCCACTCCCCCTGCCATCCCGCACAGCCCCCATGCCACCCTTTCCTCCTCAAGGAGGGAGTGCACCAAGCACAGGGCGCAGTGCTGTCGTCAGCTAGCGAGGATCTGCTTCTGCCTGGTACCTTGGTCCCTTTTGTCCCTGTAGCCCACAGTGGCCACTGGCACAGAGGGGTTACTTAGTCCTTCAGTCCCTGTATCCCACAGTGGCCACTGGCACAGAGGGGTTCCTCTTCACTTAGTCCTTCAGGGGTGACTGCAGCCCTGCCTCAGAGACTGGCACCCCCTCTGCCCCTGCATGAACTCCGTCCAAGGGCTCCAGCCCAGCGCTAGACCCGGCTGAGAACATCATCGCAGAGGCTTGGCTGGGAGTTGGCTTGTGGATTCTGACTATTAGGGAAACCCACAGAAAAGAACTGAACTCTTCCAGGAAGACACATGCTTTGATCTTAGCTCAATACAATATTCCACCGAGGCCCTGGATTCATCACCTACACTCAGAAGCAGAACATCCCGTGTGCACAGGCGCATCCGAACCTTCAAGAGACACCCTGCTTAGCCAAAGAAGCTCTAACCCCAAAATAGCTCCCCACTTGGAGCTATAGAAAATGCCTGTTTCTATTTTCCTGGCCTGTCTAGAAGACAGACAGGTCTCCAGCAGTTCATACTAGTGGCTGCCAGGCCCCCTGGGTCCGTCATCGATTCTTGGTGCCTCCTGAAACCTACTCCCAAGGAGTCTGAAGAAGAGGTCTTTGGCTTTGGAGCCCAGCAGGGGGCTGGGCTGTGGGGAGCAGGAAGCCACACACCACACCCTCATTTCTGTGGCTGGAAGCTCAGTCTCCAAAGACTGAGCGTGGTGGAAGGACCAGGTCAGCACCGTCCTGGGGGGGGATACGGCTGGGTTCCTAGAGGGCATAATCTGAGGTAGCAAACAGTGGAGAAGCTTAGGCCTGGGATACAACGTGACGTACCCAGGGCAGACAGCAGTAGCTGTTGGAATGAAGACGAGTTTATAGGCACACAGATGTTCAGCACCTAGCCCTCACAGGCACGCCCCACCCCCTCACAATGGGTGCAGGTCTGTGGCCACTGTCAGGGCTGTCTGAGGTGACACAGACCCTCCGACGTCAGCCTGCATATATGTGCCTCTCTGGAGGAGGAAGCCATCAGAACTGCAGCCTCCTCCTCCCTATCCCAGGGTGACATCCCCCAAAGCCAGGCCCAGAGCTCAGCACCAACCCCAGAGCTCAGCACCAACCCCAGTCCAGTGACAGCAGAACCCTCCAGAACTTTCCGAAAACTCCCTGCATCAGCCACAGACTCCATCGCCCCTCGCTAATGTCAACGTCTTTCTGTAATGGCCGGCTCCATCTTGAAGAAGGCAGCAGGCTCCCTACTGACTTCCCCCTCCCTGCAGAGCCTCGGAGAACGCTCCGGTGGCAGCCCCCCCACCAGCCCTACACCCTGCACACCAGAGGAAGGAAAGGCTGCTTCTTTAAGGGAGGGCCCAGAGTGCAGGACGAGAAACCTCAGGACTCCCTGTTTACATCCACGTTTACATTCCACGGTGAAGTGCCAGACTCCAGGGACCCTAATCTCATTCTCCCCGTGGCTTCTGCCCAGCCCCAGCCAGCTTTTATTGCTTAGTCCATGTCAGTTCAAAAAAGAAGGTGGGCTAAAAGCACCGTGAAAACCCTGCCCCATTCAGACACGGCTCAGAGCCCATGGGGCCACCTGAGGGTGCCAAGCTGCTGAGACATGGCTCTTCCAGCAGCCTGTGGCCTCCCTTCCGGGGGCCGGGGTCCCTGAAGTTCTGCCTGGAAGGTGCCCATCCTCCAGGTCCCTTGGAAACTGGGCCTCAGCACCTTCTGCCCTGCACCTCAAAGCCTCTTCCCGCAACCGGCCCGAGGAGCGGGGCCTGAGGTAGACTGTGCGGGAGTTTCTGGGCTTCCCTCTGCCCAGTCCAGGGAGGAGGAGGGAACCTCTCGCCCCAGCCCATGGTCCTTGTCCCTGGATGTGGGTGACATCGTGGCGTGAGCCCCTGGCCACCGTCCTCTGCCCACTACTCCAGCTGGCAGAATGCTGGCACATCAGTGGGGTGGAGAGTGAGGGGGAGAAAGGGATGACCCCACTCAGCACGGCCTCAAGACACAGAAGTCCAGCTCCTGGGGCTTGCGGCGCAGGTTGCACTGGTCCCGGGCCAGCAGCCGGCCTCCGTGGCCCACGCACTTGAGCGGGCGCCTCTTAAATCCCCGGCCGCAGCTCTTGGAGCAGGGTGACCAGGCGCTGAGCTCCCAGGTGGGGCAGGGCTCCCCACAGGCTTGTGTCTCCACGGGCCGATGGGCTGCATCACAGGCAGGGACCGTGCGCTGCCCCGGGGAGCCCCGGCAGTCCACCGCCCGCTTCTGCAGGCCGCTGCCGCAGCTCACCGAGCACGGCCCCCAGCTGCCTGCCACCCAGCGTGCAGGGGGCCTGTCGTCCGGCTGCTCCACCTGGTTGGAGAGGCTGAGGACGCTGTTGTGCAGGACAGAAGGGCCCCGGGGGTCCTTGGGATGGGAGGACTTGTCCTCCCGAGGCTCTTTGGGCAGATAGAAGGAGTAGCGGACCCGGGGCGGTGTCATCTTCCCCACGGAGAGGACCTCCACGGTCAGCGGCTCCAGGATGGGCCGGGAGGCCTGCAGGCTCTCCACCGCTGTGCCAGTGCCGCTGTACCGCAACAGGCTGCCCTTCACCACCAGGTCCCGCTCCACTGCGGACACCACGAAGTGCCCGTTGAGCAGGTACTTGCCTTGGCTGTTCTTCAGAGCCAGGTAGTTGTCATCCCCAATCAGCCCCTTGTAGCCGCGCTGGCGGATGTCGATGCTTGAGGCGCCTGCGGGGATGGCCACCACGAAATTGTAGCCATGCCTGGGGTGGGAAAGGGGGGTTGTGCATTAGACAGAAGCCTGGGCCTGAGGACCTCACCGCTCCAGGATCCGTTTCCTCAGTAAACCTAGCTTTTGGTGAATTCTGGCATGGGAGGGAAAGCACAGGTTTGGGAGTCAGAGAGGTCCCTGCCCCTTGGCGATTGGTGCTGGGTAAGGTGCTGAGCTTCTCCAAGCCTCCATGTCCTCACCTGTAAAGTGGAGCTCAGAATTCCACACACCTCATTGAACTGCAGGGAGGACTGAGTCCACCAAAGCACATAAAGCATGTAGCATGGTGCCTGGCACACAGCAAGCATGTGTAGACATCTGCCGTGAGGACGAGGACGAGGAGGATTACCAGGGGTGAGGCGGAGGGATAAGTCCACCATCCTGGAGCCTGAGGCTAGGAGCTCAACGCGGTGAGAGGACACTGGCCCTGGAGGCAGGGACGCAGATCCAGCCTGGCTCACATGCCAACTCCTGGCAATTTTAAGCAAGCCAGTGTCTCTGGGTTCTGGTGTTCTCATCTGCATAATGAGTGGGTTAAGCTAAATGATTTCTAAGGCTCCTTCCAGCTCCAACAGGCTGTGAAAAGAACATCTGCCATTTAACCAGTGAGGCGAGCCTGGGGTATGTACCTCCTACTCCCCATGTGGCCTCCCCACCACAGATCCCTGCGAAGCACAGCCTGGAATGCCATCTGTCCCTGGTGCCGAGCTCCCAGAGACGGGGTTGGGCATCCTCCCTGCGCATCACCACCCAAGGGCTCAGGAGAGGGTGTTGTGTCCAGGAGCACAGTCAAGGCTCCAGGACAGCCATCTAGGCCTTTCCATCACCAGCACCTGGACTCCCAAATTTTCCGGGCCAACCATAGCCCCCACTCCCAGCTGGGACCTCAGGTGCCCTGCCACCCCCTCTTCCTCCAGCACGTGGATCAGGGCTTTCCAAGGAGCATGTGTTTGACCTCAGGAAGCTCAAGCTGGAGGCCCAGATTCTGCAGCTAGGACTAGATGCCCAGGGATTGTCCAAGACGTGAGGCCTCCTTCAGTCCCAGCCACTCACTCGCTGTCTCTTGGCAGTTTATTGCCATTCTCACCTCAGTCTGATCCCCAAGGTCAGGGCCTCAAGTCCAGGGAGAGCCTGGCAGCTGTCACGTTCAGCCTCATCAAGGTGAAGGAGTATTGGGCATTTATTATGCACCAGGTATGATGCTAACTATGTTACTTGGACTAACTCCCTTATTCCTCACACATGAAATATATTAGTATTATACCCACTTTACAAGTAGGGACATCTAGAGACCTGGAGATTAAGTTCCTTTGCCCAGGTCATCCAGAAAATGGGTAACTGCGATCTGAATCAGGTCGGTCTTACTCTAGAACATTATACAGACCCTAACAACTCTGCCCACCTTCCTGAAGTGGGTCTTCCCCTTTTAAGTGGGTCTTCCCCAGCATTCGTCTTTGTTTGTTGAAAGAATGAATGAATGAGTGAGTGAAGGACGAGCAGCCCTAGATGGGGGGCCTCTGCAGCAAGGGTACTGGCTGGATCTGACATTTACCCCAATCTAACCCAAGCTTCCAATGCCCTGGGAAATTCCACCTCCCTCCCTTTGCTCCCTGGCAGCACCTTCCAGGACCCCAACTCACATGGGCTTGGTGAAGAGTCCTGTCACCTTCTTGCAGCTCTTATTGTCTCCCCCACACACCCCACACTTGTCGAACCTCTTCTTGGAGCCCAGGTTCCCATCACAGCCAGCCTTGATGCACTTGCCTTGGACACAGACGGAGGTGGAGTCGGGAGAGCACAGCGTGCCGTCCACCACCTGCAGTGCCCCAGAAGGGGAAAAAGAAGGAAGAGCAGCGCAGCTCAGCCAATGCTCCTCCAAAGACCTGGTCCCTGCTTTGTTCTCAGGCCCCAGGTTCACTCACCTTGGGTGCCAGCACATAGAAGTAGCCAGTGCCATTGGCTCGGCAGATGAGCTTGCACTTGTCCCGAGGAGACACGCCTGAGTACTTGGGCACCCATGCCACGGCCAGAGTGAGCCGGTTGGTGCTGTGGTTGTAGCCATTGAAAGCCTCACACTGCTCCTCCCGGAAGCTCTTTCCAGAGGCTAGGGAGGGAGAAGCATAAGAAAGAAGTTGAAGGGAAGGGCTGAGGCCAGTGCAAAGGACAAGCCTCTCGCCCAGCCTGCCATGGCTCTCTTAGCCCTTCCCACCCTTGTCACCAAAGCTGCAACCTCCTCTACATCTCACAGCACTAAAGCAAGCTGGGCCCAAAAGGACCCAGGGTGCAGATGAAAACACATCCCCTGAGCTATGCACCACCTTCTCCAGTAACCCAGCCTCAAACTCCCTCTAGGTTGCAAACTATTTTCAGAATAACGTAACTCAGTGCATAAAGTAAATTACACAGATTAACGACAACACCAGTTACATCTGCTACACAACTATCAATATATTTTGAAACAAGTCTGTGATATATGTGCTTTTTTGTTAATGCATTAAATATGATTCAGGGCCGAGCACAGTGGCTCATGCCTGTAATCCCAGCACTTTGGGAGGCCGAGGCGGGCAGATCTCCAGAGGTCAGGGGTTCAAGACCAGCCTCACGAACATGGTGGAACCCCATCTGTACTAAAAATACAAAAATTAGCCAAGCATGTTGGCAGGCGCCTGCAATCCCAGCTGCTCAAGAGGCTGAGGCAGGAGAATCGCTTGAACCTGGGAGGTGGAGGTTGCAGTGAGCCGAGATCACGCCACTGCACTCCAGCCTGGGCAACAGAGTGAGTGAGACTCTGTCTCAAAAAAGTAAATATACATATATATGATTCAGTAATGAACCTGATAACTACTATAATTTTGAAGTAAGGATGAGCTTAAACAGCATTTTGAAAATTCTGCAACAACCAAAATGTCATGTCATCAAATATCCATGATTCCTATTGATGACAAAGTCACAGGTACTTCTACTACTATTGTAGTTTTGTTGTCTAACTGAAAGAAATACTAAATTTCAGATAGAAAGGTAGTTTAAAAAAATACTAATTTCTCTCTGAAAGAAATACTAAATGTTAGATTGAGACATTAATAAAAATATAGATGTCATTTTTTTCCCCACCAAGTTATTGGGCTCTGGACTCCTGCTTACAAAGATGGGCTGGGCAGGCCTCAGCTAAGAGGACTTCTAGTGTCTCATTCCCATGATCCATTTAGTCTCCCAGGCTAAGCATCCAGAAGGAAACACCCTTGCCAAAGGTGAGTGGAAAGAGGAATGATCCCAAGAAGAATCTGCACCTCTCCACTTCCAGGCTTTGTCCTGAAGGTTAGAATCTTGACTGCAGTCCCTTCGTCATCAATAGGAATCCATGACAGAAATACCAGCCTACCTGAATTACCTGTATACCCAATTACCTGGAGGCCTTGCATTACATGGAGTAGGGGTGGGGTAGGGGTGACCTCCAGCCTTGCCTCCCCTGGGCCCAGGCCACCGCTGCTCTCCCCGCCTCACCTGAGCTGGGGCAGGGTTCCAGGTTGCAGGATCGGTATTTCACCCTCACTCCCTCGCAGTACTTGCCCCCGTTGGCAGGAGTGGGGTTGGTGCACTGCCTCCTGGCCAGCTGCACGCCCCCGCCACATGTGCGCGAGCAGGGGCCATAGGGCTCCCATTTGGCCCAGGAACCGTCCACCTGTGAGGAAGAGCCTGTTATACTCCTTGGCGGACCCAAGTGCCACACCCAGCCCCTTAGCCCACAGAAAAGCTGCACTGTACAGCCTTCAAGTTCTCATCCCACCTTCCCGGAATAAAATTCATGTTGTATAATGAAGAAAAAAACAATAAGCAAATGGCCAGTGTACACCGAGCCCACCCAACGTTCCAACCAACTAACTAGCAAACAGCAGCTGCTCCCAGATGCAAAGGAGGCCGTGCAAAAGACAGGCCTCACTGGGCGGTGGAGTGATACAGACGTGTTTCTTTTTTTTTTTTCTTTTGGTTTTTTTTTGAGGCGGAGTCTCCCTCTTTTGCCGAGGCTGGAGTGCAATGGTGCAATATTGGCTCACTGCAACCTCCACCTCCCAGGTTCAAGTGATTCTCCAGCCTCAGCCTCCCAAGTAGCTGGGATTACAGCTGCCTGCTACCATGCCCAGCTAATTATTCTGTATTTTTAATAGAGACGGGGTTTCCCCATGTTGGCCAGGCTGGTCTCAAACTCCTGACCTCAAGTGATTCGCCCATCTCAGCCTCCCAAAGTGCTGGGATGACAGGCGTGAGCTACCGCGCCCAGCCAGACGTGTTTTCAATGGACTCCGCCCATACCACGCCACCCTAGTGGGCTTGAGCAATGGCAAATCCTCCTTAGCCTTCCAGGGCTTCACTTGCAAAAATGGGGTGGATAATACTAATAATACTCGGGCCTGATATCAGGTGGATGATAGAAGTGGCCTAATGGTCATGAAAATTCCCAGTACCCCGCTGGCCCCGGCAGAAGTTCAGAGATTCCTCGAATCCCACAGCTTGCCGGGAATAAAAGAAAAAACAAAAGACGTTCCCTTTATTTGTTGTCAGTGCATTCACAGGCATCTCTAAGGCATGGCCAGCCCCCAGCCTTGCGGATAAAAAATGTCACCATAGATATGTGAATGTTTTTATTCCTTAGTGTTCGATAATTCAGACTCGACGCCAGACCAAACTGATCTTAACCTCGATCGGGGGCTGTATTTGAGAAACTTTCACCATGAACCATTCGAATGTTTCTTTTAAGAAGAGATAAAGATAAGACACTATTAAGCAATCCTAAAACTCTATTTGGCTTCGGGGTGAATTGTGCAGTGTTTTGGAGGGCTTTTTTTTTTTCTAGTTTTTTTTTTAACAGGGTAGAAAGAGAATAAAATTTACGGTATCACTGATGTTTTCCTTAGAATGACAGTGAAATGAGTGTGGATCCTCTGAACACACATCAGTTGAGCAACAGAGGAAGCAGCCCAGCTGCTGTACTCGCCTGGAATTACAACTCTGCCACCGACCGTCCACACAGTGCCTAACTCACATGGAACTAAGCAGGAACTGGCTGCATGTCATAGAAACACTTTAACCTGTGTACATATCCAGCATATGTATTCAATCTACCCTTTTGTCAGATAGTTCTTGTTTCGTTGCGTCCACATCTGTTTGATCCTATGAAAAACAACCACCAGCACCCTCCTTCAACCCTGCTTTGGCCTCAAACTACTCAAACTAGTGCCTCACCTCATTCCATCCTTTCACTCCCTGAGAGCGTCACCCACATTGGCTCTTTCCTCATACTCACTCCCCAGAGCCTGGCACTGTGGGTTTTGTCCCCATCACACCCCGGAAGCTGCCCTCTCAAAAGCCACAACGGCCATGTGAAGACTAAAAGAGTGTGCCTAGGCCTCGTGATCTCCAATTCTTCTTCAGCGTGTAGCACTGTTCCTGCAGCTTCTGAGACAAGGCTACCTGGTTTTTATTTGGTATCACTGCTTACCATTCGTACAAAAAACATTCACTCTGCTCCCGCCCTATGCCATTCACTCATTCCTTCACCAAACACTCGTGCAAGTCCCTGCCCTCAGGGCAATTACTCCCTAGTGGGGAGACAGACAATAAAAATGAATCTGTGAGCGCAGAGTGGAGGCTGGGCTTCCAAGCAGGGGGGAGGGAGGAGTTGGGAAGGGCTGCTCTGGATTACGGGGAACTCTCTTGTGCCTGAAGGATGTACAGGTGGCATAAGCCATGCAGACATCAGAGAAAGGGCATTCCAAGCAGAGGGAGCAAGTGCACCGGCCCTGAGGGGCGGGGGATGAGCCTGAAGTGCGCCACTGTCACTAGGGCCAACAAGGCAGCGAGAAATGGGATCGCTCATTCTGAGCCATGGCAAAGCCCCTAAAGGGTGCGGAGCAGAGAAGCGGCATAACCTAAGGTGCATTTCAACAGAGCTGCCACAGCGGGAATCATCTGTAAGGAGTAAGAGCAGAAGCAGGGAGACCAGTTAGAGGTAACTGCATTAATCCAGGGGACGGGGGGTGGTGGCTGGGGCCAGGGTGAGAGCAGATGAAGTGCTGAGAAATGATCCTGGATCTGCCTTGAAGATAGCCCCACAGGGACGTGGAGATACAGGCTGTGAAGCATATGAGAGAAACAGAGTTTCAGCTTGAGCAACCGGAACGTGGAGTTGCCAGCGCAGCTTCAGGGGGGATGACCAGGAGCTCAGTCTCACCGACACATGCATAAGATACTAAGCAGGTGTCCAATGGACACGTCCAGATTCCCTTACAGATGCAAGTCTGCAGGTCAGGAGCGAGGCCTGGGCTGAAGATGCAAATTTGGGAGTCTTCAAGCTCTAGATGGTATTGAAAGCCATGGTCTAGATGAATCAGCGAAGAGACTGAGTGTGGATGGTGAAGAGGGAAAGGACTGAGTGCCGAAGCACTCCACACTTTAGAAAAAGAGTACAGGCCGGGCACGGTGGCTCACGCCTGTAATCCGAACATTTGGGGAGGCTGAGGCGGGCAGGTCACCTGAGGTCAGGAGTTCGAGACCAGCCTGACCAACATGGTGAAACTCCGTCACCACTAAAAATACAAAAATTAGCCTGGCATGGTGGCAGCCACCTGTAATCCTACCTACTCAGGCGGCTGAGGCAGGAGAATCGCTTGAACCCGGTAAGTAGAGGTTGCAGTAAGCCGAGATCAAGCCACCGTACTCCAGCCTAGGCAACAAGAACGGAACTCCATCTCAAAAACAGAAAAGAAAAGAAAATGAGAGCATAAGGAAGAAGCAGTAAAGGTAATGAGAAGGGGAGGAGGGCAACCGAGAGGCAGCAGAGACCCCGTTCCAGGGGCCAGAGCTCTGGCTTGCCACAAATGCTGCTGGCCTGCTGGGCGATGGGAGGAAAGGGAACAGTCACTGACCTTCGTGGTGTGCAGGCCATTTGGTAGCCTTAATAAGAGTTGTTTTGGAGAAATGGTGGTAGTCCAAGCCTATCTGGAATGGGCAGCAGAGAAAAGTGGGGAGATGGAATTGGAGACAGCAAGCTTGTACAACTCCTTCCGGGAACTTGCTGTGAAGAGAGTCAGAGAAACAGACCACCAAGGAAGTGGGATCGTAAGAAGTTTTGCTTCAGATGGGAGAAATTACAACAGATTTGTATTCTAAAAGGCATGATTCAGCTCAAGATTGGGAAATACTGGCACAGCAGGAGACAGAGAATTGATCAGCAATGTCCTTAACAAGCGAGAGGGGATGGGGTTCCTGTGCAAAGCACACAGCGCGGCCTCAGATCAGAGCAGGGACAATTCAGCCACGGTGAAGGGGACAGTGGAGAACACGCGCAGAAGCAGGTCGGGGGTGGGTGGAAGTTCCCTTCTGATTACTTGATTTTTTTTTTCCCTTTGGGAAATGAGAAGAAAGGTCATCGGTGAAAGTTGAAAAGGAGGAAGAAAGAGTTGGTAATGGGAGGAAAGAGGTGATGGTGGGTGTGAACTAATGGTTCAGGAGGTTGGGAGAGTAACCAACTGGGGAAATGAAATAATGTGACTCCTGGACAGCATTATGGGCCCACCTAAACTTCCGGGTCATCAATTTATTTTACTTTTTTCTTACTTTTTCTCTTTCTTTTTTCTTTTTTCTTTTTTTTTCCTTGAGATGGGATCTCACTCTGTCACCCAGGTTGGAGTGCAGTGGCGTGATCATGGCTCAATGCAACCTCTGCCTCCCATGTTCAAGTGATCCTTCTGCCTCAGCCTCCTGAGTAGCTGCAAGGACAAGCATCTGCCACTACGTCCCACTAATTTTTGTATTTTTTGTAGAGAGGGGGTTTTGCCATGTTGCCCAGGCTAGTCTCAAATTCCAGGGCTCAAGGGATCCTCCTGCCTCAGCCTCCCAAAGTGCTGAGATTACAAGTGTGAGCCACTGTGCCCAGCTCAGATCACGAATTTAAACTGAGACCAGTGAGCCCAATTGCATGTTTTTCTCGAACCATAGTCACCTGTGTAAGCACAATTGAATGGGTGAGTGAGTTGGAGTCACCCCAGATGGTGGCTTATCCAAGTGAGTTTGATGCAAACAGACAGGGGCAAGGGAGTCAAGAGTGTATGCGAGGCAGTGATTTCAAAAAAGGACTGTGGAATTTCAGCTCACGAAGGAGGAGGTGAGGGCACAAGAAGGGTGAGGCATGATGGAAAGGTTGTAGCAATGGATTGTAGGCCCAGATGGGATTGAGGAATTGTTGGAATCCAAATCCCAGAGGGAGTAATCTGGGAAGACAGGGCCTTGGTGGTCAGAATGGGATTCCTGAAACAGATCTGCGGGAGCTGCAGTGATTTGTAAGACATTCTTTACGATCTGACCTCGGCCAATGAGGGCAGTGACTTCCATGAAGGTTTCCTGGAAAGTTTCAGTTAAAACAGGGTGACCAAGGGATTTTAAGAGGTGGAGGAGGTAGATCTTGCCTAATCATAGACTGAGAATTCCAGGAAGTGTGGAAAGATGGTACTTCTCAGACCACATTTTCTCTATCCAATATTATCTCAACTTGTCTCTGCATCCTCCAGCCTCATCTTCCCAGGAGGAGGTACTGACCACATACTGCCTGTCCTCAGGACCTTCTAGCGCCTGGCAATCAAGATGGCTGCCGTCTGGCCCCAAACAACCTTCCCGAAGGCAGTTCCCACAGAGCCTTCATCTACGCAGCCCTGCAGCTCACTCCGACTCGCCCAGGACCTCCCTGCCTTGCTCTGTTTCTGCCTACAGGGATCCTACTTATCCCTCAGGCTCTCTTCAAATCTAACCTCCTCCTCCAAGTTTTCTCAGTCCCCTCTCATCATCATTAATCTCTTGACCCCTGTTCTCCTGTGACATATTTTCATTCTTCTGTCCTTCTGCATAACACGTGCCTCTCTGCATCTTGTATCACAGCCACATTTCGAGCTTCCCCACTTGACTATGAGCTCTCTGAGGCATGGCCTGTGTTTTATTTCTTTTTCTGACCACCACAGTATCTTACCTAGTTCCCTGAACACAGTGGGTTGTTGCCTAGCAAACGGTTAAGGTTTAATTAGATATGTATCCCCAGAACACAGAAAAATATTTTAAATAATTCTGTGCCATACTCAACTCAGGGCAATTGATAATGTGCTTGGTGGATGCTTTTTTGTGACGTTGACTCTGTGCCCAGAGGCAAGTCCTCCCCAAGCTGAGAGCAGGGACGGGAAGGGACAGTCAGCTCCAGGATCCAGGAGAACGACAGACCTCTTCTTCCTGCCCAGAAAAGTACAAATTCCTCTCCTACCCCCAAAACGAGACCTGAGGAAGATAGAGTTATTACATTCAGAGAATATTTGGGATTCTGGATGTGTTCGTGTTTGGCTGCTATTTCTGTTTATCAGGAGGGAAAACAAGTATTGTTCAACTATGTTTCTGCTACAGAAAAACAGCAATTGCAACAGAAATGGACGCTTGGTTCAGAATGCAGCCAGTTCCTGAAGCTCGCCCAGGGCTTTGCTTCCCTGCAGTTCTAAGGCCTGTTCCTGCGCATGGTCCCCAGCTCCCTGGGTGTGCAACACGCTGGGAAAGAGTGGATGTGGGAAGGAAGGGAGGAGCCAGCGAGTGAGCCGCTTCTAACACTAGGTGCTCAGCTTTGAGCCCAGAGCTCCTCCCCAGGTAGGACGAGGCCTGGAGCTCAGGGCTGAGACCCCACCTCCCGTTGAAGGCTTTTCTCCATGTGTCTGAGGCCTCTCCAAGTCCTCCGACCTGCCACAGCTTCTCTCTCCAGTCTTAGAGTCAAGAAGGGGACAGGACCATGTAGAGGGCAGTGAAGGCACAGCTCAGCAATGCAACAGTGATGGTCCC
Organism: Macaca fascicularis; assembly: GCF_037993035.2. NCBI lineage: Eukaryota > Metazoa > Chordata > Mammalia > Primates > Cercopithecidae > Macaca > Macaca fascicularis. The sequence continues at coordinate 128,896,008 of NC_088388.1, read as the reverse complement.
GTGGCCAATCTGTGCTAGGCAGCTTCCTGGTGAAGACCAAGGGCAGGGGAGGCCCCCAGGTCTCCGTCCCTCCTCCCAGCAGTCCCGAGCACAGCTCCAGAATTCACTCACCCTGTGCTTGTTGAGGTTGTGTCTCTCCACGCAGGCCCCTTTGAGGCAGAACTTGCCCTCGCCACAGCTGGTGCCATCGGCCCAGGGGAAGTGGCGGGTCTGGCACACCATCTGTCCCTTGGCCTTCCCAGTGCACCACAGCTTGGTGCAGTACTGCATGTAAGGACAGGGCTTGGAGCCCACGCCAAAGGCCAGCTCGCACTGCTGGCTCAGGGTGTAGCTGGCACCGGGCAGATCCTCGGGCAGGGAGATGGGCTTGCTGGGTTGGTCCAGGAGGCAGTCACCTGCAGAGAGCCGAGGGCGTTCGTTAGGATGAGCTGGGAAGATGAGGTTTGGCTAGCCCAGGGCAACAGGAATGCACTCATGTCAGAGCCCAGCTCCGAGGGGGCACACACACCTAAGGTACAGAGGACGGAGAAGTGGGCAACTCCACCAGGGGCAGCAGCAAAGCCTCCTCCGAGGCGGCCTCACTGCCCTCCCGCCGTCCCGGCTTACCGTGCCCACTGTCCAGGAAGTCAGTGATGATGGCAGCACTGCAGGCTGACCAGGGGTTAGCGCGGTCGATCTGGATGAGGGTCGGGGACATCATGTGGTTGGCTCGGAGCTTCCCAAACACCTCCTCACAGACTTTCACATTGTCATGGGGCATGTTGAACACGTGGCCTGTCGGGTGAGGCAAGAGGACTGAGAGGGCAGGAGGAAGGACATGGGGGTTGGAGGGAGGAATGGGGCAGGGGAACTAGAAAGCATATGTCAGCGGTTTTCAGGCTGGTCATTGCCACCTATCAATAGACTGCTTTCAAATGTCCTCAAGATCATGTTCTTGTGTTTTCTGTCCCCTGCATCAGGCTGTGGGCTCCCTGACAACAGAATGTACCTCCGTGTCGTTAACATGGTGTCCCCACAGTGCCTAAGTGCTGAGACACTCTACTGAGGGGCTCAAACCACATCACCGGCCAGTGGGGCTGCAGCAATCGGAAAAAGTACAACAAAGCTGCTGCTAAGGCTCACTGTGCCCTGAGAAGGGGTCCTGAGGCTTCAGAACACGAGGGGCAAAGACACGTGTCTCCCACCCTCCAGGGCGTCCCAGGCAAACCCAGAAGACCCCAAGAGGAGCTTATCCAGCCTTACCCAGCTCGTGGGCAGTGGTGAAGGCGGATGGAAGCCCATCGTCCTCAATGACAGAGCAGCTTCTCTTGGGGTCACACATGGTGCCCACATCGGCCATGCCCAGGGTGTCACAGGTGGTGGCTCCACACAGGTCCTGCCGGGTGGGGGAGAAGCAGAAGCCAGCCCAAAGTTAGAGACGGTGACAGAAAGGACCTGAAGGGAAGAAAGGGCATCCTATGGGACATTCCAGCTCGTCTCATTCCAACCTCACCAGGCCCAGCACCTTCCAGCCGGGCCCTTCTTCCTAGGAGGTTGTGGGGCTGTTCACAGAACGAACCCAGGCTGAGGGAGGAAACTTAGGAAGGGCTCTGTGGCTCACCAAAAGACTTTGCCTAAACCCTATGCAGGGAGGTCCTCTGGGAGGAAGTTGGGAGGCACCAAATTAAACGACAAGGGCCACTGCTTTAGGGAGAGATAGCCTCCAGACCAGAAAAGCAGTGACTGCCATAGCCAGGGGAGGCTCGCTGAGGCAACAGGGAGGAAGCCAGTCCCATTCCCACCCACAGGCAGCTTCGAGCAGCCTCGGTCTTTGCTGGGCTGCCTTTTGGCCAACCATGAATTAAGTCCAGATTCTCAGCCAGAGGGCTGCCGGCCAAGGACCCACCCATGCCAGCAATTTGGCTGCCGTAGACTGGGAGGAAGCAGTGAGGTGAACCCAAGTCCCCATCCAGACACAGTTTCATTGGCTACAGAAGCACAAGGGGACACAGGCTCAGTGGCTGCTAGGAAGAAAGATGCATGAAATAGAGGGATGGCCACCTAAGCAGGAAGGTCCCTCGTTTTGTACTGAAGCTTAAGTTGGCTGCAGAACCTAGGGCCTCCAGCAGCAAACCCTGACAGGACGTATTCCCAGGGGACACAGAAAGGCAGGGTAGGGCTTCCGGGGTGGATATCTCAAAGAACTTACTGAGTGTCGTTGGCCAGAAACACTGCCAGATACCTTAAAAGCCCAAGAGTTGGAAATAGGATGAGACCCTTGTGTACATTCTGCTCCTCTTAAGAAGACGTGTGTTGGGTCAGGCACAGTGGCCCACACCTGTAACCCCAGCACTTTGGGAGGCCGAGGCAGGTGAATCACCTGAAGTCAGGAGTTCGAGACCAGCCTGGCCAACATGGCGAAACCCTGTCTCTACTAAAAATACAAAAATTAGCCAAGCATGGTGACGGGTGCCTGTAATACCAGCTACTAGGGAGTCTGGGGCAGGAGAATCGCTTGAACCTGGAAGGCAGAGGTTGCAGTGTGCCAAGATCGCACCATTGCACTCCAGCCTGGGCGACAAGAGCAAAACTCCAACTCAAATAAAAAAAAGAAGAAGACGACGACGTGTGTTGAATCAGTGATGCTGGTTCTCTCTTCATTACATCGCTGCCTTCAATGCACAAGGCATTCTGCATTTCACAGGAAGCTACTACGTGCGTCACCCCATTTAATCCTCACAATAGGCTTATGATGCAGATATATTATTATATCTATTTGTCAGAGGTGGGAACTAGGTGCATGCCCATAGTTCATCATGGCCATGATGTATTAAATGCTGACACTGTGCATGCACTTTGCACGAATGGCCCTATTTAATCCTCACAACATCCCACTGAAATAACGACTATTACTACCACCTTCCACAGGCAAAGAAGCACATGTCCGCATGCATGGGCACGTATATGTGAGGCCGCAGGTACATCTGTGTACATGCTGGCAAGGGGCGAAGGTGGGCAGCAGCACAGCACAGGGAGCCAGGAGCCATGGGGCATGGGAGGAAAAGCGGTCAGAGTACAGAAAATCAGCAAAATTTAATCCAAAGCACTCAGAGGTTTACCATCTGAGCAGTCAAACTTGGCTTCCCACGGTCAGGTGATAGTCACACCTCCTAATGAGTGAACAGTTATTTCGAGGGTGACCAGCCTGAACCCGGGTGCACCAGAGGCAATGACGTGTGCTCTGCACACCCAGCCAGGTCTGCCGCCTGTGCTTGCTGGAAGCATTTCTTCCACTTCTAGGAGCCTCATGGAGGACTTCAAATGCCCTTCTCTTCCCATATTCTTTCATCTTCAAAGACTCACTCTCCCAGAAAGTTTTCCTTCCCAAGAGCTCTGAAACCTAGAAAACAACCACTGTCAAAACTTGGGAGGGGCCTGGGCACAGTGGCTTACGCCTGTAATCCCAGCACTTTGGGAGTCCAAGGAGGCAGATCGCTTGAGTCCAGGAGTTCAAGCCCAGCCTGGGAAACATAGTGAGACTCCATCTCTACAAAATATAAACAAAATTAGCCAGGCATGATGGTGCATACCTGTAATCCCAGCTACTCAGGAGGCTGACGTGGGAGGATCACTTGAGCCTGGGAGGGTAATGCTACAGTGACCCGTGATCACACCACTGCATTCCAATCTGGGTGACAGAGCAAGACTCTGTCTCAAAAAACAAAGAACAAAACAAAATAAAACTTGGGAAGGAACCTTCACCTGACCAGCAGTTTAGGGAATGTGACAGCTGAGGAACATGGATCAGCGTGTAAACTATGGGGAAAGGAGCCAAGATGAGGGCAGGGATGAAGGCTCTTGCAAGGGCATAGTGAAGGATGTAGGTGTAGGATTGGTGTAGTGTAAGACCCAGCAAGGCTGGGGCTCTGGACATTCTAGCCCAGCAGTTGCAGCCTGTGGGGGTGCCTCTGGGCTGCCCTGCACGCTCACTGCTCCCTGTGTAAGAGGGAGAGGGTGCGGAAATAAGAATCAGGAAGTCTAGATTCTGGTCCTGGCCCCATCACTAAGTATATGTGTGACTTTATCCAAGTCCTCTCTCTCTTTGGGGCCTTGGTTTCCTGCTCCAGGGAAGGGCCAACTTTCAACTAGGGCCTGAATCAATCAGTGCTTTCAGCCTCTGCTCCTTCCCCGGTCCCAGAGCATGCAGCCCCTTCTGGCCCTGTAGGTTATGAAAGGAACCCACAGAATGACATGTTTTCAGAACCCCAAGGAACATCTTGTCTACTGACCCAAGTCATGTAGTTGACAGCACTCACTCTCAGAAGAGTGGAAGTCACCCACGCAGAGATTCAGAGTCCTGTTCCCCAGCCCCGCTCTTCACAAATGCCTAGACCGGGCAGGACACAGTGGCTCGGGCCTGTAATCCTAGCACTTTGGGAGGCCAAGGCGGGAGGATGACTTGAGGCCAGGAGGTCAAGACCAGCCTGGGCAGCATAACAAGACCCCATCTCTACAAAAATTAAAACGTTAACAAGAAAGAAAGAAACTGCTAGACCAGATTGAATGCTCAGACTGGGATCTAGAGGGCGTCTGGAACTCAGCCACCCTGCAGCCGCCTCTGTGGCTGGGAAGTCCTTACGGCCAAAAGCCTCCTTCCTCCTAGGGAGGGTGGATTTTCTCTGGAGCAAAGACATGCAGCTGCAGCCCCTGCTTGGCCAGGAGCAACCTGTTCTTTCCATCAAGAAGTCCCGGTTTCCCTGGATCAAACAAGAGGAACAAGGAAAGAGCCGGCAAATTTCCTGAGGGTGAGAGTGGCTCTGGAAGCAGCCGTCTTGCAGTAACCAGCGTCTTCACTGTGGGAAGACACAGCTGTGTGGGGTCAGAAGCTCTGCCTGTCCTCCTGCCACCCCTGCAGGGACTCAGTGAGGAACCGCTGGGCCTTTGCACTTTGAACGCCTACAAGTGCTTATACAGGGGCCCAGCAGTGCCTCATCTGTGGCATCAAAAATCTCCACCCTTCTGGAATGAACTCAGAGGCACTAAAACTGCCTTAACCTCTTCAGCTCAAGTGCTTGCCTCCAAAAAACAGAAGCTGTTCTACCTTCTTCCTCCTAGAAGGTGTAAGTATTCCTAACCCAGACCCTACCTGACTTACGATTCCCAGCAATTGGCCATTTCTCTTTGTAGCTGCAGCTGCTTTTCCAGATGATCCTGGAATCATCTTGGCCAGGAACCTAATCCTCCTGGACTGTTATTTTCTAACTGTCCCTTCTTATAAAATAATTTAGGATTGGAGCCACAACTTAAAAAAATAAACAAGGATAACACCTGGCAGTGGCTTGTTTACCAATGTCACTCCATACACGCCTCCAGCACGATTCCCACCAGCTGCCCTCCCTGAGAACCTCCTTCCTACCTCCTCTCATTTCCCAGGCATGTACCAAGATGCTCAATGTTTTCCAGCAATACAAAGAGAGAGGGATACACAAAAATCAAGCACATTAACATTTTTTTTTTGAGACTGGGTCTCGCTCTATTGCCCAGGCTGGAGTACAGTCGTGTGATCTCGACTCACTGCAACCTCCGCCTCCTGGGTTCAAGCATCTCGTGCCTCAGCCTCCCAAGCAGCTGGGATTACAGGCATGCACCACCACACCTGGCTAATTTTTGCATTTTTAGTAGAGACTGGGTTTCACCATGTTGGCCAGGCTGGTCTCGAACTCCTGGTCTCAAGTGATCCACCTGCCCCAGCCTCCCAAAGTGCTGGGATTACAGGTGCGAGCTACTGCACCTGGCCGCACATTAACATTTTTAATGTGGCAGAAGACTTATGCATTCTCATGTAGCCAACTGCCTACTTCCATTGAAGTTCTAGGCAGGAGAGCCAGAGCTCATCTTCATGGCTGCATCACAGCATCCAAGTATTACACTCACAGGACTTTAGGGCTGTCCTCTCATGTTGCAGATGAGGAAGCTGAGGCTCAGTGACTTGAGATTACGCACCCCAGTCCCTGTGGCTATTGAGCGAAGAATGAGATCCCAAATCCAAAGCTAAGTTCTTTGGTCTAAATCATGCGGCACTGCTTAGGAGACCATAATTACTGGTGAAAAGCACCCTGCGCTAGTATTACTACTGTGCCTTTAACTTGTTTCCCATCTGAATCTCTGCCATGCGTCACTGTATTTCCTTGTCCAGCCCAAAATCCATGTCTGTTTGTAATCCCCAAGGATGGGAGGGCCTTGCTTTGCTAGAAGAAATAAAATCTAGCAATTCAGTGCCTTGGCAATGTGATGAAGAATGTTAGTTACTTCTACTGGCAGATTCTATTTCACTGGCATATAAATCCCTCCAGATGTACAAAATGGTATTATTGCAAGAGAGTGAGGTAACCAAAACAACAATAATTACCTCAATGAAGAAGAGGAACCCCAAGCTTGCAAGAAGACTAAATCTTCTATTTAAAAAAAAATCACCCCTGCAAGAGAGGGTGCCTACAAATACAGTGATAATAGCTAACATTTACTGATGGGCTACTGTGTGCCAGACTGTCGCGAGAGCTTTACCTGCCTTCATTCATTTAATCCTCACAGCTTTAGGAAGAAGACACCATTTTCAGCCTCCATCGCACAGAAGAGAACCAGAGAAGGTAAGTACCTAGCCCAGGGTCACACAGTAAGCCCGAGGTTAGACAGAGAGGAAGGAGGCAGAGTGAGGATTGAAGTCCAGGCAGCGCAGCAGCAGGGTTGAGCTCTCACCATGACTTCCTGCTGCCTCTGGTGCATATCACCCCAAGAATGGAAGGCCCCACCCTGTATCTCAAGCAAGTGCTGATTGACACTGAGTGGGAAGAGTTCTGGGGAGAGGGAGAGGCAGGATTAAGTGCTAAGAGTTCTCTGAGAGCACTGTCTGCACCACCTCGCTGGCTGAGCAAGCCCCTGGCTCCTTGCCCCACACCTGCATTGACACACTGACCCCATCCCTGCCCTGTCATGCACCCTGTCTGCTGACTCCAAGGTGGATTAAACACACACCTCGCTGGAGCCCCTCCTTTCTTCAGGGCAAAACCTCATGGCAAAGAGCCAAGGTGAAATGCCAGAAGAATCGAAGACTCCCTCTCCCAACCCTGCAGCCTGACAGCCTCAAAAGCTGGATGAATGACCCCAGGAAGGGAGGTGAGCGACCTACGCACCCAGAACTACAGGCAGCCCCTGCACTTCCGTCTGCACCTTCCTTCCAAAATCACCTACTGAACAGCCGACTTGCAGGGATCCAGGGATCCACGCAGGGGCCTATAAAGACTAAAGAGGTTCCTGCCTAAAAGGAGTTTACAGATCAGTGAGATTAGCAGATGCTGATGTCCGTAGCTTCCATACAAAAACAGGAACAAGTGTTAAGCATACTCGCAAGGGCAATGGGGCAGAATGCTTTAAATCAGGGCTATCCCAAACTTGAGTCTGGCAAGGGATCCACAGCTAGTTATTCAACGAGGAGCATGTACTAAGTGACTACTAAGGTAGTGATGATAATAACTACCATAACTGGGGGCCTATTCTAGACCACTCAGTAACACTCATCTTTGCAACAGCCCCGTAAGTGAGGTATCATGTCATCATCATTATCCTCATTCTAAGAATGAGGAAAGCAAAGTGCACATAGCTGACTCATGCAATGTCCATTGCTAGAGTGTTCAAGCCCCCTGATTCATACTCAGCTCTGCCTGACTCCAAACCTGTATTCTTTCCATCATGCCACGTGATCAAGTCAAGGTGTCAAGGAAAGGTTGGGGGGAAATTCCAGGGGTAAGAGGGGACGCAAACAACTACAGAGAAGTTCAAAGACAGAAGGAGAGTGAGACCTAAAGAAAGAGAAAAACTCACTTGCCTTTCTGACTAGACCAGCAGTTGAAAATAAAAGAAAAAGATTCCCTCCAACCTTCCTCCCCCATCTGCTGACATTAATATCAGGCGAACTCATTTGATGTAACTAAAGAGAGAGAGCACTCATCCTGCAAGACAGGGAACCAACATATTCCACTCCTCCCTCTCTCTTCCCACTCCTTCCCTCCTCCCTCCCAGAAGGCATGGTGTTGCGTTTCCAGTTAGTGGCCAAGAATAACAAATTATTAAATACTAAATCTACCAATGACCTCTGTCTCCTAATATCTTCCAAAGTCCAACTTCAAGAAAGATCCTAATGAAATCATGATCCTTTTCTATTGTATAGGGAGATATGTGTAACATACGTATTATCACTTCATTATTAACTATTTTTATCTGAACAGTAAATATCACTGCCCTATGACAAGTGCTTTATCACCAAAAGAACTGGCGTCTGTTTCACATGAGGTTCTAGAATGCTGTTCCGCTCTGCGCAGTGTAGGGTATCCCCAGTGAAACACAGTACTGCTCAAGGTCAAAACAAGAAGATAGCACCAAGCTCGGGGTTGTGAGCGGGGAAAAGTCAGAGTACAAATGAAGAGAATAAGGGGGAAGAGGAAGACTGTAAAGATCCTGCCTGGATAGTCCCAAAAGAGGAAGGTGAGAGCATGGAAGAAGAGCCAGAGGAGAGGGAACAGAGGTGGCGTCAAATGATACGAAGAAGCAACAGGAAAAAAACAAACAAAATAGACCAGGCGCAGTGGCTCAGGCCTGTAATCTCAGCACTTTGGGAGGCCAAGGCGAGCAAATTGCTTGAGCCCAGGAGTTTGAGACCAGCCCGGGCAACATAGCAAGACCTCATCTCCAAAAAAGACGTTTTTTTAATTTAGTCAGGCATAGTGGCACATGCCTGTAGTCCCAGCTACAGGCTGGGTGAGACTGAGAGACTGAGGTGGGAAACATAGTAGACAATATTATAAGCAACTCTTTGTCAATGAATTCACAACTCAAATGATATGGAAAAATTTCTTGAAAAATATAAATGACCAAAGTTCACTCAAGAAAAACTTGAATATATATGTTTTAAAAATGAAATTTGTAGTTAAAAGTCTTCTCACAAAGAATATTACAGAACCCAGACATGATGGCTCACACCTGTAATCCTAAAACATTGGGAGGCTGAGGCAAGAGGATCTCTTGAGGCCAGGAGTTCAGGATCAGCCTGGTTAACATAGTGAGACCCTGTCTCTACAAAAATAAATTAGCTGGTCACGGCAGTGCAGGCCTGTAGTCCAGCTACTCGGGAAGCTGAGGTGGGAGGATTGCTTGAGCCCAGGAGTTAAAGGCTGTAGTGAGTTGACGGCACCACTGCACCCCAGCCTGGGTGACATGAGACCCTGTCTCTAAAAAATAAAGAAATAAATGAAGAAGCAGACAGAATAACCATAAAATACAAGTCCTAAAAAAAAGAGAAATAAATGAAGAAGCAGACAGAATAACCATAAAATACAAGTCCTTAAAAAAAAAGAAAGAAATCAAGAAACAGACAGTAAAACCATAAACTACAAGTCCTTAAAAAAAAAAAAAAAAATCAGTCCAGAAGAGAAAAGGTCACAGATAGCAAAGCAGGCAGTGGAATGGAGGAGAGGGCATCTGATGACACAGAAAACAAGCTCCCCTCCCCAGCCCCCACTCCGCAGCCAGTACCCTTTCTGCTCCCATCCCTTGGAGCGCTTCCTTAGCTCCAGCATTCAGGAGAACGCCCCTCCTCCCCAGCGGGGCTGGTCTGGCACTTAGCACATCCTGTTGAAATTAGCTCTTGTCTTGTAAGCTCCTCATCACATTGTGAATTCCTGGGGACCTGAGACCACTTTTTTTTTTTTTTTTTGGCACAGAGCGTCACTCTGTCGCCAGGCTGGAGTGCAGTGGCACAATCTCGGCTCACTGCAACCTCTGCCTCCCGGGTTCAAGTGATTCTCCTGCCTCAGCCTCCTGAGTAGCTGGGACTATAGGCGCCCACCACCACGCCCGGCTAATTTTTGTATATTTAGTAGAGGTGGGGTTTCACCATGTTTGCCAGGATGGTCTTGATCTCTTGACCTCATGATCCGCCCGTCTTGGCCTCCCAAGAGGTGAGCCACCGCGCCCGGCCAAGACCACATTTTATTACTATTTGTAGCTCCACAGCCCAGGGTAATACCTAGAAATAATAATAAATAATGCTCAACAAGTATTAAAAGAGTGTATGAATAAATGAATGAAAGCCATTCTACCACAAAGGGTTACCCAAACAGCAGCGTTATTGGACCTAAAGGCAGAGAAGTCTCAGGGAATAAGGGCCTACAAAGTCTCAGCATTAAATACCTGGCTCCTGCCGCCCAGTGCAACAGGAAGCCAAAGAAACTTCTCTCCTCACAGAAATAAATGAGCAACACTCTGGCTCTGGTTCTTCGCAGATCCTGGTTCCAGTCCTGTGCTGACCTCACCCTGCTGTTATGAGCCTGGAGACCGATCACTTTGCAAAATCAAATGTGCACTTTTCTCCATGAACTGACTCTGAATCTTTAAGTAAACTCCTCAAATTGTCAAAATACTTGTTGTACAACCACTATATTCTCGTTTCCGGGCGATGAAGGTTCCTGGAGACCGCGTCTGCCTTAATCTTAGAAAGGGCAGCTACTCGCTCCTGTTCTCACTGAAGACTGTACCTTCCCCCGGAGAGATCAGCAGTGAGAAGATCCTGAGACTCTCAGAATGCAGAAGGCCCTGAAGTCCGAGCTGGTGAGGAGGTGGGGGAGAGGTGCTTACTCTGAAGCATAAATGTACATACCTTGATGGCAGCCCTGACAACACAGAAGCCCGACTCCCTGGCTTTGCTCTCTAGGCACCTAAGGGGAAGGCAGCTTCTAAAAGTCACATCCTGCACGTCACTGCTTCTGAGCCAGTGGTCATGCATCTTGTACCCATTATGCATGGACAACACAGCCCCCGGGGGGTTGAACACACACTACTGAGAAATGGAAGCTGTCATGCTGTTTGATTGCTTCTTCTTCAAAAGGCGGCCTCCTTCTGACGGCAGGGTCCTATGCCCAGCAGGAGTTCTCTTCCTAGGGCTGACTCCAGAAGCCAGCCTTCACCACCAGGCTGCAGAGGCTGAGGGCTTTTATTTTGGAGCCAGTGAGTGACCTTCAATGGGGCAGCCCAGGTAGTAAATGGGGCAACAGCTGCTTTGCCCATTAAGATATCCTGTTCTTGGCCTTTGCTTTTTTTCAAGCCCCAGCAATCTAACTGCCAAGCTGGTCTGTGTGCAGAGGTCAAAGCCACCTCCTTTACAGCTTCCCCATGACTCAGGCAGTGCTTGCAGAGGCTGGGCAGTGGCAGCTCAACAGACCTCAGTTGGAAGAATGAGCACAAGGAAACAGACTCAGGCCAAAGACCTCCCTAGAGAAACCAGGTGGTGGGAGGAGAAGAAGGCTGGAAAGGAGGAAGTTCGACTCTAGGAAGGGACTAGCTGTGCCAAATGGGTTACTGTGGAAGACTCCAGCTCCAGCCTGGTGTGCTCCAGTCCAACTTTGAGTGGTCATTTGGAAACAGTGGAGAGTTAGAGCCCCAGAGGTAACCAAGGATTCCATGCCCTCCCCAGAATGCTGTGGTTATGATAATAACAAAAATAGAGCATGGCACAGATTCAAGTCACCGTCCCCCAAATCGGAAGCAGGAGCTCACTTGGATGGCTCTTTTCCTCCCAGCCTCCTGTATCTGAGAAATTTCAAGAATCCAAATACTCCACAGTGCCCAATCACTCCAACACCTGTGAATCTAAATGTTCACAGATTCATAGCTTCTTTGACATAGAATATCAGGTAAGGCCTTGCAAAAGGCAGGGCTGCTTCCTGGGCTGGGTCCATCTTTCTAATCCCAATACTCAGTTTCCTTCTAACTCTACGGCTGGAATCTCCAAATACTCTTGACTAAGCTCACACCACTTCAACCCCAGCAAGGGCAGAAGCTAGAGCCCTGAAGTCAAGTGTAGTCATAGGAATTATAGTGACTTGGGAGCAGGAGCAAGCGTGCCAGCTCTGCTCTGTAGTATACATCTGGGCAAACGGGTCACCCTCTGACAGCAAGGATACAGGAAAATTGGAAAAGATTTTCCCAACTCAGCTCCAAGTGAAACTCCACTTGAAACTCCAAGTGAAACAGTCTCAGCTCCAAACAGGTGCCCTAACTACACTGCCTGCTCAGAATGGTCTAGAAGCCCCTTGGACCATGCCCAGCAGAGGCTGTAGGAGAAGCGGCGGTGAAGGAGGGATGCTCGCAGTACTTGAGTCTGGCCTGTCACTGCAAACTCACAAAATCTCTCAATGGTTCCCTCCACCCAAATCCAGGCTTTCCAGGCCCAGTACAGAGAGGGGACAACATGTTACCCGAGAGAAATGTAGCAGGCGCTGACCTTGGATCACCTTCAGTTCTACAACCCTCGAAAGGAGACCTCAGGAGGTGTCCGAGAAGTCTCAGCCGCCCATACAATAGGGGCGGGCCGTTCCCGCCCAATCCAACACCATCCTCATAGCGTCTCCTATCGGTCTTGGACACAAACTGCGGCTCCGGGGCGGCAACTTCCTGGGTTCCGGCCCCTCGGCGCCCGATCCAGGAGGCGCTGATTGGCCGCGCCAGGCCAACACCTTCGGAAAGCGCAGGCTCTCCTCCAATGGCCCAGATGCACGTGAGCCGCCGCTCCTCCGAGCCTAGGAGAGGGCTCTCCGGAAAACAACAGTTGGAGTCGGAAGAAGTTAACGAAGTTTAAACTCGGAGGCATTGCACGATACAAAGGGGATTTGGAGCGCTAGGGGAGGTGACCCTAAAGAACGGGACTCTATGGGTGCAAAATGACAGCAGATCAACTCACCTGCCTGGTGAAGAGGATGGCGGTGTCCCAGTACTCGGGGTGCTTGTCACTCACTTTGTTCAGCTTCTTCTGCCAGGCACAGAAGTTGCGCAGGGTCAGGGCCGCGTTGCCGGTGACCTTGGGCCCGGAGTCACGATCTCTAAGAAGCAGCACCTTGACCACAACGATGTTGATGGGGTTGAGGATGCTGGGATGGCGGTAGAGTCGCGCCGCCGTTGCCAGCAACGTCAGCAGATAATGCTCCAGGTCCGCGCCGTGGAACTTGACCATTGACTCGTCCGCGACCACCAGCGTCTCCACGTACCGCGGGATAGACACGAAACGCTTGGCGCGCCCAGACCTGCGCCGGCTGCGACTCTCCCCCAAGCCCGCCCGCCGCGGCCTGTAAGGGTCCAGGGCCCGCAGGATGGCGGGGTTCCAGCCCGAGGCCACCCCGCAGCGAGAGGTGGGGTCTCCGGAAGGCCCGCCCGGCACACCCCGGCGCTGGAGAAGGTGTGCGCCCTGGCTGTTGCGCTGCGCGGCCGGCGCGCTGGCGTTGGGCAACGGGCTAATGACGTACTCGGCGCCTCGATAGCCAAAGGCTCCGCGGAGCCCCCCGCACAAGCTCACAGCCGCGAACGAGTCCGGCTCGGCGTTCACGTCCCCAGAGTAGAAGCAGCGTCGCAGGTCTGAAGAGCTGCCGGTGAACCCCTGGAGGGGGACGCCCAGATGCTCAGTGGCGAAGGCGGGCGCCAAGAACTGAGCATCCGGCGTCAGGTGTAGGTAAAAGTCTTCCTGAAATGCTGTGATCTGAAAAATGAGTCCCTGATCCCCGGAGTCCTCGGGACCCCGCCAGTAGTAGCGGCGGCCGTTGATGTCCGGGTCCAGTCGGATGGGAACGACCACCTCCCGCTCTGGCTCAGAGCCTCCAGCGGTTCGCCCGGCGAAAGCCAGGGTTAAGATGCCCAGCAGAAGCATGGCGCCCGGCAGGCACCGCCGCGCTCTGGGAAGGCGCTGGGCCGGGCTCTCCGGCCGCGGACGCGGTCTCCGTGCAGCCCGCACTCTGGTACCGCCAACGCTCCGGGACAGCCGGCAGCTCCCAGAAAGGAGAGCCAAGGGAGGGAGACTCCTCCCAGAGCAGCGAGCGTGCACCCGGCAGCCGGCGCTTCCTACCTGTGCCTTTCCAAGCAAAGCGCGCCCTGGGAGCTTAAGTACAATCGCTGTCAAGTGCGAGGACGAAGATTTGCAGCCGAGAACTAGCGGAAGGTGCCGGGCGGCTTCTCGCAACCGCAGCCACTCGCAGCGCAGCAAGCCGGGCGCTGGGCGAGCCTATTAAAGGCCCCCTCCTCTTTGGACTGCCCAGTCAGCGCCCCTCCCCTCACTCCCCTCCCAGCCTCCCAGAGCTCGCAGCCCGAGCCTCCAGGGGCCACCGGAGAACTCGGTCCCGCCTCCAGAGCAGAGAGCCACTTGGCGGGGAGGGAGTGGCGTTGGGCTGAGGCGGGAGGCGTGGGCTGGCCCGAGAAACCGGCGCTGAAGTCTCGGTTCACGTTTTGCTCTCGGTTATGCCCCACTGTCCCGACGCCTCAGTCGCTTCTGCCCCTGTGGACATCGTCCAGTCTCTGGGTCTTAGCCTTTATCTCAAGGCAGACCAGGTCAGAAGCTGGGAATGAAGGCCCTTCACTGACCCCTCCTCAGGCCCACCTCATCCCTGCTGTTGCAACATCTCTGCTGTTTCTTAACCACAGAGTCCCCTAAAAGACCCAGAATCAAGATCTCCCCCCTGTAAATGTCCTGTTGCCAGAAGAGCAGTAGGACAGCGGCATGGGAGCCCTCTGGAGCCCAGGACCGCCTAGCCCCAAGGTCTGCCCTGGGCCCATGGTGTGCTGGATGGGCTGGGGCAAAACTCTTCAGTACTCAGGAATCTTGCCAGCCAGCTGTTAATCACAGACATTATTAAAAATTAAACTAAACACACTTGCAATTAAACAAATTGTGTGTATATATATTTTTTTTTCCTTTTTTTTTTGAAACGGAGTTTTGCTCTTGTTGTCCAGGCTGGAGTGCAATGGCGCAATCTCGGCTCACTGCAACCTCCGCCTTCCAGGTTCAAGCCATTCTCCTGCCTCAGCCTCCCAAGTGCTGGAATTACAGGCATGCACCACCACGCCTGGCTAATTTTGTATTTTTAGTAAAGACAGGGTTTCTCCATGTTGGTTAGGCTGGTCTCGAACTGCCGACCTCAGGTGATCCTCCTACCTGGGTCTCCTACCTCCAACCTTAGTCCCCTGAGAAACTGCGACCACAGACACACGACACCACGCCAGGACAATTTTGTGTGTGTGTGTGTGTGTGTGTGTGTGTGTGTGTGTGTGTGTGTATTTTTGGTAGAGACTGGCTTGCGCCATGTTGCCCAGGCTGGTCTTGAACTCCTGAGCTCAAGCAATCTACCCACCTCACCCTCCCTGTGCTGGGACTACAGGCGTGAGCCACCATGCCTAGCCACAAAGTACATTTTTAAAAGGTAATAAATACTCAAAACCCATCGCTTCCTAAGTATTTGATAATTACCTATGGTCTTGAGCCACCAGAACCACCAACCCTCTGAGACAGCCAGCAATTCCCAGAAAAGAGAGCAGAGTGGGGTGGAAATGTGAGGGAAATATTAAATGGCATGCTGCCCTGCGTCTCCCCAGTCAGGGGAAATCACAATGGCTCGAAATAGGTCCTGGGTCCTGGTAGAAGTATTTACATCACCTGAATAAGCAAATCAGAGCTGGGGTTGGGGGCAGGGAGATGAGCCCTTGTTACACAGCTACCTGCCTGGCGCGGATGTGGAGATCAGGTGCTGGGGCTGCAGGTACAAGAGGAAGAGGCTGTACTTCCAGCAGACAGTAGAAAACTTGGGCCAGGCTTCCTCCATGAAATTATCTCATTTGACCCTTGACCAAACCCTGGACCGGGGACAGGCATAGGAGGCCGAGTCAGTATCAGGTGGAGAAGATACAATCACACCTTATGTTACCATCTAGTTTGGAGAACAGCCCCAGGAGCCTTTCAGGCTCTAGACCTCAAGATCCTTCTTACCTCTCCGCAGAATCGACTTCTTTCTCTGACAAGGAAGAAAGGCAAGGGGGAGGAGGGAGGCTTTGCTAGTCTCTCCTGATACCTAGAAAATCTTTCTGGAGCCAAAGGGCTCTGAGTTGAGTTTGCAAGAGGGGAGGACAAAGAAGGGAGTGTGTGATGATTTCAAGCATAAAGGGGATGATGTGGGAGAATTTTGGAATTTTTTTAGGGAAGTGGCTGTTCAAGTAAACAACTCTATTGTCCAAGGAGAGAAAAGGCCGGGACTAGTCCATGAGTGAAGAGCACTTTTTGCCCATTATCTTCTGCCCATAAAGGATCCACTCTTGGAAGCGCCCCCTGGGGCCTTGGAACATGAAGATGGCTCAGATGCCCATAATTCTAGTGAGGCCTCTCCTTGATTGGGACGCAAGGAGCTGAAATTCATTATGTGAATGAGTGAGAGATGGGTGTTTATACTCTGTAAATGAAAGGGAGTGTATGTGTATGGGAGGGATGTGTGTGAGAGAGGGAGTTCAAGTTTACAAAGGCCCTGTGTGTTTGAGCGTTCAAAGAGGGCCTATAATTAAAGAGAAACGCAGACAACCAACAGCAAGGATAAGTCATTTATTTGGGGCAAGCAATTGTTTTACTACACCCAGCAGTTTTAATGGTGGATTGCAAGGTTTCCAACGACATTTTACTTTCATTCTGACCCATGGATTTTGGCAAGGGCTGCAGCATGTCAGTCAAGATGGCAGGCCTGGAGAGAGGAAGCCCCTCCCCACCTATTGCTCCCCCTGTCCCAATCATAGCCCGGCTGTTTTCACCCCTGAGCACAGAAACTGGCCATGTGGATTTGTTCAAAGGGATGAGCATGTATTGCAGGCTTAGTATGTGCTAAACATTGCATCAAGAGTTATATGTGCATTCTCGTATTTAATGCTTGACTGTCCCCTCTTGGAAGTCTGTGGTTCCATCCAGTCACTTTTGCCAGGGAATTGAGGATCTAGGGATATGTTGAGCACTTGAGTAGAGGTGAGACTCAGGATTGGCACTCCACTTCTACCACTGATCTGATTCTCTGACTCGTCTGTCAAAAGAGAAGGGGTTATCCTAGCTCAGAGGTCTTCAGCCAGAGGACTGCATCCGAAATCTGTGGTCTAGATAATACCTAAGATAACAACCCGGTCAAATATTACATGACTGATTGAGGCCTGTGGAAGGGAACATAGCACAGTGATTAAGAGCCCATGGTCAGAGGGCCTTGTGTGCATGCCTCCACCAGATCTTAGCTGTGCAATCTTGGGTAAATTGCTGTACCTCCCTAAGCCTCACTTTTCTCATTATTAAAATGGGGATATGAATTCTACCCACCTCCTGGACCAAATGAGTTAATATTATACTTCCAAAGTGTTTGGCAATGCTTGGTATATTTTAAAAGTGCCTTAAATATTATCTAATAGTACTGCTAATATTCTTTTTTTTTTTTTTTTTTTTGAGACGGAGTCTCGCTCTGCCGCCCAGGCTGGAGTGCAATGGCCGGATCTCAGCTCACTGCAAGCTCCGCCTCCCGGGTTCACGCCATTCTCCTGCCTCAGCCTCCCGAGTAGTTGGGACTACAGGCGCCCGCTACCTCGCCCGGCTAATTTTTTGTATTTTTAGTAGAGACGGGGTTTCACCGTGTTAGCCAGGATGGTCTCGATCTCCTGACCTCGTGATCCGCCCGTCTCGGCCTCCCAAAGTGCTGGGATTACAGGCTTGAGCCACCGCGCCCGGCCTAGTACTGCTAATATTCTTATGTGCTATTATTATTACTACTCCTAGCGCTACCAGTCTCTACTAGGCCCTCCAAGCTGATTGCTGTCATCATCTTCTGAAGTTTTCTGGGGCATGTCCTCTCCCGGTTCTGCTCGGGAATTTCCACATTGGCTCCAAGTCCCACTTCCATAGTAGGACTCCACAACTGCCATGGAGTTCTCACTTCTCCTGCCCTCCGTGATCTTAAGATCCTCGGGAAATAAAAAAGCAACTGCCTGTCAAGGTATGAAAATGAAAAGAAAAAAAAAAAAAAAAAAGCAGCTCTTCCCCCAGAGAACGACTGGGGGCCTGGCCCGTCTGTCAGATCTAAGACCCCCAACTTGGCCTTTCTGTCCGTCACCAACTAGGCTGGCCTCTTCACAGCCTCCAGATCTCAGCCCAAGTACAGCCCCCTTCTTCATGTGAAAGCCTGGCCCTAGCTAGATTCATTAGCTTGAGTGCCCCTGATCAGAAGCTGTTCTTCCAGCATGCATATTTATGTGAGCCTTTCCTCCCTACAGAACGCCCTCTCAGCCTCATCCATGCCTGTCTATATAACCCTCACCTCCAACAGGAAGCCCCTTGATTTAACTCACACAGCTCTGGTTGCTCTTTTGTTGTTAGTTCCTCTGGCATATATGCATTCCATTTCCAGCACAGGCAGAGTCCATTTGAACTTGCTTGCCCTTTGCTAATCGTGTGTTCATCCCTTTTCCCGAGACTGGGCTGCAGCCATACTTGCCTGGAAACTCATCAAAAGCAGGGCTTCCTTTCCTATTATACCAGTCTCCACGACAGTCCCCAGAGGAGGTGTTAACTTCCTGGTCGAGCCAGCTGGATGCAGCAGGTTCCAGGCAGAAGATCAGCCCAAAAAGGTAACTCACTGAGGCCAGAAGGAGGCAGCTACAAGGATTAGGTTTGGATTTCACTTCTTTTTTTTTTTTTTTTTTTTTTTTGAGATGGAGTCTTGCTCTGTCACCCAGGCTAGAGTGCAGTGGCATGATCTCAGCTCACTGCAACCTCCGCCTCCCAGGTTCAAGCGATTCTTCTGCCTCAGCCTCTCACGTAGCTGGGATTACAGGTGCCCATCACCACGCCCAGCTAATTTTTGTATTTTTAGTAGAGACGGGGTTTTACCATCTTGGCCAGGCAGGTCTCGAACTCCTAACCTTGTGATCCACCCACCTTGGCCTCCCAAAGTGCTGGGATTACAGGCGTGAGCCATCACGCCCAGCGGATTTCACTTCTTCCAGATCCTGATTATCCACCATCATCTGGACCAAGGATCACTTCTGCCTACCTGTGAAATTGGGCATCCTGGAGGATCTCTTCAAAACAGGTGAAAATAATTAAGGAGAAAAACGGGGTGGAGGGACAAGCACTATGATCTGGGCAAGATTTTACTGGGCAGGGAAATGACTTAGCAGAGTCTCCCAATTCCCCAGATTAGCTATGCTAAATCATTGGCCTGCCATGTTAGGACCTAAATCGGGTTTTACACAGCAGCATGAAAACAGATGTACAAATTTATCATGTTTTGAGCTTTAGGACTTAATCATTCTTTACTAAAGATCCCTAAAAATCCCAGCTGTGTTTAATCTGCTCCTCTTGGAATCTGTGCCACAGAGGTGGGCAAAGCAGCAAAGTATAGAAAGGCACAGGCTTCAAGAAGCCCCCGGAAGGCCCAGTGAGTGTTAAATGACTGAGTTGCCATCATCCACTGGCTTCCACAACTGCTGGAGCTCTTGGCTGGTCTTATCCCAGATGCAGAGACAGCTGAAGCAGCTGGAGATTCATCTAAGGCCCCATGAATTATAGCCCTGGCCTGGGTTCATTCTTCATTACTCAGAGGAAATATTTAACTCTGTTCTTTCCCTCTCAGCCACCCACTCTGTTTTTGACTCTGGGGCTAAGCGTTTAAGTAGAAGTCTCTCCGGTGCTAACTCCTGTATTTGTTCTCTTGGATGCCAGGAAATTAGAGCAAAGGGTCTTGATTTGGCTTGGACAAACTCAACAAACAATAGTTCCAGGCTGCCTCCTTTCACCCTGAATCCCCCTTAGGCAGTCTTAAGTAACAGCCACCGCCCCCCCTCAAATCTCAGGCTCCCTGATTCAATCATTTATTGTATCGATTTACACACACGCCCCAGTGCAAATTACTCGGGAACTCTTGGCTATTCTGTGCATAGCTGTACCTTTAGCCTTTAGGCTGGTTGAAGGAGAATGCCTAAAATGGAGATGAGATGGATGCTAAATCCTCAACTCCTGTCTAGGGATTTAGAAAGCAATTCGTTTTTCCTGCCAAAAAACTTCTATCTCCTCTACTCTTCCTAGTGTGCCCCTTTTCCCACCACCATCAACAAAGAGTAGCTTCAAGATTGAGCCTGACCTTGAGCCTCAGGCCCCCGCCCCATCTCTAGCAAAGGACCACTCCAGGCTCCTGCATGCCAGATGAGGTCCCAATACGAAATTCATTGCTCTCCCAGGTAGCATGGTTTCTTCCATTAGCTCATCCTCGCTCCTAAGAAAAATACTTGACATATACAAAATACCATATGATTGGTAAATAAGTTGATATATATTATTCCATCCTTACAACAATACTTGGGGAGGGGAGCGATGGGACAGGAGTTCTTAACATCTCCTTTTTGAGTAAGAAGAACTAAGACTCAGAGTTTGAGTGACTCGACAAAGATCGCCTCATCACTGGGCAGCAGATGTGTGACTGAGACACTCCTCCCCTGTTCAATTCCAGCCCTGGTGACTCCTCTGACCTCAGCCGCCTTTCTTCTGGTAAGACCATCCTTTTTCCATTTTCATTTTCCCATTCTGACTCATACCATGGGTGCACCCCAGTATCATACACTTCCAGCCACACTCAGCTCTTCCCCATTTTCCTCCCATACACATACTCCTCACACTCCTCGAACACATGCTCACAAGCTAGTTGAAATAGAATTCATGAGAATCCAATGAGTTGCCTTTAAGCTGAGCCTACTCTGGGTCAAGAATTAGCTTAATGACCCTAAAGTGGCTTGGCCCACTGTCTTTGGCGCATCAACAAGAAGCCACAGAAAACACCAGTGGAGCATTTTTCCCACTGCATTCATTTTTGCTTTGCTGCCTGTGCACCACGGCATGGATATGGTTTGGATCTGTGTCCCCACCCAAATCTCACGTCAAATTGTAATTCCCAATGTTACAGGTGGGGCCTAGCAGGAGGTGATTGAACCATGCGGGCGGATTTCCCACGTGATGCTGATCTTGTGATAGTGAGTGAGTTCCTGTGAGATCTGGTTGTTTAAAAGTGCCTGGCACCTCCCTCTTCTCTCTCTCTTGCTCCTGCTCTGGCCACATGATGTATGTGCTTCCCTTTCACATTCCACCATGAGTGTAAGTTTTCTGAGGCCTCCCCAGAAGTGAAGCAGATGCCAGCATCATACTTCCTGTATGTTCTGTGGAGCCATGAGCCAATTAAACTTCTTTTTCTTTATAAATTACCCAGTCTCAGGTATTTCTTTATAGCAATGAGAGAACAGACTAATACAGACACTAAAGGAACTCAACTCACTGGATATCAACATAGATCACATGGGCTCTAATGCAGCAATCCTTAACCATCTGGGTCCTTGGAGAATGCCATAAACATTGTGAAACCTCATCCCTGAAAAACACCTAGGCACATGTACATATGAAATTCTGCCCACAATTTTGGGAGATTTGCAGCCTCTAAGAATTTTGTTCTTTAACTCCTAGAGGCTTAGAAAGACCTGCCCATCAACAAAAGCCAAAGTTGACAAATGGGATCTAATTAAACTAAAGAGCTTCTGCACAGCAAAAGAAACTACCATCAGAGTGAACAGGCAACCTACAGAATGGGAGAAAATTTTTGCAATCTACTCATATGACAAAGGGCTAATATCCAGAACCTACAAAGAACTCAAACAAATTTATGAGAAAAAAACAAACAACCCCATCAAAAAGTGGGCAAAGGATATGAACAGACATTTCTCAAAAGAAGACATGCATACATGAAATACAGACACATGAAAAAATGCTCATCATCACTGGCCATCAGAGAAATGCAAATCAAAACCACAATGAGATACCATCTCACACCAGTTAGAATGGCGATCATTAAAAAGTCAGGAAACAACAGGTGCTGGAGAGGATGTGGAGAAACAGGAACACTTTTACACTGCTGGTGGGATTGTAAACTGGTTCAACCGTTGTGGAAAACAGTATGGCGATTCCTCAAGGATCTAGAACTAGAAATACCATATGACCCAGCCATCCCATTACTGGGTATATACCCAAAGAATTATAAATCATGCTGCTATAAAGACACATGCACACGTATGTTTATTACAGCACTATTCACAATAGCAAAGACTTGGAATCAACCCAAATGTCCATCAGTGACAGGCTGGATTAAGAAAATGTGGCACATATACACCATGGAATACTATGCAGCCATAAAAAATGATGAGTTCATGTCCTTTGTAGGGACATGGATGAAGCTGGAAACCATCATTCTCAGCAAACTATCGCAAGAACAGAAAACCAAACACCACATGTTCTCACTCATAGGTGGGAACTGAACAATGAGATCACGTGGACTCGGGAAGGGGAACATCACACACCGGGGCCTATTATGGGGGGGGGAGGGATGGCATTGGGAGTTATACCTGATGTAAATGACAAGTCGATGGGTGCTGATGAGTTGATGGGTGCAGCACACCAACATGGCACATGTATACATATGTAACAAATCTGCACGTTGTGCACAACATGTACCCTAGAACTTAAAGTATGATATAAAAAAAAAAAAAAAAGAAAGACATGCCCATGCCCAAAGAGGAGGAAAAGTTTCTTCTCCCACTAGAAGTAAGTTGTGAAAATACCTGAAAATCAAAAAGACCATGCCAGGACCTGAGCCTAACACACCAGCCCTTATATGACAGAGAGGTCAAGAGCAAGGATCAGTCTAACTCACTGCCAGAATTGCAGGTCAGCAAGCCAGGGCCCAGTCCCAGCCCTATTTGAGGTTGCTTTATTTTGGGGTGCTAGTTAAATGCTTCCTGGAGTTTTGAATCCCCTACTTACAGAAGAGAAAGAATAGTCTCATTATCATTAGTAATGACACATCGAGCCCACAGAGTGAATAACATTATTTAGGACTCTTGTAATCAGAAAGTATGATACAGTTCCCATTGCAGGAGCCTGCAATTTATTTGATTTGTTCTGCCAAGAAAAACTGAGGGGAGCTGCAGGCTCTTACTTTCTTCATCTAGGTGATTTAGGGGGTAGGCAAGTAGCCCATGGAAACCCAGAGGTAGCAGCCCCTTGTGGTTTACACCCTACTGTCAATTCTCTCCCCCAGCACGCCCCTCTCCCCTGTACCCTCTCCAGTCCCTGTCTGGCCTCCCTGATGCCATGCTTTCTGATGCTCTCTCTAATTCTTCTCACGCATCCTCACTCCCGTCTCTCAAAATTTGCTACCAGTGTCTTCATTTATCCTAAGGTGAAAAAAGCTGATAAAAAGTGCATGCCCAGCAACGGATTTCGTGCACTCACCCTGCTCTCATCCACCAGTCTTCTTTCTGAGACCAACAGAGCCAGCATGGGAGGACTTCCATTTAGCAAGTTCTCAACCTCAAATTTTTCATCTGGCATCTCATTTAGAAATGTTGTGTGGGGCCGGGCACGGTGGCTCACGCCTGTAATCCCAACACTTTGGGAGGCTGAGGCAGGCGGATCACAAGGTCAGGAGATCGAGACCACCCTGGCTAACACGGTGAAACCCCATGTCTACTAAAAATACAAAAAACTAGCCGGGCGAGGTGGCGGGCACCTGTAGTCCCAGCTACTCAGGAGGCTGAGGCAGGAAAATGGCGTGAACCCGGGAGGCGGAGCTTGCAGTGAGCTGAGATCCGGCCACTGCATTCCAGCCTGGGCGACAGAGGGAGACTCCGTCTCAAAAAAAAAAAAAAAAAAAACATCGTGTGGAATGCTTAGCTCATCCGGCCCTCTCTTTTGCTAATGGTCAATGCACATCATCTCACTTCAGATGGAATGTGTTTCACTCTAGAAGTGGGAGGTGAGCAGGCAATGGGAATGAGCATCGTGGACAGTCAATGAGACAGCATGGGCCCAAGAGGCAGGTACGATTTACAGCTGAGCCTCCAGGAACCTGATATGCACGAGACTTATAGATGTGAGTTTTCTCTGATCCTCAAGGACATTGGAAATTAAAGGGCAGACAACTCTGGTATTTAACTAAAGAAGAACATAAAACTAGTGTTTGAGCCTGGCCAGTCATAGAAGAAAAGCTGCTTCCGGCTGCCCTGGCTCAGGCCCACCTCCCACCTGCACACAGTTCCCAGAGCAGAGCCTGAGGCGCCCAGCGGACCCTACTGTTCTCCCACCATGGGTTCCCCAGTGCTCTACTGAGGAAACAGAAGTCGTCTCCTCCAGAAAGGCCTTCCACGTCATGCTTCCCCTCACTCTGTCCTCTCTGCACCTCTGTGCAGCCTCTCTTGTCATCGTTGAGAGCCAAGAGGTGATAGGATCCAGTAATGTCACTTCTTAGCCAAGCTGGCAAGAGCGGCCCAGCAACTTGCCCAATGCTTTCAAGCTGTGGTTGGTGAGACTCCAAAAGTCAAGTCACTCCAAGTGAAGATTCCACCTCCCTCTCCTTTTTCTCCCTGAACCAGCCAGGAACCTCCTCCTTCACATCGGTACCTCCCACCTTGACATTTTGAATCAGCCAACAGGCCAACTGGAAGACACCTGACCACAGAACCCAACTGGGTAAAAGTCACTGCAATCAGCAAAGGAAAACCAGGAGTGCTTCCTGCTTCTGGAAAGGCTCCAGCTGTGGAGGGAGAGGAGACAGCAAGAAGGGTAACTGACAGGCAGATGTCACCTGTGCTCTAGGAAATGCGGAAAAGAAGAGAAATGGAGGAATGGGGAAAACTTCTGTTTCAGGCTAGGTAAGGACCCTCTGGATATCAAGGTGGCAATGAATGCGTGTGATGAAGCTCAGGCAGTGATGGGGGCCGGAAAGGCAGATTTGGGAGTCAAGTGTGGACATGTGCAGTTGAAGTGGAAGTGAAAGCACATTGCTCGGCCGGATGTGGTGACTCACCCCTATATCCCAGCACTTTGGGAGGCCAAGGCAGGTGGATCACTTGAGGTCGGGGGTCCAAGACCAGCCTGGCCAACATGCTGAAACCCTGTAGCTACTAAAAATACAAAATTTTGCCGGGCGTGGTGGCACAGGCCTGTAGTCCCAGTTACTCAGGAAGCTGAGGCAGGAGAATCGCTTGAACCCGGGAGGCAGAGGTTGCGGTGAGTCAAGATCATGCCACTGCACTTCAGCCTGGCGACGGAGCGAGACTCTGTCAAAAAAAAAAAAGAAAGAAAAGGAAGGAAGGGAGGGAGGGAGGGAGGAAGGGAAGGGAGGGAGGGAGGAAAGGAAGGAAAGAAGGAAGGAAGGAAGGAAGGAAGGAAGGAAGGAAGGAAGGGAGGGAGGGAGGGAGGGAGGGAGGGAGGGAGGGAGGGAGGGAGGGAGAGAGGGAGGGAGGGAGGAAGGAAGGAAGGAAGGAAAGAAAGAAAGGGGAAGGGAAGGGAGGAAAGAAAGAGGGGAAGGGAAGGGAGGAAGAAAAGAAGGGAAAGAAAGAAAGAGAGAAAGGGAGAGAGAGAGGAAGGAAGGAAGGAAGGAAGGAAAGAGAAAGAAAGAGAAAGAAAGAAAGAGAAAGAAGGAAGGAAAGAAAGAAAGAAAGAAAGAAAGAAAGAAAGAAAGAAAGAAAGAAAGAAAGAAAGAAAGAAAGAAAGAAAGAAAGAGAAAGAGAGAAAGGAAGAAAGGCGGGCACATAGCTGTATGAATATTTGTGAAATTTGGGGTTGTCTTTGTTTTCCTCTTTCAAAATTGTACCCAGACTTCTTCCTCCCCCACGCACACACCCAAAGCAATGCACATGTCCATCTACACCTCTTCCCTGCTGTTTTCCCAACTAGGCCAATGGCATCTCTCTTCACCTCAGGCCTCCACTAGGCAGCCTCATCTCTCTCTCCGTGGCCCCCGCGATCCTCCCTGCTGCCACTTCTTAACTCAGGCTCCCGCCATCTCCTGAAGTCACGTCCTGACAGGTCTCCATTATCCAATCTCTCCACTAATGCAATCCTGATTCTACATAATTGCTAGAGCTGTCTTTCCAAAGACAAATACGGTCATGTCACTCCCCTGAGTACGAGGCTTCAATGAATCTGCATTGCCCTCTGGGAGAAAGCCCAAGGTCCCCAAGGTGATGAATACACCGCTTCACACACCGGCCCTGCTGACTGTTCCAGCTCCAAGTCCTGCCATGCCTCAGCGGCCCCTTACACCGCAGACTCAGGGAGCTCCTCACTTTCTCAAACATGGCAGACTCTTTAATGTCTTCGTGTGTGTGTGTGTGTGTGTCTGTGTGTGGGTGTGTCTGTGTGTGTGTGTGTGTGTGTGGATTTTCTCCCTCCAATGCCTGGTGAACTCCTACTCATTCATTAAAGTCCAACAAAAATGTCACTCAAATGGAATCCTTCCCAACCTGCTGCCTGCCCCTCAAAACACAACTATCACTACTTTCTCTGGGTTTTCATAATGTATTACTTCCAACAATAGATGTCTACTGAACTACTACTTGTGTACCACGTTTTGTGGCTATAGCTTTATTCTTGTGCTTGCAGCATTACATTATATTTATTTGGCTATTTAACTTTTTCTTTCGCCAGACAGGGAGCTGTCTTGATGAAAGAGGTGATCAGAACACGGGAACTACCTTTTGCATTTCTTTGCCTCTGGTGTGTAGCACCATTTGTGGCGTAGAGTAGGTTAATGGAATTACTTACTGAAAGTGAAGATACAGGGAATGGGGAGCTGAGGAAGAAAAGGAGGAAAGAAGAAAATCTGGTAAAGTTCAAGGAGAAGAGAGAAGAGTAGGGTGGGAGCCCAGAGATGGGAGCAAAAGAGGAAAAATGAGAAAGAGGAGAAACAGAAAGGTGTACCACTTCTCCCAGCACCACCAAAATACGTGTGTGTGCACGTGTGTGTAGGTGGGTGGGCAGGTTTGGATGTGAGTTGGTGTCCATACATACACACAAGGCAAGCTGTGAAAAAAAAGCTTTCAACATTTGAAGCTTCAATGCTAATTAAAATGCTTTCCATGTAAGTGCACAAGGCAACATCTATCCCCACCCTCTCCCTCTTTCTCTCCCACCACGTGGCTGCTCTAAACCTCACTCTCTTCCTAAGCCCTCAGGCCTTCTTACTTTCAGCATCATCTTTTGAGGGAATCAGAGGACACCTTCACATGCTTAAAGAGTTTTACACAGGGTAAAACACTCCTTTGTAAGTCACTAAATATGGCTAAATTATAGACATTTTGAATTCCTCCATAATAGAAGGCTGTTTTCGTGAAGAAAAAAAACAAACATCCCAAAAGAAAGCAGTCTGAATGAAGATAACATGGTCCACTGGGTTAGGGAGGATGCTGAACTGTATCAGCACGTCCCACCCCACTCCATGGACCCATACTGAACTGTCAGCCCTGCCTCCAGACAACCCCGGGACTTGGTCATGTCATGCCCAGATCCTGCTCTTCAGGAGACAGTGGCATTCGATGTGACATAAAGAGAACAGTGGATGAGAACCTACATTCTGGCCCTGAATCTCCTGCCAACCAGCTGTGTGACTTTGGTCAAATGACATTTGACCAAATAGGTCTCAGTTTCCCCATCAGAAAAGCAAGAGGTTAGAGACAGGGATCTCCTAGGTTCCATTCCCCTCTACTGTCTATGTCTCTCTTTAAAGTTCTCTAATGCCAATGAGCATGAGGAGACTCCAGACAGAGCGGCCTGCCAGAGAGAATGTTCTGACAAAAAGAAAGAAATCCTATAACCTCAGGAAGCGGGATCAACAGACAGCTGCACAATTTGCACTGGGAGTAGATATCTAAAAGTCAAAACAAAAACAAAACTCTGTGTTTCTTATCCAGAATCCAAATAATCCTCCATTGCTCAAGACTATTTGAAAATTAGGCCCAGCAAGGTGGCATGTGCCTGCAGTCCCAGCTACTCCCCGTGTCTGTAGGCCGAGGCAGGAGGATCACTTGAGCCCAGGAAGTCAAGACCAGCCAGAGCAACACAGCAAGACCTTTTCTTTAAATCAAGAAAAAATTTTAATATTTTTTTAAATTTTAAAGAATATTTTTAAATTAGAAGGGATGGGTCCTTCAAGGTCCTCTAATCTCCTGCCCAGTCCAGGAATTCTCTTTTATCACCCTGCAGGTGCTCGTGTCGTTGCTTAAACACTTCCAGGAATGGGAACTACCTCTGTGTGCAAAGTTCTGCAGCGATGCGAGCAGGGACGGGTAGCATAGTTACTTAGGGGCCCCGGCATGTGTCACTGGCCCCCAGATTGCTCCCTCATGCTAGAGCCACAGTGTCTGAAATTCTACTATTAGTCGTTTATTTATTTTGCTTCCCTTTCCTCAGGTCTCTTAAAATTCAAACTTTTCTAGTAGTATTTGCTATCAAAACAAAGTGTTCATGACTTATTGGCTTCCCCCCTGTTCATGAGAACAGAAGGTCAGAGGAGGGCCCTAGGTGATTTTAAAAGGAGAGACCCTGAGGATGAGGGGAAAGGTGACAAGATACATTTTAAATATTTTACCACTATTCCACCAGACCAGATGGGAATATATATGATAAGGATAGGATGATGATGACAGAAAAAAAATAAACATGCCTACTGCCTGCCAAGTAGGCTTCTCAGCACTTCAGCTCTGACGCATTGTAAGCACATTTATAAGAACTGGGTAGTTTTTACAAGTCCCTCGTAAAAGGGACTTGTTACAATGGGACTTATATTGGGACTTGTTACAATGACTTACAATAAGCAGCTTATCTGCTCGGAGAAATCACCCCAGATCCTGAAGATCCTGGCTCCTTTCCTGCATTTCTCTTTTCTTTCCTTCTGAAACAAAGATAAATGGGTGTAGTTTTGCAAGTTTGCATAATACATTTACACATATTACATATATATATACACACATACATACACTAAGTAGCTAGTGAGATCCATCGTTCAGGGAGTTTTCAGACCCTCTTCTTATAGGACCTATAAAAGGTAAATATGCCAAGACTCCCACCTGGTGGTTAGAATCAATAGTGAAGATTTGGGAGAAATGTACGTTTGCATTAATTAACTGGGGTGTACAGAAACCAAGCAGTCCTTATAATTAAGGTGGTCCCCGGCCCTGGAGACATCTCAGCTTTGTCAGCTCTCCCAGCCTGTGAAATAATTAGAGACACTGGTGTCATGAAGAGCAGAAATCAAAGTGAAGAAAGAAGAATAGGAAGGAAAGACGCATGACTCACGGTAAACAAAGGAACAGGACAGCGTCTCCTTCAACTGGCTCCGGTGATTGGCTATGAGGAATTGCTGTGTGCTTAGATTTTTTGAACAATGTTGAAGGACTGTTGTTTTAGACTGGCATGACACGGTAGTGATGCCTAATTTTTTAGAAAGTTGCGAGACAGAGCCAGCGAGCGAGCAAGAGACAGCAAGTTCCAACAGTGCCACCTTCTGGTGGCACATTATGATGTGGTGAGACAGGCATGACCTATGTGTCGGTTCTCACGGTGGCAATTGTTACTGCATATAATACTAAAATGTGCAAGTAACTCTTACTGGCCGGGTACTATAGTAACCACAGATTGTAATCATGGACGCATCACACATGGAATTTGGGCAGCCTTTTACAAGTGTCTTGCTAGACTCCTCCACAAGACTGTATCTTGGAGAACAGGGACCGTCTCTTCTGCAACTTTGGGAAACCAGTACTTGGCAGTTAGTCACTAAAAATACAAATGGCAGGAACAGAAAGGGTTGTTTCTGAATTTGTTTCTCGGTGTATTAAAATCAATTAAAATCTTATTAGCAAGCAAGACAATGTCGATATTGCAGTAGAGTTTCTGCTAGATCTGGTTTTCCCTGATATAGATCACAGAATCCGGAGCATGTCCATTGAGGCTGTGAACACCAGATGATGGCAGGAAAAATAATCAGAGTAGCTAGCACTTTACAGGAGATTGAACTTAAAGTGGCCTCAGGGATATGATTTAATGATTTCCAGCCAGGCATGGTGGCTGACTCACATCTGTAATTCTAGCACTTTGGGAGGCCGAGGGCAGGAGTTCAAGACCAGCCTGGTCAACATGGTGAAACCCCATCTCAACCAAAATTACAAAAATTAGCCAGGCATAGTGGTGGGTGCCTATAATCCCAGCTACTCAGGAGGCTGAGGCAGGAGAATTGCTTGAACCTGGGAGGCGGAGATTGCAGTGAGCCAAGACCATGCCACTGCACTCCAGCCTTGGTGACAGAGTAAGACTCTGTCTCAAAAAAATATATATATATATATATAAAAATACTGAAAAACTTTAAAGTTTCCAAAAAGAGAGACTATCTAGGACTAAGAAAGAATTAAGCGCACAGAAATGCTTCCAAACATGCAGGTGGCAATCACAGAAACCTGAATGCCAAAGGGAATACAAGGCAACTGTCAGCACAAAAGTGATGCCAAAAATCAGACATTGCCTGCCTGGGATGTGTGCTCAGTGATATGATAGATGAGGACAAGAAAATCCTTTATTACAGGCAATGTGGAGTCACAGCCATTGCACAATAGCCAAACTTACAGAAAATTGACATGAATTGTAGCAAACATGGTATTACTTTATTTAGAAAGAAAGAACTCTGTTTTTATTTAAGTGCTAGCACAGGCTTTTGAGAGAGGCTGTTTATTCCCTTCTTTGAGATTTTTAAAGCAGTGCCATTCTCCCAGGATCTCCAACAACAGGCCCAGTGAACACCTGGAGTCTCTTCCAGCTTTGTAATGCAATGATTCAGTCCTTGGTTCTACTCAAAGGAACACTAATTCAGTGTACCGCAATCTCATCAGAAAACTGTTATATTGAATTCCCAGTTTATGGATTCCGCGTTGGTTAAGAATCCTGTCTGGGCCGGGCGCGGTGGCTCAAGCCTGTAATCCCAGCACTTTGGGAGGCCGAGGCGGGCGGATCACAAGGTCAGGAGATCGAGACCACAGTGAAACCCCGTCTCTACTAAAAATACAAAAAAAAAATTAGCCGGGCGCGGTGGCGGGCGCCTGTAGTCCCAGCTACTCAGGAGGCTGAGGCAGGAGAATGGCGTGAACCCAGGAGGCGGAGCTTGCAGTGAGCCGAGATCGCGCCACTGCACTCCAGCCTGGGCAACAGCGTGAGACTCCGTCTCAAAAAAAAAAAAAAAAAAAAAAAAAAAAAGAATCCTGTCTGTGCTGCTTCTTAGCATAAGCAAGTTCTCTAACCTCTCAAACCTATTTCTTTACCTGTCTGTAAGATGCCTTTTTCAGAGGATTGGCATGATGATTAAATGAGCTGCTCAGCACAGTGCCTAGTGCACGGCAAGCACTCAAAAGATGGAAGCAATTATTACTGAGGATTGAACGAAAAGTAAATTAAATTAAAGTAAGTGCGGCCAGGTGCGGTGGCTCACGCCTGTAACCCCAGCACTTTGGGAGGCCGAGGTGGGCAGATCACAAGGTCAAGAGATCGAGACCATCCTGGCCAATATGGTGAAACCCCGTCTTTACTAAAAATACAAAAATTAGCTGGCCGTGGTGATGCATGCCTGTAGTCCCAGCTACTCGGGAGGCTGAGGCAGGAGAATCACTTGAACCCGGGAGGAGGCAGAGGTGGCAGTGAACCAAGATCGCACCATTGCACTCCAGCCTGGCAACAGAGGGAGACTCCGTCTCAAAAAAAAAAAAAAAAAAAATCCTCAGAACAATGCCCAGGCCCATAGTAAACACTAAACTTTAATGAAAATGTACAAATTGCAAATGAAGTTCTAAAGCAAAACAATTTTTTTTACCTTCATGTAGGAGATACGAGAGTAATTTGGAAAAAGCAATTCATCACTAGCTATGTTATTTTGGGCAAGTCACTGACACTTCTGAATTTCTGTTTCTTCTCTGCAAAATGTGAGTGGCAGTGGATTAGATGATCAGCAATGTTTCTTCCCATTTTAAGCAGTCTGGAATTCTAAAGAATACTGGAACTTACATACACTAAAAATGTATCATATATACCATATAAAACTCTAGTTATAAACTAAGAAATAACCAGTCACTAATAATGTAAGTTGATTAAAAACGTAAAAATCACAATAGGCCTACAGTATAAGACTCCGTAAACATAAAAGTATTTTAATTATTTAAGGATGAATTAAATAACAAGTAACTACTAGATACAGAATTAAAGACAAAACAAAGATGCTTTCATTTTTTATATAATTTCCTTTTCACATCCAGAGCAAGAAATTATTTTGAGCTTCTTATTCCGTAAGAATGGCATATAGTGAGCTTAAGTAATCCCAGATTCCAAATTCGAGGAATCCAAATTGATGCTATTTTACATTCAGGAGTCAGCAAACTTTTCTGCAAAGAGCCAGATAGTAAATATTTTAGGCTTACTCAACCCTTCCCTCACAGCTCAAGAGCAAAGAATGCGTACATGAATGGCTGTGGCTGCATTCCAATAAACTTTATGGACACAAATTTGAATCTCATACCATTTTCAAGTGTTAAGAAATTTTAATATTCTTTCTAATTTTTTATATTTACCACTTAAAAATATAAAAACTATTCTTAGCTTGTAGAGTGGAAAAAAAACAAGCAGTGTGCAGCAATTAGCCCACGGGCCGTAGTCTGGCAACCCTGCTGTAATTATATATTTTGGGAAATAAAGTAGTAATGTAAGAAATCCGGAATTGGCAGAATGCCGTTGTGGGATTTTCACGGGTTGATTTGTGGATGTTTGTTTTGCTGTACTGTTTTCATCTACCATTCCTCTAAGAGCTTCCACTACAAACTACCCACCCTTTCTCTCTCCCTGCGGCAAGGGGCCTGGGTTTAACATAGCCAAGGTAAGCCTGACACCTTGTGGTTGCATTGCGAACGGCAGGAGCTACCTGGGAAGTCAGCAGCACTGCACATCTGGGGAAGGGCAAATTCAGGAGGGAGAGGGGGCTGCCCAGCCAGTCAAGCAGCCAGTCAGCAGGTGGTGGTGGTGGCGGTGTCGGCGCCGGCGGCGGCGGTGGGTGGTGGTGGTGTTGGTGATGTCGTTGTTGTTAAAATGAGGAAGGATAAAGTCCAGAACTCACTGACTTCTCTCTCCAAAGAGAACTTCCAAAATGCTACCCATGGGGGCACTTCATCCTATTTAAAAAAAATGAAGCAGCAGTGGCTGGGCTCGGTGGCTGACGCCTGTAATCCCAGTACTTTGGGAGGCCGAGGTGGGCAAATCACTTGAGGTCAGGAGTTCAAGACCAGCCTGGCCAACATGGTGAAACCCCGTCTCTACCAAAAAAAAAACAAACATTAGCAAGGCATGGTGGTGGGAGCCTGTAATCCTAGCTACTTGGGAGGCTGAGGCAAGAGAATCACTTGAACCCGGGAGGCGGAGGTTCCAGTGAGCCAAGATCTCGCCATTGCACTCCAGCCTGGGCAACAAGAGTGAAACGCCATCTCAAAAATATTTAAAAATAAAATAAAAAGTAAGCAGCAACTTCCAGAGCCTTCACAACTGAAGGCTCCATGGACACTCAGGACTTCCCTTGGTCCAGTTAAATCTCCCACTTCTGGCCCTTAGCATCCAGGCAGGAGAAAGGGAAACGGGGCATGCTCCTCAATCCCACTCCTCCCAGATGCTTACACTCGAGAAAGAAGGAAAACCTACAGGACCTAACTGCTACTGAAAATCAGGAGTTAGCTGGCACAGCAGCTCACACCTATAATCCCATCACTTTGGGAGGCTGAGGCGGGCAGATCACCTGAGGTCAGGAGTTGGAGACCAGCCTGTCCAAAATGGCGAAACCCCATCTCTACTGATAATACAAAAGTTAGCCAGGTGTGGTGGTGCCTGCCTGTAGTCTCAGCTACTTGGGAGGCTGAGGCAGGATAATCTCTTGAACCTGAGAGGCAGAAGTTGCTGTGAGCCAAGATCGTGCCATTGCACTCCAGCCTGGGCAACAAAGTGAGAGTCAAAAAAAAGAAAATCAGGAGTTGTACTCTGGGAAACAGCAAATAAGGGGCTTCAAGGAGGTAAAAACCAGTCATTGAACTGTTACAACAGCCCTGAGGCAACACAGAATTGTATTCATTGCTTGCCC
Source organism: Macaca fascicularis (assembly GCF_037993035.2). Taxonomy (NCBI): domain Eukaryota; kingdom Metazoa; phylum Chordata; class Mammalia; order Primates; family Cercopithecidae; genus Macaca; species Macaca fascicularis. Next base: position 128,862,127 of record NC_088388.1, on the reverse strand, counting down.
AGGTCAGACTGTCCCAAGCACTGTACAGGATGTCCCGAGCACTGTACACTGTGCTGGGATGAAGTGTTTTGCTTGTTTTGAGAAAAGGGTTGAAGAGACCATTGTTTCCATTCTCCTGTCCCTAGAAGTGTTTCCCCAAAACATTCTAGACTCAAGTTCCTCCTATCCTATACATCATGCAGGAAAGGAGCTTCTGCACATGTTAGGGTGGGAAGTTCATCCTTTCATCTAATTCACAGCTGTCCCTCTGTGTTTCTGAGAAAGCAAAGAGAGGGGGGATACTTAGAGGGAATTTGGCAGCACTTTCCCCTGGGCAAGAGCCTTCTCTTTGGAGGTAACAAGCCCTGAGAGTCTCGGGTGCATGCTGAACCCCCACAGCTGCGGAAAGGGGTCAGATGGACTGAACACAACCAGCGATGACCTCGACTGTCAACATCCCCAGCATAAGCACAGAGCTGGGCACCTGGGGGCAGGTGAATTGGCAAAGGATTTAAAGACCCTGATCCCAGCGGTTCCTAATGCATCACCCACATTGACAACTCAGACAGTTGGTGGGTGAGTCTAGAGTTTATGGGTAGAGAACAGGACCCTCCACCCAATCCAGACCTGTGTCATTGAGACTGGGGTGGGATGGAGTTTTGTGGTCTTGAGACCAGGTCATCCCTCTCTTCCTGAGTACTACCCCCTTCCCCAGGGGGCAGCGGTGACATGGGACAGAATGAATTCACCTCTTACACATTTGTACCTGGGGCCGTGGGCAATGCAGTGAAAGGATCTTACATGAAGTCCCGGGCAACTAGCAGTATCCAGTAGAGAAGACCCTTCTCAGGGACTGGAGGTCTGTTTCCCTCCTGGGGAAATGCTGACTTCCCAACCTCACTGCTGGTAACTTACCACTGTGCTGGCCTCTGCCCCACTTGCCCTCTAACATGGCAGTGAGAGTCCCTCTTAGGGTTAACCAGGTGGGTTGTTTTTGCTTTGTGTTTGTTTTCCCGATCTTCAGTTTGGAGTAAAAGTTAGGCAGGCTGTGCAGTAGTGATGAGAGGAGGGCATGATTTCAGCATGACCTTTTCCCCTCTCTCTGTTGTGCTTTACAATGAAAAGCTCTGGAACCTTCTCCCCACACAGTCGGATCTCCGGAGGGACTTCAGGGATCCGAACAGTGTGGGGCTCTGCAGTCGGACTCTGCAGGGATCCGAACAGGGTCGCTGAGACCAGTGCACGAGCCTCTTCCGAGGATGCATCCTGGACTCTTGGCCGCAGAGGAGGAAGCGGCTGGGGTCTCCCATGGACTCTTTCTAAAGGGTCAGTCCAGCATGGTAGGGGTTAACGTGGGTCCGCGCGTAAAGGGAAGGAACGAAGTTGGAGTTGACAGTTCGGGGGGGAGGGTGGCGGACGGGTCTCGCTGCCTGATTGGTTTTGCATTTCATCCCAATTTTTTTTCTCCGCTCTCTCCCTCTTTTCAGTTTCTCTCTCTGATCCCAGGGGAGGGGAAACGGGAATAGTGAGAGATCAAAAATAAACCTCTTATGTCAAGCCGGGAAGGAAGTATAAATAAGAAGGGCTCGGCAGCCCACTCGGTGCTTCCCGGGGCGGGGAGGAGGCAGGAGGCGGCTGCGCGGGGCTGGCGCGGGCAGGGGCGGAGGACGAGCGCACGCGGGCCGGGGCCAGCTGCTCGCGCTCGGCTCGGGGGCGGCGGCTCGGGAGGAGCGGGCTGCGCCAGCCAGAGGGGCCGCCGGGGGAGCGCTCCCGCCGCCGGGCCCTGCGGGCCGAGTCGGCCTTGCATCCGATTGATTCCGCTTTTCCTGGAGAGAGCGGCCGGGCCGCGCTCGGCCAGCCAGCACCTGCCCGCGCCGGGCGGGCTTCTTCCCTCTCCCGCGCGCAGTCACCGCCGCAGCCCCCATGCTCCCCGCCCCCGCCGCCCCCCGGTGGCCTCCGCTCCTGCTGCTGCTGCTGCTGCTGCTGCCGCTGGCCCGCGGCGCCCCGGCCCGGCCCGCAGCTGGGGGGCAGGCCTCGGAGCTGGTGGTGCCCACGCGGTTGCCCGGCAGCGCGGGCGAGCTCGCGCTCCACCTGTCCGCCTTCGGCAAGGGCTTCGTGCTGCGCCTGGCGCCCGACGACAGCTTCCTGGCGCCCGAGTTCAAGATCGAGCGCCTCGGGGGCTCGGGCCGGTCTACCGGGGGCGAGCGGGGGCTGCGCGGCTGCTTCTTCTCCGGCACCGTGAATGGGGAGCCCGAGTCGCTGGCGGCGGTCAGCCTGTGCCGCGGGCTGAGCGGCTCCTTCCTGCTGGGCGGCGAGGAGTTCACCATCCAGCCGCAGGGCGCGGGGGGCTCCCTGGGTCAGCCGCACCGCCTGCAGCGCTGGGGTCCCGCCGGAGCCCGCCCCCTCCCGCGAGGACCCGAGTGGGAGGTGGAGACGGGAGAGGGTCAGAGGCAGGAGAGAGGAGACAACGAGGAGGACAGCGAGGAGGAGAGCCAAGAAGAGGAGGCAGAAGGCGCTAGCGAGCTGCCACCGCCCCTGGGGGCCACGAGCAGGACCAAGCGGTTTGTGTCTGAGGCGCGCTTCGTGGAGACGCTGCTGGTGGCCGATGCGTCCATGGCTGCCTTCTACGGGGCCGACCTGCAGGTAGGACTGAGAGCCTCCTCCAGCCACAGTGCCCGGAGGCCCCCCAGATGCCTCCCAGCGTCTCTAAAATCTCCCCTTCCAATCCCTCTGAGAAAAAAAAAAAAAAAAAAAAACCCTTCCCGCTCATCTTTTCCAGCCTGACCCCAAACGAGATTCTCTCCTTTCTGAGAAAGAGCAATAACTCTTCTCTGAACTTCTGCCACCCTAGCTCCCTGCGCCCCCACCCCCAGGTCCTTTCCAGTTTCGAGTGGGCTGCAGACGCCCATCCCTCTCATCCGAATCTCCCGCGGCACGTGGCACACTGCCCCGAAAGTGGGTATCAACGCACTCCCCTGCACCTGCCTCTCCCAGCAGAGACAAAAATTGAGCATTTAGGAATAGCTCCCACTCCCACCCCTCAGCCCTCTACTGCCTCAGATCTGAGAGGCTCCCAGGGAAAGGCAGATGGGATGGAAAGAGATGGCTGTCCGGATTCCCTTGGGTATGGAGGTCGCCATAAGCAAAAGACATTGTTTGAAAGGAGCTGAACCTGGAGAGGGGCTGCCCAACTTCTGTGCAGCCAGCTGGTTGTGATCAATGGGGCATGAACTACCTTGCCAACCTGGCACTCAGCCTCGGCAGAACTTGGCAGTGCCAGCAGCCAGCACAAGAGGGAGGGGCAGAGAACTCCTGCCCAGGGGCTCAGCCCAGGAACTGAAGCTTTGGTGGAAACGCGAGGGTAGCAGGGGCTGGGAGGAGCTCGTTGGGTGAGTGTCTCTGGTAAAGCCAGACCCACACCCAGCTGCCCCTAGCCCAGACGCAGCTCTTACCTAAACAGGGGAGAAAAACAGAGTCCAGGGAACGGATACCTAACCAGACCGTTTCTAACTAGATGAAAGATGGTGCTGACTCAGCAGGAGGCGTCTGTGTTGCCCTAAACCCCAATTTCTCCCCTAAAGACCAAGTGAAGGCTTTTCCAGGAGGAAAGGAGGGTAAGGTTTCCAGGAGAGGGTGCTCTTTGCCCCCAGGGAGCACAAAACCAGAGATGTGCCAGGGAAGGAAGAACTGACCTGCCTCGGTCATAGTTCCCTGAAACAGGGATCCTGGCAATGCGGCAGCTAAGCTGACACTTTGTGGTGATGACTTTCTTGGCCCGGACCCCATACTAAGCTCAGCCTGTGCCCGACGGCTGGGGGCCCCAAGGGCATAGGCATCGCCTGTGCAGAATACTCCAGACAAGGAGGCCTTCTGTTTCTCACCCCCATCTTTCCCACCCTCTATCACTGGGAAAGGCAGGGTGGGAAAGACGCAGGGAGAAACAGATGCATAGGATGGGAAGGGCTGTGGGTGAGAGTCCACATGGCTGCTCCTCTGGCTACTGCAGGTGCTGATTACACCCCAGGCAGGCACCCATGCAAGCCCGTGTGGTATTTGCTTCCCCCAAAGCACGGCAGAGTAGCTCCGGCCCGCCACAGCAGCCTGCCTCATGAGCTTTGGGTCACACTGATCTAATATCTGTTTCCCTGCCTGCCCTGAGAGCAGGGAGCACCAGCCCTCTCCTCTGACTCCTTTCTTTAAGCAAGTACTAGAGAGTGTGGCAGGAGAGGGGTGAGAAGAGGGCTTCTTCCATCTCTTTAGGACCCCCACACCTGACTCCTAGGGGGCTCCACCAGAAAGAAGCTAAGATGCACCCATTGCAAACCCAGAGCGGGGTGCTGTGCCCCTCTATTTCCACACACGGAACAGATTCTGACATTTGCCTGAGAACCAAAACATAGGAAAGCCAACAAGAACTCTGCCAGCAGAGAAAGTCCGTTTTTCAGCCTTCAGGGCCAGACTGTGTCACTCTCTCAGCTGATCACCTGGATGCTGGAGATAACTGAGTATTTGCCTCAGGGACATACTCGCATCTCCAGACATTCTAGCTATCTAGAGGCAGACACGGTCTGAGGCCCGGCCCCAGGATGCCCCGGCTGCTGAAGCAGGAGACTCTGCTGGGGTTTGCACCCGGTTTTGTTCCCTTCATCTAAAGTCCAGGTTTGCTGCCCCAGACAACTCGGCTTCCTGTGTCGGAGACACCCAGGCATTGCCATCCTCATGAGACTCCTGAGCGGGCGATCTGGCTCCTGCTCGACCCGCTCCCCATCCCCCACAAACATGCATTTCTGGACCTTTCCCAGCTGCACATTGACACCTGCACACCCAGCCAGCCCACCTGGACCAGGACAGCATAGCAAAACAGGCCTCGGGCACCTCTGAAGACCGAATTCCTCTCCGTAGGGGGTTGGCTTCTGAGTCTCACCTGGAAGGAAAGTCTTCCCTCAGGGAGACCAGCCCCGCCACCTCCACCTTGGGTCTCATGTCCGAGCCCACCTGCACTCCTGCTGCCCCCGTGGCGGGTTGGGGAGGGACTGAGGTACAGCTGTGTCCAGGACCACCTTCGGGCCCCTCTGCTGTGACGAGCTGACCAGCCTCGGAGATGCTGCAGGACAGGCGTGCCTGTCTCAGCTCAGTCCCCTGGGCTTCCGAAAACAGGTCCATGAGCCCAGCTGAGAGAAAGAATGAAAATCAAGTTCCCGTGCCTCAAGACCTTGCCTGCCCACACCCACCTACTGCAAATGGAAGCCAGTCCTTTACGTAGAGACCTCATTTACACAGAGGGAAGGCACTCTGGGGTGTGTAATCAGGGGTGTGTGAGGATGAGAAGAGCCTTTACCCCTCTAGGACTTAGCGTTCCTCATCTGTGAAGCAAGACACCTGGACGAGGTGACCACTCCCGGTCTCAGCACCTATGTGGCTGCTTCATGTGAGCCGGTCTTCTGGAAGGTTTAGCCACTCTCTGAGCATGTTCAATTCACAGCGTGATTGCACACACGTCACCTCCATGAAAATACCTGTGACCGGGGCAGAGGGAGACTGCACAGCCCACAGGGGACACGTGGCTTCCTCAGGATCAGACAGCACTGATCAGGATCAGGAGGTGGCAGGGCTGGGCCTGCAGCCCAAGTCTCCCAAAGCTGATTCCTGAGCACTGTTATCCCACCAGGCAGCCTCTTTCTCAGGATGAGGGTCTGTGGCTCTGTCGACCTTCTGATACTTGCTTATGTTGTGGGAGTGGGTCCTTAAATCCAGCAGTTCATAGCCGTCCAGGCCCACTGTGAGGCCCTGTCCCGCGGAGAAACCACCGTGGATGCTGAGAGAAAGAACGCGCCATTGCCGAGGCTGCTCTCACTGTTAAGCGACAATGATGTTTTCCAGAACTCTGTCAATTGAGTTCACTTAATCCCATGACAGAAGGGGCCCAGGCCTCCCACCTTCTTATCTGGTTTCAGAGTCAAGGAGCTCAGACGGAGGGGCCTTTCTGAAAGGAGGGACCACCTGGGAAGACTCCATTAGCTCAGTCTACATCCGGCTGCTGCTCACTGCCCCCTGTGTGAACCCGGGGTGGGATGGAGTGAGGGGCAGCGTGGCAGTACCCACTCTCTCCAGCCTGGAACGACCGTCCCGCCAGTGCTTCTGCCGTGAGCAGAGTTTCTGAGCCCTCTTCTTAGCAGAGAGGCTCTGAAAAGTGGCGCTCATCTTCCCAAAGGCCCAGCAGAACACTCGCAGGAGGTCAGATTCTGGGAACTGACTTCAGGGTCCCCAGAATGTCACAGCCATCTCCATGCCCCCTTATCTGCGTGCTCTGGGGAAAATGTCTTCCACAAGACACTAGATACTAAAGTGGGCACGGAGTCTAGGTTGTCCAGCAGCGTCCCGGTTTCTACCTGTTCTGGCATAATTATTAATACTACCGTCTTTCGCTCTCAAGGGTGTCCTGCTTTGGATGACAACAGAAACAGATTCATGTGCCCACACCCTCCGCTCTGTAGCTACCAGGGAGAAAGACAAGCGTTATATGTGCGTGAATGATGTGTTTCCCCTTGGCAAAAAAATGCATCTTTTCCATCCCTTATGCCTGCTGTAGTCAGAATGATCAAAGATATGGAGTATTTCCCAAAGAAAATGTTTCAGTGTCCAAAGATCGCCCCTTCCCCATCCCCCAGGAGGTGGGGTGTGCATAGGCAATGACAGGCGGACTTGCTGCTTGCAAGCCTTGGGTTTGCTTTGGCTAGGCTGTAGTTTTCCTTACAGCAGCAAAGATGGGTGGCAGTCAGTGCAGAGACTAAGAACATAGACTTTGGAACGGAATAGAAATAACGTAGAGTCCTTGAGCAAGTCACCTATTTCTCTATACCTCGATTATTTCAGGTAGGAGCAGTTATACCAACATCCTAGCCTTGTCTTGGGGATGAAACAAAATATGGAATGCACCTGACCTGGTGCCTGGTTTAGAGGAGATACTCAGCAAGGTGTGGCTATGGCTAGAGTTGCCTTCAGTGATGGAAACGGTTTGTTAAAGTGGGGAGGATGGGCTAGCCCATGACATCAGAGTGCCGGCCACCACTGTTTCAGCTTTGCTGTTCCACACGGCAGAGGAATCTTCTCTTTCAGTTTGCCCAGGCTCAGCGGTGAAGGCTGACTTGTAGTTCAGCATGTGTGCTTTGAAGAGGCGACATTGCCCTTTGCTGTTTGGAGAACAAGAGGAGATGAAGGATATGGTGCAGGTCATTCTTTTCTCCTCTCACTTCTTTCCTCTCCCTCTGCTTCTCCATCTCCACACCCCCAGCTCAGTCTCAGGCCCTAGAGATGTCAGGAAGGAAGAGGCATTGCACCAGATGCTGAAGCAAGGGCTCCCCAGGGCCACTTTTCCTCTCCTGGCCTCCCACTAGGTGTGCCACAAGGGAAAGCAGTGGAGCTGCAGGTGAAGCGCAAACCGGCTTGGTGTAATGACAACATCGGGGCGGGAGGAGGCCGGCCCGTCCCCATCACCCACCGCAGCTGGCTTCCACTACCATGGGAGCTCTGAGGAAGGAATCTCCTTGTTCGTATCTCAAATAACCAAAAGGTGCTCTGGCCCACCCAACAGGCCAGGGTGTTATTACTATTAATTTTTTTTAATCCATTATTATTTTTTTAACAGAGACAGGATCTCACTATGTTTCCCAGGCTGGTCTCAAGTGATTCTCCCACCTTGGCCTTCCAAAGTACTGGGGTTACAGACATGAGCCACCCTGACTGGCCTGATGTTCATCTCTATTCCAGGCCCTGGGGTCACTCATGCAGGAGCAGACTCCCTAAAAAATGCCGCCTCTCCCTAACAAAAGTTAAGAGTATGGGATCCCCAAGTCATTTAAGAGCAGATCATTTGACACCCCAGCCGGGCTGACTATGGGCTCCCACCTACCTGTCATGGCTTTGGGGCATTGTATGATGTGCTGAAGCCTCTCCTCCTCAGGGGGGCCAGGACCCTGTTCACATTTTTCACACGCAGCCTGCACTGGTGCAGGGAGCAGGGAGGTGTAAAGCGGCACCAGGAGGTGGAGCAAGCCATCTGACTTCCTCCTTGACCAGCCGCAGGCCTGATCCCCATGGGACTCTAAGTCAGGCCTGTCCTTTGAGCCTAAGGGATTGGGGCAGAACCAAAGGCTCACAGCCCTGAGGTCACCCACCTCACCCAGGCTCAGTGGTCCTTCTCCCTAGCGAACTGTGAGATGCACCGCATACGTGAGGCATTCCTGTGGTCATTTGTCAGAAGAGCGGACTGGGAGGGGAAAATCAAAAACTCGGTAGAACAAGAGACAAGGAGAGGTCAGTGGGATCGGGAGCTAGGATTTGGAAGGGAACCCTGGGTCACGGAATCCTCCTAGCCTTCTTGAAAATGAAAAGTATCTTCTGAGACAACGGCCAGAAGGACCTTCAGATGTCCTCAAGTCCAGCCCACCCCTTGAAGCTAAATGGCTCTGAAGCCGGCCCTGCCTGACAGCTACGCACTGTCTGGAGAAGACAATGATATGAGCAACCTGAGCTGCAGAGAAGGAGCTCTCTGGGAACCTGAGGGCCAGGAAGCTCCTTGTGCTGTCTTGCCCTGATCTTCAAGCAGTGGTTTATCCTGCAGGAAGATCAGGGGTTAACCCTCGACTTCCTCCGGTCTTCACTGAGGACGTGAGCACTGCCTCGTCTCTCACTCAGCCTCCCTCCAATCTGCTCAACGTGGGCACACAGACTTGCCCCAACCTCCCGTCTTGGCTCCTGGTACTGAGCTGTCTCAGCCCCAAAGCTTAGCAGCTGGTGTTCCTTAGCTTCACACCTTCGTTGTACGACCTCATCTCCCCCAATTTGAGATTGTGAAACTGGACTCAATGGGAAGAAATCTTGTAATGACGGTCGCAGTTTGCCTCAGAAGAAATTCCAGGGGTTGGTCCCTGGCCCATCAGACCCTGGTCCTTCTTAGAGAGATCAGGATACTGTTGGCCTCCTGGAAGCAGCAAAGACCCAGCCAGGGTTTGTCTCGGCAAGCCACCACGCCTCAGTGCTCACCCCCAGTTGCATAATGATGTGATTGCTTTGTTTCCCTCCAGAATCCAACTCCAGGGGCAAGTGCCAAGCTTCAGCCCTGTTGATAAGATGTTTCCATCAGCCGAAACACTGCCGGAGTGCTTGACACGCCAAGTAACCTGCCAACCCCTGCTTGTAGGGCTAACAAAATACCTGGCTCATTGCCTGCGAGGTGAAGGGACAGATCCCATTCACAAATAATGGGATTCATCTGGAACGCCCACACATGGCCTCACCCAATGGAATGTCCCTCTCTACCCTTTCCTTTCTCCCCCTTCCACTCCCACCGTCCAGACCACAGGAGAAGCAGAAGAGGGGCTCCCGAGAGGTGGTGATCTAGGGATCGGAGAGGCAGGGCAAGCAGGTGCTGCCCAGCTGACCACACTCCAGGCTCAAGGAGCACCCACGTCTGCCCCGTGTCTCCCCTTCCACAAAATGCTCAAAGAGGGCCACTTCAAGGGGTCGCTGAGGCAGGAGAGCGAGTTCCCATCTGGCCTCCTCTCCAAGCCTTGGAACCCAGTGGGGGAGCAGTTGGCAGCCCAGGGACAAGACAGAGGCCAAGCAGTGACGTACGTTCTGTTGGCCAGCCTGGGTGGAAGGGAGAGCAGGTGAGATCCTAAGCACGTGGGTCCGCTTAGGCCCACGGGAGCCTCTCAAGCCCCAGTCAGGAGGGAATGAACCCTTCAGGGCTGTCCAGGCAGACACCAGGAAGCCAAGCCCTGGAGAACCTAATGAGAGCACGGTGGACCTCAGAGACAGGCACACCCGGGCTGGCCTCCTGGTTTCAATAGCTGTGCGACCTTCGACGAGCTCATTTGCATGACCTTCCTCATTCAGGAAATGGAATTGCAGCACCTTCTTCATAAAGTTACTGTGAGAATTCTTTGAGGTAATGTGGCAGAGTAACTGTTGTTAGGAGTGATTATCACAGCAAAGTTTTCAGCGTTAACAATTCCCACCCTGAAGAGTAGAGTTACCCCAACAGGCAGCAGGAAAATGCTCAGCTGGATTCTAAGAGGGAACTCTACTAAGCTTGAGCGCTCAGAACTTTGTTTCTGGGCTGAGGCCAGGGATGAGTGGGGGTGGTTGGCAGGGAGACAGTGTCAGAATGAAGGCAGAATAAGCCATGCCGTCCAGTAGAACTTTCTATCTGTACATTCCAGTACAGTAGCCACGAGCCATATATGACTATTGACGCACTTGAAATGCACTATAAATTTAGGGTTTTGGGTTTTAGTGAATTTGGATGTAGGTCATCCCATGAAGCTGGTCTGAATGTTAGACGCACAGGTTCGGAGCAAGGCAGGTCTGGTTTCAAAGGCCGCTGTCCATGCATCAGCTTTGTGACCCTCGGCAGGTTCTTGAGCCTGTTTTCTCACATGCAAAATGAAGGGAGTAACACGGAGGCCTCGGGGGTATCGTGAGGCTTTGGTAAGAATCCGATGCTCAGCCCCATAAAAAGAGGTGATGGCAGCGGACAGGCCAGGCAAACGGCCCCGAGACTTAACCCTTCACTCTGCCTCTTGTCTCCTCCTTCCTGACAGAACCACATCCTCACATTAATGTCCGTGGCAGCCCGAATCTACAAGCACCCCAGCATCAAGAATTCCATCAACCTGATGGTGGTAAAAGTGCTGATTGTAGAAGATGAAAAATGGGGCCCAGAGGTGTCCGACAACGGGGGGCTTACACTGCGCAACTTCTGCAACTGGCAGCGGCGTTTCAACCAGCCCAGCGACCGCCACCCGGAGCACTACGACACGGCCATCCTGCTCACCAGACAGGTCCGTGCCTGGCTCCGGAAGCCCTGGGGAGGAAGGGAGACGGGATGGGCAGATCAAAGGGAGGACCACGAGGCCTGCCCAAACATGGGAAACGTCTCCCTGCTGGCCCCAGCTGGACGCCAGAGCCTCATGCCCGGAATGACGAGGAGGAGGTCATGAGGACAAGTGTGAGGTATTTGCAAGGGAAGGAGAAGAATCTTGTAAGGGCTGTCTTCCAAAAGTTTGTGACCAGCTGTCTCCTGAGGTCACACATAACAAGAAGAAATGGGCTCGAGCTGCCGAGTGAGAGATCTGGGCTTGGAATGAAGAGAGTAGTTCTAGCTGCAGTGGTTGTAAAACATGGGGCAGGTAGCCAGGGGGTCCCCTCAAGATTTGCCCACAGTGGGAGGGTTGCCCACCTACACGGCGTGATTTAAACAGACAGCTTCCTGAAAGCAAGAGAGTGATCATGTGTGCCAGGCCCTGTCTGCTCCTTCAGTCTCATAACGGCCCCAGCGGGCAGGTCCTGGTGTTATCCCCATTTTGTAACAGAGGAAACTGAGGCGCAGAGTGGCCGCACAGCTCTCTTGCCACATAGTGGCAGTGCCCATAGACCAGCCAAGACAGTGCTGCTGTAGGGTCATGTTCTGAACAACCATGCTGTCCTGTCCCCCACAAAAAGCCTCTGAAGTCCCAGCCAGCCTCAGGATGCAGCCAACCTGGAACATAGAACAGGCTCCCTCACATGAGTGGCTGATGTGAAGACAGACGGAGATTTCCTGATCTTGTCACTCAGAAATCCATCTTGATAGCCTATGTATTTTATATTCTTTTTTGTTTTGAATTTTGTTTTGTTTTGTTTGAGACAAGGTCTCGCTCTGTCACCCAGGCTGGAGTGCAGTGGCACAATCACAGCTCACTGCAGCCTCTGCCTGCTAGGTCCAAATGATCCTTCCACCTCAGCCTCCTGAGTAGCTGGGACCACAAGCACAAGCCACCTCACCGGCTAATTTTTTTTTTTTTTTTACTTTTTGTAGAGACAGGTTCTCATTATATTGCCCAGGCTTGTCTCCAACTCCTGGACTCAAGCAATCCACCTGCCTTGGCCTCTCAAAATGCAAAGATTATAAGCTTTAACAAAACAAAATTTCACAGGTTACTCTCCAATTTAGAAAGATGGGGGGTGGGTGGGTGAACTGTCTTGACCATAAACACAAAAAGAACCAATAAAGCAAGGCCACTAGGTGGGATATCCAGACACGTTGAACCTGCTGTTGCTTCCCCCTCCTTAAAAAAGTTCAGCCGGGCACATGGCAAGCACCTGTAGTCCCAGCTACTTGGGAGGCTGAGGTGAGAGAATCGCTGGTGCCCAGGAGTTTGAGGCTAAGTGAGCTACAATTACTCCTGTGAATAGCCACTGCATTCCAGCCTGGACAACATAGCCAGACCTCGTCTCTAAAATTTAATTTAGGCTGGGCGTGATGGCTCACGCCTGTAATCCCCGCACTTTGGGAGGCCAAAGAGGCCAGATGGCCTGAGGTCAGGAATTTGAGACCAGCCTGGACAACATGGTAAAACCCCCCATCACTACTAAAAATACAAAAATTAGCCAGGTGTGATGGTGCACACTTGTAGTCCCAGCTACTCGGGAGGCTAAGGTAAGAGAATAGCCTCAACCCTGGAAGCAGAGGTTGCAGTGAGCTGAGATCATGCCACTGCACTTCAGCCTAGGCAACAGAGCAAGACTGCATCTCAAAAAATAATAATAATAATTTCATTTAATTTAAAAGCTCAATAAACACAGGTGATGCACAGGCCAGCAAGCACGTTATGGGATGCTCCGTGGTCCACTCCCACGTGCACACTGGCCACCCCTGGCCCCGGAGGCCTGCAGCACACCACACACACACACACACACACACACTGATGCACTCTCTTGCTCTCTCCCCACCAAGCAGAACTTCTGTGGGCAGGAGGGGCTGTGTGACACCCTGGGTGTGGCAGACATCGGGACCATTTGTGACCCCAACAAAAGCTGCTCCGTGATCGAGGATGAGGGGCTCCAGGCGGCCCACACCCTGGCCCATGAACTAGGTAAGATTTGCCTTGCCAAAGCCCACTTCACCACATCAGCAGGAACTGCTCTTCCGGATCCAAGGTTGCGTAGATCCTAAGGAATATGCAGCTATGCCTCGCTTAGGAATAGCTCCTCATGGTTTTGACAGGGTGGCTGTATACAAACAGATACCGCGCTTGACGGAGCTCAACACAACTCCACTCCCACCCCGAGCACAAGGCCAAATACCTGATGATCACAGGTCACCCGATGAATGCCAGGACACCAGACGGGTGCTGGGGTGGAGGGTGGTGCTGTGCACAAGCTAAGCCGTAGGATCTGGGGGAAGAACATTGGTCCAGGGACTGTCATGTAAGAGAGCAAATAATAGAGCTAGATCCAAATTTAGGACGGGCTGAGGCAGAAAATAAAGGGGTATCCGTGTTTCTCAGTCATCTGAGAACACGTCCGGGAAGAGCAAAGCGCAGGGGAAAGCCCAAGGCAGAAATCTTGCGAGGGTGAGGGGTGGCTGCTCCCCTGAGGAGCTCCATCTCTGGCCCTAGCTGGGCCGGGTGGGGCGCCCTCGGGCAGGACAGGGCAGAGTGGACCAGGCCTCTCTTCCCAGGGCACGTCCTCAGCATGCCGCACGACGACTCCAAGCCCTGCACGCGGCTCTTCGGGCCCATGGGCAAGCACCACATGATGGCGCCGCTGTTCGTCCACCTGAACCAGACGCTGCCCTGGTCCCCCTGCAGCGCCATGTACCTCACGGAGCTCCTGGACGGCGGGCACGGTAGGCACCGGCGACCCCGCCCTGCTTGTCCCCGTGGGCCTCCTTCCACTGCTGCTGACACAGGGACCCCCTCCAGCAGTGCCTCCTCACAGGGCCCTTGGAGCTGAGTCCCGGCCAGCCTCCCATGCTGGGGCATTCACACCACCCCCGAAGTCTGCTCTTCCCGGCCCCAGCTTCCAGCAGCAGTTCTGGGCTAATTTAGATGAGTCACAAAGCAGGGGGAAGTCATCTGAGAAGGTTGTCTGAAGGAGGAGGGTTGGAGCAGCGCTTGAAGGAATAGAAGCACACAGCAGAGGAGAGACGAACCTACAACAGCTCAGGCATGGCAGAGGCAGTGACTGCGTCCTGTGAGAGCAAGAGGGCGGGGGACTGGTTCAAAGGACTGGAGCCAGGCGTGGGGCGTGCGCTTGTGGTCCCAGATACTCGGGAGGCTGAGGCAGGAGGATCACTTGAGCCTAGGAGATCAAGGCTGCCAGTAAGCCGTGATCACGCCACTGACCCCAGCCTGGGTGACCGAAAGGGACACCATCTCTTGAAAGAAAGAAAGAAAGAGAGAGAGAGAGAGAGAAGGAGAGAAGGAAGGAAGGAAGGAAGGAAGGAAGGAAGGAAGGAAGGAAGGAAGGAAGGAAGGAAGGAAGGAAGGAAGGAAGGAAGGAAAGGAGGGAAGGAGGGAAGGAAAGGAGGGAGGGAGGGGAAAGAAAGAAGGAAGGAAGGAGGGAGGGAGGGAAGGAAGGAAGGAAGGAAGGAAGGAAGGAAGGAAGGAAGGAAGGAAGGAAGGAGGCCGGGTGCAGTGGCTCACGCCTGTAATCCCAGCACTTTGGGAGGCTGAGGCAGGTGGATCACAAGGTCAGGAGTTCAAGACCAGCCTGCCCAACATGGTGAAACCCCGTCTCTACCAAAAATACAAAAAATTAGCCAGGCATGGTGGCACACGCCTGTAGTCTCAGCTACTCAGAAGGCTGAGGCAGAAGACTCGCTTGAACCCAGGAGGTGGAGGTTGCAGTGAGCCAAGATCGAGCCACTGCACTCCAGCCTGGGCAACAGAGCTAGACTTCGTCTCCAAAAAAAAAAATTGCTTCTCAGAAGAGAGGATTAAAGATAAAACAATTTTAACTGGTTGGAGTTGTTGGTAAAGCAATGAAATATTCTAAATTCTTCTCACTGAGGGAGACAGGGACACGTATGATGCAAAAATAAGATTATCCAGACAGCATTAGTTGGTCTTCATTTGCATATTGTGACTTTGAGGAGCACGGTTAGATTGTGATGTGGATGAATATTGCGTTAGCTGGCATTCACTGGTTGTACACTGACTGTCAGGGGCAATGCTTCCTACATGTTCAGGACAGCAAAGGAAAGTCGGTCCTGAAAAGCCTTTGCAATCGATAGTCAAAAATTAGGCATGCTCTCACGAGATCATCGAGTGGTGACAGCTTTTAGTTGCAGGTCAAGAAGTCGTGACGCCTAGACCTTCAGTGCCATCCATCGCAGGCCATCAAGAGCTGAGAGGGTGGCACCCCTGCGTGCGTTCTTACACCCCTGCTTCCTCTTTTCCCAGGAGACTGTCTCCTGGACGCCCCTGCCGCGGCCCTGCCCCTCCCCACAGGCCTCCCGGGCCGCATGGCCCTGTACCAGCTGGACCAGCAGTGCAGGCAGATCTTTGGGCCGGATTTCCACCACTGCCCCAACACTTCTGCTCAGGACGTCTGCGCCCAGCTTTGGTGCCACACTGATGGGGCCGAGCCCCTGTGCCACACGAAGAATGGCAGCCTGCCCTGGGCTGACGGCACGCCGTGCGGGCCTGGGCATCTCTGCTCAGAAGGCAGCTGTCTACCTGAGGAGGAAGTGGAGAGGCCCAAGGTGAGGGACAGCCCCTGAGGATAGTGGGAAGGAGAAAAGAGAAACAAAAGGAAATGGGGAGGACTGAGGGCTGTTCTCAAGGGGGCACCACACCTGAGAGTCACAAACCGAGAGACAGCCAGGCAGAGCGGCTCACACCAGAATCCCAGCACTTTGGGAAGTTGAGGCAGAAGGATCACTTGAACCGAGACCAGCCTGGGCAACATAGTGAGATCCTGTCTCTACAAAAAAATAAAAAATAAGCCGGGCCTGGTGACTCACACTTGTAGTCCCAGCTACTCGGGAGGCTGAGGCAGGTGATCACTTGATCTCAGGAGTTTGAGGCTGCAGTGAGCCATGATCATGCCACTGCACTCTAGCCTGGGTGGCAGAGGGAGACCCTGTCTCCAAAAAAAAAAAAAAGAAAGAAAACAAACTTTGGGCCAGGCTGCAACACAGGACTTCTAGGTAAAATCACTCATCTTTTAACAAACAAACCAAAGTATATTTATCCTCACAGTGAGGAGCCCGTGGCGGCTCACCCTCACTCAGTGGGTTGGCGCTGCCATGGCTCCAGACATTAGGGAGCTGCTTTGGGACTGACTCAGGGCTGGTGCAGATGCAGTTTGGTGAGAGGTGTGGAGACAGGCAGGTGAGCACACAACAGACTGGAGCCACTGTCAATTCCATCATGAACACAGAGAGACACATGGAATAAATTCCATCAAGAATTGAATGAAAAGTATTCATAGCCTGCCCGTGCTTGAACTGAATGCATAATTAGAGGTTGGGAGAACGAGAGCAGTTGTGGGAATTCCGTACTCAAAGAGGAGGAGAGGAGAGAGAATCAGAGCTGCCTCTGGCCAGGCAGAAAAAAAACTTGGCCCAGGAGAGAGTAAACTCACAAGAAAAACCAAGGCAGTGCCAGTGAGGGTTTTTAAATGATTCACTTCTTTGCCCTGCTCTTAATACATCCAAACCGTGAGGCTGATCACATTTCTCTTACGGTGAGTCATGGAGCCATCACTATGAAACAGCATCCACTGGGTTTCACAGCCCGGTCCCCGCCAGCGCTGAATTGCCAGGGTAGCCTAAGCACTCCTCAGTACATGTCTTTTCCACTGAGCCTTCTGAGCCTTCTGAGCCTGCCTGCACCAGGTAAGCTCCATACTCTTGTCCTAAGCCTCAGCTGGCACAGGATTCATGGATTGATCCTCAGCCACGTCCCATTCACCCTGTTCATTCTCATCACATGTTATTGAGGAGAGGGATCTGCCACCGATCCCCAGAGGCAGAGCCGAACTAAGTACAGGGAGAGGTTGATGTGAAATGATCATGGAATGATGTGTGGCCTCTTTTTAAGAACAGTCAGATCAGAAAATAGATGTTTATAGAATCAGGCCGGGCACAGTGGCTCATGCCTGTAATCCCAGCACTTTGGGAGGCTGAGATGGGTCAATCACCTGAGGTCAGGAGTTTGAGACCAGCCTCACCAACATGGTGAAACCCTGTCTCTACTGAAAGTACAAAAATTAGCCAGGTGTGGTGGCGGGCGCCTGTAATCCCAGCTACTCAGAAGGCTGAGGCAGGAGAATCACTTGAACCCGGGAGACAGCAGTTGCAGTGAGCCAAGATCACACCACTGTACTCTGGCCTGGGCGACAGAGCAAGACTGTCAAGAAAGAAAGAAAGTGAGAAAGAAAGAGAGAAAGAAAGAATATTTATAGAATCATATCTTTTGTAAAATAAAAGCATCGCATCTTTATGAGGATATATTCAGAGCAAAAGTATGAAAAATATTGGTGAAAATCATGTTAATGACTTAATCTGGGTAGTGGTGTTTTAAAGAAGTGTTGATTTCTTTTTTACAATTTTCTGCATTTTTTTATTTGTCATATGAGCAACTATTACTTTTGTAATTTTTAAAAAATTATTTTCATTCTGAATGCACTATGAACCTTTGGGCATACAGCATTCAAAAGGGCAAAGCTTTGTTCTCATAGGTCAGTTATAAAATGGGAAGCAGGGCCGGGCATGGTGGCTCACACCTGTAATCCCAGTACTTTGGGAGGCAGAGGCGGGTGGATCACTTGAAGTCAGGAGTTCCAGACCAGCATGGCCAACATGGTGAAACCCCGTCTCTACTAAAAATACAAAAATTACCCAGGCATGGTGGTGTGTGCCTGTAATCCCAGCTATTCAAGAGGCCGAGGCACAAGAATCGCTTGAACCCAGGAGGCAGAGGTTGCACTGAGCCGAATTCACGCCATTGCACTCCAGCCTGGGCGACAGAGCAAAACTCTGTCTCAAAAAACCAAACGAAAAAAAGCAATTCTGTTTCTTTCCCAGGCATTATCTTATCACTGGAACCAGTGGCTGGTAGACTATGGCAACACTCCCAGGGCTGCTTCCTTTAGACCAGAGTTCCTCTACCTTGGCACTAGGGACACTTGGGTCAGGATAATTGTTACTGTGGGGCCTGTGCTTTGCTGGATGTTGAGCAGCATCCCTGGCCTCTACCCACTAAATATGGTAACATACACCTTCCCCAGCTGTAGCCACCGGAATATCTCCAGACATTGCCAAATGTCCTCTGGAGGGCAAAATTCTCCCCAGTGGAGAACCACTGCATTAAATGCAACCTTATTGCCATAAAAGAGTGTCATTCATTCATTCAGCAGACAGTCTACTGAGCACCTTACTGAGCATAAGACACTGTTTTAGACACTGGCGAGTCAGCAGTGAATGAGTCCAGCCTGGTCTCTGTGCTCACAAAGCCATGAAGGCCACACAGTCCTTAAACAAATGATTGAGGCAGTTTACGGTGCTCCATACACCAACATGAGAATGACTAGATGAGGAAGCCAGGGCTTTGGCCACCCGGTGGCACAGACACTGAAGCCTCCTGGCCTTTGCTCCTCATTCAGTGTGCCATTGTGTGTTGCAGCCCGTGGTAGATGGAGGCTGGGCACCGTGGGGACCCTGGGGAGAATGTTCTCGGACCTGTGGAGGAGGAGTACAGTTTTCACACCGTGAGTGCAAGGACCCCGAGCCTCAGAATGGAGGAAGATACTGCCTGGGTCGGAGAGCCAAGTACCAGTCATGCCACACGGAGGAATGCCCCCCTGACGGTAATTGCCACTCAGGGCCGCCCCTGCCAGAGCAGCTACTATCATCGCTGTGACACATCCCCAGAGGATGTGTAAAGTGGGAGTAAAGTGGGTGTCCTGGGATATAGAGTTTTGCCTGTGATCTGCACCTAAACGGGCTCTGCAAGGCTCCAAGCCCAGGGGCAGCTCTCAGGGACCCGGGACAGCTCTCATAGTGTTTAGAGAGCCTGGCAAAGTCAACGAGAGAAATTACCCTCATCTTCCAAGATGTGGAGAGGAGGACATCACTCCCAACCAAACTTATTGGGGAGGAGCCTCTGGAGAGGGGCCGGTGTCTAGGAAACTAATCCTCCTGGAGGCATCAGAACGCTCATCTGTGTGCAGAATGGAAGCATTTTCCAAAGCAAGTGTCAGAGCCAAACCTCCAAGGTCTTTCTAGCCAAAATTCATCCCAGGGAAGAGGGAGGATTTCTGAATCTGATTCCTGCTCACATTCCATCTTCCCTTGGGGCCATAGCAACTGTTTGACAGAATCTCCCCAGGAAGCAATACTACCTCTCCCTCCCCTTGGCATATTCCTATCCCCAGTACCTGCTGGAAACCACACACATTAACTTAGAGGCAGTAAAGGGGCAGCAGCAAACTCATGAGAGGGAAATCATGACAAGGTTTTTCCCCACCATCCCATCCAACTGCCCAGTGTGCAGCTCCAGGAAGGATTGGCAGGCATGAAAAATCAGGCAGAGCCTTAGGAGAGATTCAACCACGGGAAAAGACGCTGGCACTGGCTTGATGTTTCAGAGGAGAATCTGTAGGCTTCGCAGTTTCACAAGACAAGAAGGATCCACAATGGTTTGAGGCTCTAGAAACTTTGTGCTGGAATTGTGTGAGAGTTTGCCTGGCATACGGGTGAGACGTTGCCGGGAAAGGGGGAGGACAGGAATGAATATAGGGTGCAAGGTAGGCATGGACGAAAAAGGACGTCATGATTTCAGACCCACCAAAGTCTGCCATTACTGTCGAGTATTTTTTAGTACTTTTTGTGTGTCTAGGACTATAAAAATGTATGAAAATGTAAAAGGCATGGTCTCTGTCCTTAAGGAGCTTGCAATCCAATTAGAGACCCAAATCCCTTTAACACAGCCATTAAGTTTCAATGGATGAGTCACAGACCCTAGATTGGTGAGAGGCTCAGAGAAAGGAAAGGCTGGGTGAGCGGAAGCTTTGAAGGGAGTTAGGACTGAGCAGAGTCTGGAGGACTGAGACGGGGTGAGGTGTGAGGGGACCTGCCAGGATGGGGAAAGGTGTGAGAAGGGCCCTCATTCACTTAGATGGAATCAAGCAAAGCACACCACTATGTCAAGGCCAGACCACAGAAGTCCTTGAAGGCTGACACAGTATCTGGGGGTTATCTGTGCCACCTGTCCCATCAAGTCACCTGGAAGCTCCTGCAGACACAGCCCAGACCCCCTCAGCTGTACTGACTCAGAGTCTCAGGCGTGGAGTGTGGCATCTGCCTTGGCAAAGTCTCCCCAGGCATTCAGATGCACAGTTTGGGCGGGGAACCTTGGCAGGAAAAACAGCTTTAATTTTAGGATTTGGGGGTGGAAAGCAACCCACGTCTAACTTCAGATGGATTGGTCTGGCAGCGGCACACGGCAGGACGGAGAGGAGGCAGGCACAGGTCCCCATGAAGCCAGCAGCCCTGGGCTTGCAGTCGTGAGGGTGGGATGCCATCGTCTGAAATCACAGACTGTCCTGAATATAGTGTAGGTCTCTGTGACCGTTTGGAAATAGCAAATAGAGATGCTCACATGTTCGGGAGATACCGGGATGCCAGTCTCAGACTTGAGCGTGGTAAGACCAGCAACTCAAATGTTCGGGAGATACCAGGATGCCAGTCTCAGACTTGAGCGTGGTGAGACCAGCAACTCAAATGTTCGGGAGATACCAGGATGCCAGTCTCAGACTTGAGCGTGGTAAGACCAGCAAATGAAAGTCAAACAGTTCGTGGAAGGACCCTCGGGAGCTTGGCCGTGCTGAGTTGGAGGTAATCATAGTATATACAAACGGAGCTCCCCAGAGATACCCAGCATTACTGAATGTGGGTGTAGGGGCAAGATCGGAGCTAAACGTGTAGATTTAGTAGTCTTTGGAGTCGTGTCCAGTGTCACTGAGGAAATCGACACTGCACAATTAGCAGTGTCCTGAGAATATAGCTCCACGTGCCATTCTCTGCCTTCCAGGCTTACTGACTTGTTCCCTGTTGCTCCCTGAGTTCATTCATCTGTAAAGTACAATGAATCTCTTTCCCTAATGGAAAGAGCATTTATCCTAGAAAGCCCAGCATGAGGCTGGAGGGCTCCTTTCCTTGCCCTTTTGAGAAAGGGTCACACATGGGTCTACGAATGTTGTGCCCAGAAGACACTGGCCCTGCCTGGGTCCCTGGGTTGAGTCCAAAACCAAAAGAAGAAAATGCTGTAAATTCGGGATTTCTCCACCGGGACCTCCTGCTTGCGCATGGGTGTCACCTCCATGCCGTTTCTTCCTCTTTCTAGGGAAAAGCTTCAGGGAACAGCAGTGTGAGAAGTATAATGCCTACAATTACACTGACATGGATGGGAATCTCCTGCAGTGGGTCCCCAAGTACGCCGGGGTGTCCCCCCGGGACCGCTGCAAGTTGTTCTGCCGAGCCCGGGGGAGAAGTGAGTTCAAAGTGTTCGAG
This sequence comes from Macaca fascicularis, assembly GCF_037993035.2. Taxonomy (NCBI): domain Eukaryota; kingdom Metazoa; phylum Chordata; class Mammalia; order Primates; family Cercopithecidae; genus Macaca; species Macaca fascicularis. The sequence goes on along the minus strand of NC_088388.1, from coordinate 128,840,802 downwards.
GCCAAGGTGAGAATCACCCTGGGACTCAGATCCAGAGATGGGGAGGAAGGTCGCCTGTCCCCACCCCTCCCACAGGCTGCTTCTGTGCTCAACACGCCCTCCCTCCCGCACCTGCCCTTTCCCTGTTGCAGGTGATTGATGGCACCCTGTGTGGGCCGGAGACGCTGGCCATCTGTGTCCGTGGCCAGTGTGTCAAGGCCGGCTGTGACCATGTGGTGGACTCGCCTCGGAAGCTGGACAAATGCGGGGTGTGTGGGGGCAAAGGCAACTCCTGCAGGAAGGTCTCCGGGTCCCTCACCCCTACCAGGTGAGTCTCCCCAGGAGTTCTGTACCTTGCTTGCTAGAAGAGCATGATGGGCTTTGCGCTCTGATAGGCCCAAATTTGAATTGTGGCTGCTACTTAATAGCTATGAGGATTGGGCAAGTTATTCAAACTCTCCGAGCTTCAGTTTCTTTATAAAATGTCAGCAGTATCTCTAGCTCAGAGTCGTCGTAAGGATTTCCTGAGATGGGATGTGCACTTGGCAGTGTCAAGCTCATAGAAAAGACAGAACACAGGACAGCCGTGACTTTTACGAGGGCTGGAGGCCATGTGGATAGGGAGCTGTCATCTCTGAGTCAGTCGAGCCACACTGAGTAACCTGGACCTCTGCCAGAAAGCGGCTCTCCCAGGCCTGTTTTGGGAAGGACGTCTCACCCTAAGCCTGGCAAGCCCTGCCCTTTCTGCAGATGGATCTCCAGAGAAGGGGGTTACCAAAAAGGGGCCCTGGCAGCCCCAGGGCTTTCATGAATCTGAGAACTCCAGACACTTTGTTCATATCCTAATGCCCCACATTCATAAAACTCCAAGGATTTTCCAAAGCGCTTTCATTTCTATGGTCTCGTTTGATTTGTAAAATAAGTCCATGAGGTGAGCAAGGTCAATACTATTCTTCATTTTGCGGAGGAAGAAATTAAGACACAAAAAGATTAAATGACTTTTTAAGGTCACATTGATAGTTAATGACAGCCAGAAGAGAATGTAGTTTTCCTAAGTCCTGGATGACTTTTGTCTCCCATTCCATGTACTTCCTGGAGAGTAAGGGCAAGGTCAGGTGTTTTATATGGGCCATTCTCTGCCTCTCTGCCTCCAGTACATCAATGTATCCTTCTAGGGGATACCTGAGCATCCATCTGTCCAACCACTTGCCCCACTCACGGTCTCAGAGTTTTTGAGACGTGTTCACTGTATTGTATTCTGCTTAGTGAAGCTCGCAAACCCTGTCCCATTATGTGTGTGTGTGTGTATCTATCGCTATATCTCTCATCTCATCAGTCTGAGAGAACAGAATCAGCCTATAGCAGGCAACTTGGGACTGTTTTCATTTTTTTAAATTTATTTTTATTTTTTTGAGACAGAGTCTCACTCTGTTGCCCAGGCTGGAGTGCAGTGGCACGATCTTGGCTCACCTGCAACCTCTGCTTCCCAGGTTCAAGCAATTCTCCTGCCTCAGCTTCCCAAGTATCTGGAATTACAGGCGTGCACCACCACACCCAGCTAATTTTTGTATTTTTAGTAGAGACGGGCTTTCATCATGTTGGCCAGGCTGGTCTTGAAATCCTGGCCTCAAGTGATCCGCCCGCCTTGGCCTCCCAAAGTGCTGTGATTATGGGTATGAGCCACTGCGCCCTGCCCTGGAACTCTTTTTACATTTAAGCTCAAAGGACGTAGGAAAAAAGCAGCAGACGCTATTCAGATACTGGGGCCCTTGGCCACTTTCCCTCAGGCTTTAGACAGATGGGCCTGTGGATACTCTCAGAGGCTGAGACTAAGCAGCTAGCCCCACTGGACATATGGCAAGGAGAGCAAAGAGCCCGCCTGACCATTTGCCTCACTTTCTCCCCAGCCTGTGGAACCCAGATTTCCAGAAAAGAACAAACAACTAATCTTTCTTCATCCTACCTAAAGCCCTAAGCCTATAACGGACTGGAAACAGTTTCCCAAAACAGCATTCTGTCATTCCAGAAGCACAGAGCTCATGGTGCCTGGGCACTCCCAGAAGGTGGCTTCAAAGAAGCAGGCTTGAACTCCCAACTCCCAACCCCACCCTGATCCCACCCTAGGGCCATATTCATCAAATACTAGGAGCCGACTGACTCAAAGAGGTGGCGTGAAATGTCCTCCTGTTCACGTTCTGGAAGGGGTGTGCAGAACAGTTTTTTCCATGTGGGTTTCAGCTCTGGGTATGGAGGTGGCCAAGCAAAGTTGTATACCAGTGCAAGGAACTAGAGGTATTCGAGATCTCATCTGACAGGTGCCAGGTTTGGCTACACCAGTGCAGCTTTCCAAATCCTTCTGGGTTCTCCTCCTCTCTATGCTGTTCTCAAGACCCACATACCTCAACTCCCCAACCACGCATTTGAAATAGAGTTGCCAGATGAAGCAAAAACCCTTGAAAACTCCCAATGTACAAGACATTTCTGTCTGCCTAGACAGCTAATTTATTGAGAACGTTGAGGCAACTTGCTTCATTACTTGCTTTGGTTTTTCTTGTCTGCCACCTGGGGTGCCCACTTCAGTCTCCAAGGCATCATCGCGACCCAGGGCTGGGCAGCCACTGGTCTGAGGGTGTCTTTCTGTTTCTATCATAGTTATGGCTACAATGACATTGTCACCATCCCAGCTGGTGCCACTAATATTGACGTGAAGCAGCGGAGCCACCCAGGTGTGCAGAACGATGGGAACTACCTGGCGCTGAAGACAGCTGACGGGCAGTACCTGCTCAATGGCAACCTGGCCATCTCTGCCATAGAGCAGGACATCTTGGTGAAGGGGACCATCCTGAAGTACAGCGGCTCCATCGCCACCCTGGAGCGCCTGCAGAGCTTCCGGCCCTTGCCAGAGCCTCTGACGGTGCAGCTCCTGACAGTCCCTGGCGAGGTCTTCCCCCCGAAAGTCAAATACACCTTCTTTGTTCCTAATGACGTGGACTTCGGCATGCAGAGCAGCAGAGAGAGAGCAACCACCAACATCATCCAGCCACTGCTCCACGCACAGTGGGTGCTGGGGGACTGGTCTGAGTGCTCCAGCACCTGCGGGCCCGGCTGGCAGCGGCGAACTGTAGAGTGCAGGGACCCCTCCGGCCAGGCCTCTGCCACCTGCAACAAGGCTCTGAAACCCGAGGATGCCAAGCCCTGTGAAAGCCAGCTGTGCCCCCTGTGATTCAGGGGGAAGGGGTCAGTCTCATGCTCCTGGACGTGGGGTACTGAGGTGCAGACAAGGGTCTCCACTGTGATGACTCTATATATCAAGGCAGCATGGCCCACCCAGGCCTCCCATTGCCGCAACCCCTCCAGTACTGCACGAATTCCTAAGGGGGAAGAGGAGAGGGGATGGGGCGACAGATCCTATCATCAACTGTCCAGTGGACTGGACCTTGCTCGGGTTCAAGTAGAGGGCATAGGTTAAAAGGTAAAAGTGCACTTATTGACTCAGACAGGACACTCAGCGTCAGTCTGTTTGCAAAGGACTAGCAAAGTTAAATGAAAAAAAAAATTCTATCTGGTTTCCCCGATAAATAATCTACCTCAGAGGGGAAAACATTAGTACAAGAGAGGCGTGGGGCAGGGAGTCAATGGTGAATGTCAAAGCAGGCTCCAAAGCTGCACCCCAAGCTGTCGTCAAGAATGACCACGACTGTCTTCAGTGTTAAAATCCATCACCTAAAGGGCTGCAGCGTCACAGGGTTGTGGAGAGCCACATGTTCTCAGGCTGCCACCTGCAGGGGTGGATCCATTTCAAGTATTTATGCAAATGTGTCTCTGAACTAAAGTGTGATCTTATGCCAAAGCAGTGGTCTGGTCTGGTTCATTGTTTCTTTGGAAAGGGCAGGGACCTAGAACCCAGGGATGGAGGCTGAAACCAGGTCAGCTCATCTTGAACTCGTGCTGGGCAGCTGGCTCCCTGCCTGCTCTGGGTCCTCACAGGCCTGCAGAATCCAACTCATTCAGGCAACTTTCATTTGCACGATCTAGACCAGTGGTTCTCAAGCTTTCATTAGGATCATCTAGGGGGCTGGTAAAAACAGATTGTGAGGCCGGGCACAGTGGCTCACATCTGTCATCCCAGCACTTTGGGAGGCCAAGGCAGTAGGATTGCTTGAGCCCAGGAGTTCAAGACCAGCCGCGACAACATGGCAAGACCCTGTTTCTACAAAAAATTTAAAAATAGAATCAGTCGGACATGGTAGTGCAGGCCTGTAGTCCCAGCTACTCAGGAGGCTGAGGTGGGAGGGTCACTTGAGCCCAGGAGGTTGAGGCTGCAGTGGGCCATTTTTGTGCCACTGCACTCCAGCCTGGATGACAGAGTGAGACCCGGTCGAAAAAAAGAAAGAGAGAGAGAGAAAGAAAGAAAGAAAAAGAAAGGAAAGAAAAGAAAGGAAGAAAGGAAGGAAGGAAGGAAGGAAGGCGGGAAGGCAGGAAGGAAGGAAGGAAGGAAAGAAGGAAGGAAGAGAGAGAGAGAAAGAAAGAAAGACAAGACAGATTGTGGGGCCCCATCCCTAGAGTTTCTGATCTCATGGTTGGGATGGCCTGAGAATCTGCATTTCTAACAAGTTCCCAGTGACTGACATGGAGGCTGCTGGTTTGGGAACCGCACTGTGGACACCTGTGCTAGAGGAAACTTCCAGCTGGGAGATCACAATTGTTATGCAATGCCTTTGGGCTTGTCATTCTTGAGAAAGAATATCCCCTTCCTCTCTGAGCTACCCCATCATCCTCTTACACGCTGCCTGCCCCCTTTTAGTTTAGCTGGGGCACCGGATTCTCTTAGGTTCGCAAGAATTCTAAACCTGCATCTAAGTACCATCATCCCAATGACCTCAGCACCTGTCTCCACCCCCACCCACACCAAATCTCATCCGCATCTCACAATTCCTTTGGCCGGAACAACTTGCAACTGTCCCCGTGAACCCTTTTATCCACAGTATCATTCCCGCCAAGCATCTGAAATCACCTGAGAGCTGCCAAAAGCCCCTACTCCACTCCATAGCTCATCATCTCTCCCGTGGCTCAGAGGAACTCTGGCTCGGTCTTCCACCTGGTCTGGTGCAGAGGGAACTTAGTCCCTGATCACGAATGGGTGACAAGAAATGGACATCAAGAAATGACATTCTAGCAAAAGAAGGAAAATACCCAAATGTGCATCTTGGTTTTTTTCACCACCTGTGCCCCCTTTGTCCTCCCATTCAGATATCTGGCACCATGGGCAGAGAGGATGCTGTAGTGGCACTAGGCGAGGCCATGGGATTCCAGGCCCCCTGTTCCCCTTAGCTGCTCTCTACACGATGACGGCTGACACAGAGTTGGTCACTCCTTCCTGTCTGCCTACTCTTTTCAGCGAGTGGGAGGCTGGGCTTACCTAAGCATAAACAGGCACACACACAGGCATGTTGTTGACGACTAGCAAAACCAGATTGTTTCCCTGCTGTGCACCAGTTTTGTGGAGGCTGATGTATGTTTCCACATCTCTTCATGGCCTTCCATTTCTCGCTCTCCCCCAAATAAGGCCAAGTGTGTCCCCCTAATGGCCTAGGCCAGGCCAGCTGTGCCATCCCTGCTGCCTGCATCATTACCAGGCACAGCTTTTGCCCTGGAGTTCAGCTGGCAGCAGAGCTGCTGATGTACAAAGCAGAATGGAATCCAGCTTGGCTCTCCCGGCTGTGTGGGCTCGGCGAGGCTCTCAGAATGCATACTTGTTTGTGTCTGGAAATTCAACAGCTGCAGCCCAGGGACTCAGAAAACAGATCCACAGAGGAAGACCACACCATTATCTGCCCCAGCCAACCACGACCACTCCGTTAACCCAGAGAAGGAAAGAAGACCGTATGTCCTCTGCTGAAAGACTGTATTTTCCGGCTAGTGCTCCTAATGGAAACTGGTACTCCCTTCTAATGGGAGGCCCTGACTCGGCAGGTAATTTGGTGATTAATCTGAATCCTCCAGGCACCTGCCAGAAATACTTCGAAGGTGGTACAGTAGCATAAAGTTAATTTCCAACCTTTCATTTTTAAGATAAGTGAATCTTTGTCTGGGGTTTATTCTCTGCCCTTTATTCCTCTGTTGCTGACCAGAGGGTTTTGTGAATTTACAAAAGTATACAATGTTACCATTCCCAGCCCACTGTAGCGGACCAGCCCCTCTGCCAGGAACATATTCCAGGGGTGGTGGGACCCATCTCGCTAGATCTGCATCTTGTTCTCTGATTATATCCACCTGGTTCTATATCCTCTGTGCTTGAACTTTTTAACCAAGTGACCCTCTTCATGAGGACCCTTCCTCTTTTCAGGTGTCCACACATGTCACCCCTCCTGCTTTCCTCTGGAGTGCACTTCGGAGCTGTTTCAAACCACCATCCCTCCCCACACCCCCAAAAACACAAAACGACACATGACAAGAACAATTGGAAAGTTCTTAAGGGATATTGGCTTTTGCTTTGTCTTCATCTTTTCCACTTGTGGTCCAGGGCAGATAAAGAGGGAGGCCTTGTCAGCCCTGCACTGTGGAGTCTGCAGTGGTGAGCAGCTGCGTGTACTGGGCTTTCCCGCATGGTGCAGACTCCCCTGCCCAGGTGCCCCTGGTCCCGGGAGGGGTGGCCCGTGAACCCCGCAGCAATCTCGACTCTGTGTGCTCTGCCCCGGATCACCAGGTCCCTCCAGGAACCTGCAGCATTTCCTTTGCTGTTTGGGAATTCAAAATGGTTTCTCGAAAAGTGTGAACAGGAAGGCAGAATTTACCAAAGAGGACTAGATGTAGCATGACCCTTGGATTCCCAGATTTCTGCTGCCACAGACTCATCACTTCTTTTTGCCCCTGTGATGAGTTGAAAATACATTTCGGAATACATGGCCCCAAAAAACAGGAGACAGGGTGAACGTCATGAGGACAGTGATGACGTCTTCTGTAAGCCTAGGTTACTGGCCCTGAGACATGTCCTCTGCCCTGCTCCACTCCCACTCTGCCCTGTGCAACATGGGAGGGAATTCCCCGGGGGAAGACAAGCTCGTCCCTGCCCAGAATTTCCCATCCGTAGCTGCACTGTGGGTTAGATACCCAGCTTCCCCAGGCCCCACGTGTGCACCATCAGTAGGTACTGGAGCAGGAAGCAGAGGAAGGGAAGGATGCAGCCGCATTCAGTCCTGGAGAACAGCAGGCCCGGGTTGCTCCTCTTTGGTGGCCGGGGCTGAAGGACGGTCTGTCTTATGGGGAAACTCTCCTCCCGCATAGCATGTTTCTCTGGGGGCCTCCGCTGAGCTCACCGTCTTGGGAGAGCTGCATGTGGAATGTGGGAAAGAAGTCACCCATCTAAGCCGACGTCTTCATTGGCTCAATGTCGGTGATCACTAATGCAACAATACTGTGGTTGTATTGACTGTATGTATGACAACGTTCTCAACAATACAGGATAACACAACGAGCAACAGTAAAAGCTGGAGTGTCCCGCGAACGGAGTGGGTGGGCTGTGACTCCCACACTTTCCCTGCCCCTCGCCAGCCCCTCCTAAGCCCCTGTGTGCTCTCCAGGGCAACACGTCAGAATGACCTGGCCAGACGTAGCCAATAGGTGTGGTCCTAAACAGCTGGTACCACACCTCCCTGGCTTGTTCTTCTTCAGGTAGGGAGCTTCTCTGACCTTCCACTTTGGAAAGAGCAGGCCTTGCTTAAAACTGAGTGCCGGCCAGCCCACATCCCCCGAAGTAGATCAAGGGACTCGTCACAGCCACTGCTCAAGTATTGGGAAGAGACATGACACCAGTGCACAAGTGCATTCTGAACCATAATGACAAGCAGGGAGCAACAAAGCCACCTGTCTCTTTAGAACATACTTTCCCTCAGGCCTAGGGCTCAGTGGAAAGAGACAGGAAGGTTCCGGCTATCCTTCCAGCCCCTAGAGCTGCCCAGCCCAGCCTGGCAGATGCGAATCGCCCCAGGAAAGGAGAGAGGAAAGAAGCTTTCCCCAGACCTCACCGTTCCTCATTCCAAACATCTTGTAAGTCCCAGGGGCCCTGAAATAGTTTGTCTGTAGCCAAACACAACTTCCTGTTTCTAAGAAAGGGAAGAAAAAAAAATAGTTGAAAGCGTTTTTGGACACTGGAGATTTCAAGTTTCTGTAAACGAGAATGAATCAGACACATGTGGAATGAATTTCTCCGGAAGTAAGAAAAGATGCTGTGAGTTCCTCTTGCTGGACCAGAAAATAGGAAAAGGGTAGCTAGGAGGGGAGGTGCCTCAGAGGCTGCCAGGAGAGAGGCCGTGTGGACACGGGATGGAAGAGAGGGTCCCACTGGTGACAAGGCTCAACGAGGTTGCCCTGAGGCCACATCCTGAAGCTGCTCATTACTCAGAACTGCTCCACCTCTGAAGTACTACATCAAATCTCCTCTTCCCCAACCACAACCTCCCATCTGCCCAGATCTTTCCCATAAGTGCATCCTTCCCCATGCCCTGACCACCCCCACACATGTCCTTCCCCCATCTGTCTTTCCTGCTCCTCTGTCTCCAGCTCTTTCCCTGAGCTGCTTGGACTCCACGTTCAGCACCTCCACCTCAATCTTGCCAGTGTTCTCAGTGCCCTTGCCCCACTGACTCTCTGTGCTGCTCAGCAGGCAGAGCCTCACACGGCACCCATTCCCCTCTCCACACCTCTCTTGTCATCCTGCTAGCAAGCAGATCCACACCCCAGGGGAATCCCAGCCCTGAGCACACTGGTGCCACCATAAAGTTACAGCGCTTGATGGAAACTGTCCAGCAACCCAAGCAGACTCCCCTCTCAGCTTTACCACTGGTCATCCACAGAACTATTCTGTGCTTCCCATGCTCCTCCAGGTCATCGCCCTGCTACGCTTCACTGTGAGTAAACAAATTCACCTCCACTGCTAAGTGGCGCCCAGTACCGTATCTCTTATCATGGAAGGGAGAGGGGACGCCAGCTCACCGTTAACAGGCCACGTATAGACACGAATCTAGAGGAATATTATAACTCTCCCTTATTTTGGATTCAACAGGCATGTTCCAATCTCTGCCAAATCCATAGGGGAATGAAGACTCAGAAGATAACTCCTCCCCCTGATTAAATTAATCCTCCAGCTCTCTGAAGGGCACAGCACATCATCAGGTTTAAACACCTAGGTCTAAAAAAAAAAAAAAAAATGCCAGGCGCAGTGACTCATGCCTGGAATCTCAGCATTTGGGGAGGCTGAGGCTGGACAACATGGTGAGACCTCGTTTCTACAAAAAATATAAAAAACTTAGCCAGAGCTGTTCCAGCTACCCAGGAGGCTGAGGTGGGAGGATCACCTGAGGCTGGGGAGGCCGAGGCTGCAGTGAGCCGTGATCCTACCACTGCACTTCAGCCTGGGCTACAGAGCCAGACCCCTTCTCAAAAGTAAATAAATAAATAAATACGCGCCCAGGCTCCCTCGTGGCCTGGCTTCTCTACCTCATCCTCCTTGTTGGTTCCTCAGTTTCCACCACTGCTCAGAGTCCTGCGCATGGCCCTGACATGGTCTGTCACTCCCTCAGTTCTTTCTAGCTCCACTGTTAGATGGAGATGGCTCTTCAGATCCCAAAGGTGGGTGAGGGGAAGGGGGAAAGCCCTCACAAGGACAGGACCAAGGACAGCATACCTAAGAGAGTAGGCTTTGCGCAGTGCTAACTGTGGCCTCCTGCTAGCCTGTCTCTGGTGTGTAAGGATGTGAAAACATGTCTCCCTCTTCTCCATCTGGAGCTACATTACCAAAAGCCTAGCCTACAAATGTGCCAGATCTCAGGAAGCAGGACAGGGTGAGGAAAAAAAAAAAAACCACAAGAAAATGAAATCATCATTTAAAAAACCCTGTTCATTTCTTATCACCAATCCTGAAGTCTTGCTTGTAGCTACAGATGCGCCTTAATTTGTGCGGAGTTACATCCCTGATAAACCCATCGTATGTCGAAAATATCATAAGACTAAAATGCATTTAATATCCCAATAATCCATTGTAAAGTCAAAAATGTGTAAGTTGAATCGTCCTAAGCCCAGACGCTCCTCCACTTACAATCAGGTTACACTGGGATAAACCCATCAAACAGTCAAACAATTGATTGTAAGCTGAACCATCATAAATTGAGAACCATCTGTATATCCATCCTTTTTAAAATCTATCCTTTCTCCTTCTGTTTCTGTTACATGATGAGGTATTTTCCCACTGTCAAAACTAATCCCTTCTCAATACTGCAGCCCTCCACCCTCTCAAGGCACTCAGCCCCTCCACAATCCCTCCCTTCCCAAAGACTCAGCCCCTCCCTGCCTGCTGACAGCCCCCGTCAGTGTTCGCAGGTGCTGCGTCTTCTCACTCCCGCATTTCACAGTCATGTCTCTCCGCTCTCCCCTCGCTCCCTGAGCTCCTGCTGCTCTTCCAAAGCACACAGCTTCTCTCTGCAAACATCACATATACTCTTTCCTCTTCCGGAAATGTCCCTTTTCCTCTTTCTTCTCTCCCCACTTTAACACACTCCTACTTATTCTTCAGGTCACAGATTAAAGGTCATGCCCTCAAAGAAACCCCCAGGTTAGGCACCCTCATGTTGCTGTGCACTTAGCTTTTTTTTTTTTTTTTTTTGACAGAGTCTGGTTTTGTTGCCCAGGCTGAAGTGCAGTGGCACGATCTCAGCTCACTGCAACCTCCGCCTCCTGGGTTGAAGTGATCCTCCTGCCTCAGCCTCCTGAGTAGCTGGGATTACAAGCTCCTACCACCATACCCGGCTAATTTTTGTATTTTTAGTAGAGATGAGGTTTTACCATGTTGGCCAGGCTGGTCTCGAACTCCTGACCTCAAGTGATCCTCCCGCCTCGGCCTCCCAAAGTCCTGGGATTATAGGCATGAGCCAGCATGCCCTGCCTGCACTTCACTTTTCAAATACTCAGCACCCTAGGCTCCTTCTGTCTTTGCTGCTGGACCATACACTGTGAGTCCCAGGCCACATCTCGTCTTCATTTGCACCACACGTGTCTAGCTGAGAGCCTGCCATAAGGCAGGAAGAGAAAAAAAATGATCATGTTCCCTTTCCCCTTTAAAAAATGTTTCCAGGCCGGGCGCGGTGGCTCAAGCCTGTAATCCCAGCACTTTGGGAGGCCGAGACGGGCGGATCACGAGGTCAGGAGATCGAGACCATCCTGGCTAACACGGTGAAACCCCGTCTCTACTAAAAAATACAAAAAACTAGCCGGGCAAGGTGGCAGGCACCTGTAGTCCCAGCTACTCGGGAGGCTGAGGCAGGAGAATGGCGTGAACCCGGGAGGCAGAGCTTGCAGTGAGCTGAGATCTGGCCACTGCACTCCAGCCTGGGCGACACAGCGACACTCTGTCTCAAAAAAAAAAAAAAAAATGTTTCCACTTCCTCATATTTCTCTCTGATACCTCTGTGCACCTTCCACAGTCATACTTGAGAGAACCGCTCCCTTCTTCATGCCCTATCAAGTCAGCTCCCCACACCACCGCCTACGGGACTGTGTTGCCAAGGTCATCGATGACCTTGTGCTAAGTCCGACAGACCTGCCTCAATCCTGTGCCTGCATCCCGGCCTCCTCTGCATGCCCTCTCCCTCTGCTTATCCCTAAGTTGTTGAGTTCCTCTGGGTTCTGTTCACTCTTCCTGGCTGATCCCATCCACCCCCATGGTTTCCATTTTTTCCTATCTGCTGATTACTCCCAAATTTAAATCCGGAGGCTGTGTGTCAGGGGCCCCCATGCCCACCTCATGTTTGGAGGTTCTCTGGAAGGGCTCCTGGGACTCAGCACACAGCTGGGCTCATGGTGAGGCTTTATCCTTTTGTTGTGGTGAGGACACACGGCTGGATCATAAGGGGTCAAGGCACAGGGAGGGTCTAGAGGAACCCATGCGAGACTTCCTTATGCTCTTTCCGTCCCACCAGGGTCCCACAGAGCCCACTGTCCCTCCACAAAAATGCAGCAACACACGTGTGACATTTCTGTGCGGGGAAGCCCGGTAGAGACTTAGTACCCAAAGGTCTTAACTGGGGGCTGGTCACATTGGCACTCTCTTCTAGCAAAATTCTAGACTCTCAGATGGAAAGTAGGTGTTTGGCATAAATTGTGTTGTCTGCACAGACAGTCTAGCCATCAGTTAATCACCTTATCAGTTAACGGTTAACTAGGGATGCTCTGAGAGCCAAGTTCCCAGACACCAGCCAAGGGCCAACCTTGCGGACAGGTGTTTCTATGAACAGCAGTGTCAAGGCCTGCTGTGATAACTCCTTTCTGCACAGGCTCAGTATGTTTCCAACTGCCCACCTGACTCAATTTGCTCAAAGTCAAACTCACTCTCTTCCTCCCAGCTGTTACACCTATAACCTATCTTTTTTTTTTTTTTTTTTTTTTTTTTTTTAGAGACAGAGTCTTTGCTCTGTCACCTAGGCCGAAGTGTGGTGGTGCAATCATACCTCACTGCAACTCCTAGGCTCAAGTGATGCTCCTGCCTCAGCCTTCCAAAGTGCTAGGATTTCAGGCATGAGCCACTGTGCCTGGCCAGGACCTATCTTCTGTTTCCCCCTCTTCTCCACCCCTCCTATCCACTGGCACTCAAATGCAAACTCCTCTCTCCATCTCCATTGCTGCTGTTTTCATGGGGGCTCTCCATCCCCTCACCCAGCATGGCTTCAACGGCCCTCTCCCATTTCACTTCACATTCCCTCTAATCCCATCCTCACATTACTCAGTGATCTTTTAAACATGAAATTCCTTGGGACCAGGCGTGGTGGCTCACACCTGTAATCCCAGCACTTTGGGAGGCCGAGGCAGGCAGATTACCTGAGGTCGGGAGTTTGAGACCAGACTGGCCAACATGGTAAAACCCCCTCTCTACTAAAAATACAAAAATTAGCCAGGAATGGTGGCGCATGCCTGTAATCACAGCTACTTGGGAGGCTGAGGCAGGAGAATTGCGTGAGCCAGGGAGGCGGAGGTTGCAGTGAGCTGGGATCATGCCGCTGTACTCCAGCCTGGCTGACAGAGTGAGACTCTGTCTCAAAAAAAAAAAAGAAAAGAAAAGAAAATTGGATCATTTCACTTCTCCATTGAAAACGCTTTGAAACCCTTTAATGGTTTCCAAATGCACTAAGAATTTTTTTAAAAAATCCAAACCTCTTAACAAGTCCTACAAGTTCCTCTGTGGACTGCCACCTACTAGCTCCCAGTCATTTTACGCCACTCTGTCCCTCTGGTGACACTTTCTTTTGTCACTTGCTCACCAAGCCCTTTCTCACTTAGCAGATTCCCACATGCCAGTCCCAAGCCTACGATGCTCTCTCCCCAGCTTCCCCCGGCTTTCCCAACTCGTCCTTAGGGTCTCAAGTTGACGGTCTCAGCCTAAGAAAGTCCTCTCCTATCTCCTCCAGTCTAAATGAGGTCCCTTTAACTCTCATAATTAACAATTCTGTGTATCTCATGTCAACTGTTCTGTTTGTTTGTTTGTTTTGAGATAGAGTTTTGTTCTTGTTGCCCAGGCTAGAGTGCAATGATGCAGCCTTGGGTCACTGCAACCTGTGTCTCCCAGGTTCAAGTGATTCCTCCTGCCTCAGCCTCTCATGTAGCTGGGATTACAGGCACGTGCCAGCACCCCTGGCTAATTTTTGTATTTTTAGTAGGGACAGGGTTTCACCATGTTGGCCAAGCTGGTCTCAAACTCCTGACCTCAGGTGATGCACCCGCCTCATCCTCCCAGAGTGTTGGGATTACTACTGTTCATTTAATGCTTCCCCCTGCACCCCACTAGACTGCTAGCTCCATGAGGGCAAAGACTCTTTGTTCACTGCTGGATATTTGGAGCCAACCTAGTGTTGGCCATGTGGTAATGCATTGTCTCTGTTAGCTTGGGCTGCTGTAACAAAATGCCACCGACTGCATGGCCTAAACAACAGAAATGTATTTTCACAGTTCTGGGGGCTGAAAGTTTGAGCTTAGGGAGTCTGTATGGCTGAGTTGTGGTGAGCGCTCTCTTCCTGGACTGCAGATGGCCACCTTCTCACTGTGTGCTCACACGGCCTTTCCTCCATGCATGTGTGTGGACAAGAGATAGGAAGCTCTCTGTAGTTTCTTCTTAGAAGGGCACTAATCCCATCCCAAGGGCCCCACCCTCAGGACCTCATTAAACCTAATTATCTCCCAAAGGCCCCAGCTGCAAATACTGTCACATTGGGAGTCAGGGCTTCAACATATGAATTTTGGGGAGACACAAATCAGTCCATAGCTAATGATCTCAGTGTTCCAAGAAAAAATGAGTGAATCACTGACAGAGAAGTGTTTCTAAAATGTATGTCTAATCTTGTCACTTCTTTCCTCAAGGGTTTTCAATAATTCCCTTGCCTATAGAAGAAGTTCTAAAGTCCTCAGCTCAGCATCTGGGCCTGTGATAACCCAGCCCCGGGATACCCTGGGGTTACTCAGCAATGCCCCCGGAAAGTATGGTTTTCTCTTTCAGGAGCGTGCCCAGAGTTCACGCCTGTTCAATAGCCCCTGCCTCCCAGGGGTCTGCTCTGCTGTCTGCAGCACTGGCACCGCTGAACCTCGTCCACAGCTCCCTCGAAGCATGCTCTCTGCAGCCTGAGTAGTACATCCAAGCATCAGAGTGAACAGATGCAGAAAACTGCCAGAAACATGTGCTCCCAGAGCTGAGAAGCTGCTGAAAAGAAACCTCGTTCTGACAAAGGGCAAAGCCACACACACACGGAGCTGGACCTGAGCCTCTGGAGAGAAGAGGCTGCTCTGAGATGAGCCCAGAACCTATCTCTCAGCACTGGGCATCACCACTTATGAAGCCCCTTGCCCACCCTTGAGAATGTCCCCCATCTGCTGGGCAGAGCAGCACAAGACCTGGTGTGAACCGGCACAGCCTTGGCCTATCTCTGTGAGTGTCCTTCCCAAGTTCTGGGAGTGATTAATGGGTCAGCACGGCCCATAGTGGACTCTGTAAATGTGCATTCCTTTCCCCTCTCCCTGTTGCCCGGCTTGTAAACCTATGCCTTGGCCTCCACATCAAGCATGTGCTTTTGGGTCAGAGGCTTCCAGTCCTGGCCCTCCTCTCCAGCACACTTTCTCCTGCTCCCTGGACAACTGGCATTGCCCTGATTAGGTTGTGCACTATCCCAGTGGCTCACTATGGATATATTGGTCCATAATTCCCAAGAGCCTCACTCTGTCTGGTGATGAAAATAAAATCTGGAGGGGAATTTGCTAGAACTTCAGCCTCCCACCATATTGCAAATTGAGAGCTGACTTTGATGCCATATGTGTGCTAAAGGGTCAGCACATATTAGAAGAGCAGCAGGCAGAGAGTTAGATGGACTGATTTTGAGTTTTGTCTTTGCCATTCACCAATTTGGTGACCTTGGGCAAATCAGTTCCTCTGAGCCTCAGTTTCTTCATCTAGAAGATGTCCTACCAACCTCAAAAATGTGTGCAAAAATCAAGTGAAAAAATGCTATGTGATGGTGGTTTGCAAATTACAACACACTACATGAATGTAGGAAATTCAATACCTTATATCCTTAGGAGATTAGGGGCATCACTTGCTGGAATATCATTTTGCTTACCACCAGATCCCCGGGTTGGAAGAGAGTCTAGGCAGAGAAAGATAAAGAAAAGCATAAAATTACCTAATTTAGTGAACACCAAAATTGGTAGCATAAATTCTGTGTATGCTGGCAAGTTGGAGGGAATTAAGGGGAACAAAAAAGCAGACCTGGATGTGTTTGGCTCAGTGGTGTGGAACTTCAAATCCAGTGCCAGGCTTGGCAGAGATGTGAAGTGTAGACCACACTCCTCTCTCCTCTGAGTCCTGAGCCTTTGGGAAATAAACACAAGATGTGCGGATCAAAATGTCAGCTTTATTTTTTATAATAGCAAAAGATTGGAAACAACCTGATGCCCATCTGTACGGGACTAGTTAGATAAATTAGGGAAATTCACTCAACAAAAAAAATACTATGCAGCCATGGCCGGGCGCAGTGGCTCACGCCTGTAATCCTAGCACTTTGGGAGGCCAAGGTGAGTGGATCATCTGAGGTCAGGAGTTCAAGACCAGCCAGGCCAACATGGTGAAACCCCAACTCTACTAAAACTACAAAAAAAATTAGCTGGGCATGGTGGCATGCACCTGTAATCCCAGCTACTGGGAAGGCTGAGGCAGGAGAATCTCTTGATTTTCCTGAACCCGGAGGCGGAGGTTGCAGTGAGCCAAGATTGTGCCATTGCACTTCAACCTGGGCAACAAGAGCAAAACTCCATCTCAAAAAAAGAAAAAAAATACTATGCAGCCATTTTTAAAAGTGCAAAACAGCAAGGTGTTGAACCATAGCTATGGTATGCTACCGATTGTGGAAGAAATATGTGAGTGTAAGTACATATTTGTGTGAATGTGTATAAAACACGCCCAGAAGAAGAGATGCTTAAACACAGGTGACTCTGCTGAGGAGAACTAGGAAGCTAGGGAAAAACAAAGGGGAGACCATTCACTCTCTGCCTCTTTGCACCTTTTGAATTTTGAACTGTGTGACCATAAGACTGTGTTGCTGTGTGCATGCATGTGCCTGTGCATGTGTGCGTGAATCCACTTTACTGAACTCCATAAACATCTTGGACTTAAAACCAGTGGGCTCCCTGCTTCCTGATACTCAGGTATCCACTGGAAGCTCAGACTGTGTGACCTGCTCGTGGGGAAGTTAAATCCAGACAGCAAGATGAAGGGCCAGAGTAACAGAACGCGTGCTGCCAGCCCCTGCAAAAGAGAACCAAGGGGTCGTGACAGCAGCATCCTTCTCCCACTCCTTACAGTGGAAGAGAGGAACTGGCAGTTTCTGTAACTGGACCTCCTTGCCCTGCTGCGGCAGTGTAAAGAGAGGGAGGATGGGGACCCTCCAGAACAGTACAGGAAATGTTAGCATCAAGTGGACAAGGGAAAGATGGGGCAGGTGTGGAACAGTGCGGCTGGGGAGGGGGATGCCGAGAAGGAAACTGACAAGAGAGTGCGAGGAGGCGCTGATGGATAATGAGAAGGAAGAGGGGTGTCAGGGCCTCGAGGATCATACACTTTCATGACCAGGAAATGGGTGCAACCCAAATATTGTGTTCATTAGTGAGACTGGAGAGTGAAAGGATGCAACCTTTGATCTTGCACAATGAGTGAGGATGCGGACATGATGGGGCCGTGACAGACTTTCACCAGGGCATAATTCAGCCCGATTCTAAGGAGGTCCCTCCCTTTCCTGATCCCCCACTGTCCTCTGCCCATTCCCAGCCCCCACATTTAGCAAAACCACTCCGCTTGGCGTTCCAATGTTCTGTTTTACATTTGGCTTTGTTCAGCAGCAGCCTCTGTTTAGCCAGTTTCTGCTTGGGAGCCAAAGCGCCAAGAAACTACACAAGAAGAGCAGAGCCTGGACAGGATCAGAAAATGCCAGAGATTTTGCCACCAAGCCTGCTCCACCGAGACTGCCAGGAGAGTTTTGCAAATGGAATCAATCTGAACGTAACTGATGAGAAACATCTGAATGGAGGAAGCCAGAAATCACTGTTTCCCACTGCAGTGGGCTGGAGTGGCTTCCCCAAGGCTTCTACTTGTGTGCATTTACCTTTCTATCACAAAGAGGACTCATGCTGCTTCTTGGAAACCTATCCAGTTCACAATGACGGACCCTGACCTCACGAACTCCGCTTTCCCTCCAGTCCCCAAGCCCTTCCACGCCCCAGTCTGCAGGTGGTTCTTTGGCTTTGTTGCTGTGGTTGATACATTTTGATAGCAGACGGGTCAGAGGTAGATTCTGGTCACAGTATGGTGTCTCCTTCTCCCCGGAATTTGAACACGTCAGGAAACCTCACCCACCGCCCAGGTGTCTCCTTACCACCCCCAATTAAAAGCCCAAGATACCTCCCAAATGTAGTCAAGGAATTTGGGGTGTGCTCCTGCAGTTTCCTCAGGGACACATCCCCGAGGCCAAGCAAGTGGTGGCATCATTCATTGTAACATGTCTCAGATGATGTTATAATAATGGAGTGTGCTTGGCTGCCTAGAGCTGAGAGGGAAAAGAGTTCAATCCTAAAACCGGGACAGTGGTTATCTAGCACATTTCGAGGGAAAGAACACTCCAATTCTGACTTACACATGCTTTTGGATCCTAGACCACTTTGTCTTCAGAGTGGAAAACCAGAATACTCTCACGAGATACTAACTTTAGGCCAGGTGCAGTGGCTCATGCACTTTGGGAGGCCGAGGTGGGAGGATGGCTTGAGCCCAGGAATTCGAGACCAGCCTGGGCAACATGGCAAAACCACATCTCCACAAAAATTCAAAAACTTAGCTAGATGTGGTGGCGTGCACCTGTAGGCCCAGCTACTCGAGAGGCTGAGGCAAGAGGATTGCTTGAGCCCAGGAGATGGAGGCTGCAGTGGCACAATCCTGGGTGAAAGAGTAAGACCCTGTCTCAAAAATTATAAAAAAGAGAGATATCAACCAATAGATAAATACTGATTCAGCAGTGTCCAGCTTCCTTCCCCTGTCTGCATATCCACCACACAGCCTTCTCAATGTTAACACAGAGCAGCTGGCCAGCTGCAATCACCTGAGCAGACAGTGGCATTCAACACATGGACATGGTGCTTTATCAGCCAGACACTCGACGTTTAGCTGGCACAAATCTGGATAAATGCCAAACCGAGATCTGGCATCTGCAAAGCTTTGGCCCAGGCCTGGGACTGAAGGTGACTGATGGTTCTGTGATTGGATAGTTAGGAACCCCTGAGTTTAGGAACACGAGTGACGCGTCCAGAAACAATTAAACCATTGGTCAGGGAGTTGCCCTGCTTCTTGCGTTCTTTGAAGAATAACTTAGCTATGTGTAACTCTAAGCATAAACATTATGCTGACCTTGATCCAGGAATTTAAACAGTGTCATGTAGTGTAAACACTACAAATACCTTCTTGCTGAAATGGTCTGTTTTCAGGATGGGTTAGGGTTTCTTCCCTACAAAAGTACTTTGGGGCATTGGATTTTAAATTCACAGTCAGATCCGCATTTTTCTCGCGTTTACATTGCGTGGCCTTCAAGCATTCTCACCAGCTTCTAAGGTTGAGGGAGCCCTCTACTGATGGCATGGTTGTAATTTCATAGCGCATAGCAAGGAAAACTGGGTGAAGTCTAAAGAACTCCTGGATCTGAGAACTGTAACCGGTCTCGAAACCTAGAGCCGACAGAGCTCTGTTTCTAGAGCCTATGAAAAACCAGGCGCTAGAAACATCCTTGATTTCCTCAAACTATCCACATTATTTCAGGTTTTATACTTTCAGGCAATAGAAGAAAAAAAGGTCTGAAAGGAAAGTCGTGTTCTATGCATTGAAAGCTTACATATTTTTGTGTGCGCATGCACACGCATGCCCTTGTACACATGCGCACGCACACGCACACATACACGTATGCATGTACTTCTGTTTTTACAAATATACATACACCTACACCTACACATACATATACATACTTTGCAATTGCAGCATCATGGCCCACTACAGGAAGGCTTTGCTCTGTGTGTGCGTGTCCTGGAGGAAAGGCGTGGGAGGTACATAGTATACATAGAATTCCAGAATCGTGGGACTGGATGGAACATTCACCCTTTGTGGCATGTTCAGAGGACAACTCTGACGAGGCCACAGCTTGAGAAAGGAATTCTCCCCAGCGACTGTGGCCTTGATGCTGGAGGTTAACAGCTTAATACCAGGATGTGGTGCCCAATTCTGAACTCAGGAAATTAATGACGATAAGGGTGGGCTGCCTGCCAAGGCCCGTGGTGTGAATCCCAAGAGACCTCCTCCGACCACGGTGAGCTGTCCTCTGCTCCGATGCACATCCCACCTCTCTGTCTATGTGCTGCTTTCTTCAACTCTGTTATTCCTAAACTTTCCTGGGTTTCCAACCCATGGACAGTGAGAGTAACTTATTCCCTCGCCCATTGATTCATCAAAAAGAATAATCATGTGGTATTAGGAATCAAATACCTGACACAGATGTCAATAGGAAGATATCAATGGTGTAACTCTTCCCTTGCCAAGAACATCAAAGGGAAGAGAGGGGAAATGGCAAACAGACGATCAAACTACGACTGGACAAAAGGGGATAAAAGCACAATAAGGTTCTTTTCCTTGAGAGGGCTCCCCTGGAAAGGAAAAATAAAAGCACAGTCTTGCACCACATAATATGGCCGACGCTGCCAAATGACCACACACACCAAAGGGGCCACCCCTGGAAAATCAAAAGACCAAAAGACGCCACTCCTCTGCTCAAAAAAACCTTCAGTGACTACCATTGCCCATAGAAAATCTACAGTCTTAAGAGGGCATTCAAGGTTCTTTGCTTCTCCTGCCACAGTTCCTACCCACCCCAACACGTGTAGCTCACTCTCAGGCTAGGCCGTAGACCGCTGTCACCTCATGGCTTTCCTGCCTTTCTTCTCTGTTTGTCTGGGGCCTACTCCCCATCCTTCAAGAGTTAGCTCAGATGTTACATTCTGTATGAAGTATTCTCCAGCTCTTCCAGACAGAATTTATTTCTCTCTCTCCTGTGTACCCAGAGGATTTTGTTTATGCCTTCCTCCCCCACCATTATAACACTTATGGACAGCCTGCATAGTTGGGTCTCCTCCACAGTTTATACATTGAGGTCAAGCCCACATCTTATTCATGTTTGCATCTCTCTTGAGCTCCCACCACCACCATGTCACTCCATGCCTACCCCGGATCCTTCTCATTCCCCATCCTCATTCCTCCTGCCAGGGGCCTACCATAGCAACTCCCATACAATCGATTCTTAATACTGTACGTTGCTTGTTCCGTGAAACTAAATTAACATCTAAGATTAGGGGAAAATATAGTTCACTCTAAAGGCAGAAAGAAGGCAAGTGAGATATTGTGTCAGATCCTAAGTAATACAAAGTCTCCAGCCTGGGCAACATAGGGAGATCCCATCTCTACAAAATAAAAACATTTTTTTAAAACCTAGCCAGGTGTGATGGTGAGCACCTGTGGTTCCAGCTACTCAGGAGGCTGAGGTAGGAGGATTGCTTTAGCCCCAGGAGATTGAGGTTGCAGTGAGCTGTGATGGTGCCACTGTGCTCTAGCCTAGGTAACAGTGGGAGACCCTGTCTTAAAAACAAAAAAACAAGGCCGGGCGCGGTGGCTCAAGCCTGTAATCCCAGCACTTTGGGAGGCCGAGACGGGCGGATCACGAGGTCAGGAGATCGAGACCATCCTGGCTAACACAGTGAAACCCCGTCTCTACTAAAAATACAAAAAATTAGCCGGGCGTGGTGGCGGCGCCTGTAGTCCCAGCTACACGGGAGGCTGAGGCAGGAGAATGGCGGGAACCCGGGAGGCGGAGCTTGCAGTGAGCTGAGATCCGGCCACTGCACTCCAGCCTGGGCGACAGAGCAAGACTCCGCCTCAAAAAAAAAAAAAAAAAAAAAAAAAAAAAACAAAAAAACAGAAAAGACCGAGTGAGGTGGCTCACGCCTGTAACCCCAGCACTTTGGGAGGCCAAGGCAGGTGGATCACGAGGTCAGGAGTTCGAGACCAGCCTGGCCAACATAGTGAAACCCCGTCTCTACTAAAAATACAAAGAAATTAGCCAGGCATGGTGGCAGGCGCCTGTAATCCCAGCTACTTGGGAGGCTGAGGCAGGAGAATCACGTGAACACGGGAGGCAGAGGTTGCAGTGAGCGGAGATCGCACAGCTGCGCTCCAGCCCAAGCAACAGAGAGAGACTCCATCTCAAGAGAAAAAAAAGAAAAAAGAACTCTCATTTGTCAGTTCCTTGGCTCACATGGCTCATCTAAAAGCTTCTCAAGGCTGGGTAAGGTAGCTCATGCCTCTAATCCCAGCACTTTGGGAAGCTGGGGTGGATGGATCACCTGAGGTCAGAAGTTCATGACCAGCCTGACCAACATGGTGAAACCCCGTCTCTACTAAAAATACAAAAATTAGCCAGGCGTGGTGGCGCACCTGTAGTCCCAGCTACTGGGGAGGCTGAGGCAGGAGAATCACTTGAACCCAGGAGGCAAAATTTGCAGTGAGCCGAGATCGTGCCACTCCACTCCAGCCTGGGCCACAGAGCGAGACTCCATCTCAGAAAAATAAATAAATAAAATAAAAGCTCCTCAAGGTTTTGAATCCCTCCAGTTTCAGGGCTCTGCCTTCTACATGTGACCATGGCACACTGAGACCAACCTTCAACTTTTGAGCAACTGTGAATTAAAGACTTCCCCGTCCTCAAGACACTTTACTGTCATCTGCTAGAAATTTGTCATAAAAACTATCCAAATATGCTATGAGCAGGAGATGAGTGACACCTCCTGGGGTCGTACAATGAACAGCCCTAACTGGCCTTAACGATAGTAAGTTGAACACAACCAGTTGGTGTTTGTCTTTCAAGATGGGCATCACAGTGGTGCATGGACCTTGGAGTGTGAGAAATCTGAGTTCACATCTTGGATAACCATCCTAACCATTAGCTTCCAGGCCTCTAAAATGTAGTTCGTCAAAAAACCTCTTCACAGAGTTACTTTTAGGATTACATGAGATTTTAAATATCGAGTGCTTAAAGACTCACAACAAATGTTCAGTCAGTGAAAGCCACTATTATTACAGTAACGCTTCTAAAATTCAATACATTTCTGAAAGCTATCTTTTGAAATTACCATCAAACCCTTTTATAAGCCACATGCAAAAATCATGAGTTTTGTGTGTGTACATGAGTTTCTTGCTTTTTTTTAAGACAGAGTGTCACTCTGTCACCTAGGCTGGAGTACAGTGGCACCATCTCGGCTCACTGCAAAATCAGCCTCCCAGGTTCCAGAGATTCTCCCATCTCAGCCTTCAGAGTGGCTGGGATTACAGGCACGCGCCACCACATCTGGCTAATTTTGTATTTTTAGTAGAGATGGGGTTTCACCATGTTGATCAGGCCGGTCTCGAACTCCTGACCTCAAGTGATCTGCCCGCCTCACCCTCCCAAAGTGCTGGGGTTACAGGCGTGAGCCGCTGCACCTGGCCTGTTTCTTGCTTTTGCTAAAATGATATTATTGTATCTGAATCTCAATTTTATTAATCAGATATAGCTAAAATGATATTTAGATGTCTATAAAAGTCAAATTTGTTGTTGTTTTTTTTTTAAAAAAAAAAGGTTTGCAGCCACTGACTATATGTTCCAGTTACTTAGAGAATTCCAAAGGCATTGTTCAAAACCAAAATTTTGTATAAAAAGCATTTACATCTTATACAAATATCCCAGGTATGCCAGGCATGGTGGCTCATGCCTGTAATCCCAACACTTTGGGTGGCCAAATGGGGTGGATTGCTTGAGCCCAGGAGTTCAAGACCAGCCTGGGCAACACAGCAAAACCTGGTCTCTGCAAAAAACACAAAAAAATAGCCAGGCATGGTGGCAAATGCCTGTAGTCCCAGCTACATGGCAGGCTTAGGTGGGAGGATCTCTTGAGCATGGGAGGTCAAGGCTGCAGTGAGCTGAGATCACACCACTGTACTCCAGCCTGGGTGACAGAGTAAGACTCTGTTTAAAAGAAAATTTAAAAATCCCAGGCATTCTCCACAATATCTTAGCAGAAAGTTGGACACAGTTGTTCCTTCCTTAATACAAATTATCAACTACTTATTGAGGGATTATAATTGTAAAAATCAGGTTTTCTAAGTCCGTAGCATAGAATCCCAAGAAACCTAAAGTTTTGAAAGTAACCCAACCTGTAAGATCAGTTAAACTGACATTTTGGATGGCTCCAGGGGATGTCAGGAGATTAATATTCTCTGGATTCCCTTCTAGACCTGAGAAGTTTAATTACTACTTCACAGTCAGTTTTCCAGTGCTTAGTCAGAGAATGTCCTTGAAAGGGCACTTGTTTCACTAATAAATACTGCCAACTCTGCTTTTTCAAGAGTGGATTATGATTAGTTCAATCAGCAAGCACTTTCCAACCCCTCTCATGTGTAGAACATAACACTTGACACTGTAGGAGTTACCAAGCGCATAGCACATGCATGACCCCTGATTTCATGGGGTTTCCAATCTAGAGAAGACTAGAATCTAGAATTCCGATCTAAAATCTTTCAGTTGTAGTCAGCATACACAACAATAAAGTATGGATTATGATACAATTACTTGTTGACTGAGTAGTAGAAATAATGCGTGCTATAGAAAGACACCTGTGGATGAGGGTCGTTATGGAGGCCCTAGAATCAAACTCAGCCCTAATAGACAGAAAGGCTTTCACTAGGCAAAGAGAATGGGAGCGAGTCTAGGGGAAGAGACCATTACAATAATGACAAATAGTACAAGGGGCATTGGAAAACGGAAAGTAGGCCAATCCACTTACATAGAAGTTGAAGTAGGGGTATAGTGGTTATAAGATCAAAAAGACAGTCTGGAAGCTGGGCGTGGTGGCTCTCGTCTGTCACTCCAACACTTTGGGAGGTCAAGGTGGGTGGATGCCTTGAGCCTAAGAGTTTGAGAACACCCTGGGCAACATGGTGAAACCCCATCTCTACAAAAAAATACAAAAGTAGCTGGGTGTGATGGCGTGCACCTGTAGTCCCAGCTACTTGAAAGGCTGAGGTGGGAGGATCACCTGAGCCTGGGGAGGTGGAGGCTGCCTTAAGCCATGATTGCACCATTGCACTCCAGCCTGAGCAACAGAGCAAGACCCTGTCTCAAAAAAAAAAGAAAAAGAAAGGTAGTTTGGGATTACAGTGTGACAAATCTGAATAGCAGAAGCAGGAATTCATACTTTATCTTATATAGACTAGGAAGTGACACTCTCACATGGCACATTGTAGGAAGCTGGGCAAAGATACAGAAATGCTGAACAACTGATTGTTTTTTGTTTGTTTGTTTGTCTGTTTTTAATCGAGTCTTGCTCTGTTGCCCTGGCTGGAGTGCAGTGGTCTGATCATAGCTCACTGCAGCTTCAACTAACCAGGCTCAAGTGATCCTAAGGCCTCAGCCTCCAGTGTAGCTGGGACTGCAGGTGCATGCCACCACGCCCAGCTAATTTTTGTACTTTTTGTAGAGGTGGAGTTTTACCATGTTGTACAGGATGGTCTCAAAGTCCTGGGCTCAAGCAATCCGCCTGCCTTGGCCTCCCAAAATGCTGGGAGTACAGACATGAGCCACCGAGCCTGGCTGAAATGGTGAACTTTTAATGGCCCTTCTTGGTTCATGGCCAAAAACACAAAAAAAAAAAAGAAAAAAGAAAAAAAAATCAACCAGCTCTTCTGACATCAGCTCTGTAGTCAAAAGTATTCACAGGGGAATGAATCTAAATCTTCTGGCTTTAAAAAAAAAAAAAAAAGACTACAACTTGGGGATTAGCTGTCCACTTCAGTCTTCCATGTTCACTCTGGCCTGTCTGACCCAGAGTCATCAGCAATGAGCAGCTGAAGCAGGAAAAGCAGCAGAAACTCAGAGCTGCTGGTGGCTGGAAAGAAATTGTTCCTGGCAATGAAATCTGCTCCATCTATGCCTGGGATCAAGCAGTGGGATTAGGTGGTTTGCTGGGCCCCACAGCATGGTCTCTGGTGCTGTCAGCAGCCTTTAATCAAAACATGACTGTGTAGCACGCAGCGGTGGCTGGTTTATGTTCTAGATATTAAATGCAGGCTTACGCATCCCTCTGTTTATACACGCACCCAAACCTGCTGGATAACTGCCATTCCATTCAAGGGAGGTGAAATAAAACCCTCCTGTGTAGCACACTGAGACGCACACCACACATTCCTGGAAGCAGCAGCCAAGAAAGGGTTTGACCTCCAACCACAAAAAGGAATCCCATAGGGGAAACCGCACAGTGGCCTAACAGACCACAGAGAGAAATCTATTCCAGAGTGTGGAAAGCTGGTCTTGGTGAAGTAGTAGGAGGGATTTTGAACAAGTCACACCAAGTTAGAAGCACAGGAAGGCAACACAAAGGGCACAGGGGGCACCACCTGTCTGCCTTTGCATCAACTTCATTGTCAAACTTCAGTCTTGTCAAAATCCTGCCCTTGGGAGACCACCTAGGTCTAACTTCATTCCCTGACTCATCGAGCTCATCTGCCAACAGTCCTTCCCCAGAAACTGATGGTTTCTACCCAAGTAGAAAAGCAGACTGCAGAGGCCAACAAGGTGGGTTGTGTGGGAACTTGCTAAACTGAGTTTGGCAGCCCCTACCAAGACAACTGGCTGGCAGCTTATGCTGACAAAATTCACTGCTACTGAGACCTTTAGTTCCAAACCAGCCACCTCCTGTTGCTTTCTGGTTCCCTACCTGTAAGCATCTATAGATAGACCATATTTTATTTTCTTGGTCACCTCTTTCCTAATGCTTTCCCAGATTACTGGAACTGAATGTTTTCTTTCTTTCTTTCTTTCTTTTTTTTTTTTTTTTGAGGCAGGGTCTCAGTCTATTTCTCAAGCTGGAGTGCAGCAGCGCCATTTTGGCTCACTGCAACCTTGACCTCCCATGCTCAAGGAATCCTCCCACCTCAGCCTCCTGAACAGCAGAGACTACAGGTGTGTGACACCATGGCCAGCTAATTTTTGTATTTTTTGTGCCAATCAGAAAATCTTTGAATCCATCTATGATCTGTAAGCCCCACCCCACTTCAAGTTGTCCTGCTTTTCCAGACCAAACCAATATATACCTCACATGTATTGATTGATGTCTCATGTCTCCCTAAAATGTATAAAACCAAGCTGTGCCCAACCACCTTGGGCACATGTTCTCAGGACCTCTTGAAACTGTGTCTCAGGGCCCAGTCACTCATAGTTGGCTCAGAATAAATCTCTTCAAATATTTTACAGAGTTGGGCTCTTTTCACAGAAAATGCAATATGCCCTCAATGAAAACTTGTTGAGTGAACGAATGTACAAATCAATGAGTACATAAAGCAATAGTGAAGGAGTGAATGGATGGTTAGAGTGTCAGTATTGCCCAGATTTAAAGAAAAGGAAAGTCACTCCAGATGTTGATCAGGTTGAACCTCTTGCCTTTACTTCGGTTAGTCATTATTTAGTCTTATTTTACAAAGGAGCCAACCAAGGCCAGTGTGGACAAACACCTTGAAAAGGCCACAGTGCTCATCTCCTAATGTAGAGCTCTTTATTCTATACCATTCTGCACGATGCTGATATCTGGTTTCGTTGGTTTCAGTATCTGGTACACATATCATGGGATTACCTTCAAGAATACCAGGAAAAATACCCTACTTTGTTTTATCCTCTTCTTATTAACCCCTTCTTAATTTCTTGTCTTTATAGAGAGTAGAGATGAACGTATACTTATAATAGGAAGATGCCGTACTCTGTTGTTGTTTGTTGTTGTTGTTGTTGCTGTTGCTGTTGCTGTTGAGGTGGAGTCTCACTCTGTCGCCCAGGCTAGAGTGCCATGAGTGGCTGGATCCCGGTTCACTGCAACTTTTGCTTCCTGGGTTCAAGCAATTCTCCTGCCTCAGCCTCCCAAGTAGCTGGGATTACAGGCGCCCACCACCAGCCTGGCTAATTTTCATATTTTTAGTAGAGACAGGGTTTCATCATGTTGGCCAGGCTGGTCTCAAACTCCTGACCTCACATGATCCGCCCACCTCGGCCTCCCACAGTGCTGGGAGTTTGGCACGTGAGCCACTGCGCCAAACCAGAAGATGCCCCACTCTCTAAACAAGGCAGACGTGGTCTAGACAAGTCCAAAATGCAAAAGTCTTTCAACATCAAACATAATTCCCAGATTTGAGTCCATGGACATGGCGAGGAGGAAACTTTTATCAAAAGAAATTGCCAAATCGTGGGAATGTGAGAAACGAATCCATCACAGGTGCTTCGTCAGTTCAGCTGGCAGGGCCAGGACAGTAGCTGCCTGCAAGTATACCTGCCTCCTCTGGCCAAACCACCACCAGAATTTCCATGGCAAGTAGCTCCCTGGCCTTGATTCAGAGCCTACAAACGGAAATTCTCAGGGCAAGCCTAGCCTTCTTGCCGCTGGCAAAGTGCCACAGAAACGTTGCCACCCCCTCCTCTCCTGGGCTCCATCGGGGACATGGGCATCAAATGGAAACAGCGGAGCTTCTAAGGACAGAATGGACTCAGGCTTGGTAGTGGCCACAGGCCTCAAGCAATGCAATCGCCACCACTAAACATGCCCGTTCTGATGCTGCAGGAAGAGTGAAGCCTGGGCTCCAGGGAAATTCCTGGCAAATGTTCTCACAGTTTGATTTGTGAGAACAGCAGTTCCTGATAAACGCTTCAGAAAGAAGATAGTAGCTATTAACACCTCTTGGACCGAACCCTGCAAGTCCTTTGACAGTTTTTCAGCATGTTAGACAAAGGTGTGTAGAAAGTCAGAAATATTTATAGGATGGTGGGGGTGAGAGAGCAGCCTGGAGGCAGGAGATAGTTCTCGCCCATCTTTTGGAAGAGGTCAAAAGCTAAATGGTTTTCTGCCTTTATTTCCCTAACTGTAAAATAGGGGTGATGCAGGGTTTGGATTGTTGTGCTTGTATGTAAAATGCCTAATCTACACTCTGTGAGTGTAGGCCAGAAGTCCTCAAGCCCCATCAGCCTGGGGTGGTGACCCTGACAGAAGAGTCCCAGGGCTCAGCCCCCATCAGTAGAAGCCTTCCTCATACCCTGCCTTTCTGGTTCCAGGAGCCCCTGGCCACCCCAGGGGCGCTCTGGAAGGTTGCTGGAGCCTGTCTCTAAGGGTCCCCAGGACACTGCCCTTCGCACGGCTGCACCCATTGGTGCCCTCCTCTAAGCCCTACAAACACTGGGGTTTTCCAGTGCGCCGCCCCGGTGCGCTGCTCCAGTGCGCTGCTCCAGTGCCCACCTCACTGAAAGTAGGGAATCTGCTCCTCCTAGTTTGTATTACATTCTTAGGCTGTGGCGCCCAGTAGGAACAACTGAGATGCTCATATTATAGATCCTTGAGTGAAGCATCTGGCCAGTTTATGTAGTTCATGAAAACTGAAGAATGGTAAGGTTCATAAACTTGGGGAAGGAGAGCTTCATTTCTCATAAAAGGTTGTGCTCTGCAGGGTGACCATTCGAACAGGCCGGGAAGCACAGCCTCCATCCAGAAGCCAGAAACAGGCACTGTGCTGGGCATGGTGGCTCACACCTGTAATCCCAGCACTTTGGGAGGCCAAGGTGGGCGAATCACTTGAGGTCAAGAGTTTGAGATCAGCCTGGCCAACATGATGAAACCCAGTTTCTACTAAAAATACAAAACATTGGCTGGGCATGGTGGTGGGCACCTGTAATCCCTGCTACTTGGGAGGCTGAAGTGGAAGAATCGCTGGAACCTGGGAGACAGAGGTTGCAGTGAGCCGAGACAGTGCCGCTGCACTGCAGCCTGGGAGACAGAGCAAGACTCCGTCTCAAAAAAGAAACAGGAACTTCAAGGGTCAGAAATACAAAATACGGATTTATACTGAATGGGGTGGCCACATATACATATTCAATAAGCTATAGGAATATTCATGAAAGGAGAAATATGCACATGCACAATTGAGCTTCATGCCTCTCCACAGGACCCATGTTCAAAAAATGGTGGCATTACCATGATCCACTGATGGAGTATTCAGCCTTCTGATCAAAAGGTGAAGCAGAGGACACGAAGACCCTCACTGTACATCCTCCACAGACCAGCCGGAACCGCTCTGTGGTTGCTGGTCTCTGACAGTAAGGAAGGTCGAGCAGTTGTTGTATTGAAACTGCAAAAGGGAGGGTCAGAAGTTAGTGGTTGGTGGAAATCAGCAGTGTTCTTCTGAAAGGGCGGGTTTCTGTTTAGCCCTTAGGGAAGAAAGCCTAATGGTGGTTAGCGAGGGATGGGATACAATGAGGTATTTCTGAGCTTCCATCCTATCATGGTCAGGAACTTAGCTTCCAAGGTCTCTCTGGGGTCCCCTTGGCCAAGAGGGGGTCCGTTCAGTCAGTTGGGGAGCTTATATTTTCATTTTCACTTCTCATTCTTTAAGGATCCCTGAAGGGTTGGGGTAAAAGACCATTTGAAAGGCATTTCGCCATGCATGTTGCAGATACCCCTGACAGCATTAACTTCACTGAAGCATGACTTGTGAATGACTCTGTGGTCTAAGAAGAATGTGTGTTCAGAGTGCCAAGCTAAGGAATCCAGGAGTAGCCAACCAAGAGATCCATTCCTAATCTACGAAGGACATCTGAACCTTTGGCCCATCACTTGGAACACAGGTAATACAGGGGATCAAGTCCCTTTTGGGGGATTAAATGGAGGTTGGTAGGTGAAGGTTGCTAGGTGGAGTATGCTATGTGAAAATGCTATATAAACTGCATGCTTTTTTACCAATAGTAGCGGTTCTCCTGTCCCGCCCACTGCAACTAAGCCATCCCTATATGTAAGTTCCCCCAAATAAACCCTGTGTCTCATTCGCTGTCGCTAGGTCTTTTCTTTGGTCTCTTGAACATGGTGCCATCTCTGTTGGAGTCAATAGGGGTCTAGTATGACACTAGGTTACTGCAGTGAAGTTCAAACTTTCCCATGATGGTTCAAGTTTAAGTCTGTTGAAATGAATTGATAATACACAGACTGGCCAGGTGCGGTGGCTCATGCCTGTAATACCAGCACTTTGGGAAGCCAAGGCAAGTGGATCACCTGAGGTCGGGAGTTCAAGACCAGCCTGACTGATATGGCAAGCCCCACCTCTACAAAAAATAAAAAATTACCCGGGCTTGGTGGCGGGTGCCTGTAATCCCAGCTACTCAGGAGGCTGAGGTGGGAGAATTGCTTGATCCCGGGAGGCAGAGGTTACAATGAGAGCAGAGATCGCGCTATTGCACTCCAACCTGGGTGACAGAGCGAGACTCCATCTAAAAATAAATAAATAAATACACAGATTAACAGAGGAAAAAAAGGCATACAATTTTTTTTGTTATTTTGCTTTGCTTCTGTAAGGCATACAATTTTATTAACATGCATAAACACTGGGGGATTGCAGGAGAATGGTTACACAATAACCCAGTGAGGTACAGACGCTTCTGCACCCTTCTTCATAGGTGGAGGGAGATGCAGAATGCAGGCCATGCATCTGAGGGGTAGTAAACAATGGTTAGGGAGAACGAATGGACCCCAGAGACAGAGATTAACTTGTAAATGATTCTTTTTGGAATTCAAATGAGCCACAGAGGCAGACATTATCTTGTGAAAAAGTCAACCAGGTGTGGTTGCATTCCTCAGTCTTCTTTTCTGCCATAGATAATGAGATTTCAGTGAGGGGATGAGAGGCAATTGTGTTTTCTTTGGATGGTCCAGTCCTTTTTCTTTTTCCACTTTTTAATATATGTAGAAATGCGGTCTTACTATGTTGCCCAGGTTAGTGTCAAACACCTGACCTCAAGTGATCCTCCCACCTCAGCCTCCCAAAGGGCTGGGATTTCAGGCGTGAGCCACTGAACCTGGCCAAGGGTCCAATCTTAAAGTAGATAAGAGAATATCAGAGCATAACATCTTTCAGTATCTGCTTACTTTCAAGGACCTCTAATTTAAAATAATCAGCATGCAAGAGTGCCATGTTTGGAGGCAAAATTTCCTAGGCTCTTCATTACACTCTAATGTGTCCTTATATAGACGATAAGGACATTTTTTAAATGTAATCACTATACTTTCATCATACTTAACAAAAATAATAATTCCTTAATGTTTTCTAATACCAATCCATACACAGATTTCCTTGATTTTCTCAAATTGTCTTTTTATTGTTGATTTTTTCAAACTGGGATGCAAAAAAGGGTGTCATGTTGCATTCGTTATCTCTTCTCAGTCTATTTGATCCCAAAAATCCACCGTCCCTTTTTTTCTAATGCCATCTTGGTTGGAGAATAATGCATAATTACTGGAGAAAAACTGGGTCATCTTTCCAGTGGAATGTCCCACCTTTTTGATTTAGCTAACTGTATTCTTGTCATTTAAGTCATTCTTCTGTCCCTAATATTTCCTGCAAAGCAGTAGCAAATTCTAAAGATGGTACAATCAGGTTCAATTGTTTAGGCAAGAAAGTATAAATGATGCTTCCTGTTGCATTACACCATGAGGCACGTAGTGTTTGAGCTGCCGTACTCGTAGGGAGGCTAAAATTGATCCTAGATTGATCATAGGGTGTAGGTGAAGTCAGCCTGGCCCTTCCATTATAATGTTCCCCACCAATACTCCAGCCAATAGTTTTAGCCTCATTAATGAATGTTGCCTTGTTGCCTAGATCAAGTCTTTCTTTTTTTTGAGATAGGTCTGACTCTGTTGCCCAGGCTGAAGTGCAATGGCAAAATCTTGGTCCACTGGAACCTCCACCTCTCAGGCTCAAACCATCCTCCCATCTCAGCCTCCCTACTAAGGACTTCAGGCATGTGCAACCATACCCCACTAATGTTCATATTTTGCATAGAGACGAGGTTTTGCCATGTTGCTCAGGCTGGTCTTAAACTCCTGACCTCAAGCGATCCTCCCTTCTCGGCCTCCCAAAGTGCTAGGATTACAGGCATGAGCTACTGCATCCAGCCCTAGATCAATTATTTCATTGGAGGTAATTTTTTAAAAATCTATAATTTCTCCTGCATTGATAAGTTGGAATTATACATAGGCAGGAACTACTTTTATCAACTACTTAGTTATCCTAAAATATAGTTGGCATAGGAAAGGTAAAATAAATGCTTTCTCATTATGTATTCATTTTTCAGAATAATAAACTATTACCCTAACCTCCAAAGACAAGCCATCGGGTTGCTTGAGTTTATTATCATTTTTAGGCATCATTGTGAACTCATAATTTTTATGTATTTGATAGGTTTTAATCCATTGTATTACTACTATCCTTTTCGATGCACACATTGCCCCACTTCAGCCAGTGGGAACCCGTTCAAAGTGGTTCCTCTGCTGTTTTGACACTATCCCAAGTAGTCTTGGAGTGCTTCTTCACTTCCTGGCGAAACACATTCTCCAATGCTCATCATGTGCATATC
Source organism: Macaca fascicularis (assembly GCF_037993035.2). Taxonomy (NCBI): domain Eukaryota; kingdom Metazoa; phylum Chordata; class Mammalia; order Primates; family Cercopithecidae; genus Macaca; species Macaca fascicularis. Next base: position 128,807,704 of record NC_088388.1, on the reverse strand, counting down.
TTGCCCCAAACCTGGAACCAGCCATTTCACCGAGGGAAATGGTATTTAGAGATCTAGCTCAGGATTTTTGTTTTTTTAATTAAGCATTGCAAACATAATTGAGACTTCCTGTGCAGACATCTCCCAGATTTTACTGCCCTCCCTTTTTCTTTTTATTTCTTTTATTTTTTGAGATGGAGTCTCAGTCCTTTACCCAGGCTAGAGTGCAATGGTGCCATCTCAGCTCACTACAACCTCCACCTCCTGGGTTCAAGCGATTCTCCTGCCTCAGCCTCCCGAGTAGCTGGGATTACAGGTGCCCATCACCATGCCTGGCAAATTCTTTTGTATTTTTAGTAGAGATGCGGTTTTACCATCTTGGCCAGGCTGGTCTTGAACTCCTGACCTCGTGTTCCACCAGCCTCAGCCTTCCAAAGTGCTGGGATTACAAGCATGAGCCACCATGCCTGGCCAATTTTTAATTCTATCTTTATTATATAGTGAGTCCAGATATGTGTGAGGATGTTCTGGGCTCCTATCCTATTCCACTGACTTATTTTCCAGTTCTTGCACCATCCCACTATGTTCTTATTTCTATAGTTTAAAAAAGTCTTATGACATCATAGAACAAGTCCCACCATCTTCTTTTTAAAAATGAAATTTAGTCTTCTCGGCCTCTTGCTCTTCCTCAGAGTCTCCCAGAGCATGAAGGACAGAGAAAACAGTATCTAACATCTGAGAACTCTAAAGGATGGGGGACTGGCTGGTGGTCGCTCTGAGGGCAGAGCAAAGAGAGGCACTGGGGAAATTCCACATTCCCAGAGTTTATCTGAGCAAAGTATGAAGACATCTTCCATGGGCCAGTTGTGAGCCATAAGAGAGTGTTTGCCATTGTAAAGTTTCCTCGATTCAGTTAAGAGGACCAGCTTCTAGAAAACTAGAGCTATGCTGAGGCAGGAGGATCGCTTGAGGCCAGGAGTTTGAGATCAGCCTGGGCAACATGGCGAAACCTCGTCTCTACCCCAAATACAAAAATTAGTCAGGTATGGTGGCATGTGCCTGAAGGCCCTACTAGGGAGGCTGAGATAGGAGGATAGTTTAAGCCTAGGAGGTGGAGGTTGCAGTAAACCAAGATTGTGCCATTGCACTTCAGCCTGGGCAAGACAGCCAGACCCTATCTCAAAAAAATATATATATATATATAAATATATATATAAAAAATATAAATATATATATATATATATATATATACACTGGAACTAGAACCAGAGCTAAACACTGAGCTGCTAAGGGAAGACTTAAAAAGAATACATTCTCCTGCAAGAATGAAATGACAGGTGACAGATTCCCAAAAAGGGAGGGGCCAGGTGGTGGGTGGAGGAACACGATCTCGAAAAAAGTTCACAAAGTGCTCCATGCTACAAAAAGTTAACTTTAAACTTCTATCCACCTCAGGGAGTTCTAATGCCAGCTCATGTCAGTGCTGTGCAAGTAGGACCTTCCCTGTTGCCCCCTTTCCCTTCCCTCCTTCCGTTTCTTTTCTTTCTTTCTTTCTTTCTTTTTTTTTAGACAGAATCTCCCTCTGTCGCCCAAGCTGGAGTGCAGTGGCATGATTTCAGCTCCCTGAAACCTCCGCCTCCTGGTTAAAGCGATTCTCCTGCCTCAGCCTCCCAAGTAGCTGGGACTACAGGCACGTGCCACCACGCCCGGCTAATTTTTTGTATTTTTAGTAGAGACATGGTTTCACCGTGTTAGCCAGGATGGTCTCGATCTCCTGACCTCGTGATCCACCCGCCTCAGCCTCCCAAAGTGCTGGGATTACTGGCGTGACCCTGTTTCAACCTACAGGAGTCAGAGGCCACCTAAAGAGTCCGTGGGTAGGAGGAGAAAACACCACTGAGGAAGACAGATGAGACACGTACCACACCCTCCATTCCCACTGCGGGCTCTCCACCCACTGCAGGCTCAGGTGGGGGCCAAGATAACTTATGCTTTGTGGTGTTGGAAGTTTTGACTACTACCTGGGACATACATCTTTTTTTTTTTTTTTGAGATGAAATCTTGCTCTGTTGCCCAGGTTAGAGTGCAATGGCGCCATCTCAGCTCACCGCAACCTCCGCCTCCCAGGTTCAATCGATTCTCCTGCCTCAGCCTCCCAAGTAGCTGGGATTACAGGTGTGCACCACCACGCCCAGCTAATTTTTGTATTTTTAGTAGAGACGGGGTTTCACCATGTTGGCCAGGCTGGTCTTAAACTCCTGACCTCAAGTAATCCACCCACCTCAGCCTCCCAAAGTGCTGGGATTACAGGCGTGAGCCACTGTGCCTGGCCTAGATATCTTAATCCACGAACTGAGACTGGTTTTCATGGTTAAGGGACTTTTTATTTGGAGTGGCCAGAAAAATCAGTGACACCTGGCAGAGATTTCATTCAGAGACAAGAAAGAACTCGCCCACATTCAGTTTACAAGTACAGCAGGCATGGTGGTTCACGCCTGTAATTCCAGCACTTTGGGAGGCTGAGGTGGGCAGATTGCCTGAGGTCAGGAGTTTGAGACCAGCCTGGCCAACCTGGTGAAACCCCATTTCTACTAAAAATACAAAAGTCGTGGCCTGTAGTCCCAGCAACTCAGGAGGCTGAGGCATGACAATTGCTTGAACCTGGGAAGCAGAGGTTGTAGCAAGCCGAGACGGCGCCACTGCACTCCAGGCTGAGCGACAGAGCAAGACTCTATCTGAAAACAAAAAACAAAAAAACCCCAAGTGCAATCACAGGAGAAAAATAATACTATCTCATGATTATACCCCATAAATCCTATTTATTTATGTAAAGTACTGGCTACCCACTAAGGGAGGAGACCACCCCTCATATTGTCTTATGCCCAATTTCTGCCTCCAAAGAAAGAAGAAGTAAAAACTAAAAGGCAAAAATGAAAACCACAGGCAGACAGCCCAGTGCCACACCCTGGGCCCTGTAGTTAAAGATCGACCCCTGACCTAACCGGTCGTGCTATCTACAGATTACAGACATTGTATGGAAAAGCACTGTGAAAATCCTTGTCCCGTTCTGTTCCATTCTAATTACCGGTGCCTGCAGCCCCCAGTCACGTACCTCCTGCTTGCTCAATCGATCACGACCCTCTCACGTGCACCCCCTTAGAGTTGTGAGCCCTTAAGAGGGACAGGAATTGCTCACTCGGGGAGCTCGGTTTTTGAGATGTGAGTATTGCCGGTGCTTCCAGCCGAATAAAGCCCTTCCTTCTTTAACTCCGTGTCTGAGGGGTTTTGTCTGCTGCTGGTCCTGCTACACCACTGTTTTTAATACACTGCTTAACTAAATTTGCTAATATTTTATTTAGGATTTTTGCAGCTACATTCTTAAGTGTGATTAATAGATTATTTTCTTGTTCTTGTCAGCTTTAGAATCAGTTACACTAATTTCGTAAAAAGATCTGGGTAGGTTTTCCCCTTTTCTATGCTCTGAAACAGTTTGTATAATATAAGGACTGTATGTTTGCTGATGATTTTGTGAAACGTGTCTCTGAAACCATACTTGTCTCTATGACTGGCAACTTCAGGGGACAGGAGAGTGGACAAATAATCTGTAATTTCATTTCAATACAGATACATTATCAATTGCTTGGAAGCTAGCAAATGAGTAGGAGCACCATGATCCCCTGTATTGTGGGATTCTCTTAGGACACCTCAGGCACCATATATAGCCCTGGGCTCATGGTTGAGTAAGAACACTAGTGTTGGCCGGGGCGGTGACTCACACCAGTAATCCTAGCACTTTGGGAGGCCGAGGCGAGTGGATCATGAAGTCAAGAGATCGAGACCATCCTGGCTAAAAAAATTAGCCGCGCATGGTGGTGCGCACCTGTAGTCCCAGCTACTCGGGAGGCTGAGACAAGAGAATTGTTTGAACCCAGGAGGCGGAGGTTGCAGTGAGCCAAGATTGCACAACTGCACTCCAGCCTGAGTGAGAAAGCAAGACTCCATCTCAAAAAAAAAAGAATACTAGTGTTAGTTTGGATATTAAAATTTTTGTAAAAGTAAAAGCTGAATTTTTCTTTCTTTTAGGGTAAAAATTAAATAGAAATTGACAAAAAAGAAACATTGCCTCCCATACACTGGTTGGACCTCTTATGCACCCCATCTTTGCAGAGCACTGCTCTAGAGAGTGGAGTGAACATGATGGGCAGCTGTAGCAATGCCAGCAATCCTCTCAGGCCTTTGTGGGGAAAGGAAGAGCAGAGAAAGGGGGATAGGTTTGTGCAATGGCCGTGTCAGGTATTTTTTAACCTGTGGGAGGCAGCATATTATGCATTTTCAACCTTGTCTAATTATAAGGATTACTGAGCACACCTGTTAAAAGAGATTCCCAGACTTCTGACCAGACTTTCTGAATCAGAATCTCCCAGGAGGAGTGCCTGAGACCCTGCGTTTTTCACAAACACCCCCGAGAGAGTCTTGTGAATAGGCAAGTTTGGGAAATACACAAAAGGAGAATAAATACGGGCTTTGCAGTCAGACCAGGGTTAAATAACGACTCAGGCTTTAGCAGTTGTGTGGCTTCAAGCATGCCATTTAATCTCCTTATGCCTCCTTCCCTTATTTAGAAAAGGGAGCCCATCATAGGGCAGGGCAGGTGTAAGGATTAAATGAAAGGATGTACCACACTGGGCACAGGGCCCGGCACTCAGTAGATGGTGCTCTTTATTCTGGACAGGGTTCTGGGAGAAGACATTAACTTACATTACCAACGTACAACACATTCGACCTTCAGTCCTGATGCTGAGATGAAGGGACAGCACCTCTGTTTTTCTTGCTTATTCAGCATCTGTTCCCCATTTTTCTGGTAACAGCCCATGGATTTTCCTGGAGAACCACCACCACCTCTCTTTTCAGTTTTCATGGCTTGGGTGGATGGATTTAACCCCTTCCACGTCTAGGGGCAGGAGTGACTTAGGTCTGGCCAATTTTCAGGCTCCATTCCCCGTGGGCAATGTGATTGGTTCAGAATGAGAACCATGACCCAAACTAGTCCAATGAGACTCAATCTGGGGACTTTCACTAGAGCTCAGAGCCTGCTGCTGACCTGCCGGCCACAATCTTGCCACAAGATGGGCAAGAAGGAGAATAAAGCTCCCCTGACCAGAGGTTTATGCAGCAACAGAAGAACAAACATGTGGCAAGGATGGGACCAAGTCTTGAAGATATTTTCAAGCCCTGAATCTAGATAGACTGAAGCAGTACTATCCCGGGTCTTTTCAGGTATATGAGTGAATAAAAATTTTCACCTAAGACAATTTGCTTTAGATTTTTCTGTTACTTGCATTGAATCGGGTCTCGACAATGATTTTTAAGGCATTTCTTCTATTTTAGTCTCCAGCTTACTGTGAGGTCATGGGAGCCCTTTTCTTGTATGATACATTTCCTAACTTTACCAGAAGAAGCAATCCCATAGCTAGCATTTAGACTTGATGGGTACTGGAAATCGCTGAAGCATTGTCAGTCTCTGGGAATGAGAAAACCCAAATCTTTTCCATCTAAATGGATTCTTTTTTTTTCTCAGAGTGGGAAGGAGCTGATATTTAGGTAGGACTCTGTTTTTGCTCTCCAAACTCCGAGAAAGGTTGTCATGAAAGGGCAACACAACAATTAAAAGCTGTTGGGTATGAGAATGACAAGTTTGGCTGGCATGCAACACAGTGCAGCTGAGATGAGTATTCTCGATTAATGGGCAAACATGACACAATTGTCTCTTTCAAGCCCAGAGTGCTAATATATAATACACAATCAGAGGGCATTGTACATTGGAACAGAACTCATTAGCCAGTGCCAGTTCTTTGCCCCCAAGAAATAAAGTAGTATGTTGTCTATAAAAGCCATAATTTGAGTCTTTTCAATTTGCAGCTACAGACCAGGTGAGGGATTTCAATTTGGGAAGAATCCAAATGGAACCAGGAATGGGAATTCCTGTTGGAATTCATCAAGGCAAAACCAGTGGTTGGTAGAATGAGGAATTGGTGGGGGGCGGGGGGGAAGCGAATAGGATGGGAAAGTGGAACGAGTTTGACCTCCCATGCCTCCCACCAGGAGTCCCAGTCAAAGAACTTAGGCAAATCTGGCTGAGGCAGTATCTGGCCTTTGTGAGGGACATCCTAGAATGGACATGTCCCTGTGTGACTGCCCAGTGAATACCAAATGCGTTGGGTCATTTTATTCAAACCTGGAGGACTTGGCTGCCCAAGCACATGCTCTGTGGATGAACTCACTTTTGCTTTAGTCCATATGGCTGCTGAAGTCTGAGCAGCTCAGACAGCAAGGGACAGGAGAGAGGAGAACACAGGGCGGGTGATCAGAGAAATCCAAGGAAAGGATTGAATTACTGTCAGATGAGAGGGTGTGGGAGCTTCTGGGACAGATTGATGGGACAGTCTAACTGGCTGGCAGGGAGCTGTGAACTGTCACAGTCCACTGTGGTGAGCCAGCTGCCTTGTGTATGGCATGCATGCAGAGTGCAGGCTAACTAGGCAGGAGGAATCTTCACATTTACCAAAAACACCCAGCAGTACACCAGCCCACCCAACCGGAAAACAAAGCATGCCCTTTAGACTCCAATTCCCCCAAACCAAAGAAATATTTACAATGTTATCCAGTTTCTTGTTTCATAGGGTATTTCTCTATCAGTCTTTCACAAACACTTATTAAGAGCCCTCTCAACGTCAGGCACTGTGTGGGGTACCGGAGACATGGAGGAAATATGTACAGTACTTCCCTCTAAGGAGTTCACCATCTAGTAAGCAATTACAAAAAAGGAAAAAATACAGTAAGAACTGGCATGAAAGAGAGTACAAGAGTGGACAAAACAGACAAAAATTCAGGCAAGTTACTTTCTAGTGGTGGTCAGGGAAAGGCTTTCTGAGAAGATGGTATATGAGCGCAGACATGAAAGATGTGAGCAAATGTGCTTTGTCAATTTCTGGGATTATGCTTGTAGGTTTCATCATTGTTTCTGCTGCCCTCAAGGAGATTGCAAAACATTACACATGCACACACAAGTGCACCCACACAGACACATATTTACTTTTATTTACGAATATAATACCTCTGCCAAACTGTCTAAAAGTTGTGTTCCACTGATGACATTCCTGGTAATGATAATAGGTTTGAAGGGAGCAAACCATCTATGATCTCCTGCTCTGACCTCCAGTGATCAAGGACATGCCGACATCTGCTAAGCCTCTGGCTCAGATTGATGGGTAAATCTCTGGTCATGGGAGCTTTATTCTCATTCCAAATGAAGCTAAATGGTCCATAAAATTAAAGTCCTGACCTTTTCATATCATATTCTACCAACCAGATGGAACAACATGCTCAAAAAAAGAAAGACAATCAAGATGTAAAAATATACACACAAAACGTACGCAGAAAAGACAAACATTAAGTTATTACTAGATCTGAATGGCCATGGGGGATATTGTTACCATGGTGAGGTCATGGATAAGAGACTGGATGGGATGGGAGGAAACTATTGGATGGGCATAATGGAATCTGTGGCATTCAAAGGGTGGTTTCTGTGATTAAAGACACAAACTCTTGAGCTGCATGTAGATCACAACTTGCATAATCTGGTGCCTATCTTCTGGGCACAGTTCCTGGAACAGCGCCTGCCACATGGTAGATGCTCAATAACTGTGTACTGAGTGACTAGTGAACTGAACAATCAAATGGTCGCTAATGAAGTTTCTTTTATTTCAATTAATTTTATAAAAAGATAATATGTTGACACAGCTCAACATTTGAGTCCAAAAGGATGTTGCCAAGTCTTGATCTTATCTCATTACCTACGCATCCAGTTCCCACATCGTACACATCAGACTCCTCCCTTAACCATTGTCATTAGTAGTTTCTTGTTTATCCTTCCAGATTTTGTTATGCAAATCAAATACAAATATATTTTTATTTTGTTATGCAAAAGATAACACAACACTTTGATATCAACCTTGCTTTTTCACTTAATAATGTCACTTAGAAATTTTTCCACCCTCAACTTGGAGAGTGCCTTCCATTATTTTATTTTATTTTATTTTATTTTATTTATTTATTTATTTATTTTGAGATGGAGTTTCGCTCTTGTTGCCCAGGCTGGAATGCAATGGAGCGATCTCAGCTCACTGCAACCTCCGCCTCCAAGGTACAAGTTATTTTCCTGCCTCAGCCTCCTGAGTAGCTGGGCTTACAGGCATGCGCCACCATGCCCAGATAATTTTGTATTTTTAGTAGAGATGGGGTTTCTCCATGTGGGTCAGGCTGGTCTCGAACTCCTGACCTCAGGTGATCTGCCCACCCTGGCCTCCCAAAGTGCTGGGATTACAGGTGTAGGCCACCGCGCCCAGCTGTCTGGCATTATTTTTACAGTTCTCATTATTTCCATTTGCATGGGCATTCCAAAATTTATTAAACCAGCCAATATGGATGGACATCTGTGCTGTTTCCAATTCTATCAAAAAAACAAAGGTCTAGGCTGGCCACAGTAGCTCACGCCTGTAACCCCAGAAATTTGGGAGTCCGAGGTGGGTGGATCACTTGAGGTCAGGAGTTCAAGACCAGCCTGACCAACACGGTGAAACACCGTCTCTACTAAAAATACAAAAATTAGCCGGGCATGGTGGCAGGCACCTGTAATCCCAGCTACTAGGGAGGCTGAGGCAGGAGAATCGCTTGAATCCAGGAGGCAGAGGTTGCAGTGAAGCCAAGATCATGCCACTGCACTCCAGCCTGGGCAACAGAGTAAGACTACGTCTCAAATAGAAAAAAAAAGAAAAAAATAGATAGCATAAGTTCTCAAAAACAGAATTGCTGGGTCAAAGAGTCCACGGACTAGTAATTTTGGTTTATTATTATTATTATTATTATTATTATTATGAGAGACTGGGTCTCACGCTGTCACCCAGGCTGGAGAGCAGTGTTATGATCATAGCTCATTGTAACTTCAAATTCCTGGGCTCAAGTGATCCTTCTGCCTCAGCCTCCCAAGTAGTTGGGACTACAGGCACATGCCACCACCTGGCTAATTTTTTATGTTTTTTCTAGAGACACCCAGGCTGGTCTCGAGGTCCTGGCCTCATGCGCTCCCCCTGCCTCAGGCTCCCAAAGCACTGGGATTATAGGCATGAGTCACTGTGCCTGCAGGTAATTTTACTTACATATACAAACATATAACCAAATTGCTTCTAAAGGGGTTTAACTAATCTATACACTCAGCAGCAAGGTAAAAGAATCCCTGTTTCCCCACAGCCTCGCCAATAGTTTTATCAAACTTAAATTTTTGCCAATCATAGGTTAAAAATCAAATCTCAGTAGGGTTCTGCTTTGTGTTTCTCTTGCTGTGAGGCAGAACACCTTTTTATTTCTAGGAAGGGACTATTCATACCTTTCTTATGTTTATATTATGTTAGCAGTCTTTTGATACTTGGCTTATAGGAGCACATTGTATATACAGAGATTAGCCTTTTCTTTGTCGTGCATGTTGCAAGCACTTTTTTCCGGTGGTGTGTTGGTAAATAACAATGGCTCTCTGGTAAAAATGAACTCAGGTTTATAGCATTTGCCAGTTTCCATGGTGTAAATAGCCCCATGATGGACAATTTCAAGCTACCAACGTTATGTCACTAAATGTGGAGTTCAGAAGAAATGTGCAGCAGCACACAATTATATACACAATACAATACAAACACACATCTGCATTCGTACAACACAAACATAACAATAGATGTGACCAGGCACGGTGGTTTACAACTATAATCCCAGCACCACTGGAGGCCGAGGCAGGTAGATTACATGAGGTCAGGAGTTCGAGGCCAGCCTGGCCAACACGGTAAAACCCTGTCTACTAAATACACAAAAATTAGCCAGGTGTGGGGCACACACCTGTAATCCAGCTACTTGGGAGGCTGACGCAGGAGAATCGCTTGAACCCAGGAGGCAGAAAACGCATGGAGCCGAGGTCACCCCACTGTACACCAGCCTGGGCGACAGAGTGAGACTCCATCTCAAAAAAAAAAAAAAGAAAAGAAAAACCCCCAAAACAATAAACCTCAAGCATTAATGATAGCAAAATGTAGTTAAATAATTAGGAAGTGATGAGTTTTTCAGTATTTATTACTTTTGATTCTAACATACTTTATTTAATTATGTTTCTATAATTTAATTTTTAATAATAACTGTGTTTGACAACCAGCTTGCAAAATTCCTGAAAACATAACAATCAGTTCATATGAGCCAGTGCAGGCCAACTCCAAAGCACCTTTTTTCCCAGTTTGTTGATTGTCTTTTGACTTTCTTTCTTGTTTGTTTGGTTTTTTAACTTTCTTTCTAAAGACGTTTTTCACCATACAAAAGCTTTAATTTTGATGCAGTTGCATTTATCAATCATATATTTTATGGACTCAAAATTTTGTCTGTTTTTGTTTTTGTTTTTCAGGCAGGATCTCATTCTCTTGCCCAGGTTGGAGTTCCGTGGCTCAATCATGGCACACTGCACCCTTGATCTCCTGGGTTCAAGCAGTCCTCCCACCTCAGTCTCCTGAGTAGCTGGGACCACAGGCACTCGCTACCATGCCCAGCTAATTTTTTAATTTTTTTGTAGAGATGGAGTTCCACTATGTTCTCCAGGCATGGGCAATCTAAAAACAAATAAACAAAAACAAAAAATAAAATGAGACAGGGATGGGAAGCTCTTTATAAACTACAAGAATAATTCTAATGTATCTCTCCAATAATGATAAATACTTTGGCCATTAATTTTTTTTAAGCTGCATCATTTAAAGATGGCTTTACAAATCAGTGGGAAAAGATGGACTGTTCAACAAATGTTGTAAGGAAACTGGATAGGCCTCTGGAAAAAATGAAAGTAGGAGCCCCAACTCCCACCATACACAAGGATACGATCCAAATGGAAAAAAGATCTAAATGTAAAAATGAAACCATGAAAGTATTAGAAGAAAACATGGGAGGATTCTTATAATCTTGGAATGGGGAAGGTCTTCCTAATCATTATTCAAAATTCTGAAAGGCTAGGTGTGGTGGCTCATGCCTGTAATCCCAACACTTTGGGAGGCCGAGGTGGGAGGACTACTTGAGGCTAGGAGTTCGAGACCAGCCTGGGCAATAGAGCAAGACTACATCTCTATTAAAGAAAAAGGGTTCTAACTGTCTTCAGTAGATAGTGTTGTTCTCACACTACAGATGAAGGAACAGAGGCTGGGAAAAGTTAAATCAATCATGGTGATATGTATTTCCCGCTCTTAGCTCTTATTGCTCTTATTTTCTGGTACCCATTCTTCTAGCATTGGCACCTCCCCACTTGGTACACTGTTTCCCAAAGAAGATTTTCTGATAATGAGTAGGAAGAAAGACCATATAAACATATGGAGGCTGCTTATTATCCTCTAAATAGCCAAGATCCTAAATTAGATCCGTTCTACTCCTGCTCATCAGCCTTTCTTTTTCTGTAGCAAGGTGAGAATCCCCCTGGCCTAACTTCTCAATATGGCAAGGTCTTGGTTTTATCCCTGGTGTCTTTGGCCAGAAAGGTGTAAAAGGTCATTATCCAATGATGTCACAGCTCAAATCAGCCCCAGATCTTCTTTTCCTATTGGGAGGAAAATGTTGGTTTTCTAAAGTTCTTTTTTGATTTAGAATTTCCTCATCTTGACCTTTTGGATTAGATTGTACCCGGAAAACAGAAAAAATATTCTGAGTTGGGACCAGGTCCTCTAAAAAGTCTCTTTCCTATGAAACAGCTAACACATAGAGTTTCATAATTAGAATTTTTTGTTCTTTTTTCTTGAAATGTAAGCTTCTGTTAAAATGCAAGTAGCCCCTGGGAAGGTTTATACTCAAGTTTTATTGACTATGTCCACCTTAGTGTGAATTCATTTATGAGATTATTTATTTGGAGTATATTTCCTCAGAGGGAGTAGGAGGCAAAGGAGGATAAGTAGTAGAAGGAGAAAACTAAGAGGAGAAGCAGGGGATACTACTGATGGGGAAAAGAGTGCAGTAATGGAGAAATGGAGACAATTACCAGAGGTTTACCTCCCCCAGTCACTTCTGAGATACGACTGGGAAGCACAGGCAGGGTGAAACAAGCTGATATGAAAGGTGCCATAAGGGATGAAGTAAATTAGACAGGTTCTCTGAACCCTGAGGGGAGGCTCTAGTTTAACACCAGAACCAGTCATCTCATTCTTTTCACATATTCTTCTACTTGGTCACTTTTGGCACTGCTCAGGACCCTTCATAAGCTAGAATTAATTTGTGACCAGAAATCAGACCCAACCATTCATAGCATGTAATTGCAGCTGTCCCCTACTGTCAGCAAGCACAAGCTCCCCGAGCAATTTACTACCTGGACAAAACTGCATTTTATAAGCTTCTCTGTTCTCAACTGTCATTCAATATCCTCCTAGATTCCTCGTCTATAAAATCCTAAATCTCCAAGTTAGGATTCCAAGTTTCTTTACAGTGGCCAAGAGTGTCTCTGTTCCCACCGTTATATTGTTATTGCACACACCTTCATTTAGGTTACATGCCGAGTCCTCTGCTGCCCTTTGGTGAAAGTCCAAGTAAAGGCAAAACTATGTTGAAAAGGATATCAGCAAAATGGCAGGCTAGGAAGGGTGAAGCTTTTATTTCCCCACAGACACATATGAGGGGAAAACAAGCAGAAACTGTTTGAACCAACTTTATCAGAACTCTGGAAAACAAAGTTGACAGCCACTAAGCAAATGTCCAATCAAGAAAAAGCCATCTTCAAAATGGTAGGAAAGTTTTGTGACATTATTTATTACTCACTCTTACCCCACCCTTCTCCATTATGTGGTTTTGGTCTTGAACTGGCAACAGCCTAGTTCCCAGTACCCTTTCTTGAACCAGAAGGAGCATAACAGACCTTGTTCACAAATTATTATGTATGTCTGTTGTGGCAGATACTTGAAAAACTGAAACAAAGAGATAGTCTCTGTTTTGCCTAACTTAGGACTCAGTTGAAGAAAGTGGTAGGCACTACTCATAAAACCAGCAAGGCGACTGCAGATCCACAGACTCCTGGGACAAAAAATTACGGGTGAAGATATATAACAGACCATCTAAACCCCAGAGGAGAAGTTGTAGTACAACTAAGTAATTCAGATGCTCAAAAGCAGCCATATATATGAGAGAATTTAGGAAGCCATGTGCATGTCCATGCAAGATGCATGCTCAGAAAAGACCTGAGAAGACCTTAAGCTTCCACCTTGAGCTGATCCCTAGGCACAAAACAAGCTCGGCTAAGTGTTAAAAGAATGCCCTAGGACCAGCTGGGCATGGTGGCTCACGCCTGTAATCCCAGCACTTTGGGAAGCTGAGGTGGGCAGATCACAAGTTCAGGAGATCAAGAACATCCTGGCTAACATGGTGAAACCCTGTCTCTACTAAAAATACAAAAAATTAGTCGGGCATGGTAGTATGTGCCTGTGATCCCAGCTACTTGGGAGGCTGAGGCAGAAGAATTGCTTGAACCTGGGAGGCGGAGGTTGCAGTGAACCAAGGTGGCACCACTGCACTCCAGCCTGGGCAACAGAGTGAGACTCTGTCTCAAATTAAAAAAAAAAAAAAAAAAAAAAAAAAAAGAATGCCCTTGGATAAGGCCAATCTACAAACACTGACAAAACTGCTGGCATTTAAACAACATCGTTGTTTAATCTTTGTTAAAGCATTAACTAAACATGAGCTAATGGAACAGAGATTTCAGTGATCCAACACAATAGCCTCTGCAAAAATAGTTAAGAAAACTCTCAAAACTAACAGACTATTACAGCCTTCAACAACCAAAAAACAAAAAGAAAAAGAAAACAGCAAACCCTGGACAAAGGGAAGAATGTCCTTTCCAGTCACCATATTATAATGATTGGACATTTGCCCAATTTAAAAAATCACAAAGTATACAAAGAAACAGGAAAATACGACTCATTCAAAACAACAAAATAAATTGACAGGAGCCATTCCTGAGGAAGCCCAGGCTTCAGACTTAGACAAAACTCTATATGATTTAAAAAAAACCTAAAGGAAAAAGAAGTAAAGGAAATCAGGGAAAGAATGCTTTGGTTTGAATATTTGTGTCTACCCAAAATTCATATGTTGAAATCCTAACCTCCAAGATCTTAGGAAGGGAGGCCTTTGGGCGGTAATTCGGTAATTATGACAAATTTCCTCATAAAAGTGGCCTCTTGGCCAGGTGTGGTGGCTCATGCCTATAACCCCAGCACTTTGGGAGGCCGAGGTGGGCAGATCACCTGAGGTCAGGAATTTGAGACTAGCCTAACCAACATGGAGACACCCCATCTCTACTAAAAATACAAAATTAGCTGGGCATGGTGGTACATGCCTGTAATCCTAGCTACTTGGGAGGCTGAGGCAGGAGAATTGTTTGAACCTGGGAGGCAGAGGTTGTGGTGAGCCAAGATTGCACCATTACACTCCAGCCTGGGCAACAAGAGCGAAACTCCATCTCAAAAAAAAAAAAAGGGCCTCTTAGCCATGCTGTCCTATGAAAACACAGTAAAAAGATGGCTGTGAATGAACCAGGAAACAGGTCCTCACCAGGCAGCAAATCTCCTGCCTCCTTGATCTTGAACTTCCCAGAACTATGAAAAACAAATCTGTTGTTGTTGTTTATAAGCTACGCAGCTCATGGTATTTTGTTAAACTAGCCCAAACAGACTAAGACAAATGACATATAAACAAAATAAGAATATCAACAAAAAGAAGAAATTATAAAAAGAAACCAAAAGATAAGAAATTATAAAAAGAAACCAAACAGAAATTCTGGACAGGAACAGTAACTCATGGCTGTAATCCCAACAATTTGGAAGGCCAAGGCGGGCAGATCACTTGAGGTCAGGAGTTCAAGACCAGCCTGGCCAACATGGTGAAATCCCATCTCTACTAAAAATAAAAAAATTAGCTGTGCATGGTGGTACACACCTGTAGTCCCAGCTACTTGGGAGGCTGAGGCAGGAGAATTGCTTGAACCCAGGAGGCAGAGGTTGCAGTGAGCCAAGATTGTGCCACTGCACTCCAGCCTGGGTAACAGAGCAAGATTCCATCTCAAAAAAAAAAAAAAAAAAAAAAAAAGAAAGAAAAAAATTCTATAGTTGAAAACTATGATAATTGAAATAAATATTTACCAAAGATTCAACAGCTAATTTGAACAAGCAGAAGAAAGAATTAGCAAACTTGAGACAAGGACAATTAGAATTATAAAGTCTGAAGAACAGAAAGAAAAAAGAATGAAGGAAAATGAATAGAGTCTGAGGGAACTATGCATTACCATGAAGCAGCCTAATATATGTATTATAGAGATCTCAGAAAGAGAAGAGAGAGAAAAAGGGGAAGAAAGGTATTAAAGAAACCTTGGCCAAAACACCTCAAATTTCGTAAAAGACACACATCAACAACTCCAAAAAGCCAAATAAACTTCAAGTATGATAAGCTCAAAAAGATCCACACCAAGACACGTTATAATCAATCCATCAAAAGACAAAGAAAGACTCTTGAAAACAGCAAGAGAGATGCAACTCAGTCAGGAATCTTCAATGAAAACACCACAATTGTAAGATTTTTACTAGCACACACACACACAAAAAAGAGAATATCACCGAATTTTTCATCAGAAACACATCCTTCCGGATGTGGGATGACATTTAAAATGGTGAAAGTCAACTGTCAACCAAGAATTATATATCTGGCAAAACTTTCCTTCAAAATGAGGAAGAAGTTAAGACATTTCCAGATAAAGAAAAGCCAATGGAATTTATTACCTAAAGGACACCAGTGATATTGGATTAGGGGCCACCCTACTTTATTATTACCTCATCTTAACTAATTGTATCTGCAATGGCTTTATTTCCAAATAAGGTCACATTCTGAGGTACGGAGAGTTAGGACTTCAATATATGAATTTTGAAGGAACATAAATCAACTCACAGCATTGTTTAATGATACGGCTTTATAATAATTTTAAGTGTATTTTTCTTTTAAATCCTTTAGGAGAACTCTTTATTTCTTCATAAAGTTTTGAGTTACATCTAACATTCTTTAATTTTGACCCAAAAGGACTTCCCTTTTCATTTCTTGTGGGGCAGGTCTAAATGGTAATAAATTCAGGAGATCGAGACCATCCTGGCTAACATGGTGAAACCCCATCTCTACTAAAAATACAAAAAATTAGCTGGGCATGGTGGTGAGCGCCTGTAGTCCCAACTTCTCGGGAGGCTGAGGCAGGAGAATGGTGTGAACTCGGGGGCGGAGCTTGCAGTGAATCAAGATTGCACCACTGCACTCCAGCCTGGGTGACAGAGCAAGACTCCATCTCAAAAAAAAAAAAAAAAAAGAATAGCTATTATTTAAAACAAAAGGGAAATAACAAGTGTTGGCAAGAAGGTGGAGAAACTGGAACCCTTGTGCACTGACTGGTAGAAATGTAAAACGGTGCAGCCAGTATGGAAAACAGTATGGTGATTCCTCAAAAAGGGAACCTTAGCGTTATCACATGACTCAGCAATTTCATTTCTGGGTATATACACAAAAGAACTAAATGAGGAAACTCAAACAGGTAACTTGTACATCAGTGTTCATAGCAGCATTCTTTGCAATAGCCAAGAGGTAGAAAAAATACCTGTGTCCATCAACAAATGAATAGATAAATAGAATGTAATATATATACACAATGGAATATTACTCATCCTTAAACAGGAATGAAATTCTGGTATATGCTACAACCTGGATGAACCATGAAAATACTATGCTAAGTGAAGTAAACCAGACCCAGAAAAAACCACATAACCAGACCCAATCCAAATATTGTATGATTACACGTGTATATTACTAAGAATAGGCAAATTCATAGAAACAGAAAATAGAATAGAGATTACTAGGAGCTGAAGTAAGGGTGCACTGGAGAGTCATCGTTTAATGGATATGAGTTTCTGTTTGGGATTGTGAAGTTCTGGAAAGGATTAGTGGTAATGGTTGGACAACAATTTGAATGTATTTGGTGCCACTAAACTTACACTTAAAAATGGTTAATGAGGTAAATTTTATGTTATGCATATTTTTCCAAAAAATGTTTAAATTATGTTGAAGACAAAATGTGTTCTTTTCTTTTTCTTTTTTTGCGGGAAGGGAATTCAGGGTGTTAAACACTTTTTTAAGAGATGGGCTCTCACTCTGTTGCCAAGACTGGCCTCTAACTCCTAGGCTCAAGGGATCCTCCCACTTCAGCCTACCAAGTAGCTGAGACTAGAGGCACGCACCACCTTGTCAGGCTTAAAATGTGTTTTCATAACCCTCTCAGACTATCCACTAAGTGTCATTTAACTTTTTTTTCTTAACCAAATTTTATTGAACACTAACCAAATGTCAGCTCTCTGGTGGGTCCCCAGCTTTCAAAGATACATAAAGGATTCTTCATAAAGGACTTTATAATCTACTTAGAAAGGCATGGAGGTAAATTAGCAGACAATACCATATGGATAAGCACCATGATATTGGTAAGGATAGGGACCTTGGGAAGCACATTGCTGGGAACATTTAGCTTAGGTGAGAAATGTCTGGGAACACTTTTGAAAGAATGGAAGTGACTGAGCTGAGTCTCAAAGAACGTGTATTAGTTGACCAGGTGAAATGGGGAAAGGGCTTCTCAAACAAGAGTAACTTATAATAAGATAGAGTAAGGAGAATATGAGGAGATTAAAAAAAACATGGAAACTTATGAAGTCAGTAGAAATGGGGTGGGAAGAAGATGAATATTGGAGAGCTGGATGAGGCTCAGAAAATTAATACCTTATATGATATGGGAGTGTACACTTTATCCTACAGGCAATGAGTAGCCATTCTATAAGAGTTCAGAAAGAGGAGTCAGCTGTATCTTTAAAAGAGACTTCCTGGCTACATTGTGGAAAAGGGACAGAGGAGAGGTTCAACTCCTCATTTAAAGTGAGGACTGATGAAGGACCTGAAGCAAGATGGTGGCAACAGTCACAGAGGCCAACAAGAGTCAAGAAACGTTCACGATAAAGACACAGAAGGCCAGGCATGGCAACACACGCCTGTAATCCCAGCTACTCAGGAGGCTGAGGCAGGAGGGTCACTTGAGCCTAGAAGGTCGAGGCTGCAGTGAGCTGTGATCACACCACTACACTTCAGCCTGGACAACAGAGTGAGACCCAGTCAGTACAACAACAACAACAAAAGTTTAATTAGCCAGGCATGGTGGCCTGTAGTCTTTTTTTTTGAGATGGAGTCTCACTCTGTCACCAGGCTGGAGTGCAGTGGCACGATCTTGGCTCACTGCAACCTCTGCCTCTCGGGTTCAAGCGATTCTTCTGCCTCAGCTTCCCGAGTAGCTGGGAATACAGGTGCCTGCCACCATGCCCGGCTAATTTTTGTATTTTTAGTAGAGATGGGGTTTCACCATGTTGGCCAGGATGGTGTGGTCTTAACTACTCAAAAGGCTGAGGTGGGAGGATCATTTGAGCCTAAGAGGTCTAGGCTGCAGTGAGCTATGATCATACCACTGCACTCCAGCCTGGACAATGGAGTTGGTCCCTGTCTCTAAAGAAAAAAGAAAATGACTCCAAAGGCCAGTGGCCAGCTGGATGTGGGTGACAGGAAGACTCTCACTCAGGTTTCTAGCTTGGGAAACTTGGTGAGTGGTGGTACAATTCATAAAATGTAGAAACCTAGAAGAAGAAATAGTTTTGATACAAGGGAGATAATAAGTTCTGGGTTTTTGTGTTTGTTTGTTTTGTCGTTTATTTTTGTTTTGTGTTGTTTTGTTTTTGAGATGGAGTCTTGCTCTTTCACCCAGGCTGGAGTGCAGTGGCACAGTCTCAGCTCACTGAAGCCTCCACCTCTGGGGTTCAAGCGATTCTCCTGCCTCAGCCTCCCAAGAACCTGGGATTACAGGCACGTGCCACCACGCCTGGCTAATTTCTGTATTTTTAGTAGAGATGGAGTTTCGCCACGTTGGCCAGGCTGGTCTCGAACTCCTGACCTCAAGTGATCTGCCTGCCTCAGCCTCCCAAAGTGCTGGGATTATAGGTGTGATGCAGCACGCCTGGCCTTTAGGTTCTGTTTGGAAATGTTGTATTAGAGGTGATTGTAGGGCAGGAACAGATGGCTATTTAGGTGTGGAGTTAGGAAAAAAGCCTGACATACAGATATAGGTTGGAGGGTGCACTGGACAGAAAGGAGGATCTGCCTTCAGTGAAAGAATTAATGTCTAAATGTAGAATCCCATTACTAGAAGTAAGTCTACCCCTTCCACAAGAGGGGAGATTAAGGAATGGAGCAGCTCCCCTATATGACGTCGAAATCAAATCACATGGGCAGATGCCCACTCAACGTTGTGTGTAATAAAGCTTATTAGAATAAACCGAGCACGGGGAAGCCTGGAAGTTTTCCGGACTGGGTTTCATTTTGAAGCAAGAGGGACTTCTAATACATATCTTGTCTGTGGCAAAGCAAAATGCTAAATGCCTTCTTATATTTTAGATAAATTCTTTGAGAATCTTGTTGGCAACTAGAAAAGCATAGCTAACCAAAAAAATGAAACAAAATAAAATAAAAATAAAACAAGTGTTGGTGTGTTCTATTCTTTTTTAAATGGGCATTCATTATCAATTTCCCCACATCTGTTGTTTCCTTCTACTGCGGACAGAAATTCTTCTTCATAAAAGGTGGATTCTACATGCAGAATTTCTAAGGAACTGGATCACATCATATATGGAAGAAGACTGGGCTTTGGAGTAAGAAAATCCTAGCTGAATCCTGTTCCAACCATGTACACGGTCATTGTCAAATTCACTTATTCACTCACCCATTCATTTATTCATTCATGCAACAAGCATGTGAAGAGCACATTTTATATGTCTTATCCTATATACATATAATACTGAGTAAAAAGTCACAGTTCTTGCTCACAGACCAGTGAGAAGGAAGACATACAAACACAATTACAGCATAGTGTCTGTGCTGGAAGAGTGAGGAAGATGGTGCACCTGACTGCTTTAATGAGACTGGAGAGAAGGAAGAAAAGGTAGGGAAGGAGGTAAGAAGTATGAGAGAGTAAAGGGCCCTGGGGACATAGGAAACACAGAAAGAGAGATTGACAGGGAATTCCTAGTAGAAGGAACTACAAGATCAAAGTCAAGGAGACGTAAGATAGTATGGAGTTGGGTTCCAGGAGCAGCAAGGCATTTTTGATAGTTGGACAATAGGGTAGGTCATGAGTGACAGGGATGGGTGACAAGGCTCGATGCACGGTCAGGGGCAAGATCATGTGCATTCTGCCTATTTTGTCGCCCAAAGGTACCATTGAGGCGTGTTCTTCATGCTCCTCTTATACTCTATAAATCCTACTCTCTTCAGTAAATAGCTCTTTTTCATTCTATTCCTGTCTCCTACTCTCCGCCTAAGAAACTCCCACTCATTATTTGGGGACCTTGACACTGTGTGCATAGGTTTCTCACTAAATTTTGTGGCATCCTGTGTTAATCAGGGTTCTCCAGGGAAACAGAACCCATAGGATATATATGTACAGAGAGAGATATTTATGTTAAGGAATTGGCTCACACAACTGTGGAGACTGTCAAGTCTGAAATCTGTAGGCCAGCAGGCAGGAAACTCAGGCAGGGTTTTTATACTGCAGTCTTTTTTTCTATCCTTCTTTATATAGAGACAGGGTCTCACTCTGTCACCCAGGGCTGGAATGCAGTCATATAATCATAGTTCTCTACAGCCTTGAACTCCTGGGCTCAATTGATCTTCCCAACATTCCTGAGTAGCTGGGACTACAAGCGTGCACCACCACACCTGGCTAATTTAAAAAATGTTTTTGTAGAGTTGGAGTCTTTCTATGTTGCCCAGGCTGGTCTTGAATTCTTGGCCTCAAGTGATCCTCCCACCCTGGACTTACGGGTATTAGCTGGGACTTAGCTGGGATTACGGGTATATCGCAGTCTTCAGGCAGAATTTCTTCTTCTTTGAGCAACCACAGTCTTTGGTCTTCATGCTTTCAACTAGATGGATAAGGCCCTCCCACATTATTGGGGGTAAGCTAGTTTAATCAAAGCCAGAAAAAAAAAAGATCATAGGCCAATGGCTCACACCTGTAATCCCAGCAATTTGGGAGGCTGAGATGGGAGGATCACTTGAGCCCCGGAGTTTAAGCTTATGGTGAGCCATGATTGTGCTACTGTACTCCAGTCTGGACAATAGAATGAGATATTGTCTCAAAAAAAAAAAAAATCACATCTTTAAAAAAAACTTTACAGCGACATCTAGATTAGTGTTTGACCAAAAAAAATGGGCACCATAACCTAGCCAAATTGACATACAAAATTAACCATCACACATTCCCTTGAGATTTCAAACTCTCTAGATATATCAGGGAGGGGCATAGCAGGAAACAGAATTCACTGAAATGAATTTTATGGAAGAACTATTTTTGAAGGTATCATCAGATTTTTTTTTGAGACAGGGTCTTACTCAGATTTAAAGGAACAAACAAGAGGTGCCAAGTTACCTGTCAAGAACTGTAAAGAATCTGAGATTGTACCTTATTTGAAAGCTAACAAGATAGCCTATTAGTTTCACAGGCGCTGGTAGAAGACATGACACTCCTGGGTCAACATGAAGGACAGTTTATTGCTCATAATAACAGCAGTAGACAAAGCATCAGCATTTTTTGTTTTTTTAGACAGATTCTCACTTTGTCACCCAGGCTGGAGTGCAGTGGTGTGATCTCCACTCACTGCAACCTCCACCTCCCAGGTTCAAGCACTTCTTCTGCCTCAGATTCCTGAGTAGCTGGGATTACAGGCATGCACCACCACGCCTGGCTAATTTTTGTATTTTTAGTAGAGACGAAGTTTCACCATGTTGGCCAGGCTGGTCTTGAACTCCTGACCTCAGGTAGGTGGTCCACCTGCCTCGGCCTCCCAAAGTGCTGGGATTACAGATGAGAGCCACTGCTCCCCGCCGGCATCAGTACTTTTATTCTAGTTTCCCAGGCCCTAATTTCCATGAAGAGAGTGACATGAAAAGAACCAGATAACAACTGTACATGCAGTGGGGTAGGTTGAGTTACAGGAGAGGGAATTCTGAGCTTAGGAAACCCAATCTTTTGTAATGGGCTCTAAATAGGTCTGGCCCTTTCTCTAGAGGAAGACAGTATCTTTCTTATACTGGATAGTAAATATGACTGCCTTTTGCTCCAGAGACTCTATCTTTATTTTCCAAGGCTGCTTAGTATACAAACCTCCTTGAAAAGGCATTAGTATCTTGCATGTAAGATGTGCAGAAACACGAGAGACCCATGGAGAATTATCTCTCAAAAGTACCTAGAAACCAGTGGTGGTAAAAATCTGTTACCGTTCATAGGGCCAAAATCCAAGAAAAAATACAGTTATCTAAGCCCAGTAAGAGCTGGAGGCATGGAAAAGAGGCCACTCATTAGGAACTTCAGTCATAGAGAGACACAGGCACCAGAGAAGCAATGCTTAAGCAGGGAAGTAATAGGAAAGAAACATTCCAATCTCTATCTTCCATTTTGATTTTTGACCAGTGACACCAATTGGTCAAATCCAACATGAAGCCAGCTAGCAAGAAAGCCTCAATAATACAGTTCAGAGGGGTCAGTATGCTAGTGTTCAAAGCAGCACTGGGAGAAAACTGGAGAATGTATCTGGGATAATGGAGGAGAATGGTACAATTGATGATCCCTTTAACATCTCAGCTTGAAAGTTTCTTGATTTTCTGGGATGAAATCAGCCTCACTCCACTCATTCTATTTAAATCACCCTCTCTCAAGGTTAAATGGAATTTATCAACATACAGGACTCTTCCACCTCCAAAATATTAAGCCTTAATCTGTCAGTCTCTGACCACAACTAAACTACCAGCTGGCTGACTCTGTTCTTCTCAGTAGACCTGCTTTGTTTTGAACACCACTGTTTCTTACATTCCATTTGTTTTTTTCTGATTCCAACTTCCTTCTTGTTGAGTTACTCCATTTGTTAATGATTTCAGAAAGAGTCTCTGCATGATGAACACTCAGTCTTTTGACTGTCTGAAAAGGTTTCTATCCTAGCTGCCATCTTATATGATAGCTTAGCTAAGTATATAATGTTAGTATCCTGCGTATTTCCTCATTTAAAGATATTTTTTTGTTTAATTTAAAGATTTTTTTAATTTAAAGATATTATTCCAGTTTTTTGTGGGGTTTTTTGGCTTCTGTTCTTGAGTTTTTTCTATATTTGTAACCCTTACCTTTGATGTCCTTGAGTTTTTCTGTAACGTGTTTAAATAAGGATTGCTAGAATTTATTCCCTCGTAACTCAGCTTTCTTCAGTTTGACCAATCCAGTTGTTTTGTTTTGTTTTGTTTTGAGACGTCGTTTCACGCTTGTTGAACAGGCTACAGTGCAATGGCGCAATCTCAGCTGACTGCAACTTCTGCGTCCTGGGTTCAAGCGATTCTCCTGCCTCAGCCTCCTGAGTAGCTGGGATTATAGGTGCCTGCCACCATGCCCAGCTAATTTTTGTATTTTTAGTAGAGATGGGGTTTCACTATGTTGGTCAGGCTGGTCTCGAACTCCTGACCTCAGGTGATCCACTCCCCTCAGCCTCCCAAAGTGCTGGGATTATAGGCATGAGCCGCCGTGCCCAGCCCGAGCAATCAAGTTTTTTATAATCCTTGGAAATTTGTCTTTTTAAATATTTTTTCCTCCATTTTTTTCTACTTTCTGCTTCTGGAGACTCCTATTAGATGCGTGTTGAATACTAACTCCACGATTCAGCTTTTCTTTTATATTCTTTATCTCTTCTTTGTGCGATCCTTTGGATAGTTACCTCATAGCTGTGTTCCAGTTCACTAATCAATCATTAAGCTATATTTTTCTACAATTTAACCCACCTATTCAGTTTTAATTTCAATACAAAAGTTTTTCATTTCTCTAAGTTATATTTGATTCCTTTTCAATCTACCTGGTCTGTCTTTACAGAGTCTTGCTCTTTCCATATGATTCCTGTATCTTATCTTCTTTCATCCTTTTAATCATTTTTCAAAACTATTTACTTTATAATCTTTTAAAGATCACTCTATAAAAATCAAAGTTTTAGAAATGCAATTATACTGTGCCTGATAAATCTTTGCATAGTGGATTATTTCTTTATGTGGTTTGAAATTTAACTACGAGCTCATCTTCAATAGGGATTCTTTTCCCTTGTGAGTTTACTGAGTTATGGAAGTGTGTTACATAGTGGCTTTATATCTGCATCTGCCAGGCACAAGAAGGATTTCATTGTCCTGGCTCAGCTTTTATACTAATATCTCCTCTTCAGATTAATACAATAAGTATAGGATAAATTCAGATTAAAAAGTCTGAACATGGAGGAGACATACATTCCCTTACAACTTCCCTGAGGATTTTTTAGTTTCCCCTTTCACTGAGGAGTAGCTCCACCAGAGCCCTGGCTTGATTTAAGTATCTCAGTTCAGTTTCCTGACTAACCCTACCTCAAGGCCATATCTTCTTTTTTTTTTTGAAACAGAGTTTCACTCTTGTTGCCCAGGCTGGAGTGCAATGGTGCAATCTCAGCTCACTGCAATGTCCACCTCCCAGGTTCAAGCAATTCTTCTGCCTCAGCCTCCCAAGTAGCTGGGATTACAGGCACCTACCACCATGCCTGGCTAATTTTTAGTAGAGATGGGGTTTCATCATGTTGGCCAGACTGGTCTCGAACTCCTGACCTCAGGTGATCCACCCGCCTCGGCCTCCCAAAGTGCTGGGATTACAGGTGTGAGCCACCACGCATGGCCATATCTTCTATTCTTACACAGGTGTTAAAAGCCAGGAAACTAGCTATAGAGTATATATCCTGCTTTGATATTTCCTTGGCTAAGGCAGCAGGTTTACAGATCCAGACTTTAGTTCCTCGTTCACTTTTGGCACCCAAGAACACCATTTCTATGTCTTTGCAGTAGAAAAGGAGTGGCAGAGATCTTCACTGGTTCATTCTGCCATGATGCTAAATTTGTCAGTCGCCCTGCATTACTGCTTCATTCATGTGTCTAATTCCTTCATTTCTCCATTTGCTTCCAGGAACCTTACTCCATTCATGGCTATGGTGCCATCTCTGTCCAGCCTAGAATCACAGTACACCATTCAACCACTCTACTTCCTATGAACTAACATTGTAGACCTCTTTTATTCTGCCTCATCCACTTTGAAATCATTCCAGATTGGATCTATCCAAACATCCTCTTTCTTACACCACACCCACGAGAAGCACGGCACATGGTGCAAGCATAATGGACTTTGGAGTAAAACAGAGCTGATTGTGAATCTCACCTCTGCCATTTTCTTCTTTTTTTTCTTCTTCTTCTTCTTCTTCTTCTTTTTTTTTTTTTTTTTTTTTTTTTTTTTTTTTTTTTTTTGAGACAGTCTTGCTCTGTCGCCCAGGCTGGAGTGCAGTGGCACGATCTCGGCTCACTGCAAGCTCTGCCTCCCGCGTTCATGCCATTCTCCTGCCTCAGCCTGACTACAGGCGCCCGCCGCCACCAAGCCCGGCTAAGTTTTTGTATTTTTATAGAAATGGGGTTTCACCATGTTAGCCAGGATGGTGTCCATCTCCTGACCTCATGATCCTCTAGGCCTCGGCCTCCCAAAGTGCTGAGATTACAGGCATGAGCCACCATGCCCAGCCAGCTCTGCCATTTTCTAGTTGGGTAACCATGGACAAGTTATTCAACTGATCTAAGCCTCCATTTTCCCTCCAGTAAAATGTAAATGATAATATTTATCTCAGTGTTATTGTGAGAATAAAATAAAATAGTGAAGGTAATGCATTTACTATGCTCCTGATACAGTTAATAAATGGTAGCTATGATAAGATTTTGTAGAATATCTCCAGACTGATCCTTCACAAATAGATTTTTTTAACCTCAGCAAGACCCTCTGTGAGGTCTGGGAACCTTTCATGTGCTGCCTTTACCATTCCCCACAACTGCTCTTGCAAATAGCAACATTTTCTTCAAGCCATGGCCAACCAGCAGCTAACTTTGCTTCCTGTTTCAATACTGAGAGTATCAGGTGGCTTCGCCATCAATTTACTGCTCCCATGTGTGACTTGACTAGAACTTGGTCTTTTATCTCACACAAAAATGTTTGAGTATATGCCATGTGCCAGGCAGTGTACTAGGCCCTGGGGCTACATCAGTGAACGAAAGAAACACATTTCTGCCCTAGACAGAAACTAGGAAGAGAAACACAACAAAAAGCATAACTGAGTAAATTGTATTTTACAAAGTAGTAAGTGCAATAAAGAAAAGTAAAGTGCTGCCAGGCATGGTGGCTCATGCCTATAATCTCAGCACATTAGGAGGCCAAGGTGGGTGGATCACCTGAGGTCAGGAGTTCAAGACCAGCCTGACCAACATGGCAAAACCCCATCTCTACTAAAAATACAAAAAATTAGCCAGGCGTGGTGGTAGGCGCCTGTAATCCCAGCTACTTAGGAGGCTGTGGCAGGAAGAATTACTTGAACCCGGAAGGTGGAGGTTGCAGTGAGCCGAGATTGCACCACTGCACTCCAGCCTGGATGACAGAGTGAGACTCCATCTCAAAAAAAAAAAAAAAAAAAAAAAAAGAAAGAAAGAAAAGAAAAGAAGAAAAGTAAAGTTCTGGCAGGATTATAATTTTAATAGGGTCGTCAGGAAAGATCTCAGTGAAAAGGTGGCCTCTGAATAAAGAGGGTGAGGGAGTAAGGAAACAGTAATTGCATGGCCCTTGTGAGAAAGTGCTTGGAATGTTTGATAAAAGCAACGAGGCCAGAATGGCTGAGAAAATATGAGTGAGGTAGAGAGCTACAAGAGGTAAGGTCAGAGAACCAATGAAGGACCTGATTGTATAGGGCCTTGCAGTCCATTTCCAGGATGTTGACTTTCACTATGAGTGAGATGGAGAGCCTTTGGAGGGTTTTCAGTAGAGGAATATGAAATGTGATATGCCAAATAGCATTACTCTGGTTCACAGCTCTAAAATGGAGCAGGGAAGCCATTCCGAGGATGACCTGCATGACCCGCAACCTTGAAAAACAAAAAACAGGGCCTTGCCTTGAACCTTTCAACTAGGCCAAACCTCTATGACCACAACATCCTGGAAAGCAGCTGAAGTTTTCTAGCACTATGACTCCTACACAACCACAACCAATGACTATAGACTCAGGTACTAAGCCAGCCACCTCCACCCATGATAATTCTTTCAAAGACAACTAGCGTAACCACCATCAGCATCCTTTTTAAAATCCTTACTCTCCTTCCTCTCTTCAGAACATAATTTGGCCTTTAGCTGAATCTGTGTCTCATGAATTACAATTCCTACAACCCCAATAAATGCCTTGTTTCCTTGCTTTGCAGTAAGGTCTTTCACCTCTTCTTGGTTGACATTAAATGGTGTCGTAAGTGGGATACAAGTGACTCTCTTCCTCTGTGTCCCAGTGCTCCTGTGGATTCAAGCATGGTGCTTGCAGGAACCCCTTGCGTCCCATTGCCTTCCTGACAGCCTCAAACCCTACTGGGGAGTCCTCTCATTTTCCTGAACCTCCCACCTTGGTTGAGGTTGAAGCCTTTATTGGGTAGCCTTTGTTGCCAGCTGTCAACAAAGAAAATTTTCCCTTTTTGGTGAGTATTCACGAGCCCTTTTGCTTCTAATGGTATAAGTGCTAAGCTACCCTTCTTCTTAAACACCTGTTTGTTTTTTAGACAAACATTATGGTCATTCATGTTGTAAATTTCATTCACAGTGGACGAATATCACTGAAAGTGATTTGGAATTACAATTGCCAACCTGAGGCTTTTTTAATCTCCAAAACTTGTTTTCCTTCTTTATTACAGGGCTAAAATGAAAGAATAAACAGCCTGAGTGGGACACCTACTTTAGTTGGTTTCTTGAGGCATCTAAAAGACTCCAGAGATCTAAACTCTAGTGTCCCTAAAAGATAGCAATGCAAAAATAGCTTTAAAAAATCTCTAAAATTAAAAAAAAACCCTCAAGTTTCTAGAATTTCTCACCTTCAGTGACCAACAGATGCATCCTTCAAATTAGAAAGACTATATTTGAAAGGATTTTAGAGGTCTCTCTTTCTAAACGATTGCATTATTTGTATTTATGGGAAGATCAAATTAAAAAAAAAAAAAGACACATGATCATGTTATGGCTAGCCTTAGAAATTGTCTTGAGAAAATTAAAGAGCAAAAATTCTGACCTAAAACTAAGTTAAAATCCTTGTATGCTTTCAGAACAGGGTTATCTGAAGAAAAAAATCCTTGTATGCTCAAACTGCCTGCTTTGTTAGCTAGGTGTGATGGCACATGCCTGTAGTCCCAGCTACTCAGGAGGCCGAGGTGGGAGGATCAACTGAACCCAGGAGGGTGAGGCTGCAACGAGCTGAGATCACACCACTGCACTCCAGGCAGGGCGTGAGATCCTGTTTCTAAAGTTTAAAAACAAAAACAAACAAACAAAAAACACTGTCTGCTTTGGATTTCCTGCAGGATTTATTTACCAAAAAAAAAAAAAAAGTCTGGGCATGGTGGCTCACGCCTGTAATCCCAACACTTTGGGAGGCTGAGGCTGAGGCGGGTGGATCACTTGAGGTCAGGAGTTTGAGACCAGCCTGGCCAACATGGTGAAACCCCATCTCTACTAAAACTACAAAAATTATCTAAGCGTAGTGGTGCATGCCTGTAATCCCAGCTACTCAGGAGGCTGAGGCAGGAGAATCGCTTGAAACTGGGAGGTGGAGGTTGCAGTGAGCCAAGATCGCGCCACTGTACTCCAGCCTGGTGACACAGCAAGACTCTGTCTCAAAACAAAAAGGGCTGGGCGTGGTGGCTCAAGCCTGTAATTCCAGCACTTTGGGAGGCCGAGACGGGCAGATCACGAGGTCAGGAGATCGAGACCAGCCTGGCTAACACGGTGAAACCCCGTCTCTACTAAAAAAATACAAAAAACTAGCCGGGCGAGGTGGCGGGCGCCTGTAGTCCCAGCTACTCAGGAGGCTGAGGCAGGAGAATGGCGTAGACCCGGGAGGCGGAGCTTGCAGTGAGCTGAGATCTGGCCACTGCACTCCAGCCTGGGCGACAGAGCAAGACTCCGTCTCAAAAAAAAAAAAAAAAAATCAAAAAAAAGGTGCCCACTATAGTTAGGATTTGGTGCTTTCACTGCCATGGCCCAGTTACGGTTTAATATTCATGTGACTCATGACTTTTTGGGATACTCATTTGTTATTGACGCTTTTCCCTTTCATAGATAGCTTTTGATTTCCTGTCTTACTGACTCTTTTAATCTTTCATCTGAGATGCACATAGACAAACTTTCCTTTTTTTTTTTTTTTTTTTTTTTTGAAACGGAGTCTTGCTCTGTCACCCAGGCTGGAGTGCAGTGGCCGGATCTCAGCTCACTGCAAGCTCCGCCTCCCGGGTTTACGCCATTCTCCTGCCTCAGCCTCCCGAGTAGCTGGGACTACAGGCGCCCGCCACCTCGCCCGGCTAGTTTTTTGTATTTTTTAGTAGAGACCGGGTTTCACCGTGTTAGCCGGGATCGTCTCTCGATCTCCTGACCTCGTGATCCGCCCGTCTCGGCCTCCCAAACTTTCCTTTTTTTAAGCTGTCTTTGAAGGGTAGTTCTGGGTCTTATAATGACTGCTTTGTAGCTCTTTGGAAATACCTCATGCATCCTTGTTTAAGTTATAACCTTGGCTAAGGTTTTTGCTTTTGGTAAGTCACTTGGGAGGGACCTTTGTTAAAAACAACAACAGCAAAAACAATTGGCTGCATACAGTGGCTCATTCCTGTAATCTCAGCACTTTGGGAGGTCAAGGCAGGAGGACTGCTTAAGCCCGGGAGTTTGAGACCAGCCTGGGCAACATGACAAACCCTGTATCTATAAATTAAAAAGATAAAAAATTAAAAACAAAATTAGCCAGGCATAGCGGTGCACACCTATGTCCCAGCTACTCAGGAGGCTGAGGCAGGGGGATTGCTTGAGCCCAAAAGGTCGAGGCTGCGGTGAGCTATGTTTGTGCCACTGCACTGCAGTCTGGGCAAACAGAGTTCGACTCTGTCTCCAAAAAAAAAAAAAAAGAAAGGAAGGAAGGAAGGAAGGAAGGAAGGAAGGAAGGAAGGGAAAGAAGGAAGGAAGGAAGGAAGGGAAAGAAAGAAAGAAAAAACAGGTCAACAGCCAGGGCCAGGAATACTGGCTACTTATCCTGGCTGAAATCTGAAAACAAGAGATATGAAAAGATTTTTTTTTTAAAAGAACTCTACAGTCAGAAATCAACCTAATTAAAAGCTGATATTCAGGCTGTAAGTTTTTGTATTTTTTTTTTCAAGGCCTTCCTGTTTTTCTCTTTTGGATTCTGTTTCTGGGAATTTTTTTCAGCAACTGAAATCCCTTTTTAATTGTGTTTGGTCCCTCTGTTGGCTTCCTTTCTTGTTGGCATGATTTGTGCTTTAAAAAAAAAAAAAAAAAAAAAAAAGTAAAATTTTACTGGCCTTTCTGGAAAGCTTTAAATCTCCAAATTGGCTCCTCTAAGATTTGTTCTTCCATTTCCTTCCACTTCTGGTCCTTCTTTTTTGCTATTTCTGATTCCACTTGAAGAGATCTAGGAGGAACTTCTAGTGTCCCTGAAACTCCTTGAGTCACACAGAAAAAGGCACCACACCTCTCTTTTGGGATTCTCAGTTTTCCTTATGGAGCCCCAGAGTTGTGGCAAGACCCCAAAGCTCTGCTCTCTTTTGCATTGACCTCTCTAATCCCTCTGGCTTTTGAGGGTACCAGGAATTCCTTTGTACTGTGAGAGAAAGCCTGATCTTTGTGCAAGGTTCAAGCAATTCTCCTGCCTCAGCCTCCTGAGTAGCTGGGATTACAGGCATCTGCCACCACACCTGGCTAATTTTTGTATTTTTAGTAGAGATGGAGTTTCGCCGTGTTGGCCAGGCTGGTCTCGAACTCCTGATCTCAGGTGATCCACCTGCATCGGCCTCCCAAAGTGCTGGGATTACAGGCATGAGCCACCGCATCCAGCCCCAGATGCTTTTCAAATTCACCTGACTTTAGTAATCTTTGGTAAATAAAGCTGGTTTTAAAATTAGGTTTCGAGCCTTTAGATTCTGGGGTCTAGACAATGCCTACGGTGAGGTCTGGAGACATATGTATCTACAGCACCTGGACCACCAGCTTCAGGGCAGAGCCAAGGTCAATACATCCTCGCTGGCCCAGCTGTGCCTCCTGGCCATGCTAGGAGAGGTTAGCTCCTACAGGCATTGTCTCCACAGCCCCGTCCTCAGGCCTGGGCTCTGCATCTGGTACATAATAATTAAAACTACTTACTTCCTAGGTTGTTCACTAGAATTTAGGATCACTAAAAATTGTAGTTAGTATGTATAATTTAAACTACTAGATATAAGAGAAATAATTATGTGTACAGATTGGACAAGGACAGTAGAATGTATTTTTTGTTAGAAGGTTATTTTTTAAAATGTAAATATGTGGGTTTTGTTAAATGAAAAGTAATTTTGTCTAGTTTAGAGGTGAATTCAAGGTTGTTTAAATGGAATGAATGAATAAAAAAGAATGATATTGAATAGACATTTCTCAAAAGAAGACATATGAATGGCAAACAGGTATATGAAAAGGTGTTCAACATCACTGATCATCAGATAAATGAAAATCAAAACTACAACGAATGCTGGGTGTAGTGGCTCATGGCTATAATCCCAGCACTCTGGAAGGCCAAGGAGGGAGGATCTCTTGAGCCCAGGAGTTTGAGACCAACCTGGGCAACACAGGGAAACCCCATCTCTACAAAAAAAATTTTTTTAAATAGCCGGGCGTGGTGGTGCCACGCTTGTAGTCCCAGGTACTCAGGAGGCTGAGGCAGGAGGATCACTTGAACCTGGGAAGTCAAGACTGCAGTGAGCCATGATTGCACCACTGCACTCCAGCCTGGGTAACAGAGTGGCACCCTGATTTTAAAAAATAAATAAACGAAAAAAAAAAAAAAACAGAAAAAACACTACAGTGAGATATCATCTCACCCTAGTTAAAATGGCTTTTATTCAAAAGACAGGCAATAACAATGAACACTGGTGAGGATATAGAGAAAGGGGAAACCTCATATACTGTCAGTGGAAGTGTCAATTAGTACAGCTACTATGAGGAATAGCACGGAGGTTCCTCAAAAACTAAAAATAAAACTAGCATATGATCTAGTAATCCCACTGTTAGGTAGATACCCCAGGAAAAGGAAATCAGTATATTGACAAGATATCGGCACCCCCATGTTGACTGCAGCCTTATGCACAGCAGCCAAGATCTGGAATCAACCTAAGTGTCTATCAACAGGTAAATGGATCAAGAAAATATGGTACATATACACAATACAGTACTAGCAAGCCATAAAATAGAATGAGATACTGTCATTTGCAACAACATAGGTAGAACTGAGGGACATTATGTTAAGTGGAATAAACCAGGCACAGAAAGGCAAACTTCTCATGTTAGCATTCATTCATGGGAGCTAGTAATTAAAACAATTGAACATATGAAGACAGAGATAGAATGACGGTTACCGGAGGACAGGTAGGGTAGTGGGGGTATAGAATAGGTATGGTTAATGGATATAAAAATATAGTTAGATACAATTAGTAAGATATAGTATTTGATAGCACAACAGGGTGACTACATTCAGCAATAATTTGTTGTACATTTAGAATAATTGAGAGAATATAATTGGAATGTTCATAATACAAAGAAATGATGAACGCTTGAGGTGATGGATACTCTATTTACCCTGATGTGATTATTAAACATTGTACACCTGCATCAAAATACACCCCATAAACATATATATCTCTAGGTACCCATACAAATTAAACATTTAAAAGTTTTTAAAAAGAATAATAGATAAAACTGAATGGGGCTGGGTGCAGTGGTTCATGCCTGTAATCCCAGCACTTTGGGAGTCCGAGACCAGCCTAACCAACACGGTGAAACCCTGTCTCTACTAAAAATACAAAAATTAGCTGGGCCTGATGGTGGACACCTGTAATCCCAGCCACTCGGGAGGCTGAGGCAGGAGAATCAATCACTTGAACCCAGGAGGCGGAGGTTGCAGTGAGCTGAGATCCCACCATTGTGCTCCAGCCTGGGCGACAGAGTGAAACTCTGTCTCAAACAAACAAACAAAAAAAAATTGAATGGATGTAGAGAGATGTGGGGGGAAAGAGAATGGAAAAATATCTGTAAGAAGTTATAAAAGGGTTGTGCAACTATTATCTTGTGTGGTCAAGGCTGACTGAGATTGGATAGATCTGTATAAGATTTTATTAAAATTAGCTTTAAATCAAGTGTTTTAAACCATTGACATCTGACAAACTACCCAAAAGCAGATTTTGAATTCTAAATTATTTTTGACTTCAAACTAACTTTTGGACATTCCAAAAAGAGCCCCTGGAACTCCAAGAGAGACATATTGGGCTTATCTGGTATGTTAAAATCATATAGAAAGCATTGTCAAATTTAGAAATGGTGTTTAATTTTCTTTGAGTTATATTTGTATAAATGTGTTAATATATGTTCCAAAATTGTATGAAAGTCCTAAAACTCTGATATGTCTTGGTAAATTGCTTCATTCTGATGCTTTCGTTCTAAGAGCTCTTTGCAAATCTTAAGGTGGTGTATTTTTAAGGAGGTTCATGAAAAAGCCTCTGAAAGGTACTTTTAAATACAGACCTCTGCTTATAACCTCAAGATTGTTCAATTGGACTGGGTTAAAAAAAAAAAAAACTCCAATGAAAAAAATTGGACCCATAAAATTGCCAATCTGACATCATGCAGAACAATAGTTAAGCAGATGGGACTAACCTGATAAAGGACTGAAATGATGTTTATGACTTTTTTGCTTGAAACATTCTTTTATTTATTTATTTATTTATTTATTTTGAGACAGGGCCACGCCACGTTGTCCAAACTGGCTACAAACTCCGGAGTTCAAGCAATCCTCCCGCCTCAGCCTCCTAAGTAGCTGGGATTATAGGCGTGCTGCTGATTGTTTTGTTTTGTTTTTCAGAGTTAAAAAAAAAAATCTATTTTTCCTCTTAAGCTATTTATAGCTTACAGTAATTGAGAAAGTATCCTTTTGTAAGTAAAATGGAAACATTTACTTTTCTCCCTAACTGATATCTTCAAAATTTGGAAACTATGAACGAATATTTTTATTTTATGGCAATATAGGTATTTGAATAAACTCAGTAAGAATCTGTTTTCTTCTGTGATAGGGCACAATTAGAGACACTGGTTATTTTACCAAGGCTTCGACTGGAATGTCATATTTTCATATGTGATCACGCTGCTTTAAGGAATTGAGACTGCCTTTAAAGCCAATAGATTTGGAAAAAGACTGTCCTGGTTCCTTGCCTACACAGTTTGTTTAAAGGATTTTTGATCCTATGGTAAGTAAAGAATGTCACTTTCTAACAGGCCCAGGAACCTCAAGATATTTTGGGGACCTTTAGAAGACAAGAATTCATCCAATTTATATAGTTATTACAGGTATAATCTGATGGAAAATCCTTGGCTTGGCTTCCTACCCTTGAGAGGCTTTTTTTTTTTTTTTTGAGACAGAGTTTCACTCTTGTTGCCTAGGCTAGAGTGCAATGGCGCAATCTCGGCTCACTGCAACCTCCATCTCCTAGTTCAAGCAGTTCTCCTGCCTCGGCCTCCAGACTAGCTGGGATTACAAGTATGTGCCACCACGCTCGGCTAATTTTGTGTTTTTAGTAGAGACGGGTTTCTCCATGTTAGCCAGGCTGGTCTCAAATTCCCGACCTCAGGTGATCTGCCCGCCTTGGCCTCCCAAAGTGCTGGGATTACAGGCATGAGCCACCATGCCCGGCCGGCTTTTAAAAATATAATCTGAGATTCTTACGAAAAAGCCCCTGCAAAGCCAATTTATAAAGAGCCTATATAGCCAATCGCTATTACTGCTTTACTTTATGCAAATAATCAAGCCATGTATAATAAGACTAAAATTATTCAGCAATAAATTGGTTCTGTTATGATTTATCTTTGGTAGAAATGGGGGACTAGAGATTGAAAAATTATGTTTCAGAAAAGAACTATAGTACACCTGTTACTAGATTCTACCACTGGCCATTGTTTCTATGATTTGCCTACAATTCAGACTGAATTTTGAATTCTTTCCTGGTTACAAGTCTCCAAACTAATGTTTCCAAAACTTTATTCCATTTTTCTGACTTGGACTCACTGAAATTGCTAATACCTTTTTCCGGAGGGCCTGCAAGCTGAAACTCATGAATAAACAACCTTGTGATATGCAAATTACAGACCAGAAAAGCTGTCAGATTGCTACTGCCTATTTCTCCTTTAGAAATAGAATGCTTTGAGTTTAACATCAAGACACCTCAACTGACTGCCCTCCAAACTCTAAAGAAATTGGTTTATATTGTTCCAAACATTAACCTCTGTGTTTCTTCTGTGTGAGAGCCTGTCTGCAACACCATCTCCTGAAATCAGATACAGCTGTTTAATGGGATTGGCCTATTTCCAGAAATGGGAGACTGGGTTAATGGGATCCTTTGCCACTCAGCTGTTGACTCAAATATTCTCTCCACAGCCACCAACTCAGCTTTCAGTGTGTGAAACACGTAGGGAAGTTTCATGTGGAAATGTTGTCTGCGGAGAATGTTTCCCCAAAAATATGGTACTTTGGCATGTTATGGGCTTTTGAAAATGGAAAGGCCTCAGAAATAAGCCTCAGAATCAAGGTCCCTCTAATTTTGTCTTTTTCCTCTCTCTCCAAGGGCACAGAGAATCTCCCTCTGGAATTCCTTTATATGACCAAGAAAGCTTCTCACCAAAAGAAACACAATCACCTTATATCTCCTTCCTGAAATCTCATCATCTATTTCAGGAAAGAAGGCTGAAGAATGACCTTTACACATGGTTAATCAAATGTATGCCTTTCCTGATGTACAGCTAATTGCCATAGACTAATGCAAACCTCCTTATGAAAATGGCTCCCCTGTTACTCAAACTTGGCCAATTTCTGCATGTTATCTTTTGACAACTCACCTCTGTGGCACAAGCCACTCTAAAAAACAGACATTTCTAGCTCCAAAGAAAATATATAACAAATCTATGGCCAACCAATAATAATTGATCAGCAATGCTGCCTCCTGTCAGATCTTGATCAAAACAGGGGAATGTGAAATGTGATATACAAAATGGCATCACTCTGGTTCAGAGCTCTAAAATTAAATCAGGGCTGGGTGCATTGGCTCACACCTGTAATCTCAGCACTTTGGGAGGTCAAGGCAGGAGGACTGCTTGAGCTCAGGCGTTCAAGGGCAACACAGTGAGACCTCGTCTCAACTAAAAGCAACAAAAATCAATTTTGTGTGATGGCGTGTGACTGTAGCTCCAGTTATTCAGGAGATTGAAGGGGGAGGATCACTTGAGCTTGGTAGGTCGACATTTCTAGGAGCTGCAATCATACCACTATACTCTAGCCTGGGTGACAGAGTGAGACCCTGCCTCAAAAATACATGAATAATTAAATCAAATTAAATTGAGAAGCCATTCTAAGAAGTACTAATTCTACAAAACCTGCAACCTTGGAAATAAAAAACCCCAGAAACTTGCCTTAAACCTTTGAACTGGGCCAAATCCCCATGACCAAAACATCTTGGAAAATAGATAAATTTTGCCAGCACTATAACTTCTAAACAGCTACAACCAGTGAACTATGGATTCATGTACTAAACCAGCCTCCTCTACCAACAATAATTCTTTCAAAACAACTAGTGTAATCACCCTCGGCATCTTTTTAAAAATTACTACTCCCCTTTCTTTTTCAGAAAACAATTTGGCCTTTGACCACATCTGTTTCTCCTGAATCACAATTCCTAAGACCCCAATAAGTGTCTCACTGCTTTGCAGTCGGCCTTTCACCGCTTCTTGAATCACAACAACAACATGAGAAACTTACATTTTAATGGCAAGATTTTGCTGATGTATTGAGTATTAACTGGAGAGAGGTGAAAGAAGACTCAGGGAGACTAGTTAGGAGATTATGGAAAAAATCCAGGCAAGAGATGTTGATGATTTGCATCAAGGCAGTAGTGGTAAAGACAGAGAAAAATGATCAAAGTGTGTGTGTGTGTGTGTGTGTGTGTGTGTGTGTGTGTATTCAAGATGGAGTCTTGCTATGTTGTCCAGGCTGGACTCAAACTCCTGGACTCAAGCGACTCTCCCACCTCTGCTTCCTGAGTAGATGGAAGCTGGGACTACAGGTGTGTACCACCCCACATGGCAGATTCTGTAAATATTTTAAAGAAGGTGCCAACAGCATTTGTTAATAGACTGAACATGAGATGGGAGAGAAATTGAGGAATAAAAGATGATTCCAGGACTTGTGCCTAAGCATCTAGAAGGATCCCATTGGATTAGTTCAGAAAGACTGAAAGTATATTTTGATGGGGAGGATACGGATGATCAGGAATTTAGTCTGGGACATGTTAAATGTAAGATGCTCACTTGCTATCCAATGGACATGCCAGGTAAATAGTCGGCGTCACCTTAAGATTGGAAGATATTACTAAGGGAGAAAGTGCAGACAGAAAAGAGAATAGTTCCA
Organism: Macaca fascicularis; assembly: GCF_037993035.2. NCBI lineage: Eukaryota > Metazoa > Chordata > Mammalia > Primates > Cercopithecidae > Macaca > Macaca fascicularis. The sequence continues at coordinate 128,769,887 of NC_088388.1, read as the reverse complement.
AAGACTGTAGAGGGGGCAGTAAGCATGATTAATAAAGAAGGCTAAGGAATAGTGGCGAGTGAGGTGGAAAGGTAATTCGGAGTGTGTGGTGGTGTCCTGGAGGTCAACTGAAGAAAAGACTTCAAGGAGGAGGCAATGACCAATGCAAATGGCACTGCTACATAAGATGAGAATGAAGAACTGATAATTGGCTGCAGCAACTCAGAGGTCACTGATGACCTTGACAAGAACAATTTGTGTTGACCAGTGAGAGTGAAAGCCTGACTGTAGTGAACTTAAGAGAAATGACTTAACAGATACTTGTATGCATATGTTCATGGCAGCAGTATTCACAATAGTCCCAAAATGGAAACAACCCAAGTGTCCATCAACAAGAAAATGGGGCCAGGCACGGTGGCTCACACCTGTAATCCCAGCACTTTGGGAGGCTGAGGCAGGCGGATCACAAGGTTGAGATCGAGACCATCCTGGCCAGCATGGTGAAACCCCGTCTCTACAAAAATACAAAAATTAGTCCCAGCTACTTGGGAGGCTGAGGCAAGAGAATCACTTGAACCCAGGAGGCGGAGGTTGCAGTGAGCCGAGATTGTGCCACCGTACTCCGGCCTGGCGACAGAGCAAGACTTTGTCTCAGAAAAAAAAAAAAAGAAGGAAAATGGATAAATACAAAGTACTATATGCATACAATGGAATATTATTCGGCCATGAAAAGGAATGAAATTCTGCCTCATACCACCAAATAGACAAACCTTTAAAACAGTATGCTGTGTGAAAGAAGCTAGACACAAAAGAATAAATATTGCATGATTCCACTTACAGAGGCACCCCGCATAGTCGAATTCAGAGACCGAAAGTAGAATGGTGCTACTAGGGGCTGGGGGGCAGGGGAGAATGGAAGCTATTGGTTAAGGGGTATGCAGTTTCTGTTTGGAATGATGAAAAATTCTAGAAGTGGACAGTGTTGATGGTTGAACAACATTGTGAAAGCAATTTGTGCCCCTGAATTGTATACTTGAAAACAGTTAAAACGGTAAATTATATTATATATACTTAACCACAATAAATTGGCTGGGCATGGTAGCTCACTCCTGTAATTCCAGCACTTTGCAAGGCCAGGGCAGAAGGATTGCTTGAGCCCAAGAGTTCGAGACCACAATGGGCAGCATAGTGAGAACCCCGCCCCCGCGGCAAAAAAAAAAAAAAAAAAAAAAAAAACAGAATTGAAAAAGAAAAAAAAATTTTGTTAGTGACTCTCTAACCAAAAAAAACCACAATTGAAAAGAAAAATTGAAAACAACATAGACAAATCTTTCATGAAGTTTTGTTGTAAAGAGTTGGGGGAACAAAGAAATGAGGCGCTAGTAGACGAGGGAAATGGGTCAAAAAAGGATTTTGTTTTCAGAAGGGTGAAATTACAAGTTGTTTTATGCCGATTGAAATGATCCAAGAGAGAAGTAAGAAATGATAATGCAGGAGAGGGGAGGGTAGCTCCAACAGTGCCACTGAGGAAGCGAGAGGAGAAGGGGTCCGAGGCGGAGTGGCAGCATGGCCTCTGCTAGCAGGACAGAAAGGGGAAGTCTGTGGTAACAAACGCTGGGATATGAGGTTCTGCACCATCGTGATGGGCGGAAGGCAGAGTCCGCGGCTCCACATGCTGGGGAACAGGGGAAAGGCCGTGGAGATAAAGAGTTTTCAAAATTCTTCTCTGACTGCTTTTATTTTCTCTCTGAAATAGGAAGGATATTCATTGCGGTAGACTGAGTAATGGCCCCCCAGTGATGTCCATGTCCTAAACCCCGGTATCTGTGACTGTGTTACCTTACACGGCCAAAGGGACTTGGCAGATGTGATGAAGGGTAAGGACCGCGGGCCGGGCGCGGTGGCTCACACCTGTAATCCCAGCACTTTGGGAGGCTGAGGCGGGTGGATCTTGAGGTCAGGAGTTCGAGATCAGCGTGACCAACATAGTGAAACCTCATCTCTACTAAAAATACAAAAATTAGCCGGGTGTGGTGGCGCACGCCTGTAATCCCAGCTACTCAGAAGGCTGTGGCAGGAGAATCACTTGAACCTGGGAGGCAGAGGTTTCAGTGAGATGAGATCACGCCACTGTACTCCAACCTGGGCACCAGAGCGAGACTCCGTTTCAAAAAGAAAAACAAACCAAAAAACAGTAAGGACAGCCGGGCGCGGTGGCTCAAGCCTGTAATCCCAGCACTTTGGGAGGCCGAGACGGGCGGATCACGAGGTCAGGAGATCGAGACCATCCTGGCTAACACGGTGAAACCCCGTCTCTACTAAAAATACAAAAAACTAGCCGGGCGAGGTGGCGGGCGCCTGTAGTCCCAGCTACTCAGGAGGCTGAGGCAGGAGAATGGCGCAAACCCGGGAGGCGGAGCTTGCAGTGAGCTGAGATCCGGCCACTGCACTCCAGCCCGGGCTACAGAGCAAGACTCCGTCTCAAAAAAAAAACCAAAAAAAAAAAAAACAGTAAGGACCATGAGATGGGCAGCTTTTGCTGGATTACCGGGTTGGCCCAATCTAATTACATGAGTCCCTAAAAGTGGAGGAGGAGAATGAAGTACTGAGATATGCTACAGCATGGATGAACCTTGAAAGCATGCCAAGTGAAAAAAGCCAGTGACAAAAGAGCATATGCTGTGTGATTCCATTTATAGGAAAAGGCCAGAAGAGGAAAATACATAAAGGCAGAAAGCAGATTAGTGATTACCAAGGGTTAGGAATGAGTGACGGGCAAGAATAAAAGATAACTGCTAAAGGGCACAGGGTTTCTTGGGGATAATGAAAATGTTCCAAACTTGGTTCTGGTAATGGATGGATGTATAACTCCATGAATATACTAACAACTATCAAATTGTACACTTTAAATGCATGAATTACATGGTATGCGAATTATATCTTCACTATGGCTATTACTAAAAACAGTGGAAGGAGGCCAGGTGCGGTGGCTCATGCCTGTAATCCCAACACTTTGGGAAGCCAACGTTGGGAGTTCAAGACCAGCCTGGCCAGCATGGTGAAAACCCGTCTCTACAAAAAGTACAAAAAAATAGGTGGGCATTGTGGTGCATGCCTGTAATCCCAGCTACTTGGGAGGCTGAGGCAGGAGAATTGCTTGAACCTGGCAGGCGGAGGTTGCAGTGAGCTGAGATTGCACCACTGCACTCTAGACTGGGCAACAAAGTGAGACTCCATCTCAAAAAAAAATAAAATAAAATAACAGTGGAAGAAAGAAGGAGGCAGAAGAACATGGTTGAGAAACATGTGACGATGGGGAAAGGGGCAGAAGAGTTGCCGGCTTTCAAGATAGAATAAGGAGACCAAGAGCCAAGGAATACAAGTGGCCTCTAGAAAGGAGAAAAGGCAAAAAGGACTTCTCTGTATGGCTTTCAGAAACAGGCATAGTCCTGCCGATACCTTGATTTTAACCCAGGGAGACTTCTGTCCAACTTCTGACTTCTAGATTGTGAGATAAAAAACGTGTGTTGTTTTAAGCCACCACATTTGTAGGAGTTTTTGTTTCTGTTTTTGTTTTTTTGAGAGTCTCACCCTGTCACCCAGGCTGGAGTGCAATTGTGCAATCTCAGCTCACTGCAATCTCCGCCTCCCAAGTTCAAGCAATTCTCCTGCCTCAGCCTCCCAAGTAGCTGGGACTACAGGTGCCTACCACCATGCCCAGTTAAGTTTTTGTATTTTTAGTAGAGAATGGGTTTCGCTATGTTGGCCAGGCTGGTCTCAAACTCCTGACCTCAGGTGATCCACCCACCTCACCCTCCCAAAGTGATGGAATTATAGGTGTGAGCCGTTGCACCCGGCCTGTAGTAGTTTTTTTTATGATGGGCATCAACTGAGAGAGAGTGGTAAGGGAGGTAACTGAGAGAGTGGTAAGGGAGGTAACTGAGAGAGTGGTAAGGGAGGTAACTGAGAGAGAGTGGTAAGGGAGGTAACTGAGAGAGTGGTAAGGGAGGTAACTGAGAGAGTGGTAAGGGAGGTAACTGAGAGAGAGTGGTAAGGGAGGTAACTGAGAGAGTGGTAAGGGAGGTAACTGAGAGAGTGGTAAGGGAGGTAACTGAGAGAGTGGTAAGGGAGGTAACTGAGAGAGTGGTAAGGGAGTAACTGAGAGAGTGGTAAGGGAGGTAACTGAGAGAGTGGTAAGGGAGGTAACTGAGAGAGAGTGGTAAGGGAGTAACTGAGAGAGTGGTAAGGGAGGTAACTGAGAGAGTGGTAAGGGAGGTAACTGAGAGAGTGGTAAGGGAGGTAACTGAGAGAGTGGTAAGGGAGTAACTGAGAGAGTGGTAAGGGAGGTAACTGAGAGAGTGGTAAGGGAGGTAACTGAGAGAGTAGTAAGGGAGGTAACTGAGAGAGTGGTAAGGGAGGTAACTGAGAGAGTGGTAAGGGAGGTAACTGAGAGAGTGGTAAGGGAGGTAACTGAGAGAGTGGTAAGGGAGGTAACTGAGAGAGAGTGGTAAGGGAGGTAACTGAGAGAGTGGTAAGGGAGCTAACTGAGAGAGTGGTAAGGGAGGTAACTGAGAGAGTGGTAAGGGAGGTAACTGAGAGAGTGGTAAGGGAGGTAACTGAGAGAGTGGTAAGGGAGGTAACTGAGAGAGTGGTAAGGGAGGTAACTGAGAGAGTGGTAAGGGAGGTAACTGAGAGAGTGGTAAGGGAGGGTAACTGAGAGAGTGGTATTGGGGGGTAACTCAGAGGTTGGTAAAGGAGGTAACTCAGAGGGTGGTAAAGAGGGTAACTCAGAGGGTGGTAAAGGAGGTAACTCAGAGGGTGGTAAAGGAGGTAACTCAGAGGGTGGTAAAGGAGGTAACTCAGAGGGTGGTAAAGAGGGTAACTCAGAGGGTGGTAAGGGAGGTAACTGACAGAGAGTAGTAAGGGAGGTAACTGAGAGAGTGGTAAGGGAGGTAACTGAGAGAGTGGTAAGGGAGGTAACTGACAGAGAGTGGTAAGGGAGGTAACTGAGAGAGTGGTAAGGGAGGTGACGGAGAGAGAGTGGTAAGGGAGGTAACTGACAGAGAGTGGTAAGGGAGGTAACTGAGAGAGAGTGGTAAGGGAGGTAACTGAGAGAGTGGTAAGGGAGGTAACTGAGAGAGTGGTAAGGGAGGTAACTGACAGAGAGTGGTAAGGGAGGTAACTGAGAGAGTGGTAAGGGAGGTAACTGACAGAGAGTGGTAAGGGAGGTAACTGAGAGAGAGTGGTAAGGGAGGTAACTGAGAGAGTGGTAAGGGAGGTAACTGAGAGAGTGGTAAGGGAGGTAACTGAGAGAGTGGTAAGGGAGGTAACTGACAGAGAGTGGTAAGGGAGGTAACTGAGAGAGTGGTAAGGGAGGTAACTGAGAGAGTGGTAAGGGAGGTAACTGACAGAGAGTGGTAAGGGAGGTAACTGAGAGAGTGGTAAGGGAGGTAACTGAGAGAGTGGTAAGGGAGGTAACTGAGAGAGTGGTAAGGGAGGTAACTGACAGAGAGTGGTAAGGGAGGTAAGTGAGAGAGAGTGGTAAGGGAGGTAACTGAGAGAGAGTGGTAAGGGAGGTAACTGAGAGAGAGTGGTAAGGGAGGTAACTGAGAGAGTGGTAAGGGAGGTAACTGAGAGAGAGTGGTAAGGGAGGTAACTGACAGAGAGTGGTAAGGGAGGTAACTGACAGAGAGTGGTAAGGGAGGTAACTGAGAGAGAGTGGTAAGGGAGGTAACTGAGAGTGGTAAGGGAGGTGACTGAGAGGGTGGTAAGGGAAGTGACGGAGAGAGAGTGGTAAGGGAGGTAACTGAGAGAGTGGTATTGGAGGACTGACAGAAGAGATGACAGAAAATAGTCATCTAAGTGCAAAAGAATGAATGAGCCAGAAAAATATAATATAACTGCCAAACAGAATTAAAAACACATAACAGAAATGAGAACACCTTCTCCCCCATCTAGATGGCTACTATGAGAGTTCCACTTTTTTATTAGAAAATATTAATTATCCCACTGTTGTGCAATTTTTTTGCGACTGAGTGAAGATCATCTGTTATAAGTTTGGTGAATGATTAGATCATAATCCTAACCACAAATGATTTCTGCATTGGGTTATTAGCAAACACTGTCCTCAAAAATGAATGCAATGGGCTGTTTCAGTCTTAAGCCATGCAAAATAAAATAAAATAAAATAAAACTCAATTCTTGCAAAATCACCTGTGATTATTACTCAACCTGTAAGATAAGACCCAGCTCAAATGTATTCACCAACATAGAGTATACTGCTAAAATAACAGAGTCCCCTTCAGAGGAATCCTCCCCAAGCTCTTTCGTAGTGTATTAGCCAGGGTTCTTCAGAGCAGCAGAACCAATAAGAGATTAGATATATATTTATTTAATAGGAGACATACTGTGGGCATTGTTTCATGTGATTACGGAGGCCAAGAAGTCCCACGATCTGCCATCATGAAGCTGGATCCAGGAGAGCCCATGGTGAGTCAGAAGTCAGAAGGCCTGCGAGCCAGGGGAGCTGATGGAAATCCTGGTATGGGTCCTGAGGCCTCAGAATCAGGAGCACAGCTGTCTGAGGGTAGAAGAAGATGGATGTCCCACCTCAAGCACAGAGAACAAATTCACCCTTCCTTCACCTTTTTGTTCTATCCAAGTCCTCAATGGATTGAATGACACTCACCCATGTTGGTGAGGGTGATCTCTACCCAATCTACTGATTCAAATGCTAATCTCTTCCAGGAACATCCTCACATCTGGGTGTACCACAGACACACCCAAAAATAATGTGTTACCAGTTATTTGAGTATCCCTTAGCCTAGTCAAGTTGACACATAATATTAATCGTTATACTCAAGGATGGCCCTGTTGGATACAAATAAGGAAAACTCTCCTAGCAGAATCCTGGGGCAGCCATACTGAACTTAATCCACGCTTAAGGAAGTAGTTAACAAACCCGGTGCACATTAAGTTTGCTGGCCCTATGATCTACTTTATTGTCTTCCTCCAGCAAGATGTGCTAGAAGATCTGGGCAAGTGACCTCTGTAGGTTGCTCTTTTTTTTTTTCTTCTTTTTAAAGAGTTTTTTTTTTTTTTTAATTGTGGATATTCTAGTTGTCTTTCATCATTTAATACTTTTTGTACCCTAGAAATAGAACATACACATATTTAATTCATACGAACTGAAGTGGGCTTGAGAGAGGGAAGTATAAGCATCATTTGACTAAGCAAATTAATGCCCAGAGTAAGCAGAAGACAGAAGACACAAACGTGTCATTCTCTCAGTTGGTCTGTTCCCAGGTGCCTCTTATGGTGTGGGCATCTAGCAGTCTGAGTCCAAGCCTAGAGGTCCTACATGCAAGCCAATGACTTTCTCTGGGGGTCAATAGAAGGATGAGCCATCTGTTCCAATGCTGCAAGGTAAATTCTCTAGGTTGGACTTACTGAGAGACAGAACATCAGCCTCCAAGGTGGCTCATAAATGCAATATATTGTGCCTTATGGGCAATATAAGAGATCTTCAACGGTAATCTTGACTATACATGATCTTTGATTTGTAATGCACATTTTAAATTTTTAGAGAATTTTCAATTTTACTAATAGAGCAGAAAACAAAAAATAAAAAGGCTAAATGAAACCAAGTATGGAAGCAAATGGCATGTAAAAAGTAAAGTCGAGGTTCCTCTTCAAAGAGACTTTCCTCCCTGTCTAATTAGGAATAAATAGTAACTTCTCTTAGAAGCAAAATTTATTCAAAGACATGTGCTAACATTCTCAGACATCTGCTAGCCATAATAAAGAAATCAAGGTACTTTGTGTTCTTAGCTCCCACAACGTAGCCTAAATATTTGCCCTGGCATGCTTATACAGGTCCAAGCAAGCATTAGGTCATAGCCTGTTCCTCTTCCTTATTTGGAGGTATTTTTACCTTTCTCAGCATCCCACAATTTACTGCCTCCTTCCTTTATTATCCTCTGCCTTTGCCTCTTTTAGAAAGTTCTAAGCTGCTAGCCAATCGGGACAAATAGAGAATGTGGGGTCCCATTCCAGGCAATGGAAACTGTACACAGCAGTAGGGTAGATGTGTCAGGTTATAAATAACCCTGTCTCCTTTGTTCGGTGTACTCTCGTGGCAAAACTGCTGGTGAGTGTGCCCTTTCTGCAGAAAGTAAAAATGGCCTTGCTGAGAAAATTAAATTTATGTTCAAGTGCTATTTATTTGTGGCACTGGAGAACAAGCATTTCTAACAGGCATGTGAGACATGTTAGAACATACATGTTCTAAAGTTGATAGAAAGGGAAGGAAGGACCAAGGCATCGCAAATATTCATGATTCACTAAATATACATGAGAGACATTAAGCCCTTGACATTGTTGAAGCCTTACATCAGCCACTCATAGTTGATATCATTCTAACCCCGCTTGTCCTTTGCCCCCAAAATGCAAATGAAATTGAGACCTACTCATCAGGCTGATTGATGAGATACAGCTACTGTCATGCATACATGTCCCTGTGTACACTGGTTCCATACACCTTTCATCTGTTGGATCCCTTGCTCAAACATCACCTCTGATCCTTATAACCACACTATCAGAAAGAAAAACTGGCACAGCAAGGGGAAAGACAGGAATATGAACATTGTGTAATCCAGATTCAGGTAGTATGGTCCTTCTACCCTGCTTGCACCTTATCCAAAGGGTGTTAATCTACCTCACTCTTTCCTCTTACTTCTCAGTGAGTGTTTTAAATTTTTTAATAAATTGTGGGATTCTAAATACTTACTTTGGCCCGTGGGTCTTTCCCTGAGATAGCTTTGCCTAAGGCCTAGGCGGCTACCATTGCCCCAAGGTAATTTCTCATACAACAGGAGCTGACCTTAGAACCTTTGCAAAAGATATGATTGTTTTGTTTTGAGGGCTGTTACATTTGTCATTTAGCCCATAGATTGCAAAATTATATGCAACTACATCCAGACCTGATCAATTGAGATTCTCGAAATGAAAGATAGATGTAGTAGCTGGTCATGTCTTTTACTTGTTTCTCATTGAGTAGGCAAGGTGTCTACGTGGGAAAACTGCACTATGCTAGACAAGAGAATTTATGAAATTAGACTATGGAAAGAAATATGCATGTGCTCTACTATGAGATTGTCCGCCTGGTAGATCTCCTTCTCCTGGAAACTGCCCCATAGCATCCACATATCTGGCATGAAAGCTGCATTTTCTTATAATAGTCCCATTGCCTTGATTTTAGTTGATTGGTTTAGGGATGAGTACTCAAACTAAGCTAAACCAGTAAGTCTCTTTCCTGGGATTTACAAATTTAGAACCCCCCAAAATTGAGGTTAATTCCTCTTCAATATATAGACTTGTATGGTGTATTCCTACAGATTGGAGTATATAGGCATACTTTGTTTCATTGTGCCTCACCTTATTGCACTCTGCAGCTTCTGCATTTTACACAAATTGAAGATATGTGTGGCAACCCTGCATCAAACAAGTCTATTGGAGCCATTTTCCCAACAGCATGCGCTTACTTTATGTCTCTATCACATTTTGATAATTCTCACAGTATTTCAAACTTTTTCATTAATTATTACAACTGTTATGGTGATCTGTGATCTGTGAACTTTGATCACTATTGTAATTGTTTAGGGGCACCACAAACCACACCCATATAAGATGGTAAACTTAATAAACATGTGTGTTCCTACTGATCCACTGACCAGTTGTTTCTAGTCTCTCTGACTCTCCTCAGACCTCTCTATTTCCTGAGACACAACAATATTGGAAATTAGGCCAATTAATAACCCTAGAATGGCCTCCAAGTGATCAAGTGAAAGGAAATGTCACACGTCTCTCACTTTAAAACAAACCTAAAATTGATTAAGCTTAGTGAGGAAGACATATCAAAAGCTGAGATAAGCTGAAAGCTATGCTTCTTGTGACAAAACAGCCTTAGATTGGAAGGAGATACATTTAGGACTTTCATAGCTAGAGAGAAGAAGGCAGTGGCTAGTGTCAAAAGACAAGCTGACTCTCTTGTTAGGGGCTAAAGCAGCTGGTGACTTTAAAGTGGAAGCCAATGTTCATTTACCATTCTGAAAATCCTAGAGCCCTTAACAATTATGCTCAATCTATTCTGCCTGTGCTCTATAAATGAAACATCACAGCCTGAAGGAGAAAGCACATCTGTTTACAGCATAGTTTACTGAATATTTTAAGTGCACTGTTGAGACCCACTGCTCAGAAAAAATTCCTTTCAAAGTATTACTGCTCTCCAGCAGTGCAACTGGTCACCCAAGAGCTCTGATGAAGATGTACAAGATTAATGTTGTTTCCATGCCTGCTAACACATTGTCTATTCCGCTGTCCATGGATTACAGAGTTATTTCTACTTTCTTTTTTTTTTCTTTTTTTTTTTTGAGACGGAGTCTCGCTCTGTAGCCCAGGCTGGAGTGCAGTGGCCGGATCTCAGCTCACTGCAAGCTCCGCCTCCCGGGTTCACGCCATTCTCCGGCCTCAGCCTCCCGAGTAGCTGGGACTACAGGCGCTGCCACCTCGCCCGGCTATTTTTTGTATTTCTTAGTAGAGACGGGGTTTCACCGTGTTAGCCAGGATGGTCTGGATCTCCTGACCTCGTGATCCGCCCATCTCGGCCTCCCAAAGTGCTGAGATTACAGGCTTGAGCCACCGCGCCCGGCCTCTACTTTCAGGTCTTATTTAAGAAATACATTTCAAAAGGCCTTAGCTACCATGTATAGTGAGTTCTCTGATGGATCTGGGCAAAGTGAAAACTTTCTGGAAAGGATTCACCATTCTAGATGTCATTAAAAACATCCATGATTTGTGGGAGGAGGTCACTATATCAACATTAACAGGACTTTGGAAGAAGCTGATTCCACCCCTCATGACTTTGAAGGGTTCAAGACTCCAGCAGGGGAAGTAACTATAGATGTGCCAGAAATAGCAAGAGAACTAGAATTTGAAGTGGAGAACTAGAATTTGAAGATATGATTGAATTGTTGCAATCTCATAATGAAACTTGAACAATAAGGAGTTGCTTCTGATGGATGGGCAAAGGAAGTGTTTTGTTTTTTGAAACGGGGTCTTGCTCTGTCACCTAGGCTGGAGTGCAGTGGTGCAATCATAGCTCACTGTAACCTCAAACTCCTCGGCTCAAACAATCTTCCTACCTCAGCCTCCCAATTAGCTAGGAGTACAGGTGCATGCCACCACATCTGGCTAACTAAAAAAAAATTTTTTTCGTGGAGATAGCATCTCACTATGTTGCCTAGGCTGGTCTTGAACTCCTGGTCTTAAGTGAGTCCCTTACCTTGACTTCTCAAAATACTGGGATTATAGGCATATACCACACCCAGCCAAAAATAGTTTCTTGAGATGGAATCTACTCAAGATAAACATAAAGGTGAAGATGCTGGGAACTTTGTTGAAATGACAACAAAGAACTCAGAATATGACATAAAGTTAATTGATAAAGCAGCAGCAGGCTTTGAGAGGAATGACTCCAATTTTGAAAGACATTCTACTGTGGGTAAAATGCTATCAAACAGCATTGTATGCTACAGAGAAATCTTTTGTGAAATAAAGAGTCAATTGATGCATCAAACTTCATTGTTGTCTCATTTTTTAAGAAATTGCTGTAGCCACCCCAACCTTCAGCAACCATTTTGCTCAGTCAGCAGCCATCAACATTGAGGCAAGGCCCTCCACCAGCAAAAAGACTATGACTCGCTGAAGGTTCAGATGATCATTAGCACTTTTTAGCAATACAGTATTTTTAATTTTTATTTTTTTTAGATATAACGCTCTTGTACACTTAACTGACTATAGCAGGGATGTCCAATCTTCTGGCTTCTCTGGGCCACACTGGAAGAAGAATTGTCTTGGGCCACACATAAGATACACTAACACTAGCAATAGCTGATGTGCTAAAAAAAAATTACAAAAACATCTCATAATGCTTTAGGAAAGTTTACAAATTTGTGTTTGGCCACATTCAAAGCTGTTCTGGGTTGCGTGTAGCTTGCGGGCCATGGATTGGACAATCTTGGATCACAGTATAGTGTAAACTTAACTTTTATATGTACTGAGAAACCATAAAATGTGTGTGACCCACTTCATTGTGATGGTCTGGAACTGATCCCACAATATACCCACATACTCTGAGGTATGCCTATATTGGGATTTCAACCTGATCCCTTAGGTTCTGGAGCCAGATTACTTAGATTTGAGTATCAGAAGAACTCAGTAAATCTTAGCTATCTTTACTCTTTACAAGTTGGGATACAGTTTTTTTTTTTTTTTTTTGAGATGGAGTCTTGCTCCATCACCCAGGCTGGAGTGCAGTGGCGTGATCTTGGCTCACTGCAACCTCCGCCTCCCGGGTTCAAGCAATTCTCCTGTCACAGCCTCCTGGATAGCTGGGACTACAGGTGCCTGCCACCATACCCAGCTAATTTTTGCATTTTTAGTAGAGATGGGGTTTCACCCTATTGGTCAGGCTGGTCTCACACTCCTGACCTCAGGTGATCCACCCACCTCTGCCTCCCAAAATGCTGGGATTCCAGGCATGAGCAACTGTACCCGGCTAAGATAAAGTATTTTATTTTTCCCAAATATGACTTCAACATTTATTTTTTGAGCATATACTATATTCCAATCATTAAGTTAATCTTAGAAGAAAAATAGTAGATATGATTGCTGCCTTCATGGAACTTATGGTTTAGCAAGGAGGCAGACATTATATAAATTATCAGATATATGCTTATCACAAATAAGCATAAATATGAGCTGCAGACAGTCCCCAACTTGAGATTTTTTTACTTTACAACAGTGTAAAGTGATAAATATACAAAAGAAACTGTACTTTACCTATCTATACAACCATTCTATTTTCCACTTTCACAATAAATTACATGAGATATTCAATACTTTACTGTAAAATAGGTTTTGTGTTGGATGATCTTGCCCAACTGTAGGCAAATGTAAAGGTTCTGAGCACATTTAAGGTAGGTCAGTGTGATGTTTGGTAGGTTAGATGTACTAAATGTTTTTTTGGCTGGGTGTGGTGGTGGTTCATGCCTTTAATCCCAGCACTTTAGGAAGCCGAGGAGGGCAGTTAACTTGCAGTCAGAAGTTTCAGACAAGTCTGGGCAATGTGGTGAAACACCATCTCTACTAAAAATACAAAAATCAGGTGGGCATGGTGGTGCACGCCTGTAATTCCAGCTACTAGGGAGGCTGAGGCAGGAGAATCGCTTGAACCCAGGAGACAGAGGTTACAGTGAGCTGAGATTGTGCCACTGCACTCCAGCCTGGGAGACAGAGTGAGACTCCATCTCAAATAAATAAATAAATGCATTTTTGACATGATATTTTCAACTTACGATGGGTTTATTGCAATATAACTCCATCATAAGTTGAGGAGCATCTGTATAAGAAGTGCCATGAAGCTCAAACAGAAGGTGGTATGAGAGGATATAATCAGAAGACCAACCTAGTCGTCCTTAAGAAAGCAATGATTGAAAGATAAGAGTTAGGGGAAGTTGGAGAAAGCTTTTCAGGTGAGGGGATACGTGCAAAGGCCCCAAAATGGGAAAAACTCTGGTGACTTAGGAAATGAAAATAGGTCAGTTGGCTTGGATATAGTGAGAGGAGGAAAGTGGCCTGAAAGGAGGCTGCAGAGATGGGGACCAAATCATGTAGGACCTTACAAAAGGAGTAGGATCCCAAAGACTCAAGGTCTTGGGGGTCAGGTTAAGGACTTTGGATCAGGATGGTAGTGGTTGAGAAAGGAGAAAAGTGGCAACAATTAAGATATTATTTGGTAAAAGGGAAAGAATCAAGCATTTATCCTGCTTTCCTATATAAACAATATCACTAGGTAATCAAATAACCAAAAAGGGGCAATTTCCCTTGGTAGAAACATTGTACAATAGCTCGTAAATGAAGAATGATAGCATTATATCACCACTTAAAAACTCCTAATGAATGAATTGATCTAGGCTTTTCTCATCAATGGCTGCCAACATCACAAAAAGGAGGACACGCATACACCGTGTGTCTCTCAGTGGAAAAGTACACTGCCACCTATAAAGTAACATTGCCAAAAATTAAACTTGAATTTGATAAAACATTTAGACCCTACTGCCAAATTACACAAAATGCAGATAAGGGAACATAAATACACCACAGGGATGCAGCTGACAAAATCCAGATTGTGGCAAACACTATAGGGCAAACAACCTAGTCCCTTTTTAGAAATGCTGGGAAAAAAAGAGAGAGGGAAAACAATGCAGAGGACTTAACCGCTATACCAGCCAAACATGGCACAGCTCCTCATTGAAACTGCAAAAAAGAAATATATGGCAGATCCGTACACACAGAAAGTAGCTAAGTTAGTGGTTCCTAGGGCCGAGGAGTTGGGGGAAAATGGGAGTGACTGCTAACAGGTATGTGTTTCTTTCTGGGTAGTGAGAACGTTATAAAATTGATTATGGTAATGGTTGCACGGCTCTGTGAATATGCCAAAGCCATTTAATTGCGTACCTTAAATGGGTGAATTATATGGTATGTGAATTATATCTCAAGGAAGCTGAGATATGTATATGTATGTGTCTATATATGTGCATCTAAATGTAAAAGAAGAGACCTGAGGATTCAAAGGATATCAGCTAAGGAATGGAGTACAGTATTTCTACACAGAAGAAATAATATACATAGTGGAGAAAGAGCATAGCATTTTAGAAGATGTTAAAAAAAAAAAAAAAAAAAAAACTGCTGGTAGTGGTGGCTCATGCCTGTAATCCCAGCACTTTGAGAGGCCGAGGCGGGCAGATCATAAGGTCAGGAGTTTGAGACCAGCCTGGTCTCAAATGTGCTGAAACCCCGTCTTTACTAAAAATACAAAAATTAGCTGGGTGTGGTGGTGTGTGCCTGTAGTCCCAGCTACTCAGGAGGCTGAGGCAGGAGAATCGCTTGAACCTGGGAGGCAGAGGTTGCAGTGAGCCGAGATCCCACCACTGCATTCCAGCCTGGCGACAGAGTGAGACTCTGTCTCAAAAAAAAAAAAAAAAAACAAAGAAAAGAAAAAACAAAACCGCCTCTGCAACTGGCATGTTTCCTGAAAAAGCATAGTCAAGAGATGAAGCTCAAGACACTGAAAGGTCCCAGATTGCGTAGTGGTGTGAAAGCCATGCTAAGGGTTTGGGACTTTATCCTGGGAGCAATAGGAAGCCATTGTTGGCTGACATGACTGCTATGCATTACAACTCTGGCGACCACGTAGAGAATGAGGAAAAGGGAGAATGCATTTGGGAAACCACATGAGTGGTATTATAATTCTCCAGGCATAAGCTAGTATCATTTTATTTTAGGACGGCGGCAGTGGAGAGGGACAGATTCAACAGGACTTGTTGATGGATTGGAATTGAGATACAATAATGAAGTAGCAAAGTCAATCTGCTCCATTGGGTAAATGGTAAAATGTGAACACCAGAAGATGTATAAATTTTAGGGTAAGAGAGTAAATTTAATTTTTTATATATGTAGTTGTATAATCCTATAAGGAAGCAAGGGCAGGTAGAAAGCATTCATGCCTTAATGCTAATGCTTTTGGACTAAATAACTAAGTTTCCATTCAGTTCTAATGGTCTTCCACAAGGAAGTGCCATCTTTTGCAGAATTTAGTCCCCCAGACAGCTCGTGGCTGAAATATAACTCCTGGAATTTGCCTGGAATTTGAATTCCTCAGAATCATCCACACCGGGTTAATAATTAAAGGTTCCTCACACTGTCTACATTTGTTTGTTTCACCTGTGTACAGGATTCTGATTTCACAAAATCCTCCCAGCAGTATTATTTAACCTAATGTCAAAGAAAGGTGTGTATATTCCAGCAACCCAGAGGCAAGTCTCTACCAGCTCAAGAAGGAAAAAGGTGGGAGGCTGCAGAAGCCACAGAAACTGACCCTGCCCAGAGCCAAAACAGACAAGAGGGCTCCTGCAAAGTTAATCTTCTTTGAATTTTTTCTCACACCCTCTCCAAGCATCTAGCATTGAACTCTTAAGGGCCTCACAGTCACCTGTTAGTTAATAAAATCTTCAGATCTGAGGTGGGGGTGGAGTGGAAGGATGATAAAATATTTAAATGTTAAATGAGAAAGAAAAGCAGGAAAAGGCTCAGCCTGTAATCCCAGCACTTCGGGAGGATCGCTTGAGCCCGAGTTCACACAGCAAGACCCATCTCTACAAAAAAGTTTTAAAATTAGCCAGGCATGGTGGCACGCTTGTAGTCCTAGCTATTTGGAAAGCTGAGGCCAGAGGATGCTTGTGCCCAGGAGTTTGAGGCTGTATTCAGCTATGATTGCACCACTGCACTCCTGGATGGCACAATGAGAGCCTGTCTCCCAAAAAAAATTTTTTAAGTGGGAAAAGCAGAGGAGACAAGGGAATAATCTAAGGGAAAAAAAGTTTTTAAATGATAAAAGCCATGTATGACAAACCCGCAGCTAATATCACACTAGACAGGAAAACATTGAAAGCCTTTCCACTAAGATCTGGAGCAAGACAAAGATACACATTTTCACCACTAAGATCTGGAACAAGACAAAGATACACATTTTCACCACTCCTATCCAACATAGTTCTGGAAGGCTTCACCAGAGCAGTTAGGCAAGAGAAAGAAATAAAGGGCAACTGAATTGGAAAGGAAGAAGTCAAATTATCCTTGCTTGCAGATGACTTGTTCTTATATTTAGAAAAACCTAAAGACTCCATCTCTCAGAACTTTGATGAACGAATTCAGTTAAGTTGCAGGATACAAAAATCAATTTCTTTTCTTTTCTTTTTTTTTTTTGGAGACGGAGTCTTGCTCTGTCACCAGGCTGGAGCGGCACCATCTCGGCTCACTGAAACCTCTGCCTCCTGGGTTCAAGCGATTTCTCACCTCAGCCTCCTGAGTAGCTGGGACTACAGGCACATGCCACCGTACCCAGCTAATTTTTTTGTATTTTTAGTAGAGACGGGGTTTCACTATGTTGGCCAGGCCAGTCTTGAACTCCTGACCTCGTGATCCGCCTGCCTCGGCCTCCCAAAGTGTTGGGATTACAGGCGTGAGCCACCGTGCCCAGCCTAGTTGATTTTCTATATACTAACAGCCATCAATCTGAAAAAGAAATCAAGAAAACAATCTCATTTACAATAGCTACAAAAAAGCAAAATAAAATACCTAGAATAAATATAAGCAAAGAAGTGAAAAATCTCTACCCGGAAAAGTATAAATATTGATGAAAGAAGATGAAGAGAACCAAAAAAAAAAAAAAAGAAATCTCATTGAAAGAATTAATATTGTTAAAATATCCATACTACCCAAAGCCACCTACAGGTACAGTGCAATCCCTACCAAAATATCAATGACACTCATCACAGAATTAGAAAAAACAATCCTAACGTTTGTATGGAACCACAAAAGACCCTGAAAAGCTAGGGCAATTCTGAGCAAAAATAACAAAGCTAGAGGCATTCCTCTACCTGACTTCAAGTTGTACTACAAAAGAAAGCAAATTTTTGTGTCAGTGTAGTAGTTGAAGAGCTGCCACCGCAGCCCCTGGAGAAACACTTAGAAAAGACTTGCCTCATGGTCTTTATTGACTGACTATCCTGTTAAAGGCACTGGAAGAGGTAGATAGGATTTGACTACTTCATTTCCACCCTGATTCTCGTCCAGTTGCTTACCACCTACATAGATTCTCACATATTCTTTACCAGGGCCCCAGCTCCTGCCCTTTCCTGAGCCCTGCTCTGTGGCCGCCAGTCCTCTCCCAGGTAAGCATTTCGCCTTCTATCTCTTCCCCTCTTCAAATCTTAGTGCAAAAGTTTCTGGGCCTAATTCGCATCTTTCTGATTTTTCTCATCTCTGAAATGGGAATAATAGAAATGATAGTGGGAATAATAATAGAAACTTGTGATAAAACCTGTGCATTACAGTTGCTGTGAGGATTAGATAATATTATACATACTTGAAAACTTGTTGGAAACTGCGAAGGACTATAAAAACAGAAGTTGTTTTTATTGCCTTTATTCCTAAAGAAGATTTCAAGAGTCAGGGTGTTCAGGTGCTTGGCTGCTTGTCTCTCAAAGAGTGAATTAATGTGAGATGCTGCCAAGTGTTTCAAAAGGAAAATCCACTCTACTTCAGCGGGACGTCCACCCACCTCGCACAGAACCCTCTGGAAAGAAGTCTTTCGGTTTGCAAGCTGGAGGTGTGGGAAAACACAAAGCGCCCAAGGTGCACCTGCCTGCACCCCGCCCGCCCCCAGGCACCTGGGGCGCTGCCGCCTGCAGGCCCGGGCGCCCGTATGACCTCCGGGGGCGGTGCGGAGAGCGCTTGCCCGCCCGGCCAGGGGAAACCAAGACTCAGGGCCGTAGGAGTTTTAACTCCGAGGTTGATTGATTTTGCAGTTGACCAAGAACTTCAAAACCCCCGGGCGGTACCGGTTACTTCGCGATGGCCCGCACACTTCCTCCGGGAAGGCCAGGGAAGTAAGTGATGGTGTAGTAAAAATGACAGATGCACGGTTGTGGAAGAAGTTAGGTATACTTTTGGAGCAGCTCTAGGTGTCCCTGTGTTGGAGGAACGAGAGGGACCTGGGAGTCCATTTCTCCACTCATCTCAAGAGCCGCACGTCCTGCCAGGTCACCGAGGCAAGTGCTAGAATGGCAGACAGCAAGCACTGCGAGGAAGCCCGAGGAGCCACGCACTCCAGACACCCGCCGCAGGTCGCAGTCCGCCCACGACGGGGGCGCGGGCTCACCTGTCTGCGGGGCGGCCCTTGGCAGGCCTGTTTCCATGGGTGAACAATGGGCACCCTACCAACTAACCTCTCTCGCCGAAGAGGGGCTGAAGTGTTTCGATTTCGACCTTGCTACAAAACTACCCGAGAAAATAGGAGTTATGTTTTTAATTCGATAAAAAAAACATGCTGTAAGCGTGACTCCTGCGGAGAAATGCTTCTCAGGTGTGATTGGGAAATTGGGTAAGAGGACGGCTTAGAGGAAGGACAAATGGGACAGGGCTTACGGGGCATATGAACGTAAATCTGCACCTGTGAACACATATGCAAAAATACAGTGTCAAAACTCACGGCCTCTCTGGGTCACGCAGGCTCTACCGTCTAAGGAGACGGAGTCACCCACAGTGCAAGTCCCGACGGTCAGGAGGGCCCATTTTCTGCGCTTGCGCAATCATCACGTTTCCCCTCCCCGCCCTGAGCCCCGCCCCCGAGCTCGCTCCGCCCCGCCCCCTTCTCCTCCCCTTCCCCAGTCAGGCCGCCCGCGCAGAGCATTGTGGGACACAAACAAAGTGCCCCCAAACAGGCTGGAGTGAGCGGAGCGGCAACGGCGGCGGCGCCGGCCCGCAAGCGCGCGGCGGCGGCTCCCTCCCAACCTCCCCCTCCCCTCCCCTCAGTCCCCTTCCCCTTCCCCACCCCGCCCCGCTGGGAACACGCGAGCCGTCGCCGCGCTCCCCAAACAGCCGCCTGCCCTCGGCCAACCGTCCCCAACGGCCGCCCGCGCGCGGCTCCCGGGCCCCCTGGCTCCTCCCCTCTGGCCCCTCCGAGCGCTGGGGTGCTTCCCTCCCCGCCTCCTCGCACTCCCACCTCGCGGGCACGCCGGTGGGCTGTGCCGCCATGCCCCAACCACAGGCTGCTCACGGGCCTAGGCGCGGCGGCCCGAGATAGGGGCCCCTGAGCCTCCCGGGGGAGGAGAGAGGCAGCGAGCCGCGCGCTCCGCCCCCTCCCCCCGGGCCGCCGCCGCCGCCGCCGCCTCGCCGCCCCAGCCTGGCGGGAGAAGGAGGAGGAGCAGCAGGCCTCCGGGCCCGGCGCCGCCGCCCGCAGGTAACGGGGAGGGGAGGGCGGGCTCCGGTCGCGCGGGGGGCGGCCCCTGCACGCTGCCCGGGTTTGACACCGCGTGGCCCCCACCTGGCGCCGGAGGGAGTGGAGAGCGGGTCTGTCACCCTGGTCCGCGCCGGGAGACACCCCACGGGATCCCCTCGGTGGCATTTAATCCTTCTGGGAGGAGACCGGCCTTGGGCCCCACGGTCCCGGAGCAGTTACCCCGACCTTCCGGGGAGCTGCCTGTCCTTTGCACGCTCATTTGCCCAACACCCTAACCCGGAGCGGCCGGAGGTGTTGCCACCTCTCACCTGGTCGAACCCGGGAGGTTCAGACCTGTTTTTTTTTTCTCCTCCTTTCCCCTTTTGCTTTTTCTCTGGTACAGGAAAGAAAAAGATGGCACTTCTTTAAAAAAAAAAAAAAAATATATATATATATATATATATGTGTATGTGTATATACACACACACACACACACAAACACCTTTTTTTCTTTCCTTCCTGAGGATCACTCTGCATCTAGTCGTTTTATTGCTGGCCTAATCAGAAAAAGGGGTTACCTCGAGAAATGACAGGTACGTTAGAACTGATTAAAGGAAATTGCGTCCATGTGAGTTCTATGAATCCAAGCAGAATTTAGAATAAAACCCTGTAATTGTGTGCTTTTTTTGGAACTTACAGAAATGAAGACAAAAACTTAATTTCTTTTTTAGCATGTAAGTAGATAATGTCTTGAAGTCAGGAAGAAATTCTCTGTAACTTCCACTTATTTTCTTAGTGTTTTATTTGAAGATCGGCTAATACCGGAAGCAAGCTGCACAATTTTGATTTCCTTTTCTCTAGGTGTTCAGTTGGAATTCTTGGGTTTAAAAAATACTGTATAAATCTTCATTTCCCCCATTACTTCACTGGGACTGTCAGTGGATTAATAATAATTTTACCTAATGTAGTTCCCCCTTCTCATAGAATGTGAATATAATGAACGTTGTACTGTAGTTTTGTATTTTGGGATTATTAGTAATATATTGATTATGAAAACCAGATTTATTTATTTTGTGCAGTACTGCTTGGCATTTTTGCATTTGTACTTAATTCTCAGAACAACCTAGTGATGCAGATATTGTTACTTGAATTTTATAGAAGTGACAAACTCAGTGATACGAAGAATTATAACTTGCCTTAAGGACACACGAGTAGTAAGATAGTTTAGATTTCAACCCAAATATAATTCCGGTGTAGGTGTACTTTCGGGTACTTTCTACTGTACTTCTCAATAGAAGTACAATTTTATTAACTTTGTTATGAAAAATTTTAGTCTTGCAGAGGTTGGTTCTATACAGTTGTGATCGGTTATTCATGCAATGAATAAAAATGCTAATCAATGCAATGAATAACCAATTCAGTGGTTCGCATTTTTGCCATATTGTTTCCCGTCTTTCTCTGTATGTGTGTAATTATTTGAAAGTAAGCTGCAAACACCTTAATCCTCAAATGTTTCAACACGTGTTTCCTCAAAATAGGGACATTCTCCTACTAACCCCAGTATCATTATTAATGCCTATTAAAATTAACAACTCCATCTTCAAAATTCCTCAGTTGTTCCAAAGTGTCTTTGAGGGTTCCGCCCCCAGCTGTAGTCAGTCAAGATTCATGCATTGATTGCATTTGGTGATTAAGTCTTTAGTGTTTTTTGTAAAATGAAGAGTATCCATCCCCTCTCCTTTTTGCAGGGGAAATTGAATAGGATGAATGTTCCCTCCCTCCTTTTTTCTTGACACCTAATTGACCAAACCAGTTGTCTTGTAAAATATACCCACATTCTGGATTTGTGCCCTCCTAATGTCATTTCATTTATTCCTCTTTCTCCCCGAATTTCCTATTAACTGGAAGTTAGGTGTAAAGGAAGGCTTAATTAGCTTAAAGTAAAACTTCCTTTGGCAAAAATATTTAATAGGTGATGCTATGTACCTCCTATTGCATAACATAGGAGGCACATAATGTCAGATTCCCACACTATTAATGATGCTAAATGTGACCATTTGATGAAAGTCTGACTGCTGATCTGTTGTAAAGGTGTGGTTTGCCAGCTTGTGATTAACATGTAATCTTGGGGTAATACTGGGACACTAAGCAAATACCCAGGTTCTGACAACCTTTTGCCTAGCACCCATGATGACTTTTGCTTAAATCAGTTGTTTTATTGGAGATTCTCTCTAAGGAAGAGATTTCCTTCATTAAATGCAGGTAAATAAACTATTGTTCTTCCCCAAAATGCAAATTAAATGTTAAATTTAATCTCTTTTCAATATTCAGAGTAAAGAGCTGGAGAAATAGCCACCCCCATTGATGACATACAAGATGTTTTTTGGGGGAGGGGTGAATGATACCACTTCAGACTCTGATGGATTTTAATTTATTCCTTGTTTTATAACCAGCTACAGTCATTTTTCTTTTTAATGACCAAATTGTCCCAGATTTGGTCAGTAGGATCCATTTCAGGCAGACTCTTGTGTGTTTGACACCCCTGCGCCCCGTTAACCTTGGAGTGCTTTCTGACACAAGTTACTCCAGGGTCTGTCTTATCCTTTCTTTGCTCACCTCTGGAAAGGGCTGTTTATCCAAGGAGTCTTGGTTCTTTTTAGTGAGAAATCATATATAGAAACCAAGTTCTGGATGTTTTTCATATTCATTGCTGCTGCAGTATCTTTGCTTCTAGGTGCTTTGAGAGGAGAGAACTAAGAAAAAGTTTTTTGCTTGTTTAATCATGAGTTCAGAGTGATATTCCAGTTCCTATTTAGCAAGCAGACTTTTTCTTCCTTGACTCTATGTTTTTCTTGTCTTAAATGAAAATCTTGGTATTTAATTCAATTAATAAGCTGGCCAAGCACGGTGGCTCATGCCTGTAATCCCAGGACTTTGAAAGGCCGAGGCAGAAGGATTGCTTGAGCCCAGGAGTTCAAGGCCAGTCTGGGCAACATGATGAGACCCCATCTCCATAAAAAATTAAAAAATGAACCAGGCATGGTGGTGTGTGCCTTTGTTCCCAGTTGTTCAGGAGGCTGAAGCAGGTGGATTGCTTGAGCCCAGGAGGTTAAGGCTGCAGTGAGCCATGTTCATGCCCCACTGCACTTCAGCCTGGATGACGAGTGAGACCCTGTCTCAAAAAAAAAAATTAATAAACCTATTTACTTTCTCCCACTGTATACATAAAATCATTTTAAAATTGTAGTGCTGGTATTACTAATATCAATAAGCTTCATAAAGTTTAAGATTTCTTTGCATTTTCATATTTAGACTGTATTGTGTGAAGAATGTATAATGAGTACTGCGTCACTTGAAATACTTTTCTTTGGTTATGCTACCAATTTGTTATGGTTCATAGGTTTCAGTTTTTACTTAGGATTTTATTTTTGAATATGTAAAGTATGTAAATAGTGTAGACGTCAAAATAATGTTTTAAAACTCTATTTGGATTAGGCCAGGCGCGGTGGCACACGCCTGTAATCCCAGCACTTTGGGAGGCCGAGGCGGGCGGATCACGAGGTCAGGAGATCGAAACCATCCTGGCTAACACGGTGAAACCCTGTCTCTACTAAAATTAGCCGGGTGTGGTGCTGGGCACCTGAAGTCCCAGCTACTCGGGAGGCTGAGGCAGGAGAATGGTGTGAACCCGGGAGGCGGAGCTGGCAGTGAGCCGAGACCGCGCCACTGCACTCCAGCCTGAGCGACAGAGCAAGACTCCATCTCAAAAACAACAACAAAAACGGTAGTTGGATTAGCCAGACATGGTGGCACATGCCAGTAGTCTCAGCTACTTGGGAGACTGAGGCAGGAGAATTGCTTGAACTGGGGAGGCAGAGGTTGCAGTGAGCCGAAATTGCGCCACTGCACTCCAGCCTGGGTGACAAAGCAGGACTCCGTCTCAAAAGCAAAACAAAACAAAACAAAAAACAGCGATACTTGGATAAACCTCATTAAAATTACTTTTTAAAGATGAAGTAGTGTTTATCTTTACCATCCTTTTAATATCTACTACATTCTCATATCAAGCTCAGAAGAATTAGCAGTAAGACAAATATGTTATGTGAAGCCACATAGAAGTACTTTTAAATTTTAAAATTAGATCCTGCTTCCTCTGGCAAAGAGAAAGAACTAAGACTAATTTTTAGAAGTTAGCAGAGAAGTGGATTCCATGCTTACTTTTTTTTTTTTTTTTTTAAGAGACAGGGGTCTCACTGTGTTGCCCAAGCTGGAGTGCAGTGGCTATTCACAGACTCAGTGCTGCTACTGATAAGCATGGGAGTTTTGACCTGCTCTGTTTCTGACCTGGCCCAGTTCTCTCCTCACTAGGCAACCTGGTGGTCCCTCACTTCCAGGAGGCCACCATGTTGATTCCTAATTTAGTGCAGACACCCAATTGGCATAGGATACTACAGCCCAGAACTTCTGGGCTCAAGCGATCTTTCTGCCTCAGCCTCTTGAGTAGGTGGGACTACAGACACACACCACTGTGTCCGGCTCTTTTTGTTTTTTAAATAGAGATGATTTCTCACTATGTTGTCCAGGCTGATCTCTCAAACTACTGAGCTCAAGTGATCCTGCTGCCTTGGCCTCCCAAAGTGCTAAGATTACACGCATAAGCCTATAGCCATAGGCCTAGATACCACATTTTTAAATAAAAATTTCATAAAAGTAGAACTGTAGCTTTTACTTAAATCATGTCTTTAAAGAGGCATGTAGTTGGTAGAGGTTTTATGACTCCATCTACTTTTTGAACGTTTTTTTGTTTGTTTGTTTTTGAGATGCAGTCTCCCTCTGTTGCCCAGGCTGGAATGCAGTGGCTTGATCTCGGCTCACTGTAGTGCACCGCTGTCCCCTAGGTTCAAGCGATTCTCCTGCCTCAGCCTCCCTAATAGCTGGGATTACAGGCGTGTACCACCATGCCCAGCTAATTTTTGTATTAGTAGAGATGGGGTTTCACCATGTTGCCCAGGTTGGTCTCGAGCTCCTGACCTCAAGTGATTCACCTGCCTTGGCCTCCTAAAGTGCTGGGATTACAGACGTGAGCCACCGCATCCAGCTGACTCCATCTACGACAAAACTGGAATAAATATGCTTTGTACAGATAAAAAGGCATTTGGATGTGTGATCAGTGGAGATAACACATTTTGTTTGGGTTGGACCGAATTTGATAGAAATTCATAATTACGTGATCTCAAATGAAGTTTTAAGAGGGAGCAGTGTTCTGCTTACTTTAGATGTAAAGTAAGCAGAGCACAATTAGGCAATTTATCAGCCTCCTGTCAACCAAGTGCTGAAAAGCAAAACTGTGCGTGTAGTGTGTTTTCCTGTGTTCATCCTCAGTGTCAGGTCACACTAGCTGGGACTGGTGTTACAGGCGGTAAAGGAATTTACCAAGGCAATTGTAGGTAAAGAAGGGCAGATTTATTAAAGAAAGTATGAAAGTGGGTTGGTTGCAAGGGTGCAACGGGCAGATCAGCAAGAGAGAAGCTGACTGCCAGGAGACAGTGGCTTGCTGGGGATTTTATAGGATGATGCTTCTGCTGTGTGCTGCAGAGAGGGCTATGTGCAGTACTGATAAGGCCAAGGTTGCAGTGAGCTAGCTTGCATTTTTCTGTCAGCCAAGAGTCTGGTGATAAGTTGAGTGCGGAAAACTTGTGAGTTATTTGTGCAGGAGGGCTGTGTGTCTTGGACCATGAAGAAAGGCAGACTTATACCTTATCTGCTTTTTCTTTTTGCTGTGCCCTTTTCCCACCAGCCTGACTCCTTTTCCCTTATTAGGACTCCACAATCACTGCTTTCAATAATAGAGTGAATATCTAGTTCCATTAGGGAGTGGAGTGGGAAGATGGAGAATGCTTGCACTTGGACCCATTCACCCTCATTCTGCCTTTAATCTCAGTAAAATACATATACTACCCAAGGTTCTTAGAACACATAAGGTGATGAAAAAGAGTACTACAAACAGTTGCATGGGTATGTGTAGCCATGTAGCAGCTAGAACCTGTTGTGTAAGCTGAATGAACTAATGCAGTGTTGATAATGATGCTAACATTTGTTATGCCCTTTCTGTATGCCAGCTGTGCTGAACATTTTATACGTTATCTTATTTAAATCTCACATTAACCCTTTGACATTGCTACTAGTATCTTATTTTGCAGTAAGGAAACTGATACCTAGAAGCATTAAATGACTTGCCTAGAGTGTCACAGTAAGTGGCCGGCCCAGGTTTCAAACTCAAGGCTGTTTAGAGTTAGCACTTAGCTGCTTTGCTCCACCTCACAACTAAATGTAACCAGTCATAAAAATTGAATATATTTTCCGTCACCATGAATAGGGAACTACAGGACAGATGCTGTAACAACCTCAAAGATTACAATGGAGATATGTTATGAAAAATGTGTCATTAGGCGATTGTGTCGTTGTATAAACTTCATAAAGTGTACTTAGACAAAACTTGATGGTATGGCCTACTCTACATCTAGATTATATGGTATAGCCTATTGCTCCTAGGCCACATATCTGGACAGCATGTTACTGTACTGAATGCTGTAGGCTTTTGTAACACAGTTGAAAGTGTACGTATATCTAAGCATATCTAAACCTAGAAAAGGTGCGGTAAAAAAATGGTATTAACAGGGTTGGGTGTGGTGGCTCATGCCTCTAATCCCAGCACTTGGGGAGGCTGAGGCGCGTGGATCACCTAAGGTCAGGAGCTCGAGACCAGCCTGACCAGTATAGTGAAACCCCGTCTCTACTAAAAATACGAAAATTAGCCAAGTGTGGTGGCATGCACCTGTAGTCCCAGCTACTCGGGAGGCCAAGACAGGAGAATTGCTTGAACCTGGGAGGCGGAGGTTGCAGTGAGCCGAGATCACACCACTGCATTCCAACCTGGGTGACAGAACGAGACTCTGTCTCAAAAAAAAATAATAATATGGTATTATAATATGGGACTCTTGTGGTATTTGTGGTCTATCATTGAGGGACACATGCCACGCATGATTGTATATCATTTTCCTTTCTAATAGATGTGGGAGTTTCTGATCCCTTGCTTCAGAAACTGCATTTAGATACCGCTTTAAAAGGCATTTTAAAAGTAGAGTATCAGAAATCAAGATGGATTGATGGATGGATAGGTATGTGATGAAACAATTACAGTAGAATGTTAATGGTAGGATCTACGTATGGCTATTCAGGTATTCAACTATAATTTTTCTTTTTTTTTTGCTTGTTCTTTGATTTTTTTTTTTTTTTAATTTTGATAGTTTTGGGGGAACAGGTGGTTTTTGGCTATATGGATAAGTTCTTTAGTGGTGATTTCTGAGATTTTGGTGCACCCGTCACCTGAGCAGTGTACACTGTATCCAATGTGTAGTCTTTAATCCCTCACCCCACTTCCACCCTTCCCTCCAAGTCCCCAGAGTCCATATGCTTTTGCATCCTTGTAGCTTAGCTCCCACTTATAAGTGACAACATACAACATTTGGTTTTCCATTCCTGCGTTACTTCACTTAGAATAATGGCCTACAACTCTATCCAAATTGCTGCAAAGGCCACTATTTCATTCCGTTTTCATGGTGTAAACCACATTTTCTTTATCTGCTCATTGGTTGATGGGCCATATTTTTGCAATTGTGAATTGTGCTGCTATAAACCTGTGTACATGTGTCTTTTTCATATGACTTCTTTTCTTTTGGGTAGATACCCAGTAGTGGGATTGCTGGATCAAATGGTGGTTCTACTTTCAGTTCTTTTTTTTTTTTTTTTTTTTTTTTTGAGGTGGAGTTTCGTTCTTGTTGCCTAGGCTGAAGTGCAGTGGCGCAATCTCGGCTCACTGCAACCTCTGCCTCCTGGGTTCAAGCAGTTCTCCACCTCAGCCTCCCAAGTAGCTGGGATTACAGGCATGCACCACTACGCCGGCTAATTTTGTATTTTTAGGAGAGATGGGGTTTTCCATGTTGGTCAGGCTGGTCTCGAACTCCCGACCTCACGTAATCCTCCCGCCTCAGCCTCCCAAAGTGCTGGGATTACAAGCGTCAGCCATCGCACCCAGCGTACTTTAGTTCTTAAAGGAATCTCCATACTGTTTTTCATAGTGGCTGTACTAGTTCACATTTCCACCAGCAGTGTGTAAGTGTTCCCTTTTCACTACAGTCATGCTAATATTTATTATTTTTTAATTTTTAAATTATAGCCATTCTTATAGGAGTAAGGTAGTATCTATCTCATTGTGGTTTTAATTTGCATTTTCCTGATAATTAGAGATGTTAAACATTTTTTCATGTGTTTGTTGGCTGTTTTTATATCATTTGAGTATTGTCTATTCATGGTTTTTTTTACCCACTTTTTGATGAGATTGGTGGGGTTTTTTGTTTTTGTTGTTGTTGTTGTTGTTTTGCTGGTTTGTTTGTATTCCTTGTAGATTCTGGATATTAGTCCTTTGTTGGATGCATCGTTTGCAAAAATTTTATACCACTTTGGGTTGTCTGTTTACTCTGCTGATTATTTCTTTTGCTGTTTAGAAACTTTTTAGTTTTAATTAGGTCCCATTTATTTACTTTTGTTGCATTCACTTTTGGTTTCTTGGTCCTGAATTCTTTGCCTAAGCTAATGTCTAGAAGAGTTTTTCTGATGTTATCTTTAAGAATTTTTAGGATTTCAGGCCTTAGATCCACTTGGGTTGATTTTTATATAAGCTGAGAGATGAAGATCTTGTTTCATTCTTCTACATGTGGCTTGCCAGTTATCCCAGCACTGTTTGTTGAATAGGGTGTCCTTTCTCTACTTTATGTTTTTGTTTGCTTTGTCAAAGACCGGTTGGCTGTAAGCATTGGGCTTTATTTTTGGGTTCTCTATTCTGTTCCATCAGTCTACATGCCAGTTTTTACACCAGTACTGTGCTGTTTTGGTAACTATAGCCTTGTAGTGTAGTTTGAAGTCAGGTAATGTCATTCCTCCAGATTTGTTCTTTTTGCTTAGTTTTGCTTTGACTATGTAGGCTCTTTTTTGGTTCCATATGAATTTTAGAATTTTTTTTCTAGTTCTGTAAAATGATGATAGTATTTTGATGTGAATTGCTTTGAATCTGTAGATTGCGTTTAGCAGTAAGGTCATTGTCACCATATTGATTCTACCCGTCCATGAGTTTCCATTTGTTTGCGTCATTGATGATTTGTTTCAACAGTGTTTTGTAGTCTTCCTTGTAGAGATCTTTCACCTCCTTGGTTAGATATATTCCTAAGTATTTTAATTTTTCTTTGGCAGCTGTTGTAAAAGGGATTGTGTTCTTGATTTGATTCTCAGCTTGGTCATCATTGGTGTATAGCAGTGCCGCTGATTTGTGTACATTAATTTTGTATCCTGAAACTTCACTGAATTCATTTATCAGATCTAGGAGCTTTTCGAATGAGTCTTTAGGGTTTTCTAGGTATATGTTCATATCGTTAGCAAACAGCAACAGTTTTGACTTCCTCCTTTGCAGCTTGGTATAAAATTCTTTAAATTTTTCTGTATCTGAAAGTTTTCATAATAAAATGTTACTGATTAAAAATATGTTTTTAGGACTATACATTCAGGGATCATTTCTGTAGTTTGTTACTAGAGAAGTTTCTCTGAATGTATAGAGCACTGGAAAAATCAATCTTTTTTTTAAAAAAAGAAAAATATATATATATTCTTATTATAAAGCAGTATTGGCAGCTGTATAAAAACCAGTAGCATGCTGTATCCTCCATGTCTGTGTACAACAGTCCTCTGAAAAATTTATTAATTCTTCCTAGTCTTTTATCACTGAAAATGGTCAAGCATTAAAGACTGTTGTAAAGAGGATTCCCTCATTACTTAGGAGGCTTCTAATTAAGCTCCTTCCAATATGATTTTTTAATACTCTTATAAATATTTCATATATCAAATTTCCGCCTGTGGTTTCCTGACATTTTGTAACTCCTGTTGAATATCCTCTTTATATAGGCATTATGGGGTGTTTTTGCTTTTTAAGTGCTACCACATTCACAACTGTAACAGATAGTCCTTGGTACTTCAGAATAATTGTTTAAAATTTATCTCCTGTTAAGCTTAAAGTTATGTTAGTTTTTCTTTGTTCTTTATATTAGAAATACTTCACCCCATTTTAAGCAATGAGCTAGAAATATTCCAAGCTATAGGATTTAAAATAGTGATTGTATGTGTACCTTTAAAAATGAAAAAAATACATTGGATTTGTATTATACTTCTGCTTAAAGGCCACGTTGAGTGTTAATGTTTTCACTAATATTATTAGTTACAACGTTGATATTGGCTGTCACATTTTTACATAACTTACCCTGGAGTAAATCACTGACTTGTATTATCATGTTATTTCATGTTGATTACTCTGTCTTGCAAGAGTGAAATGGGTGGGTGAAGCTTATTAATGTCTCACTCTTAGAGAATAACATCCTTCGTGTCTCCACATTGAACATTCTTCCCTTTTAATACTTTTCTTATATAGCTTTAAAAAAAAAATTACAGATGTTTGATACCTGGCCTTTTTACAATTTTGGTATTCTGTTACTTCAGGATATTGCTACCCTTCTACAGGTATTAAATGATATGTTTTGTTTTGTTTTGTTTTGTTTTGAGACGGAGTATTGCTCTTGTTGCCCAGGCTGGAGTGCAGTGGCGCCATCTTGGCTCACCACAACCTCCGCCTGCCGGCTTCAAGCGATTCTCCTGCCTCAGCCTCCTGAGTAGCTGGGATTATAGGCATGAACCACCACGCCTGGCTAATTTTGTGTTTTTAATAGAGACGGGGTTTCTCCATGTTAGTCAGACTGGTCTCGAACTCCCAACCTCAGGTGATCCTCCCGCCTCGGCTTCCCAAAGTGCTGGGATTACATGCGTGAGCCACTGTGCCCAGCCTTGGTGTGTATTTTTTAATGCTGAAGTGATTGGCTGTTGATTTGGTTTTGATAGTTTTTCACACACTCAGCATAACTACAAACATCTTGGCAACATGTAACTAAGACTGTGAGTCTCTGGAATCTAGTTTTTGTGGAACTACTACCCTCTAGCTTCTGAAACAACTTTAGATGATTCCTTTTAAAAATTATTTTCTTTTATTCAGGTCTTAACCTGTTGGGTATCTGATCCTTGCCTATTCTTGGCAGGCAAGCATATCCAGTAGTGTATTTTATTAAATAATCGTGCTTGTTGATAAGAAAATAAAGAATAAGTTTTTCAGGGACTTAGATTTACTTATTTTGCTTTAATTTCACTTTTGTGTGTGTGTGTGGGTGTGTGTGATGGAATTTCACTCTGGTCGCCCAGGCTGGAGTGCAACAGTGCAATCTTGGCTCCCTGCAACCTGCACTGTCCTGGTTCAAGAGATTCTCCTGCCTCGGCCTCCCGAGTAGCTGGGATTACAGGCGTGCACCACCACGCCCAGCAAATTTTTGTATTTTTTAAGTAGAGATGGGGTTTCACCATTTTAGGCAGGCTGATCTCGAACTTCTGACCTCAGGTGATCTACCCACCTTGACCTCCCAAAGTGTTGGGATTATAGGTGTGAGCCATCACCCCGACCCTCGTTTCACTTTTTTACTGGTGGTGGTTACTGATGTGTGTATGTGTTTCTTCTACTTACAGCTTTTTCTCCTTCTTCCATTTTTTGTGGGTTTTACTTTTTCTTTGGCTCTTTGCTTTTCTTACTTTCTGCTTTGGACCTTCCCACTGCTCATTTCCTTTTTATGGCTTTCCATTACTGAATCAGGACGGTTTCTTTTATCTTTGGTGCACTTCACATGCTGTATAAAAACTAAGCCATTCTTCCAAGAGAATTATTTTTATTTACAGGAATCACTGCTTCTCTTTGTCTTTGGGTCCACTTGGTATTGTTTTTTCCTTCTTTCTACTTTCCGCCACTAGTTTTACCTAGCTTTACTTTGAGAGGCAGTATAGCATAGTGTAAGGAGCACCAATTAGCATGCTAGCTGGGTTCAAATCTTAACTCTGTTACCTGTTGTGTGGCTAATTCCTTAACTTGTCTATGCTGCCTTTTCTTCATTGGTAAAATGGAGATACCTGGTGATAGCCATCACAAAAGGTTATGTGAAAATTAAATTACATAATATGTAAAAGGTACTTAGAACAAGACTTGGCACGTACTGGGTACTATGTAAGTATTAACTATAAGCTAATGATTATTGTTACTTTTTTTTTTTTTTTTTTGAGACGGGGTCTCCCTCTGTCACCTAAGCTGCAGTGCAGTGGTGTGATCGTGGCTCATTATGGCCTCCATCTCCTGGGCTCACCGGGTTCAAGAGATCCTCCCAACTTAGCCTCCTGAGTAGCTGAGACTACAGGTGCACTCCACCACTCCTATCTAATTTGTGTACTAGAGATGGGGTTTTGCCGTGTTGCCTTGGCTGGTCTCAAACTCCTGGGCTCAAGCAGCCTGCCCAACTCAGTGCTGAAATCACAGGCATGAGCCACCGCACCTTGCCTATTGTTATTACTTTTAATATAAAATGGTTCAAAGCAGTTGGATCTTCAGTGCCTCTTATCAGACATCCTTCTGGTTTATTTTTTTCTCCACATTTATTTATTTATTTATTTGAGACAGAATCTGGCTCCATTGCCCAGGCTGGAGTGCAGTGGCACAATCTCTGCTCCCTGCAGCCTCTGCCTCCTGGGCTCAAGCCACCTTCCCACCTCAGCCTCCCAAGTAGCTGGGACCCCAGATGCACACCACCACAAGCAGCGGATTATTATATTTTTTGTAGATACGGGGTCTCACCATGTTGCCCAGGCTGGTCTTGAACTCCCAAGCTCACATGATCTGCTTGCCTTGGCCTCCCAAAGTGGTGGGATTAAAGGCTTGAGCCAGGATACCTGGCCTCCACATGTTATTTTTTATGTTTCATTGTCTTGACAATTCTGCTTCATCATCTCTTCTCTCAGGAGTCTACCTCTTCTTATAACTTGAAAGAGGAGTAAAGCCAAAGCCAGACAAGAACTCTAGCTACTTCTCACCACCCCACCAATAAACTTAACTATAGCTGTACTCTTTCTTTCCTCTCCCCATGTCCCCAGCCTGGTCTTCCTCCTGTTTAAGGCCAATCCTTTCACTCATCCTCTGAATCCCATTTCCTTCTACCTATCTAGGGACCTCATACCATCTGTTATCACCCGTTTCCTGTGTCTTTAACCTTTCCCTCTTTTCTATGTCTTTTCCGACAAAAATCAAAACATTCTCTTTATATTTTACTTTAATAAAAAAAAAAATCTTAGAGAAAAACAAAGGAAAAAAACATGTTCTAGCTTGTCCATTCTGTAAAAAATCAGTATACTCTCTTGACCCCTTATTTCTGTCTAGCTAACCCCCTTGCTGTATTTTTAGAACCTAGCTACTTTATGATGAATTGTCTTTACTCACGGTTTTCACTTCCTCATGTCTGTATATTCTTTCCTTTTCTATGGCAATTTTCTAACTCTTCTACTTTTTTCTTATGTGCTATTATAAGGTCATCAGTGACTCCTTTGTGGCTAAATCAAATAGACTTTGGTTTCTATCTTATTTGACCAGTCAGCTGCATTTGACACTGTCAGTCACTACTCCTTGAAATACCTTGTACCCTTGGTTTCTGAAGTAACTCCTGCCGTGCTGGTTATTCTGTATATCTATCTCTTTCACAGGTTTCCCTTCTGCTACCCCACCTTCACTTTTTTCCTCTTCATTTTTTTCTTAATTGGTCTAGCTAAAGATTTATCAATTTTGCTTATTTTTTTCAGAGAACCAAGTTTTGGCTTTAATTTTTCCTATGGCTTGTCTGTTTAATTTATGTCTGTGCTTTGTTTTGTCTATTTATTTTGGGTTTTCTTTGCTCTTTTTCTAGCTAAGGTAGACGTATAGACCACTGATATGTGTGTGTGTGGGGGGGTGAAATACACGTAACATAAAATTTGCTATCATAACCATTTTTAAGGGTACAGTTCAGTGGCATTAAGTACATTCACATTATTACACAACCATCACCCCCACCCATCTTTCAGAACTCTCTTCATCTTTCAGCAGTGTGACTCCGTATTCATTAAACAGTAACTCCCCATCCCTCTCTACCCACATCCCCAGGCAACCACCCTTCTACTTTTCTGTCTCTGAATTTGAGTGTCCTGTAACTACATCATGCAATTGGAATCATATGGTATTTGTTCCTTAATTATTGGTTTATTTCACTTGCATAATGTCTTCAGGGTTCATTTGTGTTGCAGCATATATCTGAATTTCCTTCCTTTTTAAGGCTGAATAATATTCCATTGTGTATTTATGCCACATTTCATTAGTTCATTCATCTCTTGTGGACATTTGGGTTGCTTCTACCTTTTGGCTATTGTGAATAATGCTGCTTTGAATATTAATGTACAAATACTGGTGTGTGCTTGCTTTCACTTCTTTTGAGTATCTGCCCAGAAGTGAAATTGCTGGATCATATGATAATTTCTATTTTTTATTTTTTGAGGAACCACTATACTGTTTTCTACAGTGGCTACACCATTTTACATTCCCACCAGCTGTGCACAAGGATTTTAATTTCTCCACATCCTTGCCAAGACTTGTTATTTTGTTTTTGTTTTTTTTTAACTATTAGACATTCAAATGGTTATGAGGTGGTAAGTCATGATATTTAGAGACCATCATTTCTTTTTTTTTTTTTTTCCCCCCAAGACAAAGTCTAGCTCTGTCATCCAGGCTGGAGTACAATGGCACCATCTTGGCTCACTGCAACCTCTGCCTCCTGGGTTCAAGTGATTCTCCTGCCCCAACCTCCCAAGTAGTTGGGATTACAGGTGCGCGCCACCATGACCTTCTAAATTTTGTATTTTTAGTAGAGACGGGGTTTCGCCATGTTGGTCAGGCTGGTCTGGAACTCCTGACCTTGTGATCCGCCCACCTTGGCCTCCCAAAGTGCTGGGATTACAGGCGTGAGCCACCGCACCTGGCCTGGAGACCGTCATCTCTAACATATCCTTTGAAGCTACAGATTTTCCTCTAAGTGCTGCTTTTGCATCCCACAAATTTTGATGTTGTCATATTTTCGATATCAGTTAAAAATATCCAGTTTCCTTTGTTGATTCCTTATTTGACCAGCCCATGGGTTATTATTTAGAAGTGTGTTGTTTAATTTCCAGATATTTAGGGCTTTCTTGATATTTTATTACTTTTTCTGTTTCGGTGAGAGAACATGCTCTGTGCATTCATTCCTTTAAAATTTATTAAGATTTGTCTTATGGCCCAGCATATGATCTTTCTTGGTGAACATACCACTTTGCACTTGAAAAGACTGTATATTCTGTGCTGTAAATGTCAATTTGGTTAAGATGATTTCCCTTTACATCTTTTTTTTATTTTTTGAGACAGGGAGTGCAGTGGATTGATCTTGGCTCACTGTAACCTCCACCCCTCAGGGTCAAGAAATCCTCTCACCGCAGCCTCCCAAGTAGCTGGCACTACAGGTGCATGCCACTATGTCTGGCTAATTTTTGTATTTTTTGTGGAGACGGGTTTCACCATATTTCCCAAGCTGCAGATTTTTTATATCTTTACTGATGGTTTGTGTGTGTGTGTGTGTGTGTGTGGTTCAGTTCTATAATTGCAGAGAGGGGTTATTAATCTTCCAACTATTGCTGGGCATGGTGGCTCACACCTGTAATCCCAGCACTTTGGGAGACTGAAGCAAGCGGATAACCTGAGGTCAGGAGTTCAAGACCAGCCTTGCCAACATGGTGAAACTCCGTCTCTACTAAAAATACAAAAAGTAGCCAGGCGTGGTGGTGCATACCTGTAGTCCCAGCCACTTGGGAGGCTGAGGCAGGAGAATTGCTTGAACCCGGGAGGTGAAGGTTGCAGTGAGCCAAGATCATGCCATTGAGCCGAGATCGTGCCATTGCATTCCAGCCTGGGTGACAGAGCGGGACTTTGTCTCGGGAAGAAAAAAAAAGAAAGAAATGATGGTCTGTAAATATCAATGATTTACCACTTCATACCCATTCGAATGTCTAATGTAATAGTAAATTACATTAGAGATCATGCCACTGCACTCCAGCCTGTGCGACAGAGTGAGACTCAGTATTTAAAAAAAAAAAAAAAACTTCAACTTTTGGCCAGGCATGGTGGCTCACACCTGTAATCTCAGCACTTTGGAAAACTAAGGTGGGTGGATCCATTGAGCCCCAGGAGTTTGAGACCAGCCTGGGCAACATAATGAAACCCTGTCGCCACAAAAAAATACAAAAATCAGCTAGGTGAGGTGGTGCACGCCTGTAGTCCCAGCTATTCAGGAGGCTAAGGTGGGAGGATTGCTTGAGTCCTGGAGGTCCAGGCTGTGTGTGTTGTGATTGTGCCTCCTCTCTCTAATCTAGACAACAGAGTAAGACCCTGTCTCAAAAAAACAATCGTCAGTTATTATTGTGGAATTAACTTTCCCTTTAATTTTGTCAGTGTTTTATTTTGAAGCAGACTCTTTTTTTTTTTTTTTTTGAGACAGAGTCTCACTCTGTCGCCCAGGCTAGAGTGCAGTGGTGTGATCTCGGCTCACTGCAACCTCTGACTCCCGGGTTCAAGCGATTCTTGTGCCTCAGCCTCTTGAATAGCTGGGGTTACAGGTGAGCGCCACTACACCTGGCTAATTTTTTTTGTATTTTTTTAGTAGAGACGGGGTTTCGCCATGTTGGCCAGGCGGGTCTTGAACGCCTGACCTTGTGATCCGCCCGCCTCAGCCTCCCAAAGTGCTGGGATTACAGGCTTGAGCCATTGCGCCCGGCCAGCATACTCATTTTTTATTACTCACTTCTATCTTTGATAATACTTTGTCTTTAGTCTGCTTTGTCTGGTGTTAAAGTAAGCCAACTCCAGCTTTCTTGTACATACTGTTTGCATGATATATATTCTTCCATATATCTATCTGTCTTTTTATTTAAAGTGGATTTCTTATTTAAAAAACATATTTGAGAATGCTTTTATCTCTTCTGACAATCTGTGCCTTTTAGTCAAAACATTTAGTTTATTAAAATGTTTTTAATTTTTACATTACTTTGAAAAGCAACATGTATTAGTTTGCTAGGGTACCATAACAAACTATGACAAAGTAGGTGGCTGTTACAGAAATTTTTGTCTCATAGTTGTGGAGGCTAGAAGTTCGAAATCAGGCATAGGTGGGGTTGGTTCCTCCTGAGGACCATGAGGAAAGCATCTCTTGTTCCATGTCTCTCTTTTAGCTTCTGGTAGTGCCTTGGCTTGTGGCAGCACAACTCCAGTCTTCATGGGGCATCCTCCCTATGTGCGTGTCTGTCTACAAATGTCCCCTTTATACGAGGACACCTTAATGATCTCCCTTGAACTTGATTACCTCTAAAGACTCCATTTCCCTGATTAGGTCCCATTCTGAGGCACTGGGGTTCAGGATCTCAACGTATCTTTTTAGGGAACCCAATTCAACCCATACCAAGACATATATAAAGTTAACTGCTTGTGCAGAGGTAAGTTGGAGAAAGCCACTGTGCTTGTGTACATATTTTTTAAAAAGGTACAAAAATTTAATTATATTAAAACAGTAACATACATTTGTGTGTATGAGGGAGGGATATTTAAAATTAAAATATTATATAATCACAAGAAAGACCAGATATTCTTGCTCTGCCCTTGGGCAACTAAGAAAATTAAGACCTGTTTTATATCCCAAAAATACAGTACTCAATGCTTGCAACCCAAGTCAATTTATACTCTTGTTAGATAAGTTTAAATTCTAAAGGCTACAAAAATCTTGTTAAATCAAGGGGAAAAAAATTCATTTTAGAACAGTTATTCAAGATAAAAGAAAGGCATGTGTTCAGTGAGGGAACTGCCTGCTGTCAGATGATTTTTTGCTAATGTGTTTAAAGATTTTGGACTTCTCAACTTTCTTGGTTTTCTGGTAGCCAAATCCACCACCACCTCCTCGCTTTTTCTGCTTGCCTTCATTGTAGTTGACGTTCAGGTCAACAAAGGGAGGCACCTTGAAACCAAATGACAGAGTAACTTGAAGCAAATTTAAGTTATTTACATTAAAGATCTGTTTCAGAGAATGGGAATCATAGGCTCGTATGTATGACTTAAATGCTTCCTGGGCTGACTTACGAAGAAAGTAATTCTTTTCAATCAATTTTTCAAGCTGAGACTGAATGTCAGAAATTTTAGACCAGGAAAAGTCAAATTCACTTTAATGGAACCTTGGATTCTTTCAAGTAGCGAAGAAAACCGAATTCTTCTGGGCCCAAAATGGTCAAGGCATGCGTTCTTCCATTTAGGCCTCTGGCTGTTCTACCCACATGATGAATATATTCCTTAGTGTCATCCAGATGGTCATAGTGAACAATCCATTCGACTTCAGGAATGTCCAGTCCTCTTGGTGCCACATCCATACACAATAGTGTTCGCAAGTCTGCATTGCAGAACTGGAAGAATGTGGTTGTACATTTATTTTGCTTTTGGTTTCCATGAATGGCCAAGACGGGCAAATCAATGTAGTTCAGCAACTCTTAGTGGTATTTCACGGACATACAAGATGAAAAGAAGACCATGAGCTGCTTCTTTCAGTTCTTCTTAAGGAATGTAAAGAGCAGAAGGAATCTCTTTCCGGAAGGACAAACAACATATCCCTGCTCCAGACCATCCACTGTTGCATTAGCTTTATCATCATCAACACTAACATAAAATGGTCCTTTTTCAGAGAAATCCTTGCCAGGCCTTCAACTTTTCAAGTTTGGGTGGCAGAAAAGAGCATAGTGTGTCTACGTGTTGGCAAAAGTTTAAATATTTGCTTTAATTCCTCTTCAGACCCAACATCCAAGATACGATCGGCTTCATCAATAACCAGACACCGCAGATTTTATACATAAACCCTGGAATATTCTGCATATGGTACAGCAGGCGACATGGTGTGGCCACAATGATGTTTTTTTTTTTTTTTTTTTTGAGGCGGAGTCTCGCTCTGCCGCCCAGGCTGCAGTGCAGTGGCGCGATCTCGGCTCACTGCAAGCTCCGCCTCCCGGGTTCCCGCCATTCTCCTGCCTCAGCCTCCCGAGTAGCTGGGACTACAGGCGCCGCCACCACGCCCGGCTAATTTTTTTGTATTTTTAGTGGAGACGGGGTTTCATTGTGTTAGCCAGGATGGTCTCGATCTCCTGACCTCGTGATCCGCCCGTCTCGGCCTCCCAAAGTGCTGGGATTACAGGCTTGAGCCACCGCGCCCGGCCGGCCACAATGATGTTAATCTCATTAGCAAGTTTCTGTGCTTCAGCACATCTGTTACTGCCACCCATTATCAACCTATAGGTATGCACGTGGTGAGCCATTAGCTCCTTAAGAACACCAAAAGTTTACATGGCTAGTTCTCTAGTAGGTGAGAGAACAAGGACCCCCGATGCATTCCTGGGCATGAATTTTAACAATGGGTTCAACTGCAGGGATGAGAAAAGCCAGGGTTTTACCACTGCCTGTTTTTGCAGCTGCTAGAAGATCCCTGCCTTCCAGAAGTGGTCTGATACTTTTATGCTGAATTTCAGTCATGTTTGTAAAACCCTTTTTTTTTTTTAAACTTCAGAGTGTTTTCATTGACGAGATTACATAGAGAGGCAAATGAAGTATCCTCAGACGTTCCTGTCAGTCCCAGGGGTAGGCTGGGCACCTCACTGTCGTCATCATTATCTGGCTTCTCCACGTTATTTTCTGTTTCTTTAGGAGTCTCAGCACTTTCTTCTTCAGATTCTTCTGTTTTAAGTTTTTGCTTTTTTTGTATCAGTCCCAGCATCATTCACTGTTTTTCTCTTTTGATTCTGAATTGGGAGACTGCATTGCTGCTTCTCCATTGGTTAATATGGTGGATTTCTGGGGAGATTTTTTAGCTTTTATATTTTCCACTGCTTCTTGAGACACGTCTCCATTTTGAGCTTGTGATAAGCCCACATTCATAGAGTGTTTTGATTTTTTAACCTTTCTACCTCTCATTTTTTCTTCAGACACATCTCCATTTTGAGTTTCTGACGATTAGATTTGAGGCCCCTGCAACTTTAGGTTCTGGTGCCGCAATTTGAGTTTCTGCTTCTTGATCTTCTTGCGCAGGAGTGTTTCATCGGCAGGTGAGACATTGCTGTCCAAGAAGTGCCTAGACCACAACGCCACACAGTACAGCTACTCAGTTCTCGAGGCTGATGTTACTTCCACTTGTGTACATATTTTAAAGCATATATGCAGTTGAACTCTTGAGTGCTTGGTGTGGACACTTAAAAACTCTTTAGGGAAAACAAGGAGCTCTTTAAATGCTAGTTGACTAAAACTGACTTGAATTTTACTTGCTCGTGTAAGGAGCCACATGGATGAATAAGATAGATAGGCCTTCTATTCAGTCATTCTTTCTAGATACAATAATATGATGTGAATAGCAGATATCCCTTAAGTACTGTGATTAACCCATTTATGCCTACCGTTACATTATTGGAACCCTAAGCATGTGGGAGTTATTTCTATCCTGCTGAAGGTCACCGCTAAGGTCTGATTGCAAAAATTCAAATAATTGCAACCTCTGGCATAAATGGGTTAAATTATTATAAATGACAGCATAAGGGGGTGGGAAAAATAACTGGGAAATGAAGATTTTTTTGGGGGGGTGCGTCATATAGACCTTTGTGTAAATCCTGGTTTTGTTACTTAGCTAAAGGGCTGTGGACAATTTAATCTGATTTTCTGTCTCCTCCTTTAAAACTGGATTTATTTTTATTTTTATTTTTTAAAGACAGAGTCTCTCTCTGTTGCCCAGGCTGGAGTGCAGTGGTGTGATCTCAGCTCACTGCAACTTCTGCCCCCCAGGTTCAAGCAATTCTTGTGCCTCAGCCTCCCGAGTAGTAGCTGGGGTTACAGGCGTGCACCACCACACCCAGCTAATTTTTGTATTTTTAGTAGAGATGGGGTCTCAAACTCCTGGCCTCAAGAGATCCACCCATCGGCCCCACAAAGTGCTGGGATTACAGGCGTGAGTTACCGTGCCTGGCCTATAACTGGATTTAAAATATCCTTTTACCAGGTTTGTGAATTTGTGAGTCCAGAGTGAGATAATGACACTTGGTGGGAGTTACTCAATATATATTAATTTATCTTCCCTTGATGTGGAAAGTAACAATCAGCAAGACTTGGTGACTACCAGCAAGGAGAGGAAATTCTAATCGTTTAATGTTTCTGAATTAATTGATTTATTGATAACTCTCCATTACTTTTTCAAATCTCTGAAATAGAAAGGGCTTATTCATAGAGTAAAATGATTAGAATCTTTGTTTCATTGAAAAACGACTAGTTATAAAATGTTTGTTTGTTTGTTATTTTTTTTATTTTTTGAGTTGGAATTTCGCTCTTGTTGCCTAGG
Organism: Macaca fascicularis; assembly: GCF_037993035.2. Taxonomy (NCBI): domain Eukaryota; kingdom Metazoa; phylum Chordata; class Mammalia; order Primates; family Cercopithecidae; genus Macaca; species Macaca fascicularis. Next base: position 128,728,538 of record NC_088388.1, on the reverse strand, counting down.
CTGGAGTGCAATGATGCAGTCTAGGCCCACTGCAACCTCTGCCTCCCACGTTCAGCCGATTCTCCTGCCTGTGCCTCCCAAGTAGCTGATATTACAGGTGTGCACTACCATCCCCAGCTAATTATTTTATTAGTAGTAGTAGTAGTAGTAGTAGTAGTAGAGATGGAGTTTCATCATGTTGGCCAGGCTGGTCTCAAACTCCTGACCTCAGGTGATCCACCTGCCTTGGCCTTCCAAAGTGCTGAGATTACAGGCGTGAGCCACCATGCCCGGCCAGATGGTCTTTTTTTTGATACAAGATCTTGCTGTCATCCAGGCTGGAGTGCAGTGGTGAAATCACAGCTCACTGTAGTCTTGACCTTCCAGGCTCAAGTGATCCTCCTGCCTCACTCAGCCTCCTGTCTAGCCGGTACTACAGGCGCACGGCATCACACTTAGCTAATTTTTTAAAAAAAATTTTTATTAGAGACAAGGTCTCTCTGTGTTGCCTCAGCTGGTCTTGAACTCCTAGGCTCAAAGGAGCTTCCTCCCTTGACCTCCCAACATGTTGGGATTATAGGCATGAGCCACTGTTCCAGGCCTAAGATTATCTTTTTAAACTCAGATAAGGTAGTCCATTTGCAATTCTCCCTGAAAACGTAAAAAACACTTAAGGGAAGTAAACTAACGTGAAATAAAGATCACAAAACATTTTCATTACTGTTCAGAAAAAGAAAAAGCATGTTCCCAAATATGAGTTCTCATGTGAATCCAATCTAAAAACTTGGTTCGTATCATGGGAAAAAATAGACATTTACTTAGATTGATAAGAGTGACAAGTTTAGAGCAAAATATAAAATATGAGGTACTGCTATATTTGTAAAGAAAAAAAGACTCAATAGTGAGAAACGTTTTAATAACTTTTGGTGGGGTGGTTGAGTTGTAATTTTCACTAGTTCGAGTACACATGATTACATTTTCCATGTAAGTTTAACATGAAGTTCCTGTGTTGTGCTGTGATTCTTCCATTCTTAAATCAATTGTTTTAACAGGTTTCCTACAAAACATTTGTATGTTGTGTATGTTGCACTCTTAAAATACTAATTTATATATTTTGTTTGCCATTTGCAATTAAGCTTTTAATCATAATGTGACTGAACCTAAAAGAACAATATGCTTCTCACAAACATAAGCACCATAAATCAAGAACATTTACTCAGTGATTTTTCAGTACACACTTTTATTTCTATTTTTTTAATTTTTAATTTTTTTCTTATGATCTTGTTGCATACCAGTGTATGCACTCTTTTAGGTGGTTATAGAATATAGACAGGACTCAGCCTTGTCTGTCAAGTCGCATTAGGCCCATGACTGAGCAAAATCTGTAAACTACTTGCTGATCACTTGTATGTAAAATATACTAGTGAATAGAGTAGTGACTTTTTTTATGGAATCACTGCAATATAATAAGCACTATTAAGAGTATAACACATAAATGTTATAGAAAGAAATAATTAAGAACATCTGCTGTTGATTTGTCCACACAAATCTTGTACACAAATGTGCACAGCAGCTTTATTTGTAATAGCCCAACTTCAAACAACTTAAGTCTATCAGCAATTAAATGATAAAACAGATTGTGTTACATCCATGCAATGGAATAGTATTCAGCAATAAAAAGAACAAAAATCCTTACGCTCAACAGCGTGGATGAATCTCAGAATAATTATGTCCATGAAAGAAGCCTGAAAAAAAGAGTACGTGCTATATAATCCCATTTATATAAAATTCTAGAAAATGGCACTACTAAAGTGAAAAGCACATTGATAATTCCTGGCAAGGACAGGAAGGCGAGATTGCAAAGAAACTTACAGAAATTGTGGCAATATTCCTTATCTTGATGGTGGTGGTGATATATATGTCATAACTCATCAAATTGTACACTATGCAGTTTATTATACATGAATTATATCAGGAAAGCACTCATAAAGTGATTTTTAAAGAACCTGTGCTGGGAGTACAGATGTGATTGATTCCATAAATATATTGGAATAATCCTTGGAGAGACAGAGCAAATACCCTGGTAAACCTAAATTGATATGATATCAAACACAGGATCTGTGGGTCTAAATAGAACTACCACCAGAGTTCAGTGTAGAGAAAGACAGCTTGGTTTAATAATAAAATGAGAATAGGATTTAATTAAAGTCAGAGGCTTTGAATTTGAGTCCCTGTTAGCCCATATTTTCTCTAATCTTTATTTTTCTCATCTTTAGTTTCATTAAGATTTTAAGATCCAAAGAATATATTTGAAAGTACATCTGAAAGTGGCATCAAAATGGAAGGCTGGCTGGGCACAGTGCCTCACACCTGTAATCCCAGCACTTTGGGAGGCTGAGGTGGGCGGATCATGAGGTCAGGAGTTGGAGACCAGCCTGGCCAACATGGTGAAACCCTGTCTGTACTAAAAATACAAAAATTAGCCGGGCATGGTGGCACACACCTATAATCCCAGCTACTCAGGAAGCTGAGGCACGAGAATCACTTGAACCCGGCAGGCGGAGGTTGCAGTGAGCCGAGTTTGTGCCACTGCACTCCAGCCTGGGCGACAAAATGAGACTCTGTCTCAAAAAAAAAAAAAAAAAAGGCTTTGCTGACATTTAGGTTAGAAGGGAAAACAAAATAAAACAGAATTTGACCTGTGGAGATCAGTGAGGAGGGAATTCCGAAAAGGGACCAGAGCTGGGGAAGTGGGATTATGTATGATGTATATGGAAAATGAAGAGTCAAAACCAGTTGAGGGCAGAGAGTTCATTTTGCAGAGCAGGGAGGGAGAGACACCAACCTAAAGTATCTAAAAGCATAATAGATTGTGAAATAGCGAGAAAATTTACCATCAGGATATAAGTTGCTGTTACTAGCCCTGTAACCTTAGCCAAGTCATTTAATTCTCTGAACCTCAATTTCCCCATCAATATAATGGGAGATAATAATGGTTCTGCCAGATCTCAAGGATTTTATATATTTAAATCAGTCCATATCAGATGTGATAGGGTGTAGGATAGTGCTGAAAAGTACCAAGTACTGTTGATAGCTCAGCGTGATTATCAAGCTGTGAGCTAATAAGTGTCTGGACTCAGATAATTGTATTTTAGAGACAGTTTAAATAATGGTAAAGATTAATATAAGGCCAGTGAGACTGAAGGCAAGGAGATCAATCAGGATGCTGTTTCAGTAGTCCAAGGCAGCGACAGTGGAGAAAGGAAGGGATGGATTTGTGAAATAGGTCTTGGTGACCAGGTCTGTGTTAGGAGGAAAAGGGGAAGAGAAATTGTATTAGTTTTCTGTGGCTGTTGTAATTAATTATGACAAATTAGCTTAAAACAACACATTAATTTTCTCACAGAAGCTTGAAATTATCATAACTGGGTTGAGATCAAGATGTTGGCAAGTACTCCTTCCCTCCAAAGGATCTAGGGGAGAAACCACTCCTTTCCTCTTCCAGCTTCTGTGGGCTGCAGGCATTCATCTTGTGACCATATCATTCATCACTGCAGTCTTTACATTGCCACGCCACCTTCTCTTCCCCACCTTTCACCTTCTCCTGTGTGTGCCAAGTCTCCATCTGCCTTCCTTCTATAAGGAGACTTGTGACTGTATTTAGGGCCCACCTGGGTAATCTGGGATCATCTCCCCATTCCAAGATATTTCATCACATCTGCAAAGCCATAAAGTTATCTTTCACAAATTCAAGGGATTAGAACATGGACATTTGGGGGTTTTAGCTTTTTGGAGTTGTACTGTCATTAGTACTTGAAAAAGAAGAATACATTTTTGAGAGATGGTAATGAATTCACTTGGGACCTGCTGAAATACCTATGGGACATGTGTGTGAGGGTATTCAATTTATGTTATCGGAAAACCTTGAATCAGGTGACTGAAACAATACAGACATTTATTTAAAACAAAAAACAGCCTCAAAGTTGGTTAAATTAGCAATTCAGTGATATCCTTGAGGACCTAAGTTCTTGCTTTGCCATCCGTAGGCTGGCTCTCCTGTGGTAACAAAATGAGCCCCATAATTCTAGGCCTTCATTCCAGATATGAAAACTTAATTGGCTTGTTTTGTATGCCCCCCTCCCTCTGCCCCACTTTTTTTTTTTTTTTTTTGTCTGCAAGGAAACCTAACTTCTGAAGCTACCCAGCAGGTTCTATTTTTCTTGGCCAGATAAACATTCTCTTGACCATCATCTTTTACCTAAAAGAATTTTTTTTTTTTTTTTTTTTTTTTTTTTGTCGAGCTGGAGTCTTGCTCTGTCGCCCTGGAGCTGGAGTGTAGTGGCGTGATCTCGGCTCACTGCAACCTCCGCCTCCGAGTTCAAGCAGTTCTCCTGCCTTAGCCTCCTGAGTGGCTGGGATTACAGGCACATGTCACTGTGCCTAATTTTTGTATTTTTAGTAGAGACGGGGTTTCACCATGTTGGCCAGGCTAACTCTTGAACTCCTGACCTCAGGTGACACACCTGCCTCGGCCTCCCAGAGTGCTGGGATTACAGGCATGAGCCACCATGCCCAGCCACCTAAATTTTTTATATCTACATTGCAGATTTGTTCAGGTAGGGACCCCTGCCTTAAATACACAAATAATAAACTCATCCACCTTCAGTGACAAATGGCAAAACAGACCTCTTGAGCATTTCCCACATCACATTGTTTTACTACTTTTTGGTTTGCAGATTTGGTAGAATCTTGCAGATGTGGAGCTATCTTTCTGTGGTTTATTTAAATAGCAGTCCATTCACCTTGCTTAGTCTTAAATTCTTGTCTACAAATTCCTAACCATGTCCTTTTTTTTTTTTTTTTTTTTTTTTTTTTTTTTTTTTTTGAGACGGAGTCTTACTCTGTCACCCAGGCTGAAGTGCAGTGGTGTGATCTCAGTTCTCTGCAACCTCCGCCTCCTGGGTTCAGGCAATTCTCGTGCCTCAGCCTCCCGAGTAGCTGGGATTACAGGTGTGTGTCACCATGCCCGGCTAATTTTTGTATTTTTAGTAGAGACAGGGTTTGCCATGTTGAGCGGGCTGATCTCGAACACCTGACCTCAGGTGATCTGACCGCCTCAGTCTCCCAAAGTCCTGGGATTATAGGCATGAGCCACCGCACACAGGCCCAGTCCTGATTTTTAACATTAAACTTGAAAGCGGTGGTTAATGTAGTCTGGGCACTCTCCTTGGGGATTCCCAGAACCTTTTAGAGAGTACATGAGATCAAAACAATCTTCTAGCAATGTTTTAAGACGTTACTTGCCATTTTTCATTCTTATTCTTAGATATACAATGGAGTTTTCCAGAGGCTACCTACTTGAAATGTGATTTTTTTTTTTTTTTTTTTTGTTTGAGACAGAGTCTTGCTCTGTTGCCCAGGCTGGAGTACAGTGGCATGATCTCGGCTCACTGCAACCTCTACCTCCCAGGTTCAAGTGATTCTCCTGCCTCAGCCTCCCAAGTAGCTGGTACTACGAGTGTGCGCCACCACACCAGGCTAATATTTGTGTTTTTGGTAGAGACGAGGGTTTTACCATGTTGGCCAGGCTGGTCTCGAACTCCTGACCTCAGGTGATCTGCCTGCCTCGGCCTCCCAGAGTGCTGGGATTACAGGCGTGAGCCACTGCGCTCAGCTGAAATGCGATACTGTAACAGACTTAACACATATGAGAATTCAGTTGATTTCCAGTAAACCACACTCAGTGCTACTCTTGCCTTTTTTTTTTTTTTTTTTTTTTGGTCTGAGAAAATTTAGTTTTTTGAAAACTATGTTGTCTTAAAATGTAACAGACTTACTGTTATTTTTAGATGAATAATTTTTTAAATTTCTAAGTTTTAATTTATAATATGGTAAATATTTTTAGATATAGTTCATATAAATATAAAGCAAAAGCTCTTTTGGGTTCTCAATAACTTTTAAGAGTGTAAAGAGGCCTGAGATTCAAGTTTAAAATCCGCTGTCTAGTGTTAATGCCACTCTAACCACATACTCCAAAGTTTTTCCATTTCTCCAATCATTTTTTCCCGTCTTTTATTATCAGTTATCATGTAGGTATATCATCTTCATATGTTGCAGAATTTGTTGTAAGTACTTCAGAGTCATTCATTCTGTTTAATATTGATCCCATTTATGGGAGCAGCAGCTTTCTCATTATTTATTAATATATCTCTGCATTTTATTTCCAACACCTCTCTTTGTTAATACTTTCACCATTCTTACTGTTTTTGTGCTTATCGAACATGCTGGATTTAATAATATTCATACCTCAAAACTAAGCACAGAGAAAAAACTAATGAAGACTAGAGAGCTAAGACTTACATGACCACACAAGACCATTATCATCATCTCTTGGTAATGAGCATAATTAACACTCTTGCTCTGGGAAATGACTTTGATTTATGATAAATATTTATCAGTGGGGAGTATCTGTAATTTTTATAAACTTGGCTGTGAAGGGAGAGTGCCTGAGAGATCATACCCAGTTTTGATGGGAGGTGAGGGATGGGGCGTGGAGAATCAAAAATTAGTACTAGATTTTAAGCTATGGGTGCCTGAGCAATTGAAGGTATCCATGATTAACAGATTAAGAAATTCTTTAGTGGTATGTTAGTTGGGAAATAATTTGAATTTGTTTTCAGACATTGAATTTGCAAAATGGCGAACACATTCAGATGGAATTGTCTGGCACTCTTGCTGGACAGTAGAAGCCCAGAATTGACATTCAGAAGGATATTACTGAGATTTTAGTCGAAGGTGATAGAGTCAGAGATCTGTCAATAATGATAGCTTATCTGTTAATCACCATATTCTTATGTAAACAGTCTGTGCTAGGCACTAGGCACTTTACACAGACTCGTCTCATTTAATCTGTATCACAGTCCTCAGAAAGCTCCCTTGTTTAAGGTCATCCAGCCACTACAGTTGTATAACCATGATTAACGTGCAGGTCTGTCTGAACTAAAAAGCTGTTGCTCTACCTGGTGTACATGCTGTCTCCAGGCAATATTAATATATTCATTGATAATTGAATTGAATGTGAAATACTTGAATAAAGCCTAATTATGCATGAGGTGAAGAAATCTGTTACTGAGTTTTGGGTAATTTGAAAAGACTGTAATTCTTTTAATTAATGCTTAGTAATGTGTCAAAAGATTCAAATGTATTTATCCTTGTGGCGATCTTCTGTAGGGACAGGGATACCGAGAGTGTCTGTGGCAGATCTAGAATTAGAAACCTTAATAGGAATTGAGTAGTTATGGTGTGAGGTATACTTTATTGGGAAATTTTCAGGTAGTAAGTTTCAGAGAATATTCAAATTAATAGATTTTTTAAAGTTTATTGTAATTTTAAAAATACATTTACAGGTCGACAAGTGTGTATTTTTCTGGGATATTCAGATAATCAGAATAGGCTAATGTCTGTCAAGGCAGCAAATAACTAAAGCTAAGGACTCAGCTTTTAATATTCTGGCCCATTGGTAATTTTTTCATTGTTTTAAAGATCATTTTGTTACAGAATTTACCTGATTTCCTCTCAGTCTGATAATTTAGAAAGGAATTTACTGTAATGAGTCATAACATTTTTCCACATCAATCTTTTTAGTTGTGCAGTTTGTCACTTTTGGGATAGTTGATTTACTGGTTTGAACAGATCGAATATGAGTTTTAGAAGTAGTAAGATTTTCATTCTAATAAGAACAGTTGTTCTTTTATAGAAACAATTATTCTTACACTATTATCAAATCACTAAAAAGAATACACTTACAGGGGGGCTGGATCAGTGGCTGGAGCATTACCCCCTGCTGCAGACTGGCTGCTAGCAATGCTGAGAGCAGGGTGGACAGCATGGGTTGCTCTCAGGATTTGTTCTGTGCCTTGTGGAGATCACTGTCAAAAGAAGTGAAGGAGCATGTGGGCATGAACTGGTTTGGGAACAAATACTAGTCTATCCCAGAGTACAAGAACTGGAGAGGTGAGGACAAACTATTCAAGAGAAAAGAACTGTAGAAGCAACAAATAAAAAAGACTGTGAAGTAGGGGATAGTCCAACAAAATGGGAAGCTTGGATCAGAAGAACAAGAAACAGGCTGGGTGTAGTAGCTCATGCCTGTAATCCTAGCACTTTGAGAGGCCGAAGCAGGCAGATCACCTGAGGTCAGGAGTTCGAGACCAACCTGGCCAACGTGGTGAAACCCTGTCTCTACTAAAGAGAGAAAAATTAGCCAGTCATGGTGGTACATGCTTGTAGTCCCAGCTACTCAGGAGACTGAGGCAGGAGAATCACTTGAACCTGGGAAGCGGAGGTTGCAGTGAGCTGAGATTGCACCACAGCACTCCAGCCTGGCTAACAAGAGTGAAACTCCGTCTCACCAAAAAAAAAAAAAAAAAAAAAAAAGCAAGAATGACTCCACCTACTGTGGAGGAAATACTAAAGAATGAAAAATACAGAGAAGAAATTAAAAAGCAAAGATTTTTGTGAAAACCAAAAACTGCTTAGTAAAGAGACTAGTGAGGAACTCTTGGCTCCACCAGTTCAAACTCAAAGGACATGGCTTTGCTCCATACTTCGGAAAGGAAGAACCCTCATTGGCTCCCACTGGCACTTGTTGAGCTAAACTACATTTCCTGAGCCATAAAATTATTTGCCCTTTAAGCTCTAAAATTCAAATTTTTTCATTCTGTTTGAGTGTTTTAAAATATTGCCTCTTTTTCAATGTGTTCATTCATCCTTTATTTTTTTTAGTCTCTAACATAACAGTTAAGCCATTAGTAGTAATAGTTGTAGTATGAGATAATACCAGTCCCAGAGTCACACTCCATAGTCTGGCATGTGGTTCCCCTAGAGACACTTAATGTAATATTGACTATATCACAGCAGAAATTTTCTATAACTCTCTGTATCTCCAAAAACTGGGAATTTATAGAGCTGCTATCTGAAGCCTTATTCTTATTATTTCATTATTATTATTATTATTTTGAGACAGGGTCTCACTGTTTGACCTAGGCTGGAATGCAGTGGCTCAGTCTGGGCTCACTGCAGCCTCGACCTCCCAGGCTCAAGCAATCCTTCTGCCTCAGTCCCCCAAGTAGCTGGGACTACAAGCTCACACTACCATACCTGGCTAATTTTTGTATTTCTTTGTAGAGATGGATTTTTACCATATTGCCCAGGCTGGTCTTAAATTCCTGAGCTCAAGCCATCTGCCCGCCTTAGCTTCCCAAAGTGCTGGCATTACAAGCATAAGCCACTGCACTCGGGCTAAAGCCCTGTTCTTGACCGGCTTCATTCAGGGTCCTTAAAAGAGATCTTAGCAGAGGTTTGGTAATTACTATCACTTGATCAGTTGTGAAGTAAAGTAAGAGCTTTAGGAATTGGACTTCTATAGCTTAATTGCCACATACTTTTGTAAAGTACCACACCTGGCCCCCAAGCATTTTGGATAAGGGATATGCAACCTGTTTATAGAAAATCATAAGGAATTCGTTTAAAAAGTATAGGACTGCCGGGCTCGGTGGCTCACGCTTGTAATCCCAGCACTTTGGGAGGCTGAGGTGGGCGGATTGTGAGGTCAGAAGATAGAGATCATCCTGGCTAACACGGTGAAACCCCATCTCTACTAAAAACACAAAAAAATTAGCTGGGTGTGGTGGCGGGCGCCTGTTGTCCCAGCTACAAGGGAGGCTGAGGCAGGAGAATGGCGTGAACCTGGGAGGCGGAGCTTGCAGTGAGCCGAGATTCGGCCACTGCACTCCAGCCTAGGCAACAGAACGAGACTCCATCTCCAAAAAAAAAAAAAAAGAGTATAGGACTAATAAACAAGTTGAACAAGGTTGCAGAATATAAAACCAATATACAAACATCAGTTGTCTTATTATGCATTTGCAGTGAAGCATTAAATTAAGAAAACAGGCTGGATTCAGTGGCTCATGCCTGTAATCCTAGCAGTTTGGGAGGTCAAGGTGGGTGGATTGCTTGAGCCCAGGAGTTTGAGACCAGCCTGGGCAATGTGTCAAAACCCCATCTCTACAGAAAATACAAAAATTAGCCAGGCTTGTTGGTGGCCCATGCCCGTAGTCCCAGCTACTCAGGAGACTGAGGGGCAGAGATCAGTTGAGCCCAGCAGATCAAGGCTTCAGTGAGCCATGATCATACCAGTGCACTCCAGCCTGGGCAGCAGAGTGAGACTCTTGGCTGAAAAAAAGAAAAAATTAAGAAAATGATTTTTTTCATGGTGATGTCAAAAGAATAAATTAACAAAGAAAAACTCATACTCTGAAAACTTAAAACATTGCTGAAAGAAATTATAGACTAAATAAGTGGAAAAACACCCCATGTTCACGGATCAGAAGATTCAGCATTGTAAAGATAGCAGTATTCTCCAAACTAATCTATAAATTCAATGCAGTTCCCATCAGAATCCTAGCTGACTTTGTAAAGATTGACAGTCTGATTCTGAAATTAATATGGAGTTGCAGGGGACCCAGAATAGCCAAAATAGTACTGAAAAAGGACAAAATAGGAGTACTCAGCTTCTTGACTTCAAAATTTACTGCAAAACAACAGTAATTAAAGCATTGTGGCACTGGCACAAGGACATATAAATCAGTGGAATAGAGAGTCCAGATATAAACCCATTTGTGTTCAACTGATTTCCAACAAGGATGCCAAGATCTTTCAGTGGTAAAAGAATACACTTTTTAACAGATGGTGCTGGGACAACTGGATAGCTACATGCAAAAGAACGAGGTGGGACCATATACAAAAAATAACTCAAAATGGATTAAAGACCTGAAACTTTAAAACTCCTTGAAAAAAAAAACATATTAGTAAATCTTCATGACTTTGTATTTGGCAAGGAATTTGTAGATGTGATACCAAAAGCATGAACAGCAAAAGAAAAACACTGAACTTCATAAAAATTAAAACCTTCTGTGCTTCAAAGGACACCATCATAAAAGACAACCCACAGAATGAGAGAAAACATTTGCAAACCATTTCTTTAATAAGCAACTCACATCTAGTATATATAAAGAACCCTGACAACTCAGTAACAAAAAGACAACCCAATGGGCAGAGCTCCAGGTGGACCCCAAGGAAGATATACGAATGTCCAGTAAGCACATGAAGATGCTCAATATTGTTAGTTATCAGGGAAGTGTAAATTAAAACTACAGTGACATACCACTTCACATCCACTAGGATGGCTAGAATCAAAGTTGGATAATAACAAGTGTTGGTGAGGATGTGGAGAAATCAGAATCTTCATACACTTTTTTTTTTTTTTTTTTTTTTGAGACGGAGTCTCACTCTGACACTAGGCTGGAGTACAGTAGTGTGATCTTGGCTCACCGCAATCTCCGCCTCACAGGTTCAAGCTATTCTCCTGCCTCAGCCTCCTGAGTAGCTGGGATTACAAGCACCCACCCCTACACCCAGCTAATTTTTTTTGTATTTTTAGTAGAGTTGGGGTTTCACCGTGTTGGCCAGGCTGGTCTCGAACTCCTGACCTCAGGTGATCCACCCGCTTTGGCCTCCCAAAGTGCTGGGATTACAGGCATGAGCCACTGTGCCTGGCGAGATTTTTTTTAAAGAGACTTATCTAACTTATAAAAACTTCAGGTTATATGTTGTGGTTTCTGAACTGTCTAGTATGATATATGACTTTTTCTTTTTTATTCTCTCTTTTTTAAAATTTGAGGCCGGGAGTGGTGGCTCACCCCTGTAATCCCAGCGCTTTGGGAGGCTAAGTGAGGTGGATCACTTGAGGTCAGGAGTTCGAGACCAGCCTGGCCAACATGGTGAAACCGCATCTCTACTAAAAGTATAAAATATTAGCCAGGCGTAGGGTCTGGTGCCTGTATTCCCAACTACTCGGGAGGCTGAAGCAGGAGAATTGCTTGAACCCAGGAGGCAGAGGTTGCAGTGAGCCAAGACTGTGCCACCATACTCCAGCCTGGGTGACAGAGTGAGACTGTCTCAAAATAAAATTTGAGACAGGGTCTTGCTGTGTTGCCCAGGTTGGAGTCAAGGGATCTTCCCACCTTAACCTCCTGAGTAGCTGGGATTACAGCTGCATGCCACTATACTTGACAAATTTTTCAAATATTTAAAAAATACTTCATTGCTGAAAAATTCTAGCAATTATCTGAGCTTTCAGCAAGTCATAATCTTTTTGTTGGTGGAAGGTCTTGCCTTGATGTTGATGGCTGCCACTGATCTGGATGGTGGTCACTGAAGATTGGAGATGTGGCAGTTGTTTAATAAGACAGTGATGAAGTTTGACACATGGGTTGAATCTTTCTTCCCCTACCCTGCTCTACCCCCTGGTTTTTTGTTTTTGTTTTTGTTTTAATTAGAGGTGGGTCTCACTCCATTGCATTGAGCTCCTGGGGCTCAAATAGTCTTCCTGCCTCAGCCTCCCAAAGTGCTGGGATTAGTCATGAACCCCTGCATCCAACCTCCTGGATCTTTCTTTCATGAGGATTCCTTTTTTTTTTTTTTTTTTAAGACAGAGTCTCACTCTGTCACCCAGACTGGAGAGCATGGCATGATCTTGGCCCACTGCAACCTCCACCTCCCAGGTTCAAGCAATTCTGCCTCAGCCTCCCGAGTAACTGGGATTATAGGTGCCTGCCACCACACCCGGCTAATTTTTTGTATTTTTGGTAGAAATGGGGTTTCACCATGTTGTCCAGGTTGGTCTCGAACTCCTGACCTCAGGCAGTCCCCCTTCCTGGGCCTCCCAAAGTGCCAAAGTGCTGGGATTACAGGCGTGAGCCACTGTGCCCAGCCTTCACGAGGATTTCTCTACAGCGTGTGATGCTGTTTGATAGCATGTTACTTTCAGAAGAACTTCTTTCAAAATTAGTTGATTGCTGGGTGTAGTAGTTCAAACCTGTAATCTCAGCACTTTGGGATGCGAGGCCAGGAGTTCGAGACCAGCCTGGGCAACATAGGGACACCCCCATCTCTACCCAAAAAAAAAAAAAAGTAAAAATTAGCCAGGCGTGGTGGTACACCCCGTAGTCCTAGATACTTGAGTGGCTAAGACAAGAGGATTGCTTGACCCTAGGAGTTCAAGGCTACACAGTGAGCCATGATCATGCCACTGTACACCAGCCTGGGTGACAGAGTGAGACCCTGCCTCTAAAAAAAAATTGTGATCTTACCTAGCTCTTCTGGATAACTTGCAGCTTTGACATTAGCACTTGCAGCTTTACCTTGCACTTTTATGTTATGAAGATGGCTTTTTTCCTTCAACCTCATGAACCAACCAACCTCTGCCAGCTTTTCTGAATTTGTTTTAGAGGCAGGGTCTCACTCTGTCACCCAGGCTGGTGTACAGTGGCTTGATATCAGCTCACTGTAACCTCTGCTTCCCAAGCTCATGAAATCCTTCAGCCTCAGCCTCCCGAGTAGCTGGAACTACAGGCATGTGACACCACGCCAAGCTAATTTTTGTATTTTTTGTATAGATGGTGTTTCACCCTGTCGCCAGGCTGGTCTTGAACTCTTGAGCTCAAGCCATCCACCCACCTCAGCCTCCTAAAGTACTGGGATTATAGGGTGAGGCACTGTGCCCAGCTAAAAAAAAGGTTTTAATTAAAAATTTTTTAATTGGAGTTGATCCTCTCAAACCCTGCCACTGCTTTATCAACAAGGTTTATGTAGTTTTCTAAATCCTTTATTGTCATTTCAACAGTGTTCCTAGTTTCTTCACCAGGAGTAGACTCCATCTCAAGAAACCACCGTCTTTGCTTATCCACTCCTTATCTGTTCAAGTTTTATCATGAGATTGCAGCAATTCAAGCTCCTCCATTTTGAATTCTAGTTCTCTTGCAGTTTCCAACACATCTGTAGTTACTTCCTCCAAGAAAGTCTTGAAGTCATCATGAAGGCTGGAATCAGTTTCGTCCAAGCTCCTGTTAATGTTGATATTTTGACCTCCTCCCATGAATCTCAGTCTTAATGGCATCTAGAATGATGAATCTTTCCCAGAAAGTTTTCACTTTGCTTTGTGCAGATCCATCAGCAGAATCTGTGGCAGCTCTAGCCTTTTGAAATGTGTTTCTTAAATAATAAGACTTGAAAATCAAAATGACTCCCTGATCTATAGGCTGCAGAATGGATGTTATATTAGCAGCCGTGAAAGCAACATCAATCATGTACCTCCTTATCAGAGCTCCTCAATGACGAGATGCATTGTTGGAAAGCAGTAAAATATACTGAACGCAATCTTGTAAGCAGTAGGTCTCAACAGTGGGCTTTTAAAACATGCAGTAATCCATGCTGTAAATAGATGTGCTGTCATCAGGCTGTGTTGTTTCACTTATAGAGCACGGCAGAATAGATTGAGCCTAATCATTAAGGGGTCTAGGATTTTCAGAATAGTAAATGAATATTGGCTTCCAGTTAAGTTACCAGCTGCATTAGCCACTTACAAGAGAGGCATCCTGTCCTTTGAAGCTTTGAAGCCAGGCATTGAGTTCTCTCTAGCTGTGAAAGTCTCTTTCCAGTGTAAGGCTGTGTTGTCTACATTGAAAACCTGTTGTTTAGTGTAGCCACCTTCATCAGTGATCTTAGCTAGCTCTTCTGGATAACTTGTTGCAGCTTCAACCTCAGCACTTGCGGCTTCACCTTGCACTGTTATGTTATGGAGATGGCTTCTTTCCTTCAACCTCATGAATCAACCTCTGCTAGCTTCCAACTTTTCTTCTGCAGCTTCCTCATCCCTGTCAGCCTTCACAGAATTGAAGAGAGTTAATGGCCTTGCCCTGGATTAGGCTTTGATTTAAAGGAGTATTGTGATTGGTATCGTCTTCTGTCCACACCAGGCAAACTTTCTCCATGTCAGCAATAAAGCTGTTTTACTTTCTCATCATTTGTGCGTGCACTGGAGTAGCACTTTTAATTTCCTTTAAGAATATGTACTTTGCTATCACAGCTTGGCTAGCTGTTTGATATAAAAGGTCTAGCTTTCAGGCGCTCTCTGAGCTCTCAACATGCCTTCCTCACTAAACTTAATAATTTCTAGCATTTCATTTAAAGTGAAAAACGTGAGATAGGTGGATCACTTGAGGTCAGGAGTTCGAGACCAGGCTGGCCAACATGGTGAAACCCCCTCTCTACTAAAACTACAAAAATTAACTGGGGTTTGTGGTGCACACCTGTAATTCAAGCTACTCTGGAAGCTGAAAGGAGAATTGCTTGAATCTGGGACGTGGAGGTTGCAGTGAGCCAAGATTGTGTCACTGCACTCTAGCCTGGGTGACAGAGCAAAATTCTGTCTCAAAACATAAAAAAAACAAAGTGAGAAATGTGCAACTCTTACTTTCACATAGTCATTTAGAGGCCATGGTAGGGTTATTAATTGGTCTAATTTCAGTATCCTTGTTTTTCATGGAATAGGGATACCTGAGGAGGAGGAGAGAGATGGAGGACTGACTAGTGGGAAAATCAGTCATAACGCACACAACATTAAGTTCACTGTCTTACATGGGTGCAGTTTGTGGTACCCCAAAACAATTACAGTAGTAACATCAAAGATTACTGATCACAGATCACCATAACAGATATAATTATAATGAAAAAGTTTGAAATACTGCAAGAATTACCAAAACGTGACACAAACGTGAAGTGAGCACAAGCTGGTGGAAACTGGCACCGGTAGACTTGCTGACGCAGGGTTGCCACAAATTTCCAATTTGTAAAAAAGACAGTATCTGCAAAGTTTAATAAAGCAAAGTGCAAGAAGATGAAGTATGTCTGTGTATCCAAAATATATTGGTCCGTATAAGTTTGTGTTGGGGAGCATATCTTGGGCCTGAGTTTCCGCAGACATATTGGGAAATGCATGTGATAAATACATGGTATGGAATGTATTTCCTCATCATCACCTTCTTCTCATCCTGTACTTCTAAGTAGATCAGAATTCGTACCATGTATGTGAACAGGCATGACTTATAGGAGGTATTCTTGAGCCATTTTATTTGTTCTGTGGAGTTAGTTCTCCCTCCAGCTTCCTGGAGAGTAAGTCTTAATAACTGTGCTGATCACTTTCAGGAAATACCAACAATCTTTTCAAGAACTAATAAACTTAGAGTGAAAGCTTTCCCTCCTTTCCCACCTCAGGCCTACTATAGGCCTGCAGTTGAAGAGTTGGGTGTGATTTGCCTCCTCTTTCTTTCTCTCCTCCCCAGCGTTCTTCTTTCACTCTTCTTCATTTGCTGGCTGTGGTTTCTGGCCCGTCCAGGAAGAAAAGGTCTTTGATAGTAATGTTAGTAGCAGCAGCAACTAATGTTTCTGTAGCATTGATTATGTTGCTAGTTACTATTCTAAACGCTTAACGTGTTAGATCATTTAATCCTCAGAACTCTATGAGGTGTGTTGTGTTATATTTATTATACCGCTGAATATGTTAAGATACAGAGGGTTTGTTTAATGACTTGCCTAAGGTCACACAGGTAAAAATAGCACCAGCATGCAAAGCCAGCATTGTGGTTCTGGAGTCTGTGCTTTCAGCCACTCCACTGTGTTGCCTTTATATACTGTTGGGAGATAGTAGGCGTACTTCTTGGCCTTGGCTGTTGTTTAAATCAGACTTACGTGCCCTTCAGAGTCTTTTCAGTTGTAGTATTTTCCATAGACCTGAGATAAAGGATCAGCGTGCCTTGAAGCCCCTTTCCCTGCAGGGAAGTAAGCAGAGAAGTAGAATGGGGTTTACAGCTCACAACAAACTGGTGACTCTCAGCAAAAATCCTTTTCATATCTACTCTTTGAACATGGAAGATGATTGAAGGTGGATGTAACTCAAGGTTGAAAATAGTTTTCCACTACCCCCTTGTGTAAGGTGCCCTTGTGCCTCATTTGAGAATGTAGTACATTATCTATTGTTTGGGGCCTATTCAAGATTGAAATGGTTTCATTTTAATACTCTGATGCACATGTCTTCCAAATATGCTGTTTAATTTCTTGCCTTCACACCTTTGTTCATGCAGATGGTCCCTGGATTATAACTAATTCACTTGCTCTGAAAGCATGTTTCTTCCCTCAACCACATGATCCCAAAGTAAGCACTCTTGAAGGCCATGCTTTAAAAGCTGGTTTCTTGGGATGCAATAAATGAACAAAACACTTCATATATAGCCCTCCCATTTTCTTCCTCTTCATCTCATTTTTTGAGACCTAAATCAGCAAATATGTTAAATGATGATTTGTGTACACCAGTCCCTGGCTGTCTAGTGCCTCATTGTGGCTTGACTTCAGGAAGGGTATGTGGAGCACTCAGTTTACATTTGAACTTCTGTCACTAATTATGGTCAAGATAATTATTTCAGTAGCTTTACCCGACTGCTTTGGATCAGAGAAGTCTGACATGGAACAGTCCCAAATTGATCATTGTGTCTTCTCAAGTTATAATAGTCTGTGACTTTTATTTTTTTAGACAGAATCTTGCTCTGTCACCAAGGCTGGAGTGCAGTGGTGCAATCTCAGCTCACTGCAACCTCCACCTCCCAGCCTCAAATGATCCTTCCACATCAGCGTCCTGAATAGCTGGGACTACAGGCCCATGCCACGACACCCCCCTAATTTTTATGTGCTTTTAGTAGAGACGGGGCTTTGCTATTTTGGCCAGGCTGGTCTCAGACTCCTGAGCTCAAGCAATCCACCTGCCTTGGCCTCCCTAAGTGCTGGGATTACAGGTGTGAGCCACACACCTGGCAACCTTTTAAAATTCATCCTGAAATCTTGGGTTTTTTTCTTTCCTTTTCCTTTTTCCCATCTTTCTTTTCCTCTATACATTTACCTGCATAAAACATGAACAGGGATGCTTATGTAATGGATTGTTTAGTGTTTACACTGGCATTGCCTGCTGCGTGCTCACATTTAGAAACAGGAATGATAATATGCCTACTGACAGAGATACGATGATGATCAATTAATTATTAAATGTGAAACATTTCAAATACTGTCTGGTACATAGAAGACACTCTGCAGTTGTCACTGTTCACAAACTGTTGCAGCCTGCAGCTCATTAAAACATTGGTTCACAGGTCGGACGTGGTGGCTCACGCCTGTAATCCCAGCATTTTGAGAGGCCGAGGCGGGCCTATCACCTGAGGTCAAGAGTTCAAGACCAGCCTGGCCAACATGGTGAAACCCCATCTCTACAAAAATACAAAAATTAGCCAGGCATGATGGCGAGTGCCTGTAATCCCAGCTACTCGGGAGGCTGAGGCAGGAGAATTACTTGAACCTGGAAGGCGGAGGTTGCAGTGATCCAAGACCGCTCCTCTGCACTCCATCCTGGGTGTCAGAGCGAGACTCTGTCTCAAAACAAAACAAAACAAAAAAAAAAAACATTGGTTCACAGACTTCATTGGTTGGACAGTTTGGAAGGCAGATAAGGAGAATATATTTCTTTACAGTTCCTACCTTGAAGTTTCTCTCTCACTACCATCTTTCAGCTTTTTAATTTAGTGCAGTGGCCACATGAAAATGATCTAAATCACATTTTATTTAAACTACTAAAATATCAATTAATGCTTTATTTTATGTATTTTTTAGGACATTTCTGATTCATTTGCATCCTTGAAGAGCATCTGTAGAAGAGGAAGTAAAAGATGGGTGTGAAAACGTTTACTCATAGCTCCTCTTCCCACAGCCAGGAAATGCTTGGAAAGCTAAATATGCTGCGAAATGATGGACATTTTTGTGATATCACTATTCGTGTCCAGGACAAAATCTTCCGGGCACATAAGGTGGTACTAGCAGCTTGCAGTGATTTCTTTCGCACCAAACTTGTAGGCCAAGCCGAGGATGAGAACAAGAATGTGTTGGATCTGCATCATGTTACAGTGACTGGCTTTATACCTCTTTTAGAATATGCTTACACAGCCACTCTATCAATTAACACAGAAAATATTATTGATGTTCTAGCAGCAGCCAGCTATATGCAAATGTTCAGTGTTGCCAGCACTTGCTCAGAGTTCATGAAATCAAGCATTTTATGGAATACACCTAACAGCCAACCCGAAAAGGGTCTAGATGCTGGACAAGAAAATAATTCTAACTGCAATTTTACTTCTCGAGATGGGAGCATTTCTCCCGTGTCCTCAGAGTGCAGTGTGGTAGAAAGAACGATTCCTGTCTGCCGAGAATCCCGGAGAAAGCGCAAAAGCTACATTGTTATGTCTCCTGAAAGTCCTGTAAAGTGTAGCACACAAACAAGTTCACCCCAGATATTGAATTCTTCAGCTTCCTACTCAGAAAATAGAAACCAACCAGTTGACTCTTCCTTAGCTTTTCCCTGGACTTTTCCTTTTGGAATTGATCGAAGGATTCAGCCTGAGAAAGTTAAGCAAGCAGAAAATACCCGGACTTTAGAATTACCTGGCCCATCTGAGACCGGTAGAAGAATGGCTGATTATGTGACTTGTGAGAGCACAAAAACTACCTTGCCTTTAGGTACCGAAGAAGATGTCCGGGTCAAAGTAGAAAGGTTAAGTGACGAGGAGGTCCATGAGGAAGTGTCCCAGCCTGTCAGTGCATCTCAGAGTTCCCTGAGTGATCAGCAGACAGTTCCAGGAAGTGAGCAAGTCCAAGAGGACCTTCTGATTAGTCCACAGTCTTCCTCTATAGGTATAATGGCTTCTGTGTTTTTCTTGGTGCTATAAAGTCAATTCAAACGTTTTTAAGTTCCTGTTAGATAAAAAAGTTGTGTGCTCGGTCATACAGGAAATATAAAGAAGAGTAAAACGTGATAACTGGATTTGCTTGAGATGCTATTAGTACTATCATTTATTTTTTACAAGTTGCACATTAGGGAAAATAAAAATAATTGAATAATATCTGGTGGGACAAAGGCAGATACACACACACCAAAAAAACAGTTAAATCCAGTTTGTGTTTTATTCTTTATTAAAATATGTATTGAAAACTTACCATGTGCCAAGCAAACATTGGTGATACATAAAGAACAACACATAGTCCCTGCAGTGAAGAGGTTAATCATCTAATTGGGGAAGCAGATATGTAAGTAAATTATTACAGTGAACTATTAAAAGTGCTGATCTGGAGGTGTGAACAAAGTAGTATGGTTGTAACAAAGGAAAGAGCAAGTTAACACTATATATTTGAGTTGGGTCTTATGCAATAAGTAAGAGTTTACCCAAGCATGGGAACGTCATTTCTGTGAAAACATATAAAAACAGCAGCGCATATATGTAAACACAGGTATGGAAGAGCATTGTGTGTTTGGTAAACAGTGAATTCAGTGCAAAATGATGTAAATAAGCACAGATGCCTGAAAGTGTAGACGATAGCAGGAGATAAGATAAAAAGGAGTGGTTGAGTGCAGGCTGTGAAGAGCCTTGAATCCTGGTTTCAGTAGGGGTTGCATTTAAGTGCAGGTAAAGGAATCCCTTCTGCAGTAACTTAACTGTAGCAGAGTTTTATTTATTTTTTCTTTATTATTTATTTATCTTTTTAGATTGAAAATAAAATGATTTAAAGTTGTTTTCTCTGGCAGTATTTTTTTCTTTTTCTTTTTTTTAATTCAAGTTCTGGGGTACGTGTGCAGAACGTTCAGTTTTGTTACATAGGTGTACATGGCATGGTGGTTTGCTGCACCCATCAACCCTTCGTCTGTATTAGGTATTTACCCTAATGCTATCTCTCCCCTAGCCCCCCACCCCCTCAACAGGCCCCGTTGTGTGATATTCCCCTCCCCGTGTCCATGGATTCTCATTGTTCAACTCCCACTTATGAGTGAGAACATGTGGTGTTTGGTTTTCTGTTCTTGTGTTAGTTTGCTGAGAATGATGGTTTCCAGCTTCATCCGTGTCCCTGCAAAGGGACTCATTTTTTATGGTTGCATAGTATTTCATGGTGTATATGTGCCACATTTTCTTTTTCCAGTCTATCATTAAAGGACATTTTGGGTTGGTTCAAAGTCTTTGCTATTGTGAATCGTGTCACAGTAAACATACATGCACATGTGTCTTTATAGTAGAATGATTTATAATCCTTTGGGTGTATGCCCAGTATTTGGATTACTGGGTCAAATGATATTTCTAGTTCCAGATCCTTGAGGAATCGCCACACTGTCTTCCACAATGGTTGAACTAATTTACACTCCCAACAGTGTAAAAGTGTTCCTGTTTCTCCACATCCTCCAGCACCTGTTGTTTCCAGACTTTTTAATGATCGCCATTCTAACTGGTGTGAGATGGTATCTCATTGTGGTTTTGATTTGCATTTCTCCGATGACCAGTGATGATGAGCTTTTTTTCGTATGTTTGTTGGCTGCATAAATGTCTTCTTTTGAGAAGTGTCTGTTCATATCCTTCGCCCACTTTTTGATGGGATTGTTTATTTTTTTCTTGTAAATTTGTTTAAGTTCTTTGTAGATTCTGGATATTAGACCTTTGTCAGATGGATAGATTGCAAAAATTTTCTCCCATTCTGTAGATTGCCTGGTCACTCTGATGATAGTTTCTTTTGCTGTGCAGAAGCTCTTTTGTTTAATTGGGTTCCATTTGTCAGTTTTGGCTTTTGTTGCAATTGCTTTTGGTGCTTTAGTCATAAAGTCTTTGCCCATGCCTGTGTCCTGAATGGTATTGCCTATGTTTTCTTCTAGGGTTTTTATAGTTTTAGGTCTTACGTTTAAGTATTTAATCCATCGAGTTAATTTTTGTATAAGGTGTAAGGAAGGGGTCCAGTTTCAGTTTTCTGCGTATGGCTAGCCAGTTTTCCCAGCACCATTTATTAAGTAGGGAATCCTTTCCCCATTGATTGTTTTTGTCAGGTTTGTCGAAGATCAGATGGTTGTAGATGTGTGGTGTTATTTCTGAGGCCTCTGTTCTGTTCCATTGGTCTATATCTCTGTTTTGGTACCAGTACCATGCTGTTTTGGTTACTGTAGACTTGTAGTATAAAGTCAGGTAGCATGATGCCTCCAGCTTTGTTCTTTTTTCTTAGGGTTGTCTTGGCTATGTGGGCTCTTTTTTGTTTCCATATGAAATTTAAAATAGTGTTTTTTGGTTCTGTGTAGAAAGTCAGTGGTAGCTTGATGGGAATAGCATTGGATCTATAAATTACTTTGGGCAGTATGACCATTTTCACAATACTGATTCTTCCTATCCATGAGCATGGAATTTTTTTCCATTTGTTTGTGTCCTCTCTTATTTCCTTGAGCAGTGATTTGTAGTTCTCCTTGAAGAGATGCTTCACGTCCCTTGTAAGTTGTGGTTTTGGGTATTTTGTTTTCTTTGTAGCAATTGTGAATGGGAGTTCACTCATAATTTGGCTCTCTGCTTGTCTGTTATTGGTGTATAGGAATACTTGTGATTTTTGCACATTGATTTTGTATCCTGAGATTTTGCTGAAGTTGCTTATCAGCTTTAAGGAGTTTTGGGGCTGAGACAGTGGGGTTTTCTAAATATACAATCATGTCATCTGCAAACAGAGACAATTTGACTTTCTCTCTTCTTATTTGAATACCCTTGACTTCCTCTCTTCCTATTTGAATACTCTTTCTTTCTCTTGGCTGATTGCTCTGGCCAGAACTTCAGTACTGTGTTGAATAGGGGTGGTGAGAGAGGGCATCCTTGTCTTGTGCCTGTTTTTAAAGGGAACGCTTTCTGCTTTTACTCATTCAGTATGATACTGGCTATGGGTTTGTCATAAATAGCTCTTATTATTTTGAGATATGTTCCATCAATACCTAGTTTATTGAGAGTTTTTAGCATGAAGAAGTGTTGAATTTTTTAAATTTATTTTAAATTTATTTTTTATTTAATTTAATTTTTTTTTTTTTTTTTTTGAGACAGAGTCTCATTCTGTCACCAGGCTGGAGTGCAGTGGCATGCACTGCAACGTCCCCCTCCCGGGTTCAAGCAGTTCCCCTACCTCAGCCTCCCGAGTAGCTGGGACTACAGAGGCGTGCCACCACACCCAGCTAATTTTTGTTTTTTTAGTAGAGATGGGATTTCACCATGTTGGCCAGGATTGTCTTGATGTCTTGACCTCGTGATCCTCCCGCCTCAGCTCCCCAGAGTGCTGGGGTTACAGGTGTGAGCCACTGCACCCGGCCAGGGCTGTTGAATTTTATCGGAGACCTTTTCTGTGTCTATTGAGATAATTGTGGTTTTTGTCATTGGTTCTGTCTTATGTGATGGATTACGTTTATTGATTTGCATATGTTGAACCAGCCTTGCGTTCCAGGCATGAAGCCAACTCGATCCTGGTGGATAAGCTTTTTGATGTTCTGCTGGATTCAGTTTGCCAGTATTTTATTGAGGATTTTCACATCGATGTTCATCAGGGACATCGCCCTGAAATTTTCTTTTTTGTTGTTGTCCCTCTGCCAGGTTTTGGCATCAGGATGTTGCTGGCCTCATAAAATGAGTTAGGGAGGAGTCCCTCTTTTTCTGTTGTTGGGAATGGTTTCAGAAGGAATGATACCAGGTTCTCTTCGTACCTCTGGTAGAATTCGGCTGTGAGTCTGTCTGGTCCTAGGCTTTTTTTGGTTGGTAGGCTATTTCAGGAGAGTTTTTAACATGAAGGAGTGTTGAAAAAAATTTTTTTTTTTTTTGAGGTTCTGCTTCAATTTCAGAACTTGTTATTAGTCTATTCAGGGATTCGACTTCTTCCTAGTTTAGTCTTGGGAGGGTGTATGGTCCAGGAATGTATCCATTTCTTCTTGATTTTCTAGTTTATTTGCATACAGGTGTTTACAGTATTCTCTGATGATAGTCTGTATTTCTGTGGGATCAGTGATGATATCCCTTTTATCATTTTTTATTGTGTCTATTTGATTATTCTCTCTCTTTTTATTAATCTGGCTAGCAGTCTATCTATTTTGTTAATCTTTTCAAAACAGTTCCTGTATTCATTAATTTTTTGAAGGGTTTTTCATGTGTCTGTCTCTTTTGGTTCTGCTCTGTTCTTAGTTATTTATTGTCTTCTGCTAGCTTTTGAATTTGTTTGCTCTTGCTTCTCTAGTTCTTTTAATTGTGATGTTAGGGTGTGGATTTTACATCTTTCCCACTGTCTGATGTGAGCATTTAGTGCTGTAAATTTTCCTCTAAACACTGCTTTTAGCATATCCCAGAGATTCTGGTACGTTGTCTCTTTGTTCTCATTGGTTTCAGAGAACTTTGTTATTTCTGCCTTAATTTCGTTATTTACCTAGTGGTCATTCAGGAGCAGGTTGTTTAGTTCCCTGTAGTTGTGCAGTTTTGAGTGAGTTTCCTAATCCTGAGTTGTAATTTGATTGCACTGTGGTCTGAGAGGCTGTTATGATTTCCGTTCTTTTGCATTTGCTTCCAATTATGTGGTCTGTTTTAGAGTAAGTGCTGTGTGGTACTGAGAAGAATATATATTCTGTTGATTTGTGGTGGAGAGTTCTGTAGCTGTCTATTAGGTCTGCTTGGTCCAGAGCTAAGTTCAAGTCCTGAATATCCTTGTTTATTTTCTGTCTCGTTGATCTGTCTAATATTGACAGTGGGGGGTTCAAGTCTCCCACTGTTATTGTGTGGGAATCTGAGTCTCTTTGTAGGTCTCTAAGAACTTGTTTTATGAATCTGGGTGCTCCTGTATTGGGTACGTATATATTTAGGATAGTTAGCTCTTCTTGTTGCGTTGATCCCTTTGCCATTATGTAATGCCCTTCTTTGTCTTTTTTGATCTTTGTTGGTTTAAAGACTGTTTTATCAGAGACTATGATTGCAACCCCCACTTTTTTTTTCCTTTTCATTTGCTTGGTAAATATTCCTCCATCCCTTTATTTTGAGTCTGTGTGTGTCTTTGACCCATGTGAGATGAGTCTCCTGAACACAGCACACCAATGGGTCTTGACTCTTTATCCAATTTGTCAGTCTGTGTCTTTTAATTGGGGCATTTAGCCCATTTACATTTAAGGTTAATATTGTTATATGCAAATTTGATCCTGTCATCATGATGCTAGCTGTTTATTTTGCACATTAGTTGATGCAGTTTCTTTATGGTGTCATTGGTCTTTGTATTTTGGTGTGTTTTTGCAGTGGCTGGTACTAGTTTTTTCTTTCCATATTTAGTGCTTCCTTCAGGAGCTCTTGTAAGGCAAGCCTGGTGGTTACAAAATCCCTCAGCATTTGCTTGTCTGTAAAGGATTTTATTTCTCCTTCACTTATGAAACTTTGTCTGGATATGAAATTCTGGGTGGAAAATTCTTTAAGAATTTGAATATTGGCCCCCACTCTCTGCAGAGCGATCCACTGTTAGTCTGATGGCTTCCCTTTGTAGGTAACCTGACCTTTCTCTCTGACTGCCCTTAACATTTTTCCTTCATTTCAACCTTGGAGAATCTGACGATTATGTCTCCTGGGATTGCTCTTCTTGAGGAGTATCTTAGTGGTGTTCTCTGTATTTCCTGAATTTGAATGTTGGCCTGTCTTGCTAGATTGGGGAAGTTGTCCTGGATAATATCCTGAATTTGTTTCCAATTTAGTTCATTTCTCCCTGTCACTTTCAGGGACCCTAATCAATCGTAGGTTTGGTCTTTTCACGTAGTCTCATATTGCTTGGAGGTTTTGTTTGTTCCTCTTCAATCTTTTTTTCTCTAATCCTGTCTTCATGCCTCATTTCAGTAAGTCTGTCTTCATTCTCTGAGACTTTTTTTCCGCTTGATCCATTCAGCTGTTGATAATTGTGTATGCTTCGTGAAGTGCTCATGCTGTGTTTTTCAGCTCTATCAGGTCATTTATGTTCTTCTGTAAACTGGTTATTCTAGTTAGCAATTCCTATAACCTTTTGTCAAGGTTCTTAGCTTCCTTGCATTGGGTTAGATAGAACATGCTCCGTTAGCGCAGAGGAGTTTGTTATTACCCACCTTCTGAAACCTACTTCTGTCGATTTATAAGATTCATTCTCTGTCCAGTTTTGTGCCCTTGCTGGAGAGGAGTTGCAATCATTGGAGAAGAGGCATTCTGGTTTTTGGAATTTTCAGCATTTTTGCGCTGGTTTTTCCTCATCTTGGTGGATTTATCTACCTTTGATCTTTGAGGCTGATGACCTTGGGATGGGTTTGGATGGGGTTTCTGTGTGGAGGTTTTATTTGTTGATGTTGATGTCATTGCTTTCTGTTTGTTAGTTTTTCTTCTAACAGGCCCCTCTTTTGAAGGTCTGCTGCAGTTTCCTGGAGATCCACACCAGACCCTATTTGCCTGGGTATCACCAGCAGAGGCTGCAGAACAGCAAAGATTGCTGCCTGCTCCTTCCTCTGGAAGCTTCATCCCAGAGGGGCACCAGCCTGATGCCAGCTGGAGCTCTCCTGTATGAAGTGACTGTCACCCCTGTTGGGAGGTCTCTCCCAGTCAGGAGGCACGGGGGTCAGGGACCCACTTGAGGAGGCAGTCGGACCGTTAGCAGAGGTTGAGTGCTGTGCTGGTAGAACCCCCCTTGTCAGTATCCACTGCTCTCTTCAGAACCTGCAGGCAGGGACGTTTAAGTCCACTGAAGCTGCGCCCACAACCGCCCCTTCCCCCAGGTGCTCTGTCCCAGTGAGATGGGATTTTTATCTGTAAGCCCCTGACTGGGGCTGCTGTCTTTCTTTCAGAGATGCCCTGCCCAGTGAAGAGGAATCTAAAGAGGCAGTCTGGCCACAGCCACTGTGCCGCACCATGTTGAGTTCTGCCCAGTCGGAACTTCCAGGCCTTTTTAGCAGTGTCAGGAGAAGACCACCTACTCAAGCCTCAGTAATGGCGGCTGCCCCTCCCCGACCAAGCTTGATCGTCCCAGGTCAACTTCAGACTGCTGTGCTGGCAGTGAGAATATCAAGCCAGTGGTTCTTAGCTTGCTGGGCTCTGTGGGAGTGGGACCTGCTGAGTAAGACCACTTGGCTCCCTGGCTTCAGCCCCCTTTGCAGGGGAGTGAATGGTTCTGTCTCACTGGGGTTCCAGGCACCACTGGCATACAAAAAAAGAAGAGCTAGCTTGGTGTCTGCCCAAACTAACCACCTGGTTTTGTGCTTGAAACCCAGGGCCCTGGTGATGTAGCACACGAGGGAATCTCCTGGTCTGCGAATTGCAAAAACTTCCTGGGTGAGGCGATGCCCCACCCTGCTTCTGCTCGCCCTCTGTGGGCTGCACCCACTGCCTAACTAGTCCCAGTGAGATGAACAGGGTGCCTCATTGGAAATGCAGACACCCGCCTTCTGTGTCGGTCTCACTGAGAGCTGCAGACTGGAGCTGTTCCTATTCAGTCATCTTGCCAGCAGCCAAAACGTAGTGTCTTTTTGGGAGAAATAATTTCATCCACAGCAACCACTGAAGTTCATATTCCTGAATTGGGGTCAAAATAGTTTTGCAGAATTTACATGAAGACACATCCAACAAAAGATTTAATTTGAAGAAATCATAGCTATTTGTTGATACAGCCAAGTTTTTAGTAAACTACCAGAGTAAGTAATTGAAAACACCTTGGTACCTTCTGAATAACAAACTGCCTACTGAATAATTATAATTTTAATCATTTAAGGAAGTAGAAACCCAAATATTTATCTAAACATCTAAGATACTTAGTTAGGCATGTGAAATAGTCATTCTTTACCACTCCCAAGTATATATAATCAGTTCAGGTTTTGCCTTTATGATAGTTTTGTTTTTGTTTGAGACTGAGTCTCGCTCTGTCACCCAGGCTGGAATGCAGTAGCATGATCACAGCTCACTATAACCTCTGCCTCCCAGGTTCAAGCAATTCTCCTGCCTCAGCCTCCCAAGTAGCTGGGACTACAGGCACACGCCACCACACCTGGCTAATATTTGTATTTTTTGTAGAGACGGAGTTTCACCATGTGGGCCAAGTTGGTCTCAAACTCCTTACCTCAAGTGAGCCACTCACCTCAGCCTCCCAAAGTGCTGGGATTACAGGCCTGAGCCACTGTGCCCAGCCCTTTATGATGTTATTAACAAGAGTTAATGAGTAGAACAAACCTTTCAGTTATGTAAGTAGAATCTGTTACCTATATATTATTATAAAAGGATTCTATAAAGCGGACATGGGAACCACTCTGATGTGAATATCATATAATCAGATAATCCCAGTGTGGTTTGTTTCTTGTGTTTTTTTGTTTTTGTTTTTTGTGGTTTTTTGAGCCAGGATCTTGCCCTGTTGCTCAGGCTGGAGTGCTGTGGTGTGATTTTAGCTCACTGCAGCCTCTGCCTCCTGAGTTCAAGTGATTCTCCTGCCTCAGCCTCCCGAATAGCTGGGATTACAGGTACCTGCCAACACACCTGGCTAATTTTTGTGTTTTTAGTAGAGACGGAGTTTCACCATGTGGGCCAGGCTGGTCTCAAACTCCTGACCTCAAGTGATCTGCCTGCCTCAGCCTCCCAAAGTGCTGAGATTACAGGCGTGAGCCACCATGCCCGACTCCAATGTGATTCTTTTTCCTTGCCATCATGGCACATGTACTAATCACTCTCAACAAACTTATCTTAACTCCAAACTTGCATACTAAAACAAAACCGCACAGAAAAAAAAGTAAATTCCTTGGGGGATTGAAGGCAGTCAGTAAGTTTGAGAGGGAGAAAAGCAAGATGCGCATGGTACTTTTTCCACTGTAAGTTCCATAAGAGGACTTAATTTTACTTACTAATTGGTTAAAGAACATCTCTGAGAGGTGTCTTGTCTTTCTAGTAATGGGGAGAATATAATGTTTAGTATATTATTTTCAAATTTTCAAAATAATAATTTGATTATCCGTGAAATTAGTTCAGATAGGATTTTACCTGCTGTTTTAGGTTCCCTTTGTTGCCCCTTGCCCATGGAAAGGGTGTAAAATTCAGTATCCTTAACTTGCAGCTAATAAAAGCAATAAATACAACACATTTAAAGGAGAAAAAAGACTGCTGGTTTTAGGTTGTGCCTTGGTACTTAAAAACATGACTCCCTCGTCCTTCCTAACCCCATCCCCACTCCTAGGCAAACCACTGTTAATATTAATAATTGCGTATTCTGGATATTTTATATCAGTGGTATTATGATATAATTATGAAATATGTGGGGTTTTTTTGTTTTTTATTTTCCCTCACTGGCTTCTGTCATTACCATAACGTTTTCACAGTTCCTCTGTGTTATACCTTGTAAAGTTTTGAAATGGTTTTGCCAGTCAAAGATCTGAACTTGGCCTCCAGGGCCAGTTCAGATGAACTAATCCAACCTATGTTCATCCCCTCGTTATAGTTTATTTCTCTTGTAGACTCTAAACACAGTAGGCAGGCAGGCAGATGATCTTCAGAGCAGGTGTTAGTCTAGAAAACAATTTCATCAAAGAGCAACACAATCTGAATAACCAAAATATTTTCGAAAAACTGTTTCTAGGAAAACAAAGCAAACCTGACAGTGAAGGGCTTCATTGAACTATTTGAGCTTAATTCAGCATGAACTTACATCCCAGCAAGGGCAGGTGGCACCTCAAAAGGGATTTTATATCTGCCTTCTCATCAAGGATCCCAGGATGAAGCAACAAGGGCTTTTAGTTGAATCTCAGTGGATCTTCATTTCTGCCAGGGCCCTATAGCCGAAGACCACCTGTGATTGAACAAGTTGAGTTTGTTGCTCATTTGCAGCAAGGGTGATTATCCACCATGGGTTTTTTAGGGCTGGTTCTCAGTAAGAAGGTGTTAAAAAGGCCTTAGCACAGGATTTGGCCTTGTATTGGGTGATTTCAGGGATGCCTACTCTCTGTCAGGGAGGGTTCAAGGAAGTGAGGTTTGCTCAGGACTGGTGATGTCAGAAAGGAGAGAGATTTCTATTACTGAATATCTTTATAAATATTACCTAGGAATGCAGACTAAAGTGAATCTATAGCAGTAGTGACTGTTTAGCTGGAGATAGATGGGGATGACTGGCATGTTTGTGATTGCACAAATAAAAGTATTTTTTAGTCTCACTGTAATAGGGATCACAGTGACTTGATCTTCTGTTGTTTCCTGAGACTATTTATGTTCCCCAGGAGAATACTATGGCTGTAAGGACCAGGCCCCACCCCTAAGTGAGTGCCAAGCCTGTTTCTGAATGTTAGAAGATGCTTCTCTTTTTCAAGTATGAAGTGAGATCTTATATTGAAAACCTTTTAGAACAATGCCTGGCACATGGTAAATACTCAATAGGAGATGACCACTGTAATTACTTTTCCAAAGGTATCTTTGTAAGTGTCTTGAATACCTAAACAGTGGCAGCAGCAACTTGAGTTTGATGCAACAGAAGCTGTCATACAGCACTTGTAATTGGGGAGAGAGTGGACTCCGTCTTGATAAGCTAGCCCTTAACTGTACAAAGCTGATTGTCTCTATGAATCAGTTTTACTGTTTCACAAGGTGAAAACCATCTGACCAGAATCCTTAGCCTCTCACTACCACTGAGAACAGACTCTCTATAGGGTAGAAAGGAAACTTCATTTTAAGAATTTAAGAAACATCACTGTCACCTCAGGAAAGTAATATTGTGCACATATATGTGTATATATATGTGTGTGTGTATATATATGTGTGTGTGTATATATACGTGTGTGTGTATATTCTGCTGTTAAATCAGTTTAACTGAAATTCCAATTCATATGATTACTTGCGTTGTTTGCAAAAACCATCATTTCAAGAAAAAGAGTTACACAAAATTTATTTTTTGCTGATAGTTGCGTAAGTGATATAACACTATGTGTTTACCTCCACAGTATACATAGAATTTTAAGAGTCTGTTTTAACTCATTTAGCTTGGAATGGCTTTCATTTTTAGCTGTTGGTGCATTCAGTAGCCATGAGTGAGGGAAAGTAGTTTTGCTTTGCTTTGCGTGCTCACTATCCATTGAATTAGGGGATCTAGACATTTTAGAATGTAGAGATGGATTTGTTTTAAGAAGGACCATGTACTTAGATGTATCTTGTACTGCATTTTAGTTCTTTTAGACCAGCTTTTTAAACAAACCTTTGAAGGTACTAGAATCAGTCCCAGACAGTGTGGTTTTTATTCTCACCTCACCAAGAGTCCACTCCCTCCTAGAAAGAGTATGGCCTGCCTGATAGTGAGAAGCCAATGTCAGTTAGATCAGTCTTCTTCGCCTAACCTTATCATAACTCCAGGCATTTTTTTTGCCAAGGCTTTGCCTATAAGCTTTAATATTGTCTGTGCTCTGAATAAGTTCAGAATACTGTAAAATAGATCTTTATGTCCATGGGACCAAGTCTAATTACTGGCGTTTTTCCAGTTTTTTATCCCAGGACAGATTGAAATGTTAATGTTTATTTCTCTTTTCTTTAAGGGAAAAACTGAGAATGGGAAGATACTGACAAGTAAACAGTTCTTTCTTAAAATGCAGCATTATCTGGTTCTCTGTCCTACATGTGGATTAAAAACGAGTAAGAAGAACCCGGGAATAAGTTGCATAAGTAGACATAGGGGAAAAGCGGAAATGCCCTTTGGTAGTAAGGGAAAGAAAAGACACACACAGAAATGCTACACACACACCAGAAGGGATGGAATGGGGAGACCAGAAAGAATGGGGGTGCAATTGCGGATGAATGTAAACACACATAGTCCTGCGTATTTTCAAAAGCCTTAGAGCATATGCACGTATTAGAACACAGTATAATAATGAGCGTTAGGATTGTGGTGAGTCATCAAGAAACAAAAAATAATTCATATTTGGTAGCCTTCATTTAGGAAGTCAAGGCAAAACGTAACCCTGTCACAAATTTTCCAGTACAAGTGATTAAAGTTTGGATGCCTTTAAATTTAGTTTTTTAAAAAATTGTATACTTAAGTGGATAATTTATCTGTTTCCTAATGACAGCAATTCAAGTGTTCCAAAGAGGGAAACTTAAGTATTAGATTCCAAATTTTCATCAGAAGGAAATTTCATCCCATATGTTCATTAGCAGATGATATTTATTAAATGTTCACATGTATATGGTGGTGTACAAACTGTTACAGTTAGTACATTTTCATTTTCATTAAAATATTATAACCAAAAGCTTGTTTGGTGTTAAAAGACCGAAATTCTCAGAGGCTCAGATTTGTTCATTTGGTGCAACACAGCTAATTTGTGTTCAGTAAAGAAATTGGCAGAGTTAATTACCTAATGAGAATAAGCTAGGTGGTTTGAGTCTGCTGTCCCACCACAAACAACAAATTTTAAGTTTTTAAAAATTCACCTTTAAACTGTTTGAAAAGCTGAAAAGATGGCTAAGGAACTGCAAGGTTAAATTAGGAGAGAAAGCCTGGCCCAAGGAGGCAAGTAGATCATCAGAGCACTAAAATCAGTTTTGCCTTTTAGATATTTGCCAAAACACAAATGGGCTTTGGTTGATCAACTCAAAGAGCAGGAGAAATGAAACAAAGCTCAGAGCGTGTAAAGTTGTAAGTCTTGAAAAGTTGCCCTACACATTAAGCAGGGAGTAGGTTTACATTAGAACTAAACCTGCTCCCTGCTTAATGTGTGTATTGTAGCACATACCTGATTAGTAATAATTTAAAAATCCAGTAATACCAAGTGTTGGTAAGGATATGGAGCAACACAACTCTGATATACTGCTAGCAGTGATGCAAATTTAGTACCATCATTTTGGAAAAGAATTTAGTGTTTTCTAATAAGGTTGAAGATAA
Source organism: Macaca fascicularis (assembly GCF_037993035.2). NCBI lineage: Eukaryota > Metazoa > Chordata > Mammalia > Primates > Cercopithecidae > Macaca > Macaca fascicularis. The sequence goes on along the minus strand of NC_088388.1, from coordinate 128,695,874 downwards.
ATGTATTCAGTGACCTGGCAGCTCCATTCCTGCATATACACCACTTCCATTCCTGAGTATATACCATGGAGAAAGCATGCTCGTTTGCATTGTCCTTTGGGATAGCACTATCAGAACTAAACCTGCTCCCTGTCCTCCAAACTCCAGGGGACTGTAGAAAAACCTGCCTGGGCAGTGAGCAGACTAGAAAAGGAAAAAGGAAAACACATCCCTGAGAAGTTACTGCTGGCCCACTTACAGATTGGTACAACACAGACTTTGAGTGGGTAGGCCAAGGAATCTCAAACAGTGAATCTCACATAGATAATGCTGCCCAGGAACCTAGCAGAAGCAAACGTAAAACTTCTCTGGAAAAGGACATATGTATCCTTACCTCAGCAACTCACTTTCCTACAAATAATTTTCAAGGGCAATAACCAGTTGAAAAATTACCAGAGCACTCAAGAAAACAAGGCAGAGAGAGAACTAACAGGAAAAAAAAAATGTGTTTTTTAAATGCAGCAGAAATACATTAACATAGCCAATTGGCATAGTTTTCAAGCACAGATATAAAATAAATAAGCTTACTGTATTTAACAAAATAAACACAAACAATGATTGCAGAGAACAGTAAACTGTAAAAAGTGGCATAGCAGATTTAAGGAGTACCAAATGGGACTTTTAGAAAAGAAAAATGATAACCAAAATTAAAATCTCCGTGAACATTTTGGCAGCACATTGCACTCAACAGAAGAGAGAATTAGGAAATTAAAAGATAAACTAGAAGAAATTACTTCACTGCTATACAGAGAGAGACACAGTGGTGGAAACTGCAGTAGCAAAGTGGAGAAGGGTGTGGAAAACAACAAATGTAGGTTTGATGGAAGCTCTAAAGAGAGAGGAGAGAATGGCTGAGAATTTTCCAGATTTGGTGAAAGACATCAGTCCCAAACAGGAGTAGTGAAAAGAAACACAGACCTAGACACATTGTAGAGAAAATTCAGGGGGAAAAAAAAATTTTAAAGACATTACCTTCAAAAGAATATGACTTTTTAATACCACCAGAAGCCAGTGGGATGATAGTATACTGAAAGAAAATAACTCCCAGTCTAGATTTCTTTTTTTTTTTTTTTTTTTTGAGACGGAATCTAGCTCTGTCACTCAGGCTAGAGTGCAGTGGCACAATCTCGGCTCACTGCCAGCTCCGCCTCCCGGGTTCACGCCATTCTCCTGCCTCAGCCTCCCAAGTAGCTGGGACCACAGGCGCCTGCCACCACGCCCGGCTAATTTTTTTGTATTTTTAGTAGAGACGGGGTTTCACCATGTTAGCCAGGATGGTCTCCATCTCCTGACTTCGTGATCCGCCCACCTTGGCCTCCCAAAGTGCTGGGATTACAGGCGTGAGCTGCCGTGCCCAGGTCCCAGTCTAGATTTCTACACAGAGTAAAAATATATTTCAAGAATGAATTATATTTGAAAAATATATAAATGAAATATAATTATCTTTGAAAATATATAAATGAAATATATCTTCAAACAAAAAGAATTGATCAGCAAGTCATTGCCAAAAAAGTTCTAAAGAATAGACTTTTGGCAGAAGTAAAGTGAGCATGGATGGGAGGATTCATTTGCAAGAATGAACAGCAAAGGAAGAGGTAAATATGAGAACATGTATATATGATAATGTCTATGGGGCTTAAATCAGAACAAAGAAGTAAAATATCAGACAATTTGTAAATGGCAGGACAGAAGTGGTGGAAAATGGAGTTAAAGCTTCTAGGATCTTTGTATTATCCAGAAGGAAGTAAAGTAAACTTTAGACTTTGAAAAACGAAGTATATCTCTAATTTCTAAGGCAACCAGTAAAAAGAAATAGGAAAATATGTGTAACTTCTAAACGAATAGAAGGGGAGAAATGGAAGATTTGTTTCCACTTATATTCAACAAGCTGATTCTCAAATATATATAGGAATGCAGAAGGCAAAAAAATAGCCAGAATGTTCAGAAAGCAAATGAACAAGGTCGGAGGACTTTCTCTACTTGATAGCAAGATCTATTATAAAGCTACGGTAACTAAAGATTGGCATTAATACAAGGGACAGATAAGCAGATGGAACTAGTATAAAACCCAAAAACAGACCTATATATTTATGTATACATGACATACAACAGAGGTGGCACTGCAGAGCAGAGGGCAGACCTTTCGTGACATGTTCAGTCACAAAGTCAACTCCAGATGGGTTAAAGAAAAAGCATAAGGCAAAACATGAATTTTTTTCATAAGATAATTTCACATAGGGAAATGTTTTTTTAAAAACAAGACCAAAGGCTGGGCACCATGGCTCACACCTGTAATCCCAGCACTTTGGAAGGCTGAATTGGGTGGATCATGAGGTCAGGAGATGGAGACCATCCTGGCTAACACGGTGAAACCCCATCTCTACTAAAAATACAAAAAATTAGCTGGGCGAGGTGGTGGGCGCCTGTAGTCACAGCTACTCGGGAGGCTGAGGCAGGAGAATGGCGTGAACCTGGGAGGCAGAGCTTGCAGTGAGCCAACGTCGTGCCACTGCACTCCAGCCTGGGCAACAGAGTGAGACTCTGTCTCAAAAAAAAAAGAACCAAAAAGCCATAACAATGAGAAAAAAATTAAATTAAAATGTTAAACTTTTGGTCATCAGAAGCAGCCTTTAGAAAGGGTAAGAAAAAAAAAAAAAGCCATGGGACGGGGAAAGATTTGTAGTATGTATCACTGACCAAGGGCTTATATACAAATTGTGAAAAGAACTCTTTTTAAAAAGGCAGACAACTCCGGCATTTCACAAAAGAGGGAGGAAGGGAGATTCAATAAATATGTGAAACTAGATTCACCTCGGTAGTAATAAGGGAAATGGAAATGCAATTCAAACCACAATGAAATATTGTAACACACCAGATTGGTAAAAACCAGTGGTAATAACTTAAAAATCCAGCAATATTAAGTGTTGGTAAGGATGTAGAACAACATAACTTTGATATACTAGCAGTGATGTGAATTTAGTACAGTTACTCTGGAAAGAGTTTAGTATTTTCTTTTTTCTTTTTTTTTTTTGAGACAGAGTCTTGCTCTGTCGCCCAGGCTAGAGTGCAGTGGCGCTATCTCAGCTCACTGCAAGCTCCGCCTCCCAGGTTCACACCATTCTCCTGCCTCAGCCTCCCCAGCAACTGGGACTACAGGCACCCGCCACCACGCCCAGCTAATTTTTTTGTATTTTTAGTAGAGACAGGGTTTCACCGGGTTAGCCAGGATGGTCTCGATCTCCTGACCTTGTGATCCGCCTGCCTCGGCCTCCCAAAGTGCTGGGATTACAGGCGTGAGCCACCGCGCCCGGCCTGAGTTTAGTATTTTCTAATAAGGTTGAAGATAAATGTATTCAGTGACCTGGCAATTCCATTCCTACATATATACCACTTCCTTTCCTAAGTCTGTACCGTGGAGAAAAGCATGCTTATGTGCATTAAGGATATTCGTAGCAGCATTGTTCTTAATAGCCAAAAATCTGTCCATGAAGAGTAAAATGGAAAATGGTGAATATTATAAACAATGAAAATAAACTTTGGTTACATGTAACAACGATGAGTCCACAATGTTGGAGGAAAGAAGCAAGACAAAAGAATATATATGGTATGACCCAGTTTATATAAAACAGACAACACTAAAAAGTATTGGTTATGGCAAGCCTCGGCAAACTTTCCTTTAAAGGCAAGATGATAACTATTTTAGACTTAACTGCCACATAGTCTCTGTCACAACCAAAAGCTACTAAACTCTGCCACTGTAGGGCAGAAGCAGCCCTAGTCCAACCAAAGCTGTGTTCAGCAAGAACGAACACCTACTTTATGGATACTTGTATTCAAGATAAAATTACTTTTAAAAGTGAGGGAACGGGAGGAGGAAAATGGTAACCATAAGAAGCTTTTGGAGAAGGGAGGGATTTATGATCAGGGAAGGATGAATGTGGACTTCAGGATGCTGGCAGTGCTTGCGTGTGGCTTGCGTGTGGAGGTTGCTCGGGTGTTCACTGTATCTTAAATTCTGTAAAAGTTGCACCACAAGTTGTATGTCTTAAGTTTTAAAAAATAAAAATTTCAGTGTTTCCTTAAATGATTAATTATTCAGTTTTATGTGGATTTTTATTTGCTTTTGAATTGCCCTGCTTACTTGCTGAAATGTGTCAAAGAAGTATTTCTAAAAGAACTTAAATAATATAAGACTATTATCTTCCATGTGATTTTTTAAAATCACAAACATTTAAAAACATAGAACACTACTTTGGATTAATAATTCAGGATATGACCACTAAATAATATATGTCAGAGGCTTAGATATAATATAGCTTTCAGTGACAGTCTTGGCTTGTTCACACCGAAGGATTACAGCTGTCGTCTTTCTCTTATTCGCAGGCTCAGTAGATGAAGGCGTTTCGGAGGGGTTGCCTACACTTCAAAGCTCGTCTAGCACTGCCGCTCCTCCGGATGATGACGACCGGTCAGTACTGACAGCATTTCGTTACCTCGTAGGGGTTGTGTTTACAACTCCAAATTCAAACATTTCATCTCAGAGTTGTAGAAGTGTATTACAACTTCACTTCAGTATACTTTTCAGAGTAATGAAGTAGCATCATCACATTATAAATTAGAGCACCTGTACAAGGCTTTTTTTTTTTCCCAACGTTTCCAAAACTACCTAGTCCCGTTGCTTTAAATCATATCTGTATCAAGTGTTCGCAAACTATGAACCGCAGGCTAATTCTAGCCCACCACCTTTATTTGTAAATCAAGTATTATTGGAACACAACCACGCTCCTTTGTTGACATGTTGGTGGTGGATGGCGGAGTTGAGTGGTTGAAACAGACTGTATGGTGTGCAAAGTCAGAATGTGTGCTGTATGGACTGCTGCGAAAAACGTCTGCCAAAGTCTGATCTGTATACCCATAACTCCCTCCCTGCTTGATATTTCCACATAAACGTACACAGGGCATTTCACATTTAATAAGGCCAAGACAGAACTCTTGATTTCTGACTCCGTGTCTGAATCCTGCTTCTCCAGCCTTTCTCCCATTTCAGTGAGCATCATCATTATCCCCTAATTTCTCAAGCAAAATCTCTGAGGATTATTCTTAATCTTTTTTCCTTACCACTCTTCATCTCCCTCCTTGCTTAGTTAATCCTTAAATGAGTCCTGTTAACTCTGCCTATAAAACATATCCTTGTCTACTTTTCCAATCTGTACGGTAGCCACCCTACTCTTAAGTCGCCCACCGTCTTTTGCCTTGACTACTGCAATAGCCTTCCAACTAGCCTCTGATTGCATTCTTCCCCAGTTCGAATCCATTTTCCACGTAGCAGCCAAAATCATCTTTTCTTTTTTAATTAGTCAGATTATATCACTGTTTTAAGCTATAGATTCTTAACATTCTTTATTCATACCTAAAATCTATAGGCCTTGCTATGCCTTCTAAAGCCCTACATGATATGACTTCTGCCTAACTCCTTTCAGACTAGTCTCCCTCTTACACTACATTCTAGCCTCATAGACCTTTCACAGTTCCTGGAGTACTCCATATTTGTTCTTGCCTTTGGGCCATTCTGTCACTTTAGGACCTTTGCCTGAAAAGCTTGCTCTCTCAGTTTTCGCAGTGTTGGCTCCAGATTCTTGACCTTCAGATCACTGTCTTGGTATCAGTTCTCAAGGAGGCTTTTCCTGACCACCAGTCTCAAGCAGCACCCAATCACTATTAGATCCTTCTAATTTAATTCTCTGCTCTGATAATTTCCTTGATTATTTATTATCTGTGTCTCACCCACTGAATGTAGACTCCACTGAATGATTGCATTCTTCCTCAGAGAAGGTCCAGGACAATCTTAAAAACTGTATTTGTTGAAAACTTGAAAGATTCAAGGGACTCAAATTAGGTTTATTTTTCTCGAATAGCTAAACCTGGTAGGGGAGGTTATCAACCGGAATCATTTGTGGATTAATGAAAGCATAAACAAACAGCAGTGTGCCTAGACTCCTTAATTTCAAGTATTAATCAGGTTGTTTGTTCTGTGTTAGATACTGTTCTGCATGGTAGTAATATAGAGATAAGATATGCAGCCCCTTGCCTCAAGGAGCTCAGTCAGTTTTGGAGGAAGTATAAGGATTGAAGATAGACAAACAGATTACCATAAGTGATCTGCAGAGCTCTGTTGCCCTGCATAGGAGGATGCCTACCGCAACCACTGAAAAATCAAAGACGGCTTCCCTGAGGAGCATGTGGCTTCCTAGCTACATTTCGTAAAATGAGTAGGCATTTGGTATAGGATGTGTTTGGGGAGTATGACAACAAATGAGGCTAGAAAGGTACAGAGAGCTCAGATCATGAGGAATCGTGTATGCCTTGCAAAGGGGTTTGATTTTATTCTGAAGATAACAGCCATTGCAGAATTTTAGACAGGGGACTGATTTGATCAGATCGCTATGATACAGTGAGAGGGATGGATTAGAGGAGTGTGGAGCTAAATGGAGAGAGTTATTAACTCAGGCTTGTATTAATGAAGGCCTAAATTTAAGAAGTGGTTAGAAGGAAAGAATTGGCGAGATTAAGGACATCAAAGGTAAAATAGTTGATGATATGTTCTGTGGTTGTATGTCATTCTGGGCTGGGTGCGGTGGCTCATGCCCGTGATCCCAGCACTTTGGGAGGCCAAGGCAGGCAGATCACCTGAGGTCAGGAGTTCGAGACCAGCCTGGTCAATATGGTGAGACCCCATCTCTACTAAAATACAAAAATTAGTCGGGCGTGGTGGCAGGTGCCTGTCATCCCAGCTACTTGGGAAACTGAGGCTGGAGAATCACTTGAACCTGGGAGGCGGAGGTTTCAGTGAGCCGAGATCACGCCACTGTACTCCAATCCAGCCTGGGTGGCAGAGCGAGACTCCATCTCAAAAAAAAGACAAAAGGCATTCTGGACAGTAACATTGTTTTTCATATTGTTAGTGAAACTTGAAATCTAACAGTTAAACTGTTTGAAAAAGTCTTTAAGTGTTTTATCTTTTTTCATTTAAAATTGACCTGTAGCAGTGTTTATTCAGTTTAAAAATCAGAGCCTGGTTGCCTTCTTTGGTCTGTTTTTTTTAGATTGGAAAATGTTCAGTATCCCTACCAACTCTACATTGCTCCTTCTACCAGCAGTACAGAACGACCAAGTCCAAATGGTCCCGACAGACCTTTTCAGTGTCCAACCTGCGGGGTGCGTTTCACCCGTATTCAGAACCTAAAGCAGCACATGCTCATCCACTCAGGTAATGTCACCTTCCCTGTTGTTGCATAAGTGAACACTCTAAAAATAAACATTTTATTTTGGAATCCCAGTTAAAATAGAAAACAGGGGTTTCTGAGTTTAAAAAAAAACTCTGAGAAGTCAAATGAAAACAGATTAGCTAAGGTTTATTGCCAAAATGGTGCAGTGTCAGAAAGCTGTTTGCCATCAGTGTTAAGTATTCTGATTAAAAGAACATAAGGTGATATGGATTTAGTACTTTGTAAATAAAAGACATATTAGGTGTGCACATAGAGGTGAGATAGATAAGCACAACCACAGATGGTAAAGCAAATAGGGTTAAAAGGGTCTGTATGGGTGTTCTTTGTGCTGTTCTTCTTATAACATCTCTGTAAGTTTGAAATTATTCCCAAATAAAAGTGTGTTTAAAAATGTAATATTTTCTTGCAATTTACTTTCAGTTTTACAGTCCTAAATCTCTGTGTGCCCTGATGAGTCAGCTTTGTAGTTTGTACTTTTTTAAAACATAAGAGATATTTTGGATAAATGTATAGAAGGGATTTGAAACTTTAGTTCAGTAATCACATGAAGGCAACAGGATTCTTGTGGGTAAAACACTGACCTCTGATGAGTAAGAGATCTCTGCTGCTGTTTCAGCTGCGAGAGTTACTAGCTCACTTTCCCCTTCTGTAGATAGGTCTTACAGTCCCTGTCCTAGCACCAGCTCTCTGTGACTTTGTTCAGTCAGCAGATTGTGTTTTGAAAGGTTTTAAAATTTTTTCCCCAAAACACTGTGATAATGCATTTGAGGAGACTATTAGTACACTTTATAACTCATTTATTTCTATCAGTATTACCCAAAAACCCCATTTTATCAAATGATGGTTCTGTCATGCTCATTGCATTCAGAGATGTTAAAATTGTTCTTTCTTCTTCTCATTTCTCTGTGAGATAGGGAACAGAGAGTAGGTACTGATGATTTTCACATCTTTTCAATATAAGCCTTTCTAATGAAATGAAATAATACATGGTGTTACATGGGGATTTGGGTTCTATCTACATACTGTAGTTAAATTGTGTTTTGAAGTTAGTAAAATAGATGATTTAGAAAAGTATTCAAAAATCAACTTCAGTAGACATTACCTAGTTTGCCTCCCCTACTGCCTTTTTCTTTTCCTTTTTAAGCACTTGTGACTTTTCACATATTCTTTTTTTTTTTTTTTTTTTTTTTTTTTTTTTTTTTTTTTTTTTTTTTTTTAGACGGAGTCTGGCTCTGTCGCCCAGGCTGGAGTGCAGTGGCTGGATCTCAGCTCACTGCAAGCTCCGCCTCCCGGGTTCACGCCATTCTCCTGCCTCAGCCTCCCGAGTAGCTGGGACTACAGGCACCCGCCACCTCGCCCAGCTAGTTTTTTGTATTTTTTTTTAGTAGAGACGAGATTTCACCGTGTTAGCCAGGATGGTCTGGATCTCCTGACCTCATGATCCGCCCGTCTCGGCCTCTCAAAGTGCCGGGATTACAGGCTTGAGCCACGGCGCCCGGCCATGACTTTTCACATATTCTGCACATGTTCTGAGATACTGAATTAGAGTATGTTTTTACTGGTAATTTTTGTCTTTTCAGATGATCTATTGCTACAGAAATATAGTTCAGAAATTTGTAGGGTTTATGACTTTTCAGTTTATTTTTGTTTTTAGATATTTTGTTTTGCTTTATTTATAGGAATTAAACCATTTCAGTGTGACCGCTGTGGGAAAAAGTTCACCAGGGCTTACTCGCTAAAGATGCATCGCCTAAAGCATGAAGGTAAACGCTGTTTCCGGTGCCAGATATGTAGTGCCACTTTCACTTCCTTCGGGGAATATAAACACCACATGAGGGTTTCCCGGCACATTATCCGCAAGCCTCGGATTTACGAGTGCAAAACATGTGGCGCCATGTTCACCAACTCTGGAAATTTAATCGTGCACCTGAGGAGTCTGAACCATGAAGCATCAGAGCTAGCAAACTACTTCCAGAGCAGGTGAGGTGCACAACAAAAACCCAACCAGGAAAACTGCTTTCTAAACTCTCTTTTCCTGCTTTTAGGGCAGCCTTCTGTGTTTTTACATTAGGTTGCCAGCTAGTCAGTCCCTGATCTGATAAAATTTTGCTGAGTCTTCTAAGCATATAAAATTATAAACATTTTATAGTTGGTATTAAAAATATCTTCCTGCACAAGTGGACTACTTGTCCTCTTGAGATATTTTTTAAATAATAGAAGGTTTAAGTAATTCCGTATGGACCTTAAATAGATCTTATCGGAAATTTTTTTTTTTTTTTGAGGTGGGGTTTCGCCCTGTCTCCCAGGCTGGAGTGCAGTGGCGCGATCTCAGCTCACTGCAAGCTCCGCCTCCCAGGTTCATGCCATTCTGCTGCCTCAGCCTCCCAAGTAGCTGGGACTACAGGCGCCCGCCACCATGCCTGGCTAATTTTTTGTATTTTTAGTGGAGACGGGGTTTCACCGTGTTAGCCGGGATAGTCTCGATCTCCTGACCTTGTGATTCGCCTGCCTTGACCTCCCAGAGTGCTGGGATTACAGGCGTGAGCCACTGCGCCTGGCCTTATTGGAAATTTTACCATGTCAGATGATACTTAGTGGTAGTGGATTACTTCAGACTCTGGATGTTAATAAAATTCTTGACCACTTCTCTCTATTTAAAAAAATTTTATATAAAGGAATATCCATTGGCCAGTAAGAAAAATTTTCAGTAGCAGCTATAATGGGTGTGATGGTTTAGATCATGAAGTCATTCCTATTTTCATTCAGTTTAGAGCTCTATTATTTTAATATTAATATATAATAGAATTACCTTTCTGATTTGTAGGGCATCCAAGGAAATAGGTTCTAGTTCTAGCTCTGCCACTAACTGCTGTTGATTAAACGTGTCACTTTACAGATGAAAAAGCTTGTAACTTAGAGAAAGATAAAATGTAAGCTTTAAATGATGGTTTCTAAGGCCTCCTCTAGATATAAAACTGTTGTTTTAAATTGTTTATAAGAATTGTACTTCTGCAGGAATCCTTAGTTTCTAATTAAATGAAATTTTTACAAATTTTTTTTTTTTTTTTTTTTTTTTTTTGGAGACAGAGTCTTACTCTGTCACCCAGGCTGGAATGCAGTGGCACAATTTTGACTTACTGCAACCTCAGCCTCCTGAGTAGGTGGGATTACAGGTGCCCACCATTACACTCAGCTAATATTTGTAGTTTTAGTAGAGATGGGGTTTCATCATGTTGGCCAGTCTGATCTTGAACCCCTGACCTGAAGTGATCTGCCTGCCTTGGCCTCCCAAAGTGCTGTGGGATTACAGGCGTGAGCCACCATGCCCAGCCCAAATCTTTACATTTTAAGTCACCTTTATTTTTAAAACCTTTTTATTTTTTAATTGAATAGATGGGGTCTTGCAGTGTTGCCCAGGCTGAAGTGCAGTGGCTATTCATAGACACAATCATAGCGCACTACAGTCTCAAACCCCTGGGGTCAAGCAATTTTCCTGCTGGGACTACAAGTGTGGGCCACCATGCCTGACTTAAAACCTTATTTTTAAACAAATTCCAAATTATTCCTGCATAGATTTTATTTTTCCCCTCAACCAGACATTCATTTTGTTTAATGCAGTCATCTCTAATTCCGAATGTGTGGTTGCCATATCACTAAACCTTAGATTATACATATCATATTAAACACAGTTTGTTCAGGACTAAAATAGTGTTCCTGTTAACTACTCATGTTATCTTTATCTTCCCTGTGCAGAGCCCTGCATTCTCCACTCTTCTTCTCTAACACCTGAAGACTTTTTAGAAAACACAACATAGGGCATTCTAAATTGCTTTGCAGATGAGCAGATTTTAATTTTTTATTAATACTGAACAGTAAAATTATAACTTTATCAAGTCTAATTACATATATTATTGACAATTCTGGTATAATGAAATTTTTAGTTCAGTAATAAAGATCTAAATAAAGCCTCTAAGATAAGACTTATTTCACATACTTAGTTTCAATTACCAAAAAATGCTTATAAGTTGAAAATTTAGGAAATACAGAAAAGTATAAAGAAATTTAAAATGTTTTCTGATCTCAACACTTAAGGAAATTAGCCACTGTTTTAGTATATTTTACAGTCCGTGTTTCCTGTGGGGACCAATAATTACTTTTTGAAGATTAACAACCAATCTCAAGGCATTCATTTCCACATTCTGATTCAAAGATAATTTATTAGTATTTTCATATACCAAATGTAATAGCAGGATACACATAAATTACTTTGTACATTTCCCAACTTTATAGTAGATTTTGTATCAGATCATTTATGCATAAGGACTTAGTTTCTTAACTAAGCCATGTCAAGTTTAGTAACACAAAGCTAGGTTTATATATCTCTTACTCAATGTATAATCAAGAAAAGTTAAGCATTACTCAGATGATCTTTGTTTAAGTGAGCATGCTACATTTGTTTTGTATATAGAAACTCCTCTGCATAGAACAAGAAAGGCTGTTAAGGTGTCCAAAGTTATAATGAAAGTGATAACCTGATGTATTGGTGGTAGGGAAGATTGATACATTTTGGTTTTAATGGATGTTTTGGTTCATGTTTAGCAAAGTTTGTAAGTGGAAAGTTCCTGAGTTTTAATCTTCACCGAACAATTAGTGAAATGAAAAGTCCCAATTTTGTTGTATAAATCAGAGCTTTTTATTGTTGCTTATCTATTACTGGCTTGAAAATTAATTCCATATTTCGTCCTTTGCCTCTTATCTAGTGATTTCCTAGTACCGGACTACTTAAACCAGGAACAAGAAGAGACCCTTGTTCAATATGATCTTGGAGAACACGGTTTTGAAAGCAACTCCTCTGTTCAAATGCCTGTAATTTCACAGGTCTCCTCAACCCAGAATTGTGAAAGCACTTTTCCCTTGGGGTCTCTTGGTGGGCTGGCAGAAAAAGAGGAAGAAGTGCCAGAGCAGCCAAAGACCAGTGCTTGTGCTGAGGCAACCAGAGATGACCCCCCAAAATCAGAGCTGTCTTCTATAACTATTGAGTAATTTTGTGATTTGGCTTCAGTTTTGTTTTTTGGAAAGTGCCTGTGCTTGGTCTTGTACATTTAAATTTAATTTAATTTTTTAAACAAAAAAAGCCGGGTGGGAGGGAGGGAGAGATTGGGAAAGCATTTCCCTTTTCACTTGCTGAGCCCTGAAACTGATTTTATTTTTCATAACTGAGAGATTGCTTCTGTAAGTACACAATAACATGATGTTGAAACAGAAACTATGAGACTTAAGGAGATCTGGTTGACTTAAAACTTATACCAGTTTCTTCTTCCATTGTTAAAAGTAGGCTAACAACAGACCATTAGCTAGAGAGGAAATCTGATGATTATTGACCTTCCTGAGTTGAGAGGGTACATGAGAAACTAATTACTAAACAGCTTGTCAAATGGCCTGAGTAGATACTTAACGGCTGTACACAGGACATTGTATAATATTTTGTAAAGCCCGTTGTTTTTGGAAGTATTTATGGTAAGCTTTCTTAAAAATTATTAGGGTAAATACTTCTGAAATCCGGCACACTTTTTTTATTTTAAGCTTTGTCATTTCTGTTGTGATTTTTCATGGTGAAAGTTTGGTACTGAGATGGGCATTCTCTGTACCTTTATAGTACCACTCCAAAGGCAAAGAACCATGATTGACAACAGTCAAGCTGTGGATGAAATGACCAGGAACGGAGAATGAAGTATGTAAATCTCAGCTTCGTAGGAATTCTTCTTATATTGCTTTTCTGATTAAAATTGCTGTTTACCTGGTCTCTGAATGTTAATGCCTGACCATGTCATTGCCCGAATCAGTTTTCCCCTTGCCCGGTCAGTATGGTCTCTTGCATATATTGGCGTGCTGCCATATAAAGTAAAAATATTGGAGATATTCTATATTTTATGTATAGGTTTATGTATTGTTGGGGATGTTTTCATTGTGCTCTTTTGGACATAATGAAGAATTCTCGGTTGAGGCTACATCTTTTTTTTTTTATTTTTTTTTATTTAAGAGGATGGCATCTGTTGCCCAGGCCGCAGTATAGTGGCTAAGTCATAGCTCACTGCAGCTTCGAACTCCTGGGCTCAGGCCATTCTGTCTCAGCTTCTTGAGTATCTAGGATCATAGGCATGCTCCACCACACCTGGCTGACTTCGTTTTTATTTTTTGTGGAGATGAGGTTTCACTATGGTGCCCAGGCTGGTCTTGAACTCCTCGGCCAAGTGATTCTCCTCCTCTGGCCTCCCAAACTGCCGGGATCACTGCACCAGCCAAGGCTACATTCTTAACCCAACTAGATGGTTTACTGAATCCCATACGACAGCGATACGTTGTCCCTACATATTTTTAGACATTGCAAAGTTATTAAAAAACAGTTACTATCGTTTTTACACAATGTAGACAACAATGTAAAAGATGAATATAGACTGTAAGATTTTCATCTATGACTCATAAATCTGGGAGAAAAAAGAAAATTGTTAAGACTAATGAGAAACTGAAAACCTTAAACTAATGAATATTACCATTTCTGCTGCTGAAAGTGTGAAGCTTTTCTGGTCTGGAGTTGAAATTTATATGATCCTCTAGACGGGTATACTTTTCATCTGGTGCCATTAAAGCGTCTCTAATACTGATCCTAAATATCTGTAAGTCCATGAACAGTGAACTTTGGAATGAGTTTCTGTGTAGATACCCAAAGTTTAATAATTATGAGAGCACCTGATTTGATTAGAAAAGAGACAGAAAATACAGTTCTTTAGTCAAAACACAAGATCTGAATTTTGTTCAGGTGCTAGACCATACTAAATGTATATATTTTTAATTATAGTGATTTGTTTCAATTTTTTAGATTGGCTAATTCTGTAATTTTTTCCCCAAAAACATGTGAAGAAAGGAAAAGTAAATTAAATTCCTTAGAACTGTTTTAGGTTAGGATTCTCTGTCTCTGCCTATATTCTGCAGTCCTTAACTTGTTTTCAGTTCTTTACCTCACTCATGAACTTGTTTTTACCCATGTGCTCCCAAACAGAGGTGTGTTCTCTTCAGGAGAACCAGCATACACAGGTTATGATAGGCTGCCACTGTTTATGCTTCTTCACTGATAGGGTTGAATTACTTTCTGCAGCAGACTAGAATACTTCATATAGTAATGCTGTGTCTCCACTGGAGAGGTCAGGAATTTTAATGTCACGTTGTGGTCTTTAAAAACTGTTAGGCCTACCAATAGATAAATCTCAAAATTAATTCTAAAATCTGTATTGACAAGAATAGGTAAAATTATCACCAGGAATCATTGTTACCGTTAGTTCCAAGAGGTTTTTTTTTTTTGGTTTTTGAAAGAGCAAGAGGAAAGAAATAAGAATAAAGAAATGTATAAGAATGGTTTGCAGATTTATTGGTTAAAAGTGTTTTTTAGTACATCCCTGACCCTGAAAACTTCACATTCAGAGATCCAAGCACAGTTTTGGTAGCTCTAAGATATTCTGTGTTCTCAGAATGAAGGATTACCCATCACTGGGTATTCCTTCCCAAGTAGAAACTTTAGATTTTCACTGGTAATTACAAATTGCCAAGTTTTATGGGAAATCTGAATATACTGTGAAAATTCATATCTGGTTAGTTATCTGCTGCCCAGATCTTATCAATACCAGTAACTAACCAGAATTTACCATAAAATGATACAAACAAAGGCCTTTTTCTATTTCAGTGAGGGTACATTTTTCTTGATACATGTGCTTCAAGGATATTGGATCTGTTTATGGATCTGTTTTAGGAAACAGATTTGCAAGGGATAATTGTATATATAGTAGTATTTAGATTTATTTCAAATTCATCTTAGGGATGCCTAGATGCATAATTTTTACCAGGACATATTGAAAATATTGCAAAGAGATAGCCAGTTATATTATCCCATTCATTAGAAGTTACCAGTATAACTAAACATAAATATTCCAGTTTAGAGTACTTAAACGTAGCTATCTTTCTTAAAGCCAGGAGGGTAACTTTGTGGTATCTAAAGGGCTTAAATTTCAGAATGCAGAATAAATTGCCTTTTTAAAACCAAACATTTTATACAAGAAAAGCTTTTATTTTCAGTTTTTTAACTACCAAATAGGTGTGATGTACTTTAGAAGTAAACAAAAAGATGTTCACCCATGATAATGGATGTTAAATCTCCTGCAGTTGTTCTTCTCATGTTTAAAGGGTATATTCTCATAGTGGAAGCATCTAGCATGTCAGTGATTTCATCTAATTCAGAAACAAAGGGATTAATATTGGTCTTTATTTTTTGGTATTTTAAGTTTTATATAAATGGATGCAGATGGAGATTATCACCCACAAATATATTTAAGTGGATTTTTCTCAATTTGAATTTCAAGTAATTTTTTTATTTCAAGTAATTATGCATTTAGTTACATTGCCGGTTTTTTTAAGTTCTCAATTTCAGTAAGACAAAATATACTAAAATATTTAAATAGCTTCATTCAATCTTACATTTTGACATTTCAGCAACCATTCTGGCTTACAGTAATTAGGCCCCTTGTTATGAGACATGCCCTTTGTTATTAATAACTAGCAAAAAGAAAAACCTTTCATCTTGTTAAAATACTTTACCAAATGAAATAGACTAGTTAACACATCTAAAGTCCATAATTATTGGTAACTCAGTTACCTTCTAACTAAGGCTAGTTCAGGAGACTCTCCCAGTTTATAAATGGTTCCCTTGGGAGCCTTTGGAAGCTATATTAAATATTTCTTTATTTCTTGTTTTATTCTCTTAATCTAAATAGAGGCCAGTTATCTATTTTATCCATTTTTATCTTGAAGATTCTCAGATTATGTTTTAGTCCCTTTTAGCTTTAATAGTCCTTGAAAAATACATTACTGTATAATGTAGTGGCAATTCTGTAACACACAGAGAATTACTCTTATTACTTGAATGAATCCTAAAATTTTAATATTTTAGCTGAAAGAAGTTTGAGATTTGTGGAATTGATGAACAAAAGAATTAGAAACTTTCATATGGTACTTTGTTTCACTCATCTGCAAAGTATGAAGTTGTAATTCTGAAATATACATCCAAGTGAATGAGAATTAAAAATTTTCTGAATATTAATACTAACTGGGAAAAACAGAAAACTAGTGTGAAGTTTACAGTTAGAAGAAACAGACCCAAAGTTGCCAAAAGGTAATAAATAAATGTAGTTTTCACTGTAAGTTATTGATGTAAGATGCTTTATTTGTAATATATTTAGATTTTGAAAGTTATTGAGAGATGAATGTATAAAAGCTAAATTTTCTTTTCTGAAGCAGCGAAACAAAATTGGGGTAACAAGGAAGCTCTATGGTGGCAAACATGTCTGTGAGGAATATTAAGCACACTCCCACAGGCTTTAAACTCAAATCATGAACATTTAAATTAAGTCGTTCCTTATTTTGCCTATACCCATTTTTACCTTTCAGTGTCGTTTTTGCTTGACAGAGTATGGTGACAGAGTGTTTTTATTTGGAAAGTCCTCAGCAAGATGAATTAGCCAAAAGCAATAATGGTTCAGATTAAACAATGAAGTGGAATTGATTCAGTCCCAGGCCCAACTAAGGAACAGTTGCTCTCTGGGTGTCTCATTTTAGATGATCGATAAGTTGAGATGTTGTAATATTTATGGGGGGTTAAGCCTATGTCAATTGTGGGATGAAGACTGTTAGTACCACTACCATCAGTAGTCATACTTTTTTTTTAAACTTTTTACTAAACTAATACTAGACATTTCCACTCTGTCATAATTATATTTTTATGACAGGAAAATAAAAACAGTTCCATGTTTTTATAAATAGTCTCTGCAAAGATTTCAGATGTTATTGGTATCCCGGTTTGGCAGTATCTGAAAAATTGAGATTGCCTTTAAAGTGTTCATGCTACTTTTACTTAAGTAAACCTCCACTGTATAAGACCCAGGCCGGTTCCAACTAATACCAAGGTTTCTATGCGCATAATAGTTTACAAAGAACTTAAAGACTATGGATTAAAAACAAAAATTTTTTTAACTTTAAAATTTTTAATTTTTGTTCAAAGTATCTGGTTTATAAAGTCAAATTCTTTTATTATTTCCTTTCTCTTTTAAGTTGACTGATTTTGCTGATTAAGCGTAAAGTCCCAGGCACAGTTGTGATGACGTACTGATAAAATGGGTGCCTAGTGGGTTGAGGAGCTCCAGTGTCAAGACTTTTATTAAATTGCCCTTGTTTTCCCAAATGCCAATCTAGCCGTATTTAGATTTCATTATTCAATAAAACAGATTAAAAATCATCCCATAAATGAATGTTGAGGTTACCAAAGTACATCACCTGCTGAGGAAGGAGAAATCTTCCTGCTTTAAGGGAGCCCTGTCGTCTCTCCTTGACACGTTGTTTCCCTTGGTATTAGTGGAAGCTCTGTTCAAGATGGGAAGCCTTTCCTGCAGTTCTTAGAAACACCTGCTTTCTAAAGAGAGCCTTTTCTAGGATTAGGTTATGTGTGTTTTCTCTAGGAGATTTTTTATTTCAGTTACCAATTTAATTTTCAAGTTGACAGATGCTATGTGAAGTCTCTCATACTGAGAGTAGTCCATTAAAGTTTTGAAAGTTGCACTGCTTTTCATCTTTCAGGTACCTGAAATGAATGACATCAGGTGTTTGGAAGGAGTAAGATCGTAAACTTTATTCATTTTCTTCCTTGTACAAAGTGATGACTTCTAATGCTTATATCTCAAGGTATTTTTTAAAAAAGCAACAGTCCCTAATAGAGTAAAATTTGGTTTTGGTCCAAGTTCCCAATAATATATTTAATGTTTCTGTTGTTACTGGTGCCTCCTGTTGCATCAGATAGAGATTGCCTGCCTCTTTGTAGGGCACCCTTGTGGCACCTTATGTCCAACTTGGAGGATAGTATATGGCTTCTTTGTGCCTCTACTATCTTTTCAAAAGCCATTTTATAAAAATCCTAGGTAGCCTATTTTAATATTTAAATATATATATTTGTGAAAGAACTTTTACAACAGACTTTTTTTTTACTTTAAAATTCCTGTATTTCCATTTTTAAGAGTAAATTTAATCTCCAGGATATAGAAGTGTCTTTTTTCCAGAGAAGCATAATGAGAAAGTCAGATTGAGGTAATAGACCAGAATTAAGTGATAGAAGAAGCTGTTGTTTGGTTAAAGGACACAGGTTTGAAGGAAAAAAATTTTGATGTAACAAATTTTTAAATAAAATTTTGTTTTTGTTCTGTAATTTCATATTTGCTGCTACAGTAGCTCAATATTTTACAGGGCTAACATAAATCTGGCTCCATTTAAAAACTGGAGTACTTCCTAGTGCAGCCAGCCTAGGCAGAAACTGTACACATGGTCTTCCAGCTGGGTGACTGATGGTTTTGTGTAGCTGATGCATGCTTTAATATTTGCCTATAGCCCTGCAGCAAGGAAGTCGAGGTGGGGGTACTTTTTTACCCTGCCAGTTATAGCATTATGATTCTTTCTGGGCACTGGCATTTTGTGAAACTCTCAAGGGAAGGTGATGCAGGGGAGAAAATGTGAATTAAATTACATAGATGGGTGTTTTTATGTCTTCTACCCCTTTCCTAGAATTAGTACAACTCTTAACTGTGCCAGTCCCCAGTTCACCAGCTTTGTATCCAGTCGTCATCTCATTCAAGTATGGCTTTACTTGGTGACACTGGCCATAGCTAAATTACTTGGCATGTTTGACTTTTGACAATAACAGAAATTGTTTTGGATTTTGTTTTATTTCCAAAAAAATGTATACAATGTCAGAACTTCACATTTTATATACTAGTATCTGGCTATTAGTATTTTACAGGAACCATAGTTCTTGGTGACTACATATATATATATATATATATATATTTTTGTGACCTTTTTTGTAAACTAAGTGCCGTTTCAACGTTACAATCATTTTTAGAGTTATTGTAATCAATGTGAATATCATGTTTTTTCAAATCTGTTCTGAGCCTATAGTGTTTGCTTTGTGAACATAAGTGTATTGTATATATTCTGTATAGTTATATTGTACTGAAATTAGCTTGTTTGATATAAGGAAAATATGTATTGAGTACCTTTTTGCTAGCCTGATTGTTTAATCTTTTTAAAAAAGGTTTAAACTTTTTTAAAAAAAAAAAAAAATTCTTTAAACTGGCCTTTATTACATGGTCACACATAAAGTTGCAGTTAGGAAAGGGATGGGCAGGGAAAAACTAGTTTTGAGTGTCTTTAGATAGAAACATGAGACTAAGGTTTGGTTTTGTTTTCGTTTTCTCATTAAAATATCTTATGCTTTATGGAATAAAACTTCCTGCTGTTGTTATTTATTGTTTGCTGGGCGGTGGTGTTGGCTGAGGTCATGTGAGTGAGAAAAGGCATCAGAGTAATTCATTACTTAAATAATTATCTACTTAGAGTACACAGAGTAGAGAGGGTTACATTAGACAGCACATGTCAATTTTTGGTGAAGTAGAGCTTAAGTGCAAAGAACTCAAAAACACCATACCCCAACTTGGAAGGAGAGTATAAAGGCAGCTAGTTAGACGAAGTCATCCAATCCTAGAGCTATTGAATCAGGTTCTTGTATAAAGCTGGGTACTAATGGGTGGGTTGCATCTTTCAGAGTTGCTCTGATTCTTTCTGAAGTCGTATTTTATTGACTAGAGACCAATTGGTGCCATTTCGATGATATCTTACAACCAGGGAGTGAAAAGCAGGTACCTAACAGGGGAAACAGCTCATTGCATAGGTAATGAGTCCATGAGATCCTGAGGAAGGAAAAGTTTTCTAACTTTAGATTCATTGATGTGGATTTTGACAATACTGGTCTTTAGAATGACAGTAACAGGCAAAGAAAATTATTTTATTGACCTCAAGCTACCTGGATCATTTTAGAATTAAGTTCAGAGAGGAAGAGGGTAAATTTTAAGAAGCATACTCTTTCATTCCAGTGTGTTGAGCATTTTTAACAATTTGCCAAATCATTCAAGGTTAGAAAATGTTGAGTTCTTCAGTAGCCTTGACTACAGATGATGTATATAAGTATAGAATGAAGAATTCAAAACAGATACATCCTTGCCAGCCATGGTGGCCCACATCTGTAATCCCAGCACTTTGGAAGGCTGAGGGAGGAGAATCACTTGAGCGCAGGAGTTCAAGACCAGCCTGGACAACATAGGGAGACGTTGTCTCTACAAAAAAAAAAAAAAAGAAAAAGCTGGGCCTGTGGCATGCACCTGTAGTCCCAGCTACTCAGGAGGCTAAGGCGGGAGAATTGCTTGAACCTGGAAGGTCAAGACTGCAGTGAGCTGAGACTGCACCACTGCACTCAAGCCCAGGTGACAGAGTGAGAACCTGTCAGTTGACTTTGCATACTTGCGTATAAATTGTGTACCAGAAAGATTCCTTTCAGAGAATGATACTAAAAGTAATGACCAAAGATGTGTATCTCCTCAACTGATAGAGCAGAAATTAATAGTTTGGGCTTTTTCTCTTTTGAACAGGAATTTTGGTTCTGAGAACTAAACTTCAGAAAATTAACAAAATCTACAGACATACCAAAGGTTTAAAGGGGGAGAACTTGCTTGTAACATCAAACCCCAAAATTTAATGTAATTCTTTTTTGGGAGAGTAAACTTCTATAGAGATAGAAAAACTAACACAGGGCATATTCAGTCTTAGAAAGTCAGTCCTCTTGAGCAAATAGATTTGTAACCAGGGTTTGAACACTTTTAGGGACAAAGGGAAAGCTGTTTTGTTGTTGTTTTCTTAAATTCTAATTCATTTACTTGGATTTTTCTGCAAAATTAAAAATTTTATACCTATCTATTTTGTAGATAAGAGAGTGGAGCTGGCATTAGCATCATTTTGCAAGGCTTCCTCACTTAATCTAACCATGCCCTTTCTTCCACACCTGCCTAATTTTTTCCATGACTAACATTTCTGGCTGCCTTTGGCTGGAAGTCATTTAGTAAGTGAGTGTCTCATTTACCAGAGATCCTTAAAATTAGGCTCAATATCCCACACACACCCCTAGTAAAGGGCCAGCTCAAATGACTTGGCCTTTGACCATTCTTGACATCTAGAGACCCTCTGTTGAGAAAGTTGCCTTAGGACATAGCAAGAAAATATTACACCAAATAAATGTTCTGTAGCCTGTTTTAAATGGGGGCTCAGACAAAAATGCTCACTTTGACAGTTCAACAGCAGTACACATAGTAGGACCTGTGTACATAACTTTCATCCAGGAACAGAATTCTTTGTTGAGTGCAAATGACTCACAAAATTAGTAAACAATCCTTTTCTTTCTTTTTTTTTGAGACAGTCTCGCTGTCGCCGAAGCTGGAGCGCAGTGTTGTGATCTCAGCTCACTGCAACCTCTGCCTCCTGGGTTCAAGAGATTCTCCTGCCTCAGCCTCCCGGGTAGCTGGGACTACAGGCACGTGCAACCACACCTGACTAAGTTTTTGTATTTTTAGTGGAGATAGTGTTTCACCGTGTTAGCCAGGATGGTCTCTGTCTCCTGACCTCGTGATCCACTCACCTCGGCCTCCCAAAGTGCTGGGACTACAGGCGTGAGCCACCACACCCAGCCTAACAATCCTTTTCATTTTGTTTTACAGTTTATAAAATGCTAGCACTTTTTAGCTATGTGATCTTCAGATACCCAGTAAGATAAACAGGAAAAGTACTAACAGATGTGTGGTCCACGTAAATGGTGCCCTTCCTGCCCATTACAGGGGAAAGATCCACTGAGGAATCAGGCCGTGAACAGGGCTGGAGTCTCTGTGGACTCCGCTCTCTCCCAGACTCTGTTCTCCCTGTTCCTGGAAGAACAGGAATTGGGGTTCTTTTGTGCATTGGCACTTTGTGAAACCTTTGAGGGAGGATAATGCTGCAGGGACATGGGAATTCTCCAGGTGGCTGTTTGTATCTCAGTTATCTTAAAGGAGAGCCATTGTAACTTTTTGTTACGGTGTGAGAATTGCTTATGACCATTTTCTAAAGATGTGCACTGGTTGATGTTTTCTCATGTGGTCTTATCTATTTAATACCTCCACAAGGGTTATCCTTCCCACCCCTGTTGATAACATTTTCCATTATTCATCCCTGCTGCTACTAGCTGAATTCGAGCCTGTGTTGTTTCTGGCCTAATAGCAGCACCAGCCGCCTTGGTGCCATTCCCTCCCTTCAGCTGGGCTTCCTTCCAGTCCATCCTTGGCGTTGCTACTGGAGTCATCTTTCTACTCAGGCCACTGCCCTGCCTAAAGCCTCCCAGCCCCCGCTTCCGCGGAACCCGCCCCTCAGTCCTCACACTCCCCTTCTACCTACCTCCAGTTTGAGGTTGACTCACTCCTGTAGATTCCCATAGCAGATTTTGTTTGGCTTTACCAAACCACTTCTCAGCCACACAGCCTTGCAAAATCTACCTCAGAGTAGTTGTGAGAATCAAGTGAGTTATATGTAAAATGCTTAAAACCATGCCTAGTATATTGTGACTACTTCAGAAACCTTGTCTGTTATTACAAGACGGGCATCACAGTCGTGTGTCTCCCTCACCTGATGACATCCTTGATGTCAGGGAATATGCCTTCTATGTGTATGTCCTCTGTAGTACCTGGTACAGAGAACTCAAAAACTATCAAATGAATGATTAGATGTTGCCAAGAAGTGGTCATAATCCCCATGTACGACAGTGCTTAGAGGTATTTACCCAGGAACTTTAGGACAGAATACCTAGAATTGTTTTCATTAGGCCGCCAGATGATTATACTCAACTCTCACTTCGGCAAATGTCTCAGAGTCTCACTCGTTTTTAAATGAGGGTCTGAAATAGAAGGCTGTATGAGTTATGAATTAATACTAACTTTAATCCTTCAGAACAACGGCTATCAGCCTGGCTAGAATTTCCCCAAACTGTTCTTTAGGACACTGGCATCTGCCGTTTTTCTCCCCTTCACGTGGTTTCCTCATCCATTAAGTTCATGTTAAGGATCACTTCTTAAGGAACCTTTCCCAGAGACTTTGTATTATGTTCACATAACGTCCTGCGCTTCTGTTACTATGGTTACTGACTAACAACAGCTGGACTAACCCCCATTACATTAAGTTCCACTAGGACAGTGACCCTGTCTGTTTCTTGTACCAGGGGGTCCCCGGGCCCAAGGTTGTTTGAATGAATGACATCTCTGCCCTTAAGGAGCTTATGGAAGTAAGCAGAAGTAAAGAATTACAGAAATACAACTGATAGAAATAACTTTGCCGTGAGAGAAACACCGAAACGTATACTTTGGAAATTTGAAGAAGAGGGAGACCTGGCTGCAGGGGTGAGGGAAGGTAGCATGGCAGAGGCACCACTTGAGCTGGGTCTTCCTTGGGAAGAGATGTGGGATTTGTACAGACAAGTGACGGAGAAGGAGATGACTCCAGGAAGGACTATGCAGCCTCAGAGGTTGAGGGAACAGGAGTGTAGCTTGCTGAGCCCTGCAGGATCCCTGAAGGGGAAGAGTGGAAGAAAAACCTTATCAACCAGACTAGCTGGCACCAGGTCAGAGGAGGTCTTCAGAGCTCCAGCTATATTTGGTAGGAAATCAAGAATCATCTCACATTTTCGAGCACAGAAGCATCAGAGTCGTCTCTAGAAAGATGAAAAGCAGATTAAAGGGATGCATATGGACTTAACTGAGACCCCTGAGTTACAACAGAACTGCGGGTAAGAACCCAGAAGAAGGGGATGGGAGCGGGGCTGGGAGCGGGGCTGGAGAGGAAGGCGTGTTGTGTTCGTGACATCGGGGCCGAAAGAGACACGGTAGTTGGGGAGAGTGGAGAGAGGTGGGCCTGATCTCCAGTCCAGGTGTCACCTCTGCACAGTAGAGAATAGCTGCTGTATTCTAAGCTGTAGCAACACCAAGTATGTGGCCTCCTTAAATGCTTAGGCAAACGCCCTTTTTTGTTGTTGGTTTTTTGACAGGGAACTGCCCAAGAAAATGGAGCAAGAATTAGGCCAAGTTCAAGAGTTGGGCTTCAGAATTAGGCTAAAGGAGAGATTTCCCCCTCCCCATGCTGCCCCCTGCCCCCCCCCCCCCCCCCGCGGCACCTGCCCCGCTAATCCCAGCACTTTGGGAGGCTGAGGTGCGTAGATCACCTGAGGTCAGGAGTTTGAGACCAGCCTGGCCAACATGGTGAAACCCCAACTCTACTAAAAGTACAAAAAATAGGCGTGGTGGCGGGCACCTGTAATCCCACCTAGTGGGGAGGCTGAGGCAGGAGAATCGCATGAACCCGGGAGACGGAGGTTCCAGTGATCTGAGATCGCGCCACTGCACTCCAGCCTGGGCAACAAGAGCGAAACTCTGGCTCAAAAAAAGATGGCTTTTCCTGGACAAAGTCAAAGGAAGCCTGTTTCTCCAACACAAGCCAAGGACCCTGTGGCTCTGAGCTAGAAGCAGGTGTTTGCATCGCTTGTAAATTTTAATTTTTAAAAGAGCTCATTCTCCATATCCAAATTGTTGGTATCTGTGGGAATTTAAAATGCCACTTAAAAGACCTCTACCTGTCAGATCCCCAGACACATCTTTCCCAGAGAGGGTCTGGCTGACTACACAGCTACCGCTGCATGTAGGATGCAGAATGCCTACGCGTGCAGATGCACTTCACAGGTATGCGCTATGTTCTTTCAATAGATACGAAATGGCTTTCATAAGAATGTTTAACTGCCCTGGAGAAGGCCTGGGAAGGGGATGAGATCTAAACGGGCATTGTGCAGTTCAGGGCACTGATTCATCCACTGGTACCCAATATATGCCAGTGCAACCTGCCCCCCACCCCGGCCGCTTACCTGTGAGCATTCCAGGCCACTACATAGATACAGGCTGTCAGACATGGCAGGGATTTCCTTGTCTCAAGAGAAAGACTGGCACAGATGAGCTTTGGAGGAAGAGTTAGTTGTAACTTTACGTTGTGCTTTATAAGTACATGCACATATATCTACACAGACGCATAGACATGTATATAACTTATCTCAATGGAGAGCAGGGAAAACTGAAGGAGAGGCCTCCCTGGTTTAGTAAGAGAGAACCTTTGGACCCCTAGTCCTTCCCCATGTCATCGGAATGCTCTGTAACCACCAGTCATGCCCGCCCAAGTGCCAACTCCCAGAACTTCTCCCAGACCCTGATGGGGTTGGACGATAGGACCTTGTGCCTCCACCCGTGAGGCACATAGGAACAAGAGCCCTTCCACACAGAGAAATGGCTGTGCTCCGCGTGGAGCCTGCCGTGGCAGCCAGCCCCTGACTGGCCTCTGTTGACAGGCATCAGGTGTGGAAGGAATTTCCCCAATTTGCTGATTGTCTCTCCGCCTGGACCCTTCCAGGCACAGTCATTGGTTTGCCCCAGCTGTCCTGTGCATCAGTGGACTTTCCAGTTCCTCTTCCAGCGGAAAGCGTAGGCAGGGAGTGGGGCAGAGGGATGAGCAGAGCCAAGAGCAGGGAAACCACCGAGCAGCTCGGCTCTGCCCAGCAGCCCCCAGTCTCCAGGAGAACCAGCTGCCACCCACACAGCATGCAGTGCCCAAGCTCCAGAACCTTGGAGTGTGGGCCTTGTCCCTGGTTCTCCCCACATGGCATCTCAAGAGGCCACCTGTAGGTGCGGGAAGTGAGCAACTCTGTAACCTGTGCGCAGTGAGACACTAAGGCTCAATGCTTGCTTTCCAGAAGTTGTCCACAGTACCGTTCCAAGAATAGCCAGTGTCCATAACAGAGGAGGCTCGCTCATCTTAAGAAGGATGAAAAGCATCTGGGTGGCCATGGCAGGTCCCAGGTCATGTGGATCCAGAGTGACAGGAACGTGTGGTAAGAAACGTGCTTACCTTTCCAGAGCCAAAAACTCTTCCTTCAGTGGCTGAGTGCTGATAAAATGTTTACAAACCATTCAGCCATACCCTCTGCCTCTGGAAGGTTCCCTCCTTCCCCCTGTGGTAGACGTGCAGGCAGGAGGGCTCTCGGTGCGTGGGGATGCAAAGCAGGAGCCTGGCATGCGCGTCGCTTCCCCTCCCTGTGCCTCACTGCCCTCCAGGCGTTATTTGAAGGATCCCAGCTGTACTCCTGGCTCCTAGAACAAGGCCTGGCAAACAGACACCAGTGAGTACCCTTTAGATGAGCACATGGGGAGACAGCAGTGTGAAGCTACTGGCCGGGTGCGGTGGCTCACGCCTGTAATCCCAGCACTTTGGGAGGCCAAGGCGGGTGGATCACGAGGTCAGGAGATCGAGACCATCCTGGCTAACATGGTGAAACCCCGTATCTACTAAAAACACAAAAAATTAGCTGGGCCTGGGGGCAGGCGCCTGTGGTCCCAGCTACTCAGGAGGCTGAGGCAGGAGAATGGCGTGAACCTGGGAGGCGGAGCTTGCAGTGAGCCGTGATTGCGCCACTGCACTCCAGCCTGGGCAACAGAGTGAGGCTCCGTCTCAAAAAAAAGTGTGAAGCTACTGGAAATGGGTCCACAGGAACGCAGGTCTGGTAATCAGGTTACAGTTAAACACCCCAAGTACGATATGAGCCTCAATATACTTCCTCCCTCGGGCATTTTCAGGAATGAAGGAGCACCGATTATGAGCAGTGCACAGAGAAGTCCAGCCCTTCACTGCTGGGGGGTGCCCCTTGGTGCCCCGGTACCGGGAGTGGTACGTGCCAGCTCTGCAGGACTTTAGCAACCCCCACCCCACGTCTTCCTCTGCTTCCCTAGGCCTTCATGTGAACATAGCTGGTTAGCATTGAACCGTGGAGAAGAGCGTTAGAGATGTGACGGCTTCCAGGTACATTAAGAAGAAATCCAAGCTCTAGCAGAGGTGATCTGAGGAGCATCTCCACACCCATGAGAAGACAGCGAAGACAGGACTTGGTTCCCCATAGTAGTGACCATGTTCCCAAACTCCCTTGGCCTCCCATCAACCTGCTCCGGCCTGGGAATGTGCCAGGGACCCCTGTGTGATCCAGCCCTTACCACTCTCCAGGTCACGGAAGTGGGGCCTGCTCCGTGTGTGCAGAGATGGACTGTTCTGGTCAAGTGCTCAGGAAACGCTTGTGGGACTTTGTCTACCAGCCTCTCCAAGACACAGTGAGTTCCCCACTGTATGCCCAGAACACCCGGGGTGAGGGTCAGAGCACAGGAAGGCAACCCGGCCAGCGCCTGGAATGCCACCTTCACAGCGGTGTCCAAATCTGAGGCCTCCAGGCCCGATGTTTCTACTCATAGGAGCACAGGTGTTCCACGTCTGTGCTTCACCAAGACGCACCATAAACCGTGCGGGCAGGGGCCTGTGGAGGGAGGTCTCCATCCTGCCCTGCTGGCCCGCTGGAACACAGTGTGCGTGCCCTGCTGCCCTCACCGCAGTGAGTCCCAGGGCAGACACTCAACCAGGCCCAAATCATCTTTCTTTACTCAACCCAAACTTACAAAATATTCTTTTAAAAACTAAATCGGGCTGGGCTCGGTGGCTCACCCCTGTAATCCCAGCACTTTGGGAGGCCAAGGCGGGTGGATCACCTGAGGTCAGGAGTTTGAGACCAGCCTGGCCAACATGGTGAAAACCCATCTCTAATAAAAATACAAAAATTAGCCAGGCATGGTGACAGGCGCCTGTAATCCAAGCTACTTGAGAGGCTGAGGTGAGAGAATCACTTGAACTGGGGAGGCAGGGCTTGCAGTGAGCCAAGATCACTTCATTGCACGCCAGCCTGGGCAACAGAGCAAGACTCCATCTCAAAAAAGAAAAAAAAATTAAATGCCTTTTGTTTAAAATACCCAACAAAATAGTTCAAGCTGTTAACCACTCATTCGTTTTTCAGAAGTCTTTGAATTAGAGCAAAATGGAATTATATTTTCAGTCTGGGTCTTGCTACATGTCCTCAGGTCCCAGTGAAAATCCTTGTTACTGATGATGTAGAAGTATTTATGTCCCCCCACACAGGTTCAGTCTGTAGGTCTTCTTTGGGACTGGAAAATCCGGGCACAGGGGCCGGCCCTGCAGAGTCTCTGTCCAGCCCTTCCCCCTCGAGGCTCCTGTCCAAAGCCGCCCATCACCCCTGGCGGCTGTTCCCTTTGCTTAAGCTTCCCTCAAGGCCAAACAGCCTTCAGCAGAGCTGAACTGCTCAGGGAGGAAGACGAGGGTCACAGGCTGATCCTCCTGAATCAGAGGACAGAACATGTCGTTCTAGTGCCCACAGCCAAGACCTCAAGGAAACATGTTCTCCCTCCAGTCCACACTGCCCCAGGCGAAGGAGTAAGAGGAAGCTGATGGTTTGACCCCTTAAGAGAGGGAAATGCCCAGGGCTGCTGGGGGTGGCCAAGGAAAGAAAGGGCCTGGGGAAGATTTTGAAGTGCTGATGGAGCCAGTTTGGAGTCCTGCTAGCGAAATTTCCACGTGTGCCTAAGCCCGTGAGCTTATGACCTGGCGAGAGAGGTCCTGGCTCCAGCGCCTAAAGCCCCAGGTGGAGCATGCACTGGCTGTGCAGCGGCCCCAGTGCACCCTTCTCTTCCCTACTGAGGAACCCTGAGCAGGAGGCTGTCCAGCCGCACGGCCACAGCGTCCTCTCCTGTAACTGGGAATGACGGAACCCACTCCTGAGGACTGTGATGACGGTGAAGTGAGAGGATGCATCCACGCCACCAGAGTCCCTGACACTTCTTTGGCATACAGATTGGAGCAGTCACTGTTCCAGGGCCCGGCACAGGGGACAGGAAGAGGTTGCTTAGCATCCCACTTGGCAAGGTCAGGGGCACAAAGACAGGGTGGAGGCACAGTGAGGTCCCAGGCTGGACAGGATTAAAATGCCTCGTGGGCATTTGGCGTAGGTCACCTTGAATTTCAGGTTCTTTCCAACCCTGAGGTTCCAGTTCTGAAAGGATATCCCTTAGGCAGCTGCTTTCCCGGGAAGCAAGAACTCCACTGAGCCTTGAAGGGTCACAGAGGTCCTCACACACACCCCAGAAGGCCCCAGGCAGAGGCAACTTTCCTGTAGGCGGCACAGGCTGCTCAGCCAGACCCCATGACCTGACCCTGCCAGGAATGTGACCTGTCTCCCCACCCAGACATGCCCAGGACCTTGTTTCCCAAGTGTCTGCCTCACCTGGGGGCCTGATGCCCCCCAGCCTACACCGGGTGCCCTTTCCCCAGTCACAGATGGCTGATTTGTTGAATTAATGAGTGGCTTCTTCTCTTATCCTTTCCCTTGGCTCATTCAAATAAGCTGGTTTTGCACCATTCTTTTGCACCAGAGTCACATGTTTCAAACCGATTTCATTTTTTTCCTAGTTTATACCTATACGTTTCTTGTGTCCTATTTGTCTTCATTGAGATTTGGATGGGAATCGGATTATGAGCTGCAAAGAGGTGTCAGATACTCGGTGTATTCTGGGAGCTATTCTCCGAATGTCCTTCTGGTGGAGACCGAGATCTCCACCCTTCCTGGGTGGGCCTGGTTCCTCGACCCCCTCCCTCACACTGTGTCCTCAGAGCTCTGTGGAAAAAGCACACGGGCTGAGGATGGAAGAATTTCCCTGTTGAGCTCTTTCCCTATTGAGTTAAACGAGACCATATGAAGTTCCAGAGGGTCTGGCGCAGAGGCCGGGTTATTCTTGATCCAGGGGTGTGGGCAGGGGAAACAGTGATAACCTCCAAGGTAAAAGCAGCGTGTGGG
Organism: Macaca fascicularis; assembly: GCF_037993035.2. NCBI lineage: Eukaryota > Metazoa > Chordata > Mammalia > Primates > Cercopithecidae > Macaca > Macaca fascicularis. Next base: position 128,665,784 of record NC_088388.1, on the reverse strand, counting down.
GGAGGGAGCCCGCAGCCAAGCCAAGGGCAAGGGAGAGCTAAGTTCCCATCCCCGGAAAACACACACATCCCTCCCGCTGGAAGGTGCTGAGACTATGGAATAAACAGACAGTGGAGCCGAGTCCCACCCATGCCCGCAACCAGCTCTGGACAGTGTCTTTTTAGGAAACAATGGGAGTGAGTGGAAAGGGTAGAATGAACACATGGTCTCCAAGTTGTAGGCGCAGGACGGTGGAACTTGGGAGGAGACATTCCTCTGGAGGAGAAAAGGAGAAAAATAGAAAGAGGATAGTCAAACCCACTGAAATCCTAAGAGGATCTCTTTATCAAAATACAGTGTCCTCGCTGCAGGCATATCAGGTCACAGAAGCAATTAGTGTCATATACGCATCAGCTTGCGGGGCAGGGAACGGCCTCCATGGGAAGGCTTCTCCTTGTGGCCAGCCAAGCCCTGGAGTAGACCAGCTAGCCCCTGTGCTGGCACCTCCTGGCTGTGGGTTGCACCTGTGCCCCCACACCCCTAAAGGGATGCCCACCCTGACGTCTTCCCCCATTGTCAACGCTGTGCTGGTCATCTCATGGGACAGCAGCTTGAACTGTCTTCCAGGCAGTCCCAAGATATGAAGCCAGGGGAGAAATACTCCCATTCCTTCTTTGGGGTTTGGTCTCATCATTCTTAGTGGCGTTTGGGGCCTTTCCAAGCTCCCTTCCTGATTGTCACCCTGAGGAACAGCCCGGTGGCCTGGCCTGAGATAGCTGTTGTCCTCACTTCCTTCAACCAACACTCTGCTCCCTTTCGCGTCCCCATCAGCCATCCTCACTGAGAAAACTGAGGTGGCATCGTGGCCCATGAAAATCGTCTTCCGTCCGGCTGAGTGGACGCCAGGAACCCAAGAAGCCATGCCGTCGAGGATGTCAGTGCAGATGGAAGACAAGTGCATGCCCGGCCTAGAGCAAACCCCTGGCCCGGGCAGTGCGCCTTCTGGCAGGAACATCTCACAGCCTGGAGGGCTCTGGAAGGTTTGTCAGAGTCCCCAAAAGAAAGAGGACTCATTGGAGGACCATTCCCAAATGCTGATCCACACATATTTGCTGCTGAGACAGTTTTGAGTGTTTGCACAAAAATTAAAGCATTTAAAATACTTTTTCTTCTTTTTTGAGACAAGGTCTCACTGTTTGCCCAGGCTGGAGTGCAGCAGTGGCACAATCTCAGCTCCCTGCAGCCTCAACCTCCTGGGCTCTGGTGATTCTCCCAGGTGACTGGGATCACAGGCGCCCGCCACCGTGCCTGGCTCATTTTGTGCATTTTTACCAGACAGGTAAAAATGTCTATGTTGCCCAGGCCTGGTCTCAACGTCTGGACTCAAACAGTCCAAACCCGCCTCGGCCTCCCAGAGTGCTGGTATTACAGGCATGAGCCACCACGCCTGGCAATACAAGACTGTCTTTTATACCAAGAGTATGAGCTACCTGCAGTTAGCATGTTAAAATCTCCTTTCTTTATGAAATGCTGGTGACAATATGTGACTGATACATAGTGCACGGTGTGGATGTGTGTGATGGAGCACAGTGCTGGCAGGCATATGGTGGATAGATGTATGTATGTATGATATATGTGGACATGAGAGAGCACAGTGCTGGCAGGCATCTGGTGGATAGATGTATGTATGTATGATATATATGGACATGAGAGAGCACAGTGCTGCAGGCATCTGGTGGATAGATGCATGTATGTATGATATATATGGACATGAGAGAGCACAGTGCTGCAGGCATCTGGTGGAGAGATGCATGTATGTATGATATATGTGGACATGAGAGAGCACAGTGCTGGCAGGCATCTGGTGGATAGATGTATGTATGTATGATATATATGGACATGAGAGAGCACAGTGCTGCAGGCATCTGGTGGATAGATGCATGTATGTATGATATATATGGACATGAGAGAGCACAGTGCTGCAGGCATCTGGTGGAGAGATGCATGTATGTATGATATATGTGGACATGAGAGAGCACAGTGCTGCAGGCATCTGGTGGAGAGATGCATGTATGTATGATATATATGGACATGAGAGAGCACAGTGCTGCAGGCATCTGGTGGATAGATGCATGTATGTATGATATATGTGGACATGAGAGAGCACAGTGCTGCAGGCATCTGGTGGAGAGATGCATGTATGTATGATATATGTGGACATGAGAGAGCACAGTGCTGCAGGCATCTGGTGGAGAGATGCATGTATGTATGATATATGTGGACATGAGAGAGCACAGTGCTGCAGGCATCTGGTGGAGAGATGTATGTATGTATGATATATATGGACATGAGAGAGCACAGTGCTGTAGGCATCTGGTGGAGAGATGCATGTATGTATGATATATGTGGACATGAGAGAGCACAGTGCTGCAGGCATCTGGTGGAGAGATGCATGTATGTATGATATATGTGGACATGAGAGAGCACAGTGCTGCAGGCATCTGGTGGAGAGATGCATGTATGTATGATATATGTGGACATGAGAGAGCACAGTGCTGCAGGCATCTGGTGGAGAGATGTATGTATGTATGATATATATGGACATGAGAGAGCACAGTGCTGTAGGCATCTGGTGGAGAGATGCATGTATGTATGATATATGTGGACATGAGAGAGCACAGTGCTGCAGGCATCTGGTGGAGAGATGCATGTATGTATGATATATGTGGACATGAGAGAGCACAGTGCTGCAGGCATCTGGTGGAGAGATGCATGTATGTATGATATATGTGGACATGAGAGAGCACAGTGCTGGCTCTGGAGACAGATCACTGATATCCAATACCATAGTTCTGAGTGTGGGGCCTTTGGGCAGGTTGTTCAGATTTTTGGTGCCTTGGTGTTCTATCTGTGAAGTGGGAAAGACCACGGGGCTGCTGTGAGGTTGAAATGAAATAGGACTCAGAAAGCCCTTAGACTCAGAAAGCCCTTAGAGCACTGGGGACCGTGTTTCTCCTTTCAGCTCACTGCTCCAAGAAATGCAAGTATTTGAGAATCACTGGCTGAAGATCCAATTTTCCTCACCTGTGGTTGCAGGTGGGCAACACACACAAATACACACATGCACGCACACACACCACACACATGCACATTATGCACACACACACCCCCAACGTGCAGTTGCAGGTGGGCAATACATGCACACACACAGCACACACCACACATACAAGCACGCACATATATGCATGCACATGCACACCACACACACACAAGCACGCACATAATGCACGCACACACATACAAGCACGCACATATATGCATGCACACACACACATACACACAAGCACGCACATATATGCATGCACACGCACACCACACATACAAGCACGCACATATATGCATGCACACGTGCACACACACCCACACCCACATACACACATACATGCACACACATACGCCTCAAACCTGGAAAACTGATGAAAAGTGAAAAGCAATGTTTGGTCACAGGCACCTGACTTGGGGTCTGTAGGCCCCTCAGGTGCTCCTGGGGAGGGAGAGGGCATCTGGTGTTACAGCCAGGTCATGTTCTTGTGGCACATTCTGTCTATTCCAGGACTGCACAATCCCCAACACACACACGCACGCACACACCCCTCTGCCCCCAGAATACCTGTGTACATGTGTATGGACAGACATGCCCACATGTGTGGTTTTTAAATGGCCCTGCACAGTTGTCTCTGGGGCCGGCCGGTTGTGTCTCATGGGATAAAGTTCCACTTAGAGATGGTACCCATCTCGGCCCACAGGTCACCACTCTGTCCTCCTCAGTCTCCAAAGCCATTTTCAGAGCCTGCCCTGAGGATTTGTCCTCCTCCAGTCCCCAGTGCCAGAGCCAGCAGGTCCTGGCTATAGACTGGAGGTGGGGGGGGACACTAAAGGGTCTGAAGGGCTGGCCAGGAAAGGCTTCAGGCTGGGGACCTCTTCGATGCTCACCCTGAGCCAGGCACCGATTTCACTACCTGAAAGGTGACTGGGAAGCGGCAGAAGGCAGCCGCAAGAACACAACAGACGGCCCCAGCCACCCCGCCCCACCCGTGAGCGCCCACGCCCTGGAACAGCGCAACATCGCCACCGTGCGGCCGCCGGCCTAAACAACAGCCTCTCAGCCCCTGGGGTCCGTAGCTCTAGGTCTCTGGAGACCTCCAAACTGGGTCCAGGATTTTAAACCTTACCTTTTCCATAAAGTCCTTCCTAATCCAGATTTCACTGTGATTCCTGCAGACTCTAGGTCTGAGTGGGACTCGCCATGGCTGCAATAAGCAGGACTCGGGTTAAACTTTCATTAAATTTACATGGTTATGATTCGTAGCTAAAACAATGGCGATACAAGGTAGTTTAGGGGGATCAGAGAGTTGGATCATCTTGAGATCTCAGCAACGAAAACAGCTGGTCAGGAGGGCAACGCCTCTGCGGGGCTGCATTGAGCTTGTGGAGGCACAGCAGCAGCCCTGCGCTCTTCCCCTGTGAGGCCAGCCTGCTGTGCAGGGGACCTGTGCACGGGGGGCCCTTGGCCTGGCCCTCCCACCTCCTCCTCTAACACTTCAGACCTCAGCTGTGGCCTTCGCCTGGGTGAAGGAAAGGCTGGTCAGCACAGACCTGTGCAGGCCTCTGGCCTCTCCCAGCCTCTGCAGGGCTGGACTGCCATGCTCAGCAAGGAGTAACTACAGCCTGCTGGCATTCCCACCCCGTCAGCTCAGGCTCTTGGACCAGAGACTTCTGTCTTCGTGAGAGCTGTCAGCACAGGGCCTGAGTGATGTGTCTGGCCTCTGGAGAGTCAGGGAGTCTCAGCCTGATCTTCTGATCTCCAGCCAGAAGTAACACAGGATTTGGTCCCATAATCTTTTTAAAGGCATTGACACTTGATTGATTTTCCAGGGATCAAATGCTTCTCTACATTCAGGCAGGCTTCCAGCATCCCCCGAGGACCAAGGACGTCCTTTAAACCGCGGCTCTGGGCATCTGCTGGAGCACTTGGTGATGCTGCTGCTCCGTGGCACTTGGAATGGCATGACCTGCTGCTAAAACGGTGCTCTCCAACCTCACGGGAACGCTTCTTAGCACACAGGCCACTGGCCCCATCCAGTGGGCCCCCCAGTTTCTGTTCAGGAGGTCTGGATGAAGCATGAGACTCTGCACCTATGAGTCCCAGGAAACGAAACGACACGCCTTGTCCCACTCAGACCTCCCGCACAGAGTCCTGGAAAGGGTGGGATGGCCCTGAAGGCTGGCCATCCGTGTTCACCCTGCTCCCCGGTTGGGACTCTGACCTGGGGGAGAGAGCAGTCCAGGAGACTGTCAAGCCACAGTGGAGCCGAGGGTGGTGGCATGGCACGGGCTGGGCTCGCCTCCCTGAATCCCACTGCATGGGTGACCACGTCTACACCTGGGCCAAGCCCCAGCTGCCGAGGCTCATGCACACTTAGGAACCAGACCACCCACAGGCCCTGTGGAACCTCTACATTTAACACAGACCATTCCCTCAGCGCCTGCACTGGGCACTTCTGTCTGACGTTATCAGGAGGGAATGAGCACGTCAGAGCAGAAAAGGAATGACATTTACAGCACACACAGGAGTCCTTCAGTGTCGTCTTCACTCTACTTCCCATGCCTTGGTGAGAACAGATGTTCCTTCCCTCCCTGGGGAGGAAAATGCGACAGATATTCTCGAACAGGTTCCAGGCAACACTCCCTCCCTCAAAAGGGTAAAACAGGCTAAAATGAAAGAGGCACTGCAGGCCGGGCGCAGTGGCTCACGCCTGTAATCCCAGCACTTTGGGAGGGGAACACGGGCGGATCACCTGAGGTCAGGAGTTCAAGACCAGCCTGACCAAAATGGAGAAACCCCGTCTCTACTAAAAATACAAAATTAGCTGGGCATGGTGGTGCATGCCTGTAACCCCAGCTACTCGGGAGGCTGAGACACGAGAACAGTTTGAACCCAGAAGGCGGAGGTTGCGGTGAGCCAAGATTGAGCCATTGCACTCCAGCCTGGGCAACAAGAGCGAAACTCCACCTCCAAAAAAAAAAGAAAAAAAAAAGGGAGAAAGAGGCACTGCAAACCCCACCTCCCCCGAGAAGCCTTGCAGCATTGCTCCAATCAGACTATATTTCCTCCCTTTTGTTTCCATAACTCATGGCAGGCAAAAAAAAAAAAAATCATTGAACACACACACATCAGCAATGTTCTAGGACAGGCCTGAGCTGGGGACATAGTGGTGAGCCAAGGCTACCCTCTGCCCTCCGGACACTGGCCATGTCATTTCTCTCCCCGGGTCCTCTTCCCTGCCCAAAGCTCCTGCGGTCCATCATCATACCAGAAGCCGTCAAATGTTCCCCCAAAAGCTCCCTAACCCTGCCCCAGATTTAGACATTGTCCCTTCAGGCCACCAAGCAAGGAGAGAGGGAATATTTTAAATTAAGTAAAAATCGAGGGAGGCTGGGGGTGGTGGCTCAGCACGTGCCCAACGCAGGAAGATGATGAGCCCAGGAGTTCGAGACCAGCCTGGGAAACATAGTGAGACCCTGTCTCTACAAAAAGAATACAAAACTTAGCTAGATGTGGTGGTGGGCACCTCTAGTCTCAGCTACTCGGGAGGTTGAGGCAGGAGGAGAGCTTGAGCCCAGGAGACTGAGGCTGCAATGAACTGTGATCATGTCGCTGCATTCCAGCCTGAGTGACAAAGCAAGACCCTGACTCAAAAAAAAAAAAAAAAAAAAATCAAGGGGGATGGCATAGGAGGTGTGGGTGCCCTTGAGCCAGGCAGTACCCTTCCTCCAAGGCCTTGGGACCCATCTGCTTAGCCTTCACTGGACAGACAGCCAGGTGTTCATGCACTGCCTCACATCTGTCCCTGTGTGTGCGCTCACATGACCACCTCTCCACCAAACACGAAGCCACACTTCCGCCCATCCTCCTCTGACAAAGCTCCTCCCTCTCCTAGGTTGGACAGGGGCCTGGGCACCAGTGTACCCCCTCTCCACCATCCCCACACATTCGTCTCCCCACCTCACCAACTCGCGTGTCCCTCCTACCAGGGCACCAGGCCCCTGGTCTCGGAAGCCACAGGTCAGAGCAAAACCAGCCCTTTGCTGGCCTGGAGAAAGCACCTGCACTGTGGTCCCCACCCAGCCTGACTCCGGTCTGTGCTGAGGGGAATGGACGTCCCGTTTCTTGCAACTCCAGTAGGAAGAAGAAAGGAGGGCGCGACTCCAGTAGGAAAAGAAACTTAAAAAGAAATAAAATGTTTTACTCATTTACACAAATACACACACTGAAGTCCACCCTGGGAGCTGGTAAAACAATTCCAATCTCAGACCCGTCAGTTTTCCAGGGTCCTCTGAGCCTGGGCTTCCTGAAGAGCACGGCCCAAGGGCCCCACAGCCCAGATCCGGCAGCCCCCCACCTTCACTGAGGAGGCCCGGAGGCTCTGTTCCCGCTGCTCCTTAGAGACAGGGGAGCCAGCTGTGCAGAAACGGGCCTCGGCCCAGCTTGGGGCTGCTGGGGGAAGCTGTGTCTTCAAACTTTTGCCCCCAGTAGAACCACCACTGTCCTCCCCTTCCACCTCCCAGCTCCACTTCGGAGGCTGAGGAAGCGGAGAGCTTTTCTAGGCAGATCTGGAGCCCTGGAGATGCAGTTCACAGTCTATGTTCTGGGGCGCTGGTGCAGTCAGCAGTCCAGTCTCCAGCCTGCAGGCGCGCACACTGGGGTGGACGGTGGGGGACCCCGCAGGCGTACACATTTGGGTGGCCCCTACCCCTATACCCCAGTTTTCTCTTTGATCCAGTCCCGAAACAGAGGGAGCCTCGTGTACACGCCCGGCTTGTTCCTCTGAGCGCAGCCGTCTCCCCAGCTCACCACACCGGCCTGGAAGATTCGCCCATCTGCCTCCACGCTAGACAGGGGTCCCCCAGAGTCACCCTGGACGGAGACAAGCCCTGCCGTGAGTCCCCAGTCCCGCCTCTCCCGGGGCCTACCTGCCACCCTCCTGCCCCGGGGCGCACCTGGCAGGAGTCCACGCCGCCGCTGAGGAAGCCCACGCACATCATGCGTGGCGTGATCTGCTGCGGCAGGAGGCTCTCGCAGGTGGTCTGGTTGATGACACGGATCTCACCCTTCTGCAGGATCAGCGCGCCGGTGCCTGGGGAGAGGGCAGGACAGGGCTGGGAGCCGGGCTGCTTCGGGGGCAGCGTCATTCGAGGCGCTCCCCACGGGTCATTTGACTCGCAAAACTCTGGAACAGCCCAGATGCCCCGGGCTGACAAACGGGTAATCCGCGTCTACTCAGTGGGCTCTGGCATTAGCAGCCACCTAGAGAAAGCAGGGGCGTGCTGAGATCTGCCAGGCGAATTGAGAGGGAACAGACGCCGCCACAAGCAGGGGTGAGGAAACAAGCAGCAGAGAGGGAAGGTGCGGCAAATGCCCCCGGGGTTCTGTGAGGGCACTGGAGCTGTATGTCCTGTTCGTTTTCTTTCCAAAGTCTACAAATGTTCAGCATATGCTATAGAGTGGATTTTTTCAATCTAGCCTTTGCCAACTAATGGCCTGCTTCCCTTCATACCCACCCCTCACGTGCCTTAAGCACCACTGGGCTTAAGGTGTTGCTATCTTCATTATGCGGATGAACAAACAGGGTCAGAGTTTAAGCAACTCGCTCAGGGTTACTCAGGTAGTTAGGGGCAAAGCCAGCCTTCAGTCCTGAGCCCGGGCTGCAAATCCCATGCCCCTTTTACTAAAGGCCTCCATTCCGCCCTGGACAGCCTCATTCTGCCAGGCAGAGGGAGACTGGGCGGCCCCTCGCCCCACGGCTGGACACGCAGAGGAAACACAGCCTTGGAGGAAGGCCCCAGGCCCTCTGTGGAGCCCTGGGTCAGCCCGAAGCTCACCTCCATACTGGGTGTGTCCCCAGCCTGTGACCCAGATGGCCTTGCCGGCAGGGAAGACATGCGAGGCATCCGGCAGGCAGATGGGCCGCACCACGGAGCTGTACTCCACCGGTTTCTCCAGCTCCAGCAGCGCGATGTCGTAGTCGAAGGTGAAGTCGTTGAAGGAGGGGTGGGAGATGATGCGCTTCAGCCGGCGCTCCTGCACCTCGGGGGCGCTGCGCTGGCTCTGGTCGTGCAAGCCCAGGAAGGCCGTCCACTGCGTGGGGTCCGAGTACCTGGAAGGGGGAGCCGCTGTGAGACCGCGCGGTCACTCGGGTCTGTGCACAGGGCCCCGCAGCCCTGCGCCTTCCCAGAGGACTCCACATGGACGAGGCACAGCAGCTGCTGAGAGAAGATGACGGTGCCAGCTCTTACTTGGTCTTGACCCTAAGCTAGAAACTACTAAGTGCCTCCCGCTGCAGTAAGAAACTGCTCTTAAACTCTCTACCCCCCTCCTTGAATACATTTTTAATCTGATGACCAAAAATTAGGTATCTTATGAACCTGATCTTTCACAGGAGGAATAACAGAAAAATCAACCCAAATGATTTTTCTTTTCTTTTTTCTTGTTGTTGTTGTTGTTGTTGTTATTGTTGAGACAGTCTTGCTCAGTCGCCCAGGCTGGAGTGCAGTGGCGCAGTCTCAGCTCACTGCAACCTCTTCCTCCCAGATTCAAGTGGTTCTCCTGCCTCAGCCTCCTGAGTATCTGGGATTACAGGTACACACCACGTCTGGCTAATTTTTAGATTTTTAGTAGAGACGGGGTTTCACCATGTTGGTCAGGCTGGTCTCGAACTCCTGACCTCGTGATCTGCCCCCCCCTTGGCCTCCCAAAGTGCTGGGATTACAGGTGTGAGCCACCATGCCCCGCCCAAATAAATTTTTAATGTAGTGGTATATAACCTAAGACCAAAATGAATTGAAAAATATGTTGTGTTGTATCTACTAAGTTTCTTGTTGGCTATGGAATAGGTTTAGCGATTCTGAAGCTGTTCCATGTGCACTGCAGAGCGGGCGCTCACCCTAGTGTGGGGAAAGGGAGGCACAGATGTGGAATGGGATCAGAGGTATCAGGAAAGGCTCATTATTTTTACTTTATTTTATTATTATTTTGTGAGATGGAGTCTCACTCTGTCACCCAGGCTGGAGTGCAGAGGCGTGATCTCAGTTCACTGTAACCTGCACCTCCCAGGTTCAAACGATTTTCTGGCCTCAGCCTCCCGAGTAGCTGGGACTACAGGATGCGCAGCCACGCCTGGCTAATTTTTGTATTTTTAATGGAAACAGGGTTTCGCCATGTTGGCCAAGCTGGTCTCGTACTCCTGACCTCAAACAACCAGCCCGCCTCAGCCTCCCAAAGTGCTGGAATTACAGGCATAAGCCACCATGCCCACTGGCTCACAATTCTTAAAAACTGGTCTAAAACCAGTGCTGTCTCTAGCAGCACCCAGAACTTAGTGTCTAAATATCCTTCTCTATTGAAAGGAACAAGGGCTCCTTGGAAAAATGGCTGATTTCAGATCTGGGTCTTAATGGAAAGCATAAAGCAAACCTAGAACATTTTGTTTCTGCAGGAAGCAATCAAGCACTCAAACACCAATGTGGTCCGTCTGACAAAGCTGGTTAAAATGAGGACAATAAGAACCCTGAAATAAATGGTGACAGGGTGACACTACTACACAGGCGGAATAATAAAAATGGGTGGGATAATCCATCGGTCCACCCTGAGTCTAAAAAGTAATTTCAAAAGAGTTTATAAAGGGACAAAGGAAAGCTATTATTTACAGAGAAAAAGCAGCCTCTGGCCAGGTGTGGTGGCTTACTCCTGTAATCCCAGCACTTTGGGAGGCCGAAGCGGGTGGATTACCTGAGATCAGGAGTTCAAGACCAGCCTGGCCAGCATGGTGAAACCCCGCTTCTACTAAAAACACAAAAATTAGCTGGGCATGATGGTGGCCGCCTGTAATCCCAGCTACTCAGGAGGCTGAGGCAGGAGAATCGTTTGAACCCAGGAGGTGGAGGTTGCAGTGAGCCGAGACGGCACCACTGAACTCCAGCCTGGGCAGCAAAGTGAGACTCCACCTCAAAAAAGAAAAGAAAAAGGAAAGAAGGGAGGAAGGGAGGAAGGGAGGAAGGGAGGGAGGAAGGAAGGAAGGAAGGGAGGGAGGGAGGGAGGGAAGGAGGGAGGGAGGGAGAGAGAGAGAGAGGGAGGGAGGGAGGGAGAGAGAGAAAGAGAGAGAGGGAGGGAGAGAAAGAAAAAGTGATCAGCTCCTAAATGCTGAAGAAACAGTACAATAAGGAACCACATTCTCACCTACCACAGTAATAATCAACAAATGTGAGAATTACCAACGGACACTGAGACGCTAGGTAAAATACGGCTGGAGAACGAGACACGCTGATTCAAAGAATCACCTGTGATGGTGTATTCACAGCCAAGGTGGAAGGCCCTTTATGATGGCAAAATCTGCTGGGCTCCCCGAGCCAGGTGCTCAGGCTCCTCTCCCAATCAGCCGCTGTCACGGGGGATCATGCTCTCCCTGAGAAGTGTACAGCACCACCCATGCACTGCTTCCTAACCCAGCCACGAAAACAGAGTCGGGAAAACCCAAATTGCGAGGCATCCTGTAAGATAACTGGCCCGAACTTTTCAACAATGTCAATGCCATAAAAAAACAAAAAATAAAAGGCATAGAGAAACTGTTATTGATTAAAATGAGATTAAAGAAACCTAATGACTAAATACAAGGCATGACCCTTGACTGCATCCTAGAACTTTTTTAAAAAAGCTCTGAAGAAGGCCGGGCGCGGTGGCTCACGCCTGTAATCCCAGCACTTTGGGAGCTCCAAGTGAGAGGAGCACAAGGCCAGGAGTTCGAGACCAGCCTGGCCAACATGGTGAAACCCCATCTCTACTAAAAATACAAAAATTAGCCGGGCGTGGTGGCAGGTGCCTGTAATCCCAGTTACTCAGGAGGCTGAGGCAGGAGAATCACCTGAACCCGGGAGGCGGCGGTTGCAGTGAGCTTGGATTGCACCACTGCACTCCAGACTGGGCGATAAAGTATGTCTCAAACAAACAAACAAAAAAAACTTCTAAAGAAGAACACGACGGGCATGATTGGAGGACATTTACGATGCGTACATCAGCTCCCAGCACAAAGCAATGCCGCCATTTCTCAGTGTGGGACAGCGTCCTCGTTCTTGGAGACACAGGCCGAGGCACCTGGTGGGAAGCCTCACAATGGCTGCCCCCAACTGGGAAATGGCTCAGAAAAATACACTCGGGTGCAAACAGAGAGAAAGCAAATGTGATTAACTCAATCACTGAATGTAGATCAGAGGTATAAGAGTGTTGCCTGTATGGCCAGGTGCGGTGGCTCACACCTGTAATCCCAGCACTTTGGGAGGCCGAGGCAGGGGAATCATGAGGTCAGAAGTTCGAGACCAGCGTGGCCAGCATGGTGAAACCCTGTCTCCACCAAAAATACAAACAATTAGCCAGGTGTGGTGGCACACACCTGTAGTCCCGGCTACTCCGGAGACTGAGGCAGGAAAATTGCTTGAACCCAGGAGATGGAGGTTGCAGTGAGCTAGGATCACCCCCACTGCACTCCAGCCTGGGGATAGAGCGAGACTCTGTCTCAAAAAAAAAAAAAAAAAGTGTTCACTGTACTAGTCCTTTTTTTCATTCATTGTATTTACAACATTTTTGTAGGTTTGAAAAATTTCAAAATAAAGCATTGGAAAAATACATATCTAAAATAGAAAATGTATGTGACAAGAGAAAGGCATGAACACCCGCTTCATTTTCCCTCACCTCTCAGGAAAGTCAAAAGGTTACTGAACCACCCAGCCAGGGCACCTCCCCGACCCTGGAGCACTAAACCGAGCCTCTGCCTCCACATCTCTCCCCATGCCTGCCTGAGCCCTGGTCCACTCTCGCTGCCCCGGCGTCCATCCCCTTCTGGCCTTCCTTTCTTTTTTTTTGAGATGGAGTCTTACTCTGTTGTCCAGGCTGGAGTGTAGTGGCATGATCTTGGCTCACTGCAACCTCCACCTCCCAGGCTCAAGTGATTCTCCCGCCTCAACTACCCCCAAGTAGCTGGGACTACAGGCACCTGCCACCATGCCTGGCTAATTTTTGTATTTTGAGTAGAAATGGGGTTTCACCATGTTGGTCAGGCTAGTCTCGAACTCCTGACCTCAGGTGATCCGCCCGCCTTGGCTTCCCAAAGTGCTGGGATTATAGGCATAAGCCACTGTGCCCGGCCCCATTCTGGCCTTTTTTTACAGCCAACTCCCTACAGAATCGCAGGCCTAGGCCGAAGCTCAGTTTTCCAACCTGGGCTATACCCGATCTCGCTTCACTGTAATCTGTTGCCACCAGAAAATGACTTCCCAAAAGCTGCTTTTGTGAGATCCTTTTTGTCCCATTCCACAGCCTCAAAGGATTCCCAAGAGCTGCGAGGTGAGGCCTTGGGACCCACCCAGGCCTTCTGCGTTCACCGTTAATTGACCTGACCTTTCTGATGGCTTCCCAGCCTGCTCACATCCAGCCACATACTCACCCCTGCATCAACTCATTCACTCAACAATCCCTGGGCATCTGTGATGTAATCTATGACCCAGTCTTCAGGTTCACCATGTACACAGGGAGAGAGATGAAAACCACTGATTACAACATGACACGAAGGGTTCCACAGAGGACTGGGTAGAAAGCTGTGGAAGAGGATGGGCTGGGAGTCCGGAAATGAAGTGAGTTATGAACCAAGCCATCACATAGGCCTGGCCAGCTATGGCCTGAAGCAGTGGAGAATGCCACAAGTTTAAGGAGAACAAAGGTAGCCGGGCACAGTGGCTCACACCTGTAATCCCAGCACTTTGGGAGGCCAAGGCAGGCAGATCACCTGCGGTCAGGATTTCAAGACTAGCTTGGCTAACATGGTGAAACCCCGTTTCTACTAAAAGTACAAAAAATTAGCCAAGCGTGGTGGTGCATGCCTGTAATCCCAGCTACTCAGGAGGGTGAGGCAGGAGAATCGCTTGAACCAGGGAGGCAGAGGTTGCAGTGAGAGGAGATCGCACCATTGCACTCCAGCTTGCGCAACAAAAGTGAAATTCACTCTCAAAAAAAAAAAAAGAGAGCAAAGCATGTTCAGGAAGCCCTCACACTGAGCATGGGGAAGGCGTGAGGACCGCACTGGAGACTGAGGCAGGATGGACGGGCAGGGGCCAGATAACATGGCCATGTCGGTCATGAAGGAGTTACTGCAAGCCGTGGCGGGCGTTGCGCAACAGACTGGGGTGACCAGATTTTGGGAAGATCACTCCGGGCTCGAGTGGTGCAGACAGTCCTGAGAGGAAAGGAAGTGGATGGAGAGAGGTGCTGCAGCTGCCCAGGCTACAGTGAGCTGGGACGAGCAAGATGGTGGCAGTGCAAATAGAAGAGAGTAGAAATGTTTCAGGAATGCCCAGGAGACAAGGATGTAGCTGAAAGGCTATCATGGGATTGGGGAGAGGGGAGAGCCATCCTCGTCCCTCTGGCTCAATTCCTCATGATCCCAATACCCAGCATGGACACCCCCATCCAGCTCTTTGCCCTGTGCCTGCAGGTTTCCACCTCCCTCCTCCAAGCCCTCCCTGTTCACCCGGCAAGCTCAGCTCAAGACCCCGCTTTCATGAAGCCCTCTCTGCAAACTCAGCCAATGGGCAAGTCTGACAGTATTTGATTATATCAGCAGACTCAGCCTCTAATGTTTAAGGCATGCACATCTACCAGTAGCTGAGAGACTGGTTGTGAAGATGCAGCCACTGCTATCCCCCATGGTGACCCCAGTGGCTGGAGTGCAGTTGGGAATCGCGAGTGCTCAGGTAGAACTTCTGATGTCCCAAACACTCTTCTCGATGTTGACACAGTAAGTTGTTTTATCCCTGAAACAGCCCTGCAAGGTAGGGTCACCCTTTTTAAGATGAGGACTCGCACAGAGAGGGCAACTTGCCAAAGATCATACAGCTAATACGTTGTAGACCACAGCTGGAACCTAGGCAGCCTGTGCAGTTAACCGCAACGTGATGCCGCCTCCCGGCAGTGCCCGATGAATGCATGACGACTTAGCCCTGTGCTCAGGGTCCCTTGATACCAGGCCTCTGCACACCTCACACCTCCCTGCCTCTGCATACGACATTCCCTTTGTCTGGAAGGTCTGAGCCACCTGGTCCAGCTGACAAACACCCTCACCTTCAACCTCAGTTCAGACACCCATGTTGAGTGTTCCCAACAGTCGCCCTCCCCAGTCCCTCAGGCATATAGGTTTAAAATTCTAAACTCCACATGCTGGGCCCAAGGGAGCCTGGACACAGCCCTGGCACAGCACTTACTGCACGAGTGTGTCATGTCCTACCCTCACAAGTCTGTGGCACACAATCTGCAGGGACCAAGTCCTATTCACGTTGGTCTCTCTAGTGTCAGTAATAACCACGGGTGTGGAATATTAATTGCACTACACATTGGCAGAAGCATGACTGATGATCAATACAGGATGAAGGAGAAGGAAATGAGAAAGGAAGCAATGAAGCAAAGGAAAGGAGAAAGCAGTACAGGACAGCAGCGGTGTTCTTAGTATGCACCCAGCCATTTCCTAGCTCCACCTGCTGACGGGGCCTGGACATGACACCGTGATGACAATGAACACACTAAGCAACTGGAACTTGGTCTCTAAATACCATCCCCAGTAAAGGCCTCCTTGGAGAAATGGCTGGTCCTAGGGCTGGGCTGGGGAAACACAAGATGAGCCTATTGTACCTCGTAGTGCCAGAAAGCAAGGACGTGGCTCAAAAAAGGAAAGAATGGGGCATGTCAAAGAGGCACAGAAGCCAACCTCAAAGAGCAGTGGTTGACCCAGGCACGGTGGCTCACATCTGTAATGCCAGCACTTTGGGAGGCCAAGATGGGAGGATCACTTCAGCCTAGGAGCTGGAGGCCAGGCTTAGCACTTAGCAAGGCTCTGTCTCTACAAAAATTTTAAACTAGCTGGGCATGGTGGCATATGCCTGTAGTCCCAGCTACTTGGGAGGCTGAGGCAGGAGGATTGCTCAAGCCCAGGGGTTCAAGACTGCAGCGAGCTATGATTTGCACCACTGAACTTCAGCCTGGGTGACACAGTGAGACTCTGACTCACATACACACACAGACACACACACAAAATTCTTAAGCTCACATTACTCCAAAAAAAAAAAAAAAAAAATCATCCCTGCTCTGGGTGAGGTTGGGTATGACAGAATGAGACAAGGGACAGTCTCAGGTTGGACAAAGCCACATGTCAAGCACCCAGTGAAGCTGGGGACCATGGAGCTGGGTCCACTCCCCACAGGCTCTTGCTGTCTGTCTCCATCACCCAAGCCCTGTGCACGTGTCTGAGCGCGCTCCATCTGTGCTGCAGGCCTCCCTCCTGCTGTGGGCCCATCTCTCCTCCCTGCAAAGGGCAGCTGAGGGTTTGGGTCACCTGCTCCTGGAGCTGTCTACCACGGAAAATCATGCAGCCAGCAGAAAGCACATCCGCTTCTCCCGAGGGTGGACTCTCCTGGAAGGCCCACCCCTGCGCCTGCCTCTTCAGAGCAAGCCAGGCCCTAAAACTCCTCCCTTCAGCCGATGGCCAGATGCCCAGAGAGGCTGGGAGCTAAGACACAAATAGCGCAGCCTGGGATGCCCACATGACCCTTCCAGGCCTCTCATCTGCCTGTGTGTCTGAGGCCATGACATGCTGAGCACCTACTATGTGCCAGGCACAGCGCAAAGTGACTCAGGTACAGCATCGTACTTAATTCTCACAACTCTAAGGGTGGGAACTGATACTGTCACCATCATCAGTGAAGATCCCAAGGCCTAGGAAGTTTGAATAACCTGCCCAGGGTCACCGGCAAGCCAGAGCTGGAGCATGAATCCAAAGCTCATGTTGGCCAATCCGAGGAGTCGTGCAGTGCAGACTCACCGGAGACCACACCCGTGCTCCAGTCTGGCTCTGCCACTTAACAGCTGTGCCGCTTCGAGCAAACATCTCTACTTCTCTGAACCTTACTTTCTGTACAATGACGATACAATCGACCTGCCTAACTTGCTGGGCGTCTTAGGAGAGGCACAGGGACAGCACTTGGCTGCCAGTGGGCACCGAATACAGTGAGTTTTTATTGTTACTGTTACTAAGCCCCGTCCTGGGATATCTGTTCATTTGGTTTGGACGCTTGTCCCCTCCAAATCTCATGTGGAAATGGGATCCCCAGTGTTGGAGGTGGGCCTGATGGGAGGTGTTTTGGTCACAGATCCCTCCTGAATGTTTTGGTGCCCTCCCGATGGTGATGGGTGAGTTCTGAGTTCACACGAGGCTGGCTGCTTAAGAGTCTGGGACCTCCTCCTGCTCTCTCTTGCTCCCGCTTTCGCCATGTGACGTGCCTGCTCCCCCTTCACCTTCTGCCACGGATGGAAGCTCCCTGTGACCCTCACCAGAAGCAGAGGCTGGCACCACGCTTCCTCTACAGCCTGCAGAACCATGAGCCAAATAAACCTCTTTTCTTTATAAATGACCCAGTCTCAGGTATTTCTTTAGAGCAGCTCAAGAATGGACTAACACATGTGCTCACCCCTCCAATGCCCTTCCTTGGTGCCAACCCACCCTGGCATGACTCCCAGATGCAAGGGACCAGTAAGGAGGCTCCCTGCTGCCCACCCAGAGACCCACCTGAATCCTCTGTCGTCGATGTAGCAGTGCGCGGCGGAGACCAGCCAGTTGGGAGAGATGAGGGAAGCTCCGCAGACATGGCCCTGGCCCAGCGCGTGGAGGCTCACCTGCCAGGGCCACTCGCCCTCATCCGCATCTGTGCCCCCAACAACACGAGCCTGTCTCGTGAATGACCGCAGCCCACAGTCTGCAGAGGGGGGCAGAGAACCAGAGGACAGCAAGTCAAGGTGGGGACATCAAACCCCAAGGGGACATGCAGTGGGTGCCAGGAGACCCTGTGTGGGGAAGCCAGCTTTTGGCGTGCACAGCACTGCTGGAGTGGCCAGGGCATGAGGGACCCCCAAAACTATCTTTGAGCTTCACAGACTCCCTTCCACCATGCTCCTCCTTCTCCCCACTCCCAAATTCAAACTCGCATCTTCCCACCTCCCCCTCCCTCACAAATGCAGCGAGGGCTCCGGAGGCCGGCTGCTCAGCTTCACTTTGATTTGGGTGTCATCTGCCTGACTGGACGTCATTTGGGGCGTCACAGGAGAGGGGGCGGCGTGGAGCAGGGAGAAGCATCTTTGAATGCTGAGGGACACAGCTCTCAGAGGGACGAATGAACCACTGCTGTGAGGTCACAGAATAGCTGCAGCTGTGCTCAAATCTAACCCGTGGCCAGCCAACGCTTCCGAAACACAGAGACTGCAAATTAAAGTATGGGCGGGCGAGGGTGAGACCCTGCCTTGGGCTTGGGTGAGCTGGGCTGCTCTTCTCCAGGCTACTCCCCTACAGCTGTGTCTACACAGCAAGGGCCAGCAATGCACTGCAGCCACGACCTCGCCGTGCTACGGAAGCCCTGAGATACTGGCTGTATGGGCCTTTCTCCAAGACCAGAGCCAGCCCGTGGGGTGGTGCCTTCATGACAACTGGCAGGGCTATCCTTTCCTCCAGGAGACGCAAGCACAGAGCTGCTAAGCGAGGGGCTGGCGGGATTGCGCCTCCAGGTGCGCCCTCAGGTGGGCACCTCACACAGTGAACGACCTGCACAACCGTACTCAGACGCCTCGCTCACCGCAGTCCTTCTCATCGGAGCCGTCGCTACAGTCCTTCTTCCCGTCACACTCAGGGTTGCCCTTGCTCAAGCAGAGCCCGTTGAGGCAGCGGTAGGTGTGTTTGGTACAAGTGACGACGTTCACTGTTCAAGGAGGAGGACACAGGGAGGGGATCAATTCCTCTGCAGCATCTGACCAGAAGCCAGAAACCACCCATGGCGCCTCATGGCCCCTGCACCTTACCCCCTCCCCCAGGCCTGCCCCACCCACGTCCACTGGCCTCTCAGCCCTGCTACAGGTTCTCCACCTTCCGGAAAATTCTCCCCCCTCCAGAGCCCTTGCTCATCACACTTCACCCACAGGTGGTCTGTGTTCATTAAACTCGGGGCATCCTGTGCGTGGGTGTGCTCAGGGCTGCCTCCTCCAGGCGCGAGGCCCCCAGCAGGAAGGTGGGCGGGGCGGGCCTCACCTTTGGGGCAGGAGGCCTCGTCGGACCCGTCCCCACAGTCGTCCTTCCCATCGCACTGCTGGCTCTTGGAGAGGCACTTCCCATTGGAACACCTGAAGGTCTGGGCGGGACAACCTGGAGAGGCACCGGGACTCAGCCACCAGGAGCCACCGGGAGCTGCCCCGCCCGCCTGCCCGCCCAGGCCGCCCCTCCCCAGCACTCACTGCACCCCTGCTCGTCGCTGTAGTCTCCGCAGTCGTTCACACTGTCGCAGACCCAGAAGAGGGGCTTGCAGAACTTGTTCTTGCATGTGAACTGGTGGGTGGCGTCGCAACCTGGAGTGGGGTAAGGGGAGGGTCGGCTGTGAGGCCCTCATCACTCACTGCTTCCCCAGGACACTCAGGTGATCAGAGCTACCGGGGGACCACTTTCCGATCTGCAGAGAGACTCAAGTGGCCCTGCTCCACCAGCTACCAAGCTGACCTCAGCACTTCCGAGACACCCCACCACCTGCCCCACAGAGGCCAAGATCTCCATATGGCAGGGTGGGGAGGGAGGCCAGAGGTCTCTACACAGGGCCGAGAGCAAAAACTCCCACCACCTCCAGCCTTTCTGCCTCGGCAGTCAGCCAGCAGGGCCATGGGACGCAGGCAGGGCGGGGAAGGAGGGTGGGGAGACCGGGGCTCCCAGCTGGACTCACTGCAGTTGAGCTCATCGCTGTAGTCGGTGCAGTCGGCCCAGCCATCACAGCGCATCTCCTTCCGGATACACCGCCCCGTGCGGCACGTGAACTGCCCCGGGCACGCTGTGGGCACAGGCAGGCCTGAGGCCCACAGCACCCACCCACCTCCCTCCACTGGCTCCCGGCTCCCTCCCTCGGGTCAACCTCCCAGCTACAAACACAGAGGAGCAGGGCGGGTGCTGTGGCCCAGGGCAGGGGTTGCCCAGGCCCACCAAGGTGTGACAAAGGGGTTCCTGCACCTGCAGCTAGTGTGGGAAGGGGGCTGGCCACAGACCCCAACCTGAGCTGGCAGGGTCCCTCCCCACCACTGAGGATCGAAGCCCAGGAAGCCCCGGGTGCCCTGCAGAGAGGCCAGCTGGTCGCAGGCCCTGCCCTGCCCTGTGTGCTGGGCCGCCTGGGGACCCCGAGGGCCAGGCCCTGCCTGTGACACTCAGCAGGTCCCCGATGCATGCGATGTGTCCTGTCCAAATGCAGTGCGGCATCGCGCTTCCTTCACTCTAAACATTTTCCATATTTCAATGTTTCTGAAATCAGGAGGCATCTGACCACTTTGCAGATGACAAAGTTGTAAGGAGGCCATTGTCACCACCTCGGCACAGGTACAATTCAGTCACAGGTAAGTGTTTAGATCAAAGGTATTGGTTTATCTGAGTGTACTTTTGGCGATGAGCTAGGCCCTTGAATTTTACCTTAAATTTGGATTCCTAAGCATAGTTAAATGTCTTCCCAAGGTTATTCTATGATGCAGGGTTGAAATAAAAACACATTGTATATGTGGAAGAACCACTGCTCACACAGCCAACGGTACTTCCTAATGTGTCTCAAAATTACCCTATGAATCCTAACGGTGCTAACAGGCCACAGAGGCAAGCACAGATGATCAAAGTCACAGGAAGGTGGGCCTGAGGGACAGATGGCGGGGGAGCTCCGATGAGGGGCGTCTCCAGCCGCAGGTACCTCATGCTGGGACTGTGACCCAGAAGGAAAGGGCACAGTGTGTACCAGCGCTCACAGCCAGCCTGCTTTAATTAATGCATCAAAGGTAGCGTGTTTTCCTCGCAAAGGTACGGGAGGGGTGACATGCCCTTACATTCTCCAGCATCTTAGAATCAGCAAAGCATGATGCTAACGAGATGCAGGGTAGACAGAACATGCGGGGCAGGCTGCCCTCCTCCCCACAACGTTCACTCACGGTCACTGGAGTCGTAGGAGAGGTATTCAGCTAAGAACCCGGTGTCGGTGTAGGACTGATCCGAGTGGAAGCGAACTGTGATCTTGTTGCTGTTGCTGGTGACGACAAACTGGGACCTCTCTCCGCAGTACCTGGAGCGGAGGCGGGGCACAAGATGAGGAGGGACAGCTGGGAGCCGGGGGGCTGGTGGGACCCCTCCCCCTGCAGCATGGGCCAGGCAGCCCCCATACCCCCCGGGACTCACTTCTCCCCGTTGATCTCCACGTAGTCCTTGGGGCAGGTGCCCGTAGGCACGCCAGGCTCCAGCAGGTAGAAGAATTTGAAGCGCACCTTCACGTGCTGGTTGTTGGGTACCTGAGGGAAGAGAGGCTGCTGGGAATCTGCGGCTTCCCTCCCTCCTCCCTGAACCTGAGGATATCAAAGGGAGGCGGCTGCATGGACCAGGGAGAGATGGTATGCCTTCCATCAAGACAGGCTGGAAAGTTCTCCCAGCACTTTTTGTTTGTTTTCGCTTTTGTTTTGTTTTTGTTTTTTTTGAGATGGAGTCTCACTCTGTTGCCAGGCTGGCAACACTGCACTGCAACTTCCGCCTCCCGGGTTCAAGCAATTCTCCTGCCTCATTCTCCTGAGCCTCTGCGATTACGGGTACATGCCACAACGCCCAGATAACTTTTTTGTATTTTTAGTAGAGATGGGGTTTCACCATGTTGGTCAGGCTGGTCTCGAACTCCTGACCTCAGGTGATCTGCCTGCCTTGGCCTCCCAAAGTGCTGGGATTACAGGCGCCAGCCACTACACCCGGCCTCTTTTTTTTTTTTTTTTTTTTCTGAGACGAAGTCTCGCTCTGTCGCCCAGGCTGGAGTGCAGTGGCCGGATCTCGGCTCACCACAACCTCTGGCTCCCAGGTTAAAGCGATTTTCCTGCCTCAGCCTCCCGAGCAGCTGGGATAACAGGCACAGGCCACCACACCCGGCTAATTGTTGTATTTTTAGTAGAGACAGGGTTTCACCATGTTGCCCAGGCTGGTCTCGAACTCCTAACTTCGTGATCCACTTGCCTGGCCTCCCAAAGTGCTGGGATTACAGGCATGAGCCACGGCGCCCGGCCCTCCTGACATTTTTAAAGAAAGGAAAGGAGGCAGCTCTGGCTGGGATGTCGTGAGCGGCAGAGACAGGTGACTCTCTTCTCTCACACACCTTCTTTGATTTCTTCCTGATGGCACCTTTGAGACCCAGGCACTGTCACCCTCACTTCACCTAGGGACAAGCTGAGGCCCAGGGAGCTTCAGCAACTGCCCAGGTCGTTCTGTCACCTGACAAGGAGCTAGGATGAGTCTGGGTCTGCCTGACACTGCAGGGGAAGACCTGACCCCCAGACACATGGTCTCTTTGGGATTTGTTTATTTGTTTTTGCTGTTTTTGAGACAGGGTCTCACTGTTGCCCAGGCTGGAGTGCAATGGCACTGTCATAGCTCACGGTAGCCTTGAACTCCTGGCTTTAAATGATCCACCCACCTCGGCCTCCTGAGTAGCTGGGACCACAGGCATGCACCACCATGCCTCGCTAATTTTTGTATTTTTTCTTTTAAAGATGAGGTCTCACTATGTTGTCCAGGCTCATCTTAAATTCCTAGCCTCAAGTGATCCTCCCGTCTTGGTCTCCCAAAGTGCTGGGATTACAGGTGAGAGTCACCACATTTGGCTGCCTCTTTGGGGTTAAAAAAGGATCTCCCTTCCCTTTCTTCTGTCTTCCTCATTTGCCATCCACCTCTCTCTCACACACACACACGCACACACATGTACACATATGCAAACACATGCACACACATGTACGCGCACACACACACAGGGAGACATACACATGTGCATATACATGCTCATGCGCACACACACACGTTCACATACCCCATAGTTCCTACCTCAATGTTCCATGTGCAGTCAATGTTGGGTGGGTAGTGGCCCGGGTAGTAGGGGCTGTTGAATGTCCCCTGGGCTTTACGGAAGTGGCCTCCACACCCTGAGAGGAAAGGTGGGAGAAAGCAAGAGGATCAGGAACCTGCCCGGCCAAGCAGGCAGGCGAGGACTCTGCAGCCTGAGGCCTGGAGCTGCCTCCTGGACGCCCGGATGCTGCACAGCAAGTGCACAGCCAGGAAGGCCGGGTGTCGGGTGCTGAAGCTTCAGGAGGGCTCCTGACCCAGGCGGTCGGCCAGATGCCTTTGGCTCAAGCTTCAGCCTCTGCTGCTGACCTAGGCCAGCTCCCCAGCCACAGGGTCCAGCCTGTGGCCTCCTAAGCTCGGTCACCCCCACTAAGGCCTTCCCCTTCTCCGCGGCCCGCGGGCAGTTCCGCCCTGCCCTGCCCTTCCTTACTGCTCATCTTAGGCAGCTGGAAGAAGGTGGCCTCAAAGCCGGGATGCCGCCGCTCAGTGTTGGTTATCAGCGTGATGAGCAGGACGTTCTGGGAGGAGAGGAAGGTCAGGTTGTAGGAGGGAGGGTAGGTACCACACAACCTGTGGGGGCAGAGGGTGGGCATTAGGAAGAGCCGGCAGAACCAAGCTTCTCACACACCCAAACCAGGCTCCCAGGCAGAGGTGCCCGAGGACCCCATCCCTAACTCTGGTCCCATCCACAGAGGGCTAAGAATGGAGTCAAAAAGACCTTCATTCAGGTAAGTCCCTCCCCCACACAATCACTGATGGAAGGAGTTAGTGATAAACGGTTCACCTTTGTTTAAAAGAGCAACACCCAGCCGGGCGCAGTGGCCCACGCCTGGAGGCCGAGGTGGGTGGATCACCTGGGGTCAGGAGATCAAGACCATCCTGGCCAACATGGTGAAACCCCGTCTCTACTAAAAATACAAAAATTAGCCAGGTGTCGTGGTGCACGCCTGTAATCCCAGCTCCTCGGGAGACGGAGGCAGAAGAATCGCCGGAACCCAGGAGGCGGAGGTTGCAATGAGCCAAGACAGCACCACTGCACTCCAGCCTGGGTGACAGAGCGAGACTCCATCTCAGGAAAAAAAAAAAAAAAAAAAAAGCAACACCCTAGACATGATACATGCCCACAACAGAGGATTTACTACATAAGCTGTGGGTTCAATCAGAACAATAGCAGTGGTAACAACCAACATTTATCAAGAACATGCCAAGGTCGGGCCTATAATCCCAGAATATTGGGAGGCCGCGAGGCAGGAGAATTCCTTGAGGCCAGGAGTTTCACACCAGCCTGGGTAACAGAGTGACACCTCATCTCCATCATCAAAAAAACTAGCTGGGCATGGTGGCATTTGCCTGTAGTCCCAGCTACTCAGGGGCGAGGCCAGAGCCTCAGGAGTTCAAGGTTACAGTGAGCTATGATTGTGCCACTGCACTCCAGCCTGGGCAACCAGGAGACTCAAAAAAAAAAAAAAAAAAAAAAAAAGAGGAACATGCCTGGCATGGTTCTCGGTGCTCTTAAATCTGTTAACTCACAATCTTCATAACAGCTCTATGGAGTAGATACTGTTGTCCCTATCTCAGAGGTGAGGAAACTGAGACACAGAGATTTTCAGTAACTTGCCCAACATCCCATGGTTAATAAGTGGCAGGCTTAGAATTTAAACTCAGGCATTGAAGCTCCAGAGTCCACACTGCTCACAACCATACCATCCTGATTGTGTCCCCTCCTTCTAAACAATGCAACTTTATAAAAACCCTGAGAGACAGGGTGACTGATTTGGAAAGATCATCATAATATACTTCATTTGTTAAAGCAGGTAATGAAACTGCATGCATGGGATAATCCTATTTCTTAACACACACAGAGCAAAAAAGGCTGGGAGAATAGACATCAAAAATTTGGCCAGGTGCTGTGGCTCATGCCTGTAATCCCAGCACTTTGGGAGGCCAAGGCAGGCGGATCACCTGAGGTCAGGGGTTCGAGACCAGCCTGACCAACATGGTGAAACCCCATCTCTACTAAAAATACAAAAAAAAAATTAGCTGAGCGTGGTGGTGCATGCCTGTAATCCCAGCTACTCGGGAGGATGAGGCAGGAGAATTGCTTGAACCCGGGAGGCGGAGGTTGCGGTGAGCGGAGATCTTGCCACTGCACTCCAGCCTGGGCGACAGAGCGAGACCCCGTCTCAAAGAAAAAGAATTAACAGTGGTTATTTCTAGGCAGTAAGATGACGAGTGACTTTAGTCTTCCTTTTGCTTGTCAATTTCTTTTTCCCACCGGGACCATGTACTTCTTTGTTGTGCGATTAATACATTAGAGAGATGGACAAGAAGTCCTGGTTGCGAAGCTGTGGCAGCAGATGGTTCTAGATTATTCTTGGCCTGGATTTTAGCCCATTATTAATCATTAAACATCCGCCCAGCTCATTTCCATAGTCAGCCACAGAAGGCTCTGGCCCAGCGAGTGCAGGAGAGGCGGCTTACCCACCACCCACAGCACCTCTGCGCAGTACGCTCCACCCTGACGTGGGGTACCCCACAGGTGCATTAACCATGCCTTTCCGTTTTCTGTAATGCGGGTGCTTTGACATCTGGGGCCCTGCTGACTGTGGAGGGCTGGCCAATGCTTAGAGATAGGAAAAGTCTCACCTGCAAGCAAACCTTCCCTATACAAACCCACCCATGGAGGGCCCAGCCCCACCTCCTCCAAAAAGATCTCACACTCAGGGCCACTATTCTTTGCCCTAACCACCCCAGACCCAAGTATCAGAGAACTAGGGACAGCTCCTATGCCCCAGAGCCTACTAAAATTATTCAAACAAGTCAATTCTAAACCTCTCACCCTGGTTTGTCTTGCCTTTTCTGTGTAAACCATATAAAGGCTCTTTTTGTTGTTGTTGTTTTGAGACAGAGTCTTGCTCTGTTGCCCAGGCTGGAGTGCAGTGGTGCAATCTTGGCTTACTGCAACCTCTGCCTCCCAGGTTCAAGTGATTCTCCTGCCTTGGCCTCCTGAGTAGCTGGGATTACAGGTGCCCACCACCACACCCAGCTGATTTTTGTATTTTTAGTAGAGACCACACCCAGCTGATTTTTGTATTTTTAGTAGAGATGGGGTTTCATCAGGTTGGCCAGGATGGTCTCAAACTCCTGATCTCAAGTGATCCAGCCGCCTTGGCCTCCCAAAGTGCTGGGCTTACAGGCATGAGCCACCACACCCGGTCCATAATAAAGGCTCTTGCTTACATTTTCCCCTCATTCCTGTTACCTCTTGACCAACCTAGTGCTTCCTCGTGTAGCCTGAGACAGGGTCTTGCTCTGTTGCCCGGGCTGGAGTGCAGTGGTGCAATCACAGCTCACTGCAGCCTTGACCTCCTGAGTTGGAGATCCTCCTGCATCAGCCTCCTGAGTAGGCATGCACCACCACACCCAGCTAAGCTTTTTATTTTTTATAGAGGCAGAGTCTTGTTGCCCACGCTAGTCTCAAACTCCTGGCCTCAAGAGATCCTCCCGCCTCAGCCTCCCAAAGCGCTGAGATTATAGGCATGAGCTACCATGCCCACCAACAAAATTGTCTTTCCAAGGGCAGTCATCTCCTGATCTGTTGGCCTTCATATAGCTGAATAACAAAGCCTACATTTTAAAACTGTGGGCAGAGCCTTCTCTGGCAGTTCAGGGGGACACGCCCTGCACAGGCTGGATTTGGTGTCTGGGGACCAGAGAGCCTTCCTCTGCCTTGCCAAGGCTGAGAAAAATCGCCTCCCAGACTCGACTGGAGCTCCAGCTGAGGATCACACCACACGTGCCCCTTGCTGCCTGGACGTTTGGCAGTGGCCTGTGGCCAAGAGTCGTAAACTGCATCCCAGGCCTGTGCTGCAATCGGTTGAAGAAGCTGGCCCCCTATGGTGCAGCTGCCAAGCTCCCACAGCCCCTCCCGCCCCCGGGGTACTCACTGCACCAGGGTGTGGGGCTCCATGGGGCTCAGGGTGTTGTACACCGTCACCAGGTCGCTGCCGCGCTCATCACAGGACGCAAGGTCAAAGCTGCGGAAGGTGAGGCTCAGCACTGAGTCGGCATCCCCCCGCAGGGCCCACTGGCAGCGGGCATGAGCGGGGTAGGGGCTGTCAGGGAATCCGGGCGTGGTGAAGCGCATCACCTCCACACCGCGGGCGTGCAGGGCAAAGCTGCAGCTGTCTGCGCAGGAGACAAGAAGAAGGGCATGTGTGGGGGCAGGACTGGGCAGAGCTGGGGGAGGAACCTGAGACCCCGTGGGCCTGGCCCCTTTGAGATGCCCCAGGCTGCCCTGGGCCTCGGGAGATCAGGAAAGGGGCTTCTCAGAAGGGCCTGGAAGAGGAAGGGCCTGGAAAGATCATCGTAGTGTACTTCATTCAGAGGGACATGCACTGGGGACCCCACTGGCTCAAGGGCATCTGGCCATATCTCCCCTCTTCCCCACCCAGAGGAGGAGGTGGGCACGGTACTTACTGTCCTGGGTCCTCTGTACCGTTTTGGGGTCAGTGGCTGAAGAATAAGAAGGAGAATAAAGAATTTCCTGATACAATCCATTTCCTTATTCCTGCTTCCTTATTATCTAAAGGGAGGTGCCCGGCCAGCATGTAATCTTCTCTCTGGTGCACTGGGCCCTGGGAGTGCCGGTCCCCTGCAATGGTCCAGGGCCCAGCCCCACTCCAGGGAAGGCTGGCCAGTCCCATGCCCACCCCGACCCTCGGACTCACGGAAAGCCACCACTGAGGTGACCACAAAGGACTTCAGGGAGCGCGCCCGCGGGGGCAGCATGACTACGCGTTCCTCGGCCATGACGCGCTCGGCCTCCTCCACCAGGTGCTGTGGGATACTGAACTCAGACCAGTAGTAGGCGATGACGCTGCCCTCGCTGGGGAGAGAGCGGGGGGGGGCCCTGAGGCGGAGCTCTGGGCCCCATTTCCCCCACGTGCGCCTAGAGCGACTCCAGGGCACGTGGGCCACTCAGACCACCCGCGGGGGCCCACCTGGGCCCTCCATCTGCAGAGGCCCTGCCCCAGCTCCTCTTTTGTGTCACCCCTCTTCCCACCCCGAAGCAAGAGGACTTGCCCCTTTGCCCGCTGCTCTCAGTCTCACCCCCACCAGACCAATTCTGGAGGCCGCTCAGGGGTAGGAATGAGGCGGAGGGAACCCACTGGAATTTTCCCACAAGCGAGGACACCCCGAGTGTCGCCTTCCTGAGCCTGTTTTCTGACCTGAGAAAGGAACTGGGAATGCCACCTGCCACACAGCATTCCCCAGGGTTCAAACGAACTAGCAAAATAAAAAGCAGTTTGAGAAGAAAGTCTATTTTTTTACAAAAGTATGCGTGAAAAACTGTACAAGCACAGAAAATATGGGGACTCATTGAAGCCTGCCTGAGCACCCCGACTCCCCCAAACCCAAATGTGGAAAAACAACAAAGAATCACAGCCATTCCTGGCATCATGCCAAGCACTTCACAGGCCTTTGGGCAGCTCATCACAGCAACAGCTGCAGTCACCTTTGCCATGGGGGCAGAAGAGTCAGGCTGCCAAGTAACGCACAGGAGGACGCGACGAGGACCCTCCTTGGTTCTCCAGGCCTGGACCTCCAGCACCATCTCCCGCTTTCTGCCCTACACACTGCACCCCGATCACACTCCCAGCCAGTCTGGGATGCATCCCACTGAGCCTTCTGTCTGCACCCACCTGAAGGCGGTCACGGCCGACTCCTTGTGGTAGGGGCCCAGGAACGGGACTCCGCTGTACAGCAGCTTCAGCTGAGGAAGGGCAGAGACTCAAGGCGGGCCCCACAGAGCGATGACGCTGCCCTAAGCCCGGGCTGCGCCCTCCCCTCTGGGGCCCGGGCCCGTCCCACATCACCCCCATCCCAGGGCCCTGGGAGCACAGGCGAGGTACGTCCCTGCTGCCCAGCAGGTGGGACACCAGGGCACACAGCCAGGCAGGGCTCTGGGCAGGCTGCACTCACCGCGTCCTTCACCTTGCTGGCCAGGCTTACAAACTCAGTGGAGTTGGAGTTCTCGTAGGCATCCAGAAAATTCTCATTTGTGATCCTCAGGTAGCCATTGAAGATCTTCTGGACACGCACGTCCCGGTCTGTGTGAGACCAGAAGGCGCTCGGTCAGGGGAGGTGGTACCACCCCCGCCTGTCCCTCGCCATCCACAACGGGGAATGAATGGCGGGAGGGAGCAATGGGCCAGCCCTGACTGCTTCCCATCACCCCCATCAGGGTTCCAGAGAGGCCAAGAGACCCTCGTGTCCTCAGTAGGTGGCCCTGGGTCTCTCCACTGAGGGAGGAGGGACAGCCACCCCTCCTCGTCCTCCCTGGAGCCAGCCCCCACTTTACTCACACTGCAAATGCCACACCAGGAAGCCGATCCCCAGTGAGACCAAGAGGAGGCCAATCAGCACGGCTGCCAGCACCACCCAGCGCCCCGGGCCACGCTTTTCCACCTTCTTGACGTTGTTGACCGGCAGGAACTCCACGCCTTCCTCCAAGCCATTCACTTTCTGCTGGCAGAGAGGTGCCACCACTCAGACCCTCTCACCCCTCTCCCCCTGCACCCCGCTGGGGAAGATGTTCACATTTTGTGAGGTCCGGTTTGGAGAAGAAAGCAGGGGCTTGGGTGAGAAGAAGGGGGCTTCCCCCAGAGGCATGGGGACCACTGCCCAGAGCGCAGACTCTGAGACATGAACCCTGGGCATGCTCTGGGAGGAACATGAGGTCGGCCTTCCCGACCACGCATCTCAGGGTCTGGACAGCACCAGGCAATCATTGCTTACGAATTGTTCATTTAAATTAAAACGCAATGAAGGGCTGTCGAAACCCAGTCTTCGAGGTCTTCCCTTCAGTGAATCATCTTTGACATAGGTGGGTGCCCTGGAGAGGGGCCCCAGGCCAGGACCATGACTGGCAACTATGGTGCCCCTGTGCAGACTTCTACGAGCAGGCCCTGCTCCCTGGGACACAGCCCCTACCAGATTCAGTCCCCCTATCACCTGGCCCAGGAGCCTGTGGCCAGCACTCAACTGCACACCCTACCCAGTGGCCTTAACCAGCCAAAAGTAAAAAGGTGGTGCCGTCGTGGAAAAAAACTGCTCTGTGTTTAACCTTGGGAACCCCAGTCCAGGACCGGAAAGCACAGTGAGAGGCCCACTGTGGGAATCCACACCCATGCGCAGCCCCAAGAGAAGGAAAAGCAAACAAACCAAATGCCCAACAAATAGGATGGCGACTTCCCTGGGTTCCTCCCTGCCAAGGGTATCCAGGAGGAGGGGCCAGAATACGAAGGGGCAGGTGGGGTGTCTGCTGCCCACAGTGACGGACTGGCAAAGGTTTCTGCCCATAGCACATGCCATCTACCCGCCCTGAATCCTGGGGACGCACCATGGCCTGGCGCTGTGGCACTTTCGGTTTAACTACCTCATACCCACTCAATACGGCTCGCATCAAAAGCAACAGCCCATCCCAAACCCACATGTGTTGGCCCTTTTAACGGTTTCCTGATGTCGTTCTTCTGGTGGTGATCTCATAAATCGACAGTGTAAATTTAAGCTGACATGTCTTGGTTTGTGACATTTACCCACTATCAACTCACTGCATGAAAGATTCTCCTCACTCCTGCCTTACTGGGATACTTAAAACTCCAATTTTGGTTTCCTAATTGGCTATATTTGTGGCTGGATCTAATATCACACACAGAAACACATCCCAGACGGCCACTTAAAATGTCTTCAAGCTGCTTGTTCTGGAGTCGTCTCTATATTTCTAAATAATATGGCAACACCATAATCTCTTGACTCATCCATCTAGAAATCGGTTGACTTTCTATTATGACAATGTGGATTTTAGTGTCCTTCCGCCCTTTCTCTCCCAATCCTCCCAATAGTTAAAAGCCCAAAGTTGAAAAAAAAATCATATCCATACTCTAGGTTTTCATTATTAGCCTGTGAAAATGTTGTTCACTATTATGTTTCCTTTCTTTGTACAATTTCTTTGTTTTTCCTGCTGTGAATTTTCACTTACTGGGATTACTTTTTAATTTGTACCCAAATCTTTACATACAGTCTAAGAGCTCTGCAGTACTTCTCAATCTTCTACATATAAAATCTGTTAAATAACTTATTTCATATTCTTCCTGAGGGCCACACTTCTGGAGCCCCCTGTCCTTTCTCATAGCAGTTGTCCAGAACTTCCTTCACCATCACCCTGGGATTTTTCTTAATCTTCTTCTGCATTAAAATCCTTATTTCCTGGATTCCATGTCTTCATCTTTCTTGGTTTACACTTCATTTTGGTGGAACACATACTTTTTAAAAATTTTTTTCTAACTATAAAGACCCAGAAGAGACGAACATTTACTTTCTGAGAAGAATAGTTTTTGATACTTTGCATGTTTCTGAAAATACCTTAATTCTACACTCACATTTATGGAAGTTTGGCTGGGTATAGAACTACAGGTTTAAAATAATTTTCACTTAGAATTTTGAGGGCTCAGGCTGGACGCAGTGGCTCACGCCTGTAATCCCAGCACTTTGGGAGGCCGAGGCACGTGGATCATCTGAGGTCGGGAGTTCGAGACCAGCCTGGCCAACGTGGTGAAACCCCGTCTCTGCTAACAACACAAAAATTAGCTGGGTGTGGTGGCACGTGCATGTAATCCCAGCTACTTAGGAGGCTGAGGCAGGAGAATCACTTGAACCCAGGAGGCAGAGGTTGCAGTGAGCTGAGATTGCACCACTGTACTCCAGCCTGGGTGGCAGACTGAAACTGTCTCAAAAAAAAAAGAAAAGAAAAGAAAAGAAAAGAATTCTGATGGCTCTATTGTTTTTTAGCTTCTAATTTGCTTTTGAGAAATATGATAATATTATAAACTCATTATCTTTTACTTATGACTTCGCTGTCTTCCTTTGAAAGCCTTGAGGATGTGCTTTGAATTGGGTCTTTTTGTTTCCTTGAGACAGGGTCTTGCTGTGTTGCCTAGGTTGGAATCCAGTGGTCTAATCATAGCTCACTGTAACCTTGAACTCCGGAGCTCAGGCAATCCTCCCACCTCAGCCTCCTGAGTAGGTAGGACTATAGCTGTACACCACCGTGTCCAGTTAATTTTTTAATAATTTTTTGTAGAGGTAAGGTCTTGCTATGTTGCCCAGGCTGGTCTCGAACTCCTGGCCTCAAGCTATCCTTTCATCTCAGCCTCCCAAAGTGATTTTCCTGTCTTATTTTTTAGATTATGTCTCCTTTTCATCTTCCCTGGTCTACCTTTCTTTAATCCTTATTATATTTATCCTCTATTTATCCTTTCTCTGTATTATCCATCTCATTATTTTTAACCTTTCAATTGAGTTTTTCATTCTTGGTATCAAAATTTTAATTTCTAAGAGCTTTCTTGTTCTTTGAATTTTCGTCTTTTATGGCATCTTGTATTTGCTTCATGAATGCAAAACCTTCTCATCTTTATATTTCCATTGAGTATCTTTTCCCTGTTTTTGACTTTCTCTTCCATGTTGAAGACTTTCTTCAAATGCTGGGGGATCCTGGGTGGTTATTTTTATTTAGAAACAAGCTCCTGAAGGCTGTTTGGAAGCTCTGTGTGCATGCCATGCCACAACTGGCTTCACTGGGGGGGACACAAGTAAGTGGCGAAACAGATTTTTTTCTGGGCACTCCCAACTGTTAGACTATATACATATTCCTGTGGATGGTTCCATTGCTCCAGAGAATAATTTTCTCATCTCCTGGCTGGAGTGATTCAAACCCAGCCACTAGCATTCAGGAACACGTAGAAGAGACTCTTTCCCCTTCTTTTCACCTCTCACGACAGCTTTCCTCTGTACCTGGGGTCCTCAAGCCCAGACATTCTTTGAGTCGATCTCTCCAGACTATTTTTCCCATCCACTGTGGGAGTCTGCTGGGGTCTTTGTCTTTTGGCTTGGGGCTGAGGTGGAGATTTGGGAATCAAATGTCCTTTCTTGTCTCACCTCTGTCTTCTAGAATACTTGAGCCCAATCTTTTCTGAGTCTGGCAGAGAAGAGACCATTACCAAAGAAATACTGGAAGGATATTTCCAAGAGCTGAAGAGAGTCCTAAATCTTCCAATTCAAAGGGCTCAGTGAATGGTGAGAAAGACAAATGAAGCAGCACATATAGCCAAACAGACTGTACTGTGATGACATTTTGGAACATCACGGATAAGAATGGATCCTCTATGCCTCTAGCTGTCATCTTTTCTCTCCTGTATTTTGCGTTTCTTCAGCGTTTGGTTCTATTTTGGGAATTTCTTTGACTTGCTCTTGCAAACCTTCCATTAAATTTAAAAAATAGCTTCATTGAGGTATTATTGCATAAAATAAAGTGTATATATTTAAGTGTACAATTTTGGGCATCCATATGCACCCATGAAACCATCCACAGCTAAGATGATGCCCATGTCCATGGCCTTCAAAGTCTCCTCCTGGCCCCTCCCACATGTTCCTCCCTGAATCCATTTCCTGTCCCCAAGAAACCACGCATCTGCTTCAGGCTGCTTTTCCCAGAGCTTTATGTAAATAGAATTCTGCAGTATGCACTCTTCCATCTGGCTACTTTCACTCCGCACGATTCCTCTGAGACTCACCCAGGTTCCTGTGTGCACAGCAGTGCATGCCTTTTGGTTGTTGCTGCATTTATCCCATCATTTGGGTACACAAGCATGTGTTTACCTGTTCACCTATTGATGGACATTTGGGGTGTCTCCAATCTGAGGTCATTACAAATAGAGCTGCCAGAAACACTCCCGTAGCTGTCTTTGTACTGGCGTATCAGCAATGAACAACTGGAAACTAAAACTAAAAGACACCTTTTACAATAGCTTCAAAAATATGAAATACTTAGAGGTAAATCTGACCAAAAATGCACAAAACCTGTACTCTGAAAGATGCAAAATACTGCTGGGAGAAATTCTAAAAGACCTAAATTAGTTGAGCAATATATGCTGTTCATGGATTAGAAGACTCAATATTAAGATGTCTATTCTCAAATTTAGCTATAGATGCAATGCAATCTTTTTTTTAAGATACAGGGTCTTGCTATGTTACCCAGGCTGGTCTTGAACTCCTGGCTTTAGCAATCCTCCTGCCTCAGCCTCCTGAGTAGCTGGGACTACAGGGTGCACCACTGTACCCAGCTGCAACTAGATATTTTTATATTATCTTTGGAACTTCCCCTTTGACTTTCTTTCAGGCTAGGTTTTCTTTAGACATCTGGTGGCTTCTGGTAGTCTAATCATACTTAAGAATGAGAAAACAGAGATTTCAGCTAGACTCTGAACAGACTGTGTATGTGTATATAAGTATAAGAAATGTAGCTGGGAACAGTGGCTCCCGCCTGTAATCCCAGCACTTTGGGAGGCTGAGGCAGGCGGATCATTTGAGGTCAGGAGTTTGAGACCAGCCCGACCAACATGGTGAAACCCCTGTCTCTACTAAAAAAACAAAACAATTAGGCAGGCGTGGTGGTGCACGCCTGTAGTCCCAGTCACTCAGGAGGCTGAGGCAGGAGAATGGCTTGAACCCAGGAGGCGGAGGTTGCAGTGAGCTGAGATCATGCCACTGCCCTACAGCCTGGGCAAGAGAGTGAGACTCTGTCTCGAAAAAAAAAAAAAAAAGAAATGTAGGCCGGGCGTGGTGGCTCACGCCTCTAATCCCAGCACTTTGGGAGGACGAGGCAGGTAGATCACCTGAGGTCAGGAGTTTGAGACCAGCCTGGCCAACATGGTGAAACCCCATCTCTACTAAAAATACAAAAAAATTAGCCAGGCGTGGTGGTGGACGCCTGTAATCCCACTACTCAGGGGGCTGAGGCATGACAATCGCTTGAATCCGGGAGGCAGAGGTTGCAGTGAGCCAAAATCGTGCCATTACACTCCAGCCTGGGCAACAAGAGCGAAACTCCATCTCAAAAAAAGAAAAAAAAAAAGGAACAAAAGTGGCCGGGCGCGGTGGCTCATGCCTGCAATCCCAGCACTTTTGGAGGCCAAGGCAAGGGGATCACCTGAGGTCAGGAGTTTGAGACCAGCCTGGTCAATATGGGGAAACCCCATCTCTACTAAAAATACAAAAAAATTAGCTGGGTGTGGTGGCGGACGCCTGTTATCCCAGCTACTCAGGAGGGTGAAGTACAAGAGTCTCTTGAACCCGGGAGGCGGAGATTGCAGTGAGCCGAGATCACACCACTGCACTCCAGCCTGGGCAACCGAGTGAGACTTGGTCTCAAAAAAAAAAAAAAAGAAAGAAAAAAAAAGAAATTTAACAAAAGGGCCAGGCATGGTGGCTCACATCTGCACTGTGAAAGGCCAAGGTGGGCAGATCACTTGAGCCCAGGAGTTCGAGACCAGCGTGGCCAAAATGGCTAAACCCCATCTCCTCAAAAACACACAAAAAACTAGCCAGGCATGGCAGCATGCACCTGTAGTCCTGGCTACTCAGGAGGCTGAGGCAGGAGGATGATCTGAGCCCAGGGAGGCTGAGGCTACAGTGAGCCATACTACTACCTTCCAGCCTGGGCAAGACAGCAAGACCAAGGAAAGAAGGAAAGAAAGAAAAGAAAGAAAAGAAAGAAAAGAAAGAAAAGAAAGAAAAGAAAAGAAAAGAAAAGAAAGAAAGAAAGAAAGAAAGAAAGAAAGAAAGAAAGAAAGAAAGAAAGAAAGAAAGAAAGAAAGAAAGAAAGAAAGAAAGAAAGAAAAGAAAGAAAGAAAGAAAGAAAGGAGGGAGGGAGGGAGGGAGGGAGGGACGGACGGACGGAAGGAAGGAAGGAAGGAAGGAAGGAAGGAAGGAAGGAAGGGTGGGTAACAAAATAATAATTTATTATGTTTAGATGTATATCCAATTCACAGGGTAATTTCACAACCATTTTCGTACTGGACCTTCACAACAATCCTGTGACTCATTCCAGACTGGCTGGTGCTATCACCCCTGTTATACAGAGAAGGTAGGGAAGAATGCTAATTTTGCAAGGTCACCCAGCACTTGGTGGCAGATCCAGAATCTGGTCCTGGTTTACTGCCTCCCAGTGTGGTTAGGTTCCAGAATTCAGGGAGCAAGGATTCAGGGAACCATGAGAAGGGGGAAGGTGGCTGAGGGCATTGACTCAGGGGTCTCCCCAGGCTCTGCCATGGAGCGAGGCTGCCAGCAGTGGCGCTAGCTCAATGGTGGGTCCTCCGTCCTCCCTGCAGTGTGAGCTCTGTGGCGCCACTCAGCCCAAAAGTGCTGTCTAATCAGTAACTGGGCTGCTTCCTTTTATAACCTTAGCTCTTGGCTCCATTTTCAGGTGTAACAGAGATACTGTTGCATAATCCCATCGTTTTATTGATAAGAACACTGAGGCTGAAAGAGAGGGAGTGGCCTGTTCCTCCAAGGTCACAGAGCTAATAAAGTTGGTGAAGCAGCAAAGCTCTTTTAACTCCTGGGTGCTGGAGGAGGAAGGAGGAGGTCTCAGGGAGCTCCCATCCACTTAGACACTTAGACAACTGTAGATATAACACCTCCCTATGGGGCCACAGCCAACGGGCGAGATCCTGTGCCTGTGCCTGCTTTCACTTCTCTTGTCTCTCTTTCTTAAAAGCAAACATATTTGCAGGTGCACACAAAAAACAGTGCTATGAAGCCAGGTGTCTGCTTACCATAAACGCAGATAGAGGCCACGTAACTATCACAGCCTCTTCCTGCTGGCCCACTTTAGTTAGATCCTGGCCAGACGGCCCAGAAACACAGCAGCTCAGCTCCAGGCCACTCAGACAAGGGAGCGAGGAATAACTCCCTGGCGGGAGGTTGGGGATAAGGGCTCGGGACAAGCAGGGTACAGACCCTAAAGGGTCAGGATCTAACAGGGACCACCACCATCCCACCCACAGGGGTGAGATCAGACCACTAACCCACCCAGCAGACAGGAGATCAGACCACCATCCCACCCAGCAGACACGAGATCAGACCACCATCCCACCCAGCAGACACGAGATCAGACCACCATCCCACCCAGCAGACACGAGATCAGACCACCAACCCACCCAGCAGACACGAGATCAGACCACCATCCCACCCAGCAGACACGAGATCAGACCACCATCCCACCCAGCAGACACGAGATCAGACCACCATCCCACCCAGCAGACACGAGATCAGACCACCATCCCACCCAGCAGACACGAGATCAGACCACCATCCCACCCAGCAGACACGAGATCAGACCACCATCCCACCCAGCAGACACGAGATCAGACCACCATCCCACCCAGCAGACACGAGATCAGACCACCATCCCACCCAGCAGACACGAGATCAGACCACCATCCCACTCAGCAGACACGAGATCAGACCACCATCCCACCCAGCAGGGACGGATCAGACCACCATCCCACCCAGCAGACAGTAGATCAGACCACCATCCCACCCAGCAGACACGAGATCAGACCACCAACCCACCCAGCAGACACGAGATCAGACCACCATCCCACCCAGCAGACACGAGATCAGACCACCATCCCACCCAGCAGACACGAGATCAGACCACCATCCCACCCAGCAGACAGTAGATCAGACCACCATCCCACCCAGCAGGGACGGATCAGACCACCATCCCACCCAGCAGGGACGGATCAGACCACCATCCCACCCAGCAGAGGCGGATCAGACCACCATCCCACCCAGCAGAGGCGGATCAGACCACCATCCCACCCAGCAGACAGGAGATCAGACCACCATCCCATCCAGCAGGCACAAGATCCAACCATAGCCATCCCACCCAACTTTCCTCAGGGAGAGAGGGGTCAGATCCAGAAACCCAGGAAGGGGGAGTGGAGGAGTCCTGGAGCACACCCTATTTCATCTTATCTCGTTGTCTGAAGCACACTAGAGCAACTGATGCATATCCTCCCTAAGGCCAGGCTCTCCAAAATGAAAAGAAAAAAAGACTGATTTCTAGAGGCCAGTAAAAGAGACCTATTTTATTTGATAATATAGGAAAGATTCTTGCGGCCAGCCTACTCTCATTAAGTCAGAGAAACTCACCAGGGCTGAAAGCTAAATGCTGAGCTAACAAAACTGTGTGAGTCAACCCGAGAATCCTCCCTCTGAGAGGAACGCTCTCCTGGTTCCTCAAACACACTCAGACCTGTCGCTGAGTGCAAACTCTCCAGGGCCCACGACCCCACTGGCTCTGGGGACCAACAAGTCCAAAGCCAGAATTTGCCATGGGTAGCTCAGAGCATGGTTCTCCTTAGAGAGAAGCGATGGGGAAGGGCCCCTACACTTATCAACAAAAATACTACCAACTGCCCACAAAGCCACACAAGATTCCAACCAAAGCAAATAGGGAAAAATGAAGCTTCGGGCCAGACCCTTTCTAAAGATCGTTCCTCACGTGGCTAAGGTTGGGTGTGATCTGCTGGGAAGGAAGGGGCTGAACCTGGAAACCTGAAGAGGTCCCTTGGAATCCCGGGGAGGGACCGTGAAGGGCAATCGCATGACAATGGTAACCTGTTTCTGAGGCTGAAGATCAAGGTCAAGGGGCAGGGGCGATGCCACTGGCTAGGGACACAGCTGTGCTGCTCAGACCTGAGGCAAGGACAGGGGTGGCTGGATTTGTGTGCTGCTGCCAAGTGCCACTGACTTGTGGCCAAGGCTCTTGACTGACACACTCAGTGACTCAGTGTACCCACCCACCAGGCGGGATGGATTTCAATCCCATGACATCATCACCCCCACCAGGGTCATGAGAACCATAAACTATCCCTGTAATTGTTCAAGCGAGAAAGGAGAGCAGAGCCCGAGCACCTGCAGGGGCTCCCCGGGGAAGAAAGCATTCTGTGGCAGGTCGAAGCTGCCTTCCTTTGCAAGGGAAAGATGGAGCCAGCACAACCTCATGGGCGCTCCCTGCTGGACTGGCTACAAGGTTGTGCTGGATCCTAGCCAGATTCCCTGGATACCCAGCACGACTCAAGCCCACCTCAGAGGACAGCAGGGAACGACTGCCAAGAACGAACTCTGTGTTTGTCACCTGGGCAATGCTGAGCTGAGACAGACACCAGAGGGATGCTGCAGGAAGGCCTATTCATCAGGCTGCTGATTATAAAAGGGACCTGTCTCCAGCTAGGAGGGACCCCACATACACAGGCCCTCCCTAGTTAAATCAGCAGCCACCAGGAAGCTCCGGGAGCTGTGCACAGAGCAGGCAGTCAGCAGGCTCCTGAGGGCGGGACTTCACCCCACCTGCCACCATGGCAGTCCAGGGCCCAGCACAGGACCTCATAAGAGAGGACACTTGAGTGCTTATCTGGGGATGACCCAGGGGCAAATGAGAAAGGAAAAGAAACCCCACACTGGAATCCTCCCACCCACTCCCCAACTAGGGACAATCGATCTCTCTAGAAGCCAATTTTCATGAAACCTGCAAAAGCCTACGGTGCCCACTGATTGC
The DNA here is from genome assembly GCF_037993035.2 of Macaca fascicularis. Lineage (NCBI taxonomy): Eukaryota > Metazoa > Chordata > Mammalia > Primates > Cercopithecidae > Macaca > Macaca fascicularis. The sequence goes on along the minus strand of NC_088388.1, from coordinate 128,626,265 downwards.
AACCCCCAGCATTTCCTGGACTTGTCTGGTCGTGAAAAAGAACAATAAAATCAACTGAAACAAATGCAGTGTTTGTTCCACATCCAGATTCCCAAACCCCTCTCCCTGGAGATGCTGATGTCAGGCGTCAGGAGCAGGGCCTGGGATTTGGAAGTTTTTATCAAGTGCCCCAGGTCATTCTTGGGAACCTGAAAGTTGGAGAAACTCCACCCACCATTTCCTGGAGGCTCACCCCTTCCCGTCACCAGCAGGAGGAGCTGACTTAGTCTCAGCTGGTCTATTTTGGGCAACCACCCGGGATGCAGGGAAGCTGCTGTGCCAGGTTGAACTTTGCTTCCACACCCTGGGGACCCTCCCACAATTGGTTATAAGCAGAGTCCCAGAAGTCCCTGAGGCTATCACTTTTCCCAGAAATACACACTCCAGCTCCTCCTGGGAGAGCACAGGGCCAGCTGCAGGCCCAGCCAGCTGGTAGTAGACACCCCAAAACCCCAGCCCACCCACCTTTCCCTTTGGCCCGTCACCGCCCTCAGCTGCCTCACTAGAAGGAGCTGCTGGAAAACAGGTGGGGCTGCAGGGCCCCAAGGAAGATCCAGAAATATCTGTAGATCTGTAACCCCAGCCCATCGGGGAACACAAAGCTGACCCACAGCCAAGAACTCCCACTGAAGGAAGTAAACCACGAGTCTCCACACCTGGTTACAGCCTGAAGGAAAGTCCCCCAGGGCCTGACTCACCCGGCTGTGAGGACATTGTCAACACAAAAACCCAGGTTCTCTGCCAGCGAGCAGCCAACTCCTACAGGTGTCAAGTCCCATCTCCACTCCCAGCACTGCCCAGGGCCCTCCCCATGCAGCCAAGGGACCAGGAGCCTTGTCCAGAGCACCCTTGACATAAGTAACGCCATCTTAGAAAAAGACTTAATCTTACATTTCACAGGGCACTTTGCCAATAGGAACAAGACGTTTGCTTAATAAATAAAGACTACATCCAACCAGACAAGGGAATACACAAGCACACTCCTTCACTGTCGTTCCAGAGGACCCTGTGGCCATAAAAAGAGCAGGACTTTGGCAGCTCAAGATGCCATCTTCACTGACACCGTTTTGCTGTCACTCGTGATAAGCACCCAGAATCTGCCAATGAAGCCTCTGCCAACATCAGAAACTCTTCCCTGCAAGATCAACAAATGACCCGGCTCACACCAGGAGATTCTTTTATCTTCGTGGCTCTCCCTGGACTGGTTTGTTAACCCTTTTTCCTATCCCCTTTCTCTTGATGTTAAATGTTACTTTGATGTGGAATGTTTAATCTGTACTTCTATATATTGGTTAAGAATATTATTATGTATAGTTTGCAATGTTGACTGGAGTGGTTTGAGCCTGTGTGCCTGAGGCTCTGACTGCGGAGTGAATGGGAAGTACTAAGGAGAACTGTCTCTTTGGGAACTCCATGCGGCCGTGGCTTGTGTGATTGAAGTCGCATCAATAAGTCTGACCTTGTGGAAGGACACAAAGGTGCACGGACCTGGTTGTCTGTGACCTCGTACCACTCATGAGAATTGGCACAGTCAGCTTACTGGGCATAGATGGCATAGTTGATTCTAAGGCCAAAGCCTCCACTAAAACTGAAATTAGCAATCAAGCCATTTGAAAAAACAAACTGCCACCCTCTTGAAAAAGAGACATCATCTCACTTCACCGTGAAAGTCTGGCTCCCTGAGGAAAACCTCAGGTGATGGGGTTCTTTACCCAGGTCCTGCAGCTCCAAGAGCTGACAAGGTCTCGGCTGTTGCCAGGCGAGGAAGCTGGTGGAGCCAGAAAGGCTCATAGCAAGTGTGGTCTCAACTTAGGAGATGGCGATTGACAAAACAATTTTTTTTTTATTTTTATATTTTTTGAGACAGAGTTTCGCTCTTGTCGCCCAGGGTGGAGTGCAGTGGTGCCATCCCGGCTCACTGCAACCTCCACCTCCCGGATTCAAGCGATTCTCCTGCCTCAGCCTCCCGAGTAGCTGGGATTACAGGTGCCTGCCACCACGCCCGGCTAATTTTTGTATTTTTAGTAGAGACAGGGTTTCACCACGTTTGCCAGGATGGTCTCGATCTCTTGTCCTGGTGATCTGCCCGCCTCAGCCTCCCAAAGTGCTGGGATTACAGGCGTGAGCTACTGCGCTCGGCCTAAAAACAAATTTTAACTCGGCTAAAAGAAGAGGAAGCCAGTTGTTGCATAACCCCCACTCATACAGTTGGCTAAGGTAGGAAATGGAACCATTGCCCAAATAGAGTTGGAAGTCAGAACGACTCCCTGTATGACCCCCTGAGGATGTACAGTCAGACTTGAGGACCCTAAAAATGTTAAGACCGGCCAGGTGCGGTGGCTCATGCCTGTAATCCCAGCACTCTGGGAGGCCGAGGCAGGCGGATCACGAGGTCAGGAGATCAAGACCATCTTGGCTAACACAGTGAAATCCCATCCCTACTAAAAATACAAAAAAATTAGCCAGGCGTGGTGGGACGGGCCTGTAGTCCCAGCTACTTGGGAGGCTGAAGTAGGAGAATCACTAGAACCCAGGAGGCAGAGGTTGCAGTGAACCGAGATCATGCCACTGCACTCCAGCCTGGGTGACAGAGTAAGACTCCATCTCAAAAAAAAAAAAAAAAAAAAGTTAAGCCCCAAAAGAAAAACTCCCTACACTTTTAATGCAAAGTATCTGACAGATTGCTAGACAGGCAAAGAGCCAGCTCAAAGAATTTTAAGGGAAAGTAAATCCCCGTCAGAGGTAACTTTTAGGGAGGAACCCCTGGGACCAAAGGAGCCCCCTGCAGAGAACTTAGGAGATTACAATGAGCTTTGGGGTGGGTATATACAGCAAGATGTATAATAACCAGAAAAATAGTTACCAAAGATACTATAAGAATCACAGTCCTCAGGACACCAGTGAGAACAGAGAATACACCACAGCAGAGTTACCAAAACTAAGAATAGATCTTTGCCAAAGACAGAGCACAGATGCAGACTGGCCCCTCCACCTGTGGGAGAATGGAGCAGACACCATGGCACTATGGAGCACAGAAACGCATCACATCCCTACACAAGCAGGAAACTGTCATGAGCTATTACAAAACTACCAAACCATAAACCATTAGAACCATCAACAAATCAGCCAAGGCTGGGTGTGGCGGCTCACGCCTGTAATTTCAGTACTTTGGGAGACTGAGGCAGGTGGAGTGAGGAGTTTGAAACCAGCCTGGCCAACATGGTGAAACCCCATCTCTACTAAAAATACAAAATTAGCTGGATGTGGTGGCACACGCCTGTAGTCCCAGGTACTCAGGAGGCTGAGGCAGGAGAATCGCTTGAACCCAGGGGGTGGAAGTTGCAGTGAGCCGAGATCGCGCCACTGCAATCGAGCCTGGGCAAGAAAGAGTGACTCCAGGCCAGGCGTGGTGGCTCATGCTTGTAATCCCACCAGCACTTTAGGAGGCTGAGGCGGGCAGATCACCTGAGGTCAGGAGTTTGAGACCAGTCTGACCAACATGGAGAAATCCCGTCTTTACTAAAAATACAAAAAATTAGCCAGGCGTGGTGGCACATGCCTGTAATCCCAGTTACTCAGGAGGCTGAGGTAGGAGAATCACTTGAACCCAGGAGGCGGAGGTTGCGATGAGCCGAGATTGCACCATTGCACTCCAATCTGGGCAACAAGAACAAAACTCCATCTCAAAAACAAACAAAAAATAAATAAAGAGAGAGAGAGAAAGAAAAGAAAAGAAAGAGTGAGATTCCATATCAAAAAAAAAAAAAAATCAGCCAAGATGTGTTCTAGCCCTCTGGGACTGGATCACACCAGCCTGGAGATCTGTCCACCCATACTCAGACCCAACAAAATCTGGAGACAGACGTGAAAAAAATCTAACACAGGGACAAAGGAATCCAAGAAAATCAGCGATCTTAGGGACGGTATGTGACAGATATAATGAATTTGCCATTCCGCTTGAAATTCCAGCCGTAAATGAAATGCAGAGAACACTTCTGTTAGGAGCACCACCTAATCTGCAGTCCTCCTACATGAATGCTCTCTCGGCATGCAGAGTCATGCAAGATACACTAGACCCGTAATTATCAGGAACCCATAAGGTAACATTTATGGCAAACTTGAAAAACGTATCAAGAGAAAGGGGATAGGAAAAAGGGTTAATGAACCAGTCCGGGGAGAGCCACAAAGACAAAAAGAAATCTGGGCTTGGCTAGGTTAGCTGTTTCATCAGTCTCTCAGGGAAGAGTCTGTAACGTGGGCAGAGCCTTTGGCAGTGGACGTTGGGTGCTTATCACCAGTGACAGCAGAGGGTGAACTGCCAAAGTCCTGCTCTTTTTATGACCACAGAGTCCTCTGGTGAGGACTGACAGTGGAAGAGTATGCTTGTCTGTTTGGATGCAGTCTTTAAATTTATCAAGCAAAACACCTTGTCCTTGTTGGCAAAGTGCCCTATGAAATGTAAGATGGAGTCTTTTTCTAAGATGGAGTTATTTGTGTCAAGGGTGTGGGCTGCCACCCACACCCCCACCCCACACCCACACACCCCACCTCCAGGAGAAGCAGAAGAGGGCCCAGGAGAGCAACACTGGATTTGGAGTCAGATAGATTTGGGTTCAAAATTCAGCTCTGCCACACTTTCAGCTCTCTGGGTTTTTGAAAAATTATCCTCCTTTAACCCTTTTTTCATCTGAAAATGAAGCCGAGCTGCTGTAAGAATTAGACGTGATATTGAAAACACCTACGTGGCACAAAGACGTCCAAAAATAATGAGTGTATTTGCTATGGCCACTACCTCCTTCTCCAGGCCGTGGGCCCCAGGGAGGAGGGAGGGACAATCCCTTGGGAGCCCTCAGAGGCGGAAGAGCAGCTCCTGGGGCTGCAGCCATGGGCAGACTCCCTCCGCCTGCCGCTGTGGGTCTGTCCGTGGTTTTGGATCCCTAACTTGTCCTAAGGAATGATCCAGAGGCCCTTTGTGTCCTGCTCCTGCTTCAAGCTAACTGTTTCATTATTTTCAGGCTGTGCAAAAAAAGTATTTGAAACAAGGTTTTCATTGTTTTAAAAAAAGTTTTTGGAAACTACTAGAAGCTTGATGTGTAAGCTGAGGCCCAGAGCATGCTGCAAGCTGGCCAGCACTCTCTGGCCTTGTGGGGTAAACCACCCATGGGTGCAAGTGGATAGGGACACCCTGGCTGGCCTTATTCTCTCTCCCAGAGAGAGTGGACAGAAGGGCTGCAAGGAAGCAGACGGCAGTGGAGCTCTGCTGGAACCATGGCTCAGGGCAGAGTGACAAGGGCAGGCAGATGTGGACCAGCCAAGGATGGGCTCCTGGGCTCCTGGAAAGGCCTGCCAGGTTGCTCCCCACTAAGGCCCAGTAGACTTGCGCTGTTAAGGTCTTTCATTCTTTTGTTGGGGGGGTGTCTGTTTGTTTTTTGTTTTGTTTTTTGTTTGTTATGTTTTTTGTTTGTTTTTGTTTTGTTTGTTTGTTTTGAGACAGAGTTTTGCTCTGTCGCCCAGTCTGGAGTGCAGTGGCACCATCTTAGCTCACCTCCGCCTCCCAGGTTCAAGCAATTCTCCTGCCTCAGCCTCCCGAGTAGCTGGGATTACAGGTGCCTGCCACCACGCCTGGCTAATTTTTGTATTTTTGTATTTTTAGTAGAGACAGGATTTCACCATTTGGCCAAGCTGGTCTTGAACTCCTGACCTCAGGTGATCTGCTCACCTCGACCTCCCAAAGTGCCGGGATTACAGGCGTGAGCCACCGCACCCAGCCTTTCATTTTGTTTTGAAGTTTGAATGGGAACTCCAGCTGTTCCACCAGACCAGAGGGAGGAATGGCGCTGCCTGGCTTTTGGCAGATGGGTGAACAGTGGGTGGAGACATTAAAATTAAAGGGAGACAGTAGGTAGGCCTCAGTCATTAGCAGGAATTAGCTAATTATGTTCTATTTGGAAGGCCATAAGTGGTTATTAACCCACTTTTAAGAGGGGAAAACTGAGGCACAGAGAAAAGTATTTGCCTCAGCGGCTCAGGGCTCTCCGTCCTGACCACTCACCGGGTTACACCAACCCTCCCCTGCACCAGCTCCCAGAAAGGAGAGGAGAGACTCGGGTCAGGCAGCCCTCACTGAAGCTGGTTCTTTGCCCTCCTACAGGGTCCCACTGCAGATGCGTGAGGCTTGTACAGAGCACCCTTGACATAAGTAACTCCATCTTAGAAAAAGACGTCATCTTATGTTTCACTTTGTCAACAGGGACAAGATGTTTTGCAAATAAATAAACACAGCATCCAACCAGACAAGGACATACACAAGCTTGCTCCTCCACTGTCCGTCCTCAGTAGAAGACTCTGTGGCCATAAAAAGAGGACAGCTGCGGCCGTGCGTGGTGGCTCACGCCTGTAATCCCAACACTTTGGGAGGCCGAGGCAGGTGGATCACGAGGTCAGGAGATCAAGACTATCCTGGCTAACACGGTGAAACCTGATCTCTACTAAATATACAAAAAATTAGCCGGGTGTGGTGGTGGGCGCCTGGAGTCCCAGCTACTCGGGAGGCTGAGGCAGCAGAATGGTGTGGACCCGGGAGGTGGAGCTTGCAGTGAGCGGAGATCACCCCACTGCACTCCAGCCTGGGCGACAGAGCGAGACTCCGTCTCAAAAAGAAAAAAAAAGAGGAGAGCCAGGCGCAGTGGCTCATCCCTGGAATCCCAGCACTTTGGGAGGCTGAGGTGGGAGGATTGCTTGAGCCCAGGAGTTTGAGACAAGCCTGGGCAATGCAGTGAGACCCCATCTCTACAAAAAATTTTTTAAAAATTCGCTTAGCTGGCCGGGCGCGGTGGCTCAAGCCTGTAATCCCAGCACTTTGGGAGGCCGAGACAGGCGGATCATGAGGTCAGGAGATCGAGACCATCCTGGCTAATACGGTGAAACCCCGTCTCTACTAAAAAATACAAAAAACTAGCCGGGCGAAGTGGCGGGTGCCTGTAGTCCCAGCTACTCGGGAGGCTGAGGCAGGAGAAGGGCGTGAACCCGAGAGGAGGAGCTTGCAGTGAGCTGAGATCCGGCCACTGCACTCCAGCCTGGGTGACAGAGCAAGACTCCATCTCAAAAAAAAAAAAAAAAAAAATTCGCTTAGCATGGTGGCATAGCTACTCAGCAGGCTGAGGCGGGAGGATCACTTCAGCCTGGGATGTCAAGGCTGCAATGAGCTGTGATCACGCCACTGCACTCCAGCTTGGGCAACAGAGCAAGATCCTGTCTCAAAAAAAAAAAGGCAAACAAAAGAAACAAAAAACAAAACAAGAGAAAAGAGCAGGACGTCAGCAGCTTGAAATGGCTCTTAACTGACACCATCTTGCTGTCACTCGTGATAAGCACCTAGCGTCTGCCAGCGAAGGCTCTGCTGACATCAGAAACTCTTCCCCATGAAACCGACGGACTGCCCAGGTCAGAGCAGGAGGGTCTTTTTGTCTTCATAGCTCTCCCTGGACTGGTTCATTAACCCTTTTTCCTAACCCTTTCTCTTGATGGTAAATGTTACTTTGATGTGGGATGTTTAATCTAGACATTTATATATTGATTATATGATTAAGTATGGCCTGCAACGTTGACTGACTTGTGGAGTGTCTTGAGCCTGTGTGCCCGAGGCTCTGACTCCTGAGCGAACAGGAAGTACTAAGGAGAATTGTGTCTTTGGGAACTCCATGTGGCTAGTGGTTTTTATGACTGAAATTGCATCAATAAAAGGCTGACCTTGTGGAAAGACACAAACGTGCAGGGACCTGATTATCCTTGACCTTGCACCACCCACGAGACCCCCCTAATATTGCAGAAAAGCGAACTGAAGCCCAGAGAGATCATGCTCTGCAGATCCAGCAAGCCCGCGTCTGAGTATTTATCCAAAGGAAGGAACTGAAACCAGGATCTGAAGAGACAGCTGCATCTGATGCTCACTGCAGCACCGTTCACAGAGGCCAAGATGTGGGAACAACCTAAGCGTTCCTTAGCCAATGAATGGATACACAAAAGGTGGTCCATACATTCAATAAGAGATCTTGTAATAAGTGTTCTTATCACAAAATAATAATAACCATTATAAATAAGTAGAATAATAGATAAAGGGGGCAGGAGGAAACTTTGAAAGGTGATGGATATTTTGCAGCCTAACTTATGGTGATGTTGTCACTGGTGTTTCCGCACGTCCACACTCATCAGGTTGTACACATTAAATAGAAACAAAAGAAATAAAAAACAAAACGAGAAAAGAGCAGGACGTCAGTAGCTTGAAACAGCTCTTAATTGACACTATCTTGCTGTCATTCGTGATAAGCACAACAGTGGTATCATCTGCGGATCTTATTCAGACTTCCCGTTTCACTGCTACTTATGTGAATATTAAATTCCATTCTATGTCATTGCTAGCACAGGCCGCTGTCTCTAACATCACAAAGAGGTACAGCTTTTTGTATATCAATCATACCTCAATAAAGTAGTCTAAATCAATAAATACAGTGTTGATTTAAAAAAAAAAGGAACACTGCAAATGGGCCCAAGAGATGGTCCCCTGCTGTGCCCATCCCTGTATATGGGTTGTCACTCCTTCCACATTGGTCCAAGGGCACTGGCTCCCCCAACTCTCACCTTGGCTCTAGCCAGGAGGGTCCCCAAGCCTGTTAGGAACCAAGAGGTTCCTAGGCAGACGCATCTGCCTGCTCAGAATGGCTGGGCTCCCCTACCGCCTACCGAACCCTGCCTGCCCTCGAGCACACAGGCCAAAGCTGAGTCTCACCAAGAATCCTCCCAGGACCACAACAAGCCATGGTACTTTCTCCCTGGAGCCTCACCTCTTCCCCAGCCTGCACCATGCTGGGTGGACCAGGAAGTCCTGGCTGGTCACAGTGCCCCGGTTTCCTTTTCCTACTGCCTCGCTCCCTCCCCTTCCACCCTCGACCTTGCCCAGAGTTAGCACTTGATTGATTAACCGATGGATTGATGGAAGGTCTTCTCTTCTCACAGCCAGACTTAGGCAGCCTCCCCAGGGAAGGCTGGAATAACCCACCAGTTGCCATGTGCCCTCCACCAAGAAGGGGAGAAAATACTCAGTCCACATCTCAGGGCTCTGCTGACAGTCCCCCAGGCTCTCTGGGCTCAGACCTGGCCTGGCCACCCACTGTCCTCAGGCCCCATTTAAGGTTGGACTTTGCTGGATCTCTCCTGGTCCTCAGTTCAGTGTGTCGCCCTCAAAATACACACACCAGGACATAACCTCTTTTGCCAATTCTAGCCAGAGAATTCCATCTCTGCCTCTCCAATTCCACCAAGTTTGCACCAGCCCTCTCCTTATGTGCCAAAGACCTACTTCCCGGCCCAGCTGCCCCACCTTCCTCCTGCCCCAAGTCACCGGACTCACAGCAGAAGCATCTGCCTGCAGCGGGACAACCATGCAGATCCCCCAAAACCCAACAAAAGAAACAAGAGGTGCAGCCAGCGCCTCATAACTTTTTTTCATTCATTTTCTTGACTTTTTATTAAATCCACATTCTGATTTCATGAGCGAGTGTGCCTTCTATTACTGACATTTTTACAGAGATACTTGTAGATTTCCATCCAGTTGTAGGAAATCATACTGAGATATTTGTGCAACTTGCCCAGTTTCTCCCAACAGTCACACCTCATAAACCTCTATCATAATACCACAACAGCAGGACCATCCGCGGATCTTATTCAGACCTCCCGTTTCACTGCTTCTCACATGAGTATTAAGTTCCATCTATGTCATCGCTAGCGTAGTCCCGTCTCTAGCATCACAGTCAACATTTTGAACAGCTCCAACACGAGGATGCCCATGGGCTTCTGTAACCACAGCCACCTCCCTCCTGTCCCCGACCCCTTCAGCTCCACAATCGCTAATCCATCCTCTACTACTAACATGCTGTCATTTCAAAAATTATGTTATATAGGCCGGGTGCAGTGGCTCACGCCTGTAATCCCAGCACTTTGGAAGGCCAAGGCGGGCGGATCACCTGAGGTCAGGATATCGAGACCAGCCTGGCCAACATGGCAAAACCCTGTCTCTACTAAAAATACAAAAATTAGCCGGGTGTGGTGGCGGGCGCCTGTAATCCCAGCTACTCGGGAGGCTGAGGCAGGAGAATCGCTTGAACCCAGAAGGTGGAGGTTGCAGTGAGCCGAGATTACACCACTGTACTCCAGCCTGGGACAGAGCAAGACTCCGTCTCTCAAAAAAAAAAAAAAAAATTATGTTATATAAATAAATAATATGGTATGTATGGGATTTTTTTTAACTGCACAAAATTCCCTGGAGGTCCTTCAAGTCGTTGCATCTATCAGCTTGTTCCTTTTCATTGCTGAGTCATATTTCATGGCATGGAGGTGCCAGGTCTGTTTCTGCCTTGGTGGACCCAGGGATCTGCAGAAGCTAGCGGGAAAGACCCAAGCCCGCCTGCAGCCTCTAGAACTGGTTAGGTTCTAAAACACTCCTCCACGGCTACAAATCTGAGCACCTGTTTTGGGGAAAGGACCAACTGTGCAAATAGGGGGGCCCCGCCCCCAGGGGAGGGCACCAGGAGGTCTGTGTCCTCTCTTAGAACCAGACTCTGTCCTGGTGGAATAGGATACAAGCGAGGGGAGAACTGCTGGATCTACCCTTAAAACTGGATTCTCAGAGCTGGAACAGATTCTACAGGGCATGTCACCCACTTCTCATCCTCGCGGGACCATCCTTTTGGAAGAAACAGTGTTTTCCTTAGTACCAGCATTAGGAAGCTCTTCCTTCCACCAAGTGTGATCAGCACCGCCATCACCTCTGCACTAATTAGCACTGTAACAGAACCAGCCTAGTTCCCAGCTCAGGAGACGCTCCAGTGGAAGCTGTACCTCGGTGCTCGTGTGCTCGCTCAGTCTGCACCTCCTCTGGCTAAACATGCTCAACTCCTCTGATCATTCAAACAAAATGTTTTCTAAACCCTGGCCATCTGACTCAATCTCACCCTTAGTCATCTTCCCTTGAAGACACCATTTCCAGAATTCACCAGCATAACCCACAAGAGGTCTGACCAGCGTGGCCTCCACAGAGGCTGCCTGCCAATTACCTCCCTCATTCTGTTTGCTCTTTTTCCATTAATTGTCCAATAATGCGTTCAAGTAACACACCCAAACAATAAAACGATTAAAATAAGAAGAAGGAAAGAATGATATGTTCCCATGATGAAAGCTTATAAGGCAATCAAAAATAGTTTTTCGAAAAGTAGAGGCCGGGCGCGGTGGCTCACACCTGTAATCCCAGCACTTTGGGAGGCTGAGGTGGGTGGATCACGAGGTCAGGAGATCGAGACCATCCTGGCTAACACAGTGAAACCCCGTCTCTACTAAAACTACAAAAAAATTAGCCGGGCGTGGTGGCGGGTGCCTGTAGTCCCAGCTACTTGGGAGGCTGAGGCAGAAGAATGGCGTGAATCCGGGAAACGGAGCTTGCAGTGAGCTGAGATTGTGCCACTATACTCCAGCCTGGGCACTCCACCGCAAAAAAAAAAAAAAAGAAAAGTAGATAATGACATGGAAAAGCTATCTACGATAGAATGTTAAATGAAAAAAATAGGCTGGGCACAGTGGCTCATGCTTGCAATCCCAGCACTTTGGGAGCCCAAGGCAGGCAGATCACTTGAGGCCAGGAGTTCAAGACCAGCCTGGCCCATATGGTGAAACCCCCATCTCTAATAAAAACACAAAAATTAGCTGGGCGCGGTGGCACACACCTGTAATTTCAGCTACTTGGAAGGTTGAGGCAGGAGAATTGCTCGAACCCAGGAGGCAGAGGTTGCAGTGAGCCAAGATCGCTGCACTCCAGCCTGGGCGACAGAGCAAGACCCTATCTCAGAAAAAAAAAAATAGTCACTCCTGCCCTTCAAAACTCAGCTCAGGCATCTCCTTGGAGTAATTCTTGGAGATCCCTCCCCAACACCTCCCTCCCAGACTCATGTCTTTACTGCAGAGTGGAATTAATGATGACTCCATTTGGGGGAGAATAGGTGTGCACACAAACAGCAGAACACGCACACAAGGCTTGTGGGAGAATATAAACCAAACTATTTATAGAGGTTCTAAAATCTGGGAGAGGGAATTTCAGAGGAGTTTCACATTTTATACTGTACATTTCTATACTGTGTGACTTCAAAAAAGAAAAGCTTCCTAAATGTTGTAATGAGGAAAAAAATTTTTTTAGAAAACATGCAGAGGCAATACCAAATTGTTAAAATGTCTCTGTAGGGGTATTTGTGTCATTTTTATTTAAAAAAAAAAATTTTTTTTTTTTGAGACTGTCACTCTGTCATGCAGGCAGGAATGCAATGGCATGATCTCAGATCACTGCAACCTCTACCTCCCCGGTTCAAGTGATTCTCCTCTCTCAGCCTCCCGAGTAGCTGGGATTACAGGTGCCCACCATCATGCCTGGCTAATTTTTGAATTTTTAATGGAGATGGGGTTTCATCATGTTGGCCAGGCTAGTCTTGAACTCCTGACCTCAAGTGATCCACCTGCCTTGGCTGGTGGGATTACAGTGCTGATTACAGTGCTGAGATTACAAGTGCTGGGATTACAGGCGTGAACCACCATGCCCAGCCTCATTTTTAAGTTCTTACTACTTATCTGAGTTGGCCAAGTTTTCTTTGAATATGTATCTATTAGCCTTTTAATAATAATTTTTAAAGGTATAACCAAATAAAAACATGGGGGGAAGAAAACACACTTCAACTTTGGGCAGTGACACTTGCATGCCTGGTCTCTCCTGGGCTCGCTGTCAACTCAGAACTCTGGGTCTCGTGGTTTCTGCTCCGTGGTTGAGGGAGGTGGTTCGGTGAGCGAAGCGCTGACTCCTGACCCAGACAGAGGCGTTCTGCTCAGTGCAGCCTATCAGACAGGCTGTCCAGCTGCTCTGACTCATGATCAAGTCATACAAGGTACTGGCCTTTCCCTCCCAGCTGGTGTCATCTATGGAGCTGATAGGCAAAAGCCCCAAATCCTCATGTGAGCTGTTACTGAATGAGAAATGACACAGAACCCAGGAAGAGGTGAGAAGCAGCCTGAGGTCACCACCCAAAGTGATGTGGATTCAAGAACAGACTCCCCCTTAGTCACAGCCTTTCAATCAGACACAAGCCTACCAGACCTTCGATCCTCCAGCACCCAGTGCTCCATGCCCAGCAGACAGGAGGCCAATAAAACCCCCTGTCCAGGATACAAGTGGTGTGTGCACAATGACCAACTAGATACATTGAACCACAGACAGTAAGGAGGGGAGAGAGGCGTGAAAAATGATTTGTTGGCATAGGTGGGTGAATTGGTTTTCATTTTAAAACTTCCACCATAATTTTTAATCAGATGTATAATACATAAAGCCACATCTAAGTAAAGCCTGTTGAAATCACGTCTCCAGCTGTGCTCCTGGTCCACCAGCTAAGGAACCTCATCAAAAGGGGAAACCAGACAAGTTGGTGTAGGATGTTGGTAGCGCACCAGCACTGGTACCAGGTGATCGCCACTTCCTTGTTATGTGCCCACAGCCCTCTGGTGAATAACGTGTTCTAGCAGTTTGCTGGGGATACGCAGCGTCACCATCATCTCAGGAACACAATTGTAACATGGCATCGTGGTGAGCTCCCAGGCTTTGAAGCTGCGCAGATCTAAGTTTGAATTCTTGCTCTACTTCTTACTGCCTTTACACAAACCCTTTCAGCCTCAGCATGCTCATCTGTGAACTGGGCATTTTTTTCCCACGTAGCTGTTGTGAGGATAAAGTGAGGTCATGAATTGAAGTGCAGATATTTAGTGAAAGGTAGAAATAACTGTCATCACATTCTTCTCCACCCTTTCACCATCGCCACCACCATCATCATCCCCACCACCACGTCAGCATCACCAGCGTGGGCCAAAAAGAGTCAAAGGATCCAAGATTTTGATCAGTTAGCCAACTATCACAGGATTCAGGGGAAAACCCCAAAATATTGCTAAGCCCAGGCAGAATAGGAAAATTCTGAAAATATGAGCATCTGAGACAGAATATTTAGCAGGGAGCTGTTTCTGGAAATATTCTTAACAAAGCAAAAAGGGCAACGACTGTCCACGAGCACTGAGCAAACCCCAAACGCACTCCTCACACTGCCAAGCAGGCCAGGCTAAGCACTCTGAGAATTCCGGAAGTTTCTATTCCCATGCTACCAAACGGTTTCTGTAATTTAGTCCCAGGCATCTCAGAAATATCCGGAGAAGAGAAATCCAGTTTCTTACCGAAATCTGATGAACTCCCAACCTTTAGTATTCCACCCCCTCCTGAGCCCGGTGGCATGACAGCCCTGTTCCCATGTCACAGCCCATATAGGATACAGCAGGGCCAGACTACCTGGGCTCCAATCCAGATTCCACCACTATTTTGCTCTGCGACCTCAGGCAAGTTACTTAGCCTCCCTGTGCTCCATTTTTCTCACCAATAAAAAGGTAATAACAATAAGGCTGGGCGGGGCGTGGTGGCTCACACCTGTAATCTCAGCACTTTGGGAGGCTGAGGCAGGCGGATCACCTGAGGTCAGGAGTTTGAGATCAGCCTGACCAACATGGAGAAACCCCATCTCTACTAAAAATACAAAATTAGTTGGGCATGGTGGCACATGCCTGTAATCCCAGCGGCTCGGTAGGCTGAGGCAGGAGAATCGCTTAAACCCAGGAGGCAGAGGTTTTGGTGAGCCAAGATCACACCACTGCGCTCCAGCCTGGGCAACAAGAGCGAAACTCCATCTCAAAACAATAATAATAATAATAATAATAAGGCTGGGTGTGGTGGCTCACACCTGTAGTTCCAGCACTTTGGGAGGCTGAGGTGGGCAGATTACTTGAGCCCAGGAGTTCAAGACCAACTTGGGCAATATAGCAAGACCCTGCCTCTATAAAAAATACAAAAATTAGTCAGGCGTGCTGGTGCCCACCTGTAGTCCCAGCTACTGAGGAAGCTTGAGCCCGGGAGGTCAAGGTGGCTGTGAGCCATGATTGCACGACTGCACTCCAGCCTGGGTGACAAAGGAAGACCCTGTCTAAAAAAAGGTAATAATAATAACACTTATCTCTGAGAGGGGTAATACTTGGTCTCAAAGACCAGTGAGACCACATCTTACTTCCCTTCAGCCATGCCTGACTCAGGACTAGGTACAAAGTTAGTTCAATGGAGCTTGGCAGGAAAAAAGACAAAGAGCAAGCCATGCTCAATAAATGCTAATGATTATTAGTATTCATGATGATTAGTATTCTAGACACTCTAGTAATCATTGCACAATATCAAAAGCAACATCATCTTCAGCACCTGGGCTCCCAGGGGGCTCTGTCACATTTCCCTTCCTCTTCCAAAGACAACTTCTCTTTCAAGAGAGACATGAGCCACCAACCTGGGCAGAATCACAGACCAGAGAAGGAACAGACATCAGGGAAGTTGAGGACCACAGTGTTCTGAAGGACAGAGGCCACTGGCCACAGCAGTAGGCAGTCTGGTAGTCTGGTTCCCAGTGAGCAGAGCGAGGGCCAGGTTGGGGGAGGGAGCTGTAACTGATTCTCCTTCCGCAGCCCGTGACAATGTGGTATCAGGCCAGCAAGCCGGCTCTGAGCAGATCCACCCTCTGACCATTTCCACTGGGAGCAGGTGAAGGCAGCCATCACGCTAGGCACATCTTCTCCTCTTTCTCAGTTATCCCAACTCCTAAACGAGGAATTTCTAGGTGTTCCCAGGACCAAGGCAGAGGGAAAGGTCCAGAAAGCCCCCCGGGAGAAGGCAGACTTCCGGTCCACTCCAGCAGCTGAAGCCCCACCTACGGGACAATCTTAGCTTCCTGCTGCTTTCTGCCTTCCCAACCCTCTCCCTCACCCACTACACACACCTGCCCAGTTCATGCTCTAGAGAACAAAAGAGGCAGTTCTCTAAAGTTTTATGTGGGCACAGTGGCTCACGCCTGTAACCCCAACTACTTAGAAGTCTGCGACAAGGAGGATCAATCGCCTGAGCCCAAGAGTTTAAGTCCAGCCTGGGCAACATAGCAAGACTCCCATCTCTAAAAAACAAAACAAAATAAAAGTTTAATTTTCTATGGTGGGAGGGGCAGGGGATGAGAGGGAGAAAGGGATATGCAGCTGGCACACATTTTCTTTTCATAGAAAGATCTTTCTCCTAGAAGCTGGGTAAAGTAGGGGAATGAAAACCAGAAGGTCGGCCGGGCATGGTGGCTCACGCCTGTAATCCCAGCATTTTGGGAGGCTGAGGCAGGCAGATCACCTGAGGTCAGGAGTTCGAGACCAGCCTCAACATGGAGAAACCCCATCTCTACTAAAAATACAAAATTAGCCGGGCGCGATGGTGCATGCCTGTAATCCCAGCTACTCAGGAGGCTGAGGCAGGAGAATTGCTTGAACCTCGGAGGCAGAGGTTGCAGTGAGCTGAGATTGCGCCATTGCACTCCAGCCTGGGCAACAAGAGTGAAACTCCGTCTCAAAAAAAAAAAAAAGAAAACCAGAAGGTCTTAGGAAGAGGCCTCTGTTGCTGGCGAGTAGTTCCTTGAACCTTTGGGGCATTTCCCTGTGTTTGGCAGGGCAGGATGGCTCCTCTGTGAGGTCAAGGCCCCACTGACAACCTGGGTTCTCAGCCTCTCGACAGGCGTCCTACTGATACTATATAATTTTCTTATTTGTCTCAAGTCTCTTTCAACTAGAAAACTCAAGCTGCATCATTTGAACACCACACTGCAACTTACAAAGGGCTTTCATGTAAAGTACCCCACTTAATCCTTTCAACAAACCTGGAATATATATGTCATTCCCATTTTATAGCCACAGAAACCAAGCCTTAGAGATACTGGGTAACATCTCTGAGATCACGTGGCTAGACAAGGTGGCCCCGGGTCTTGGCTGCCTGTTACCTCCTGCCACCACATCACAGATGCCTGCAGTCCCAATTTGCTGACCTGGCCCTTCCAGCTTGTGTTAGAGAGATGCTATGTGCTCACCGAGGGCATATCGAGAAGCTAGTACTCAGGAGTCAGAATTTAGTTCCTGTAT
Organism: Macaca fascicularis; assembly: GCF_037993035.2. NCBI lineage: Eukaryota > Metazoa > Chordata > Mammalia > Primates > Cercopithecidae > Macaca > Macaca fascicularis. The sequence goes on along the minus strand of NC_088388.1, from coordinate 128,609,123 downwards.
CCCACACTACCTTGTGTGGTCCCAAGGATGGGGGCTATGAGTCTAGGGTCTTCCTCACTGCTATTTCCCAGCACCTGGCACAGATTCAGTCAGTGGGTTACCTAGCAGATATTGTTATGTGAATGAATGCCTGAATGATTGACCAGTTAACAAGCAGATGACTCTGAATAGCCAGAGTTGTACACCCTGGCCCCTAGACATCTGATTTTGACCACACAACATCCGATCTTCCAACCCTGGTCTCTGATGCTTAAGGGATGCTGAGTCTTACCTAGGGCAATCGTGATCTGAGAAGGAACCAGTGGATGTTAAGTAGTCACCATCAAATACTCAACAGGAATCAAGATCCTCAGGGAGGCAGGCTTCCTGGTTCTCGTTAATGGCCATAAGAAGTGGCATCTGTGCCTCTGCTTGCTCCCAGGCAGGGCTCACACTATCTCCAGATGCAGTAATGTGCATCACGGCTCTGAAGGTCATGCAGAACACTTGATGGGGACAGCAGGAGTGGGGTAGAGGCCACGCCATCAGCCTTGGGAAGGAGACAGCCAGATACAAATACCACCGAACAAGGGTGCAGGGATGGATGCAGCTGAGGACAAGGAACTCCGAAATAACAGCACCCTGTGGGCCAGGCTCTGCTGACCCAGATAGCAAACCCAGGGGCAGCAGCCACACCTCCCAGCCAGGGATGGAGATCCTAGCTGCAAACACATACTACAAGGTGATCCCAGGGACTGGGATTTCTGGTGAGGCCAGGGGTGGGAGGAATCTGTAAGACGGAAATGAGCTTCAGCCAATTTCCTCTGGACACTCTGCCTCGCAGCTAACTTTGGCATTCATCTCTTAGCTTCGCTCTCAAGACTGGATGTTCTTTAAAGGAAACAACCACATCTTACTGGTCTCTGAGAGCCGTCCCTTCACCTGTGCCTGGCCCAGGACTAGGTACCAAGTTAGTGCAATAAAGCTCGGCAGGAGAAAAGACAAAGAGCAAGCCACAAGAAGGAAAATGGCAGAGAGGGGAGGGACAGCCCAAGGGTGCAGAGAGCAAATGAGCTTCGCAGAGGAGGAAATGAGCAGGGATGGGGGAAACTAAAGCCAGGGCTTGCAAGTGACAAGAGAAATCCACTGAATGTGGGATCCTGGGGGTGAGTGGAAGGTGAGCCCCAGCCTGGCCACTTGTCCGGGTGGTGAGATGGCTCAGAGAGAAGGCTGGGCCACACGACCAGGAAGACCCTGCTTTCCCCATGTGGGCAGGAGAGTCCTAGAAAGGGAAGGGTGGCAGCACGGGACTGCCCTGAAATAACAAATTCCAAGCAGCAAGCTCTCTACTGAGGAGGCAGGGAGCCTAGAGCCCCAAGCAGGCAATTAGCAAGGACTCACAAACATAGCAATTACAGCAAGGAAGAGAAGGTGAATCTGCCTCACAGCAGGGCACAGGCACAGCCAGGGGAAGGGCCCAAGTCTTCTGGTCCACTGGAAGCTTTCTTCCTTGTTGAGGGTGAAAAGTGGAGAAAATAGCAGAGCCCAGCCCCGGGTCCTATCTGTGGTGCAGGCAGCGTCCAAAGCCCCAGCGTCTGATTTTCTGCAAGCTCCCTGGGTCGAGATGCTGCTCGGACAAAAGGAATTGATCTGAGACAGCACCAAAATCAGGCCTGACTCAGGGAGCAACGGCGGAGGTGTGGAGGCCAGGGGCACCCGGAAGGAGGGGAGAAGGTGAGGGTTAGCAGGGCAGGGAGGCCATCATTTCCAGAGGAGCAAACCCCCTCTGCCAAACAGCCCCTGCCTCTCAGCGCCGCCCTGACCTGGTATGCCCTGGCCTTCCAGAAAACCTGCGGATCTGCGTGGGACAGGGAGGGTAGAGACCTGGCTGCTGTTCCCGCCCGGGCACTACCACCTAGGTGGGTCCATCAGTGAAGAGACTAGCAACCCATCCCAACTCCACACAGGAACATGTAATCTTTCTGAGATCTTTCAATAGGTCTTTCATTGTTCTTTCTGCCAAAGAAGAGCTTCCTGTTTCCGTACCTTGCAAAAAGCTCAAGACACGTTTGTGTTCCCACATCCCTTCCCATACAGCCGCCTTCCCAAAGGGCTCCATCCCCTCTCGCGAAGCCCAGGCAAGCCCGACTCTGGAGTTCCTAGCTCCAGCCCCTGAGTTAGGCAAAGCCCTGCCTCCCAGTTGTCTTCTGCGAGGTGCCAAAGTGCCTTTTGACGGGGAAGGAGAGAAACAAAACAAATTTTCTGCAGAGGCCAAGGATGGCTGAGACTCCAAACTCCCCTGAAACTTCACTTCCGCCCAAATAACCCCACTCCGAGCCCCTGGTTTCTTCCAGATGTTCACTAACAGCGCGAGAGTCATGGAGGGGCCGAGACGCGGCCCCTTTTTTCACCTCAGGGAAAGGACCGAGGGCGCAGGAAGGCCCCGGGGCTTCCCGCCTCCCCCGGCGGGGCGCAGCCGGTCCGGTACCGAAGGTCCAGCCAGCCCCGCCCGCCCGCCCGCCCGCGGCCCGGCACCCGCTGAACAGGAAATTCCACCTGTGAGCCCAGCGCTTGGCCACCGACCCACACGCCAGAGGAGCCGGCCGAGCCCAGCGCCGCTGCAGGGTCGGGCGGGCGGAGCTTCCCCGCGCCCCGCGTCCCCGGCCGGCGCTCACCTCGTGCCGCGAGCTGTACTTGAGTCCCGCGCCGAAGTCCTTCGGGCCCCCTCCGCCCTTGCGGGCCTGATGGCTCCCCATGGTCCCCGAGGCCGGTGGCGGGTCTCAGAGGCGTCGTCCCTGCCGGCGGCCGGCTCCCATGGCCCGCGGGGCGCGGGGCGCGGGGCGCGCGGCGCGGGGCGCGGGGCGCGGGGCGCGGGGCGCGGGGCGCGGGGCGCGGGGCGGCGGAGTTCCGGGCAGGCCCAGCGCGCCCGGCCGGCGGCGGTGCTCTCGCTCTGACGCGCTCTCTCTTCCTCTTCCTCTCGCTCCGGCTGCAGCTCCGCTCTCACTCTCCGGCCCGGCCGGCGCAGGTAGTTTCAGGGTGTGGCCTCGGCCCGCCCAGCCCGCCGCGCTCGCCTGCGCACCTGCCCGGCTCACCTGCCCGCCCCCGCTGGCCCTGGGGGAGGCTCCTCCCCTCGGCTCTGGTCCTGAAGGTGAGGGAGCCTCCCTCGGTGGTGGTCGCTAAGGCCCTCACCATCACCACGACAGCGTTCACCCACCCCTCCGGCCCTCGCAGGGGCCCTGCCCCGGGAGGGCAGCCCTTTATCCACCTCCTTGATGCCAACCATGATTTCCCTCCTCCCTCATGCGCCTCCGGTCTCTCCCCTTCACCTTGCTCGCTTTGCTAGAGGACTAAATCTCATTTATGAACCCCCCAAAACCAAACAGAAACCAGAACCGCCCCTGGCCCAGCCTCGCCGTCAGCCACGCAGCCTCCTGTTCTCCAGGCGGGAGGCGCTTGCTGGCGCCTGGGGAGGCCCAGTGACATGAGCTGCTCCACCAGATGCCCTCTGAGCCGTCCCAATGCCCCTCGCCACTTGCAGCATCTGATGCTTCCTCAAATGCCCCCTTTCCCTGGATTCCCGTCCTACTTTCTAGTCCTAAATGTCATGATTCCCAAAGTTCTTCCTTCAGTTTCATCCCCTTCTTCTCTAGGCTTTTTCTCTTGGCAGCACGTCTCGTCTTATGGCTTCAGATAGGAAAACCTCCCTCCCAGCACAGACCCCACCAAGGAGTGCCAGTTCTGCCTTAGCGGTCGCCTGGGGACGTCTCCATTAATGTTCTACTGTATTCCATAGCCAGTGAACATTACCAAGCACATACTATGCGCTAAGCACTGTCCTGGGTACAGGGAAATAGGAGTGAACAAAATAAAAATCCCTGCTTTGAGATCAACAAGCCCCATCTTCCTTCCCTGACTTGCCCATTTTCCGCTGTTTTCTCTAATTCTAATGGCAGCATTCTCCCAGGCTCAAATCCTGGAATCATCTTTGATTCTCCACCTTGCTTACACCTCATATCCTATTAGTTCTAAATCTCGTCAGGACTCTGCTGGTAAGTATAGCTCTTTCTTTCCTGCGCATTTAGAAGACCCCTATGCAAGCCCTCAGAGCCCTTTGCCTGGGTTTGTGTAAGAAAGATCTCCTGCCTCTGGGCTGCCACCCTCTAATCTCTCCTACACATAGCAATCAGGTAAATCTGAAACCACAGCTCCTTTGTGACTTTCCGTGTCTCCCGGATCAAATCCAATCTCCTTAGCCTCGCTTCACACTCTGCCCTGTCCTCCCTTAACACCATGCCTCCCAGCATTCCTGTTTGGAGCCCCTCTCTCCAGTCAGGCTTTCTGACCTTGGCACCTTTCCTAAAGCTTTTCGTCCCCTGGAAGCTCTTCTCCTTCACACTCACCTCCGCATATTGGGTCGAAGTCACTGATGGGGTTTTTTAGTGTTGTTCATTGAGTGTTTTTAGCTCTCTGCCTTCTGGGCACAGGCCAGGGTGTTACTCTCTCTTCTCTGAAGTTAGGTTTGGCAGTATGGCTAGCGGTAACCAAGAAAATGTCCAGGGAGGGGACACACCACTTGTATATAGCAGCGTAAGGAGGCACTGGATAATTCCCTGCTCTCTTCTGAGATTAAACCTCTGTGACCTGTGACCCTAAGTGACCACAATGACATGCACTGGATATGCAGCATGAATGAGGCGTCAGTCAGCTTTGGGGATGTTAAGCCACCGAGAGTTGAGGGTTGTTTGTTATTGCTGCAAACCTCACGCATCCTGACTGATGTGCTACCTCCTCCCCAGGAGTTTCCTTCCCTCTCAACCAAAACTACCTCTGTTTGTACCTCTCTCGTGGAACTCACCACCATTTCATTTCATTTCATTTCATTTCATTTCATTTCATTTCATTTCATTTCATTCTGTCTGTGTCTTAGCTGTCTTTGCACCCTCAAAGCCTAGCACAATGACTAACACAATATATTGGGTCAACTTAATTGAAAGAAGAATTAATCTGCTGCCTTCCATCACATAAAGCGTTCCAAAGCTAAACAGAAAATATTTATAAAAGGCTGGGCACGGTGGCTCACACCTGTAATCCCAGCACTTTGGGAGGCCGAGGTGGGTGGATCACCTGAGGTCAGGAGTTTGAGATCAGCCTAGCCAACATATAGTGAAACCCCATCTCTACTAAAAAACACAAAAATTAGCTGGGCATGGTGGTGCATACCTGTAGTCCCATGTACTTGGGAAGCTGAGGTAGGAGAATTGCTTGAACCTGGGAAGTGGAAGTTGCAGCGAGCTGGGATCATGCCACTACACTCCAGCCTGGAGCGAGACTCCATCTCTCAAAAAAAAAAAGAGAGAGAAAGAGAAAGAAAATATATAAAAATAATTTTTCCTTTGGATTACCAATGGCACAGCATTCTTCAGCTAGTGTGAGTGATGGAAAGTAAGCCAAATCCAGTGTGACATAAATGAGACGGTACGCCTGACACACAAACCTGCTGTGCTGCTGCACACGCAGTGACTCACGTCATCTCCCGACTTCCTAGGGCCTCATCTTTTATCTCGTAGAGCTGGGCACTCAGCGTGATTCAGATGCCGTATGAATGCAATGCATAGACTGCAAGTGCAGACGAAGAGAAAGTGATACAGGACAAGACCCTTCGCCTCAGATGGCTGCGTGGGGATGCCTTGCTGAATGCACCGTATGCGCATTCCTGGGAGGGACGAGGCAGTGTAACCATGTGTTACTCCGTTCATCCCATTTGGTTTAATCTTCAAAAAGTTATGAAAAGTCAGTGCTTTTGTTCCTAAATGGTAAGTGAAGGAACCCAAGAGCAGACAGCCTCAAGAATAGGACCAGATTCTCACGCTCAAGAGGAGCAAATCCAACTGAAGAACAGATTTCGGCCTGAGGCCCGTGTCATTTCTCTGCTGTAGAAAGAGTGACTCATGACCAAATTACCCAGCCTTCACCACCCACTGTGCCTTCTCCACCACCCCCTCACTGGCCCTTCCCGGCCCCAGCACTGCAAAGCTGTCATCTGTCCTCTCTAGGGAGCATCCTCTTCCTGGTTCCAGGACTGCCTGCTGGAAAAGTCACATCTGTGTCCCTGGGACCCCCTCAAGGGCATGTCCAACAAGCCCCTATGTCCTTGGGGCCGGGACCACTTAGAAGGTGTGCAAATGTGGACCTGCCCACAGGCTAAAAGGCACTAGCTGAAGCTGGTGACAACGTGGGATCCAGTGGGGCCATGTCAGGTAAACCCAGCCCAAGTGTAAAACAGCCAGTGCTCTGCTGCCATCCAAGGTGGGGAGACCAAGGCCAAACCCAGCCAGAGCAGCTTGTGCCAGGCCTGCAGGCGACTCGCGCTCCTTCAGTAAAGAAGAAAAGTGCAAACAGCAAAGAGGTGTGGTGGAGGTTGAGAATGAACAGAATAAAGCCAAATGAACCGGTTATGGAGCTGGCGTCCATGAATGTACTTAAACCTTCTGAAACAACAAGGTTTATATGGATTCGACACCTAGAACCACTTCTGCTTTTGTGTTGGCACAGCCCTCATGCTTCCCTGTCAAACACGCTTCGTGGGGAAAATGCACTTTCTAAATGCCAGGTGTTTAGTATCCTCAAGGTAATGCTGCCTTCTCCTGCACGGTCCTTCCCACCCCATCCCCGATGACTTGCCCCCTTCCCCTTAGTGAGGTCCAAATTCAGCTAAAATATCAAAGTGAACATGATTAACTTTCCCCAGAAGTTAATAATTAATCTCTTCCGTCAATTAGGGCTTATGGTATAGTGTATTTTGATCTTCCTGATACACATAAGAGCACTGAAAATGCTGTTTGGAGACAGAGTGAGCGAGGACAGTCTGTGGAGCTGATCAGTGTCCATGAAGTAAGCTGTCTGCTACTGAGACTCTTCACTGAGTTTAGAAACGAAAGCATACCGTAATTTATTTATTTATTTATTTATTTATTTATTTATTTATTTATTTTTTGAGATGGAGTTTTGCTCTTGTCACCCGGGGCTGGAGTGTAATGGCACAATCTTGAATCTCGGCTCACTGCAACCTCCACCTCCCAGGTTCAAGTGATTCTCCTGCCTCAGCCTTCTGAGTAGCTGGGATTACAGGCATGTGCCACCACACCGGGCTAATTTTGTATTTTTAGTAGAGACGGGGTTTCTCCATGTTGGTCAGGCTGGTCTCGAACTCCCGACCTCAGGTGATCCACCCACTTCGGCCTCCCGAAGTGCTGGGATTACAGGCGTGAGTCACCGCACCTGGACTGTTGTCACAAATTTTTTTATTGTTAAATGTGGTGGAAATATAGAAATCAGCATAAAACAAATATAAAGCTTACTGAATTATTATAAGGCAACTCCGTAGAGGACCAGATGTGAGTCTGGGCGCAGTGGTTCACGCCTGTAATCCCAGCACTTTGGGAGGCCGAGGTGGGTGGATCACGAGGTCAGGAGTTCAAGACCAGCCTGGCCAAGGTGGTGAAACCCTATGTCTACTAAAAACACAAAAAATTACCGGATGTGGTGGCACGTGCCTGTAATCCCAGCTACTTGGGGGACTGAGGCAGATAATTGCTTGAACCCAGGAGGCGGAGGTTGCAGTGAGCTGAGATCGCACCACTGCACTCCAGCCTGGGCGACAGAGCGAGACTCCTTCTCGAACAAACAAACAAAAACAGAAGACCAGATGTGAGAGGAGGTAGAACCTTGCCAACCCTCACACCAAGCCCTCCATGGGCCTGTCCCCAAAACAATCCCTCCTCTCCCCAGTAAGAGTCTGACATGGATGGTGGTTACTTCCTTGGTTTTTTGTTTTGTTTTGTTTGTTCATTGAGATGGTCTCTCTCTGTTGCCCAGGAGTGCAGTGGCACAATCACGGGCTCAATGCAACCTCGACCTCTCAGGCTTAAGCAGTGCTCCCACCTCAGCCTCCAGAGTTACTGGGACCACAGGCGTGCGCCACAACGCCCAGCTAATTTTGGAGGGTTTATTTTGGCCATCTTGTGTGGAAAGATTTTTTTCCCCCTGTGGTAAGGGGTCTGGCCATGTGGCCCAGCCTGGTCTTGAACTCCTGGGTTCAAACAATCCTCCTGCCTCTGCCTCTCAGAGTGCTGGGATTATAGGTGTAAGCCACCATGCCTATCCCCTTGTTTTTCTTTATATGGTTTTACAATCCAGGCTTGACTCTCTTTGCACCATAGTTTACTTTCTGCCTGCTTTTCTTTTGCCTGCTTTGTTTTCCATGTCTCTTAGGTCACTTTAATTAAATTAATTAATTAATTTGTTTGTTTATTTTTTATTTTTATTTATTTATTTATTTTGCCATGGAGTCTCGCTCTGTCACCCAGGCTGGAGTATAGTGGTGTGTTCTTAGCTCACTGCAACCTCCGCCTCCTGGGTTCAAGCGATTATCCTGCCTCAGCCTCCCAAGTAGCTGGGATTACACGTGCGCACCACCATTGCCTGGCTAATTCTTTGTGTTTTTAGTAGAGACGGGATTTCACCATGCTGGCCAGGCTGGTCTCAAACTTCTGACCTCGTGATTCACCTGCCTCAGCCTCCCAAAGTGCTGGGATTACAGGTGTAAGCCACCGCGACTGGCCAATTTAAATTTAAATTTTATTTTATTTTATTTTGAGATGGAGTTTGACTCTGTCACGCAAGCTGGAGTGCAATGGCACAATCTCAGCTCACTGCAACCTCTGTCCCCTGGGTTCAAGCAATTCTCCTGCCTCAGCCTCCTGAGTAGCTGGTATTACAGGCGCACGCCACCACACCTGGCTAATTTTTGTATTTTTAGTAGAGACGGGTTTCATCATGTTGGCCAGGCTGGTCTCGAACTCCTGACCTCAAGTGATCCACCTGCTTCAGCCACCCAAAGTGCTGGGATTACAGGCGTGAGCCACCGTGCCCAGCTGGTCACTTTTAATCTTTAGGTTCCCACTTCATCTTTATCACCCCCCTTTACAGTTTATTTACTGAAGAAACCAGATCATTCGTTCTGGAGACTTTCCTGCAGTCAGGATTTTGCTGATTGTGTTCTCAGTGTAGTCTATCTCATGGGTTCCTTGTCCTTTGTATTCCCCGCAAACTCATATCCAGAGGCGCAAGCAGATAAAATTTTGCTTTTTCGGGAGGGAAGATGACTTCACAGGGGCTGGTGTGTTCTTCAACACATGACGTGTCTGATTGTCTCATATTGTGAGCTCTGCGCTTGAATTCTAAAGTTGTGAGGAAATGGTAACAGCAAGATTTCAATGTTTCATTCCTTGCTTATTTACTTTCTGGAATACTTCTAGAAAGTGAAATTTCTCATCATCTCTTTGGTTACCCTGTGGTAAGGTTTGTATAGGAAAGGAAGGATAAATGCCCGAGTCTCCATTTATTTATTTATTTATTTATTTATTTATTTATTTATTTATTTATTTATTTTCAGACGGAGTCTTGCTCTATCGCCCAGGTTGGAGTGCAATGGCACAAACTCTGCTCACTGCAACCTCCACTTCCTGGGTTTAAGGGATTCTCCTGCCTTAGCCTCCTGAGTAGCTGGGACTACAGGCCTGTGCCACCACGCCCAGTTAATTTTTTTGTATTTTTTAGTAGAGATGAGGTTTCACCATGTTAGCCAGGCTGGTCTTGAACTCCTGACCTCAGGATCTGCCTACCCTCTCCCCTTATTTAGCTGGTGCAAAATAGTTGATTCCTTAACATCTTCCAAAGGCACCAATTGGTGTTTGTTTGCTTGTTTTTGTATTATTATGAACTCTTAGTATTAAACATATTTCATATGTCTGGGTCCGTTGCTGTTTTTATTCTTATTGATGTTCAAAGTGTCCCCTCTTTGGCCATTGGGACCTTCTTTAAGTCAGCTCTGGGTCCTTTTGACCCAATTCTTGTCATCTTTGATTTTTTGTTTACTTTCTGGTATGAGGTTGCAGATTCAACTTGCACTTTTCCTGCCCACACATGCAATCAGCCGTTTCTTTAAGACATCCTAATAGCTTTTTGTGAAAAGTGATCCTCCAGGGAGATGTTCATTTCTACCTGGTCGTTGTTTCTGGGGCTTTTGGTAGGACAAAGTCAGGACTTTTTGAAAGAGAGAAAACACCCAGCGTGTTCATATTGATATTCCCAATTCTAATGTAGGACCACAGAGTCCTGACTTATTTGAGCTGGGATCTGTATTTTCTTTTTCACACTGAGAATTGTTCTCACATCACTTTTTTTTTTAAAAAACTCTGTCTCCTTAATCAAATGAAGGTAACAGGTATAACTTTCCCATTAGAGTTCAGTGAATTGGCCCTTAATGGAATTTTTGTCAACTTGCAGCTCACAAGCAACAGAATAGCTAATTTGAGGGAGAAAAAAGGAAATTATTTTAAAATTGTTAGGAGGTTCACAGAATGCCTGGGAGGGCCAGAGAGCTGAGAGAGAAGGAAGCAGAGCCAGAAACAGCCCCAGTCACACCACAAGGCTGCAGGACACCCCCACTGCTCCCACCCAAGCAGATACCGTCAGAGCTCATCCCCTGAACCCAGACGCACTCACCATTGCCACAGCCGCTGCTGCCCCAGGAGCAGGACGCTTCTACCTCCATCCCAACAGAAAGTGGGCTCACTGCAGTGCCTGCGTCCTTTGTTGCCTCTTGAGTAAGTCTCTTGTGAGTGCATCTCATTAGATCCTAAGTTACATGTCTGTGCCCTACCTACAAGGGAGATGAAGAGGAGAGTTCTGGCTTCTGCCTGAGGTATGCAGGACTCAAAACATGGAAAGTCTCCAAATCTAAGAGAGCTGTTCAAAAGACACTGGAGTGTCCCTAAACTGAGTGTCCCTAAATGCAGATGCACGGAAATGTGAGTCGAGTCTGGGAGTGCGTCCTCAGAGCTTTTCTGAACACGCATTTCACCGTGGGTCACTTGTTTGATGCTCTGTTTCTCTGACTTCCTCTGCCCTGTCCACATCATCAGCACATCCGAGTTCATCCCTCCTTCCATCTAATATGTGTAGTTCTGCCCCGGCCTGCTCCCTGGCCCAGGGTGCCGCGTATACACAGGGTTTCATTAACATCAAAGTCCACTGATTCACTTGTTTACATTGTGAGTTCAGTCATCAGCTGAAAACATTTGCCACCTAAGAAGTCATTCCCCAAAAAGTTTCAATTACTAAGACCATGGATTTACACTTACTATTAATAGTGATATTCTTCACTCTAAATGTATGTTGGGTCTTGAGGTATTAACTAACATTATGAGGCCAATGTGATTAATGAGACTTAAAATTTAAATGCCCAGTCCATGAAGACAAGCTACTACAATCTCTTCAGTGCTTAAAGTCATGCAATACTCGATTTAGTAATTTACAAAGTTTCATTAAGAAATGATAAATGCACAGCTTGAGATTTCTTCATTAAATGCTAAAGGCAAAAAGCTATAAACCATGGTGGGATCACTTTTTCTTGCCACAGTAACAGTGGCTGAAATAATACACAGAAGGCCAGGCATAGTGGCTCACGCCTGTAATCTCAGCACTTTGGGAGGCCGAGGTGGGCAGATCACGAGGTCAGGAGTTCGAGACCAGCCTGGCCAATATGGTGAAACCCCGTCTCCACTAAAAATACAAAAATTAGCCGGGCGTGATGGCGGGTGCCTGCAGTCCCAGCTACATGGGAGGCTGAGGCAGAATTGCTTGAACCGGGAAGGCAGGCGTTGCAGTGAGCCAAGATCGCACCACTGTACTCCAGCCTGGGTGACAGAGTGAGACTCCATCTCAAAACAAACAAACAAACAAAAAACACAGAAAAGGATATGGTAACACTATAATCCATTCTTCTGTCAGTAAATACTGTTAGAAGATACACAGATTTGAAGAAACAGGTAGAAAACAACCTTTAGAGTATGAGAGGTTTGGATGAAAGCACAGATGTTTCTAATGTAGCTCTGCTTATAGTGTAATATATGCAGATTTTTCTGGTCACGACATACAAATATTATTTTTTTCTTGCCGGGCGCAATGGCTTACGCCTCTAGTCCCAGTACTTTAATACGCTGAGGCAAGTGGATCACTTGAGGTCAGAAGTTTGAGACCAGCCTGGCCAACATGACGAAACCCCGTCTCTACCAAAAATACAAAAATTAGCCAGGTGTGATGGTGCGCGCCTGTAGTCTCAGCCACGTGGGAAGCTGAGGCAGGAGAATCTCTCGAACCCAGGAGGTGGAGGCTGCGGTGAGCCAACATTGTGCCACTGCACTCCAGCCTGGGCGACAGATCGAACTCCGTCTCACACACACACACACACACACACACACCCCAAAAAACAAAACTAAAAGCAGCTTGATTGATGTATAATTGCACGTATTGAAAGAGTCCAATCTGGTAAGTTTTGACACATATCTACACCTGTGAAATTATCACCACCATCAAGAGCTCTTTCAGTTTTGATAGCCATTAAATAGAGTATTGTAACAAACTGACCTTCGAACCAGATTTTCTAATTGCTTTATTTCAAAGTACTAAAACACGATTACAAAAATAAGATACGGGAGAGCATAACTCCCATCCCTTAAGTTCAGGTTGCAAATGGTGCAGTGTGACAGTGCGGGGAGGCGAAGATTAACTTTAGACAACCTGACAAGCACCACCTCAGCCAGGGGTCAAGGTCAACATCAACAGCAGTAAGTCATGTTGACGGTGTGTACCGTTGATGGAACAGGAGGACAGCTCACCTCTGTGGTCTTCCTCCTAATTACACATAACCCACGCATTACCATGAGAAAAACCGACAAAACCCCATAGTGGGACATCCTACAAAACACCTGACCAACAGCTCCTCAAAACTGTCAAGATCATCAAAACAAGGAAAGTCTGAGAAACCTTCACTGTCCAGAGGAGCCTAAATACAATGTCATTTCTTGGGAGAAGATAGAAGACAGCGTCGGGCACAGTGGTTCACACCTGTAATCCCAGCACTTTGGGAGGCTGAGGCGGGCGGATCACCTGAGGTCGGGAGTTCGAGACCAGCCTGACCAACATGGAGAAACCCCATCTCTACTAAAAACACAAAATTAGCCAGGCGTGGTGGTGCATGCCTATAATCCCAGCTACTCAGGAGGCTGAGGCAGGAGAATCGCTTGAACCCGGGAGGCAGAGGTTGTGGTGAGCCAAGATCGCACCATTGCACTCCAGCCTGGGCAACAAGAGCTAAACTCCGTCTCAAGAAAAAAAAAGAAGACAGTAGGTAAACAATAAGAAAATCTGAATCAACAATATGGACTTCCGTTAGGAGAGAGGAAGGAGAGAATGAAAGCAATTACTTTGCACTAAAACTAGCAATATTTGACTGGACCCAAAAGGCTTTGTACTGTTATTAAATAAAATTTGGAAAAAGTATTTCATCTTTTTTATGCCTTCCAAGTTTCTATTTATAATACATGCAGATAATTTTTAGAATAACTATACATAGTTTAAAATGACTGTATATATAGCACACACTAAATGTTTTATTGATGGAGGGTACTGCACTAATCAGAAAGAGGCAGTGACTTCAAAATTTTAAGTTCAGCCAATCTGGGCATGGTGGCTCACGCCTTAATCCCAGCACTTTGGAAAGCTGAGGTGGGTGGATCACTTGAGGTCAGCAGTTCCAGACCAGCCCGGCCAACATGGTGAAACCTTGTCTCTATTAAAAAATACAAAATTGGCCGGGTGTGCTGGTGCACGCCTATAATCCCAGCTACTCTGGAGGCTGAGGCACGAGAATCACTTGAACCTGGGAGACTGAGGTTGCAGTGAGCCGTCACTGCACTCCAGCTTGGGCGACAGAGCAAGATTCCATCACGGAAAAAAAAAAAAAAAAAAAAAAATTCAATCAGATCTGAGTTATCTTGTATCTTGACCACAGATCTCTGACAGATTCCTCAAGAATGTCATGCCCCTGGCTGGGTGCCGTGGCTCACACCTGTAATCCCAGTACTTTGGGACACCGAGGCGGGCAGATCACAAGGTCAGGAGATCGAGACCATCCTGGCTAACGCGGTTAAACTCCATCTCTACTAAAAATACAAAAAATTAGCTGGGCGTCGTGGCATGTGCTTGTAGTCCCAGCTACTCAGGAGGCTGAGGCAGGAGAATCGCTTGAACCTGGGAGGTGGAGGTTGCAGTGAGCCTAGACTGTGCCACTGCACTCCAGCCTGGGCGAAAGAGTGAGACTCCGTCTCAAAAAAAAAAAAAAAAAAAAAAAGGCATGCCCCATCCACTTCAAGATTCTGCGGGTTGTGGGGGCGGGGGAGGAGGCAAACTCATGTCTCCTGTCACATTCTCTGGGTATCTGGGCTGCTCCACAGTGGAAACGCACTAACCAAGTCCGTGGTTGTTACTGCCTGTCAAACGTGTGTACCCACAGGGACAGAACAGACACGACTTCCCCGTATTTCACAGGCGGTAACAGGCAAGATACCAGCTGACACTTGTCTCCTTGTCTTATAAGGACCACTTTACCCTTTGCCTTAGAGTCCGTTGTACATAACCGTGGCCTTTGGCTCTGTCCCTAACAGCATGTGAACTTGTGGCCATGTTTCAGCTGTGAAATAATCAGGAGTCATAAGGTCCCTTCCAGTTCCCTGTATCCATTCTATGTCCATGACTTCAAAGTACCACAAGACAGCATGTTCCTTTTTTAAATACTTTCTCGCCTGCTTCTATGAGAGTGGACCCTTGGGCCTCTCCAAAACATTACATCCTCATCTGTACCTCCTAATGAGCTTTGTCAGTTGTCACAGCAACAGAAACCAGAGATCGGGGCATCTGATGTCCTGGCTCAAACCTCAGCTGCCGGGCTCTGATTTGCAACTGAAAGCAGACAGGTAGGTAGAAGGACCTTCGCACCCGTCGCTGTCAGCACCTGAGGCTGGCCGCAAGGTGGGCAGGGCCACATTCCCCAGAGGTCAAGGCTGAGTCACCAAGGCAGAAACCAGGAGATGAGCTTCTCTCAGTTCCCGGGAGGTGGGTGAGCCACCAGGGAGCAGAGTGGAGCCAGCCTAGGGTGAGGCTGCCTGGCAGCCCTGCCTCTCATTCATTTCCACGTCATCTCTCAGGCCTCCCCAGTTCTCAGCTAACCCTGTCTCTGCAATGACCCCATTTGGGTAATGAACGTGCAAATAGAAACCACTGCAGTTTCACCAGCCCCAAACTCCTCTCTATCCCATCAGCAACAGGAAAGTGGGTAACAGGTAAGAGAGCTGAGCAGCTGGATGGGTACCGCCCCCGCCTCCCCCAGGACTGAAGTACATTGAATTAAGGAGAACTCCCACCGAGCCGGGTTTGCATCTCTGCTCCACCCCTTACTGCTCCGTGGAAGACCTCAGCATCTTTTCTGGAAGAGGGGAATGCATCAAAAGGTTAAGACTAAATGGAGCTGGACGGGGTGGCTCACGCCTGTAATCCCAGCACTTTGGGAGGCCAAGGCGAGTGGATCAGGAGGTCACAAATTCGAGACCAGCCTGGCCAACATGGCGAAACCCTGTCTCTACTAAAAATACAAAAAAATTAGCCGGGCGCGGTGGTGCACACCTGTAGTCCCAGCTACTCTGGAGGCTGAGACAGAACTGCTTGAACCTGGTAGGCAGAGGTTGCAGTGAGCTGAGATCGTGCCCCTGCACTCCAGCCTGGGCAACAGACTGTCTCAAAAAAAAAAAAAAAAAAAAAAGACAAAAACGCGGCCCTGACTTGGAGGCAGCTAGCACATGGCAGGTACTAAGCTCAATGAAGCTGGTCTGTTAGCTTTGAAATCAGAATGACCCTGAGATCAGTTTCCAGCTGATACTGCAGAGGGTCGGGTGATAACGCTCTTCAGAGCACTCCAGCAGAAACTGGTTTTGAAAAACAAAAAAGTTCCCTCTTCTTCAGGGCTTTCCTGGCAGCAACTTCAGTGACCAATGCAGGCAGAAGGGAGAGGCTGATGGGGAAGTGGCAACCACTATAAAGACCCAGCCTATTCACCTGGCTCACAAGATGCTTCCTGGCTCATAAAACACTCCCTACTGTAATCCCAGCACTTTGGGAGGCCGAGGCGGGTGGATCACGAGGTCAGGAGATCAAGACCATCCTGGCTAACATGGTGAAACCCCGTCTCTACTAAAAATACAAAAAACTAGCCGGGCGTGGTGGCGGGCGCCTGTAGTCTCAGCTACTCGGGAGGCTGAGGCAGGAGAATGGCGTGAACCCAGGAGGCGGAGCTTGCAGTGAGCCGAGATCACGCCACTGCACTCCAGCCTGGGAGACACAGCGAGACCCCGTCTCAAAAAAAAAAAAAACAAACAAAAAAACACTCCCTAGTCCGGTATCCCAGGGAAGATTCGTCACGTATGTACACACATGTACATCTACACACAAGTATATATGACATTACCTTGATAATTACTCCATATATTTAAACTGGCATTAAACTAGGGTAGGGACTGAGATTTACCCCTGAATTGACCCTCTTCCCTGTAGCTGGGCATTAAAAAAATCTTAGCTCAGTAGATAAAACTGGCCCCAGGCAGACAGCCCTCTAAGCAGTTGTCAAGGCAACAAACCGAACACCCCCATCAATGAGGGGATAGGGCCTCCCCGTGTCAGGTTATTTAAGCAAATGGAAGCTACAAGCATTTCTCTGAAAATTCAGCCACAGGCCCTACTCGTTTCCAGTAGCATTAAGAAGTCTCATATTAACAAGTATCAGTAGCCTGAACTTTGCCAGACAAATGCTCTATGCAGACATTCCCTCTACTTTGTTTTCTAAATGCAAAATGGCATTGGAACCCGAGTCAAGGCTTGACAGACATATTTCTGTCTGCGAGGCACAGCTGGGGTCCTTCGTGGAAGGCAGGTCTCACCCTCCCGGAGGCAGGGGGCAGAAGCATCACACAGATCAATGCCGTGGTCAATGAAACAAGCAGTCTCGGTGGAAGTTAAAGGATTTATTGATGTGTTTAAACTGTGTACATTCTCCACAGATCATATTAAGGAGTTTGCAGGTGAAGTTTAATCTGTGCATAGTGGGTAGAGACATGAATAGGGTCAAAGAGGAGGAAAAAGGAAAAGTCACAGAAAAATAAAAATACACCACAGGTTACCAGAACCTTCAGATTTAAAAGAAAAAGCAAAAGCAGAAGCTGTGGGCATCAACACCAACTGTACAAGCATTACACAGACTCGTGAAGAAAACACAATTGTTCAAAGCGCTCCACAGTGTCCACAGACTCAGTTTCAGGGACAGCCTGGACTACTTTCCTTTCACACAAACAAACCTCCCTGTGTTCTCTCCTGGGCCAGAGGCCGCCTCCTTGGTGTGGTCTTCTCTGAGTGAACGTCACAGGGTCGGTGACAGGAGGGGTGGAGGTGAGGGGACAAAGTGGAGGCCGAGGGTCAGTGCCTTTGGAGAAAGTCCAGAGAGGAAGGGCCTGCACATCTGGACAGTTGGAAGGGGAAGTGAACAGTAAAAAGCTACGGTAGGTAAACAACAGACAGCGAAGAATGTCAAATACAAGCTGCAGGCTAATCTCTGTGGAAGCACTGGATTCTGAAGGAAAGCAGCAGTGGACACCCTCATCTGTACACACCAAGCTCTCTAGAAGATGCTGGAATGAAATATCTTTAATGTCCTTGGTGACGGGACTTTGGACACAAAGGTATCCAGCCGTGGAAACACTGGACTTCAAGAAACTGGTCCTTTCACATCATTTTGCAAGGGTATCCTACGTGCTTCAGTGGCCATTACAGTTCCCTATTCCACCCCATTTCTCAGCAACTTCCTGAAAGCTCATTTAAAAAGGGAATACTGCCTTTTTTTTCCTTTAAATAAAAGCCAGGAGAGTGAATGAGCCTGAAGAGTTGACTTACACAACGTAACTGGAACGACAGCCTGCATATAAGTCTATTATTGAAAATCGACATTTCCCGTTTATTATACATTGACAGCATGTGTCAGACAATACAATCGAAGTGGGGTTTCTGATTAATTTAAAAAAGAAAACTACATCAAATATCTGCAATAGATCATTTTTTTCTTTTAAGGTTTATATATCATATATTGTTATATTAACATTTTCACCCATTTAAAAGAATGGAAATTGCAGTTCTACAGTAGTACTTTATATAGTCCTACAGTCCAGGAGGTCAGGATGTCAGACGCAGCCCCTGGCAGCAGCCGCTGGTCGGCAGTCGATCGGAATCGTGGGATCTTCTGGCCTGCCTGCACCCCTCCACCAGGGCTGCCGTGCTCCGTGCCACCTAAATCTGCATCTGCTCCAGGTATTTGTAGGTAGGGTTCTCATAGCCATGGTTCTGCATCTTGTTCAGGTGACGCTCTTCTGGGGTGAGCATTGGATCAACCTGGAAGAACAAAACCTGAGGGTCATTGTGGTGTCTGGGAAGAGACCTGCACAGGGCGTTGGGAGACCTGAGCCATTTGCTGCACGATCCCCTGAGGACCAAATGCAGCCAGCAGCCCGTTCCCACAGGACAGGCCACATGAGAACTGGTGGTAAAACACAGGAGAAAGAAAATAAGGGGATCAAAGAGGCAATGCTTTAGAAACGAGAGCCCTGAAAGCTTAGCCCTCACAGAAGATGCCAGTCAACTGGATGTCCTAGCACCATGGTAACAAGCAAGGCTCCGCGCCACTGCTTACTACCTGGGCCAGCCAAGGCAAGCCACTCAGCAGTAGGCTAGCACGCAGACAGTGGGACCAGGGGATCTCTGGTCTTTTTCAACTCTGAAATTCTACAGCTAGGCCAGTCTCCAGCAAGAGATAAAACCAAATAACTGGCCAGGTACAGTAGCTCATGCTTGTAATCCCAGCAGTTTGGGAGGCTGAGGCAGGTGGATCACTTGAAGTCAGCAGTCTGAGACCACCCCAGTCAATATGGGGAAATCCTATCTCTACTAAAAATACAAAAACTAGCTGGGCATGGTGGCGTGCACCTGTAGTCTCAGCTAGGCAGAAGGCTGAGGCACAAGAATCACTTGAACCCGGGAGACAGAGGCTGCAGTGCGCTGAGATCACACCAGTGCACTCCAGCCTGGGCAACAGAGCGAGACTCTTTGTCTCCAAAAAACCAAAACCAAAAACAAACAAAAAACCACAAATAACTAAGACCAGAATCTGCACTAATTTCCCAGGGCTCACTAAGGCCCTTACTGTATTTATATTTAAGGATCAAGGGACTCTGGACATTCCCACTCTTCACTAAGGAATGAGCGGCAGGAGAAGTTCAGTAACCAGCAGAGGACAGAACGGAAACAGCCGGCTTCAGCACTTTGTAAACTTCCTGTTGCTCCCTCCTCCCATTTAAAAAAACACATACCTGGAAAAAGGAACACTAAGGAAATAATCTGAGAAAAGAGTTTTCACCCTCTGTAGCATAAAATGTTCACACGACTTTCTGACATTCATAGCCAAAGCCCAAACTAATGTTGAAATTTGGCAACAGTCCCTTGTGGCAGGGGCTGATTTCCAAACACATGAGCGAGGAATCCAGTGAGTAACTGAACTGATGACAGCAGCATGTCCAGTACTCGAGGAGTAAAGATGCTTATTAATTCCACAGGTTCCCACCCCCACCCAGCCCACAGTGCAGAGCAGGCCCTCAGCAGCCCAGCTCCTCACCTCCACAATCCCGTGGCTTATGGTGCCATACTGCCTCTTCCTCAGCATCACCAGGCTGATGACGATGACTGTGGCAATGGCCACTGCGATGACCAGCAGGCCAATGAGGGCACTACTACTCAGACTGAAGTCCTCCCGCAGTGGGCCCACGGATTCCTACGTAACAAAGCAGATGTGGAACAAAGTCTCAGTGACCATCTGGAAGCCGTGAGTCAAGTAACACACTGAGGGCCACGCTCCTGGAAGGGTGAGTCCCTAAAACCCAAAGTAGCACCAAGATCCTGCTTTGCAGGGAACCACCCGTATGTGGAGAACGCCCACTCTTCCCAATCTCCATGGAGATTTTAATTTTAGCTTTCTTATCCAAAAGTATGGGAAACTGGGGATGAGGGACCCTTATTAGCTCAGGCATCTCTCCTGCTTTCTACTTGAACTGAGAAGGTCCAGAGGAGAAACACCTAAGACTGACAGGAAACCTTAGGTTTTGGAGCTAAGCACGTACCCGCTCTTCCTCAAGGCCTCCAACTCTCTCGGCATTGAAAATCATTTCCTTAACATCCAGAGTCTCGTCAATGACCTGAAACAGTCATGAGAATGTCGGCAGTGAGCAACTGGGTGAACGGGGAGTTTGGTATTTGCTACCTCCTTCCTCTGCTACCTGCTGCTTGATGGAAGGAAGCAGGTACCTGTGGGACCCCCATTAACCAACCAGTTCTGTCACAGCCTTCCAAATCCACTCCCCAAACCCCTAATGAAGGGGCAGGTATGGAGGGAAGACTATATTATGGCAGCTGGTCCTATATGCGTTTTCCTTCAAGTAACCGTGTGGAGATGTATTTCAGAACAGATTGCCAAAAAGCCACAATTAGGCTGGGCGTGGTGGCTCACGCCTGTAACCCCAGCACTTTGGGAGGCTGAGGCGGGCGGATCACGAGGTCAGGAGATCGAGACCATCCTGGCTAACATGGTGAAACCCTGTCTCTACTAAAAAATACAAAAAATTAGCTGGGTGTGGTGGCGGGCGCCTGTAGTCCCAGCTACTTGGGAGGCTGAGGCAGGAGAACGGCGTGGACCCAGAAGGCAGAGCTGCAATGAGCCGAGATCGCGCCACTGCACTCCAGCCTGGGTGACAGAGCAAGACGCCCATCTCAAAAAAAAAAAAAAAAAAAACAATGCCACATTTAACTATCAAACTCAGTTGAGGATAATCCAGAACTATAAATGATAGAAAATACTAGGTGAATAAAAGGGGGTATAAACCTAAGGCAGTGTAAGAACAAAACCCAACACTAATCCAAGTATTAACTCTACTCACTTGAAAATGGCCTCTAACAGGTTATTTTTATCTTTAGTTGTAAATATATTTTCCTACTCTATACAAGAGATGAGCTACTGCTGAAAAGGGCTCTTTAATCCTTTTCATACCCAGATGCTAAACACCACAGCCAGTCTGTGGGAGTCGCCGAAGCCCTCCAACCTTCTACTGTGTGGAAAATGAACACAGACGTGCGCCTGGAAGCATCTGACATCAGGTCACTCACTCTAATGAGTCTCAAAAGTAAAGCATGTTGGGCAGAAGAAAGAACAGGCTCACCATGTTTTCATCCACTTTATTCTTACTGTTAATCACCTTCTCTTCGGCACCGATCAGTCCCCCATCCTGCTCTCCCACTCCAGATCCTGTGTGGAGAGAGATCACGGCTGAGTTCCCAAGGACGGCCCATCTCACACCCATTGCACAGAAGCAACAAACTCCCTCCTGAGGGCCAGTGAGCCCCTCCCACACACCTCCCCCCACAACTCATCTGCCACCGCGTTCACATGTCTGAGGGTGCCCTGTGCTCTCTAAAGATGAATGAGACAGGCATTTGCAGAGACTGATGGGTTTAATGGAGGAGGACGGAGTGCTTACTTGTCTCCAACTTGGGAAAATGGAATGCAAGCCTTCAGAGAAAATGTTTATTGTAAGATACATAGAAGTGGAGCCCAGAGGCATCCTAGCATGGGAAACACACACCACCATTATAGGAGAAATTACTGAGTACCTACTACCCACACCCGGCTGCCACAGCACCCATCCTCACAATAACCTGCACGTTTGCCTTGGACAACTTAGTAGGTGAACCCACAGGGAATTCATTCTGCCTCAAATACCCTCCCCAACCTAAACTCTTATTTTTCCTTAGAGTTTCAGTTGGTCCTGGGGAGGTTCCCAGGTGATGGCATTTATAATCACAGTTTGTCATTATGGATTTCTTCTTGCATCTCCCATCACGCTGAATCCCTCTCAGGGCCGGGATCCTAGATGCTCATATCCTAAGTGGCTATTAGAAGATAAACAGGAAGGAAGCATTCCATCTATAGGGAGAATTCTAGTATCAGCATGGAAGGCCCCTTTCTCTAAACGGAGCCGCAAGAATAGCAACTCTCTTCTTGCCAAGGTCAGACACTGCCTGAGCAACATCACTCATGTGTGGCGCTCCGAAGGACAGTATCCAAATACACAGCACGACGATGCAGCACAGACCCAGGGAGGGAACGTGAGAGGCAGTCCTCTATTTTTAGTTCCAAAGCATGTGATTTCTAGCTATCGTAAGAATAACATACAGTTCAACATAAATGTCTGTGATATGAGCCTTTTATAACTAGATCAACCTGACAGCATACCTGGCATTCGAAGGTAACTACCTGCAAGTGAGATTTCAACATGAGGACACGCAAAGCACTGCTGTCCCTGGGCTCGTCAAAGGCAGATAACGGCCCAAGGCACAGCCACAGCAGAGCTTCTGCCTCACAACTAGACTCATTCTTAACACATAGCAATTTGTAACAGCTTCCCCAGTCGCTGAACTTGGAGGCTAGCTAACGCAATGCAGTAAAAAACAATGCAATTTGTCTAAAGCTTCAACTTTAAAGACGTCCACGACTTGATTCTAGTTAAATCAGAGCCAGCTTTTGTCTCAAAATGCCCATGAAATAGCAATACTGCACTATAACTATTTGAGAAAGAGGGATCTGGGAGGATATTGCCTCAGCAAGGATGCTCATGACCAAGCCCAATCAATTGTAATTCTGAGCTCCTTCCATGTTTCTCTCTTGCAGAATTTTAAAGGTCACACGGCAGGATTTTATTCAAAAAGCAATGTGGCACTAAGCCAACTAAAGGCCTACTGTCGCTGGACACAGTGGCTCATGCCTATAATCCCAGCATTTTGGGAGGCCAAGGTGGGAGGATCACTTGAGTCCAGGAGTTGGAGACCAACCTGGGCAACATGGCAAAACCCCATCTCTACTAAAAATACAAAAATAAACAAACAAAACAACTAGCTGAGGGTGGTGGCATGCACCTGTCACCCCACCTACTTGGGAGGCTGAGGTAGGAAGACTGCTTGAGCCCCAGAGGAGGAGGCTGCAGTGAGCCAAGACTGCACCACTGCACTCCAGCCTGGGCGAGAGGAAGACCCCATCTCAAAAAAAAAATTAAAAAAAAAAACCTACCGCCAGTCCAGACTGTTATAATACATTTTTGGTGGTATAGCCCCCATGTTTCTTTAAAAAAACACATAAACAAGTGACTTCAAAACACCAAAGTTAATGTTTAAATTGTCCCAACTCATAACAGTTAAGTATAAAGGCAAAAGCCCGTTAAACTTCTAGAAAACTCATCTTTGTCAGCACAGTCATCCCCAAGAATAGGGATATCCAAGTAGAATAAAATAAAGCATCTATGCGTAAGTCATTTTCAGAAGATTCAACTCACACTTTTGTGTTCTGAGAACAACCTGTGGCATGAAGCAGAACACCAGCTTCTTAGCCAGACAACACCATTTGGCCCATCCATAAGAAGTCTGCCAAAGCCAAGGGCGGGCTCATATGACACATTATGAACAAGAAATGTTGAAATGATTCACAGTGACTGGGCCGCCACCCACCTGGGGGATCCCGTGACACCAACAGCTTAGGTAATAAAATCACATGGGCTTGGAGGACAGAGAACTGGGTTCAAATCCTGGTTCCTCCACTTCTTAGAGCAAGTCATGTCATCTCAGAAACTTCAATTATGTAATATAGAAAATAGAGCTAAAACCACTACCCATCCTACAGGGACGTTCAGTGGACTCAGATCAAGTATGCAAAGCATTCCCCATAGTGCTTTATGGAGCGTGAACGGTTTTTGAAAACTGGAGACTCAGTACAGTGAGCTGGGCTGTCTCCACGTGTTTGATCCATCAGCCTCTGATGTTCTGAGGAAGGCTACAACTCAGGGGACATGAGACAGCTGGCACAGACAAAAGGCAAGGAGAGCCAAAAAGAAAAGACGTAAATGGGAATTGCAGAGAAAAAGAGGGAAAAGAGAAAGACTCTCCACCTTACTGTAAATAAGGCATATGTACACAGATACAGCGGTTCACAACCAACCTAAGTGGGAAATACTTCTAAAAATCTACCCAGATTAAAAGGGTCATGAAATCTATTTTGGCTGCTGTGCATTCTCTGACATCCCAGAGGGAAAGCTTGGCATGACCACGCGGTAACCAACGCCACGGAAACTGGCCTCAGAGTGCTGGAGTCAGGTCAGCTTGTTAGCAACATGGAGGCGGCGCTGCTCTGACTCCACTCACAGCCGCGCCGGAAGAAATGAGGTGGGGAAAGCCAGGTGATGGCATGAAACAGAACATGAAGCTTCAGACACACTGGGGAGTGGAGAGGAATGAAGGTCTTAAAGGGAACATCTTGGACAAACCAACCTTTTTTCATTGGGTGGTACAACTCCGGCTGAGTGTCTAGCAGAAAGGAAAACAATAAAAAACAAAATAAAACAGCACAAAAGGAGATTAAGAAAGAAAATGGCTTCTTTTAAAATTTCTATCTTAGAATTTCTCTATAAAGTGAACAAAAAGTATTCCTCCTTAAAAACACTATGCCTGAACTACCCCATAAACAAACCAGCAGTAGAAGCCACAGCAAATCACTGGAGAGTATCCTTGATAAGAGAGAAAAAAGTAGGTCTGTCTTGGGCCTTTTTAGGGAAACTTTGGGAGATGCCTGCACTATTTAGCTTAGCCCACATAAATATTTTTCTTAGAAAAAAGCAAAAATTGAAGTCAGTGTTGGTTGTGGTTTGCTGACAGGGAGGTAAGGTTCTAGTTCAGGTATATCCAAGCTGCCCCGACCCCCAATAAGCACATAAGAAGTTTTCTAAGCATGGCCACCCAACAAACCCACGGAGATCTGGGAATGGCACGGTGCTCTTCATCTATCTGCCACTTCCTCAGATCCCGTTTTATTTCTGAAGAGTCAACTGCTCTGCGATAACCAGAAGGCATTTCTGTTAAGGTCTGAAGGCTAACATGGATGTACCTCCATCCCCCCACTCCCAATTTGATGCCTTCCTGAGGCCTCTGTTCCAGTGCTATATCCCGTCAGGTCTGTGACTGCAGGACCAGACTGGCTTGGGTTCAACTCCTGACTCTCCCCTTACAAACTTAACCTCTTTACACCTCAGAATCCCCACTTGGGGACACTCGACTACCCACCTGCGAGGGTTACTGTGAGGATGGAGAGCATCCGCTGAGATGCTTAGCTAACGCAGGCATGTAACAAGGACTATGGCATAGCTGTGGGCCATTCTTAACATGACCCTATCAGCAGCAACAGCAACAAACAGAACTGACGAGGGGGACTACTCTCAGGGCACTGGGCTCAGCAACTTGTTTATTTCTGAAGCAGGCTCACAGCTTTTAGAGATCCTCTTAGACACTGAGAACCAGCAGGGGAATAGAGGGAAGAACGTCTGCCTAGGAGCCAGAGGAACAGCTTCTTACCCCACCGCATGTCAGAGATATGAGCCTGCACCAGCCCTGTCACCTCCTCAGCCTCCCCGGCACCCACCTCCCAAGACAGCTGCGCAAAGGTAACAGCCTAACAGGAAGGTGCTGTTTCAACTGCCGAGTGCCTCCCACACGTAAGAAGTGCACAAGTTGGAAGAAGTGGGGGTTTGAAGCCACCCATCTTGAAATAGGAGAATTAGTCTTAACTTCATGGTGACATTGACACCAATGATTTGAAAGCATCTAGCAGGGTCCTTGCACACAGTAGGTGTTCAATGAATCCGGTCTCCCTTCCCCTGACTCTCACAGGAACACCATCTCCCAACTCAATTTGGTTTTCAAAACACTGACTTTAATTCTCTCATTTTGTCCTCCCCCTGCTGCCCAGAAGTGGCACCGTCGCCCATACACACCTTCGTTCTCAGGTAAGGCTGGGAAGGGGTGGAAGGGGTGGAACGGAGGGATCTCCTCACTCTCCTCAGAGCTCACCCGGACGTCCACAGGGGTCTCTGAGATGGAGGCAGTGAACTGGTCCACGTCTGCACGCTGCTCCTGAAGGAGCTCATCTGATGAAGACAGGGCAGGGGACAGAGAGCAGGCTTCAGAAGGGCCTGGTGTCCAGGCACAGGATGCTCTAGAGCTCCAAGACCCACTGTGGCTCCCAGCTCCTGCCTGAAACACCTTCCCTGATGCTGTGGCACCACAGAGCCCCAGCACCAGGGACCCCAGGGCGTCATCCCACGCACCCCTGCCTCCACCTCCACACTCCAGTTAAGTGGTATCCACAACACCACAGATTTTGGGGGTTTTAAAAACGGTACATATTTAAGGTATACGATATAATGATTTGATATACATATACACCGTGAAATGATTTCCGCAGTCAAGCAAACACACGCATCACCTTCCAGAGTTACTTTTTTTAAAAATAAGAATACCCCAAATCTACTCTCGACAAATTTTTAGTATATAGTACAGTATTATATATATAACTACAGTCCTCACGCTGTCCATCCCATCTCTAGACGTATCCACCCCACGTAACTACAACTACCGCTTCACACCCTCTGACCTACTTCTCCCTGATGCCAGTTTTAAATACTGACCACATACCATGACTCCCAGGCCTGAATCCTGGACCTACTGACTGACCTCTGCCTCACCTAAATCCTACTTAGATCTCCACGTAACACCCAACAGAAATTTCTATCTTAACATGTATCAAGAGAGCTCCAGATTTCCTTCTCTACCTCAGTTGGCCATGGTACCACCATCCCCGAGCTGCCCACAGTGGAACCCTGAGTGCAATTCTTGATGCCGCTCCCCCAACCGCACACGCAGCCCTGGGCAAAGCCCCACACACTCCCCCCAGAACACATCCTAGAGACCGTCCCCAGCTGTCCCCGGGGCACTCCTTCTCCTACCCCATCACCCCTTCAGTGCATACTCCCAACAGTGCTCTCCTGGATTTCTATAATCGCTTCCTGGCTGGTTTCTAATTTTAATCGACTCTACACAAAGCAGCCAAGTGAGCTTTTAAAAATTCATAATCCAGATCTAGTCTTTCCCTAGCTGAAAATCCTCTAACGGCTTCCCATTATCCTAAAATAAAAACCAAACTCCTTGATTTTGCTGAAATTTCTTCCCGATCTGGTCCCTGCATACTTTGGCCGCATCCCCTTTGCTATGTTGTAGCCACACTGATCTACTTAAATGTGATGCTTGACTTCCACCTGGGGGCTTTGTAGCTGCCGCTCACTCTGCTACCAATGTGCTCTCCCACTGTGATCTTACCATTTGGATCTCAGGCCACCATCCCTAGAGCCAGCCGCCCCAACCGGCCGCTCTCTACCACTGTGCCCGAGTTTTAACTCTGCACAGCACTTATCACCACCTGACATTTATTTTCTTGTTTTACTGTCTGTTTTTCTCCTATTGTCACATGAACTCCAGCAGGTACTATCTGCTTGTGGACCATTTTACTCTGTGACACACAGCAGACACAATAAAACTTGTTGAATAAATGAAGAAGATAAAGACTGGGAGAGGAAAAGGAGGTGAGAATTATATAAAATCAGGTGCCTGGAATAATCAGAATTAAGGAGGAAAATGGTAACAGGAAATCTCCTAGTCTCTTGCAATTTCATACCCCAGATATTCTTCCGCTAATGGAGTGAAGGTCAGTGAAACCCAAGGCTCCGTGGCTCACAGCCAGTGCATCTGTCCTTGGTTCCTCCTTCACCTTGCCATGTATGCTCCAGTGGATTCTAGGCTTCTGAAGCCAGGGTGTGCTAATGCCCCACTTCACACGCCTTGCTTGCTCATATCTCTCTACTCTTGCCTAGCTTTCACTCCTGAGCCTCTGCAAGAAGTCCCACATGACCTTGACACAAACAGCTGGTACCCACCAATTTCCTCTTGAATTTCTTGGGCTACATAAGGTACTTTGTAGAGCAGAGAGAGGCTTTGGTTCCTTCTTTCTTCAATCACGTGGAGATGTGTCATCACCTGGAAGCAGAGTTAGGGTGGAGAGGTGTTGTGATTGAAAACAACTAGGCCAGGAGGGAACTTGCAGCTGGAACATCGACACAACTTCTGGAAAAACCACTTTACAAAGTACATTCTCTACAGAGTCTAGAGCAAAGCAACTGGTCAGGGGAAATGTATTACTCCTCACGCCGTATTTACTGACTGCTAAAGTATAAGAACATGCTCAGCCTGGGCGTGGTGGCTCACACCTGTAATTCTAGCACTTTGGGAGGGTGAGACAGGAGGATCACTTGAGCCAAGGAGTTTGAGACCAGCCTGGCCAACATGATGAAACCCTGCCTCTACCAAAAAATACAAAAATTAGCCAGGCATAGTACTGTGTGCCTGTAGTCACAGCTACTTGGGAGGCTAAGGCTGGAGGATCACTGGAGCCCAGGAGGTTTAGGCTACAGTGAGCTATGACTGTGCTACTGCACTCCAACCTAGGCAAC
This sequence comes from Macaca fascicularis, assembly GCF_037993035.2. NCBI lineage: Eukaryota > Metazoa > Chordata > Mammalia > Primates > Cercopithecidae > Macaca > Macaca fascicularis. Next base: position 128,580,669 of record NC_088388.1, on the reverse strand, counting down.
AGAGCAAGATCCTGTCTCAAAAAAAAAAAAAAAAAAAGTGTTCAAACTGTATAATTCCCCCAGCTGATGTGAGAATTTATCTAAAGAGAGTGCTCCAAGTTGAGACAATTTATTAAAAAATGGCCACTAGCTACTGGATTTTCATTCGAGGCACTTAATACTAATCATATTGAGTTTAAAAAAAAAAAAAAAAAGAGCCCTGATTTGTACAATGCTGAACGTTCAGTAAGGTTTTGCTGAGTGAAAGAAAAGAGTCAGTCGATTTCTACCACTGGTCAGATTAGATGGGATTAAAAAAGACTGAAATTACTGGCTGAAAAGTAGACTTGGTGACACAGGGAACCATTATGGATTTTGCTTAGTGAAGCAATTGCTTAAATGATTATTGTGGTAAAGAATTAGTTTATTCCTATTTAACTAAATTGTTATTTTTTTAAAAACTCATGCTGAGGAATAAATAAACCTGATTTTAAGGGAGTGATACAGGAAGACTCATCCACCACAGCTCACTGCCTTTTCCGAATGCAAAAGTTCTAAGGTTATTCATTTAAAAAAAAAAAAAAAAAGCCATTAGAAGTGGTCACTATTTTTACAGCTTTTCAGGATGGAAGTGAAAGGTGACTCGGGCTAGCATCCACCCCAATGACATGGCGAGGTGTGTTGCTGTAGCTCCCATAAGCTTAAAAAGCAAAGTCATCCCTGCCTGGTTAGACCTGCAATTACCAAGCTTTTCCTAAAGAGGGCGCTGGAAACCAATGGATTAATCACATGGGCTTGAAGCCATTAACATGAAGGGTCAACATGAGAAAAAAAGCTAAATGGAAAGATGCTTTTATTGTAGACTGACATCTCTCTGACCTTTTAAAGCAAGGATGAAAGCAATTTAATTTTGTATGTGCCATTCTGTCAATCAAGGAAAGCACAGGAGTGCCTTGAAGAAGAAATGCAAATGGAGCCAAAATGCAACACCCACAGGCTCAGCAAGCGTTGTCCTGCTACACCTCCCCAGAGGAACAGGGAGCCATGTGAGAGCAGATGGTTCATACACTCACAGAGGACAAGAACCACAGGGTGGGAGACTGGAAATTAGTGTCTCTACAGCAAACCACTGGCTATAGTATAGGGGTAAAAGCACCATCTCACTCATATACAGACAAGTAGATATGGCACAAGTTACAACAGGCTGAACATCTGCAAATTTTTCTAATGTTTAGATAACAGAATAGGGAACAAGGCAGAAGGTAAGCTTTGCCAGAATTACAGCTAAGAGCAGACAGTAAGTAGCAGACAGGAGAGCTGGGTTTTCTCCCCAAAGGTGTTTTAAGATGGGAGGGCTCTACTTCCCACATTACTTGGTGTGGAAGTTTGATCTCACTTGCAAGAATTCTCTATTTACTACACTGATCAAAATCTCTCCTTCCCTTCTACTCTCACACAAAACTGGCTAAAATACAACACAATAATTTAATTTTAAAATAGGAAGTCTGGAAAGTGATTAAGTCTTTTCAAAAATCAAGTAGACCCCAAAAGTCTAAGCCCTGTCAAGATGCATGCATTTTCCATCCAGGCCTCTTAGACTTTCTCTTCTGCTGCTGCATCCAGCGTGAAGCAAAGCCTTGAGCTCCAGGCCCACACCAGATGCCTCTTAGGGTCTCCAGCCCAGCCCCTTTCCACTTTCTTCCCACTCTTTAAAAGCCTGAGCTCTTTTATTCCCCAAAACAACCAGCTTCTGAAGTGAACTCTATATATCTAAGAACACCTGCTCTGGGCTTGCGGGGAGTGGCTCACGCCTGTAATCCTAGAACTTTGGGAGGCTGAGGTGGGCGGATTACCTGAGGCCAGGAGTTCAACACCAGCCTGGCCAATATGGTGAAACCCTGTCTCTACTGAAACCACAAAAATTAACCAGGTGTTACAGCGGGCGCCTGTAATCCCAGCTACTCGGGAGGCTGAAGCAAGAGAACTGTTTGAACCCGGGAGGCGGAGGTTGCAGTGAGCTGAGATGGCGCCACTGCAGTCCAGCCTGAGTGATAGAGTGGGACTCCGTCTCAAAAAACAAACAAAAAAACCCACAAAACACCTGCTCTTCCCTCTCTCTACGCCAGCGTGTGAGCTGCTCAAGGGCACTCAGGGGAGCCAGCCCGGCAGCACTGAATGCCAGTGTGGAATCTGGCACTCAGACAGACCCCAGCTCCACAAACAGAACAGCTCAGCTCCAACACCCCAAAGGCCTCTAGGCACGTTATCATCTTCGCACACGCAGCAACTGTGGGGAAGGAGGGTTTCTGGACTGACAGGCCAGCACCCGTGCAGTGAGTGAGCCCACGTACCCTGGCACTCACAATCGGCACAGTACTGTATTTACAATATGAGAGGAAATGAAATAAGATCAGCGTTGTTACCATAAGGCCCTCTAGGAAAACTAACAGGATGGGCTACGAGACTTCCTGTTTACACGGAAGCTAGCAGTCTGGTAGGCAAGTTCATTTTTATGAATACAAGAAAGTAAAACTCAAGTTAACATATGAACAACACCAATATTAGAAACAGGAACCAGAAACAAACCTCTATAGAAGAAAGTAAAGCCGGACAAAACCTAGGAATGTAAAAGTGTCTGTCTAAACAAAAACCATACTGCACAAAACAAGAGACTTAATTTTTAAGATCTGCTTGATAAATATACCTAGAAAAGGATCTTGAATATTGGTTCTGGCAATACTTAAATCAGAAATAAATGATATAAAAAAAATCGGAAATTGTTTAAGTACAAAGTAGTTAATATAAAAAAGTATAAAAAAAGATGTTTTGGCCGGGCGCGGTGGCTCACGCTTGTAATCCCAGCACTTTGGGAGGCCGAGGCGGGCGGATCACAAGGTCAGGAGATCGAGACCATGGTGAAACCCCGTCTCTACTAAAAATGGAAAAAATTAGCCGGGCGCGGTGGCGGGCGCCTGTAGTCCCAGCTACTCGGGAGGCTGAGGCAGGAGAATGGCGTGAACCCGGGAGGCGCAGCTTGCAGTGAGCCGAGATTGCGCCACTGCACTCCGGCCTGGGCGACAGAGTGAGACTCCGTCTCAAAAAAAAAAAAAAAGATGTTTTAAAAATAGTACCCTTGCAAAACCCAGCTCATGTACCCAATGTCTTTGGAAATCAAAAATCATTTTCTAAGGACTAATAACAAGTACAACTAGCAGTCCTGTTCAACCAGTAGTGCTGTTCAACCATTAGTCAAGGCATTATGTTCCCCACTGGAAATGCCCTCACGGCAACAATTTCTACTACATCTACTGTACCTGGGATTTCATCTGGGCCGCCTTTTCTGGGTCAACAGCCAACACATGCTGATAATGGCGGATGGTATGCAGGCGATCTTTGTTCTCAGCACGGACATAACGCCGTAAGGCCTGGAGAATGCGATGAGGCTGCAAGAGAGAACAGTTGTTTTAATATCCAGAGACTAGAGAATTGAAAATAGGCAGGAAAACAAAAGCTTAAAAATTCATTTAAGAATGTAAAGCTCAGCTAGGCACAAGAATGAAAGCTGTAAGCCGGGTTCAAACTCTGAAAGCTTTTTTAGCTTACCAAGTAACTAAAAAACTGTCTAGGTAAAATAGCAAAACTAAGTTCTGAAGTTATATCGGCTCCTTAACATACAGTATTTTCCAGAATCTCCAGCCCACTATTCTCTTCAGATCTGTCCTTTTTCCTGGCTCAGCCTCTGATGTCTGAATTACAAGCTAGGTAGTCTCCTGTGTCTCCCAAAGACAGAAGACTTTAACTGGCTTACTTAAGGATACAAATATCCTCCTAATTCTCTCCATCCCCCAAAGCAAGGCAGGTTAGTGTTAAAGGACAAAATCATTTGAGACCACTCACACAAGAGTTTCAGAAGAAATTACTTTACCCCTTTCTTCATAATCTTATTTACAATGTAACTTCTTCAAAAGTCTTCATGAAAAGCATGTTTCCATTCTTTGAAAGGAAGTTTAATAACTGGGTAATTACCAATCAATTTCCCGAGGTCATACTTTTCTAGTGCAAAACACTTTCACATCACAGGTGGTATACACAGGCATAAGTGATGTCATGCTTAGCTTATATACGCAGATATTAGAATGTAATACCTTTTCCTCCCTAATCGTCTTTTCTTAGCTTCAGCTTTGCCAGAACTTGTCATACAAATGTCACTTTTACTGACCTGAGTGTCATACACTGGTCCCCTACATACACCACCTCAGGACAGGCAGCACTAGGCATAGGACGACTCATCAATGATTTGGTTCTGTCTGTGACTCACCCGTGGTGGGTCAGACTGCAAGGCAGCCAGGTAGTTCTCCAGAGCCATCCGACGGCGGTCGTTCAGCATAGCCTCCACTCGGGCCAGGTGGGTCTCCACCAGCTGCTGCTTCTCACTGGCTGCTTCCTTCTCTAAAGCTTTAACCATGGCTTGGAAGTGCTAAACCAAGAGAGCAGGAACCACATATGATTTGTGGCACCCGGAGGAAGCATAGGCAAGCAACCTTAGACCCCAGTGCTTCTCCTGTCAGTGCCCATGCAAGACAGTAACAGGTTCGGAGAGTGCAGCAAGGGTAGGATCCACAGTCTACTTCATTCTACCTTCATTCTACTTCCATCAGGAGAATTACTTCCTTCTTTAAAGACAGCAAGTTAAATCTCAGTGTCAGAGGGCTTCTTTAATATATGTATAACTGAAAGTGCTAGTGCCTGCAAGCCCACGGCCTCAATATGCACTATAAAAAAAGGAACACTGTCTTTCCCACATTGCAGCAAGGCACCAACTTCCAAACCCTGAGACCACTGACCAATGGGAGTTATGTGGTAAGTTCTGTTGAAGCATTCCTGTCATTAGGTTGGTGCAAAAGTAATTGTGGTTTTTGCCATTACTGTCAATAAAATCATGAAGGGCACGTTATCTGTGAGGTATCCGGCCAGGTTTACAGGTACAGTTTAAGCCTGCTGAACTAAATTTCCCTGAACAAAATGCATTGGCTTCTGTAGGAATTAAAATTGTTAGATATTCTAAGTGATCAATAACAAAGGTTGTTAAAATTACTTTTAACACTTTATTAAAGTGTTGACATTTGGAGGAAAGACATTTCAGCTAAACATAAAATGATTTAAAATTTACACAATCAGTTTTGTAAAAACCAAATCAGTCCTGGAAATTGCTATCCCTATTCCTAGCAACACTCTTCTACTGAAGGGGAATGCAGTTTGCTGCTATGATTTTAGTTATAGCCGACAAAGTTAGAGATGAATTGTATCAGAGATCTTTATTTTCTATCCTTTGATTTTCAATTAGTCTTAAAAAAATTCAGTACTGCTGAAAAACAAGTCACAGTCTAAGACTGAAAATGGCAGAGGACTTTCGCCAGGAAAGCAGAACTAACAAGAGGCAGCTGAGCTAAGGTTACCTTCTGGCATGAATTAGGTGTGCTCTGGTGGGGGTTTGGTTTTCTTCTACCATAGGTGAGCAATACGTGAGGTGAAAAAGAAAAATAGGCCAGCTGCAACTTCCTTGTAAGCCCTCACCTAAAAGGAGGCGGTGTCCAATTCTAACTTCATTGGGAATGGGGATCTGACCGTATTTTCCAATGGTGAGGCTGAAAGCTATGTCCCTGGAGAAAGCATCTTACCTGAATCAGAGTCTGCCTCTCTGCTTTGGGGAGGTTCTTTGCTTGAAGCTCTGCCTCTTCCCATTCCTTCTTTACCTAGAACAAAGGTCAAAAACACTGTCAGCAGTGATTAGTACCCTGAAACAACTCCTCCATTTTCTAAAAATATCGTCAGATGCTAAATCTAATAGGAAACTACAAAAGGAAACCAATCACACGATCCCTTATGAGCTTAGCATTGTTACTGCCTCAGAAGGTTCTAGGCCTCAACTATCCCCAGATGGAGCCTCAATTCCATGACCTCTTTGTTACATAACCTTGGGTAAGTTATTTAAAAGTCTCTGTGTCTTAGTCTCCTCACCAAAAAAATTGAGGTTAATACCTACTTTTCAGAGCTGATGTGGATAAAACAATGAGCATTTTTCAAACTGTAAGCCCAACATGGGACTGTGTGGGATTGGGGTGGAGCTTAGGCCTAGCAAGACATTCCCTTTTCAATTCTCTTTCAATCCTGAGTAAATCCAAAAGAAAAGATGCACTTTGGTGTTCCTGCTGCTCTCTTATAACCCTTTTAAAGGAAAAGAAACATCCCTGAGACTCAGAACCTTCCACGACAGCAGTATCTAGCTAGCATGTATTTGGACATGTTTGCTTTCATCTAATATATTTGTATGGTTGGTCACTTTCTTCTCATGGCAAATAGTACTAGCTTTTTATTGATAACAGTGATACAAAGTTTCCTTCTTTAAAATAAATTTTAAAGCAAGTTAATAGCCCAAAAAAAGGGGCAGATAACGGTATAGGAAGTACTCAGCAGAGTGTCTGGGACATGCTAAGTGCTCTCAGGGGGTAATTATACTATGATCTAGACGCAGGTGGGGAAGAAGTTCACCCAGAAGGCAGCTCCACTGGTAACTCTCTCCTGCCTCACCAGTCCTTACACATCAGCACGACAATCTAGGAGAAGCTATTACTCTTCTTCATCTATGAGAACCATGCTACCCAGAGCCAAGTGCCATGAAGATGAAGGAATTGTCGAGGTTTACCCTGTCCATTCGGTTGCGGTGCCGAATCTCCAGCTGCTCCTTAGCCTTCTGGAAGCGAGCATGCTCATTGTCATCTGCGGAGGTCTCGAAATACACATCAACATCATTGGTTGGCAGAGGAGTTGGAGGAACTGAAACAAAATTACAGAGGGAGTTCTCTTTGGGATCAGGTGCACTGTGCTCTAGGAAGAAAACCCAGCTCAGGACCTGCAGAACGGACTCAAATTGTTTTGTGGCATTCTCTAAGTGCAGGGCGCTGCTATCTGCCAAGACTTCACTTGGTTAGATTACAGTGGGCAATCTTCCTTACACAACATCCATCAACCATGTCAGACCATGCTAATACAGCAATTTATTGGCAGCTACAGCACCAATGAGGCATCTACTTAAGACCTCAGGGCCGAAAAAGAGGTGGTTTCTTCTATACCTTCCCTTCAGTGCTCGAACCCTGGAAACCTAAACAATAGCTACTTTATTCATCATAACTGAGCATCTGAACAGAGACAAGCGCAGAAATCAGACCCTGTAGAGGCACTTTTATGCAATTCCCTATTTTTGAAGAAATTTATTACTCAGGGACCTCCGCTCTTCTGGCTATCTTTGAGTCTTAATTTACAATGGAAAACAGGCTCAACTGAATGTTCTTTGCATACATGCTGGGTAGAGAAAGTCCCAATCACGCCAGCTGTAGTTTTGAGTTTTCAGTATCACTGAAGGACTCTCAGCGCCACCAAAGTGACAGAACCAACAAAGGTAAAACTAAGTTGCTCTATTTGACAAGGACACCTTTCACCGATGTGAAGATAGGGCTTTTTGATCCATGACACTGACCAATAGGGCTTCCCAAGTGTTCCCCAGAGCACAGGTCTATTGGAGCACCCCTGCCTGCTGGATGGGCATAATCTCTTATAGGGCCCAAGCAAGTGAGTGTCTGCACGATGGAATTTAGCCTGATAAGGGAAACGACTAAGATGGCAAGTTTACTCAGTCAGCCTCTCAAGACATACCTAAGGCAACCCTTACTAGCCTAATTCATACAAGATTTCCCAAGCTGGTGTGGACTTGCTTGGTAGATTATGACACAATTTCAGAGCTAAGTGGAGAGTGAATGCCAAGATTCAACCGATTTTTAATTCAGAAGCAAATTCACCTAATTTCTAGAACTGCATCATTTTAATACATTAAAACAACTGTATAATTGATGAATAGAGCTAAAAATTAGCCAGCCAGTTCAACTTTTTCTGTCGGAAGCATCTTTTATTTGCCCCTTCGTTTAATAGAACTAAAAATGACAACTAAAGTCATGAAGAATATGAGCCCTATGTAAGTTTTAAAAGGATGTCAATATCCCACTTTCAGATTAACTAAATGAGAATCTATAACTTAGTAAACGCCATTCCCCAAGGCACTCGGAGGCTCAGTGAAGGAGAATTTCAAGCGCTGCAGTCCATCGTGCGGATCAGCGACACGTGCCTGTGCTGTAAAGGCCTGAGCGCTGGAGACGGAGCCTTTGGTTCATATAGCTGGACTGGATAAAGATAACAGCAAACACAGGCTGCTTCCACCCTCCCTGGGACCAGAGTGGAGAGGACAGTGGGTTGAAAGGCTTTTTTCTGAAGACACTCTGGGTCCCTGTGGAATCACACACGTGATCACTAAGCCGGCACATCCGCCAGCCTCAGCCCCTTCAAAGAAGAACAAAAACGTTCCCACTGGAAGGAAACCTGATGCTTCTCAACCTGCAAAGCCCTCCAGGCAGAGGCCCCACAGAGCATGAACACTGCTTCTCCGAGGCAAATCTTATCCAAGCCACAGCAAACAGTTTTACAGACCTGCCACTCCATCATGTCTCACAGCACTTCCTAGCTGACCCTTCAGGTAGAGATCACCACCTCCACACTCACTGGGATTCCTCAGGCTTCAACCCAAGTTTTACAAAGTAGTAAGTCTCACACTAATTTCTATTTCTGAATCTTTCCTGAAAACGCAAGGTTTATTCACCAAGGTTCCCTAAGGACTCTTTTTATTTCACCTTTCAACTGTTACAGAATAAATCAGCTTTCCTAGAGTTGGAAGGGAAGCACTCAAAGCATTGCCGTATTACATTAAGATGTGAAAGATCTTTTGGTAGAAGGAAGGAAGAGGGAACATGAAGAGATTTGAATGAAAATCCATCAGAGCTATAGCCAAATCCTTCATAGCAAATTATGATTCCAACAAATTCCAGAGTAGGAACCAAGAAAAACGGTCTGGCCTGAGGATCTTCCTAATGTGTAGGTTAGTGCTGCAAGGTGAGAGACTGAAGCTCTTAACGAGAAAAAGGAGTAGCCATGGAGAAAAGGGAAACTCTTGGTAGAAACTCTTCCTACCAACGTCCAGCATAAACCCAACTCAACTGAACCACTGACCTTCCCGTCACACCAAAGCACACACCAACTGAAATCCTCTCACTTCCTAAAGCTGTGTGACCCGGTTGCACAATATTGAAGCAACACAGTGAGTCACTACCACTTGGCTGCTAGCTCTCTTCTAGAGTGCATTATGCAAGATATTTCAATATTCTAGACTGCCCAAAGTACTTCATTGTCACTCCTTTCAAGAGCAGGCATCCCGTGAGCTGGCATGCATCACAGGGGTCAGAGACAGGGCAGTTCAAAGACAGGAACGTTCAGTGCCTCTGAGCTAGAGCCAGCCCAAGGCACAGCTGCCTTCCCCCGCCAACACTACAGTGGCCCGGGGCCTGCAGACTCCAAAGCCGGACGAGAAAGGACAAGCCCCTGGCCGTGCCGCCCGCTATACCAAGGCGGGTGCGCACCACCACCACCGAGCACCACCAGACACACGGTGAGCACAGGACGTGAGAACTGAGCTTACCACTGCCAGAAGGAGAGCAAAGCCTAGACCTAGAAAGCACAAAGATGAGGGGAAGACGACTGACAGCAAACACCCGAGTGGGCAGGGACACCACACAGATGCAGCCACGAGGACGGCGGGGAGACGGACGCCGGACAGGACGGTGCTGCCGCACAGGACCCCCGCAAGGCGGGACTTACTCATCGCTTTACACACAGCCATACAATAATCCTCAGACTCAAAATTGTTCCTGTTGCCGCCGCAGCCGCCATATATAAAGCGCACACACTTTCCCTTGGAGAGGTCGAAGTACCAACGAGGCATCACGGCCCGGCAGGGCCCCGTCATCGCCTCCTGGGAGCAGACAGCTGTGTGAAAACGGTCAGAGTGTCAGCAGGACAGAGGCAGTGACGTCAAATGTTTCAAAATGCTACAGGCCAGCAAGCCGGGGAATGGGCTGGGGGAGGCCTGAGACAGGACAGAGCCCAGAGGCCCTGGCTGGCAGAATGCTCCAGCTCAGGCCAGCCTTGCTGAGGACAAGTTGCTTCCCCATGGAGTAGAGACATTTAGGAACTGGGATTTTTTTTGGCACCCTCTGGAGTCTAGATCTAAGTTTAGATTGACGTAGAGCAATCCCTTTGTCTCACAGCTGTGAGAGCCTCGCATTTCTCATCTGTTCAGTGGAGTTATCTGCCTCGTTTGTCTATTCAGGAGACAATGTGAGTGGAAAGGCTGTTTTAAGTGGTGATACCGGAGTAAAGACTAAAGCACCTAGAACAGAAAATTGTTTCCCTTTTTTTTTTTTTTTTTTTGAGAGACAGTCTCCCTCTGTCGCCCAGGCTGGAGTGCAGTGGCCGGATCTCAGCTCACTGCAAGCTCCACCTCCTGGGTTTATGCCATTCTCCTGCCTCAGCCTCCCGAGTAGCTGGGACTACAGGCGCCGGCAACCTCACCCAGCTAGTTTTTTGTATTTTTTAGTAGAGACGGGGTTTCACCGTGTTAGCCAGGATGGTCTCAATCTCCTGACCTTGTGATCCGCCCGTCTCGGCCTCCCAAAGTGCTGGGATTACAGGCTTGAGCCACCGCGCCCGGCCTTGTTTCCCATTTTTACGTTCTCTAAGGCAAATCATAAACTTCTCAACTGGTTAAGTAATTTCCCCCAACTTGGGTCCTAAATAATTCTTTAGCTCTTAATTGCTTTCAAATATACAATCAGCAGGAGGCTGCATGTTACTGGCTCTGGAACTACTGCAACCTTTTCTTGTTTTAATTGGCAAGATGAAAAAAAACTGCAGGCCCTAATTTGTTACCAGCAGGTCAATAAATTTCACCCTCCCAACTAAAACATCTGGACAAACAGGGCAGCCTACAGATTAGAACAAACGCAGGAAAAGAAAAACCAGGCAAGCCAGTTCTATTCTAGGAGGCCAGGACTTGAGTGGTATCAAAGAGGGGAGCTTCCCTTGGGGAGGGAATATTTTAGGCTGAACATGGAAGAATCCTGCTGAAGGGCGGACTATGCTGTCTGTCTTACTCTCTAGTCCTTGTTCTCTAATTCAATCCTACACCTCTCCCTGGATGTGCCTGCCTGCCCACTTCGTTAAGACGGCACCATCACTGCACTGAAGAGCTGAACACACCTTCAGTGCAGGGATACCACCTTTCCTTCTATGACTGACTTACCTGTAACAGACGCAATGCAAAAGTCTAAGTGAATAATTACCATGTGGATTCCAAAGCCATGGCTCTACATGCGGTTACCTTTGACATCGTGACTAATTTCCTTGTCTGACATGGGGCCATCGCTGTTGGGTTCAGTGGGGTTCTCCTCATTGTAGTCATCTCCTTTAAAGGTGTCGTAGTAGTAATCTCGGTCTTCCACCACTTCCTCCCCTTCTTCCTCATCCTCATCATCCTCATCCACAGCTGCTTCTGTGAAATCTTCCAGATCTGCTTCAGTAGGAAATTCACTGAAGGCCAAAATAGAAAAAAGGAAGGTTAATAACTCCTATGTGCAAAGCACAACAATGAGTCCCGTCTCTATTCTGAAACACAAAAACAGAGGCAGGAAATAAGCTCAACGCACATTTCACTGTGCCACTAAGACCCTGAGCCCAGCTACATCAGCAAACGGGGAGCATTTGAATCTAATCATGATAAAACAGTAAGACAAATCCAAATTCAGGAATATTATGTTAAACAAATGGCGTGGACTCTTAAAAAATATCATAGTAACCTGCAGAAAATAACACAGCCCAGAATGATGTAAACACAAAAGTCACAGGTATTCCTGTGACTGGTGACGGCTAGAATGAAATGTAAGCTTAATCAACTCTAGCAGAACACAAAGGAATGCCCAGCTTATCCAGAAGTGAGGGACTAGCAGCCAGCAGCCATCTTTACAGAAGGGCTAACAAAAAGGCAAAATGACTTCACAGCTCAAAGTAGAAGTTACCTTTTATAAATATCATAGTCTTCCTCTTCATCTTCTTCTTCTTCCTCTTCCTCCTCCTCTTCTTCCTCTTCTTTTGACACAGACCCAATAATCTTTGTCTGAGGGCAGCACACATATTCAGTGCCATGGAACTGGTCTACCCCACATGGGAGCAGCATGCCGTAGCTATATAAGGTCATTCCCTGAGTCAGACATGCCTAAAATAAACCCACAGACCATATCAGAACATATTCCAGAGTAAATATAGTCAAATATACTCTGATCTCTACCCTCATCAAAAATAAACCCGTATCAAACCACTTCGCAATGCTGTCTCTTACGAACATGTAAATTTTCTGTCAAAAAAATTGTAATATTATTGTAAGATTTATACATGTTAATTTACAACCGGGAAACATGATCTGGTCCAAAAATACTGAAATCCCAAACGTGGAAACAAGTCAGGAAAAGAGACTTTTTCTTCTAATAATGACCAAAACCAGATAAGGTGGTCAATGTTAATTTATATTCATCACTGGTGCAAGCACTACTTCAGTATTTGATCAAAGGAAGATTACTGACAAAAGAGCAGAGCCAACCATGTTACAGAAGACAAGAAAGGGTATTTCTCACCACCAGAAAAGTGAGATGGCATGCAATCCTGCCTGTGCATATGTCCAGACCCACATTTTCTATAACTGGCGATTTCCATGCAGGCCTTAGGGTTAGGATGGTTTCCTGGGAGCCTCACCAGCAGCACACAATATTCTCGCTCAGCCACCTCCTTAACATCCTCAACTTCAGGAGCTGGACTGTCAATGCTGAACTCTCCTATACAAATACGTACTTCTCTCCCAAAAATTTCTAACTTACAAGACAGAAGTTAATTATAAATCTTAAGGAGATAAGGGGGAAACAAAAGTAACTGAAAAGCATGGTGAGATTTGGAGAAAACTGCTACCTTCTCTCCTAATAGATACAACAACAGCTGACTCCCCCGCTCAGTTCTCTTACCTCTTTGACTACTGTGTGCCAGTGCTGGTGATTCTCGCACACCTCCATCCGCTCTTTGTGGAAAAACTGGCACTTTTCTGGAACTAGCAGAACATCACTTACAAATTCACCCACTGGAAAAGAGAACCTTTGTCAAAGTGGATCTGACCACGATTTCAAGGTGAAAATGCCTCTCACTGAAGTTTGTGATGATAGTTTACACAGCCAGGAGCAGTCTAATGTATACGAGCAGGTGCACATCTCATACCTTCAAAGGCTGACTGGACAGTACAGTTCTAGCCAAGCAGCCACAAGAACTCACCAATCTGTCAAGAGCCATGATGCCAGGGACCTCTGAAAAGCCCCCCGACTGCAGCCCCGCTGCAGGGCTACAGCAACACGTGACGGGGAATATAACAGGATCGCCACCATGCCCACCTCAAACACACACAGCTACTCTCTCTCCATGGCTCTCACTTCCGTATTTCTGCCCACACCTTTTCTAATCAAACGCCGAAGAAACTAAAACTGGCTGTTCTACTGAAGTACAGATGAATCTTACTTCAGACAAAACACAATGTAATAAATGAATCCAGTAAGAATAATCAATGATTAATTACAAAGGGGCAAAGGTACCTTTACAGTGGGAAGCCTTGGAAAACTACCTTAGCCAGATAACATAACCAATTTAACATACTGATAATGAGCAAACTGGTATGTGTGACGTCCTACAAAAGACTATATCACCTACACAGCGTTTCTGCCAAAATATATGTCATTTGAATCTAATCATGCTGAAACAATAAGACAAATCCAAATTCAGGGATGTTATGTTAAACAAATGGCATGAACTCTTAAAAAATATCATTGTAATGAAAGTTTTTGTTTTTAAAGACAGACTAGGGAACGATTCTAGATGAAATGTAGTATGTGATCCTTTTAAAAAGGAAGATATAAAAAACACTAGTTGGACACTCACGAAAATTTCCCAAACATGACAACTGAATTGTCATTATATATAGGAGAATGTCCCTGGCTCTTAGGAGAAACCAGCTGAAATACTTAGAAATGAACTGTCATGGTAGCTCAACTTATTTTCAAATGGTTTAGCAACACAAAAATATATATGAGATGCAGACAGAGAAAAACATCAGGCAAAATTGGAGAATCTAGGTAAAGGGTATAAAGGTATTCACTATCACATTTTCTAAAACTTGTCCCAAAAAGTTGGGAGAAAGATACACATAGCTGTTTATTTACAGGGAACAAAAGTGGTATCTGATTTGTTTCCAAATAATTAGGGTTGTGAGGGAGTGGGCTTATAGAAGGAGGAAGAGTGGCTCATGAACTGATGACGGTTACACAGCTGGGCAACCAGTACGTGAGGGTGAACAGTACCATCGTCTCGTTTGGCCATGTTTGTAACTTGCCACAAGAAAAGGTTAGAAACATATAATATACACATCACTGGATGGTCACCCCAAGGCTCTGATTCAGCAGTGTAAGGTGAGGCTCAGTAATCTGCACTGCGCATACATCTGCCATGTGCTCCACACAGTGTAGAGGAAGAGAAAGAGAGGGAGAGAAGTGTGCTTAGCCCAGGGAGAGATGCAGGAAGCAGAGGCAGGAAGATGCAGCAGGCAGGGTAACCTCTGAGGTTAAGAGGGGAAAACCCTGAAAATATCATGAGAAAGTAATGTGGTCTAAGAAAGGGCTTAGGCTCAGCTAGTGGGAAGTCTATACAGACCCACCCCAGCCTCGCCATCATGGATGGGTCTCTCAGGATCCTCTGCCTTGGGCCTCAGGCTCAAGCACTGAAGTCAGTCTTTCTATTGCCCCAGTGGTAAGAGGAAGGGAGTTGCTGATGTGGTAAGTATGGGAAGACGGGCTCCTGACATAACAAGCTGTAGCAGTGTAGCAGTCCCCCCCACATGAAAACAGCGTTACAAATGGCAGTGGCGTTTCTCAGCACTGCTAGCACAGGGATTTGGGGATCAAACAGCTCAATGTGACACTGAAGCAGGAATGCGAAAGTGAGCTTGACACACTGCTACCCTTGAGGACCCCAAAGGCTCTAGGGGAGGCAGTACCTGCATACAGGCTTTAGCAATCAACTAGACTTATAATCACTGCTTAAAAATAGCAAAAACACCAATAGTAAGCTAGAATCTGCCTCTACGGGGACGAACAACCCTAATACTCAAGCTAAGTAGAAATCACTTCAATTCTGACATCCAACCACCAACTCACATGGTTTAGTGTGATTATTCTGAATTAACTAGGCCATTTTTATATTTGTTCATTTATGACAAAAAGCAACAGAAGTGTATACTTAAGGAAAAGTGTATGTAGGGTTGAATGCCAGGGTTCAATCTCAGCACTGTCATTTACTAAGAGAGTAATCTTAGCCAAGTTACTTAACCTTTCTCTCCCTCAATTTCTTTATCTTGTGGGGACTAAATGACATAATCTATACAACAAGAAAAGCTTAGAACAGAAACTGCTGTTCCACGATTGAGTTTGTTGTTTAAAATAAAAACAGAAACTGATACCTGGTAGGCATTACTGATGTTAATGTTACTGTCAAGTCTTGGGTAATTAGTTTTATACGAACTATACAACCACACTCATAAAGCAATTTATTTTTAAGCAACACTTAATGCACTTTAATTTGTAAAACCTCACTTTTAAATGTACAATTGCAACATCAAAAAAAATTTAAAGCAGCAATTTCACTACTAATCTATATTCTATATAAACACTACAACTTTTTTTGTTTGTTTTTGTTTTTGAGATGGAGTATCTGTTGTCGCTCTGTTGTCCAGGCTGGAGTACAGTGGCGTAATCTCAGCTCACTACAACCTCTGCCTCCCGGGTTCAAGCAATTCTCCTGTCTCAGCCTCCCAAGTAGCTGGGACTACAGGTGCGTGCCACCACACCTGGCTAATTTTTTGTGTTTTTAGTAGAGAGACGGGTTTTCACCATGTTAGCCAGGATGGTCTCGATCTACTGACCTTGTGATCCACCTGCCTTGGCCTCCCTAAGTGCTGGGATTACAGGCATGAGCCACCGTGCCCGATCAGAAATACTACAACCTTTAACTAAATCTACACAACACCTTGGATAAACTAAAAAATGATGCAAAGTAAAAGCAAGTTGTGAAAGGTCAGGTACAGTATGATGCCATTAATGTAAATTTTAAAACACAAAAACATTGTTTATAGATGCATGTAAATGTTGCAAAAGAACTGAGTTTGAGACCAGCCTGGCCAGCATGGTGAAACCCCGTCTCTACTAAAAATACAAAAATTAGCCAGGCATGGTGGCATGCGCCTGTAATTCCAGCTACTCAGGAGGCTGAGGTTGCAGTGAGCCAAGATCATGCCACTGCACTCCAGCCTGGGCAACAGAGACTCCGTCTCAAAAAAAAAAAGATGGAGATGAAGCAAACATGACAGAACATTGAAGAACTGCAATCAGGAGGGTGAGCATATGAGCAACCATCACATTATGTTTTATCTCTTCAGGATGCTTGGTATAATATTTCAGAATTAAAGTTTAAAATCAAAACCTTTTTGGAAATGCCAAAAATTTAATAAAATAATTCCATGCTAAGCCATAAAATTAAATGCCACTAATCTCCAGCTATTCCATGACTGAGTCAATCTGTCTGATCTCTAAAAATCAAAAAAGAACACCACTGAATTTGAAAACCAACTAAATTCTAAAATTTAACTTTTTTTTTTTTAAATGGAGTCTCATACCATCACCCAGGCTGGAGTACAGTGGCGCAGTCTCGGCTCACTGCATCCTCTGCCTCCCAGGTTCAAGCAATTCTTCTGCTTCAGCCTCCTGAGTAGCTGACATTACAGGCGTTCACCACCATGCCCAGCTAATTTTTACTATTTTTAGTGGAGTCGGGGTTTCACCATGTTGGTCAGGCTGGTCTTGAACTCCTGATCTCAAATGATCCTCCCGTACCAGCCTCCCAAAGTGCTGTGATTACAGGCATGAGCCACCACGCCTGGCCTAAATATATATATATATACACACACACATATATATATACACACACACATACACACACACATTTTATTTTTAACAGTACTCTTTGATTCAACAATTCCAGTTCTAAAAATATACCCTAAGGATGTCTGGAGGCAGTGGCTCACGCCTGTAATCCCAGCACTTTATGAGGCTGAGGCAGGCGGATCACTTGAGGTCAGGAGTTCAAGACCAGCCTGGCCAACATGGGGAAACCCTGTCTCTACTAAAAATAGTAAAAATTAGCCAGGCGTGGTGGCGAATGCCTGTAATCTCAGCTGCAGGGTGGAGGCGGGGGACACACACGGGACAAAGGCTGCAGTGAGCCAAGATCGCACCACTGCACTCCAGACTGGGTGACAGAGACCCTGTCTCAAAAAAAAATAAATAAATACACACACCCCCCCTAGGGAAATAACTAGGCAAATGAATTAAAATATTCATTAGTGTTATTAATATCAAAAAACTAGAACAAACCTAAAGGTCCATCAAGAGGGAATTAATTAAATGATAATACATATATATAACAGAATACTAAGGGGTTACAAGAAACATAGCTTATGTGCATATTTAACATGGACATTTTTCCATGGCAGTTTAATAATTTTTAAAATCATTGAACAAACAAAAGCAAACCCACTGCGTATCTCTAACCCCTTCTTCAGGTTAGTTACTTAAGGCCAACTTTATCTTTTTTTCTTTCCAACCTTATCTTTTATTCAAAGATGTACGTACCCCTAAAAGTAGCACATGATAATAAAAGCTCAAAAAATGTCAAATAAAAATAAACAGAACTTCAAAAATAAACAGAGGAGCATATGTAGTATAATCACATTTAGGGAAAAAACATTTAAAAGCATATACATTTCCATGTGTATCCAAGGAAAAATTTTCATCTATACCCCAAAATGTTAATCACAGTTAACTTAGTACAGAAACTGAAAATAATTGCTTTTGTCCCCTTCCCCCAATGCAAACGTCTTTTATTGAAAAATAAACCCCTTTTAAAAAAGTAGACTGAAAGAGGAAACACATTTCAATCCCAGCATCCGCTCTATCATTTCATTGCTACTCTGTGCCTTTGCTACAATTTTTTATCAGAAGCTCCTAGGGAAAAAAATTAACCTAGGCAGATCAGTATTACTCTGTTTTACAGAACATTGAAAATGGTTTGCTCTCACTTTAATAGTTTATATCCAATCTGGTAACATCCTCAATTTAATCAGAGAAGTATAATACAATTGCCACAATTTCCTAAGTCACTGGACAAACATAAAGCTCTATTGTTTTTGCTGATCAATGAATATGGCAACATAGCAAAACCTAACCTATACAATATTCATTTAAGCTGCAGTTAGGATTTATCTCCAATTTCTAATCATCCCTGTGATTCAGCTTTTCTTTCCTACTACTTCTTTCCAGCAGTGCTGTGGCAGCGATCCAGGTTTTAGAGCTTTTTCAGAATTGCTGAAATTCCTTTCAGAATAAATAACAAAGGCTGTTTACCTACTTGAGGAAACCTCCAACACCAACACCCATGCGTATAAGTACATCTACTACATACCCTGACATGACTATTACACACTATATGCCTGTATCAAAATATCTCATGTACTCCATAAATAGACACCTACTGTGTACCCAAAATAATTAAAAATTACAAAAATTAAATAATAAATTTACTACAAAAGCACATGCCAGGTGCAAACAGGAAAACCATGTAATTTAGGGAGCTGGTAAAACCTGTACCCAGGTGGGAGAAAACAGCCTATGTAACGAGGCCAGGTGGTCACTCAAGGTATGTTTCAGGGAAAACAGGGTTCAGAGAAGTGAAGGATCCATGCTACTTCACACGAGTGGAACATTCACCTTGCACAAGGGTCCACACCAGGAACAGGGTGAACTGTCGATGGCTGTCATGAACTCAAGGGCTAGAAGATTTGTAAAAGGACCACATGCAATAGACAAGTGAACTACGCCAACAGACCGAGGTACAAACGCAGAAGGCAGCACCTCAAAGCTGCTGAGACCAGTTTTGTTTTCAAAGTAGATATTACATCAGAACTTTCGTAGTTTTTATATCACAATAACACTACCTGTCCAAATCTGTGTCCAAAAATTACCAAAAACAAAAAACAAATCATCTAAGGCCCAGATCTGGATTTCAAAATAGCGTTCCCCACTAAAAGAAACCACGGTGTCTTAAAGCAAACTCCAGGAGTGGAGTAGGGAAAATACAGAACGGACCTGGAGAATCTTTTGTATCAGAAAGTAAAGTTCTCAAAGAATGATAGGGACATGTTAAAAGGACACAGGAACCAGCATAAAGGGGCCCCCACTGGCCAAATGCAGACAATGAGTATAAAATAAAGCAAATGAATGTGGACACCATCTTAGCCAGGTGATGAAACAAACTGGTATCGCACAACTCCTACTACGATGCAGTGAGAACACTTCTGTGATACTCCCCTCAAAAATGAACACATCAAAAGGATCACAGAAAAACACAAATTGCAAGGCATTCTATAAAGGAACTGAGCTTTGTGCAGTGGCAGTATTGTAGCCAATGAGGTTTATCCAAGGCGTGAATATTGCTAATTGAAAACTTTTCTATAAAGGAACTGGCCTGTAGTTTAAAAAAAAAAAAATCAATGTCACAAAGGAAAGGAAATATGCAACACGGAATCTTAGATTAGGTCCTGGATGTTATTAGAACAACAGGTGAAACCTGAGTAGGGTCTGTAGATTAGATATTGGATCAACTAGATATTGTCTATAAGATCTTGATTTTTGATGACTATACCATGGTTACGCAGGATAATTTCCTTGTTTTTAAAAAATACACACTGTGGTATTAAGGCATAAATATATCATGTTTGCCTTATTGCCAAATGATTCAAAAAACAACAAATCTCAAGTATGTGTGTGAGGGGTGGTGGGAAGGGAGGATAAGATTTTTTACCACATTAATCAAATGTTAACAGTTGGAAAATCTGAAATCTGGGTGAAGGGTACACAGAGGAACTCTGTGCCATTTTTGTAACCATTCTGTAAATTTGAAATTATTTTTAAACTATTATTTTTTAATTTAAAAAAGTAATAGCAACTCTAGAAGACTATCATCAAAAGGCTTTCTAAGGAGTCTATGGGGGAAAAAGGTGGTGGCCATTATTAACTAAATGATATCAGTTCTGCCTGGGTGCTCAAAGGGGAGGTGACAGTGGAAGGGACAGGGAGACATCAAAATCTAACTGACAATGGAGAACTGCAATATGTCTTTCCCACTCCCTCCCTTAAACTCCAGTCATGTCGTCCCTCATTAGTTTAGGCTCAGGCAACTGTGCTTATGTAAAAATACCAACGGATGTCTCTACCGATTGGTTAAGAAGTTGTCCAAATGGATGCTGGGGTAAACATGAATAACTGTCTGAAGTAACACCAAAGATTGTATAACGCTTTATTCAGTGACCACAATGCAAAGAAGGTACCAAATGGATTATGGTTAAACTGTCTTTTATGCATTTCATTAACAGCATTATTGTCTGGTTCTGTAACATGCTAACAAATTTAAATTATATCGTTTGGGAAACAAAGCAATAAAATAAAATTTTGGTTGTGTACCAACTATAGTAGCATTCTTGTGTTACAATTATCGTAAACAGTATATCCTATATTCTAGGCACTACCATGGTGCTGAGGGGACAAAAAAGACTAAAACAGGGTCGCTGCTGGCAAGGTGTTCACAGCATAGTTGGAGAAAGGTCTATGAACAATCATGGTACAGTGTGATAAGTGCAATGGCAACAGCACGGAGTATTACAGAAACCTGGATGAATGGATAGAATATAAGACCAGGAAAGCCTCCCTTTAAAGCAGGCAACTGTTGAGGTAAGCTGTGCAGGAAGAGCTTCCCAAGCAAAGTCAGCAGAGGAAAGCCATTCCAAATGCTGAGAGCTGGATGGTGCGTGACCAGCACCCTGGGGTGGTCAATGCTGATAAAGTCTAAAGCATGAGATCACAGAGACCAGGGGAGAGTTGAGCAAGGGCCAGATCCTGGAGTTTTGAAGCCATGCTAACGAGTTTCAACATTCAAGAATTTGTGCATGAGAGACATGATTCGGTCTTTATTTTCAATCGGCAGGCAACAGATTGGACGACCAGCACTGAGAAACAGCATGGAGGCTGCTCTTGGCCCAGACAAGAACTGACCACAGGCTGAGCTAGGGCAGTGGGAATCTGATGCAGGAAGAGGACACAAGCCAGAGATGACCACATTTTTTACTCATAGCACCCTGAGTGTCTTAGGAATTTTTTCACAGGACTCCTGGGCAAAAAAATACCTAAAAGTTAAGTAGTTAGAGCCAACAACTTAATACATACTACGTCCTATCACCTTAGTGCCCACTGGGCCCTGCACACCTCCCCCAACTGTAATCAGACCGAACATCATCACCCTCATTTTTTTTTTCAGTGATTTTCAAAAGATACTTGCTTTTTATCACAGGAACAACTAGAAACACAGCTTCACAGAGATATGAAATCATCAAAATAAATGATCTCACGTTGAAACTGTAAATTACTTCCAGCTAGTAGTTTGCAAAATGCCTGACAGATGTCACTACATTTCCCTTGAAAAATCAAAAACATCCCGGAATGCCCTGTGAGTTTTGCTGCAATGCCCCAAGGAGCCTTGGCGCACAGTCTGAAAATCATGACTATAAGTCTATTTAAGAGGTAAGTATCAGGCTGGCTCAGAAACTGACCGGATACAGGGAGATAAAGGATAACAGAAGAATAAAAGAGTCTCCCAGGTCCCACTCAGATGTCTGGGTGGGGAGTGAAGCTGGAAGGTGACAAGGACAAACAAGAGGAGATAATCATGCTGCAAAGTCTTTAGGGGGAGCAATCAGAAGGAATGATTTCAAGCACTTTCTATCCACTGTCTACAAATATTCCAGGATAATCTCATTTCACTTTTAGTTTGAGAATGTTTTTAATGAA
This sequence comes from Macaca fascicularis, assembly GCF_037993035.2. NCBI lineage: Eukaryota > Metazoa > Chordata > Mammalia > Primates > Cercopithecidae > Macaca > Macaca fascicularis. The sequence goes on along the minus strand of NC_088388.1, from coordinate 128,558,662 downwards.
TGAATGAAACCTCATACCTAGAGATTTCTCAGAGCCAAACAGAATAGAAAGCATCCTTAAACTACTTCACACCAAGTTTTTAACAAGTCTCCAATCTTGAGATGCCCAGTTTTAAAGTAAACAGTGGTAAGCACACATGATGTCCCTCTTTCTCCTTACGAATACTTTTAAAACAAACTTAATTGCCACACACTTTAAACACTGTTGTTCAGGGGTGCTGCCTCTTCCTGTTGCTTGGCTATTGCCCCTTGCTACATGTGAGAATGAGAAAAAGTATCACATTCCACTTTGCTGCCATCAGCAGTTGAAGGAAAGGTTTTAAAGAAGGAAGAGAGGAAGGAGAAAAAGTTAATAGTTCCAATTACATATAGCTACAGAATCACTCAGGATGTCTATATTAATGCTGTATCTACTTTAATCCCATCAGGGCTAATCTAAAATTGACTGTTTTTGCCCTTTGAAGTTTCTGTGACCAAATCTGTTCCTGAATCACCCAGACCACAGATAGGTGAGTGTAATTCCAATGTATCAGGCATAAATGGTTAAAATGAATATATTCCCTGAGCATTTGAAGCAACAACTCTGTTTCTGCACAGCAAACTGTTACCATTTTACTCAAATTGGCTCTGAATGTTGACACCAGCAACACAGTCATGAATACCCTTACCAGCCCCAAACCCCTCAGAATGGCAGGTCCTATAAGCACTGGCCCTGGTACCCTTGACTGTCCACAGGCTGCTGCTATAAGTCACTTTTCTTTCTCCTGAAAAATACCAGCAGTTTGGTCAAATGGTGCAAACGTGTGTGGGATGAAGTAAGGGAAACAGAAGACTCTTCTCCTGGGGCTGCTTTCTTTAATACTACTCCCCACTATCACCATAAACCACTGATATCTAACAATGTGAGCGCATAAGTGCGACTGCTCTGTGGGTAGCACCCTTATGCAGTGCCAAGGAAGAATGTCTACAATGGGAAGGCAGTTAGTCATCACTGAGAGGAGGTCAACCACCGACACTCGAAGCCAGTAAACACCCCTAAGAGAAATTCTCCCCAATAAATTCATGCCGCACTCAGCTTCTTAACAGGTGTAAATATTTCACTGTGAGCCAAGAGAAAATTAAATTTAAAATGGGAGGGGGCTGGCACTTCCTGAAAAGTAACCAAGAACACTCACCAAGACACTTGAAAGGTGTAACAGTGTGACTCTTGCATTGCTTTTTGTCCCTCCGGCACCAATTGTCAATAGTGACCCGCTGGTTTGCCTCCATCACATTTGTGATCTGTAGCTCTGGATACATCTGTTAAGAAAACAAAAACACACACAATAAATCAATCTGCAGACAGACACGCACATGCAAGTAAGGATGGAGTATCTAAGTTTACTCAGCTTCCACTCTTATCCTATAATACATCTAAAGTTCCACTCTATTACCCCGGCTCCAACTGAAGTCATCAAATAAAAAGATACTGTATTCGTTTTCTTTTGACAGTTCAGACCTCTGAAAACTTCCATGCCTTCTCTTTTCAAAAAGAATATATATTTAAGGACAAACAAAAGCAGCAAGCTTTTAGCCCAAAACAAATTCATGAGATGTCAAGTTTGCTTGTAGAGCAGGTGTTGAGTTGATGAGTCCATGAGGCGAGTCTATGGAAACGTCTGTCAATGAAATTACAGAACTTCACCCTGGCCCTGTGTGCTCATCTTGGTAAGAAGCGGTGGCTCATGCTATAATCCCAGCACTTTGGGAGGCCAGGGAGGACTGCTTGAGGCCAGGAGTTTGAGAGTACCCTGGTCAATGTAGCAAGACCCTGTCTCTATCAGAAAAAATAAATAAAAGTTGTGACATCTCATATCATTTTCTCTTTAACCCAAAGTTGAATCAGACCTGAGATGATCATTTAGAATACTGGTGGCTTTCTATCGGTAAGTAGAAAAGACAAGCATACACCTGACATGTTTTGTTTTCCATCTTCCAAGACAAGTGGGAGGACGAGAACCACGCTGCACTTCCATGGTACTTGCCAGGCTTCCGCAGCATCCCTTCCTTCAACAACTGAGAGCTCACAGAACAGGCAGGCAAAGCCTTCGAGAGGTCTGGGTCATATTACACATTTAGAAACAAAAGGCTTGGGGCTCCAGTCATTAGCATCTTGGTCTTAGGTCAAAAGAGAATGACAATATCTATTTCTAAGGTAAACAGATTCAACCCTGCCCCAGAAAAATGGTTTTAACTTGCCGGCAACACCCTTACCTCCTGACAGTACTGGAGAACTTCTTCTTTTGTTTCGAAGCAGCTCTTGGTGCCTGTTGGATCAGGTTCCCACTTCCCAGTCTGAATGTTCACATGCATATTTAACTGCCCACAAAACATTGCGATTTGAGGTTCAGCAACAGCAAATCCTGTTCCAGCATTGGCTGCAAGAGCCTACCAAAGGAAAAAAAATTGCAGGTTTACTCCAAAAAGGCTAGCACAGAGGCAACAGTCATTCAGGTTTGTGACAGAATTCATCTTTTAAAAACCTTAATTATTTACTATTTGTATCTTTATAAACAAATCCTTTTCCCAGGAATTGGAACAGAATAAAAAGTGACTTTTGGATGTATATGATCAAAGTTAAAGGCAAAGGAAAAATCTTATTTATTATACTTTAAGTTCTAGGGTACATGTGCACAATGTGCAGGTTTGTTACACAGGTAGACATGTGCCATGTGGTGTGCTGCACCCATTAACTCATCATTTACATTAGGTATATCTCCTAATGCCATCTCTCCCCGCCTCCCCACCCCACAACAGGCCCCGGTGTGTGATGTTCCCCACCCTGTGTCCAAGTGTTCTCATTATTCAATTCCCACCTATGAGTGAGAACATGCAGTGTTCGGTTTTCTGTCCTTGCAATAGTTTGCTCAGAATGATGATTTCCAGCTTCACATCCATGTCCCTACAAAGGACACTAACTCATCCTTTTTTATGGCTGCATAGTATTCCATTGTGTGTATGTGCCACATTTTCTTAATCCAGTCTATCATTGATGGACATTTTGGTTGGTTCCAAGTCTTTGCTATTGTGAACAGTGCCACAATAAACATATGTGTGGCATGTGTCTTCATAGCAGCATGATTTATAATCCTTTGGGTATATACCCAGTAATGGGATGGCTGGGTCAAATGGTACTTCTAGTTCTAGATCCTTGAGGAATCGCCACACTGTCTTCCACAATGGTTGCACTAGTTTACAGTCCCACCAACAGTGTAAAAGTGTTCCTATTTCTCCACAGCCTCTCCAGCACCTGTTGTTTCCTGACTTTTTAATGATCACCATTCTAACTGGTGTGAGATGGTATCTCATTGTAGTTTTGATTTGCATTTCTCTGACGGCCAGTGATGATGAGCATTTTTTCATATGTCTGTTGGCTGCATAAATGTCTTCTTTTGAGAAGTGTCTGTTCATATCCTTTGCCCACTTTTTGATGGGGTTGATTTCTTCTTGTAAATTTGTTTAAGTTCTTTGTAGATTCTGGATATTAGCCCTTTTGTCAGATGGGTAGACTGTAAAAATTTTCTCCCATTCTGTAGGTTGCCTGTTCACTCTGATGGTAGTTTCTTTTGCTGTGCAGAAGCTCTTTAGTTTAATTAGATTCCATTTGTCAATTTTGGCTTTTGTTGCCTTTGCTTTTGGTGTTTTGGTCATGAAGTCCTTGCCCACGCCTATGTCCTGAATGGCACTGCCTAGGTTTTCTTCTAGGGTTTTCATGGTTTTAGGTCTAACATTTAAGTCTCTAATCCATCTTGAATTAATTTTTGTATAAGGTATAAGGAAGGGATCCTGTTTCAGCTTTCTACATATGGCTAGCCAGTTTTCCCAGCACCATTTATTAAATAGGGAATCCTTTCCCCATTTCTTATTTTTGTCAGGTTTCTCAAAGATGAGACAGTTGTAGATGTGTGGTATTATTTCTGAGGGCTCTGTTCTGTTTCAATGGTCTCTATCTCTGTTTTGGTACCACTACCATGTTGTTTTGCTTACTGTAGACTTGTAGTATAGTTTGAATGAACAAGTTTATCTCATGTTGGGTAAAAATAATTAACTATTCCATAAGATCTGTCTTTGGCCTGTAATCCTTTTATGTGCAGTCTAACCATTAACAGTTCAGAAACTATAGGTGAGAAGTAACATTACGACAGCAAGGCTCCTGCAGACACGCACGAGAAAAGCACAGGCATCAGCCGGGCATGGGGGCTCACACCTACAATCCCAGCACTTTGGGAGGCCAAGGCAGGCGGATCACATGAGGTTGGGAGTTTGAGACCAGCCTGACCAACATGGACAAACCCCATCTCTACTAAAAATACAAAATTAGCCGGGTGTGGTGGCACATGTCTGTAGTCCCAGCTACTCAGGAGGCTGAGGCAGGAGAACTGCTTGAACCTGGGAGGCAGAGGTTGCGGTGAGCAGAGATCACGCCATTGCATTCCAGCCTGGGCAACAAGAATGAAACTCCGTCTCAAAAAAAAAAAAAAAAAGAGACAGACAGGAAGACAGAAAGACAGAAAGACAGACAGGAAGGGAGGAAGGGAGGAAGGGAAGGAGGGAGGGAGGGACAGAGGGAAGAAGGAGGGAGGGAGGGAGGGAGGGAGGGAGGGAGGGAGGAGCACAGGCATCTCTCTAGAAATACGCCATTACTCATGGTTATAGCCATAAGAGTTAAGTGTCCCCAGATGCAAAACTTTCTTCAAAATTAAAAAAAATAAATAACAGTTCTTAAGTTAAAACTTGTGGAGGAGGAGGGTTAGATTATATGGTCTACTATGTTGTTCTTTTTAAAAACAGCATATACATAACATGGTTTTCCTATTAACAAGAAAGGGTAGCTTTGATGCCCCCACCTTTTTTTTTTTTTTTTTTTTTTTTTTAAAGACAGGGTCTTGCTCTGTCACCCAAGTGGAGTGCAGTGGGGCAATCTCGGCTCATTACAGTCTCGACCTCCTGGGCTTAAGCCATCCTCCAGCCTTAACCTCCTGAGTAGCAGGGACCACAGGCATGTGCCATCACACCCAGTATATACATATTTATCTTTTGGTAGAGATGGGGTCTCATTATGTTGCCCAGGCTGGTCTCAAACTTTTGGGCTCAACTGATCCTTCTGCCTTGACCTCCCAAACGACTGGGATCATAAGCGTGAGACACCACGCCTAGCTGACTTTTAAAATATATGGAAAACGTACAATTTTCTAGGAAACATTTATTTATGCTGATGAACTACACAGACACGAACAATCCTTCTAATCAGGAACTTAAATTTGATTGTGAAATATATTATGGTCTTTTTCCTGGACCAATTTACCATCTGACATATGTTTTGCTTCGAAGCTTATTAAAATAAACCTGCTTTCTACTAGTATAAGAGAAGGAAGCACCAAACCTAGTTGGACAGCTGAGAGAAAGCTAATTTGGAATTAAAATGTTGCCAATATCTATCAGGGCTGAAAAACACCTCAATTAAACCCAACAAACAATTAGCACCTTTATTAACTAGAATTGACTTTACTCTGCTGGGATGAATACTCATTTATTAAAGTGGAAGGCCCTATGCCTTCAGTATGAATGCATGTGAAGCTACAGACTAATGTGAGCTCCTGCTTCCCCCAAAGAAGGAAAAAACACCTAAAGATATGTGTACAAAGGAACACACACCTATTCATAGGTAATAATCTAGTGGTGCTCAATTCAAACAAATCAAAAGGTATAAAGGATGCACAAGACAGACATGCTTAATTTTCACACTTAGTTCAAGATGTGTACCAAGCCGGGCATGGTGGCTCACACCTGTAATCCCAGCACTTTGGTAGGCTGAGGCAGGTGGATACCTGAGGTCAGGAGCTCGAGACCAGCCTGGCCAACATGATGAAACCCTGTCTCTACTAAAAATATAAAAATTATCCGGGCGTAGTAGCGCGCCTATGGACCCAGCTACTTGGGAAGCTGAGGCACTAGAATCACTTGAACCCTGGAGGCAGAGGTTGCAGTGAAGCCGAGACTGCGCCACTGCACTCCAGACTGGGCAACAGAGACAGAGAATCTGTTTCAAAAAAAAGAAAAGATGTGTACTAAAAAGCCTGTTCTTTTATAATCTAAGGATTACGACTAGAAACTTGGATTGTGTGTGGAGAAAAATGGGGATATCTAAAGATAAAGGTAAGGAAACCCCAGGGATATTTCTGTGTACTGAAACCAGTGCTCTCACCCGAATCCTTTGCTTCCCACTTCAAAAGCTCAGATAGAACTAAGTGAAGAAAATCAAGAAGACATGATAAATAAGTATATGAAAAGCCAAATCTACAGGACGGAAGGAATGTGCTTCCTAAACCTGCTATGAAAGAACTCCTATAGTTAAATCTGAAAGCTTCTGAGCAGTGTTTCCTAGATTCTCTCTGGCCTTCTATATTTTTACATTAAAGGCAGCTAGTAAACAAATCAGATTTCAGGTGGTATTTAATCTTTCAGCAGTACAGCCTGCAGAAGGAGAAACCATTTACCCCTTAAATTCCAAAAATGAATATAGCTAAGAAACAGTAATTAGTTACATGAGGTCACCCAAGCCGCAGCGTGGAATGGTCAATTTCATCATAAAAAGCCATTTATCAGCACCAAAGATTATGTTCCACATGTTACTCATTACGGTTGTTGGCTGAAAGACCACAAGAGTTCCAACTGTATAAATGTTCAGTTTATGGGTCAACCACTAAGGTCAACACATCAGTGGTAAGTGCATTTCGGCTCTGTGCTGAGATGGTCAGTACTCTCTTCCCTAAAGAGAATCTTAAAATACCAGAGGTTAAAGCAACAGGAAGAGGCAGCTAAACACCAAACGGATCCTCACATCAGTTACCACCAACAAAAAGCAGAGAAACTGGAATCAATCCAGACAGCTAATATGCTGTAGTGATTCACTTTTGAGTTCAGAAAGATTAATCCTTGTGGTCATGAGAGACTCTCAAGAAGGTATCATCTGAAATATAAAAAGCCTCTGTGGACCATGTTTTAGGAGTCAACTAATCAAACATACCCCAACCCTACCTAGAGTATAGGAGGCTAATTTTTTCTGTAATGTTTGTACTTCTACCTTGAAAATGCCCTTATTTAATGTGCTCTCCATTTCCTTAAGCACAGACTGTGCCTTGATCCATTACATCAACATATAAATCAATCTGTTTCCTAATCTAACATGTTACAAATGGGATTTTGCTGCCAAGTCAGCACTTCTGATATCCTGTAAACCTGGAGTCCTCTACAAAAAAAAATTAATGCCCCATGCGTTGGCACTTAAGCCAGTCCTTGTGATCTATGCACATTGCGGCACTTTTAAGGCTTGGAAAACAAATTGCATCAACTGCTTCCCTAGCCCAGCACTTCCATTTTGCTTAATAATTCATTCTTAATAAGAAATTCCATTTTATTAATCTGGCTTGGGGAACAGTTTAGCAATCCAAGGACAGAAATTCAACTTGGTAAAAAGTGCTTCTAGTAACCTGGTCGAAAACCTGAAATGGCTTAAAGAAATAAATACGTAAATCTAAATAAATCTAAGTCTCAACCTACTTTAAATCAAGGCCTTTAATCACCTCAAGTGATGCAACTCCTGGGCCCATCTAAGCCTACCTTCCTTCACAAAGCCCTCAGGACCAGGCAGTCCTCTCACTCCAAAGCAAATGTGCACACCCAGTTATCTGTGCCCTCACTGAAGCTACTACTCCAGGATCAAATCTGCCTCCAGGGCTTGTGAAGGTGCCTGCCATAGACGGAGCCTCTTCCCATGGACACGGTTTGATCCTACTACTGGGAGAATCAGGTCTCTTTGAATGGGAATCCGGCTTTATGAGCCACACGAGTATTCAGGTCTCACCCTGCGAAGGCAAGGTAACACCGTTCTAGTTCTAATAAACGCGGAAAGAAGCAGGCCTTTGAGGCATCTAGTTACCACTCGCAAGCTACTGATAGCGAAAGGTATGACGCTCTTGCTCAAAAACCTTTTTTAAGGAAAAGTCGGTAAAAGGACCATCTATTAAAAGATATGAAGATCCTATATATTATTTTCATTCATATTTGTTCAAATGCTGAGGTACTTCAAGATTCACAAATTAAAGCAACTTCAATTTATGCCCAGGATGAACCTTCACCAAAGATTTACTAAACTGAATGAAGTGGAAAAAAAAAAAATCCTGTTCTTAGTATCCATTCAAGGTATCTCACCCAAGATATTAGCTACAAAAGGGAAAACAATTACTTGAGAGCAGAGACACCCACCAGACACCTACATTAATCTCACCCACAATGAGACATTTGAGGGTGCTGATCAGGGAAGACCGGGGACTGCAACAGATCTGAGAAGACTAAGCAGAAATGACAAGTAAATGCAATGCAGGCGCCTGGACAGGATCCCGGAACAGGAAAAGGACATTAGTGGAAAAAACTGCAGCAATTATTTGAATAAGGTCTGTAAGTCAGTTAATAGTGCTGTGCCAGTAGCAAACCTCCTGGTTTTGATCACTGCATTACAAGTTATGTAAGATGTCAACATTAATGGAAACAGGGTTACAGTATAGGGGAACTCTTGTAGTATTTTTGTGACTTTTTTTTTAAGTCTAAAATTTGTTCAAAATACAGTGTTTTTGTTTTAAATTCTGCTTATTATATGCCTAGAATTCAATCTGGAATGCATTGTTTCAATATTAAGAGTCTAATCTGTCAAAAAGAGAAGACACAATTTGAGGCGGAGGAACTAGTAAGTAAAATTGGAACAGGTTCAATACCTGAAAAGTGTATTGTTCTAAACACACGGGCACGCATCCTAATACAGTAAAGCCCCAAGTGTACACATATTAAATTATATTTTTCTGCAACTGGAAGACTATTATGATTCTGACCCAGAGCCTCATGTGTAAGAAATACTACCTTTTTTTACTGTCCAAACAGTGACCACAATTTGAAATCTTAAGAGTATCTTTTTCAGCAGCAGAGAAGTAAAGCTTCAAACCACTATCTAATAAAATAGCAAGATTCTTGTTAAGCATTTTCTGGTTTTATAGCAGTAAAATGAGAAAACCTATTCTTGAGAGTTTGCATTACATGAATGGAAAATTCTTGGTCTTTTTATTTTTTAACATTTAAACTTAATTCTAATTAGAAACTGGTGAACTGGGTGTAGGGGGAAAACTCTAAGTGTAAAAGGTCATTATTCTTACAGTGACATATGCCAGCGGTTAGGTATCATTTTCAAAGGCAGTAATTTATACAAATAACCCCAGCTTTTATTAGAGCTTTAAACATTAAAGTATAAATGAGGTATCATTTCCAAGATTGAAAATGGTTTAGGCTGTCTCCAACGCTTTTTATGGAAACGTGGTAATTTGTCCATCTGGATTATAGTGGTAAGGAGCCAAGCATCATGATTTAATAGAGGTCTGTCTTTCAGTATGTGTCTGAGATCAGAACTAAGGGAAGTTTTTGAAAATACGAAAATATACAAATACATAAAATACTTTCATTTAAAAAAAAAAAACATGCAGAATGGTGTTCACACACCTGAAATTCTCAAATGAACAGGTTCTTCATCGGTCCCTGTGTTTTTTCTGATTGCCATTATAAAATAGGAAGTCCAAGAAACTTATTTCCAGGGGGTATGGAGACACTAGAGACTGGCCTTGGCCAACCATTACTCTTCTACTCACTGCACTACTGACGTGGGAGAAAGACTAAGAGTGTGGCTTTAAGGCACAGACACACAGTGACTGAGCCCCATCTCCATCACTGACTGGCTGTGCCAACTCTGGCAGGTCACCTAGCCTCTCTGGGCCTCAGTTTCGTCATTATAAGGTAATGACAATAACAGTTAACTACACATCAGTGCTGCTTTGACGTTTAAATGAGTTAATACATGTTAAGTGTTTGAAAAGTGCTTGTCACACAGAAGCGCTCTTCAAGCACTGGCAGCTTTTATTAGTACCAGGTTTTAATTTTTTAATCTACAAAACAGGGTTACTAACGTACCGACGGCTCAGGGCTGTTGTGAGGATTAGATTAAGATAACACGCAGAAGCACGGAGCACAATGCCTGCCACAGAGCAAGCACTCAGACGTTAGCATCACTATCATCAGGCTGGCTCTTTCCACTCTCCGGCTGCAATTACGCAGAACTGGGGCTGGAACCCAAGGCACACAAGGGAAGAGGCCACGAAGTCCCCACATGACTGGCCATCCTTCCCAAATCCAGGATGGCATGAAATGGGTTTAAAACAGTGCACATTCCTTCTTTTTTTTTTTTTTTTTTTTTTGAGACAGAGTCTTGCTGTGTCACCCAGGCTGGAGTGCAATGGCCAGATCTCGGCTCACTGCAAGCTCCGCCTCCCGGGTTCACGCCATTCTCCTGCCTCAGCCTCCCGAGTAGCTGGGACTACAGGCACCCGCCACCTCGCCCGGCTAGTTTTTTTTGTATTTTTTAGTAGAGACGGGGTTTCACCGTGTTAGCCAGGATGGTCTCGATCTCCTGACCTTGTGATCCACCCGCCTCGGCCTCCCAAAGTGCTGGGATTACAGGCTTGAGCCACCGCGCCCGGCCGCACATTCCTTCTTTACCCATTAACTATGGACATGAGGAAAGCAGGTTACATCAATGCTTCGTATTTTGTGGGAATTCAGTCACTAAATGTTTAGATGAATGATTTTATACAGTCCTACCATTTAAAAGAAAATTGCCAAGAGTTGCTGACTTCCTGTCTGGCCCAGTTTCCGGGACTTGGAAGTGAGGCCAAGATGAATCTGCAGTTACTATCAAGACACTTCTGTGATCAAAAGAGCACTATGTAAATTATTTCTCTAACCTGGTTTTCCTGATGGACGTTCTGTCTGCTTCCTAGCCATGTAATCTCATGGAAGTTATTTAATGTCTCTTGACCTTAGTTTTCACTTTGTGCAACATAAATCGGGTGCTACTCAAAGTTTAGTTATTAAATGAGACACCTACAATATTAACTTTGTTTCACACTATAACAGATGGAACTCTATTTTCCTAAAACTCCCCCTGCTTGAGAAACATGGCTTAGAAACAAAGATGGCTTCCTCACTAAGTCAGGATTCACTGTGACTCCAAAGCAAAGTAGGCATTTGTCATACTTTGCAAGGCAAGCCAACTGCAGAGGTCAGGAAGGCAGGAGGCCTCAGAATTAATATAAGATGATCTAAACGGTGTGAACTTGGGCTTCACATTTGAACTCGTTGGCCGGCATTACTTGGGTGGTTATTAAGAGTGTGCTGACCAGCACGTGCAGAGCGGGGCTGGGGGCATGGAGACGGATGTGTTTCCTGAACCTTAAAGAGTGAAATGATTTCAAGTAACAAACACTCAGAAGTACTACTGATTAAATATTAATAATAAAATATGTTTATTCTAAATCATTCTTATTGATTCAGATGACAGAAATAATACAAATGATGAAGGGTTTTCTGTCCAATATCTGAGCACAAACCTGGCAATACTCTCAGAAATTATAAGCTTCCTCTGGCTGACCTGGTACTCCATGATAGATACCTTGTTTTTATATGCATTAAGTCAGTCATTAAAAATCAGGTTAAGCATAGTTTGAGTATTTCATATACTCGTAAAAAATTACACTTCTTTTTAAAACATTCCATTTTTCTGACCAACTATTTCACTAAATAAACACTCGAATTAGACCTCACTAGATCTCTTTTCCTTTCATGTATCTGGGGAAAAAGTAAGAAAACAAATTCATGCAACTGAAAACCTTTTTTTTTTTTTTTTTTTTTTTTTGAGACGGAGTCTCCCTCTGTCACCAAGCTGGAATGCAGTGGCGTGAACTCAGCTCACTGCAACCTCCGACTCCCAGGTTCTAGCCATTCTCCTGCCTCAGCCTCCCAAGTAGCTGGGACTACAGGCACGCGCCACCACACCTGGCTAATTTTTATATTTTTAGTAGAGATAGGGTTTCACCATGTTGGCCAGGATGGTCTCAATCTCCTGACCTCATGATCCACCTGCCTCAGCCTCCCAAAGTGCTGGGATTACAGGCGTGAGCCACTGTGCCCGGCCAAACATCCATGTCTTAATATATATGATTATTTTTGCCAGTGTTTTAAAGCAGGGGGTCCCCAACATCCACTAGGAGGACTAACAGGGTCTACAAAAGGTTTCCAGTGGCCCCCCTGAAAAATGAGAAACCTAAGAAAGATCTAGTGTGCATGTGTTATGCACACATCGACATATAAGGGTACAGAACTGCTAATGGTCCTCGCTTAAGAATAACTGTCCTGAATTCTAATATCATCTTCTACCTTTTGTTATTAAAATGGTTTCATAAAATGATGGCAACAATAAACAGGTGCTATTTTTAAAAAATTATTCTTCTGTAATATTAACCAAGAACAACCTTATCTATTTAAAACAGTTTTCTTAGTTCTATTATTTCATAAAAACAAAACATTGGAAATCACAGGCTTATGTTTTTCTTGTGGAGGTTTTGTTGTTGTTGTTTTTGAGCCAGAGTCTCACTATGACGCCCAGGCTGGAGCTCACTGCAGCCTCAACCTCCCAGGATCAAGCAATCCTTCCACCTCAGCCCCACAAGTAGCAGGGACTATAGTCACAAACCACTACACCCAGCTAATTAAACAAAATTTATTTTTGCAGAGACGGGGTCCCACTATATTGCCCAGGCTGGTCTTGTCCTCCCAGCCTCAAACAATTCTCCCTCCTTGGCCTCCCAAAGTGTTAGAATTACAGGCGTGAGTCGCCATACCTGGCTCTTTTATTTCTAAGGTTCTGTTATGCTGAAAGGCATGAAATTCTTGGGTGAATAATCCGTATCTTTGCTTATAACAAGAAAATATGACAATCTGCCAAAATGATTTTCACAGGGCAGGGAGAGAGAAACTTTACATTCTAAATACAAATTTCTATACAGTCATTCTGCTAAACATTTTATTAGGTGCACACAACACTCAGATATCGATCTGGATATAACATATCAATTTAACTTCTAATGCCCATTAAAACTGTGAAAATAACAAAAATACGAAACTGCTCTACCCTTTCCAAATTCAAAGCAAGTTAAAAGACATCTTTCCTATGATTTATGTGGCATTTAAATTTAAAAGTAAATCAGACTGTATTACCAGCTTACAGCAGATCTGCTTGCAGACAATAATTCTTCCTGTCTTGGACCCATGCCCATGTGCATTATTGTAATTATCAACAATTTGAAAAAATAAAGTAATAAAGCAAGTATGAGCCACCAGTCAGTATGTTACTGCTTGCTGCACTGGCTGTTAGTTAACCTTCTAGGGTTCAAACCACCTAACTACTAAATAAATGCATAAACGACCGCAGGAAAAGCTACCCCCAAGTAAAAAGAATGAATAAAAGGAATGTAAACGTGTATGCGCACACATGAACCCGCATGGTGTAAAATCCAACAGCACCTTTTTTGGTATTTTTCAGAGACAGGGTCTTGCTCTGTCACCCAGGCTGGAGTGCAGTGGTGCAATCACAGCTGATCATAACCTTCAACTTCTGGGCTCAAGTGATCCTCCTGCCTTGGCCTTCCGAGGAGCTGGGACCACAGATGTGCACTACCACACCTGACTAATTTTTAAATGTTTTGTAGAGATGAGGTCTCGCTATATTGCCCAGGCTGGTCTCAAACTCCAAGCCTCATGCAATTCTAGTCTCAGCCTCCCAAGGTGTTGGGATTACAGGCATAAGCCACAGGGCCCAGCCCCAACAGCACTTTTGAACTACTTGTCGGGTGGGCACTGGGAGCCCTCTAGTATCCAGTCTCCACCCAGCACTCGGAATCACCTCGAGGCAGAACACACTGCTCTTCTGTTCCAGAGAATTCAGAGTGGCTAGTGTGGCGTGCAGGGCCCACCATGATGCAGCCCCTGCCACACGCCAGCGTCCCTCCAGTCCAGCACCACCCTTGACGTCACAAGCCAGGGTCTGTCTCACCTCAAGGCCCACTGTCCTCTCTTGTTGAGGATGACTGTCCTGAATTCTAATGAACTCCCAGAACTCCCTTCCCCTGCTGTTCCCTAATCAAGTGCAGTGGTCTCACCCTCAGGACTCTGTCAAAGGGGCATTCCATGGAAGGCTTTCTTCTCCTCCAACCCATTCCAGGTTTTCTCTCTCTCAGGCAATCTGAAACGACCTTGCTCATTGATCTGCAGTGTCCATCTCCCATCACTGGAATGTGAGTTCGTCAAGGGGAGAGACCACATGTATTTTCCTAACCACTGTATCTGGGAACAGCACCTAGCATGCAGTAGCTCATTTACACCCAAGTAAACAACTGACTGACTCTAAAGGCTCTTGGTTTCTTCAAGATATTGCGCTAAGCTAGTATCAATCTGCAGGTAATTCTACATCAACAGTGTACTAGTCTTCATACAAGGAGACCTACTAAAAATTGACAAATTAAATGACAAAAAAAAATGTATGCAAGATGGCAAGTTTCCATTTTTTTAATTTTAATTTTTGTCAAGTGAATCCAAGTACAGTTTGAGAAGCCACATAGTACAAGGCTAGAACTCATACTAGGAGGACAGCCTCCACCCAAGTGGAGCATGCTCTGCAGAGGCTGTGCTTCCACAGCTATCAGGCCTTCCACCTGCTGTTTATCTCCACATTTCTACACAACATGTTTTATTTCTGTATCTTTTCAGTACAGACATTATCCTCAAGTGTTTTTAATTCTTAAACTGCCAAACCCTACACCCATCCACCAACTTGTCCCATGGTCAAATCAATACTTCTTTATTTTCATTGTAATTATGACTTTTAGAGAAAGGTCTCTCTCTGTTGCCCCAACTGGAGTGCAGTGGTGCAATCATAGCTCACTGCAGTCTCAAACTCCTGCGTTCAAGCAATCTTCCGACCTCAGCCTCCCGAGTAGCTGTAACTACAGACATGTCACACCACACCCAGCTAATTTTCATTACTTTTTTGTAGAGACAGAATCTTACTGGTCTCAGGCAATCCTTCCGCCTCAGCCTCCCAAAGAGCTGGGACGGCAGGTGTGAGCCACGCATCTGGTCTGTTTCTATTATAACATAAAAGCATACTGTGATTACAATTCCTTTCTAGGCATCTATTTCCCCATTAGAGTAAGCAACTGCAACTTCTTTTACTTGCTTGGTTTCACACACATTTGCCACCAATTCTCCCTGAAATTGTCTGAAAAGATCAGTAAAACTCCCTTCAGTGTCAGACACACGAGCTGACCCACTGGTTTCAGTCCCTCCTTTCTAGAACGCATCCCTCCTCCGGCCCTCCATTTCCCTGCTTCATCTGGACCAATTACTCTCTCTGCCTCGACACAGCTCTCATGAGTCCTGAAAATTCCTTCCCCTTTCTTTGGTTTCGACTCAATACTTCCTTCTTTCTCGACTTCCTGTTTTAGTGGCTCACAGTGCTCCATAGCTTCCTGAGAAAGGGTGTGTGAATGGAAAATTTCAAACATGACAGATCCCAAAATGGTTTTTATTTTATGTGCACGTCTTGTCAATAATTTGGATGAGCACTAAATTATAGGCTGGAAATAATTTCCCTCAGAATTTGAGGTCTTCTAGCTTTCAGCACTGCTATTGATAAATCTAAAGTCATTCTTCCTAATCCTTTGTGCAGGTCTGGGTTTTTTTATATAGAGAAGTAAATTCTGGCCAGGTGCAGTGGCTCACGCCTGTAATCCCAGCACTTTGGGAGGCTGAGGCAAGTGGATCATTTGAGGTCAAGAGTTCAAGACCAGCCTGGCCAACATGGTAAAACCCCATCTCTACTAAAAATACAAAAATTAGGCCGGGCACTGTGGCTCATGCCTGTAATCCAAGCACTTTGGGAGGCCGAGGCAGGCAGATCACCCAAGGTTGGGAGTTCGAGAACAGCCTGACCAACATGGAGAAACCCCGTCTGTACTAAAACTGCGAAATTAACTGGGCGTGGTGGCGCATGCCTGTAACCCCAGTTACGTGGGAGGCTGAGGCAGGAGAATCGCTTAAACCCTGGAGGCAGAGGTTGTGGTGAGCCAAGATCACTCCATTGCACTCCAGCCTGGGAAACAAGAGCGAAACACAGTCTCAAAAAAAAAAAAAAAAAAATACAGCCGGGCGTGGTGGCTCATGTCTATAATCCCGGCACTTCGGGAGGCAGAGGCAGGTGGATCATTAAGTCAGGAGATCAAGACCATCCTGGCTAACATAGTGAAACCCTGTCTCTACTAAAAATACAAAACAATTAGCCAGGCGTGGTGGCAGGCACCTGTAGTCCCAGCTACTCGGGAGGCTAAGGCAGGAGAATGGCGTGAACCCGGGAGGCACAGGTTGCAGTGAGCAGAGATCACTGCCACTGCACTCCAGCCTGGGCGACAGAGTGAGACTCCGTCTCAAAAAAAAAAAAAAAAAACAAAACAAAAATTAGCCAGGTGTGGTGGCACATGCCTGTTAATTCCAGCTACTTGGGAGGCTGAGGCAGGAGAATAGCTTGAATCAGGGAGGCGGAGGTTGTGGTGATGCAAGATCACGCCACTGCACTCCAGCCTGAGCAACAAAGTGAGACCCTGTCTCAAAAAAAAAAAAAAAAGGTTCCAAGATTTTCCCAATCTCTGGTATTCTGAACTTTCAACCTAACATGTCTTAGTGTGGTCTTTTCATCACTCACCAGCCTGAGCTCTTGGTGGCCCTGTTGGCCTGGACACACACAGTCCTGTGTTTCTGCTATTCTCTTTCTGAAATTCTCATTAGTTATATCTTAGACCTCCTAGATTGACCTCCTATTTATCTTTTCTAGTTTCTTTTTGTTTTCTCCTTCTGGAAGATTTCTATTGGGGTCTTAAAGTTCTGCTTCCACATTTCTAATTTCCAAGAACCCTTTGTCATCTGAACGTCTTTAAATTTCAAACAATTATTTCATAGATGTAATGCCCCCTCTTCTCTCCTTTGAGGTAATAACTTGTCTTTATTTGTTTATTCCCTGCATTGCCTTCATGTTGCTTTTTCTTTCTGTTTTGTTCTCGTTCATGTTCAAGGTGTTCCTGAAGTCTTTGGTGATCCTAAGACATCTAATTCGCATTTAAGAAGGGAACACTAAGAAGATGGTTGGACCAGGTGCGGTGGCTCACGCCTGTAATCCCAGCATTTTGGGAGGCCGAGGCGGGCAGATTACGAGGTCAGGAGATCGAGACCACGGTGAAACCCTGTCTTTACTAAAAATACGAAAAAAAAAAAAAAAAAAGCCGGGCGTGGTGGCAGGTGTAGTCCCAGCTACTTGGGAGGCTGAGGCAGGAGAATGGCGTGAACCTGGGAGGCGGAGCTTGCAGTGAGCCAAGAGGGCACCACTGTACTCCAGCCTGGGCAACAGAGCAAAACCCTGTCTCAAAAAAAAAAAGAAGATGGTTGGAAGTTCCCTGCACATGCGCAAGCTCAAGAGTAGCCTTTGCCTCTCCAGGGAGGTATCCTTCAGTCAGTTCTCTGCCCCGGGCCTGGTTAGGGAGACTTCCACTACTCAGTTCCTCACAGTCTGCTGGGCCCGCTGTCCCCAAGTAAACCTCAAGTCTTTTCCTAGACTGCCAGGTGAGGAGGGGTATTCAGAGGGCTAAATGCTCACATTTAGTTTCGTCTATGTCCCCTGGGGCCTCAGCATGTCTTCAGAGGCCCTGGTGCTTTCCATCTCTCAGATATGAGTTTGCTCTGCAAATGAGGGTGCTTTTAGTTGGCTCCTCCTGGCTAAGATTAGGTCTCAGCCTTTTCTGATTTGCTGGCTCCATCTGTTTTCCATCTTCAAGATTTCATAGGTATCTCTCCCTTCCTGTTCTTTGTTAGTTTATTCATACGTTAACTGTATTGAAAACTAAGTGGCATTCTATCATCAAGACAGTTAGAACAACTAGAATACTCCACCAGCATCTTTTGAGGTGCAACAATTCAATAGCTACTATGAATATACTGGAAAACTAAAGATGGGAAAGTATTCCCAAGATCATAAGCTTTTATTTGTCATAAACATAACTGTGAAGAAAATAAAATTCTGACCCTTTATTCAAAGATCATTTCACTTGATTACTTTACAGTTATGTCAGTCAACACACTAGCCACTGGGTCTTACGGGTTGAATATGGTCTCAAATTTCATTTACTGAAATCCAAGCCCCAAATACCTCTGAATGTGACCTTATTTGGAAATATAGTCACTGCTGATGTAATTGGGAGGAGGTCATACTGGAGTTGGGTGGGTCTTTAATCCAATATGACTGGTGTCCTTCTGAGACCGGGAAATGTGAACAGACAGACATGCATGCACACAGAGGCAGCGCCACGTGAAGACTGAAGTTACGCTGCCAAAAGCCAAGAGCAAGGCCTGGAACAGACCCTTCGTTAGTGCCTTCAGAAGGAGCCCAGTCCTGCTAACACCTTGACCTGGGACTTCTAGCCTCCAGAGAAGTGAGACAATAAATTCTGTTGCTTAAGTCACTCCATTTGTGTCATCTTTGTTACGGCAGCTCTAGTAAACAAACACACTGGGTAAACAAGACTCAGTATGTGTATTTAGGGAGCATATATACTCTGAGACAGCATCCAATGTAGAGAAACAGGATTACAATGTAAGGTGCACACTGTGAATGTGAGGTGAGGACATGGCGACAGTGAGCATGCTGCAACTGAGAAGAGCTGTAACAGAGGCATGCACGGACTTGGCACAGGAGAGCAACAGCTATGGGGGAAGAGGGGCTGGGCCTTCAGAACTCTTCGCCAAGGAAACTGTGCTTGGGCTCCCTTCCAGTGTGTGCACGACTGTGCCATGCATACTTTAGAGGGTAGAAGGGTGTGATCAGGAAAGATTAAGTGTAGACAGGAGGCCAGTTAGGAAGCCACTGCATTCATCCAGGCGAAAGATGATGAACAAAGGCAGGAGCAGTGTGAATACGAAAGGGACAAACGAGAAATACTTGGACAGGGGACATGAAGGAAGGGTCGGAATGAGTCCAGCTTTCTAATTCTGACAGCTGGGAGAATGGCAAGGCTAACAGTCAAAGAAATCGAAGAGGGGTTGTAGGGAGGGGACTGAGGATTGGAGACTGATAAACTTCAGTTTTGAGTGCATCACACTGGAAGGACTCACAGCTTACCAAGTGCTGCATTTTCTGTCCACCAGACAAAAAAGAGAATGGACGTTCCAGACGGTAATGTGAGCTGCAATTATGGATTTTCTATTCATCACCAGGCTGGAAGAATTTTAAGCCCAGAGATTAGGCAGAACCGCCTAGGGAGATTGTGCAATGTGAAAAAAGAAGGTAGTCCCTATTTTCTACAGGTATATTATTAATATTATAAGTTGGGAGTCTTTCTGAACAAATATCAAAAGAAAAAAAAAGGACACAAATTATGACCGAGATACTTAAGTTTTTAACATCATTTTATTTTACTTTTCGTATTATTTTAAATGTTGTTAAAAACTAAAGTATCTCGGTCATTCTGGAGCGTTTTCTTCATGGACTAGACTGCCTGAGGTCTCAAAATTTAAAGTTAGTGAAGCAGAGAAGATGACATTTGCTTTTCCTGGAAAACTTCTGGAGCAAGCCTGAGTATCTGGTGTTGCTTGCTCTAAGAGCCTTCTTATTTCCTTCTAGTTTATATGCCTAGATGATTCTCATTGCTAATTCACTGTACATGAAGTCCTCAATCACGTCAAGAACGAAGTCAGAGATTTTCCCAAAGCTAGACTCTTCAGAGGTCTCTTACTCCCAATTTCAGCTAACTTCTTGGAAAACTCTATGTTTCCTTACCAGTGCTTGCAGCCTTCCCTGAACAATGATTTTCTTAAAATTGCATGGTTTTTTCCCCCCGGAAAAATCAAACCATCCTTTCCTTGTCCTAAAAATTCCTTCCTTTGATGACTTACAGATATCACCCAGACCAAGTTTAACCAATTATGCTGAGTGAATGGGGTAATTTTGGGGCCATCTGAATTCAAGTTACAATAATATGCCTCACGCATCCACATTTTGTGACAAGTTCAGCGTCTTCACTGACTACACATACACACAGAAAACTACACATAAAAACTGCTTGGCTGGGAGCTTATCAGGCTTCAGTCTGTGCTCTGTATTTAATCTTTTAAAAGCAATACTTAAAATATTTTAATCTGATTTTAATCTGTCCTGAATACTATTCCTATTGTTTAAAAACAACACTAACCAACATGAGTTTCAATGACTTTTATCAATTCACAAGATTAATCTTTCAAAACGTTAGCCCAGCAGGATATTTTTTTAATGTAGATCCTGAGGAAGCTAATCAAGCCACAAATAATTCTTCTAATAGGGGTGGGGAGAAGTGGCTAGAGGGAAAAGCATTCTATAGTATTAAAAAGAAAGCCTCTTCAGAAGAGGATAAGGGGCAGGGTGGAGTCCAACCAATCACAGGGCGATCCTGCTATGAAATGTGGTTTCTGGTTCACTTGAAATCTGCCATGGTGTTAAATATTTACTACAAAAGATCACTTCAAAGCAACGTTCTCTTTTCCTCGTTTCCAACAAAGGCTGAAAACTCAACTGCCTCTACATCATAGACAGGGAACAGGGAGCTGGAGGGTAAGACAAAAATGGAGACCCACACTCAGCCCCCTCGGGGAGACCACAGGCTCTCTTCACCAACTGAAGTGGGGCTGCCGCTACTTAGCCCCTGCTGCCAGATGTTCTAATTTCTTTAAAACCGGAGCGGAATTTTTATATTAAAACCCATGATCTTTGGAAATGGATATATTTACTTTGAATTTAAGATACAAGGAAGGTCAAACGGTAACAGCCAAATAAAATACAAAGACAGGTCACATTCTGCCTGCAGGCTGCAGGCCTTCAATCTCAACTTTACGTACTAGGTATCACAGTGAGGACGCTGATGACAGTTACTCTAAAATAATAAAATGCAAACACCTTACACTTAAAAGCCATAGTGTAAACTTAAATTAATTGTATTCTGTTCATTACAAACTTACGGTAATTAACTTTAAAGCTCTATGGCATTTGAGGGTTAGAAGACAATATTGTTAAGATGACAAGACTACCTAAAACGATCTACAGATTCAATGCAATACTTCATGTCCCAACAGCATTCTGTTTTGTTTTTTTTACAGAAACAAAAAAATCCATCTTAAATCTCACAGTCTTGAGAAATAACAAAGACACTTCCTGATTTCAAAACTTACTACGAAGCTACACTAATCAAGCAGTGTGATACTGACATAAAGACAGACATTTGGACTAGAGAGCCCCGAAATAAACCCTCACCTACATGGTCAGTTGGTCTGCCAGGACAATTCAATGGGGATGCAACAAATGTTGTGACTGGATAGCAACTTGCAGAAGAGTGAAGCTGGACCCTTACCTTAAACCATATACAAAATTGAACTCCATGTACCCTAGAACTTACAGTATTAAAAAAAAAATTTTTTTTTGAACTCAAAATGGATAGAAGACCTAAGCTTAAGAGCTAAAACTATAAAACTCTTAGAAGACGACTTAGGAGAAAAGCTTCATAACATTACATTTCACAATGATTTCTTAAAAATGACACCAAAACTACAAGCAACAAAAAATAAACTGGAATTCATCAAAGTTAAACTTTTGTGCATCAAAGGACACCACTGAGAGTGAAAACACAAACTGCAGAATGAGAGAAAATATCTACAAATCACATATCTAATTAACATCCAAAATATATAAAGAACTCTGACAACTCAACAATAGCAACAAAACCAGCTAATTTGAAAATGGGGAGAGGACTTGAATAGACATTTTTCCAAAGAAGATACACAAATGGTCAACATGAAAAGATACTCAACATCACTAGTTATTAGAGAAATGCAAATCAAAACAATAAGATACTGCTCCACACCCATTAGGATGGCTATTACTTGAAAAAGGAAAATAACTGTTGGCAAGGATGTAGAGAAATTGAACTCTTGTCCACTGTCAGTGGGACTGTAGAACAGTACAGTCACTGTGGAAAACAGTGTGGCAATTTCTCAAAAATTTAAACACAGAATTACTATATGATCCAGCAGTTTCACTTCTTAGTAAATATCCGAAAGAACTGAAAGCAGGGACTCCCACATCTACATCTACACCAATTTTCATAGCAGCATTGTTTGCAGTAGCCAAAAGGTAGAAACATCCCCAAGTGTCCATTAACAGATGAATGAACAAAATATGGTATATATGCACAATGGAATATTACTCAGTCTCGAAAAGGAATGAAATTCTGATGCATGAGCTTTGAAAATATTATACTAAAGAAAATACACCAAACTCAAAAGGACATATTTTATGATTTCACTTACTTGAGCCCTAGAATAGGCAAATTCATAGAGAGATTACCAGGAGCTGGGGGATCGAGGGGAATAGAAAGTTAGTGTCTAATGGGTACAGGGTTTCTGTTTGGAGGAAAAAGTACTAGAAATGGACAGCGGAGATGGTTGCACAACACGGTGGATGTCCTTAATGCCATCGAATTGTACACTTAAAAATAGTTAAAATGAAAGTGTTCCCGCTTCAATATTTTGGAAGACTATGAGAAGGAATGGTGTTAATTCTTCTTTAATGTTTAGAATTCTCCTGTGAAGTCTTCTGATCCTGAGCTTTCCTTAGT
This sequence comes from Macaca fascicularis, assembly GCF_037993035.2. Taxonomy (NCBI): domain Eukaryota; kingdom Metazoa; phylum Chordata; class Mammalia; order Primates; family Cercopithecidae; genus Macaca; species Macaca fascicularis. The sequence goes on along the minus strand of NC_088388.1, from coordinate 128,535,954 downwards.
TGGAAGTTTTTTGTTTTTTTTTTTTTTTTGGTTTTTTTTTTGAGATGGAGTCTTGCTCTGTTGCCCAGACTGGAGTTCAGTGGCACCATCTCAGCTCACTGCAACCTCTGCTTCCCAGGTTCAAGCGATTCTCCTGCCTCAGCCTCCCAAGTAGCTGGGATTACATGCACGTACCACCACGCCTGGCTAATTTTTTTGTATTTTTAGTAGAGACGGGGTTTCACCACGTTGGCCAGGCTGGTCTCAAACTCCTGACCTCAGGTGATCAACCCACCTCGGTGTCCCAAAGAGCTGGGATTACAGGCATAAGCAACTGCACTCAGCCTGTTGTGAGGTTTTTGATTACTGACTCAATCTTCTTATTTGTTATTGGTCTGCTCAAGTTTTCTATTTCTTCATGATTCAGTCTTGGTAGTTTGTACGTTTTTAGAAATTTATCAATTTCTTCTAGGTTATCCAATTTTTTGGCATACAACTGTTCATAGTACTCTCATGATACTTTTTACGTGGTATCAGTTGTAATGTCTCCTCTTTCATATCTGATTTTGTGTCTTCTGTTATTTCTTAGTCTGGCCAAGGGTTTGTCAATTTTACTTATCTTTTCAAAAACCCAACTTTTACTTTGATTTTTTCTATTTTTTTTCCTACTCTGCTTTCATTTATTCTGCTGCAAATTATTTTCTTCCTTCTGCTCACTTTGGGATTAGCTTATTCTTTTTCTAGTTTGAGGGGTACAGTTAGGCTGTTTGAGATCTTTCTTATTTTTTAACGTAGGCATTTACTGCTATTAACTTCCCTCTCAGTGCTGCTTTTGCTGCATCCCAGGGGTTTTGGTATATTGTGTTTTCATTTGTTCAAAACATGTTCTAATTTCCCATTTGATTTCTTCTTTGGCTCAACGGTTAAGAGTGTTGTTTAACAAGGGTGTGTTTAATTTCCACTCATCTTATGAAGCCAGCATTACCCTAATACCCTAATAACAAAATAGGACTAAGACACTACAAAAAAAAGAAAACTATAGATCAATATCCTCGATGATCACAGATGCAACGGTTCTCAACAAAATAGGAGCAAATGGAATCAGACAACACATTAATAAGATCATACACCTGATCAAGTGGGATTTATCCCTGAGATGCAAGAACGGTTCAACATATACATGCCAAAAAATGTGGCATATCACACATTAACAGAATGAAGGACAAAAATCATATGATCCCCTCAAAAGATGCAGAAAAAACATTTTTAAAACTTCAATCTTGTTTCATAATAAAATTTTCGACAAATGGCCAGGCACGGTGGCTCACGTCTGTACTCCCAGCATTGTGGGAGGCCGAGGCAGAGGTATCGCTTGAGCCCAGGAGTTCAAAACCAGTTTGGGAAACATGGCAAAACCAGTATCTATACACACATACCAAAAAAATTAATTAGCCAGACATGGTGGCGCACACCTGTGGTCCCAGCTACTCTGGAGGCTGAGGTGAGAGGACTGCTTGAGCCTTGGAGGTCAAGGTTGCAGTGAGCCATGATTATGCCACTGCACTCCAACCTGGGCGACAGAGTGAGACTCCATCTCAAAAATAAATAAATAAAATAAAAAATAAAATGGTAATAAAAAAAGTAAAATTAGACAAATGGGACTACGTCAAACTAAAAAGCTTATACAAAACTTTGGCAAAAGAAAAAAAGGCAACCTACAGAATGGGAGAATATATTTGCAAACCCTCTATCTGATAAAGAATTAATATGCAAAATATATAAGGAACTCAGAAAACTCAAAGGCAAAAAAAACCCAAAAGCCTGATTTAGAAAACAAGCAAAGGGCTTGAATAAACATTTCTCCAAGAAGACATATAAATGACCAAGAGGTACACGAAAAGATGCTCAATACCACCAATTACCCAAGAAATGCAAATTAAAACATCCCCTCACACCTGTTAAAATGGCTATGTATTTATAAAAATAAGTATTTGGAAGGATGTGGAGAAATCGGAACTCTTATATGCTGCTAGTGAAAAAATGGTGCAGCCGCTATGGAAAACAGTATGAAGGTTCTTAAGAAATTAAAAGTAGAATTACCATATGATCCATCTATCTCACATCTGGGTATACTGCCAAAAGAATTAAAATCATTATCCCAGACAGACAGATGCATTCCCAAGTTCACTGCAGAATTACTGACAATAGCCAAGACACGGAAACAACCTAAATGTCCACTGAGAGATGAATGGATAAGGAAAATGTGATATACACATAAAATGGAATATTGTTCAGCCTTAAAAAACAAAAGTAAATCCTGCCACATTCAACAACATGGATGAGCCTGGAGGACATTATGCTAAGTAAAACAAACAAGTCACAAAAAGACAAGTACTGCATGATTCCACTTATATGGGATATCTAAAATAATCAAATTCACAGAACTGTCACTAACACGGGCTGAAGGGAGGAAAAAACAGTTGCTGTTCAACAGGTATAAAGTTTCCATTTTGCAAGATGCATAAGTTCTAGAGATTTGCTGTATAACGTTTTATCTACAGTTAACAATACTGCATTGTGCACTTAAAAATTTAAGAGCAGATCTCATGTTAAGTGTTCTTACCACAAAAAATGTTTTAAGGCAGGGCTTGGTGGCCCACACCTGTAATCACAGCACTTGGGGAGGCCAAGGCAGGACTGCTTGAGGCCAGGAGTTCAGGTCCAGCTTGGGCAACAGAGCAAGTCCCCATCTCCACAAAAAAAATGTGGTCCCAACTACTTGGGAGGCTGAGGTGGGAGTCATTTGAGCCAAGGAGGTTGAAGCTCTAGCGAGCTATGACTGCGCCACTGCACTCTGGCCTGGGCAACAGAGTGAGACCATGTCTCAAAAAGGAAAGTTTTAATGGTTAATACATTTTATGTGTATTTTACCAGACACACAAAAAGATTTGTGGACTTTAGGGTATTCAATTTAGAAAATGCTTACGTTTTGTGGCTGACAAGTGTAAAACATCTGGAAGGAAACACTATAAATCAGTAAGAAAACAGATAAGCTAGATTTTACAAATCTGTATATGAAAAGCTTCCACCACCTCTTTCTGGGGATGCTGTCTATAGGCAATGAGTCCGACACACTGTCACAGGCTTTCCTACAATACAGCCTCTAACAAAACTAGGTGTCCCAAACGCACCAACACCTGCAGTGGCGTGTGCCCAGGCTGACTTAGAGGGCTTCATGCTGGGAGACCGGGAGTTCCTATGAGGTTATCCAAAACAAAACACGTGGCATTGGGGCCTACGGTGGTTCCATTTGTTTTGTGTTTGTTTGTGACCAGATCAAGCGTGCTTTCCTTATTGAGAAGCAGAAAATCAGTGTTAAAGTATTAGAAGCACAAGCACAGAGTCAGAAAATTAAATAAAAAACTGAGGCCAGATGAGGTGGCTCATGCCTGTAATCCCAGCACTTTGGGAGGCTGAGGCGGGTGGATCACCTGAGGTCAAGAGTTCAAGATCAGACTGGCCAACAAGGTGAAACCCCGTCTCTACTAAAAATACAAAAATCAGCTTGGCATGATGGCTGGCACCTGTAAGCCCAGCTGCTCAGGAGGCTGAGGCAGGAGAATCACTTGAACCTGAGAGGGAGAGGTTGCAGTGAGCCAAAATCGTGCCACTGCACTCCAGCCTGGTCGACAAGAGCAAAACTCTGTCTCAAAAACAAACAAAAAAATGAGGTTTTGAGTAATAAATATTAAAAGGCTAAATTAATAAAATCTGTATGAGAAGACGGAAAAAGTGCTGACTACCATTTCTCCAACAGAAAAAGTTTCTTCTAGTTATTATATCATCTTAGGAACCATATAGTGCCTTCAGCTATGGTGTTATTTGTTCTGTCACAATGCCCTGCATATAGCAATTTCATAAATGTTTGCTAATAATGATGACTATGAAGAGCCTCAAATGAACCAATGACCACAGTCTTCCACTTTCGATCAAGTCCTTTCTAGAGGTTCTTTTAAATGCCAATGAGATATAGCTACAATGATTTTTTTAAAAAGATATCCACAGCATGCTGTTTACATTAGAGAAAAATGAGAAACTTACATGTTCAGTTATAAAAGAATCAAATAAATTACAAAAGAGGCAGTCCTCTACTTTCACATAAGGTATATTTCTGTAAACATGAACAAGTTCCAAACATATGCATGTTATTTGGGGATTCTGCTACCAGCAAGCTAGTAATTTATCAGATTCCAATTACTTCCAGTGTTTTAGGGGGGAAAACGCCCTTGAAAATTTATTTCCAGCATTTTATAGCCATTCCTTAATTTCTTCCACATAATTGAGCCCACTGAGTATTTACGTAAGTTCAAAGAAACTACCTAGAAAAACACCAAAAAAGCACCAATTACCACCATGTGCTTATCAATAAAATAAATATTTTTCCCTCCTTTTTATCACTCTTATAAAATGAGGGCAAAATGCAGTAAAATATTCAAGTAACAGTTCAATACTATTGCAAATATCCAACCACTGGCTAGTAGGCAACATCCCTATGCAATAACTCAAAATGTTCATATAAGTTTACTCGAATCCAAATTCACAGTATGAACAGCTATTTAGAGGGATGAATGCTGTACATTTCAAACTGCAGGGTGTTCGAAAGCCCCAAACCATGAAGGGTGATGCCCAAAAAAGCTATACACGTCATAAAATATGTAATGGCCCGGAAATTGTTCAGTATGTTAAACGAAGAAAAAAATGGGTTATACACACATAAAGGGAAATCTACTCAGAGAAGTGAAGATGCACAGAAAACAAAACCAGAAAAACAAAAGTTTTTTATCTGAAGGGTAAACTGCAGTTTTGTTTTTTGGGGGTTTGTTTTTTGTTTTGGCCAAAACTGTATTTTCTAAATTTTTCGTAATAACTTGGAGAACTTAAAGGTTTGGAGTTTGTAGCTCAAAGCGTATGAATCTAGAAAGATAAATCAGAAACTGACAGGACTCTACAGAGTTCAGTTTATGGTCGTCACAGTCCAGGAACTTACAGTAAGATCCTGGATTGCTAGTGTCCTCAGGCTCCAGGTAGAATGAAAACTTTTCTCTGGAACACACATTAGCCTAGACCTCAAATTAATCAATCTGTAAGCACCTGTATAAATAAGATGTCTGGTCAGGCATGGTGGCTCACGCCTGTAATCCTAGCACTTTGGGAGGCCGAGGTGGGTGGATCACTTGAGGTCAGGAGTTTAAGACCAGCCTGGCCAACATGGTGAAACCCCATCTCAACTAAAAATACAAAAATTAGCCAGACTTGGTGGCTGGCACCTGTAATCCCAGCTACTCAGGAGGCTGAGGCAGGAGGCACCTGAACCCAGGAGGCAAAGGTTGAGCCAAGACCACACCACTGCACTCCAGCCTGGGCAACAGGGTAAGATTCTGTCTCAAAAAATAATAATAGTAATAAAGGCAATGCTACCTCCCCCCAAAACTTACGAGGCTATTAACTTTGAAATCAGAACTTGACAAGTATATTACAAAAACAGAAAAATTACAGGTCAAACTCACTTATTAGTAAGGAAGCAAAACTCCCGAACAAAATTTTTGCAAACCAAATCCAGAAAATAAACCAAGTCTGGTTCATTTCAGGAATGCAAAGTTTCTTACACACTGCACTATCAGAATTAAATTCATATGATCATCGTATACTTGTCAAAAAAAGATGTTTGAAAAAAACTCAACATTCATTCATGACAAGAATCTTTGGCAAACTTAGAATATAAACTCTTCCTTATCTGATAAAGGGTCTAGTATCTATAAAAAAACTACAAGTATCATATAAATTGTAAAAACAGTCTCCCTCTGAGAGAAGTCAGACTAAGATACTAGCTACTATCATTTCCATCTGAACATTTTAAATGGGGCAGCAAAGCAAGAAAAAGAAATAAAAGTTATAAGGATTGAATAGAAAGAAATAGAACTGTTACAATTCACAGAATATACTCAGAAAAATTCAAAGTTACAGATAAACTATTATAATTAGTATACAAGTTTAGCAAGGTTACTGGATACAAGGTCAATCTGAAAAATATCAATTGCATTTTCCACAACCACACAAACCAACAACAAAAAATCTTAAAGATGCCATTTATAATAGCATAAAAAAGATCAAACACCTGTGAATAAATCTAACAAAAGATATACAAGATCTCTATGCAGAAAGCTACCAAACATTGAATGGAGAATTATAGAGGGCCTAAATAAAATACATGTCATGGGCCGGCACAGCGGCTCACGCCTGTAATCCCAGCACTTTGGGAGGCCAAGGCAGGAGGATCATTTGAGGTCAGGAGTTTGAGACCAGCCTGACCAACATGGTGAAATGCCCTCTCTACTATAAATACAAAAATTAGCCAGGCATGGTGGTAGGTACCTGTAATCCCAGCTACTCAGAAGGCTGAGGCAGAAGAACCACTTGAACCCGGGAGACAAAAGGTTGCAGTGAGCAAAGACTATACCACCGTACTCCAGCCTGGGCGACAGAGCAAGACCCTGTCTCAAAAATAAATAAATAAATAAATAAATAAAATACATGCCATGTTCCTGGATTGGAAAACTCGGTACTTGAAAAATGTCAGTTTTCCCCCAACTAAACTATAGACCCAAAGCAAAACCAAAATCCTAACAAGAAGCTGTTTTGGTAAAATGTGGCAAATTTATGTGAAAAGAAAAGGGTTAAGGGAAGAGCTAAGATGCTATTCAAGACAAGCAAGGTAGAAGAGCTTGATCTAGTAAATATAAAATGTTATTATACAATAATTAAAACAATGTGGAGTTGGTGCAAGGATAAACAAAGAGATCAATGGAATAGAAGGGAGAACCCAGGAACAGATTCACACATAGGGAGATACTGGATTACAAGGGTGAAAGAGCCAAGCAGAAGGGAAAGGATGACTTGACAATAAATGGTGCAGGCCAGTATCCATAAACAGAAATGTAATGGTCCCTAACTTCACATCTACACAAAAATCCAGGTGAATTATTGCTCCAAATGTGAAAGGCAAATCAATAAAGTTCCTCATTGACGATATAGGAGACTATCGTTATATCCTCAGGGTAGGAAAAGACTTCTCAAATGGGATATACAAAAAGCACCTACCATAATAAACAAAAAAAAAGAAAGAAAGAAGAAACTAAAAGATTAGACATTAAAATTAAGAACTTCTTCAAAAGACATCATTAAGAGAGTGAAAAAGCAAACCACAGAGAGAACAGCATTATCTTAATAATCTCAAACTGGAAACGACTCAAACATTGCATCAACAGCAGAACAAACTGAGGTTTATTCATATGACGGAGTACCATGCAGCAACGGAAATGAGTGAGCCACAGCTACACTCAATACACGTGGCTGTCAAAAATGTGTATAGTGAAAGAGACCAAATGCATAAAAATATATACTGAATGATTCCACTTATATGAAGCTAAAAAAAAGAAGAAAAGGAAAACTGAACTACAGTGTTTACAGATGAATGCATGGGAGGTAATACTATAAGGAAATACAAAAAGTGATTACCATAAAGTCAGAGGAGCAGTTAACTGCTAAGCGAGGAAGCAAAGGAGATACTGGCAGTGTTTTATTTCTTGACCTCAGTGGTAGTTACACAAGTGTTTCATTTACAAAAACAAACTGAGATTTTTTTTTTTTCTTTTGTGTACTTTTAAATTTTGAAAAGCTCAAAAATACTCAAGGGCTTTCAATACTGGGTAGAAGCAGCAAGGGTGGCTGGCACTTTCCTGAGTAAGGGGCTATCTTTACTTTCAGTTCAAATAGCTTGACATCCTTACCTTCTAAAATCATCACAGTATGCACAAATAATTAACACTATGTGTTGATAAATGTGTGTTACAACTCTAACAACAGCCTAAGCAAATGTAATGAAAACATGAATGGAAATGTAAACTCCTACCTCAAGAGTTACTTCTTGAAAGTTCAAATGAGGCTTTTATTGGTAATGTTATATTTCTGTATCCAGTGGGTTTTTTTTTTAAGGCTAAAACATACACGAGAAATGTTAAGATTCAACAAAACTGGGGCCTGGACATAGGGTCTTTTTTACATGTTTAACTAACCTATGTGGGGAATGCTCGTAACTAAAGGGAGTAAAATAAAAGCTCTAATAGCTCACCCCTCCGGGTAAAAATCCTGCTTCAGCCTAATCAAGTTACATGTTTAGCCTTCCAGAGACAAGCATAAAATATGTGAATATACTAACGATCTTTACTACCACCACTAATCTCACATTTTCTTATCTAGGCGAAATACCTCCCTCACAGTCCATTCACGTTTTACGTCAAATTTTTCACATTCTTCACCATTCTAGTCATTCTTTTTTTTTTTTTTTTTTTTGAGACGGAGTCTTGCTCTGTGGCCCAGACTGGAGTACAGTGGCCAGATCTCAGCTCACTGCAAGCTCCGCCTCCTGGGTTTACACCATTCTCCTGCCTCAGCCTCCCGAGTAGCTGGGACTACAGGCGCCCGCCACCTCGCCCGGCTAGTTTTTTGTATTTTTTTAGTAAAGACGGGGTTTCACCGTGTTAGCCAGGATGGTCTCGATCTCCTGACCTCATGATCCGCCCATCTCGGCCTCCCAAAGTGCTGGGATTACAGGCTTGAGCCACCGCGCCCGGCCCATTCTAGTCATTCTGTCCTGGATAGCATTATCCCTTTAAAATGATAGCATTATCCCAGATCTAACAAATGCACTGTGATGTCTCAGACGTCTCCATTTTGCCAGCTAACTTAACCCACAGGTAATTTCTTCAGAAGACATTACTTCCTTCTCTTCCAGCCACCCCAGCTACATAACTTCCCAGACAGGGAATGCCCCTATAGCAGACACTGGATTCTCACCAACATCCACATCTTTCTTTTCTAACCAAGCCCAACTTTTTGTTGTTGTTGTTAAGAGGTATCACCATCTGATAAGCCCAACCTGATTGGAGGCTGCACCCTCCTCCTCCTGGCCACATGCTTCAGAAAGCAGACCCTGAGAAGTCTAAGCTTGTGGAGGCAACACCATTCCCCTTGCCAAGGCCTACTTTGGCTAGAAGCATCTGATACACTTCTGTCCAGTGACACCTGAGGGGTCCTATGCTGGTGGGCTTTGAGAAAGGTTTATTCACTCTTAAAAGCAGACACATACAGGAAGAGACGATCTCTTCCTCCTCTGGACATTATCGTATCAGAGCATGTCCCCTGGTGTTGCAGCAGCAATTCCACAACCACTAGGGGAGTGCACCCAAGGAAGGCAGGGTAGAAAGGGGGTGGGGACAGCTCAATTAAGCAACCTGTAAGTGCCCCAACTCCACACACTAAGTAATATTTTTCTGGACCACAATCTTACCCCCACCACACTGGTCACTGGCCACTGAGTATCTGGTGCTGGCAGCCTTCTCTCTTCCAAATAATCCCACACCTTGATTTTGATAAAAATCTCTACAGGGAGTCATAATTTCTTTTCTTAAAATTGTAGGTCAGAATACAAAAATGACGCAGTTTACTACTAAAAAAAGAGAACTTGAACATAATATAAAAAGACACAAAAGAGCTGGGCCCGCAGTGGCTCATGCCTGTAATCCCAGCACTTTGGGAGGCTGAGGCAGCTGCATCACTTGAGGTCAGGAGTTCGAGACGAGCCTGGCCAACATGGTGAAACCCTGTCTCTACTAAAAATATAAAAATTAGCCGGGCATGGAGGCACACACCTGTAATCCCAGCTTCTCAGGAGGCTGAGGCACGAGAATCGCTTGAACCCAGGAGGCGGAAGTTGCAGTGAGCCAAGATGGCACCAGTGCACTCCAGCCTGGATGACAGAGTGAGACTGTCTCAAAACAAACAAACAAAAAGGACCAAAAATTTTTTAAAAATCAGTGAATATCATTTGAATGATGCAAAAGAAAGAAAAATCAATGGAAAATGTAAAACAGCAAAGTCCCCTGTAATTACATACTTCAAAGGGTCACTGTTAACCATATGGTTTACACTGATTCATAACATATCAGAACTTGTATGAAATTAGTTTCTTTTAAGTGAAACACTCATGCCAGGTTTTGGTTATGCGAAAGACAGGTAGACATGAGTAAAAAGAAATCCGCACCCAAAAGGCAAACGTGAACCATGCTGACAGGACAGAGCAATAGGCTTAAATAGGAAGGGCAGACTCCTTCCCCTAGTCAAGCTGTGTGATGTTCAACCCTTGGCCTCTACCGACTCCCTTTTTAGGTAGGGATAAGAATACCGAATTCACTAGACTGTCAGGGACTTATGTAGATAATTTACCCAAAGAGTTTGTTTTGTTTTTCTCTCCTTGTACATTAGAATCATCCAGGGAGCTTTTGAAACTGAGCATCCCAAAGGTACTCAATGACAATCTCTGGGGTTAGGGCCTAGAAATCATACACAAGTGCATTTTGCAAAGGAAAAAGCACTATCCACATTTGTTTTTACTACTGCACTGTTTAGCACCTAGCACAGAACCATGTAAAAGGGGTTTAATAAATACTAGTAGGATGAATTACAAATGAAAAGTCAGCTGATTTTCTAATCTTCATCTTTAAACAAATAGATTACAGTTATGTTTCAAAAGACGGCATTTTGAAAAAAATATCTTAGCCAAGTGTAGTGGTATGCACTGTACTCCTAGTTACTCGGGAGGCTGAGGCAGGAGGATCACTCGAGCCCAGGAGTTTGAGGCCGCAGTGAGCCATGACTGTGCCACTGCGCTCCAGCCTTGGTTAACAGTGAGACCGTCTCAAAAAATAAAAAATAAAAGTAAAGACTTCACGATGCTTACGTAAGAAAAATTCCCTCAGCAAAAGCAATTATTACTTGTACTTGACACAAAGGACTGAAACTCACTTCTACTTGAATGTGCCTACATAGTCCACCTTCCATCTTAGGCCATAAATCAATGTACAATACACTAAATTTAATTAAGTTTCAAGATAATCTAGTTTATCTCTCTAAAAACCAACCCATGAAAATTGAATTATAGGCAATTTAGAATCCTCTCTCAACTAGCCCCTCCATGGAAACTACAATTACTGTACAAAGATTTACCCTTACTTTCTGTCACACAGAAAACATTATTTTCTTTGAGTAGTTCATGTTAGCATAATTCGAAATAGTAATTGTTAGGTGCTGGCTTCAATATGCAGTGGCCATTTTTATAAAATTTATGTACCCGATATATCTATTAATAGAAGGGTATACAACATTACAGTAAGGTTTCCCTGGGTAATATGATTTTAGGTCATTTTTCATTTCTTATTCTTCATCTGTACTTTTAAATTTCTTACAATGAATATGTACCACCTATAGAATTCTTCTGTTATTTTAGAAAGAAAATCCAAAAGCCTGAGAATTTAGTAAGGGTAAATAGAATTCATTAATTAAACAATCTTGAAAGGGGCCAGGTGCGGAGGCTCACACCTGTAATCCCAGCACTTTGGAAGGCCAAGACAGGCGAATCACAAAGTCAGAAGTTTGGGACCAGCCTGGTCAACATGGTGAAAACCCGTCTCTACTAAAAATACAAAAATGAGCCGGGCATGGTGGTGGGCTCCTGTAGTCCCAGCTACTCGGGAGGCTGAGGCAGGAGAGTCATTCGAACCCAAAAAGCAGAGATCACAGTGAACTGAGACCGCGCCAGTGCACTCCAGCCTCAAAAAAGAAAAACAAAACAACAACAACAAAAAACATGTTTTCAAATTCTATAAAGAACATGATTGGGTCAACAAACTAGAAAACCGACAACAAATAATATCCAAGTATTGTATCAATGTTAAATTTCATTAGGTTGATGACTGTACTAAGACTTATGTCTTTGGCTCTTAGAAAATATATACTGAAGTTCTCCGGGGTAAAGGGGATGATGTATGCACCTTACTCTCAAATAATTTGGCCAAAAATGCAATAATAGATAAAGCAAATGCTGACTAGAAAAAATGTTAACAATTCGTGAATCTGAGTAAAGAGTATGAAAATTGTACAATTTTTGCATTTTTTAATAAGATTTGAGACAGTCTTGCTCTGTCACCCAGGTTGGAGTGCAGTGGCGCGATCTTGGCTCACTGTAATCTCCACCTCCAGGGTTAAAGCGATTCTCCTGCCTCAGCCTCCTGAGTGGCTGGGATTACAGGCACGCGCCACCACACCCAGGCGGGAGCGCAGTGGCGTGATCTCACCTGACCGCAAGCTCCGCCTCCTGAGTTCACACCATTCTCCTCCCGAGTAGCTGGCACTACAGGCACCCGCCACCACGCCCGGCTAATTTTTGTATTTTTAGTAGAGACAGGGTTTCACCGTGTTAGCCAGGATGGTCTTGATCTCCTGACCTTGTGATCCACCCGCCTTGGCCTCCCAAAAGTGTTGTGATTACAGGCGTGGGCCACCGTGCCTGGTGATTAAAGTTATTTCTAAGTAAAACATTTTTAATTGAAAAAGTTTAAAAATCAACACATTCAAAATTGTTCTAACAAAAATACTTAAGATCATGTTGGGCCAACTTCTAGCAAGACTTTATTTGGAAAAATATATTTTAAAAATTGTGCTAATAAAAACATATGCAGGACCAACTTTAAGCAAAATTTTAAATCAGCACCATCTAACGGAAATACAATGTGAGCCACATACATAGTATTAAATTTTCTAGGAATCATATTAGCGTTAAAAGAAACAGGTGAAATTAATTTTAATGTTTTGTTTCGCCCATGTCTAAAGTATTGTTTCAATTTAATCAATACAAAAATTGAGATTTTAATTTTTCTACTAAATCTTCGAAATCTGGTGTGTATTTTATACTTCCAGTACATCTCAATTAAGAAGCTAAATTTTCATCTTGATCTACATTTAGATTTCATAAAATGTACAGTTTAAAAGTAGATTCGCATAACAAAATTACTTCAGTTAAAAGTTTTCCAACCACTGAATCAGTTTTTAAATGTAAACTTAAATTAATTAAAATTAAATAAAATGAAAAATTCACTCCTCAGTCACACTAGTCACCCTACAGGCTCAATAACCACATGTGGCTTGTGGCTACACCCTAGGAAAGTTCGGCTTTAGATAGTAAAACAAATTCCCTCTACAAAAGGAGGAATTAACTGATAAAATTTAAGTGTATAGTATTTATCAAAAGATTTTTAAAACGTAGTTATGATAAAAATAATGGGCAGGGTGCCGTAGCTCACGCCTGTAATCCCAGCAATTTGGGAGGCCGAGGCAGGCACATCACCTGAGATCAGGTGTTCCAGACCAGCCTGGCCAACATGGTGAAAGCCTGTCTCTACCAAAAATACAAAAATTAGCTGGGCGTGGTGGCGGGCGCCTGTAATCCCAGCTACCTGGGAGGCTGAGGCAGGAGAATCGCTTGAATCCGGAAGGCGGAAGTTGCTGGGAGCCGAGATCCCACCATTGCACTCCAGCCTGGGACAGAGCGAGACTCCGTCTCAAAAAAAAAAAAAAACAAAAAGACGATATTCCTATCAGAAGCACACCAAGGTTTCTCTCCAAGGTGCAATCAGACATCTCCCATACCACCTGTCAGAAATACCAACACAAAGCCTTCTCTACTCTGCCTCAGTTGTCATCCTTTAATCTGGATTTAAGTTTCCTGAAAATTGGCAATCAAATGGCCTTCTTTCTTTCAAATGTGGCAGAACACACTCAAGTTCCGGTTCTCAAGAGCCTAGTCATCTACTGCATAGTATGCGGGGTCTCAGCACAACACTGTCTCAGTCAGAAATGGGAGCATGCACGCGCGAGAACTTGTGTCGGATTTAAGAGAGGAAGTGACCCTGAGTCCAGAGGTGTTTTTTTTTTTTAAACAGGTGTAAGAGATTAATTCAGTGAACACCAAGCAACACTAAAGATTTGCCAATCAATAATTCTGTGCCAAGCAACTTGATCAGGGATTTGGCCAGAATCCCTTTGGCTAATCTCAATCAGGGCCTTCCCAAAGACATCCTGATTTAGGCCATTCTCATCTAAATTAAGCTTCGACAGTCCCTTGCCTGACAGCAAATAAACAAAATCAAATTATATTCATGTGAATAAAATTCTGATAGCTTGACAAAAGGCCCCTTGAAAGATCATTTAGTAAGTGTGAGCAAAAATACAGCTCCAAAGAACAGGAGGTACCATAAAACCATTTTTCAAAAATGTTTAATTCCTTTCTTCAGTCATACTTTTCAAGTGAACAACGCTGTGACTAACAATCAAATTTAATACACAACGAATTCTGTTATTATTTTTTCTCCCTGCACAAGTATTAACGAATTCTTTAAAACTGCGGAGTCCTTTACTGTGAATTCACTAATGCCTGAAATTACTCATACCAATGGGAAGCGGGGTGCGAGTGTGAACGATGGTTTCTGACACCCGACTCACTAGTGAAGTCCCATCTTCCATACAAAACCCTTTATTTCTTCTCCCCATCTCACTCACCTAGCTGTTTTCATGCGACATCATATCAAGGATCACAGATAAACTCTGACCACTGTGTGGACACTGAAACAATCGCAATCCAAAATCCTCTGTAGATAAACGTTAACTATTTCTCCTTAAAGCTGAACTCCTTTCTTACCCTCACAGTCACAAAGCTTTAAACAGGATGAATACAAAGGTTTTAAGCCGTTCCATCAGAGAGGCTTTTTACTAGATTTATTTTTACCCGTGGAAATACTTGAACATTCTGTAGAAGTAAACATATTCTAAACCTGACGTCTTTAAAAGAAAGCTCCCAATTAATGCCTAATCAAATCCAGTCTTCAGGTCTCTCTGAAATTACCTAAGTAGGCAGAAACCAATTGTAATTTTTAAAAGAGCGAAGAGGGAGAAGAAATAAACGACACCAGAACTACACATTCCAGTCCAGCAGTTCAAGCACTACTTCGAGAAGGGAAGTAAAAGATCAAGCCCGCCGTCTCCCTCGGCCACAGCAGGGCTCCTCCAAGGCTGCCCGCTCCGGCCCGCGCCGTGGCCGCCCCCGGCCCAGCCGCTTCGCCTTTCTCGCAGCGGGGATGCTCAGGGGGCGACCTCGAAGCACACCACCGCTGGAATTCTGACACCGACAGAGGACGTTTTTCCAAGACTTTACACGCATTCGCGGGCACCTTCCCTACTCACTGAAACCCTCACGAAAGCGGTCAACGCACACAGAGCGGGTTTCCTCCCTCTACGGACGCAGGCAAACAGCGCCACTTAAAAATGCGCGTCCGCGCCCCGGCCCCGGGCGGCGGAGGGAGCAGCGGCCGGCCTGGCGCGGGAGCTCCCCCGGGGCTCGCAGCATCCCCGCCGCGCGCGAAGGCCGGGGCCGCGTCCACCTGGCAACAAAGGCGAAGCCCGCAGGTGGGAGGCCCGGAGCCGAGGTCCCGGCACCGCGTGAGGGAGCTTAACGGGGTGCGCGGGGTCGCCCCCGGAGAGAGACGAGCTGCGGACTCCGGCAGGAGAGAAGCGCCCTGGTCGATGCTCGCATTGTCCCGCGGGAGGGCGGGGCGGGCGCCCGGGAGCGCGGGGTCCCCGGAGGAGGTGGCGGCGCCGGGGGTGGGTTGGGGGCTGGGGAGGCCGAGGCGGCCCGCCGCCCCCAGTATCCCCGACGCCTTTCATTTGGCCTCTGCGGCGGCTGAGGCAGCCCGACCTCCAACGCTAAGGACTGCGCCAAGCAGGGACGGGCGGGGGAGGGCGCGCCAGACCCGCCGCAGCGCCGGATCCCCCGCGCCGCACCCCCGGCCCGCCCTGCAGCGGACCCCGCTGCTCGCCCGCAGGCCGCGCTCCTCCGGCGTTCGCCCGGTCCCCACCTCGATGTAGCCGGCCAGCGCCGAGGCGGGCGCCGTGAGCCCCACCAGCAGCAGAAGCAGGAGCCTGCCCGTGGCTGCGGCGGCCGCTGTCCCGGTGGCCGCCATCCCTCGCCGGGTAGCTCTAGTGCGCGGCTCTCAAGCTCACACACACCGACTGCACGCCCAGCACACCGCGACCCAGAAGCATCTGAAGCCAGTTCGCCGCCGCCCAGGGGGTTTTACACCGACCGGAACTGACTTCACATTACCACGCCCTCCTTCTGCGGCTCCCAATGCCGGCCCGCAGAACCTCTCAAGACCCCGCCCCGCCGTGCGGTCCAGACCCAATCAGGGGATGGAAGAGCCTGCTCCTCCCGCCCGGTCCAACCGCGCGCCCCCGCCCGGCCCCGCCTCCGGACGCGGACGGCCCCGCCCCCGCTCCGGACCCTGTGGCCGCCAGGCGCGGGGGCGTGCGCGCGGCGGGTCGGGGGCCGCAGCTCTGCGGCGCGGGGCTGGCTGTGTCCTCCGCCACCCCCGGCGCGGTTATCTGTCCCTGCTACGCTGGTCCGTCAGCCTTCAGCCTCCCGATACGGGCACGGCCCGCTACCCTGCCCCTGCTGGGCACTCTTCAGACTCCATTGGGTACGCCCTCTTTTTGATTCTGGAAATGGTTTTATTAAAAACAGGATGAATTAGGAGTCCGGGACGGTTTGCCAAGGACCGTCCCCCGAGGCAGGGGGAGGACCACAGGAGGCAGCCACCCTCCTCCCCCGAGCCGTACTCAGGGCGCGCCTCTCCCGCGCTGCTCCGCCCAGGCCTCTCCGCCGGGTCCTCGCCTCACCCCGGCCGCGCTCCGCATGCTCGGCCTCCGATCCTTAGGCCTCTTCCCGACCCTTCCTTCCCAGCGGCCGCCCAGGCAGGGATAGAGACCAGGGGTGCAAGAACCACGCCGGCCTCACAGCCCAGGCCCCCTTCCTCGTGTGTTTTAGGAGAGATCACGCTGCTTCTTCGGTTGAGGCGCACTAGCGGGAGACCTGCTTTTCTGCCTTCCTGCTCCGCGGCATTTCCACTTCACTAGAGAAAAATGTCCTGCTGGCCCATTTAGCAATTGGCACAGCCTCGCCACCGCCAGGGCTCCGCTGGCCTTGTTTCCTTTCAGTAGCCAGTGAGTTAGGTACTGCCTTCTGAGAGGCCTGGACTAGTCCCTCCTGGTTCAACTAAATACATAACGCAACCCCTACCCCCAGGACGCTGACAATAGAAAGGAGGAGACTGTCCGCGGAGTAGACGAGTGCGGCTGTAAGAAGAACCCGGGATTTTCCAGCCTTACTTTGCACCACTCCCCTACATGCACAGTTCCCTGTGGGTCAACGGGCTCTGCCCGATTCCTCCAAGAAGACACCTTTCCATTTCACAGCCCTTCTTAACACTGTTCCTGCGCCTGCAATGTCCTCTCCCCAACATCTACCTGTTGGAAGCATTTTCACTGTTCCTCGGCTCAGTCGGCTGTAATATCATCGCTTCTGATTGCTCAGAGGGATGTTTCCCACTGTGGCACTTGCTCCCTGGTTATTTCCATACCTCTCTCAGGCCACTGACAAGACTCGGGTGTGTCATGCTGCAGTGCCCCTCACAGTGCAGGCCTCGATAAATGTTTGCCCGGTGTTATTGAACCCAATTATCTTGGGTGCTGATACTAATTCTGGAACTGGCATGAATTTGGCTCTTGCTATGGACCGAATTTTGTCCCCACCCCTAAAGTGTGTGCCGAAGCGCTGAACCCTAGTGTGATGGTTATTTGTAAATGGGGCCTCTGGGAGGTAATCAGGTTTGGATGAGGTCATGGAGGTAGTAGGTCATGATGGGATTAGTGCCTTTATTAGAAGAGACACCAGAGAGCTTGCTTTTCTCTCACACTCTCTGTCCCCTACCCCCAACCTCAGCCCCCACCTCCCTCCTCCATGTGCGAACACAGCAAGAAGGCCGCCATCTGCAAACCAGGAAGAGGTCCATCACTGAGGGGCCAAAGTGGCATCTTGAGCTTGGACTTCCCAGGCTTCAAGAACTCTGAAAAATAAATTCCTGTTGTTGAAGCCCCACAGCCTATGTTATTTTGTTGCAGCAGCCGGAGCTGACTGACACAGCCGCATAATCACGGGCAAGTTCCTCCATCACTTGGGATTCTCTTTTCTCCTCTGTCAAATGCGAATATTAAAACCTGTCTCACTTCACCACTTTGTGTGATTGAACTTAAAATGAATGTACAATAGTTGAAAGCATGAAGTGACTTACATGTAAGGGGTAGGAGGGTAAAGCGATGTATTACCAAGTGCAGGTTCATCTACAAGTATGTGGGAAAAGTATGAAGTGACTACCTAAATCCTCATTCTGTTGTTTACCCTGTAGGACATGTAGCCCTTCTGGGGCCTATTACCTCACCTACAAAATCAGGGCCTTGAACTCAGGGAAAAGCAAGTGAGATATCTGAGTTCAGAGCAGTGGCCTGGATATTCATGCTTTGGAGACTATATCTTCAAGACTGAGCTCTAATATCGTGGGATAGTACAGGGATATACAGGAACATGATTTAGAGGGTCTTCAATCTAAACTTAGGTCTTGAAAGAAGTTTATTTGCATTTTCAAGTTATGGAAGGATCGTTACTAAGAGCTGATAGCCCCATTCATCAACATTCTGTACTTTAAAATGTTACTGTCTTCTTACTAAATGACACGGACAGGAGCATACCTGGTCTTGCAATTCTCAATAATTTTTCATCCCAGATACGCACATGTCAGTAACCAAGGCTTATGAGTAGTATGTTTTCATTTTATTATCTTTTGGGCATAAAAGCAAAAGACCCTAAAATAACCTCCTGGCTGGGTGCGGTGGCTCATGCCTGTAATCCTAGCACTTTGGGAGGCCAAGGTGGGTGGAGCACCTGAAGTCAGGAGTTCCAGACCAGCCTGGCCAGCATGGTGAAACCCCGTCTCTACTAAAAATACAAAATTAAAATTAAAAAAAAAAAAAGCTGGGCATGGTGGCAGGCACCTGTAGTCCCAGCTACTTGGGAGGCTGAGGCAGGAGAATCGCTTGAGCCCGGGAGGCGTAAGTTGCAGTGAGCCGAGATTGTGCCACTGCACTCCAGCCTGGGTAGCAGAGCAAGACTCCATCTCAAAAAAATAAAAATAAAGTAAAATAAAATAACCTCATGTTTCTTCTACTTTCTTAAGAATCAGACTTTCTCCTAACTCTCTTCTATGCACACTTAAGATGTGCGCATTTCCTTGTTGGAAAAAAACAAAGCTGATTTTCCTAAATGTATACTTAACCTGAGCAGAGCCCTCTCATTAATTTGATACTTGTTTATCCAATACCTATTCAGGCTAGGTACACTTGGCTAGGATAATTGCTCCCAAATCAGGATGCTTTTCAAAATCAACTAAGAAGTGTATTTTTATTTTATTTTATTTTTGAAACAGTCTCACCCTGTCGCCCAAGCTGGAGTGCAGCGGCATAATCACAGCTCACTGAAGCTTTGACCTCCTGGGATCAAGCAATTCTCCAGCCACAGGCACCACCATACCCAGCTATTTTTTTTTTTTAACACTGTGTTGCCCAAGCTGACGTCAAACTTCTGAGCTCAAGTGATCCTCTTGCCTTGGCCTCCCAAAAGTGTTGGGATTAGAGGCATGAGCCACCGTGCCCAGCCAGGAGTTTATTTTTAAAAGGCACATTTTAAAACCCAATGTCAGAAATTCTAAATCTCTTAATGCTAGAGTGACCTAAAGAAATTGGTATACATTTTTCCACCAGGCCCAGTGGCTTATGCCTGTAATGCCAGCACTTTGGGAGGCCGAGGCAGGTGGATTACCTGAGGTCAGGTGTTCAAGACCAGTCTGGCCAACAGCTACTACTAAAAATAGGAAAATTAGCCAGGCGTGGCGGTGGGCGCCTGTATCCCAAGCTACTCAGGAAGTTGAGGCAGGAGAATTGCTTGAACCTGGGAGGCGGAGGTTACAGTGAGCTGAGATCGTGCCATTGCACTCCACCCTGGGTGACAGAGCAAAACTCTGTCTCAAAAAAAGAAAGAAAGAAAGAAAGAAATCGGTATACATTTTTAAAGCTCTCTAGATCATCCTAACCCACTAATATTCATGAGAACTGCTGCTCTGGCAGAGTGGTTACTTAATTCTCAAATATCGTGGACTGGGAAAAACACTTTTTAAGTGGAATAACTAATTTTAAGTTACCAGTTGTTATGTTTTGTTTTGTTTTCCAAATAAATGCATTAAATTAAAATGCAACTGTATTATCACCACCATATCACTAAAGAAACAACGTTTAACAACAAAGTCAGGATAGTCATCTTTTGAAATTTAAAAATTGAGGTGGGGGCGGTGGTTCACACCTGTTATTCCAGCACTTTGGGAGGCCAAGGCAGGCGGATCACAAGGTCAGGAGATCCAGACCATCCTGGCTAACACAGTGAAACCCGTCTCTACTAAAAAAAAAAAAAAATACAAAAAAATTAGCTGGGTGTGGTGGCGGGTGCCTGTAGTACCAGTTACTCGGGAGGCTGAGGCAGGAGAATGGCGTGAACCCGGGAGGTGGAGCCTGCAATGAGCCAAGATCCCACCACTGCACTCCAGCCTGGGCAGCAGAGCTAAACTCCATCTCAAAAAAAAAAAAAATTTAAAATCGGATAACATAACTTTTTGGCCAAGTTAATACATTGCCTTTGTTGTTGTTTTCATTGCAAATCAGAATGGTGAATACTTTATAATGGAATGGCCCTGATTTAATATGTGTTAGAACCCTTGTTGTATGGGAAATAAGTATGAATCAATTCTATGCCTTGGCTTATAGCTGATCGCCTTTAAATATCTCCTTCCTTCTACCCAGATTGCCTTTCCCCCTCATCCACAGCCGACTCAGTATTTAAGACTTGGTTCAAGTGTCACCTGTTCATGGAGGTTTTCTGCTCCTCCCTTTCTTCTTCGAAGCTGAGTTTGGTGCACCTTCTTTTTGCTCCCCCTGACATTCTGTATGTACACACCTCTGTCATACTATGTGTAAACTAAGCATTAGTTGTTTATTTTCCTTTCAGTTTCCTTAATTATAACACGAGTCCCTTGAGGGGAAGAACCATGTCTGTTCGTGTCTGTACCTCCACAATCTAGCATAGTGGTTGTGCTTAATAGGCGTTCAAAAAATATTTGCTGACTGAACACAGAACTAAGTGAGCTTTACAATCTGTCAGAGAAGCGAAAACCTGGGTGTGCATAAGCATAGCGGTAGGTGGAAAGTCATAAATGGCTTAAGAGAAGTGAAGTGTTTTAGGAAGAGCAGAGGAAGTTGGTTACAGCTGTGTGAGGACACCAGGAAAGGATCATAGAGGAGAGGATATCTGAGGTTTCCTGGGAATATGTACAGGATGTGCTCATGCAGTCTCAGGAGAGGACAAGAAGCATGGAAGGAACAATGCAAGCAAAGGCATAGCACTGGAAAAACATGATGGAGGAGAATATGCCAGTCATATTTCACTTAACTGGAACCTAGGGTTTGTAATACATAATTAAGGCAGGATGGTTGGTGGGTTTACAGAAAAGATACTGAGGAGCCATAGAAACCTTTGGGCAAGAAATAATTAGAGTTGGCTTTTAGGCAAAAAACGAGTGTGAGAGCTACATGAGGGATGCGGCAGAGCCTGGAGTCCAGGAGGCAGCTAGGAGCCCACTGTGATCTTGCGGAAAGAGAAAATGTGGGCAGAACTAAGGGAGATGGGGTGGAATTAGAAAGGAGATGGTTGTAAAAGGTAAAGTCTATGGTCTTGGCCAGTCACTGAATAGGAGAGTCAGTGGAATAGAGTCAAGAAGAAGGAAGGAGGGATAAAGAGAACTTTAACCTCTGAACATGGACCTGGGAGAATATGGTGATGATGATGCCACTGGCAGAAATAGGGAAAACAAGAAGATTATGGGGATGAGAGGAAGATGGAGATGTGAAATGTCAGAATTAGAATTTTGGGAGTTACCTTCCAAAAGGCTGTTAGTTAAATGTATGAGCTAGCCAACAGGCAATGCAACAAGAGAAGTAGAAAGAACCCAGAGGGATATATTACTGTTCTGTTCAACCACTATTTGTCACCACAGCATAGTCGAAAACTAGAAAAGGCCAAATAGGATGAGGACTAAGAAAGAACCACTGAACTTGGAGATCATTGAACTTTGTCATTGGTCATTTCTTTGAAAGAGTAAAAGCTATTTGCAGGATGTAAAGGTTTAAGTGGCTTGGAGGAAGGAGAGCTAACAAGTACAGTCTTGTCTCTTCTCAGATGTTCCCTGTTGAAAGAGCAAAAACTAGGAGAGTAGCTGTTGTAGGATACGGGTGGAGAACTTTGTTGTTGTTCCTGTTTGTCAGTGATGAGGAGGCACCGGTGGAAGGGAAAAGATTGAAAATGAAAGAGACACAGGTAAGATTTGTAAAATGTGTATTAACCCCATTTTACAGGTGAGGAAACTGAGTCTCAAAGAAGTTAAATAACTTGTCAATAGCCAAAACCAGTACTAGCAGAGAAGGAAACTGAATCTTGGTTTTACTGACTTAGAAATATATGGTCTCCTGATCACATCATGCTAACCAGCTCCCCACTAAATATCAGAAAATACTAGTCTGATACAGCCCTCAATGGACACATGAAAATGTATCCATGGCTTGCCATTCTTTTTGCTTACATTTTCAGGCTGTGTGATAATTTGTAAAGTCACATGCTTAATAATAAACAGAGGAGTTCCTATAAAAATGTGACTCAAGAGGAGTCAAAAATTTATTTAGCTGTTGCATCTTTCTCTCCTACTTAGAAACTTTAAAAAAGATCAGCCTTAGGTTGAATTATTGGTTTTTTTTTTTATTTTTTTTTTTGAGATGGAGTCTTGCTCTGTTGCCCAGGCTGGAGTGCAGTGGCACGATCTCGGCTCACTGCAAGCTCCACCTCCTGGGTTCACACCGTTCTCCTGCCTCAGCCTCCTGAGTAGCTGGGACTACAGGTGCTCACCACTGCGCCCAGCTAATTTTTTGTATTTTTAGTAGATATGGGGTTTCACCGTGTTAGCCAGGATGGTCTTGATCTCCTGACCTCGAGATCCACCCGCCTCAGCCTCCCAAAGTGCTGGGGTTACAGGCATGAGCCACTGCACCCGGCCTTATTTTTTATTTTATTTATTTATTTATTTACTTATTTATTTATTTATTTGAGATGGAGTCTCGCTTTGTCACCCAGGCTGGAGTGCAGTGGTGCGATCTCAGCTCACTGCAAGCTCCACCTCCTGGGTTCAGGCCATTCTCCTGTCTCAACCTCCCTGAGTAGCTGGAACTACAGGTGCCTGCCACCATGTCCGGCTAATTTTTGTGTTTTTAGTAAAGACAGGGTTTCACTGTGTTAGCCAGGATGGTCTCGATCTCCTGACCTTGTGATCTGCCCACCTCGGCCTCCCAAAGTGCTAGGATTACAGGTGTGAGCCACCGCACCAAGCCAGGTTGAATTATTTTTTATGTTTTTTTTTTCTTCCCTGTTTGTGTTTGTTTTGTTTGGTTTGGTTTTTGAGACAGGGTCTCACTCTGTTACCCAGGCTGGAGTGCAGTGGCACAATCATGGCTCACTGCAGCCTCTATTTTAGCAGGTTAATGTGATCTTCCCACCTCAGTCTCCCGGATAGCTGGGACTACAGGCATGTGCCACCACACTCTGCTAATTTTTATATTTTTTGTAGAAAAAGGATTTTGCCAGGTTGCCCAGGCTGGTCTCAAACTCCTGGGCTCAAGTGATCTACTGGCCTCGGCCTCCCAAAGTGCTGGGATTACAGGTGTGAGCCACCACACCCAGGCCTTTTTTTTTTTTTTAAACTTATTAGAGATGAGGTCTCACTGTGTCGCCCAGGCTGGAGTGCTGTGGCTATTCATTCACTGGCACGATCATGACACAATACAGCCGCAAAGTCCTTGGCCTTCAGGGATCCTCCCGCTTCAGGCTCCTGAGTAGCTGGGATTACAGGTGCGTACCATCACACCCAGCTCTTTAGGGGTGCTTCTGTGTTCTGTTTGCCACTAATGCTGAGCAGGTGGAATCACTTCTCAGAGGGAAGCAATGCAGTTGCTTGAAGCAGAACAGGTTTAACCATATATAATACACATGTTTACCACATTAATATGTAATTAAGATTTAAATAGTTCATACAGTCTTTCTTCTACATACTACTGATCTAGACTAACACGAGGATCTGCTTTCATCAAATAAGTCAAGTGGACAAAAATATCTAGTACTTAAGATCAATACAGGGTCCCCAAATTCGATGCCAAAGCAGGGCCTAGATATGGAAAAGAATCTGGTCCTAGAGTATGTTTTGTTTTCAAAGATAATATTAATTTAACTGATTACAATCTGGGTGTGTGGGCATGTCTAAAATTAAATGCTAGAAAAAAATCTTTAAACACCTTATGCATATACTAAGTTTTATTTTGCTGGTAAACTGGTTTACAGGCTTGAAAACAGGTTTTGCAAGTCCTAAAACTTACACAAGTCAGGTGCTCTCTTAAAGACAAACAATGTGAGATTTTTAGGGTCTCTACCACAGCCTTAGAAGAAACTGGGGCAATGGAGTGGCCTGGAAGCTTGCTCTGCGTTAGCGGTGCAGAAAAGCCGCCTCTGGCTGCAAATCCCTCTTGGAGGAACTGTCCTCGTATGTAGCCCTGCCTAGTTAGCTTCCTTCTTTTATTATTGTTTCTAAGTCTTACTTGTTTTTTGTTTTTTGAGACAGAGTTATTCTTTGTTGCCCAGTCCGGAGTGGGGTGGTGTGATCTTGGCTCGCTGCACCTCTCCCTCCCGGGTTCAAGCAATTCTCCTTCCCCAGCCTCCTGAGTAGCTGAGATTACAGGTGCCTGCCATCACGCCCGGCTGATTTTTTTGTATTTTAGTAGAGACGGGGTTTCTTCATGTTACCCAAGCTGGTCTCAAACTCCTGAGCTCAGGCAATCTGCCAGTCTCAGCCTCCCAAAGTGCTGGGATTACAGGCGTGAGCCACCGCGCCGCGCAGCCCTTTACCCTTATTTGAAAGAAACCATCTCATTCCCTGTACTTCAGTCAGTTTGTTCTGCCTCCATGTTGTGCCTCTTTTCTCATCTACATGTAGCAACGCTACATTGTTTGGTATCCTTGTTTGGTCTTTCTTTGAATGATTTCTTCTGCTTTCAGTGCAGAAAATACAAAATAATGGTGAAAAAACCTCAGCGCTGGGAGCTGCCTCTACTAAAAGTTCTTATCGTTGGTGATTTTTACATGGTACTTGCTTTTCAGAAAAGCTGGTGTAAAACTCCTTGCTTGACATGTCCCACATCAAAGAGTTCGAAGGTATCCACGTCATCTTTCTGTTTGGTGTGGAAGTCATTTACTACAATAGAAGGACAGAGAAGTTCACAGCTCCGTTGGCTAGACATTTTGTCTTTTTATTGAACTAATCTTCATCACATAATTAAAGGTGGCTGTCATACCACATTCTGCATCCCCCCACTACCACCCGCAAAGTTCTTTCCTTCCTTCCTTCCGTCCTTCCTTCCTTCCTTCTTTCTTTCTCTTTCTTTCTCTCTACTTTCCCCCTGCTATCACCTGCAAAGTTATTTCTTTCTTTCCTTCCTTCCTTCCTTCTTTCCTTCTTTCTTTCTTTCTTTCTCTCTTTTTGTTTTCTGTCTTTCTTTTTGACAGAGTCTTGCTCTGTTGCCCAGGCTAGAGAGCAGTGGCATGATCTCGGCTCACTACAACCTCTGCCTCCCGGGTTCAAGTAATTCTTGTGCCGCGGCCTCCTGAGTAGCTGAGATTATGGCCACACACCACCACACCTGGCTAATTTTTGTATTTTTAGTAGAGATGGGGTTTCGCCATGTTGGATGGGTTGGTCTTGAACTCCTGACCTCAAGTGATCCGCCCGCCTCGACCTCCCAAAGTGCTGAGATTATAGGCATGAGCCACCAAGGCGGCCATACAAAGTCTTTTCTTTAATAAACAGATTCACTTCTTTAACCATTTTACTTGTAATACTGTTTCCATTCTTGCCATCCTTATATCTCTGTATACATTCCAATTTACCAGTCAGCCTCTAAAAGTATAGACTCCAAAACTGAACACAATATTTCACATACTAAACATGAACTACCCAGAAAATTCATTCTTTTTCTTTGTATTTTATTAATAATGTAACCAACATTTCCTGATGAGATAGCTACACCAAAGTCATGTAATAATAATTCATTAAAGAGCCAGATGTGGTAGCACTCCTATAGCCTCAGCTGCACAGGAGGCTGGACTGAGAGGATCACATGAGCTTAGGAATTTGAGGATTTGAGGCCAGCCTGGGCAACACAGCAGACCCTGTCTCTTAAAAAAATAATAATAATAATTCAATATTTATTTGGCACCTACAATGTTCAATATACTTTGCTTGTGCTTCCTAATCTCAATTTAATAAAGGCTCTGAGTTCAGCATTTAAAAGTGTTATGATAACAGGGAAAACTTCTCAAAGGAAAATATGCTTTAACTGAGTTTGGAAAGGTGGGAGCCACCTGGACAAAGAAGGTGGCTATGGCTAACAGGTGCTCAGCCAGGCAAAGTCATCTGTATGGGTATTAACAATGGAAGTAGCATGATGCCATATAAGAATGATGAGAGAGAAGAGGATTCCTAAGGAATCCTCTTTATTTTGACAGCTATGGGATGTCATCAGCTTTTTAGCAGGCATCTTAGAAAGACTAAGTGGAATAATGGATAAAGTACTTACATGTTTAGCTCAGCACACAGCACGTAATAAGGGCTTGGTACAGGACAGTAGGTAGTTCTGGTGGGTTATTTATGGTTGTCGTGCACGTTTAGGGAAAGAGAAGCTCATATTTGTATAATGCTTTTGAATTTTCAAATTTGTTTTGTATCCATCATTTCATTTCATGTTTAAAAGAACCATGTGAGACTTACTTATTTCATTTCTAGGACTCCATCCTAGGAAAATAATCCAAATAAGAATAAATTATGGAAAAATGCTTATAAGATGTGTTAAAATTTTAAAAGTCATAGTAGAAATTGCATATGTAGAACAATTTCTGTTATGCATTTAAAGTCGACTGAAAGAAAATGAACCAACATATTTTTTTCTGGCTAATAGGATTATAAGTGATTGTTTTATTCTTTAAAAAATATTTCTATAATGGATATGTGTTATGTTTATAATGGAGGGAGTAATGTTTTACTTTTCATTTGTCTTTCTTGATCTTATCAACAATAACTTAGCCTGGGCAACAAAGCAAGACCCATCTCTACCAAAAATAAAAATAACAGCCAGGCACAGTGGTGCACGCTCATAGTCCCAGCTATTTGGGAGGCTGAGGTGGGAGGATCCCCTGAGTCTAGGAGTTCAAGGCTGCAGTGGCACTATGATGCCTGGGTGACAGACAAGACTCTGTCACAAAAATAAATAAATAAATAAATAAATAAATAAATAAATAAATAAATAAAACCTTGTTGCCGGGCACAGTGGCTCACGCCTGTAATCTTAGCATTTTGAGAGGCCGAGGCGGGTGGATTGCCTGAGGTCAGAAGTTCGAGACTAGTCTGGCCAACATAGTGAAACCCTGTCTCTACTAAAAATACAAAAAAAATTAGCCAGGTGGGGTGGTGCGCACCTGTAATCCCAGCTACTTGGGAAGCTGAGGCAGGGGAATTGCTTGAACCAGGGAGGTGGAGGTTACAGTGAGCTGAGATCACGCCACTGCACTCCAGCCTGGATGACAGAGCGAGACTCCGTCTCAGAAAAAAAAAAAAAAGAAAGAAAAAAACCAGGGCACTCATTATTGTCTTCATTTTGTAACACTAACGCTTTTATCGATAACAATAACTATAACTCTTATTAGCACTTAACTACATGCCAGGCATTGTCCTAAGCGCCTTAGTAGATATTAACTCATTTAGAATGAATTAATGAGAATTATAGGGAGCACTTGTCTCATCAGGATGTTTTTGGCTGTAAATAATAGAAATGTCTACTCAACCTGATCAAAAGAAAAATAGTGTTTATTGAACCACAGAACTGGAAAAGCCTAAAGGGGTAGGGATCAGGCATGGTTTTCATCAGGACCTCAGCTCATGGCTCTGTGATGCTCTAGCTCCTCCTGGAAAAGCTTCACCTGCAGGCTGATGGCAGATCATTCGCAATAGTTGCAGGTCTCATCCTACATCTGCACAGGAAATTATCCAGAAGAAAAAACAGCTTCTTGCCCAGCCTTCCCAACAAGAGTCCTGACATTCTCTGGTTGAACAAGGTCACATACTCACCCCTGAGTCAGTAACTAGGGAATGGAGGTGGGAAGAGGGGGTGCAAACAAAACACGCTGCATGCCTTCAGCCAAATGGGACCTCCCAAGGAATTGAGGCTGGGAGCAGTGTGGGAGGGGCGGATAACAAAATCAAATAGGAAGGGGGAGTTGGGGAAAGAGTGTCAAGCGGGCGGTAGACAGTGTTAATTACTTCCCAACACTCAGTTTAGTTTAGATCTTACTGCCAGGCTATCCAAAAGTTACTCTTTCCCCCTCCTTCTTAAATGTCCTTCCTAGCATCCTTATTTTTTGCTTCTCTATGTATTATTCTGTGCATTATTGAATATATGCTTATTAAGTAGTGTTTATGAAACCCCTCAGATTTAAGTTACCTTGAAATTTGAAACTAAGTTTGAAAATCTTTGTGTTTAAGGTAAGATGCAGATCAAATTAACATATCCTCTTGTTTTTTCATTTTTATTGATGGTGTTTGTTTAATTAAGAAATATAAGAAGGGTCAGATGTGAGATGTGGTGGCTCACACCTGTAATCCCAGCACTTTGGGAGGCTGAGGCTAAAGGATCACTTGAGCCCAGGAGTTAGAGACCAGCCTGGGTAACATAGTAAGACCCTGATTCTACAAAAAATAAAAAAAATAAAAAAATAAAAATAAATCAGCCAGGCATAGTGGTGTGCACCTGTGGTTCTAACTACTTGGGAGACTGAGACGTTGATCCTAGGAGGCGGAGGCTGCAGTGAGCCCAGATCGCACCACTGCACTCCAGTCTTGGTGACAGAGTAAGGCCCCATCTTTAAAAAAAAAAAACAAAAAAAAAGGAAAAGAAATGCCAGAAAGTGAGCCCAGCTTACTTCTCAGGCAGAGCTTCATAAGGTAAAAGGGGTTTGGGGAGACTCCAAGGTCTATTCCTAGTTTGTTGGTTTTTGTTTTGTTTTTCATACAACACCTTTATTATCATGTGCTATATTTTATTGACACATATATACCATATGATTCACCCATTTAAGGTGTACAATTCAATGGTTTTTAGTATATTCACAGAGTTATGCAGCCATCACAATAAATTTGAGAACATTTTCTTCACACCAAAAGAAGTGTTGTGCCCATTAGGAACCACTCGCCGTTTCCCTCCAACCCTCCCTCCCCGAGCCTTAGGCAACCACAGATCTTACTCTCTGTATCTACAGATTTGCCTTTTCTAGACATTTCATATAAATGGAATTGTGAAGTATGTGGCCTTTGTGACTGGCTTCTTTCACTAAGCATAATGTTTTCAAGGTTTAACCATGTTGTACAATGTATCACTATTTTATTCCTCTTTTTCCATAAATATTAATAGTATGCCTTTTGTTAGCATATGGCTAGACCACATTTCTCTCTTCTTCTCTAAGATGAGGTCTTGCTCTATCACCTAGGCTGGAGTGCAGCGGTGCCATCATAGCTCATTGCAACCTCTAACTCCTGGGCTCAAATGACCCTCCCGCCTCCTGCTACCAAGTAGTTGGGACTATAGGCATGCGCCACTAAACCCAGCTATGCTGCCCAGGCTGGTCTCAAATTCTTGGCCTCAAACAATCCTCCCACTTCAGCCTCCCAAAATGCTAGGATTACTGGCATGAGCCATTGTGCCCAGCCTATACCACATTTAATTTATCTGTTCAGCAGCTGATGGATATTTGTTGTTTCCACTTTTTGGCTATTAAGAATAATGCTTCTGGCTGGGCATTATGGAATAATGCTCCAGCCTGGGCGACAAAGTGAGACTTTGTCTCAAAAAAAGAAAAAAAAGAGATAGGTTTTTGCCATGTTAGCCAGGCTGGTCTCAAACTCCTGGCCTCCCCGAGGCTTAGTAAGACTAAGTAATTTGTTTCACATTACGTAGCAAATAGGTGGAAATAACAGCATTTGAATCTTCCTCCTTTCAGAACTGGCTCTCTTAAGTACCAGACTAGACACATACTGCTTAAACATTACCACATATTTTACTGTGCATTTGTTAGAAATGACTGGTTTCCTCCATTTTCACTACTACTTCTGCAGATGATTACTTGAAAAAAGTATATGCTAGGCCAGCCATGGTGGCTCACATCTGTAATCCCAGCACTTTCGGAAGCCGAGGCTGGAGAACTGTTTGAACCCAGGAGTTTGAGACCAGCCTGAGCCACATCTCTGCAAAACATTTAAAAAAGAATTAGCTGGGTGTAATGGTGCAAGCCTGTGGTCCCAGCTACATGGGAGGCTGAGACGGGAGGATTGCTTGAGTCCAGGAGGTCAAGGCTGTAGTGAGCTATGATTGCACTACTGCACTTCAGCCTGGGCAACACGGCAAGACCCTGTCTCAAAATAATTAAAACAAAATAAAAATAAAAAATTTTAAAAAGTATATGTTAATTCTCAGTAGCTTTACTCTCAAACAGTGACTTGGTATCCAAATTCTGGAGGCCCTTTCATGTGGCTCATTCTATCCTGACTTCTTCTGAGATGTTGTTCATGATCACATTTCTGGCACACCTCCTTCAAAGCACAGTCAGCAGCATTCAAAGTGGCTCCTGGATGCCTGCCCTACAGGGACTTTTGATGATGTCTGTACTATTTTGAGATGAAAAGAGTTCTGCATCCAGCAGTCCAGAAACATTCATCCCAACATCAGCTTTTAAGTCCCTTGTTACATTTACATGACGGAGGCTGCTGAAGACTTGAGTTGTTTCCAGACCTAGTGTAGCAAGTGGCATTTCACTCCTTTTTGAGATGAGTTGCAGATGAGGCAAGGCTCTGATCACTACGTGGTGACTAACACCACCATCACGCCTTCAGATACTGCTAATTTTGGAATGGCCAGATTTGCTTCAGATCTTTTCAGAAAACCAGAGTCATTGTCACCTGTACTTGCTGGTATTCTCACACTAAATTACATGGTCATGGTAAAATATTATGGAATTTACACTCCTCTTGAGAATCATCTAACAATGATGTTAAATGTAATGATATGATAAAATATTCTTTTTTTGCCTTTGAGATGCATACTAAAAAGCATTTAGGGATGAAACTAAAGAGTAAGAGGTTGCTCCTAAAACAGACTATGAGAGGCAGACATAATTGAATATTTAATACAAGCAATTAAAAAAATGCATGCCCATTCCTCGAATCACTGAGATTTCACCCTGTGTGCAACCTTTCAGATCTAACAGAAATTATTTACACTGAAGTGCACAGAGAACAGCAAAGATAAACTATACAGCACATGTGTCAAGAAGTGACATATTAGGTGAGGATAAGTGATACTTGAATATCACAAGATCAAGCTAACATCACCAAATAAAAAGATTGTAACAGTTTCAAGTCATAAAGACTGATGTATGGAGCAATAACCCATCCTTGCAAGGAGAAGTTATTCTTGCAGCGGTTGTTTTTAATCTTTGCTCTTGGCTGCTGCCCTAGATAAATTAAGGTTGAAGCTTTCAGGATGTATGAGGTTGAATTTACAGCGACAAAATGTGCAGGGCGTTCAGACCCAACGATTGCTTCCCTCAAGAACAGGTAAAGGATGGGTCACCATCTGATTCTTTATCTGTATGACAATTTGCTTAGTTCTTTATAAATTTTGGTTGGGGGAGTTCAATTGTGAGTTCTGTTGTTTTCTATACTCAGCTGCGTTGTGTGTCAATTCTAATTTAAATTCAGTGTCTGATGAAAACCAAAAAAAATTTAAAAAATCAACTCTCCACCATTCATCTATTATGTGTTATCCAAGACCTCTGCCTTGGTTTCTCAAACTGCTAACCCACCTTTTTTGCCATTCCCTTGAGGAACTACAAGGACATATTTTATTTATTTATTTATTTATTTATTTATTTATTTTTTGAGATGGAGTCTCACTCTGTTGCCTAGGCTGGAGTGCAGTGGTGCCATCTCAGTTCACTGCAACCTCTGCCTCCTGGGTTCAAGTGATTTTCCTGCGTCAGCCTCCTGAGTAGCTGGGAATACAGGCGCGCACCACCATGTCTAGCTAATTTTTGTATTTTTAGTAGAGACGGGGTTTCACTATGTTGGTCAGGCTGGTCTTGAACTCCTGACCTCGTGATCCACCCACCTTGGCCTCCCAAAGTGCTGGGATTACAGGCGTGAGCCACCACGCCCGGCCCCAAGGACATATTTTTTTAAAGTCCCTTTTACCCCTGCTTGAGCAATTCCAACAAAAGGAGTTTGGAAGTGAAGAAAGAAAAGAAAGGACAGTTAAGACCTAGAAAAAATCATGGTAGTTAAAATGAACTTTGGAAGCTGTTTGCGGCTTTTTATTATTTATGCTTCATCTCTTATCAAAAACAAACCCAGTGTAATTGGCTTGTGTATGCTCAGTAGATACCTCAAAATCCTACAGTTGGTAGTAATTTCTTTCTGCCACTAAGTCACTCTGAATCATTGAACATTAATCAACAGTAAGGGATACTGGGAATTCTCAAGCGATTGAGAATTGCTGACCCTTAAATGCTGACAGGCCACAGTTACCAAATTCCAGGGCCAAACATATTCTGTATTTGTATGGTGATTGTATTTTCTAAAGCTAAAATTGAGACATATGATCTGATAATGAGATGAGATATTTTAACTCACAACGTTTTGCCGCCATACACACTTGACAGTTAAAAGAATATTTTGGCCAGACATGGTGGCTCACACCTGTAATCCCAGCACTTTGGGAGGCTGAGGCAGGCAGATCACTTGAGGCCAGGAGTTACAGACCAGCCTGGCCAACATAGCAAAACCCTGTTTCTAATAAAAATATGAAAAAATTAGCTGGGTGTGGTGGTGCACACCGGTAACCCCAGCTACTCAGGAGGCTGAGGCACAAGAATCACTTGAACCCAGGAGACAGAAGCTGTGATCACACCACTGCACTCTGCCTGGTCTACACTCCGTCTTGGGGAAAAAATATATATATTTTGCCATTCTACTCCCTATTCATAATTGCTTTCATTGTTGTACATTGGGCAGCCCTGGTCTTAATCAAACCCTTCTGATACGGTTTGAATGTCCCCTCTAAAACATTACAAGTATACCAGTATTAGAAGGTGGGGCCTTTAAGAGGTGATTTGGCCAGGCCCTTATGAATGGATTAATGCTGTTTTGGGGAAGTCAGTTAGAATCTTAGGAGTTCTTTCCTGACAAAGGACGAGCTCAGCCCCCTTTTTCTCTGTGTCTCACACGCCTGCTTGCTCTCTTGCATTCTGTCATGGAAAGCCCCTTACCCAATGCTGGCATCATGCTCTAGGACTTCCCAGCCTCCAGAACCAGAAGCCAAATAAGCTTATTTTTTTAAAAAAATGAAGTACCCAATCTGTAGTATTCTATTACAGCTACAGAAAACGGACTAAGATGCATTGCGTTCATTAAGATGGGAACCAAACCAAAGAACACACATATTAAAGAGAAAAAAGTCTAAAATGAAATAGCAGTAAAGCAACTGGAAATCATGGTGCTCAGATGTTTAATATTCAGCAATGTTAGATCATTATTTTTAATAAACTTATTTTTTGCAACTGCCATTAGGCCATATTTAAAAAGGGTTTACAATTCTGGCAGATCTGATGTGTAAGAACAAAAAGAGAGAAAAGCAATCCTGCTGTATTTAGCACTGGGCAGATTATTCTGTATTTAGCACTGGGCAGAGTATTGTGTACAAATTTGGTTTCTCTAATTAAAGAAAGATGTGCACAACTTGGGAACTGTCCCGAAAATTCAACCAAAACATTCAGAGGCTAGAAAATAACCCATATGGAATTTGTCATACAGATATACTCACACAAACGGAAAATAATGAATGTTCATGTTTACTCACTACATTATTTGTAATAGCAAAATATTGGACTCCATCTAGAAGTTCATGAATATGAGACTGGCTAAATGAATAATGGCACATCTATAAAGTGAAATTTACTATAGCTGTAAAAAGATTGAGAAAACTATGTTCTGTTGTGGAAAGATCTCTAAGATTCATTGTTAAGTGAAACAAGAAAGGTGCACAACTATGTATGTAATACATGCTACTATCATGTTAAAGTAAAAAGAGGAGTGATATATATTTATATCTGCTTGTGTGTAAATAAAAATAATCTCTGGAAGTAGACACATGAAATCAATAACAGTGATTGCTTATAAAGGGTAGGCAGGAACTTGATGAATAGGTGATGGAAGGATAGAGAGGCTTTTTATTGTATAGCTTTGCATACTTTTGATTTTTGATTTTTTCAAATGTATTACTTATTTGAAAACCCAAATAGATAACTTTAAACGAGCAACAAAAAGGAAAAGAAAGAATATGAAGAAGAATTGTTAGAGAGATGAGGACTTAAATTGTGTCTAAACTTATGAAGAGCCCTAAGTAACACATCTTATCTAAGTGTCTCCACAGTGTTAACTACCACATTGTTAACTCAATTGCAAAGACAAAGAATAAATGAATGGATTGTGCCACAATATAGTTCACTCATGATTCAAAGACATGGCTGTAATTCGCAAAAGAGAAGACCGAATTAGTAGCCGATTTTTCCAAAATGACAAAGAATTAGTCGATGAAAGAGTAACACAATTCACTATTCCCTAGACTTAATGATGGTTGAAAAGCACTTCATAGTTTGCAGACTGCTTTCACATATATTATCTCATTTGATCTATCTTTTTTTTTTTTTAAGAGACAGAGTCTCACTCTGTCACCCAAGCTGGAATGCAGTGGCACAATCACAATTTACTACAGGCTTGAACTCCTGGGCTCAAGTGATCCTCCCACCTCAGCCTCCTGAGTAACTAGGACTACAGGTGCACACCACCATACCTGGCTAATTAAAAAAAATTTTTTTTGTAGGAGTGGGGTCTCACTGTGCTGCCCAGGCTAGTCTTGAACTCCTGGCCTCAAGCAATTCTCCTATCTCAGCCTCCCAAAGTGCTGGTATTAAAAATGTGAGCCACCATGCCTGGCCTGATCCATTTTTATAAAAAGTTATGTGATATATAGGACAGAAACTTCTATTTTTATTTTACAAATGAGAAATGGAAATAAAGAGAAGATGAATACTTGCTGATGATCTCAACCACTAGAACATGATGTGAAATTGGGACTAGCTTGAGAAATGGGAGGCATGTGGGCTCTCAGTCATTGGACCTGCCCAGTCATTGGACTCCTTAGAAGTACTTACAGTGTTTGAATTCTTCTGCTTCTGCTTTTCAGCCTGACTTTATTGCTCAATTGTTAATTTTTCTCTACTCTAGCCGAGGGGTTTAGCTGAATTTCTGGTTCATCTTGTTTCTTCATAGCAAAAGGCATAGAAAAAATTTCTTTTTTCTCTTCCATCCATTCCATCTTAAATGTTGATGTATATAAGAATCACAAGGAAAGCTTATTAAAATACAGATTCCTGGCACCTCTTTCCAAAGATCCTAGATCCTGACTCACCGGGTCATCAATGGAGCCCAGGAATATATTTTTTCATAAGCATATGACTATGATACAGGCAGTCTGACCCTAAATAATATGTTCAACAACTGAGACTATTGTAACTAGTAACTCTGCATGGCTAACTTAAATCAAAGAGGCTTCCCAGATCCCCTTGCAAGCTCATTATTGCTACTGCAAAGAGGCAAAGAAGAGGAGCTGGGAATGATGATTAGCCCCTAGTGAGTCAAGAGAAACCCATGGGGACAGCACGCCATGCTAATATTTGCCTGGCATTCAGGAGAAGACATAAAATTAAATAAAAATGAAAGAGATTTATATCCTTTACCTCTGAAATTCTGAAAGTATAAGATTAAAGTTGTCT
Source organism: Macaca fascicularis (assembly GCF_037993035.2). Taxonomy (NCBI): domain Eukaryota; kingdom Metazoa; phylum Chordata; class Mammalia; order Primates; family Cercopithecidae; genus Macaca; species Macaca fascicularis. The sequence continues at coordinate 128,499,956 of NC_088388.1, read as the reverse complement.
TAGGGGGCCTAAATAAGCTGCCTCTTTGCTTCTAAGGAGAATTTCAAGTATTGACCATGTCTAGCAAAGACTTAAGTGGTTTGAGATTTGGTTACCCTAGTGACTGCCTGCTCCCTCTGCAGTCCTTTGGGATCTGGCAGGGCACATCTCCTTAGAGTTCCCCAGTTCCACCGATGGAAGAGGGAAGAGAAACAGCAGAGGCCTCTTCAGGGAACTCTTGTTTATATAACTTTCTCCTCACTCCAGTTCTGGGGAAGCCCCTAGTGTGGCTTCTTTGAGAGTTTTGGCCAACATCTATCATTCTTCAGCTGCCCTCTCCCTAAGAGATTATTTTGTGAAAGCTGCTTTAAAATTATGTAAAATGGCTTAATGCCTAAAGCACACATTTGTCATCTGCTAAAGGCTTTTATAGTTTTACATAACTTACTCAGTGTTTTTAACTTTGTACTTATGACCCAAGGCAATTATTCCAAAGGACACACTTTTATTAATTGAAATAATACATACTTTATAGATGTTCTAAAAATGTGGTGATTTAAAGTTTAAATGGTGTACTGAGTCATTCTAGAATACTCACAAAGCCCACCTCGGTAAAAGCCAAGTGGAAAAATCTAGAGGGAGAACGAAACTAATGAGAAATTCGACAATGGTACACTAGGTGAGATCACAGAAACAATGGGGAGAATTGTGAGAGAAGTCTCATGGGTTTTAGAAAGACATATCACTAGAAATTTCATTTGCTAATTGCTTTTCCTTGATTCAAAGATTAGCAAGTGTCAACATAGCTCCTTGCCGTGTCTTTCAGTAGAGCATGTCCTCTACAAAAATAGGCGTCGTTCTGAACTGGACCACTCACTGAACTTAGGTAGTCACGAAATGCCTATTGGCTAATTTCCCGCTCTCTATATTTCTATTACTTGACCATTAATCTTCTTTCCAAGAAGGAAACACACAGATCCAGTAACTAGAAGTTTGTTTAAGGATGAAACTGCATTCTCTGTGACATTTGCCTCAAACCTCTAAACTCTTTCACAAATAAACAAAGCAAGGAGGCTTAGATGAGTGGATCTACTTCTGTCTCTTGGTGAGATCTTTATCTGAAGATTTTACAACATTCTCATTTAGGCGGGTCATGGAAAAACAAGCAAAAGATTTTATAACAGCTCAAAGGTGTAGGCCAGGACAGCTTGAGTGGCTGACCAGAAAGAACAGTCTCCAGGGAAAAGTAGAGAGGCCTCTGGAAAGTTCTGTCTTCATCATTCATGTATTACCCCGTTTCCTCATCCAGAGTTGCGCCTCTAAGGGTTTTTTCTTTTCTTGTCTTGTCTTTTCTTCTTCTTCTTCCTTTTTTTTTTTTTTTTGAGACAGTTTTGCTCTTATGGCCCAGGCTGGAGTGCAATGGCGCAATCCTAGCTCACTGCAACCTCTGCCTCCCAGGGTTCAAGCGATTCTCCTGCCTCAGCCTCCCAAGTAGCTTGGATTACAGGCATGTGCTACCATGTCCAGCTAATTTTGTAGTTTTAGTAGAGACGGGGTTTCACCATATTAGCCAGGCTGGTGTCGAACTCCTGATCTCAGGTGATCTGCCCACCTCAGCCTCCCAAAGTGCTAGGATTACAGGCGTGAGCCACTATGGCCGGCCAAGAGTTTTTCAAAACTAGGAGACAGGTGGGAAGTTTGGAAAGCTATAACTGTAGCTGCTGCCACCTAATTACAGACCAGAACTACCAATCGTGATTTCCAAGGTAGAGACATATTCTATATCTGTGCACCAAAATAGTAGCCAGTAGTCACACGGGACTACTGAGCACTTGCTTGTGCCTTGTGTGACTGAGAAAGTAAATTTTTTAAAAAAAATTTTTGTAGGGGCAGGGTCTCAACATGTTACCCAGACGGGTCTCCAACTCCTGAGCTCAAGCAGTCCTCCCACTTTGACCTCACAAAGTGCTGGGATTACAGCATGAGCCACTGTGCCTGACCAAGGAAGTGAATTTTAAATTTTATTTAATTGTGATCAATTTTAACTAAAATAGCTACATGCAACTAGTGGATACTGTATTGGACAGTGCAGTTCTAGACTTTCAGGTGACTTTTCTAGATATTAGACGCCAAGTCCAAATTTCTTTACTAGTGGAGTACTGCAACCTTCACCTTAACCAACTCCTGAGCTTGAACCCAGAGTAAAAGAAGTAGGTGGCTGAAAAGTGAAAGGGTGGAGAGAAAAAAAATACCCTAATCTATTATTAAGGTGGAAGGAAGACATGTATACAATTCTAAACCAAGTAGATAAAAAAGAAAAATGTAGTTGATCATCTCAACATTTGGTGTCTATACTAGAGCAACAAACTATTTTGCTTTTTTTTTTTCCCTTAACTGAATGGAGCGAATTGGCAGATGAATTTGACATTCTGTAGTACAGTGAAATATAAAAGAAAAACAAACACCAGGCAGGCCTAAGTGGATGTGGATTAAATTAAATATTTACGCCCTACACAGCAGATCTTTTATAAAGAGCAAGTTTATAAACTAGGAGCTTCAATAATAAAAGGGGGCATGAATGGTTTTATTTATATCAACCTGCTCTTTGACACCTAGGCCACTGGCAATATATCCCAGCTGCCAGCAGGTGATTTAAGTATCACAAAATAGAGTTATCCAGTTGTGTGTGTGTGTGTATGTGTGTGTGTGTATGTGTGTGTGTTTGATGGAGTCTTGCTCTGTTGCCCGGGATGGAGTGCAGTGGCATGATCTAGGCTCACTGCAACCTCTGCCTCCTGGGTTGAAGCGATTCTCCTGCCTCAGCCTCCTGAGTAGCTGGGACTACAGACATGCGCCACAAAACCTGACAATTTTTTTGTATTTTTAGTAGAGACGGGGTTTCACCCTGTTGGTCACGCTAGTCTTGAACTCCTGACCTCAAAAGATTTACCAGTCTCGGCCTCCCAAAGTGTTGGAATTACAGGCGTGAGCCACTGCACCGAGCCTTCAATTGTTTTAAAACTGCATTTGTATGTATAAATAAACACAAAAGATGAGAGTTACGTACACCAAAAATGTCTATAGTTGTTATTTCTATTATTTTAGTTAGGTTATTGTTACTATTGCCTTTATCATTTTGTTTTCTTCAGATTTTTGGTGTTGAGCTGAAACTTTTTTTTTTTTTTGAGACAGGGTCTTGCTCTGTTACCCAAGCTGGAGTGCAGTGGCTTGATCATAGCTCACTGTAAAGTTGAAATCCTGGGCTCAAGTGACACTCCTGCCTCAGTTTCCTGAACAGCTAGGATGTCTGGTTAATTTTTTTTTTTTTTTTTTTGTAGAGAAAAGGATCTCACTATGTTGCCCAGACTAGACTTGAACTCCTGGCCTCAAGTAATCCTCCCACCTTGGCCTCCCAAAGCCCTGGGATTATGGGCCAAGGCAAATGGCCCTAAAACATTTCTTAAGAACACATTTTTTCAATAGAGAAAAGCATAGAAAATAATATAGTAAACACTCACGTACCTACCATCAAGATTGAACAGTTAGTTGTTCATAGTTCGTTATATTTGTTTTACACATTTCTTTTTTTGAAGAAAGAAAACACTATAGCTATAGCTGAAGCCCCTTGTGTACCCTTCCCCAATGCCATTGCACTTTCTCCCCAGGAGCAACCTTTAATGTGAATTTAGAATGTTTTCCTATCTTTTTTCCTATCCATTGCAGGTGGGAGACTTTGTACCCCGATGTCCTGCCTCTCACAGTGTCTTAGGTAGCCCTGGTCTTAGGTTTTCACTCTGCCCCAAGAGCTGCCATTCTAAGTACTTTTCCTACGCACGCGCACGTGTGTGTGTGTGTGTGTGTGTTTATGTTTATATATATGCATTTATTGTGCATTTTAAAACACACAAAGCATGTATATATGTTATATATGCATATATATGTAATATACACACATATATTACAAAAGCATATATATAAGTAATATAGATAAAAAGAAACATATATGGCCGGGGGCGGTGGCTCAAGCCTGTAATCCCAGCACTTTGGGAGGCCGAGACGGGCGGATCACGAGGTCAGGAGATCGAGACCATCCTGGCTAACACCGTGAAACCCCGTCTCTACTAAAAAATACAAAAAACTAGCCGGGCGAGGTGGCGGGCGCCTGTAGTCCCAGCTACTCGGGAGGCTGAGGCAGGAGAATGGCGTAAACCTGGGAGGCGGAGCTTGCAGTGAGCTGAGATCCGGCCACTGCACTCTAACCTGGGCGACAGAGCGAGACTCCGTCTCAAAAAAAAAAAAAAAAAAAAAGAAAAAAAAAAAAAGAAACATATGCTTTGTGTGTTTATTTTATTTTATTTATTTATTTTTAATAGAGTTTCACTCTTGTTGCCCAGGCTGGGATGCAATGGCATGATCTCAGCTCACTGCAATCTCCGCCTCTGAGGTTCAAGCGATTCTCCAGTCTCAACCTCCCTAGTATCTGGGATTACAGGCACCCGCCACCATGACCAGCTAATTTTTTGTGTGTTTTCAGTAGCAAGGGGGTTTTGCCATGTTGGCCAGGATGGTCTCAAATTCCTGGCCTTAGATGATCCACCTGCCTTGGCCTCCCAAAGTGCTGGGACTACAGTCGTGAGCCATCATGCCCGGCCTGCGTGTTTAAATATATGTGTGTGTGTGTGTGTGTGTGTGTGTGTATGTATGCATACACAAACATCATGTAGTCCTGCTTTGTGTGTTTAAAAATGCACAATAAATTATATTGCATGTGTTTCTGCAATTACTCTTTTCATTCAATTTTATGTTTCTGAAAGATGTTAAAACATATACACATATCTTTTATTTTATTTTTTTTTTTTTGAGACGGAGTCTCGCGCTGTCACCCAGGCTGGAGTGCAGTGGCCGGATCTCAGCTCACTGCAAGCTCCGCCTCCCGGGTTCACGCCATTCTCCTGCCTCCGCCTCCCGAGTAGCTGGGACTACAGGCGTCCGCCACCTCGGCCGGCTAGTTTTTTGTATTTTTTTTTTTAGTAGAGACGGGGTTTCACCGTGTTAACCAGGATGGTCTCGATCTCCTGACCTCGTGATCCGCCCGTCTCGGCCTCCCAAAGTGCTGGGATTACAGGCTTGAGCCACCGCGCCCGGCCTACACATATCTTAATTAGAAAAATTATTTTTTGAAAAGGCCAGGAGCGGTGGCTCATACCTGTAATCCCAGCACTTTGGGAGGCTGAGGCAGATGGCTCATGAGGTCAGGAGTTCAAGACCAGCCTGGCCAAGATGGTGACACCCCGTCTCTACTAAAAATACAAAAATTAACTGGGTGTGGTGGCACATGCCTGTAGTACCAGCTACTTGGGAGGCTGAGGCAGGAGAATCGCTTGAACCCAGGAGGCGGATGTTGCAGTGAGCCAAGATTGTGCCATTGCACTCCAGCCTGGGCGACAAGAGCGAAACTCTGTCTTAAAAAAAAAAAAAAAAGAAAGAAAAATTATTTTTTGGCCGGGCACAGTGGCTCACACCTGTAATCTCAACACTTTGGGCGGCCGAGGTGGGCGGATCACCTGAGTTCAGGAGTTTGAGACCAGCCTGGCCAACATGGTAAAACCCTGCTTCTACTAAAAATACAAAATTTAGCCAGGTGTGGTGGCAGGCGCCTGTAATCCCAGCTACTCGGGAGACTGAGGCAGGAGAATCACTTGAGCCCGGGATGGGGAGGTTGCAGTGAACTGAGGTCTTGCCATTGCACTCCAGCCTGGGCAACAGAGTGAGAAAAGAAAAAGAAAAATTATTTTTTAAAAGGTGTTCCATCAAAAACCACCAGCATGGCCGGGCGTGGTGGTTCATGCCTATAATCCTAGCACTTTGTGGGGCCAAGGCAGGCGGATTGCCTAAGCTCAGGAGTTGGAGACCAGCCTGGGCAACACGGTGAAACCCCATCTCTACTAAAACACAAAAAATTAGCCAGGCATGGTGGCTTGTGTCTGTAGTCCCAGCTAATCGGAAGGCTGAGGCAGGAGAATCGCTTGAACCCCGGAGACAGAGGTTGCAGTGAGTTGAGATCGCACCACTGCACTCCTGCCTCCTGGGCGACAGAGTGAGACCCCGTCTCCAGAAAAAAAAAATTAAAAAATAATAATAATAAAAATAATAATAATAATAAAAGGAAACTTTTTTCTAGAACCCTATGGTGTGTATTTTCACGTCGCCTCATTTGAGCTTCCTAAGAAGTCTAGGAAGCAGGTATTATTAGTAATCCCACCTAACAGATGGAGAAACATCATTCAAGAAGTTGAGACTTGGCCAGGCGCGGTGGCTCAAGCCTGTAATCCCAGCACTTTGGGAGGCCGAGACGGGCAGATCACGAGGTCAGGAGCTCGAGACCATCCTGGCTAACACGGTGAAACCCCGTCTCTACTAAAAAAAATACAAAAAACTAGCCGGGCGAGGGGGCGGGCGCCTGTAGTCCCAGCTACTCGGGAGGCTGAGGCAGGAGAATGGCGTGAACCCGGGAGGCAAAACTTGCAGTGAGCCGAGATCGCCACTGCACTCCAGCCTGGGCAACAGAGCCAGACTCCGTCTCAACAACAACAACAACAACAACAACAAAAAAAGAAGTTGAGACTTGCCCAAGGCTAAATAGTTAACAAGAGGCTGAACCTGAAATCACACCCTGGTTTCACTCCCTGGCTTTGCAGGTGGGAGATTCTGCACGCCGCCGAGGCACTGCCTCTCACAGCGCCTTGGGTAGCTCCGGCCTGGAGATTCTGCACCCCGCCAATACACTGCCTCTCATAGCGCCTTGGGTAGCTCCGGCCTGGGGTTTTTTCATTTTGCCGTAAGAATGGTCAGAGGAGAGCAAAATGTGCAAACTTCTCCGTTGCTGACCAACGAGAGGCAAGAGTCAAGAAATCAGGAAGAGGGAAGAGAAACAGAGCAAATGAGGAAAACAGAAAGAGGAAATAACAAGCTGGAACATTGGTGGCTCTGTGGTGAAAAGAGAGGAAAATATACATGGAGAGAAAATGGTCATTTTGGTCAAGTACAAAAGACAGACCCAGATTGCTGAAGATTGAGAAGAGAAACAGGTTAGACACGATTCTACCCCGCAGCTTTCAGTCCCTCCGCTGGGAACCCCAGGGTTGGAGGGTGGGGCGGGGAGTAACTCTTCACTTCCCCTAGAGCAGAGTTTCCCAAAATATAGCAGATACCAAAGATAATTTTAGATATTACAATAACAGGCATTAGTTGAATGGCAGGGTACAAAAATGAAATCTTTTGAAATTGTTTTAATCCTTCTCTCCCCAATTGACTGAACAGTCTGAATCAAGTGGAGTAGCAAAAGAAATATTTTGTTTTCTTTAACTACCACCTTCCACCGCACTCAATCTCTCGCTCCTTATAAGAAAGAAAGATTATTCCCTCTTTCCAAATATTTCCCATATTCTTGGTAAGCCCTTAACTTGAAGAAAGGTAAGTTTCCGTTAACTACCTCTTGGGCAGAGCCCATGCATGTCTGATCAGTTTTAGTTACCAGAAAAACCAGTGTAGTTTAAATTTTTAATTTCGTATCCAAATTAGTGTTTGCCTGGTGCCCTCCTGCATCCTTCCAGGTTCCTTTCTTCTCCGCGGGAGGGAACATACACCTCGCCTCCACAAGAGATGCCCTGTGGTCCTCTCTGGGCCGCACGGCCCCTCCCTGGCTACTGACGCCCGGTGTCCAGGAATCCGAGTTCTGACTCTCACAGCAAAGTGAGGGTGAGTTCTTCGGTGAGCTGTGCAGTTCGCTGACATGGGAGGGTCACCAGGGCTTGACCGCTTCAACTGTCCCTCAGCTCCCATTCCTAGGGGTCACGATTAGGGTCGCACACATCCAAACTCCACGGGGTGCACACTGGGCTCCCCAGGTCCCCTCACACTCCACAGGCTGCGAGCCGCTTAGTTCCGACTCTCCCAGTCTCAGCAACTCTCCCAGGCCCCTCACTGAACCTCCAAGTCATGCTGCCTCCCACCCCACCCCAACCTCTATCCCCAGCGTCTCCAGCTCCACTTCCACGGACTCTGGATGATGATGAAGCTGAAGGAGCAGCCGTGGGGTAGTGATGAGCCCTGAGGAGGTGTCTGGCCTCAGTCTTTCAGCGCTGCAGAATAGCGGGGAATGCAAAAGCCCTTCTCTTTTTTTTTTTTTTTTTTTTTTTGAGACAGAGTCTTGCTCTGTCGCCCAGGCTGGGGTGCAGTGGCCGGATCTCAGCTCACTGCAAGCTCCGCCTCCCGGGTTCACGCCATTCTCCTGCCTCAGCCTCCCGTGTAGCTGGGACTACAGGCGCCCACCACCTCGCCCGGCTAGTTTTTTGTATTTTTTAGTAGAGACGGGGTTTCACTGTGTTAGCCAGGATGGTCTCGATCTCCTGACCTCGTGATCCGCCCGTCTCGGCCTCCCAAAGTGCTGGGATTACAGGCTTGAGCCACCGCGCCCGGCCGCAAAAGCCCTTCTCTGTTCTCAACCTTGGACCCCAGTCTCCGGTGTGATTACACCTAGCATGGCTAAGCCGCCTCTCTCACGCTTAGCCTCCTTTCTGTGCCTACTCAGAGACTGAGCAAGCCTTCTTGAGGCAACAGCATCTATCCACAAACTAAGACCATTTGGCCTTCCTCGTGCTTATTTTCACTGTACACTGTACAGTCATGCATTGCTAAACAACAGGATATGTCTGGGAAATGCATCATCAGGTGATTTCATCATTGTTCAAACATCCTAGAGTGCACTTTCACAAACCCAGAGGGCACAGCCTACTACACATCCAGGCTGTATGATATAGCCTATGGTTCCCAGGCTACAATCCTGCATGATTGTGGCTCACTGCAACCTCGATCTCCCGGGCTCAAGCAGTCCTCCCACCTCAGCCTCCCAAGTAGCTGGGACCACAGGCATGCACCACCATCCGTGGCAAAGTTTTGCATTTTTTGCAGAGATGGGGGGTCTCACCATATTGCAGAGGCTGGTGTTGAGCTCCTGAGCTCAAGTGATCCACTTGCCTTGGCCTTCCAAAGTGCTAGGATTACAGGTGTGAACCACCAGCACCTGGCCTCATTTATACATTTTTTAAAAACAAGTGGATTTAAATAAAAATGTTAGGTTAACAATCGATTGTACAGGTGGTAAGTAGCCATTATGGAAAAAATAGTGAAAGTGGCATTTGAAAGACTAAAGTTTCTGAAACACTGCTCTGGGTCGGTGGCTCACACCAGTAATCCTAGCACTTTGGGAGGCTGAGGTGGGTGGATCACGAGGTCAAGAGTTCAAGACCAGCCAGGCCAACATGGTGAAACCCCGTCTCTACTAAAAATACAAAAATTAGTTGGGCATGGTGGTGCGTGCCTGTAATCCCAGCTACTGGGGAGGCTGAGGCAGGAGAATGGCTTGAACCCAGGAGGCGGATGTTGCAGTGAGCCAAGATCATGTAACTGCACTCCAGCCTGGGTGACAAGCAAGACTCCGTCTCAAAAAAAAGAAAGAAAGAAAATAAATGAGTTAAACTGAGCAAAGTCACGTGTGGCATGCTTAAAGTAGTGCTTGCTTACCAATAAACATGTACTAAATGTCAGCTATTTGCTACAGTATTGAGAGCCTCCTATGTGCTGGTGGGTTTTTAAAAACAGCTTTATTGAGGTATAATTTCTTTCTTCTTTTTCTTTTCTTTCTTTCTTTTTTTTTTTTTTTTTTTTGAGACGGAGTCTCACTCTGTCGCTCAGGCTGGAGTGCAGTGGTGCCATCTCAGCTCACTGCAACCTCAAGCGATTCTCCTGCCTCAGCCTCCTGAGTAGCTGGGACTACAGCGCCTGCCACTATGCCCAGCTAATTTTTGTATTTTTAGTAGAGCTGGGGTTTCACCGTATTGGTAGGGATGGTCTCAAACTCCTGAGCTCAGGTGATCCGCCCGCCTCGGCCTTCCAAAGTGCAGGGATTACAGGTGTGAGCCACCATGCCCAGCGAGGTATAATTTCTACACCAAATAATGTCACAATTTTAAGTGTACTATTCAATAACTTTTAGTCGATCTATGGTTGTGCACCCCTCACCACAATCCAATTTTAGAACATTTCCATCACCCCAAAAAGATCTCTCATGCCCATTTGTTCTTCCTCTCCTGTTTCCCAGCCCCAGGAAAACCTAAGCTACTTTAAGTCTCCCTAGTTTTGCCTTTCCTCATGTAAATGGACTCATACAATATGTCATCTTTTTTGTCTGGCTTCTTTCACTTAGCATAATGTTTTTGCAGTTCAGTTATGAATAATGCTGCTATGAACATTCACACCAAGTCTTTGTGTGGACATATGTTTTCATTCCTCTTGGGTAGATGCCCAGGCATAGAATTGCTGGGTTGTATGGTAAATTTATGTTTAACTTTTTAAGAAACTGCCAAACTGTTTTCGAAAGTGGCTGCACCATTTTACATTTCTACCAGCAAAGCATGAGAGTGCCAGGTGCTGTACATCTATTATTTTGAATACATGTGTATGGGCATTTCATAACCACTGTTTTAGAGGTGAGAAACCTGTGGTTGCAAGAGGTTAACTAACTTGCAGGAGGTCATTCAGCCTGACAAAGCCAGTATTCAACCCTATCTAGTTCCAAATCCCATCCCTTTCTACTGTGGACTGGCTCTGTGCAGGGTGTTTGTGCTGGTTAATAGGGCTGGGGGAGGGCGCTGCAGTAACTCTGCTTCTAGCTTACTCTGTGGATCCACCCAAGTGATCAGGTGCATAATGGAGCCTGTAGCCAGGGAAAACAGAAGGAGGGCTAGTCTTTTTGGACCAGATACCAAGCCCCAACAATGATTTATATAACTCATTTGTCTCTTTTTTTTTTAATACAGAATTTCACTCTTGTTGCTCAGGCTGGAGTAAATGGTGCAATATTGGCTCACCGCAGCCTCTGCCTCCTGGGTTCAAGCAATTCTCCTGTCTCAGCCTTCGGAGTAGCTGGGATTACAGGCATGCACCACCATGCTCAGCTAACTTTTTTTCTGAGATGGAATCTCGCTCTGTCACCCAGGCTGGAGTGCAGTGGTGCGATCTCGGTTCACTCCAACCTCCACCTCCCGGATTCAAGCAATTCTCTGCCTCAGCCTCCTGAGTAGCTGGGATTACAGGCAACCACCACCACACTCGACTAATTTATGTATTTTTTAGTAGAGTCGGGGTTTTTCCATGTTGGTCAGACAGGTCTTGAACTCCCGACCTCAGGTGATCCGCCCACCTCAGCCTCCCAAAGTGCTGGGATTACAGGCATGAGCCACCGCACCCGACCATCTCTTTATGTTTGGAATGAAACTTCAGTCCAGGCCAACCAGTGACACAGCAAAGGAATAAGCTGAGCACTATAAAGAGTCCCCATCACTGTGGACTTTGACAGCCTCATAATCACTTGACTGGCCACAGAACAGGGAGAGGAGATTTTTGCTTTCCACTGTTTCTGAGTCAGCAAGTAGTTAGTTACTGAAATCACATCCGCTAACAAGTCCAGGCAACTGCTGACTGCATTGTTCCCGTTGCCTTGTTTTGTATGGCTGGCCAAAACACAAACAGCAGGGTGTATAAATTGATTATATAAAAACATGGGAAATGACACAGTCAAATTGAAAACATCAAGCAAAACTTATTGCTTTCTATAATCTTTATCTTCAGCAGGATTTTAATATAAGCCTATCTTCTCTTATCCGTATCTTTCTATATCACTGTCTCTAGGGGGACTATGTTAGGGTAAACAAGCATGGAGTTGGCATTTTCACTCATCCGTCCTTGACGGCATGGGCTGTGTCTTGTTCAGCTTCGTATTCCCCGCAGTGCATAGCATGACGTTGTGTAACATCGACCTTCTTCCTATATCTTGTCTGGACTATTGTCATCTGTCTCCCAGCAGCCATCCTCCATCCATAGCTCCTCTATCCAGGCCATTTTCTACACTTCCTTTTGAATTGTCTTTCTGATATGCATCTTTTATTCAAGAATAAATGAACACATTTTATTATTTTATTTTTATTTTAGAGACAGGGTCTTGCTGTGTTGCCCAGGCTGGAGGGCAGTGGCGTGATCATAGTGCACTGCAGCCTACACCACCTGGGCAAGAGCGATCCACCTGCCTCACCCCAACTCCCATCCCCTAACAGCTGGGACTACAGGTGTACTCCACCACACTCAGCTAATTTTTCAAAATTTTTTTCCTTTTTTTTTTTTTTTTTTTGCAGAGACAGGGTCCCACTATGTTGCCTAGGGTGGTCTTAAAGTCCTGGCTCAAGTGTTCTTCCTGCCTCAGCCACCCAAAGCCCTGGGATTACAGGCATGAGCCACTGCACCTGGCCAATGACATTTTATTATTTGATTAGATTCATGGTGCTGCAAATATAACAAAGGTGATACCAAACATGTCTGCGTATTTTAAAGATGCCTATTGATCTATGGGATGGCCAAAATAAAAGAAAAAATATTTTAAGGCTGTCAATTGCTGTGAAACAAAGTCCATATTCTTTACCAGATCATGAAAGATCATTATATAACCTGGTTTGCCGACCTACAGCTTTGTTTTTCACCATTATCTTCCTTCCCCTTTCTGCTCTTTCTGGAAGGACCACTATTCATTCTTCCTGTATTTTTCAGCATTTGCCTCACGCCTGGATATAGAACAAGTGTTCAGTAAATATTTCTTGTTAGATTGAGAGTTGCTTTGACCTGCTAAGAGCTATATTAATTCCATAAGCCTTCAAAGGAGACTTCTCAGTCCTAGGACATTCTTCATAGCAGAGGAGGTGTGAGAATGGGGAATAAATGACTACCTATTTTTACTCTTCTTCTCAGAGTAGAATCACTGATTAATTCAACCTATGTCTTGAATGTTTTTAAAGGTCAAATCTTTGTTTTGAAATTGTACAAATGGGTTGGGCACAGTGGCTCACGCCTGTAATCCCAGCACTTTGGGGGGCCGAGGGAGGTGGATCACCTGAAGTCAGGAGTTCGACACCAGCCTGACCAACATGGAGAAACCCCGTCTCTACTGAAAATACAAAATTAGCTGGGTGTGGTGGCACACGCCTGTAATCCCAGCTACTTGGGTGTCTGAGGCAGGAGAATCGCTTGAACCTGGGAGGCAGAGGTTGCAGTGAGCTGAGATCGCACCATTGCACTCCAGCCTGGGCAACAAGAGTGAAACTCCGTATCGGAAAAAAAAAAAAGAAATTGTACAAATGGCTGCTTCTCAAATTAGAAGAAATTCATAAAGAAATAGCAACTGAGTGTTAATTTTCTTAACATTAGACTATTTAGTGAAATGTAATTTGAAAGGCTTTAATGGTCATTTAAATTTGAACTGCTAATTATTTTCTTAGGAGAGCATAAAAATAAATGAAGGAAAGAAAACATAAATGAGGCCGGGCGCGGTGGCTCAAGCCTGTAATCCCAGCACTTTGGGAGGCCGAGACGGGCGGATCACGAGGTCAGGAGCTCGAGACCATCCTGGCTAACACGGTGAAACCCCGTCTCTACTAAAAAAACACAAAAAACTAGCCGGGCGAGGTGGCGGGAGCCTGTAGTCCCAGCTGCTCGGGAGGCTGAGGCAGGAGAATGGCGTAAACCCAGGAGGCGGAGCTTGCAGTGAGCTGAGATCCGGCCACTGCACTCCAGCCTGGGCGACAGAGCCAGACTCCGTCTCAAAAAAAAAAAAAAGAAAAAAAAAAAAAAAAAGAAAACATAAATGAAAGATCTCCATGGACTATTAAAGGCTGCCTATCATGGAGGTCAATATTAAGCAGTTTTGCAATGCTATTCTGGGAATTGGATGAGTCAAAACTATTAAGAGAATCAAAAAATTTAGCCAGTTTCAAATTAGCATATGCATTTGTAAATTTAATGATACATTAATGAGCTTACAATCATACTGTTCTGTGCTATTATATGTATGACAGCCATATAAGCAAGTTGACATAACAGAATTTTTATCAGACCCTTTAATTATATACATATAGACAGTATTTAAAAATTAAACTAGGTACAAAAAAAAACTAGGAAAAATATTTGTAGCTAACGTGACAAGAGTTAGTACATATAGTGTTATACAAAAAAGCTATTAAGATAAAACACTGTCTCCAACAGTGCTGATGGGCAAAAGGCAAGAAAAGACAAAAGGGTTAATATGATTAACAGATAACATGGAAAAGTTATTCAATTTCAACTTCCCCAGAAATCAGTATACCAGTTTTTGCTAAGCAAATTAGCCAAAGTTAAAAAGAAAGAACTAGTGACATCATCCAAAGCTTCTAAGTATGTGATAAAACAAGGAACTGATATATGTTTGGTGGCAGTATAAAATTTGTACAATCCCACAGTGTGGCAGTAAGTATATGCAAGGATCTTAAAAATGTTCATGCTTTTTGGTAATTTAACTTCTGGAATCTATACTTAAGGAATGATCCTAAATGAGAAAATATATATACATTATGCAGAAAGACATTTGTCAAAATATTATTTATGGTTGCAAACCACCTGAATATTGAACAGTAGGAGAACACAAGATAAATTATTGTATATTTATTTGAGAATATATTTATATAAATAGATATGATATGTTTATCAAATATTTGAGCAAATATGAATCAACATGGACAACTTCCATAATCAAAATGTTGAAAAGGAAATGAAAGCAAGTTGTAGAATACTTTATACATTTCATGGTACTAATTATATAAAGTTTAAAACATGCAAATAATATTACATATTACTTAGCAATACATACATATGTGGTAAAAGTATAAAGAGTAGGCTGGGCCTGGTGACTCGCACCTGTAATCCTAGCACTTTGGGAGGTGAGGCGGGCAGATTGCCTGAGCTCAGGAGTTCGAGACCAGCCTGGGCAACACGGTGAAACCCCGTCTCTACTAAAATACAAAATAAATTAGCTGGGCGTGGTGGCGTGCACCTATGGTCCCAGCTGCTTGGGAGGCTTAGGCAGGAGAATTGCTTGAACCTGGGAGGCAGAAGTTGCAATGAACCGGGATCGCGCCACTGCACTCCAACCTGGGCGACAGAGCGAGACTCCGTCTTTAAAAAAAAAAAAAAAAAAAAAAGTATAAAGAAATGCATGGGCTGAATAATCACCAAATTTCAGAAAGTGGTTACATATGTTAGAGATGGAGGAAGCTGCAAATGAGGATGATTACACAGAGGGTATCAGCTGCACTGACAATGTTTTATTTCTTAAGCTCTGTGGGATACATGGATGTTCATTCCATTATTCTTTTTATCTTTTGTATATCGTAAATCTTTCATGGTAAATTTACAACATTATGTAGCTATAAAACAGTTCCACAGAAAGGCAATATAATAACGTGCCTTCGCTGGGGGAGGCGGGGCATGCCGGGCCGCGCGCGGGCTGCTGGGAACGGGGCGGAGCGCGGCCGCGCCGGCGCATTGAGGGAAGCGGCAACCGCCGCGATGGACTTGTTCCTCAGGATTCGGCGCCACAAAACCGCCATCTTCACTGATGCCGAGGAGTCCATCACGGTGTCCGAGCTGAAGCGCCTCGTGGAGGGACTCCTCAAGCGGCCTCCCGACGAGCAGCGGCTATACAAGGACGACCAGCTCTTGGATGATGGCAAGACACTTGGCGAGTGTGGCTTCACCAGCCAAACAGCACGGCCACTGGCTCCAGCCTCAGTGGGGCTGGCCTTCCGGGCAGACGACACCTTTGAGGCCCTGTGCATCGAGCCGTTCTCCAGCCCGCCCGAGCTGCTCGACGTGATGAAGCCCCAGGACTCGGGAAACAGTGCCGGTGAACCAGCTGTGCAGTGAGGACCCCCGAGAGGCCTATTCCCCCCGATGAAAGAGATTTGAGAGTCTGAAAAAGAAAAAACATGGAAAAAGTTTGTACTATGACATTAAGTTAAACAAATTACATATTCAAAATGATTACAGCTACTTGAAAGCCATCCAAAAATCTTGCAAAGAAATATCCCCCAAAGTTACTGTTTTTCACATTGGATGGTGATGTTACCTCCTTATTCCTTTAAAACATTTCCTCTATTTTCTCTTATTATTGACATTACAAATATAATTGAAAAACGGTAAACCTATTTTTAAAATAAGCGTGATATATTCATTAGTTACTAAGCCATTTGTACTATTATGTCACATTTGATTTGTAAATTAATGTTCTGCTTAGCTTTGAGTCTAGCATCATGTGTAAGATGTGGAAGGATGGAGAAGACCAGAGAGAGAGGAGGTTGGCAGGGACCTGAGTTTGTTGACAAAGGATGAAAGCAGGACGGGCTGGACGCAGTGGCTCATGCCTGCCATCCTAGCACTTTGGGAAGCTGAGGAGGGAGGATCACTTGAGCCCAGGAGTTTGAGACCAGCTTGGGCAATGTAACGGGACCCTGTCTCTACAAAATAAATTAGTCTGGTATGGTGTTGTGTGCCTATAGGCCTAGCTACTCAGGAGGCTGAGACAAGACAATTGTTTGGGTACAGGAGTTTGATGCGGTGGTGAGGTATGATTGCATCACTGGACTCCAGCCTGGACAACACAGTGAGACCCTATCTTAAAAAGAGAAAAAGAAAGCAAGGTGGGCCAAGGCTTGCTGTTATAGATTCCTGAAGTATTTGAGGAAGATTATTCTGATTGTTACGGGTGATCTAGGTTGGCTTCCAATGAGACTTGAAGTAGCAGCAAGGTTCCTTATATGAAAGTATGGAACATAAATTCACTTTGTTGAAAGAAAGAATAAATGAATGGAAGAATAAGTCAGAGCTAATATTAATTTGAGGCTCTTAATTCAAGCTTAGATACTGTTATTTCAGTGATTTCCCATGGATCTTAGTATTTTAGAACTGACCTGGGTCTTGGAGAGCATTTGTTTTAACTTCTTTATGTTATGGCCAAACAAACGAAATTCCAGAGAAGCTGAATAACACCACCAAGTAAATAAAAGAGGGTATTTGGACTTTCCTTTCATCATATTATTAACTTTTTTAAAAGAAAGCAGGTGGCCAGGTGCAGTGGCTCACACCTGTAATCTCAGCACTTTGGGAGGCCGGGGCAAGCAGATCCTTTGAGGTCAGCAGTTCGAGACCAGCCTGCCCAACATGGTGAAACTCCATCTCTACTAAAATTACACAAATCAGCCAGGCATGGTGGCAGGTGCCTTTAGTCCCATCTACTCAGGAGGCTGACCTGTAGTCCCAGCTACTTGGGAGGCTGAGGCAGGAGAATCACTTGAACCTGGGAGGCAGAGGTTGCAGTGAGCTGAGATTGTACCACTGCACTCCAGCCTGGGCGACAGGGTAAGACTTCACCTCAAAAAACAAAAAACAAAAAACAAAAGGCAAGTGGGAGCCTAATCTTTTTATAAGAAAATGTACTACAAATTCCTTGGCCTGCCCTTTGCCACTTATAGAAAACCCCTGACAATCTGGCTCCAACCTATCTTTCCACCTTATCTCCCACTAATCCTCCAGAAAAGCATGGAATTTCTGTTATCCTCACCAATAAGGCCCTCCACCCTTCTCTCTGCCTATCTAAAACAATTCATCTTTCCAGGTACAACTAGAATACCAAGAGTATAATCCAGAGGTAATGTCATGAGTGCCTGAATGTGATTGAAATGTGTGGAAATGAAGTAGAATGGAAAAAGCTTGTGCTTAAGAAAGGGGAGAACAAAGAAGCCACGGGGAATAATAATAACAGTACTGCTAATAATGGCAGTGTTAACTACTAACATTAAATGCATGCTTATGATATGCTAAGCCCTGTGTTAACCATTTTTTGTTCATTATTACACTTAATAATGTTCTCAGTAACTCTGAAATCATATATCAGGATTGTGTTACGTGTAACAGAAAACCTTATTATAAGAAGTCAGGTTTTTTTTTTCTTCCATTCAATAAGGAGGCCAGTCCAGTTTTGTGTGACCATGAGAGGTCACCAAGAACCCAGGCTCATTCTGTCTTCTTTCTCCACTATTCTTAGCGTATGTCTTTCATTTTCAAGGTCATAATATAACTTTTCAAGACATTATATCTGCCTTCCAGAGAGAAATGCAGTAGGTATCTCTTTACAAGGACTTCTGTCAACATCTCTTTGATAAGAGCTATGTTACCTGGCTACTGCTAGTTGCAAGGAAGGCTGGGAGACCACCAAATAAAATTCCCTTAATAAAGAGGAGGGAGGGATGGATATTTAGGTAGGGAGCCTGCAGTGTTATCCTCAGTTTATAGATAAGGAAAATGAGGTATAAGAATACTAAGAGCCGGGCGTGGTGGCTCCTGCCTATAATCCCAGCACTTTGGGAGGTGGAGGTGGGTGGATCATCTGAGATCAGGAGTTCCAGACCAGCCTGACCAATATGGTGAAACTCTGTCTCTACTAAAAATACAAAAATTATCCAGGTATGATGGCGTGTGACTGTAGTCCCAGCTACTAGGGAGGCTGAGACAGGAGTATTGCTTGAACCCAGGAGGCAGAGGTTGCAGTGAGCGAAGATTGCACCACTGCACTCCAGCCTGGGTGACAGAGTGAGACCCCGTCTCAAAAAAAAAGAATGCTAAGAAACAGGCAAGGCATGGTGGCTCATGCCTTATAATCCCAGCACTTTGGGAGGCCAAGGCAGATGAATCACTTGAGGCCAGGAGTTCGAGACTAGCCTGGCCAAAACCCCGTCTCTACTAAAAATACAAAAATTGGCTGGGTGTTGTGGCACACGCCTGTAATTCCAGATACTCTGGAGACTGAGGCAGGAGAATCGCTTGAACCTGGGAGGTGAAGGTTGCAGTGAGCTGATATCGTGCCATTGCACGACTGATATCCAGCCTGGGTGACAGAGTGAGACTGGGTCTCAAAAAAAAAATGCTAAGAAACAATGGGACAAGTAGATCTGACAGCATGGCCCATGTCCCTAACAGTTTGCATTATATGGCACATTTTTTTTTTTTTGAGACGGAGGCTCGCTCTGTCACCTAGACCAGAGTGCAGTGACGCGATCTCGGCTCACTGCAACCTCCACCTCCCGGGTTCAAGTGATTCTCCTATATATGGCACAATTTTTTAAATGGGTTAGTCCTACTCTCTACTTAAGGTGTGGTATAAACAATATCAGAACACATTTTATACTACTGTTTCCCTTCTTTGGTAGCTTCTCTTCCTCTTCCTTGCTGTCTTTTTCTTTCAGATCTCAAAGGGGAGGCTGTGGGTTTTGGTTAGAGCTGAAAGGAAAGAAAACTAGTGTCAGTCTTTTGTTTCCCATTTGAAATAGTGGCTAACTCTAGGAAACAATAGACATATTGATGGTTTCATAAGACTTGGTGAATGATTAAGTGTGGAGCTTGATGTAGAGTCAAACAAAATCTTAAGGTTTTGACCACAAAGTTGTTATATGGACAATGGAAGATACATATTAGTAAGAAAGGAGAATTGTTGGTTTACTTTTCTGTGTTAAGTTTCAGATGTTGGCAAAAATTCCTGATGGGTATCAATAAATCTCGTGTAAGTCAGTCATAATGAGCAAGTGAGAAGAAAAATAAGGCAAACATATTTGTAAAAACAATGATGATCCTGTCCCTACTGGAATAATAAAATGTATTTGTTTTACCTATGTCGATACCTGTTTATAATACAGCTTTGCATGCCTAAAGATGAAAGAAAAGGCAGTATTTCACAGTTTTGAAGATAAGGCAACAATGACATTTAAAAATAAAAAGACCAGGCTGGGCACCGTGGCTCATGCCTGTAATCCCAGCACTTTGGGAGGCTGAGGTGAGCGGATCAAGAGGTCAGGAGATCAAGACAATCCTGGCTAACATGGTGAAACCCCGTCTCTACTAAAAATACAAAAAAATTAGCTAGGCGTGGTGGCACGCGCTTGTAGTCCCAGCTACTTGGGAGACTGAGGCAGGAAAATGGCGTGAACCTGGGAGGGTGGAGCTTGCAGTGAGCCAAGATCGCGCCACTGCACTCTAGCCTGGGCGACAGAGCAAGACTCTGTCTCAAAAAAAAAAACCAGAAGCATCACCAGCTTCTATCTATGTCTGTACTTGGGGACAGATGGCATTTTATTAAATTCCTACAAACCAATCTATAAATTGGGTGGATGGAATAAACACAAAAATTTGGGAATTCAGAGAGCCTCCGTGATGTATGACATTGGCAAAAATCAACTTCAGATCTCTAAATAGTGGTGAGTGCTGTAACTTTTCATCTCATGGAAACAGTTTATTTGAAGTGTGACAGGCTGGGCGTGGTGGCTCAAGCCTATAATCCCAGCACTTTGGGAGGCTGAGGCAGGCGGATGACGAGGTCAGGAGTTTGAGACCAGCCTGGGCAACATGGTGAAACCTCATCTCTACTAAAAATACAAAAATTAGCCACACGTGGTGGTGGGCACCAGTAGTCCCAGCTACTCAGGAGGCTGAGGCAGGATAATCACTTGAGCCCGGGACGCGGAGGTTGCAGTGAGCTGAGATTGCACCACTGAACTCCAGCCTAGGCGACAGCGAGACTCCATCTCGACAACAACAAAAAAAAGAATGTCACTGTCTTTTTAGTCTTCTCATAGGCTTTATTGCCATATGTGCTGGAAAAATCCATCCAAATTTTTTCATCTGATTTGCATGAGCAATATCTATGTCTGAGGATTATTCATGGATTACCCATAAATATTCAGAACAATGTTCCTGTAGATCTTAATCTTTGCTATATTTGGCTTAGGGTTTTGTTTTCTAAAAAATTTTCCATTTCCTTTCTCCCATTCACCATAAGATTCTCCCTAGTTTACCATTTGGTCAGCCACGATATTTGCAATCTCACTTGGATCAAATGGGACTATGTATATGAAAGGCTCTGTGTGTTGTAGAACACTATACAAAAAGACGGGTTTTACTCAAGATAAAAATATTTTGTCCTGTATTGAGTTTTTAAAATTAAGCTTTAAGTAAACAAAAAAGATGTCTGAATGTCTCATCAGTGAAAATTCTTAGAAAGTATTTTCAATGCTGGCCGGGCACGGTGGCTCAAGCCTGTAATCCCAGCACTTTGGGAGGCCGAGGCAGGGGGATCAAAAGGTCATGAGATCAAGACCATCCTGGCTAACACGGTGAAACCCCATCTCTACTAAAAATACAAAAAAAAAATTAGTCGGGCGTGGTGGTGGCCGCCTGTAGTCCCAGCTACCCGGGAGACTGAGGCAGGAGAATGGTGTGAACCTGGGAGGTGGAGCTTGCAGTAAGCCGAGATCGTGCCACTGCACTCCAGCCTGGGCAACAGAGCAAGACTACGTCTCAAAAAAAAAAAAAAAAAAGTATTTTCTATAATGTTTTCTGGGAGCTGTCATTTAAAACACGAATCATTCATCTCTTCTTAGCCTACTCTACTAAAGGTTTTGTGCTTGTTTTTGTTTTTCTCTTTACATTTTCCTTCCCAGTACTACTTCTCCGCTCTTCTTTGTAAGGAAAGCAAGCAAACCACTGGCCCAAAGTCTACAACTGTTTTTCTCTTCCATCCCTATTATGTTCTTTTGTCATTTCCCCTATTATTGTTCAGCTAGCCATCAAGCCAAATTATAAACAGGGGGGAAGAAGATGGCAAAAGGCCACCGTTTCTTTAAAACAGGCTGGAAAGCAACCTTCTCCAACAAACAGGTAGCAATCCAGCACAAGTGAACGCACACAAAGGGGCCACTGGGCTGCGACCCGTTAACTCCCTTGGGACCAACTGGTGCGATCAGAGAAAAGAGAATCACAGATTGCTCAGTTGTATTTCCTGCTGTCAGTGAGGAGTAGAGAGAATCAAAACTAGGCTTGGCAAGTGAACAGATAGATCATAGGCAAAGTGGTGGAACCAGTCAAGCGTGTCTGGGGCAGAAACCTTGACCTCAGGCATTCCAGAAATCATTTCTAACAATCGAATCATCTCACACATCTAATTTTTTGAAGGATCAAGTTAAGTACATAGTAGGCTCATGAACTTGTATTTTTCTTTGGCATTTCCTGTAATTATTGTTACTATTTAGGGAAAACTATTAATTTGTATTTATTTTGTGTCTAGTCACCAAACTCTCTTGTAGACTTAATTGTATACTCTGTATGTAACGATAATTTTGTTTTCTCTTTTCTAATAATTATCTCTTATTTTTGTTGTGTTTTACTGCATTGGTTTGAACTTCCAAGGCAGTGCTGTTTGTTTGTTTGCTTGTGGAGACAGGGTTTCACTCTGTTGTCCAGGCTGAATGCAGTGGTATAACCATACCTCACTGCAGTCTCACACTCATGGGCTGAAGCAATCCCAGCCTCAGCCTCCAGAGTAGCTACTACTACAGGTATGTGCTACCATGCCTGGCTAATTTTTCAATGTTTTGTAGAGAGTGGGGTATAGCTATGTTGCCCAGGCTGGTCTCGAATCCTTGGGTCTCAATCAATCTTCCTACCTTAGCCTCCCAAAGTGTTGGGATTACAGTCATGAGCCATTGTGTTCAGCCTCAAGGCAGTGTTAAATAATTGCAACATATGGCATTGTTGTCACCTCCTTTTTTTTTTTTTGAGACGGAGTCTTGCTCTGTTGCCCAGGCTGGAGGGCAATGGCACGATCTCGGCTCACTGCAAGCTCTGCCTCCCAGGTTCATGCTGTTCTCCTGCCTCAGCCTCCCGAGTAGCTGGGACTACAGGCACCCACCACCATGCCCGGCTAATTTTTTTATATTTTTAATAGAGACGGGGTTTCACCGTGTTAGCCAGGATGGTCTTGATCTCCTGACCTCGTGATCCGCCCATCTCGGCCTCCCAAAGTGCTGGGATTACAGGTGTGAGCCACCGCGCCCGGCTGTCACCTCCTTAAAACAAAACAAAAACAAATAGAGACGAGGTATCACTATGTTGCCCAGGTTGGTCTCGAACTCCTGCACTCAAGTGATCCTCCTGCCTCAGCCTACCACAGTGCTGAGATTACAGATGTGAGCCACCATGCTTGTCTCTATTTTTCTTTTTATCATCTCTTTTTTATAGGAATGCTTCAGTTGATTATCATAAGTAGGATATTGTAGGGGGTTGAATTTTATCCCCCTAAAAAGATACTCAAGGTCTAATCCCTCTCCCGCTCCTCATACCTGTCAATGCAACCTTCTTCAGGAATAGGGCTTTTGTAGATGTACTAAGTTAAGATGAGTTTATACTTGATAAGGGTGGACCCTAAATACAATGATTATTGTCCTTGTAGGGAGAGGGAGATCTGGAAATGAACACAGTTCAGGGAAGACGGGCAGGTGAAGGCAGAAGCAGAAAGTGAAGTGATGAAACTGCAAGCCAGGAAATTCCAAGGATTGCTGGCGAACACAGGAATTTAGGAAGAGGCAAGAAAGAATTCTTTCCCAGAGACTTCTGAGGGAATACAGCCTTGCCAATAGCTTATTTCAGCCTTCTAGATTTCAGAGCTGGGAGAGAATGAATGTCTATTGTTTCAATCTTCCAGTTTATGGTAGTTTGTTCCTAGGAAACTAATACATATGTTTTTTATATTTGAAAATAGGTATTTGGCCGGGCGCGGTGGCTCACGCCTGTAATCCCAGCACTTTGGGAGGCCGAGGCGGGCGGATCACGTCAGGAGATCGAGACCACGGTGAAACCCCGTCTCTACTAAAAATACAAAAAATTAGCCGGGCGCGGTTGTGGGCGCCTGTAGTCCCAGCTACTCGGGAGGCTGAGGCAGGAGAATGGCGTGAACCTGGGAGGCGGAGCTTGCAGTGAGCCGAGATCGCGCCACTGCACTCCAGCCTGGGCGACAGAGCGAGACTCCGTCTCAAAAAAAAAAAAAAAAAAAAAAGAAAATAGGTATTTAAGAACATTTCTACTTCTCTTTGACTAGGATATTTTGTAAAATTAATAAGGAATAAACACTCTTTAATCAAATGAGTTTTTAGCATCTTGCTTGCTAAAATGTATGCATTTTTTAAAAAGTATGTATTTTAGTTTTAAAATTGTATGTGTATATGCACATAAATTTAATATTTGTTATAAATCCATAAATGCAATCATGTTATATATCTTGGATTTTACGTTTTTCATATTGTGGTCTTTTTCTTCTTGTTTTCCTTCTTGTTTTGCTTTGCGTTCTCCTCTTCTCCTGCCTACTTCACCCTAACCCACATACCCAGGTAACTGTATATTCACAGATGTTTATATATTTGCATACACACACACACACACAGATTTTTTTTTTCAATATTTGTTTTACAGAATGAAATATCACACATGGGATGGTCAATTTTATGTGTCAACTTGGTTATTCCCTCAGTTACTAATCTAGCTGTTGTGATTAAAGTCCATAATCAATGACTTTAGTAAAGGAGAATATCTTAGATAATCTGGTTGGGCCTCATCCGTTCAGTTGAAAGGCCTTAAGAGTAGAACCGAGGTTTCTGGGAAGAAGAAATTCCACCTGTGGGTAGCAGCCTCAGCCCATGCCAGAGAGTGCCACCTGCCCTTCCTTATGGCCTGCTCTATGGATTCAGACTTGCCTAGCTAGACCTGATGATTAATCGATCAATTGTGTAATTGAATTTCCTTCAACAAATCCCTTATGATGTCTCCTGCTGTTTCTGTTTTCCTAATTGAGCCCTGACTGATAGAATGGACTTTTTCTCATTTTGCCTTTTTCGTTCAGCAATATATCTTGGAAATTATTCTAAGTCCACTGACATAGCTATTGTTCATCCACTTTAATTGCTGCATACTATTTTATGGTATAGATGTGCCATTATTTTTTGACTGTTTCCAGTTTCATGCCATTATGGAAAACGCTGACTTAAATGCCTTATATTGGTTCTTTTCTTTCCTCAAGATAGAATCCCAGAATGGAGAATTTTTGAGTTAAAACAATTATACAAATATTTCCTATAATATGTAGAGTCATAGTCATCCCTTGGTATCCTTGGGGATGGGTTCCAGGACACCTGTGGGTACCAAAATCCACATATGCTCAAGTCCCTTATATAAAATGGCATAGTATTTGCATATAACCTAGACACATCCTGCCATATACTTTAAATCCTTTCTAGATTATATATTATAATACCACATAAAAGTGATGGTCAATTTTATGTGTCAACTGGTTGGTTATTCCATCGACTACTAATCTAGGTGTTGCTGTGATGAAAATCTATAATCAATGACTTTTAGTAAAGGAGTATATCTTAGATAATCTGGGTGGGCCTCATCCAATTAGTTGAAAGAAGGGAAGGGAAGAACTGAGATTTCTGGGAAGAAGAAATTCCACTTGTGGATAGTAGCCTCAGACCATCAGCCTCAACAACAATACAATGTAAATGCTAGGTAAATGGTTGTTATACTGTATTGATTCTTTTTTTTTTTTTTTGAGACAGAGTCTTGCTCTGTCACCCAGACTGAAGTGCAGTGAAATGATCTCCCCTCATTGCAACCTCTGCCTCCTGGGTTCAAGCAATTCTCTTGCCTCAACCTCCCGAGTCGTTGGGATTACAGGCATGCACCACTAGGCCTAGCTAATTTTTGTATTTTTAGTAGAGATGGGGCTTCACCATGTTGGCCAGGCTGCTCTCAAACTCCTGAACTCAGGTGATCTGCCAGCCTCGGCCTCCCAAAGGGCTGGGATTATAGATATGAGCCACTACACCTGGCCTTGGGTGGGGACACAACCAAACCATATCACCACTATGTACTTGATTCTTATTTGTATTATTTTTTATTGTAGTATTATTATTTTTAATTGCTTTTTTCCAAATACTTTCAAATCTTTGCTTGGTGGAATCCATGGATGGGGAACCTACAGATACAGAGGGTGGACTGTATACCTTTATACATACTTAATTTTAATTGATGTTACTACCTCCTTTCCTAAAAAGCTGGAACAATTCATAGCACCACTAATGTTGTATGAAAATACAAAGTCATAGGTGCTACAGTTCTTTTTACCTTTTTTCTGTCTGATGAACATAAAGTGATATTTATAATAATAATTACTTTAATTTCCATATTCCTGATATGTAGTTTGAGCACTTTTAATACAGCTTCTGGCATTTGGATTTGTTTTCCCTAAAATTTTCTTGATATTCTGTGTCTATTATTAGGTTGTTTGCCTTTTCTTATAAATTTGTAAGAAATTCCTCTTTGTTCTCTGGCCTTGCTCGGTGGCTCATGCCTGTGATCTCAGTATTTTGGGAGGCCAAGACTGGTGTATTGCTTGAGCCCAGGAGTTCAAGACCAGCCTGGGCAACAGAGCAAAACCCTCTCTCTACAAAAAATAGGCCTGGCTCAGTGGCTCATGCCTGTAATCTCAGCAATGGGGAGGCCATGACAGGTGGATCATTTGAGCCTGGGAGTTTGAGAACAGCCTGGGCAATATGGCAAAACCCTACAAAATAAAAAATAATAAAATTAGCCAAGCATGGTAGCATGCACCTGTAGTCCCAGTTACTTGGGAGGCTGAGGTGGGAGGATTGCTTGAGCTTGGGGAGTCAAGGCTACAGTGAGCTGTGACTGTGTTACTGCACTCCAGGCTGAACAGCAGAATAAGACCTTGTCTCAATTAAAAAATAAATAAAAAGAAATTATTCTTTGTTTTATCACAAAAATTTTAATGTACTGTTTATTGAATTTATTTATGGTGTATATAGCTGAAGTTTTTGTTTAGCTGTTTGTAAATATGCGTATTGTCTTCATTATAGTTTTTGTTTGTTCGTTTTTACAATTATAGCTTCTCAGTTTCAAAACTTGGGTAAAGGTCACCGTTGTCCCTAGAAGAGATGGTACAGGTAAGTATCTTAGATTGTCTTGCAAGATGTTTATTACTTTATTGTTGTATTTGTCTTTAGTCTTTTTTTAATGATATATTCACCTAAAAAAACCCAAGAGATCATAATAAATCTTAATCATATTTTAAACAAAGGGAGAAGTAAATTCTCCTTTTAAAATTCTTAGCCAATTTAAAAATGTTCTTTGATTAATATAATTTTCAGAAATTCCAAAGCAATTTTAATAGCATTGTTGAGCTATAATTGACATATAATTTCAAAATATTTCCTTTGGAACTTTTGCAATCCTTCCCCTGCCAACCTTTCTTTACTCCCCAGGCAATCCCTGATCTGCTTCCTATCACTACAGATTAGTTTGCATTTTCTAGGATTTAATATAAATGGAATCATGCAGTAAATACTCTTTTGGGGAGTCTGGTTTATTTTACTTAGGATAATTATTTTGATATCATGTTGCACATATAACTGGCTCATTTCTTTTTATTGCTGAATAGTACTAGATTGTATGGATATACGACTTGTATTGGTCCCTTTTCATGCTGCTGATAAAGACATACCCAAGACTGGGCAATTTACAAAAGAAAGAAGTTTAATTGGACTTAACAGTTCCATGTGGCTGGGGAAGCCTCACAATCATGGTGGAAGGGAAGGAGGAGCAAGTCACATCTTACACGGATGGCAGCATGCAAAGAGAGAGAGAGAGAGCTTGTGCAGGGAAGCTCCCCCTTATAACACCATCAGATCTTGTGAGACCCACCCACCATTGCAAGAACACCATGGGAAATACCTGCCTCCATGATCCAGTTGCCTCCCACCGGGTCCCTCCCACAACATGTGGGAATTCAAGATGAGATTTGTGGGATACAACCAAACCATATCACCACTATATACTTGCCCATTCAAATGCTAATGAACAATCTAGTTTTTGGCTATTACCAAATATAAACATTCATATACAAGGCTTTTTTTCTGTGTGTGAGATAGGGTCTTGTTCTGTCATCTAGGCTGGAGTGCAGTGGTGCAATCATGACTCATTGCAGCCTCAACCTTCTGGGCTCAAGCAATCCTCCCAACTCAGCCTCCTGAGTAGCTGGGACTACATATGCATACCACTATGTCCAACTAATTTTGTATTTCTTTGTAGAGATGAGGTTTTACCATGTTGACTAGACTGGTCTTGAACCTCTGGGCTCAAGGAATCCACCTGCCTCAGCCTCCAAAATTGGGATAGCAAGCATGAGCCTCATATACAAATTTTTATATGGACATATGCTTTCATTTTCTCTTTGGTAAATACCTAGGAGTAGAAGGACCAAGGCATATGATAGGTATATGTTTAATGTTTTAAGAAACTGCCAAGCTTTTCCCAAATTGCTCATACAATTTATATTCCCACTAACAGTTATGACAGTTCCAATTGCTCCACATTTTGTCAATTCTTGATGTGGTCAGTCTTTTTAATTTTTTGGACATTCTATTAATAATACGTACACACCTATTAGTGGTATTGCATGTGGTTTTTTTTGAGACAGAGTCTCATTCTGTCACCCAGGCTGGAGTGCAGTGGCACAATCTCAGCTCACTGCAACCTCCGCCTCCCAGGTTCAAGCGATTCTCTTGCCTCAGCCTCCCGAGTAGCTGGGATTACAAGTGTCCTCCACCATGCCCGGCTAATTTTGTATTTTTAATAGAGACAGGGTTTTGCCATGTTGGCCAGGCTGGTCTCGACTCCTGACCTCGTGATCCACCCGCCTTGGCCTCCCAAAGTGCTGGGATTACAGGCATGAGCCATTGTGCCCAGACTGCATGTGGTTTTAATTTGCATTTCCCTAATGACTGATAATGTACAGCATCTTTTCATGTGATTATTCACCATGCATGTATCTCCTTTGGTGAGGGGTCTGTTTATTTTTTTTCCAGTGAGAAGCCTGCTGTGGTTCTTACTTTTGTTCCCCTATATGTAGTTTGATCACTACTCTGCTGAAGATTCAAGGGGGCCTTCTGTACATCTCCAGAGCTCTCTATCTCTGTGTAGCCCTCTTCTGACACTCTGCCCTGCAAACTCAAGTCTCCCTGGAAGCCCAGTCGTGTCTCCTCAATTGAAAGAAATTGCCAAGCTCCTCCAGGGTTTTTCACTCTTCACTGCAGTGTGTCATTTTCTGCAGGAAGTTTACTAGAGTTTCTACAGCTTACTGCAGAGAGCGAAGCATACTGCAGCTCTAGATAGCTGGAGGAATTGTGGTGCAGGTCTCCTCTCTTTGGTTTCTATCCTTTGTTCCCTTATGTTCACTTTCTTAAACGTTGTATTTTTAAATACTTTGTCTGATTTTTTTTTTTTAGTTGTTTTAGGTGAGGGAATAAATACAGTCCCATTTTTCCCTCTTGGCTGAAAGCAGAAGTTCTTTACCAAAATGTTTCTGAATTTATATAAAAATAGTACAAAACAGTGTATATGTTTTCTCATGAATTAAAAACTTTTTTATCTTTCTGTAGTGGCCTGATTTATCTCTGGCAGCGCTTTCTGTCTTAAGATCTATTTTGTCTGACAGTAATTCTAGTTTTCCTTCAGTTAGTGTTTGCCTGATGTCTTTTTCTACATTTTGAATTTCAGCACTTGCTGTGTCTTTTTTTTTCCCTTTATTTTTATTTTTTAAAGTTTTTTCTACCCATGACACCTGCCTAGGAGGTCCTGAAAACATGTGTCCCTGTGTCTTTATTTTTCAGATGTCTTTTTAAAAACAGCTTGTGTGTGTGTATTTGTATATACATTATTTGTGACTATCTTTTTCTTTTTGTTGTATTGTTTAGTTGCTTTACATTTATTATGATGTAGATTTATTATTATTATTATTATTATTATTATTATTTTTGAGACAGACTCTCACTCTGTGGCCCAGGCTGGAGTGCAGTGGCGCCATCTCGGCTCATGCAACCTCCGCCTCCTGGGTTTAAGTGATTCTCCTGTCTCAGCCTCCTGAGTAGCTGGGATTACAGGCACCTGCCACCACGCCTAGGTAATTTTTGTATTTTTAGTAGAGACAGGGTTTCACCCTGTTGGCCAGGCTGATCTCAAATTCCTGACCTCAGGTGATCCTCCCACCTTGGCCTCCCAAAGTGCTGGGATTACAGGTGTGAGCCATTGTGCCTGGCCAAAGTTTTTTTTAATGATCATAGATTTGTAATATATGTTAGCAGATCATATTCTCAGAAACCTACAAGTTTGTTTCTTTTTTCCTAATCCCTGTGCTCTTTTTCTTTGTCTTATTTGCATTGGTTAATCTTTCAGGACCATGTTAATTAGAAGTAGGGTAACAGCATCCATCACTTGTTCCTGACATTCAGTTGGAATGCTTTTAAAAGTTTAGCATTAATTATATTTGTTGTGATGGCTTTTTGGAACCAGTTTCTTTTCCTCTTCCTCTTCCTCTTCCTCCTCCTCCTCCTTCTCCTCCTCTTCTTCTTCTTCCTCTTCCTCTTCTTTTTCTTTTTTTTGAGGCAGGATCTTGCTCTGTTGCCCAGACTGGAGTGTAGCGGTGCAATCTCTGCTCACTGCAACCTCCACCTCCCAGGCTCAAGTGATTCTTGTGCCTCAGCCTCCTGAGTAGCTGGTATTACAGGTGTGTGCCACCAGGCCCGGCTAATATTTGTATTTTAAGTAGAGACAGGGTTTCCCCATGTTGGCCAGGCTGGTCTTGAACTCCTGACCTGAAGTGATCTGCCTGCCTCGGCCTCCCAAATTGCTGGGATTACAGACATGATCCACCATGCCTGGCCTTTGGATCCAATTTCTATTATACTGATGAAATATCTCCTTATTAAAAATCTCTAATATCATAACATTTGGGTTTCTGCTTAAGGCTTTCTCATATTAACTGAATTTTACTCTAAAATATAATTATCTGATGTGCTATGAAATACGAATTCCTGCTAAAGCCTTTCCTAAATCCAAGGTATTCATAAGGTTTGAATGAGTATGAATTCATTGATGTCAGATGTGGCACGACTTCTGTTTGAGAGATTTCATTAGTTTTTTTCACTGGCATTGGTTCTCTTATGTAGAGCACTGGTTAAACATGGAGTGAAGGCTTTACCACACGTTTTACATTCATACTGTTTATTACCCGTGTGGGTTCTTACACGTACAGTAAGCAGTATGACACAGAGAAAGCTTTTCCACCCTTAGTGGATTCATAGGGTGTTTCCCCCGTCATGAATACTGTAATATTTAATGATGAATAGCTTGTGCCCTAAAATTATTGTGCTTTCATTATCTTCACAGGGCAGCCCTCAGATCTGAATTTTCTTTTCTTCCCTTTTTATTTTTTGAGACAGGGTGTCACTCTGTCACCCAGGCTGGAGTGCAGTGGTGGGATTATGGCTCACTGCAGTCTCCGCTTCCCCAGGCTCAGGTGATCCTCCCACCTCTGTTTTTGCATTTTATTTTTAGTAGAGACAGGATTTCATCATGTTGCCCAGGCTGGTCTTGAACTCCTGTGCTCAAGCGATCCACCCATCTTGGCCTCCCAAAGTGCAGGGATTACAGGTGTTAGCCACCATGCCCGGCCTCAAATCTGAATTTTCTCATGCCCAGTGGAATTTGATTTGCCACTAAGTGCTTTCTCACCTTCCCTACTTGCGTAGGGTTTATCTCCAGTATGACCTCTCTGGTATGAAGTTTGACTTCGGAATAAAAGCTTTTTCATACCTACTACATTCATAAGATTTCTTTTTTATATGGATTATGTGATGAATAATGAAGTTTTCCTTTTGGCTGAAGATTTTCCACATTTCTTACATTCATAGAGTTCTCAGTCTTTACAGTGTGAATGTTCTGATCTTTAATGAAGTATTTCTTCTAGCTAAGACACTTCCACATCGATTCCATTCAGGGCTTTCTTTTCTGGATGAATTTTTCTCATGCTCCGTGAGATTTGATTTGCGATTGAAGGCTTTCCCACCTTCCTTATGTGCATAGGAAGGACAATCTCTCCAGCATGTCTTCTTTGGTGTCTAATGAGCCTTGACATTTTAATAGCAGTTTTTCCTCCCTGTTATATGATTTCCTCCCTGTATAGTTTTCTTTTTCTCTCTCTTTCTCTCTCTCTCTCTCTCCTTCCTTCCTTCCTTCTTTGTCTTTTTCTTTCTTTCTCTCTCTCTCTCTCTCTCCCCCCCTTTCTTCTCCTTCTTCTTCTTCTTTTTTTTTTTTTTGGAAATGAGGTCTCACCCTGTTACCCAGGCTGAAGTGCAGTGGCACAATCATGGCTCACTGCAATCTCAAATCTTCTGGGCTCAGGTGATCCTCCCACCTCAGCCTCCCAAGCATCTAGTACTACAGGCATGCGCCAGCACGCCAGGCTACTTTTTTCTTTTTCTTTCTTTCTTACTTTTTTTTTTTTTTTTTTTTTTTTAAATAGAAACAGGGTTTCGCCATGTTGCCCAGACTGGTCTCAAACTCCTGGGCTCAAGTGATCCACTTTGGCCTCCCAAAGTGCTGGGATTAACAGGTGTGAGTCACTGTGCCACCTGGCCCCAGCTAGTTTTTCATTCAAATCTTAAAACCAAAAACACCTCAAACCATTGCTATCTTATAAATACTCATCATCCCAGCTATCCACATTCAGATAATTCCTCACTCTCGCCTCTTCTCCCCCACAGCCCCAAACAATCTTGTTTAATAATGTTAAATTAGTTTCCCATGGCTCTTGTAACCAAGTATCACAAACGGAGTAATCAAGAAACAGGTAGCTTAAAACCTTAGAGACGTAT
The DNA here is from genome assembly GCF_037993035.2 of Macaca fascicularis. NCBI lineage: Eukaryota > Metazoa > Chordata > Mammalia > Primates > Cercopithecidae > Macaca > Macaca fascicularis. Next base: position 128,467,395 of record NC_088388.1, on the reverse strand, counting down.
TCTCTCTTGGCTCTGGAGGCTAGAGGTCTGAAATCAAGGTGCCAGCCCTGTTCCCTCTGAAGCCTCTAGGGAAGAACCCTTCCCATCTCCTTCCTGTTTCTGGAGGTTGCTGGCAACCCTCAGCATTCCTTGGCTGGTGGACGCATCACTCTCTGTCGCTGTTTTCAGCCTTCCTATTCCCTCCTCTGTGGATATATGTCTTTATTTTCTTGTCTTAAAAGAACACCAGTTACAGGTCTTTAGGGCCTACTTTATCCAGTATAACCTCATCTTAATTTATTATATCTGGAAAGGCCTTATTTTCTTTTTTTGGAGAGGGAGTCTCGCTCTGTTGCCAAGGCTGGAGTGCAGTGGCACGATCTCGGCTCACTGCAACCTCTGCTTCCCGGGTTCAAGTGATTCTCCTGCCTTGTCCTCCCAAGTAGCTGGGATTACAGGTGTGCACCACCACACCCGGCTATTTTTTTGTATTTTTTAGTAGAAACAGGGCTTCACTGTCTTGGCCAGGCTGGTCTTGAACTCGTGACCTCAGGTGATCCATCTGCCTCAGCCTCCCAAAGTGCTGGAATTACAGGCATGAGCCACCATGCATGGCCCCTATTTTCAAATAAGGTCACATTTATAGGTTCTAGATATGAATGCTGGGGACACTATTCAACCCAGAACAGATGTCAAACACCCAGTTACGCTCTTGGTCAGCCACACCCAGACCCGTATCTTAGGCTGTTTTGTGCTGCTATCACAGAATATCTGAGACTGGATAATTTATAATAAACAGAAATTTGCAGTTCATGGAGGCTGAGAAGTCCAAGATCATGAGGCTGGCATCTGGTGAGGGCCTTCCTGCTGCATTATCCAATGGCAGAAGGGCAAAGAGAGCACAAGAGAGAGCAAGAGACTGAACTTGAAACCTCAAGCCCTTTTCTAATTGCCATTAATCCATGAGGAGCCCTCCTGACCTAAACGCCTCTCATTAGGCCCCACCCCACAATGCGGCTGCATTGGGGATTAAGTTTCCAGTGTATGGTTTTTGGGGCACACATGCAAACCACAGCAACCTTCTTTGGCTTCTTCTCGAACCACCTGTACTGAGGCTTCAAGCTCTGAATCACTCTGACTGGGTCACAAACTCCCTGATTCTTTGTCTGCAGCCTACCGAGTTCTCATATCAGACCTTCACTTCTGTCATCTTTCTTCATGGTGTAGACACCTGAAGACAAACGCCTGACCTTTTTTTGGTTTTGTTTTGACTACTATCTTGTTTTATTATTTTGACCTTACAGAAAAGTTGCAAAAGTTAATACAAAAATTCCCATATACCTATCACAGAGGTTTCCCATATGTTAACATTTTAACAATGTTTGGTTTTTCATTTTCTGTCTTTGCATGTGTGTATATATATTTTTTCTTTTTTTTAACTGTTTGAGTGTAAATTGCAGATCTATTTCCCCTTTACTCAGTGTGTTTTTCCTAAAAGCAAGGACATATTTCTATAAATTCATAATACAATGACCATAATCAGGAAATTAACATTTATACGTTATCACAAGTATCATCTAATCCACAGACCTTACTCCAATGTGACCAGTTAGTTGATATACTAACATCCTTTATATCTATAATAAATGCTTTTTACTGATCTAGGATCCAATCCAGGGCATATGTTTCATTTAGATTTAGGACTTTTTTTTTATTTTTGAGACAGGGTCTTGCTCTGTCACCCAGGCTGGAGTGAAGTGGTGTAAACATGGCTCACTGCAGCCTCCAACTCCCAGACACAAGTGATCCTCCCACCTCAGCCTCCCAAGTAGCTAGGACTACAGGTACATGCCACCAAACCTGGCTAATTTTAAATTTTTTTGAAGAGACATGGTCTCACCATGTTGCCCAGGCTGGTCTCCAACTCCTGGTCTCAAGCTATCCTCCTGCCTCAGCCTCCCAAAGTGTTGGGATTATAGGCATGAGCCACCATGCCTAGCCTAGTTCTGTCTTTTTATTCTCCTTTAATCTGGAACAGTTTTTCAGGCTTTCTTTGCCTTTCATGACATACTTTTTTTTTTCTTTTTGAGACGAGGTCTCGCTGTGTCATCTGGGCCGCAGTGCAGCGGTGTGATCATAGCTTACTGCAGCATCTTAGTCGTTTTCGTTGGCCTATCTTATCTGCTATACTATTGGCAACAGATGGGACTCTTCACCTCCCATGCTTTCTTCAGGCGACTCCTAATAAGCTTCCTAGCTCTCCCTTGAAGCTACTATTGTCAAAGTTACCAGCAATTTCCACGTCCGTCTTTCCAGATCCACAGGTTAACTGTCGTTATCAGCTCTCAGCAACATTTGCTGCAGCTGGCCACTACATCCTTCTTGAAAGACTGTCTTCTGTCTTCCCTTGGCTTCTCAGACACCATCCTCTCCAGGTTCTCCTCCTGTGTTATTTCCTTCTCAGCCTTTTGGATGGTTGCCTTCCTATTATCCACCTCTAAATTCAGCAGCTCTCAAGAGCTTAGTCCTGGATACGCTTGTCTTCTCTGTAAACACTCTCTCGTCTAATCCTAATTAGATGACCACACCTAATTCTATGTATTTAGATACAATGTATAATCTGATGAACTGTGTTTCTCTAATTATATTTCCAGCCCTGATCTCTCTTTTGGATTCCAACTGCCTAAATGGTGTGTCTAGTTGGATTTTCCAAAGGATATTTCCAATTTAACATGGCTACAATACAACTCTTGATTTTCTAACTGTTTATCTCCCAGTGTTCCCAATCTAAGGCACCAACATTTATTGGCCACTCAATTTTCAACCTTATAAGTCATTCTCGATTACTGCCTTGTCACCACGAGCAACTTACACTCTGTCCCGTCCCATATCTTATTCATTTGCAAGTTCTGTGACTTCACCTCCAAAATATATCTGGTGTCCATACACTTCTCCCCATTTAAGCTACTTCTAGTTTAGTCAAGATGGGCCATCATTTCTTATTTAGAGCATATTGGCACAGACTCCTTGTCTCTTGCCCTCTCCCCAAACAAAATAAGCACCCTAGAGCAGCCAGAGTTATTCTGAAAGAAAAAACTGTGTTACTCCCTTAAAACCTCCAACTAGTGTAAGTTGCACTTCTTTCTTTTTTCTTTTTAATTCCCACACTGAGTCAATGATCCTATTAAGTCGCACTTTCAATAATAATTCCAATACCATAGCCTTCAAAGCCTTATGTGGTCTGTCCCAGACCTCTTTCCCCAAGTTTTCTTGTATCACTGTATCCTTGTCTCACTCCACGCTTTCTTGTATCACTCTGTCCTGTGTTCCAACAACTCTGGCCTTCTTACTGTTTCTCAGTGTGTTAGACTGAAAGCTCAGTCAAGGCATGGATTTTTGTATTGTGTTTTTCCTTTTGTCTACAGTGTTAATTGACAAATCCCAGAGCATGGAAGACAGTGCCTGGCATTTGGGAGGCATTCAATGAATAATCTATTCAATTGAAGAATGAATATGTGCATGCCATACTAATTTTTTTTGTTTTTCACCTCATGGTCTTTACTTTTGCCATTCTCTTAGACTGGAATGTTCTCCAAGATCTTAACATGGCTGGCTTTTTTTTCCCCCATAACTCAAGGCTCAGCTCAAACGTTGGTATCTTAGAGAAAACTTCTTTGGCACCCTATTTAAACTGCCAGCGTTCTCTGCGTTTTCCTGGTTTACTTTCTTTATAGCACTTATCACCTGGAGTTAATTTTCTTCTTGTTACCTACACTAGAATAAAGCTGCATGACAGCAGGGCCTTTTTGGGTTGCTGTTGTTCCCTATTCTATCTTTATTGTTTAGAACAGTGAGTTCTAACACAATATGTATTCAATAAATACTTCTTGTACACCCCAATGAGTGAATTTTACAGTGTAAATTTTAAAAGTCATTTAAAAATCCACATAAAAAGCAAATTCCTGATGTTCACTACAGATCCTCTGTATAAAAACTCTGTGGGGAGGAATCTCCTTGCACATATTTATGTACTTAGAAGTTTTAGAACATTTCTCTAAAGCCATGAGAGTAAGTCAGGCTCTCCAGTTTGAATAGCCCCATTCCTCATGGTGCGTTCTCTTTTGAGTTCTGTGGTGTTGTTTCTGGTCAGTGGACCTCAGCTGGGACCATCTCAGTTCATCAGCAAGGATGTAATGATGTTAAATCTAAAAGGGAGCCGTTCTCACCCAGGCCAGGGGTATGTGGAGTAGCAGCTTTTGCAAGGCCACAGAAGGACCTGTCCGACCTGTGGCATTGTTCATCTACTCACAACACTAAAAGGCAGCATTCAAGTGACTCTCTCAACCATTATGATCTTTCGGTAGGCAACTGACTTCCATGTCTATAAACCCGGAGAAGAGCTACTAGCGTCTCTCACTAGCTATGTTAAGGTTGGCCTCATCTAAGTCCAGTGCTACCTGTACAGTAGTTTAAGGAAGAAAAAGACACGGCCTAGTCTTTTTTGCTTGCAAAAAAGTGAAGTCGTGAAGTTGCTTACAAGGTAGTTAACTGTCTGAAGTTTCTTGTTGTTGTTTTGTTTTTTAAAGACAGACTTGCTTTGTCACCCAGGTTGTAGTGCAGTGGCACGATCACAGCTCACTGCAGCCTTGACTTCCTGGGCTCAAGCAACCCTCTTGCACAGCCTGCAGGTAACTGGAACCACAGGTGTGTACCGCCATGCCTGGCTAATTTTTTTTTTTTTTTTTGTACAGATAGAGTCTCAGTATGTTGCCTAGGCTGGTCTCGAACTCCTGTGCTCAAGCGATCCACCCGCCTCGGCCTCCCAAAGTTCTGAGATTACAGGCGTGAGCCACCGCACCCTGTCACGAAGTTTAAAAAAAAAAAAAAAAAGCTCTTTTCTTTCCCCGTTGTTTCCAGCTATTTAAATAAACAAAATGGTAGACTAGGCGCGGTGGCTTACATCTGTAATCCCAGCACTCTGGGAGGGCAAGGCAGGAGGATCACTTGAGGTTAGAGTTCAAGACCAGCCTGGCCAACATGGCGAAACCCTATCTGTACTAAAAACACAAAAATTAGCCGGGCGTGGTGGTGCATGCCTGTAATCCCAGCTACTAGGGAGGCTGAGGCAGGAGAATCGCTTGAACTTGGGAGGCGGAGGTTGCAGTGAACCCAGATCTCACCACTGCACTCCAGCCTGGGCGACAGAGCAAGACTCCGTATTAAAAAACAAACAAAACAAAACAGTAAAGAGAATACTATTGAGTTAATTTTAGTTTTTCCCGCTGTGGGTGTTTTCTATTCTCGTCTTTTGCTTAGCTGTCCTGCCTCCCTCTTTTTCTCAGTTAGGCAATAGTTTGGGATTTTTGTAGGTTATATTGTCAGTACTTCTCATTTAAGTTCCAGTGTGCTAAGCAAAGCACTTTACTCGGTAAAGTAAGAGCTCACTTAATCTTCAAAATAACGTAGCAAGGTAGATATCAAGGAAGGGAAAATCGCTCCCTGAAGGTCCGAAGGTCCAAGGTCTCTCTGCCATCTAGCTGCCATGCGTATTGCCTGCCAGTGGGTAGCTGGAGCTGGGTATCTCTCCAAAGTTGGGCTCTTGGCTGCCCTTTGAGAAGGCAATTTTAAGGGACAGCAGGATGTGGAAGCCTGCGGTTAAGGAGTGAGCTGAGTCACTGGGTAACCAGTGTTGAATAATGCTTCTCAATGTTTGAAATGACAATCACTTCCTTTCCAGATTGGCAGAGGGGAAAAAAAGAGGCGCAGTGACAGCGCTGGCAAGGTGCGGTGGGTCAGGGTGATTGGCGGCGCTCGGCCGCTCCCTAGGGGTCCTGAGGGCGAGACCCCGGCAGGCGTTACCCGGCCGCACCGAGCCCAGGAGCCGGGCGGGAGTTCGGTTTTCGCCGGCGCTCCGCGGCCAGGCCGCTTCGGAGGCGACCTGCGGCGGGGCGGGCGGACGCGAGGGTCACCTCACCCCCGCGCGCCTCCCGGGACCCTGGGCCGTCGGCGTCCGAGAGACCCAGGCACCGCTGGACGCTTCCTCCCAGTCGGCAGGCGGGCCGCAGCGGGGGCTTGACCCTGAAGCGAAGAGTCGGGTTTTCTGATTGGCTGAGAGTAGAAACGCAGGCGAGCGCCGCCTGAGACCCGCTCTGCGATTGGGTTTTACATGAACAGCAGAGCACGAAATAAAGAGGCCTTCAGTCATTGGGCCATTGTGTGAATCTCCTTTTGGCTTCTCTGCAGACTGAATAAGCGTCTCGGGATCTTCGTCATGACTCCTAAATCTGGGCCTGTCAGTTCGCCCCAGCATTTCTCGTCTCTAGGCACGGCATGGGGCTTACAGAGTTTAACCAATCATATAACGTCGAGATCAGGTTGCCAGGCAGATTATGCTAATAAGACCCCGCCTTTTATGCTGCTCCCACTCTGCGGCGGGAAGAACCACCTGGAGGTGGCGGGGGGGTTTGATTTCTATCACCCCTAGGGAGAGAGGATCGGGGACCCGCTGATCTTCCAGCTCCCCTCACCCAACGTCGTGTAAGTACCTAAAGGATTAAGGGAACCAGATAAGCCAGGGTCCAGGGTACCCCATAGACTGGGAGGGTGTTTCGTCTTTGCTTAGTCCCACCCAAAATGGCGCCCAGCTCTTTCCGCGTCTCAGAGCCCGGCCGGGGCCAACCGACCGCGGACCCGGGTGGGGGGGGAATTGATGGTGGTGGTGGGGGGGAGAAATCCCGGCGGCACCGCCCGATGGTACAGTCCAGCCGGGGCTGGGACGAGGCACCTCACTCGGGGTGGGGGGTCAAACCATCTGCACCTTCCAAGGGGAAAGGGGCAAAGCCCCCTCCAGCAGGCCCTCCTGGCGCCGCGTTCAGCGCCGGCCTCGGCGCCTCCTCGCCCCTGCCCTCGCCGCGCGCAGCCTCCCCCTGCGACCCCCGAGTGGCTCGCACGCTCCGCCGGCCGCGCGCACCTCTCCTCCCCTGCCCGCGTTGGTTGGGCCGGGACGGCGGTTGGGCGGCCTGCGCGCTCCGGCGGCGGCGGTTGCGCGGGCGCTTCGGGCGCGGCGGGCAGGTCTCAGCCGGCCGGGAGCCGAGCACCGGCGGCCGGGGGCCGGGGGCCAGGGGCTGGGCACCGGGCTGGGGGTGGCTGGTTGCGGGCGCGTGGGGCGGAAGGTCCTGTCCGATGGGGCGCTCAGGTTTATCTGCGGAGGCCGCACCGCCCACCTGCCATCGATGGCTGGGCCCCCGGCCTGCGGTCCCAAGCTGGCGTCCAGGACCCGGGCGGGGGGCCGGCCCGCAGGGGTGTGGGGCGGCCCCTGCGGGTCTGTCCCGTGGCACGGTGTCGGGGCCGGCCGGGCGGAGGCCGGGGCCGGGGTCGCGGCCCTGCCCCAGTCCGTCCGCATCCGGGGTGCAGCGCGGAGGCAGGGCGAGGCCGGTCGGCGCTCGGGAGAGGGCTCACGGTGTGCAGCTCTCCAGCCTCTCGCCAGCTGTTTTTAAGCAGGTTTAGCCGTGCAGCTAGGTGTTGGTACTCTGCTAAGTAAAATGGAATATTCACGGTCTGCCCTCCAGCCACGCGAACGCAGCGCTGTTGAATTTGTGTGCGCTCCTTTAGCCTTGCTTGGTGGATGAGTTGGATTTCAGTGCATTTTCAATCAATGTGCGTGTACACTTAAGCACAAGGAGGGGTGGCTTTGTGCTGTCATCGAGGATTAGAAGTGTGATGAGACGCACCCAGCTCTGCCCTGTGCCCTAAATCTGCTCCTTTGCCGGTTAAAATCTTGCCTGGCTCGTCACCCCAAATTCTCTAAAGTCAACAGTACTTAATCTTTATTAAAAACAGCAGAATCACTCATGACTGTTTTGTGGCCTCTTTTTCTGACCTGTTCTTTGTTTCTCCACCATTGCTGTTAGGCAAGAAGGTGTATTATTACATTGTATTTTTTTGTATCTTCCTACCCATTTCAGCGCCACAATAGCTTCCACTTTGATGAGCATTACTTATTTGTTGCTCTAGAATAGAGAAAACAAGATTTTTTTTTTTTTTTTTTAAATTAGGATTGGTTGGGGGCAAAGCAGCGTTTAAACAGTGTTTATTCAATATGGGGTTTTTAGAAAGTAACTTTGCTAGGTTTATTTATTTAGGAGACAGGTTTTCTGGTTGCCCAGGCTGGAGTGCAGTGGCGCGATCTTGGCTCACTGCAGACACGACCTCCTGGGCTCAAGGTCCTGGTTCAGCCTCCCTAGTAACTGGGACTACAGGCAGGCACCACCACGCCTGGCTGATTTTTCTACTTTTTGTGGAAACGGGGTTTCATCATGTTGCCCAAGATGGTTTCGAACTCCTGAACCCAAGCAATCCTACCGCCGCAGCATCCCTGAGTGCTGGGATTGCAGGCGTGAGCCCCCGTGCTCGGTCTTTAGGTTTCCTTTTATAATAAATTGAGGTGAAATTGACAGAGAATGAACCATTTAAAAGTGAACACGGGCGCTTAGTGGAAGGTTTACATTTTTTGTTTGTTTTGGATCAAGACAAATGTCTTGTGCCTTCTCCTGCCCCGTAAGCTCCCACTGTTTGCTGTGCTGTTACTTGTTTTTCAAGGCAAGATTGTTCTGCTTTTTCAAAGAAGCCATTTTTAGTTTTTCTAATGTTTTGTAGGATGCTCCACCACATATTAATGTGTGCATCATATATTGTATATCTGAATGTAATTGAGTATATATTTTAGAAAAGGCAAGGTTCCTGTCTTCAAGGGGCGCTCCGAATGGTTTTTACTTAGAGGTTATGGACGTATAAAGGGTAGCACAATTCAAAATAATCCCAGCTTGATTGGCACTACCTCAGTTTCTACTTGCCTGTTTTTCCTTCTAGTTTAAAGAATAATGTGTGATAATTGCAGAAAACATAAAATTTAAGCCGGGTGCAGTGGCTCATGCCTGTAATCCCAGCACTTTGGGAGGCCGAGGCGGGGAGATCACCTGAGGTCCAGGAGTTCGAGACTAGCCTGGCCAACATGGTGAAAGCCCGTCTCTACTAAAAATACAAAAATTAGACGGACATGGTGGCAGGCGCCTGTAATCCCAGCTAGCTACTGGGGAGGCTGAGGCGGGAGAATCACTTGAACCAGGGAGGCGGAGTTTGCAGTGAGCTGAGATCAGGCCATTGCACTCCAGCCTGGGCAACAAGAGTGAAACTCTGTCTCGAAAAAAAAAAAAAAAAAATTCAGAAGCAGAGTGAAAAAAAACAAAACCCATAATTACCCAGAGATAATCCTTCCTCATACTTTGGTGTATTTCAAGTTAGTTTTCTGTGTGTGTGTGTATAAAATGTTTGTACAAACGACATAATCTTGCTTTAGTATCTAGTTTTTAAAACAAAACGTAAATAGGTGTCTAAAGACTTTGCTGATGATTTGGCACTTTCATTACTTCCATTATTTGAAGGGGGTATCATGAAGTCCGCTGAACTAAAAGAATTATAATATTTTGATTTCTTGTAACTTTTTAAAAGCATAATCTAATTGATAGGGATAGGTTTCTGGGTAACAAACATAATTCATCAAAGGGCTGAGAACTACTGAGCTGTAATTTTGGTTTCCTCAATTTTTCATTTTAAGCACTGGTAAACACCTGGTAACCGCGTAATTATATCTGGTAAAAAGAAACTGTTAAACATCCTGTTGTTGCGGTGTTTGAGTTGTTCAGTTTGTTTTAAACTTGAACGCTGATGTACTTTGACCTATTGCCACTAAAATACATAGTCTTCTCCCATCACACCCCACCCCAGATAGTGTAGCCACACCCAGTCCAGCAATTTGTTTTTCACAAGCAGAATTTATTGTCTACTATTTTAACTTATCATAGGTACTTGAATAGATCAACGAAGCAGAATTTGGTCTGGTGTCTAGAAAGAGCCAGTCGGTTAAAAAGAAACATTTGCTACAACCAATTCTTTGGAGAATGATCTCACTCAAATTCTCCTGGTGGATGGGGTAGAGGCAGGAGGGTGAGAGGGGAGCTTTTTGTGACTTATTTTGGCCCACATTGGTGACACTTATCTCTTCCCTGTTCTAGCATTAAACTGTTTGCATGGTTTAGTTGAATCACTGCTTAAGAATATCTGGCCTCTTTTCTATTAATGTTATAACACAGTTGGGTGTGGTGGCTCACACCTGTAATCCCAGTACTCTGGGAGGCCAAGGCAGGCAGATTGCTTGAGTCCAGGAGTTCGAGAACAGTCTGGCCAACAGAGCAAAACTCTACCTCTACTAAAAACAAAAAAGTTAGCCAAGGTGTGGTGGCCCACAGCTATAGTCTCAGCTACTCAGGAGGATGAGGTGGGAGAATCACCTGAGCCCAGGAAGTCGTGGCTGCAGTGAGCCGAGATCGTGCCACTGCACTCCAGCCTGGGCAACCAGAGTGAGACCCTGTCTCAAAAAAAAAAAAAAAAAGTCATTACCCATTTCAAGACTTGTGTGGAGCACTCTGGACATTTCTGTCCACCTTCCAAAATTTTTCTGTGCCTTTCCATTGACCATCCTTATGTAGATTTTAAATTTCTGTTGTAGAAAGCACCTGAAGGTAGGCTCTTCTGTAACTTGAAACAGTTTAGGGAATGGGGAGGGGGTGAGGAAGTGGAGTGGAAAGAGGGAAGGTTTGGGTAACCCTAAGTACAGTTAAGCAAGACTAGTTAAAATGTGGTGAAAACAATTATAAAATCAATAGTGCACAATATTTTTAGAACCTTAGATTGCTAAAAGGTTACTGTCTGGTAATATAGTCTGTTATTGTTTACTCTTCATTTTTTAAACTCTCCTTTATTGCAAACATGAGAATATTGGAGACAAATGCTCCTCCCCCTCCCCTTTTTTTTTTAAACCCACGTCCTTCACTTTCACTGATGGTAAAGTTGTACTCCACAGCTTCTTTCCTGCTGTGATTTCTAGAAATCAGATCCCTTAGACCTGTGTTGTCCTGTCCAGTAGCCATCTGTGGCTTTGAGCACTTGAAATATGGCTAGTGCTGTGAAGTGTGAAATATGTACACTCAGATTTTGAGATTTAGTAGAAAAGAATAAAATCTTTCGATTTATAAAATATTGATTAAATGTTGAAATGACAATATGTTGGATAGACTGGGTAAAATACAATATACTATTATAATTAATTTCACCTGTTTCTACTTTTAAACCATGTATATACTAGAACATTTTAAATTATGTATGTGGCTTGCATATTTCTTTGAACAGTGCAGCCTTGGTCAGCTGGGGGGAGGGTATTCCCAGATGGCATTAAGATGGTATTGTTTTTTGGTTTCTATAATTTGAATGAATAGATACTGCTAATATGTAGATGTCTGTTTTTTTAGTGCTTATGATAGCTCTCACAAAAGCATGATTATTATTTTGAAGAATATCTTAATCTCAAAACCACTTCCAGATAATTGAGTTAACTGTTACTGAATTAATGTGTTCAATGGATCATTTGAACTTAAAATAATAAAATGACATCAGTAAGCACATAATCCATTAAAAAAAAGTTGAACTAAGCATAATCAGCTAAATTTTTCCAAACTTGGTGTGTTACTTATACATTGATTTTTATAATTTACCATTTTTCAGATGTTTAAGAGAAACCTGAAATTGGAAACATTGAGTATATATTTTTTTCTCCTGTGATTTAGAAAAAAACCACAATACTTTGATTCTAAAGGTGGAAGAAACCGTTTGGACCAGCTCCTGAAAGAACTGTCTTTTTTTTTTTTTCTTTTCTTTTTTGAGACAGGCCCTCATTCGGTCACCCATGCTGGAGTGCGGTGGCACCATCATAGCTCACTGCAGCCTTGACCTCCCAGGCTCAAGTGATCCTCCCACCTTGGCCTCCTGAGTAGCTGGGAGTACAGGTGTGCACCGCCATGCCTGGCCAATTTTTGTGTTTTTTGTAGAGACAGACTCTTGCCACGTTGCCCAGGCTGGTCTGGAACTCCTGTGGCTCAAGCGATCCACCCATCTCTGCCTCCCAAAGTGCAGGGATTACCGGTGTGAGCCACTGCACCCAGCCGGGAGAATTGTCCTTTTAAATACAGTTGGAGAAACATAACCTACACATAAAATCCCTATTTTTTTACTTCCATGTTTGCAAACGTTGACAGTTTTGCCCTAACCTGCCTTTGTGGATCCCTCTCCCTGTACTACGCTGTACGGGGGTTTGCTGGGGCGTAGTACTCACAGCGTGGCCTCGGGCAAAGAGGTTCGCTGCTGTGCTCGGCTTGCTGGCTGTGATCTTGGGCAAGTTACTTCTGTAAGCCTTGGTTTGCTTATCAAATCTTTCAACTAGTTTCTTAATTATTACTAGGGATAATAACAGTCATCAACCTCATAGACTCTGAGTAAGGATGCCTGTTGATCACTCACCACAGTTGTACAAATGGCTCAATAACAAAGCACACAGTTCTAAATGGTTCAAAAATTGTTTATCTCTTTTGGAACCCCCACTTCAGCCAAACTGGTCCTCCCACTGTTCCTTAAATATTCGGGATTTTCTCTCTGTGCTGTCATGCCTTCGTTTCCCAAGTGGAATGTTTCTTCCTCTCTGCTCTCCTTCCTCTCCTCTCCTAGTTCTGCCCGCCAGAATCCTGTCCATCCTTCTCGAGCAGTGACTGCAAAACTGTTTTTAAAGGACCGGGTAGTAAATGTTTTTGGCTTTGTGGGCCATATGGTCTCTGTCGAAACAGTTCCCCTCTGCTGTGGCATCTGAAAGCATGGCTGTGTTCCAAGAACTATTTTGGACCTTAAATTTCAATTAATATAACTTTCCTGTGTCAGGAAATATTATTCTTCTTTTGAGACTTTTCAAATATTTTAAAATGTAACAACCATTCTTAGCTCACAGGCTGCACAAAAACATGTCTGCTGCCTGCGGGCTGTGGCTCGCCATCCCCTGTACCAGAGCAAGCTGAACCCACACCGCCCTTGTTGAAGTGTCGAGACCATCTCTTTTGAAAGTAATCTTTTTTGTCTCTGAAGGTCCTGCAGGATTTTGTACTGCTTTATAGTAACAGTAACATTTATTCAGTGCTTACGTTGTATTGTACTCCAATTATTTGTGCTTATTTCTTGCTTCCCAGATTTTAAATTTCTGGAAGCTACAGGTGATTTTTAGCCCCCTCATATAGAATGCAGTATAAAGGAGTGCCTTTTACTTACTGGATTCTAAAATGTTTTGAGGGATAACTGAGTGAATTAAAATACTTGAAGTTGTTTGTAAAGTTTTCCTCCCTTTTTTTTTTGGCTTTTTTTCTTTTTCTTTTTTTTGTTTTTGAGACAGAGGCCCGCTATGTTACCCAGGCTGGAGTGCAGTGGCGTGATCTCGGCTCACGGCAACTTCTGCCTCCTGGATTCCAGCGATTCTCCTGCCTCAGCCTCCCAAGTAGCTGGGATTACAGGAGCCTACCACCACACCTGGCTAATTTTTGTATTTTTAGTAGTGACGGGGTTTCACCATGTTGGCCAGGCTGATCTTGAACTCCTGACCTCAGCTGATCTGCCTGCCTCAGCCTCCCAAAGTGCTGGAGTTACAGGCATACGCTACCGCCCCCGCCCCCTCCCCCCCTTTTTTGTCAAGATTCTTATTTTTGTATGCAAATTCTACTATTTTCTTAGAATTGCTTGAAGATTTTGAGGTAAATTTATTGGGGGTTATTTTCAGTCTTTCCACAAACCATGATTACAGGCAGTCTTAATAGAATGTCCTTCTAATAGGGACTAGCTGTCACTCCTGTAACTAATTATTGCTCTTTATTTGACTTTTTAACTGTCCTCTCCAAGACACTTGTTTACATTTAGTCCTTAACACAGACTATTGACAGAACCGTGTCCACTTTTGCAAAGGAGAGAAAGTAGGTAGAGGGTCAGGGAGTTAAGCAAGTATGAGAGAGGGGTCAGAGCGCATGGGAGTAAAGGGTCTGGATCCTCAGCCCCAGGCAGGGGCATGTATATTAATAAGGTTTCAGTCTCTTCCATCATGTATTCATTTTCTCCTTCATTCTTTTTCTCTTGAAGTTGATGAATTGAAAATTATGCTGGACTGTGTAAGTACTTCATCACTTGGTAAATATAAGGACCCATGCATGGTAATGTTTGGACACCACTTTATGTGACATGCAAGTTCTCTCAAGTACTGTGGAAGTGAGATACTACATTACTACAAAACAGTAATTCTAGAATTAAAATGAAATTGTGTCATAGTAATTGGACTTTGATGAACTTTGTTTCATTTAAACATTTTAAGAAAATTTATGTTGGCTGGATGCAGTGGCTTACGCCTGTAATTCCAGCACTTTGGGAGGCCGAGGCGGGCGGATCACGAGGTCAGGAGATCGAGACCATCCTGGCTAACGCGGTGAAACCCCTCTCTACTGAAAATACAAAAAAAAAAAAAAATTTAGCCGGGTGTGGTGGAGGGCGCCTGTGGTCCCAGCTATTCGAGAGGCTGAGGCAGGAGAATGGCGTGAACCCGGGAGGTGGAGATTGCAGTGAGCTGAGATTGCGCCACTGCACTCCAGCCTGGGCATCAGAGTGAGACTCTGTCTCAAAAAAAGAGAAAGTTTATGTTAACTTTTTAATATTTTTTAATTTTTTTTAGAGATAGTGTCTCACTGTGTTGCCCAGGCTAGTCTCCAACTCCTGGGTTCAAGCCACCCTCCCGTCTCAGCCAACCAAGTAGCTGGGGTTACAGGTGCAAACCACCCTCACCAGTTTATATTCTTTTTTTTCTCTTTCTTTTTTTTTTTTTTTTTGAGGCAGAGTTGTGCTTTGTCACCCAGGCTTGAGTGCAGTGGTGCGATCTTGGCTTACTGCAACCTCTGCCTTCTGGGTTCAAGCAATTCTCCCTGCCCCAGCCTCCTGAGTAGCTGGGATTATAGGCGCCCACCACCACGCCCAGCTAATTTTTGTATTTTTTTAGTAGAGACGGGGTTTTACTATGTTGGCCAGGCTGGTCTTGAACTCCTGACCTCAGGTCTCGAGACCAGGCTGGTCTCGAACTCCTGACCACCCACCTTGGCCTCCCAAAGTGCTGGGATTACAGGTGTGAGCCACTGCACCCAGCCCCAGTTTATTTTGATACTTACATATACTTATCCCAAGCTCTAGGTATCTCACCAAAAAATTATGTCATACGTCATTTAAAAAATATTTTTCAGATTCATGATTTTAAATAGTTATAAACTATGACAGATATAGAAAATTCTAAAACTTTATTGAGTGGCTTTAAATAAAACCTAAATAAATAAAGAGCACAATGGCTCAAGGAGTGGAAGATTCAATATTGTAAATGTGTCAATTTTCGGGAAACTGATTTATAGATCTAATGTAATCCCACATTTAAAAAAGTTAAGACAAGCTGATTCTAAAACATTTGCTAAGGCCCAAGAAAAGGCAAAACACTTTTGAAAAAGAAAAGTTAGGAAAACTTCTCTATCTCAAGAAGAGATATAATAATTAAGATAGTGTTGGGCCAGGCGCGGTGGCTCATGCCTGTAATCCTAGCACTTTGGGAGGCCGAGGCGGGCCAATCACAAGGTCAGGAGATCAAGACCATCCTGGCTAACACAGTGAAACCCCATCTCTACTAAAAATACAAAAAATTAGCCGGGCGTGGTGGGGGGGCGCCTGTAGTCCTAGCTATTCGGGAGGCTGAGGCAGGAGAATGGCCTGAACCCGCGAGGCAGAGCTTGCAGTAAGCCGAGATTGCACTGCTGCACTCCAGCCTGGGCGACAGAGCGAGATTCCGTCTCAAAAACAAAAACAAAAACAAAAGATAGTGTAATATTGGCATTGGATAGGCTAATAATGATAGACCAATAGAACAGCATATGGAGTCCAGACACAGTATCCTGCATAGCCAGACACTTGATTTGTGACCTGGAGGCATGGCAGAAAGGCAGGCAAAACAGTAACACTTTTAGAATTAACACAGGAGAAGATACTCATGACCTCAGTATAGTGGAGCATTTCTTAAACAAGATGCTACAGGCACTAATAGATAGAATAATGGGCAAAAGTCTTGAACAGGCACTTCAGAAAAGGAAAAATCCAAATGTCTAATAAACATGAAAAGGTGTTCAACCATGTTGATAATCAAGGAAATGCAAATTTCAGCCACAGTGCCAGAATACTGTACACCTCAATTAAAGTGGGATGTTGAACAGTAGGGACTTTTTTTTTTTTTTTTTTTTTTTTTTTTTGTTGAGACAGAGTCTCGCTCTGTCACCCAGGTTGGAGTGCAGTGGCCGGATCTCAGCTCACTGCAAGCTCCGCCTCCCGGGTTCACGCCATTCTCCTGCCTCAGCCTCCCGAGTAGCTGGGACTACAGGCGCCTGCCACCTCGCCCGGCTAAGTTTTTGTATTTTTAGTAGAGACGGGGTTTCACTGTGTTACCCAGGATGGTCTCGATCTCCTGACCTCGTGATCCGCCCGTCTCGGCCTCCCAAAGTGCTGGGATTACAGGCTTGAGCCACCGCGCCCGGCCAAACAGTAGGGACTTTCATAGATGACTGGTACAGATATAAATTCGTATGACTAGTTTGGAAACAGTATTATCAAGAAAGTTCAAAACATGCATACTCTAATGCCCATCAGTTCCAGTATTAGAGAAACGCATATGCCTGAGAGAACTAGAAAAAGTATTTGGAGTAATTTATTTTCATGATACTGATTCAGTTAATATTTCAGGACTGCTGTGTCGTGTTCTGAACACACAGGTAGCTTTGTTTCTGGAACAATGGTGAATAAATGTTATTTATGTTTTCCTTCTCTGCTGAATGTTTAAATATTCCATCCAATGTCTTCTTCAATTCCTAAAACAATGCTGGAAACAGAATAGCATTTAATAAGTATTCTTGTGTTTTAAAAAAGTATTTGAATTTTTACAATGGGAGCCCTTCATCATGGCTTTGTAGTTACCTCAACTCTGGCCGCTGAGTAGTTCACTCGATTAAATTTGTTTGTGGGTGTAGTGAATTACAACGTTCTTTGGTTCCCTTGAGATCAAGTCTAACCTGGTGATTGCGTCATCTGGTGGGAGAGCAAGGCTACAACAGCAGGTGGAAACCATGCTCGGGTCCTGACCACTTTGCCCAGGTTGAAAGCTGTTGTGGCAAAGAGGAGAAAGAGCTTCAAGCTTTGTAGTAAAAGAAACCTGGGCTTAAATTCTACTTGTCAGCACTGTGACCTTGGAGAAGTAATCATTCTTGGTTGTGGTGAGGGTTAATTGAGATCAGGTATTTAAAGGATGTCTGACAGTGCCTGGTACGGGATAGGTGCTCCGTAAATGCCTGTAGCTGTAATTATTACTGTTCCACTAGCTGTTTACTTAAGTAGCATTGAATTTCCACAGAATGCATTTCGAATCAGGTGGACTATGATTAGTCTGATTTTTAAAATAAAGAGCTGCATCTGTTAAAGGATTCTAATTTTGTGGTCTGTGATTCCTTCAGGGAATTTGCAAATGAAGCTAACATGTTGTAGGAACACCTGAGTGAAATGGTCTGGTTAAGTGTTTACAAAGAATAGTTATGGCTAAGATTTCTAAACAGGAATGCTTCTATTTTGTGTCTCTTGTGGAAGAAAATGCTAATCACATAGTTTTTATTTTTGTATTTTTATTTTTTTTTGAGACAGAGTCTTACTCTGTCACCCAGGCTGGAGTGCAATGGCGTGATCTTGACTCACCGCAACCTCTGCCTCCTGGGTTCAAGCGATTCTCTGATTCTCCTGTCTCAGCTCCCCGAGTAGCTGGGATTACAGGTGCGTGCGCCACCAGGCTGGTTACTTTTTTTTTTGAGATGGAGTCTTGCTCTGTCACTAGGCTGGAGTGCAGTGGTGCGATATCGGATCACTGCAACCTCCACCTCCCAGGTTCAAGCAATTCTCCTGCCTCAGCTTCCCGAGTAGCCGGATTACAGGCACGGGCCACCACACCCAGCTGATTTTTGTATTTTTAGCAGAGATGGGGTTTCACTATATTGGCCAGGCTGGTCTCAAACTCCGACCTCAGGTGATCTGCCTGCCTAGGTCTCCCAAAGTGTTGGGATTACAGGTGGGAGATACTGCGTCCAGCTGCTAATCACATAGTTTTAAAATTTTATCAGTTTTAAGTTGAACTTTACATATGTTGTGGTGAAATACATCAGTTAAGAGAGAATCCAAGCCTGCAGTTAAGAATGATCTATTCCCGAAACAATTGTTTAATAATGAAAATGTATTAAAATGTCTTTTAATCGAGAATAAGTCTTTTCTGGATGAGACACCTTCATGATCTAAAACAGCCTGTGGCCCTCACAATTTAAATAATTATTAACATTTGCATTACACTCTATACTATTGAGCTATATTGTAAAAGACATTATCCCACTTTATGTTAGCAGTGAGCCTGTGATTTGCTTGCCTTCAAATCCTTTTTCCACTTCAAGAAATGCCTCAGCTAGCGGAAGGCGACTTTGAATCCTAGACCAGCGAACATAGTCCTACGGTGGTGGTTTGATTAAGATGGAGGAGGTTGAAATTTGGTAGCTTGTAGGTCTTTATTGTATGCCAGTGAGACAGAGTTTTTATGAAGGCAGTAAAATGTCAATATGTTGTCTATCTGAGCTCACTGTCTTTAATAAAATACTTATTTTTCTACCATCTGTGTTTCATATTTAAAGGTATGAGAATTTGAAAATGAAAAAAAGTGGGGAACCGGGCATAGTGGCTCATGCCTGTAAATCCCAGCACTTTGGGAGGCTGAAGTGGGAGGATCACTTTGAGGCCAGGAGTTAGAGACCAGCCTAGGCAACATAGCTAGACCCCCGTCCCTACAAAATAATAATAATAAAAACAGGTGAGGACGCCATTAACATGTTTACAGGGGTGTGAATTGGATGTAAAGGGAATTACTTCAAACCAGTACGGTATCAATTTGCTTTTTTTTTTTTTTTTCCTGGAGACAAAGTCTCACTTTGCCGGCCAGGCTGGAGTGCAGTGGCGCCATCTCTGCTCACTGCGACTTCTACCTCCCAGGTTCGAGTGATTCTTGTGCCTCACCCTCCCGAATAGCTGGGATTACAGGCGTGCACCACCACGGCTGGCTAATTTTTGGTATTTTTAATACAGATGGGGTTTCACCATATTGCTGAGGCTGGTCTCGAACTCCTGATGTCAGGTGATCTACCTGCCTCAGCCTTCCGAGATGCTGGGAATACAGGCATGAGCCACCGTGCCTGGCCTGAGTTTTCTTCTTAATCTTGTGTCTGAGTCATGGTTCAGTCTATTTGAACTAAAGACTGTATGTTTCAGGAGTTGTAGAGTGAACGAGTAGTTACACTGTTTTATATTACATATTGTAGTGTTAAATTATGAAAATTACTCTCTAGGATGATTTTCCTCTAAGCAATTTTAATACGTTAAAAAGTTTTCCCTAGTTAAAACATGTTAAAGCACACGTGTTTATTGAGGAAACAGCCTACTACTTAAGATTGTGCCTCTATACATTAACCAGGAGTTTATCCTAACAACTTGGGTTTGTGATTTGTTGAGTCATAGGTACCAACCAGAACCATCTGTAAGGAAAGCTTTTCAGGCCGCGTAAGACCCACCTGAAAGTCTCCTACTTAATTACTGCACTGGCTAATTCAACAAAAGAGCTTGAGATATGGGGGCCAAATAGTGTTGGGTGCGTGGGTGAAACAGGGTCTTACATTGTATCTGTACCCCCCACCAGCTGTCTTGTGACTGAATACTGCTGTTCAGAAGGGAGCTGGAGGATGTGTGCTTGAAGCTTTCTAAATTCATTATTCATAGCTGAGAAACATGCATGCTCAATGATTTTTTTTTTTACCTCCCAGAGACAGGGTCTTGCTGTTGCCCAGGTTGGAGTGCAGTGGCATGATCACGGCTCACTGTAACCTGGAACTCCTGGGCTTAAAGCGATCATCCTGCCTCAGCCTCCCAAAGTGCTGGGATTACAGATGTGAGCCACTGTGCGGGCCTGGAATTTGTCTCTCACCTAGCTTTCTATGTTATTCTGGTACAACCAGTTCATGAAGTGTGGGAACTGTAGACCAATTGAATAAAGTTTAAATTATCCTACTTCCTCTGTGGTCTTGTATAACCCCATCCTTACTACTTTTTGAGGCTTGTCTCTCCCATAGTTACTGGTACCTAAGCATCCCCTCAATTTCTCTTGCCTCTGGAACTTTCTAGAAAGTTTGCATTGACTTAACCACTCATCTTTTTTTTTTTTCTTCTAAGAACAGCTTTATTGAAATACAATTTACATACTGTGCAATTCACTTATTTAAAGTGTACATGGTTCAGCCAAGTGCAGTGGTTCACGGCTGTAATCCCAGCACTTTGGGAGGCCGAGGCAGGTGAATCGCTTGAACCCAGGAGTTTGAGACCAGCCTGGGTAACATGGCGAAACCCCATCTCTACCCAGAATACAAAAATTGCCAGTCTCATAACCTGGTCTCAAATAAATAAATAGATAAAAATTTAAAAATACAGTGTACAATTCAATGGCTTTAATACATGCAAAGAGTTGTGCAGCTGTCACTCACCACAATCAATTTTAGAACACTTTTATAACCTCCAAAAGAAACCCTGAACCATTTAGCTGTCACCATTAATTCTTCTATCTCCTCCTAAGCCCTAGGCAACCACTGTTTATTTTTTGTGTCTGTTAATTTGCTTGTTCTGCAAATTAATATTTCATATAATATTTTACATAAATGGAATTGTTCAATGTGTATTTTTTTGTGACTAGCTTCTTTCACTTAGCATAATGTTTTCAGGGTTCATCCATGTTGTAGCATGTTCCAGTTCTTCATTCCTTTTTATGGTCAAATAATATTCCATTAAATGGATATACCACATTTTGTTTATTTATCAGTTGATGGGTATTTGGATCATTTCCATTTTTTAGCTATTACGAATAATGCAACGGTGAGCATTCATGTACAAGTCTTTTAGGGACATACACTTTTATTTCTCTTGGGTTTATTACACCTTGATGAGGAATTGCTGAGTCATTTGGTGTGTCTATGTTTAGCCTTCTGTGGAATTGCTGGGCTGTTTTCCATATTGGCAGCAGTGTTTTACATTCTCACCAGTAGTGTATGAGGGTTCCAGTTTCTCCTCATCCTTACCCACACTGGTTATTACCTGTTGCCCTATCAGAATTTTGAATGAAATTGAAAAGATGAAAATGCACTACAAAAATAAGCATAATAGAATATAGAGTATCATTAATAAAGGCAGTTTTGTGTGGTTTGTTGACATGGCATGAAGACTGTTGTCTTTATTGTTTGGAGCTCGCTAAACAATAAAGGATATAGATTAATATTTTGCTGAAATTGAGGCCATAAAAGTATTACTCTGAAGCTACAGTATGCTTCAGAATTTTTCTTAGTTGGGCAAACCTTTCCTGTTAGTGGAGAGTTTATGATCTGTGTGATTTGAATTTCAGGTTCATTTTGCCTACACAATAGCAGACAAGAATCTGAGGTGCTTATTTTCATTTGGCTCTTCTCATTCCTTTTAACCCTGGGAATGAACATGAATTGATGGGAGAATTAGTAAGTATATGTTAATAAATACAAAAACGACAACAATGAGCATTTTTGAGTGTTCCTGTGGGCCAGGTGTGGGTTTTCATTTGCAGTGTATTTCATTTATTTCATAGTTCTACCTTAGGGAACTGGAACCATTGGTCCTGCTGTAACCATGCTATAGATGAAGTCATGATGGCTTGAGAAGTAACTTCACTCACCCGGGTCATGGAGCTGTAGCTGGCAGCCGAGGAGCCTCAATCCAGGCCCCTGACCCTAGAGATCTGTGGTCCTCCACTCAAAGTCACGCAGCAGGCTTGGCGTGGTGCCTCACACAGTTTGGGAGACCTAGGCAGGTGGATCGCTTGAGCCCAGGAGTTCGAGACCAGCCCGGCCAACATGGCAAAATCCCGTTTCTACTAAAAATACAAAAAAATTAGCCAGGCATGGTGTTGCATGCCTGTGGTCCCAGCTACTCGTGTTTCTGAGGTTCGGTTGCTTGAACCTGGGAGGCAGGGGTTGAAAGTGAACCAAGATTGTGTCACTGCACTCCAGCCTGGGTGACAGAGTGAAACCCTGTCTCAAAAAAAAACCCAAAGCAAACCAAATTCACGCAGCAGCGCTAGAAGTGGGGAGGAAGAAGTTTGGTCAGTAGCAGGCTGCTAGAAGATCACGTTAAGGCACCAGCTATGACATAAGGACTTGCCACAGCCCACTACACAAGGGAGCACTACATGTGATTTCCAACCATTCTTGTTGCCATCCTAAGCCTCTGTCCCCTCTATTAACTAATATGGGTTGGAGGCACAGGGTGAGGAGATCTACCTTCTTGTCCTAGAACCACACACCCCAGACTCTGCCATGCCACCATGAGCCTGCTATTAGCCACCGTGAACCCAGCACCTCTGTGTACACTAAGAACGGAAGCATTGGGACTAATCTTGCAGCATTGGTGTGGGAGGGCCACAGCTCATGAATATGAAAATATTCAGAGACTATATATGAACCTCAAGATCTGTACCTTGGGTTTTAAGAATTGGACTTATTAAATAATTTCTTTTATTACTATATATATATATATATATATATTTTTTTTTTTTTTTTTTTTTTTTTTTAAAGACAGGGTTTGGCTCTGTCCCCCAGGCTGGAGTGCAGTGGCACAATCTCGGCTCACTGCAAACTGCCTCCCAGGCTCAAGTGATCCTCTCACCTCAGCCTCCTGAGTAGCTGGAACTACAGATGCATGCCACCACACATGGCTAATTTTTTGTAGAGACAAGGTTTTGCCCCATTGACCAGGCTGGTCTCAAACTCCTGAGCTCAAGCAGTCCTCCCGCTTTGGCCTCCCAAAGTGCTGGGGTTACAGGCATGAGCCACCGAGCCCTGTCCAATACCATATTTGGCTTATAGCATATTCTTTGCATTCACAAAGACTGGTTTTGATTTTGTGTGGCTTGGGAGCAGTCGATCTCCATATGCCTTGCCAGTTGTATTGTACTAGATCATGTCATCTGGCAATTGCATTTCCCCCCGTAGTGTTGTTTTTTCTTTTCAGCTCATTAAAATCCAGTTATAAACATTGAGATATATATACATATCTATATATATGTATGTATACATACACACACCTGCTATCTTAGCTGTGGAAGCAGTTAAATACCATTATTTTTAATGGCAGTACTCTTTTGTTTATGAGAGTTCATCCTAAGAGGGTTTTGGGAAGTAACAAATTACCTTCTAAGCAGAAGACTGCACTATATTCCTTCCAGATGGCCTCCTGGGCCAGTCATGGCTCCAGGTGCTGGGGACACTCCCTCATCAGCTCCAGTGAGGTGATGCTGCTGCAGCAGCCTTCCAGTGGAAGACAGGTGGTGCACACACACTGAACTTGCCTAACTGATGGTAAATGCTTTGCAGAGTATTACAGCAGAATCCCATGAGAAAGGATGATCAGAAAAGCCTACTGAGGAGGTAGCATTGACCCTGAGATCTGGATAATGAGGAGGAGGTAGGTGGTGGACAGTGGCGGAGAAAGCATTCCCACAGAGGAGACGGCTGTTGCCACTTTAAAGGCTGGGCAAGCAGAAGGAGAGTATGAAGCCAAAAACAAGAAGGAGGACCCAAGAGAGAACCCAGCAGCGCGACCTGTGGAGGTCAAGCCACCAGAAGAGGTTGCGGAGGCGTTGCCCGGGAGATGGGAGGAAAATCGGGAAGGCGTAGTATCGGGAATGAAGGGAAGAGATTTGCAGACGGTGTGAGTGCCATGTGAGGACAGGGAGGATGAGAGCTGTGGGGAGTGCTGGATTTTGCAGTAGACGCTCTAGAATGTGCCATCTCAGGGAGTCGTGGGGATGGAAGCCCAAGTGGGGTGGGCCGAGGCCGAGGCAGGGAGGGGACAGTGAGGCCGTGGGGCTGGACTGCAGGCCACGCTGCAGAGTCTCAGTGTGTGTGGGGAAGAGCAGAGAGATGGCAGGTAGGTGAGCAGGAACACGGGCTCAAGGGAAGGTTTTGTGTAATACAAAGATTTTGTTGAAATATAAGTCTAGATAAGTGCACACTTTTTTATTCTAATAAAGATAGATTCTAGCACTTGCTAGCTGGTGCGCAGAGAAGGCCCGGAGGGCCCCAGAAGGCCTGGTGCCAGCCACCCAGGGGAAAGGCCGCCTCCACTGGGCCAGTGTGGTGAGGACAGGGTGCTGACGTGGGAGCTGAGGGAATACCTGCCTGAGGGGCTCTCTTTTCCCGGGGGAGTGTGAGGCATCAGCTGGAGTCGGGATGGTGGTGGGGAAGCCTAAGGGGAAAGAGGTGGGAAAGGAGTAGTCCTTTTTGGAGACAAGAATCCAAAGTTAATTCCAAGGCAGAATAGGGTGGGAGCCAATGTTGAGTGCTCCTTTGAGATCAGTGGCCCTGAATTTAAAGGGAGACCTGGCAGCATCCACGTAGGGTTCCCTCCAGTGTGGGTATGGCACAGAGTCAGTGAGAGGAAAGTGGTCACGGGAGGGTCACATAACGGCGGACTTCGGAATCTGTTTCAATAACAATGTTTATGTTGCTTTCCTCTAGGCTACCTTGAGGAGTATGTTCTTCCTATAGTTTAGTCTAGTGCCATACTCAGGAAGTGGGAACGAAGGTCTCTTCAGTTTCACTTCTTTCAGTTAGTCTATTCCATCCTAAACCTTCTCCTCTCCTGTATACACTAAGCTAACTGGAAAAATTAGCTCACTAGGAATGAACAATTACAGTGTAATATTTTGTCAAAATAAAAATAAATTTTTAGATCAGGCGTGGGGGCTCATGCTTGTAATCCCAGCCCTTTGGGAGGCAGAGGCAGGTGGATCACCAGAGGTCAGGAGTTTGAGACCAGTCTGGCCAATAAGGCGAAACCTCTTCCCTACTAAAAATACAAAAACTTAGCCAGGTGGGGTGGTGGGCATCTGTAATCCCAGCTACTCAGGAGGCTGAGGCAGGAGAATCACTTGAGCCCAGGAGGCGGAGTGCAGTGAGCTGAGATTGGACCACTGCACTCCAGTCTGTGTGTACACACACACACGTACACACACACATTTTTTTGAGACAAGGTCTTGCTCTGTTGCTCAGGGTGAGTGCAGTGGCACCATCACAGCTCACTGCAACCTTGACCTCTCAGGCTTAAGCAATCCTCCTACCTCAGCCTCCGGAGTAGCTGGGATCACAGGCACCTGTCACCACACCCAGCTAAATTTTTGTATTTTTTGTAGAGACGGGGTTTCGTTATCTTGCCCAGTCTGGTTTCGAACTCCTAAGCTCAAGTGATCCACCAGCCTCGGCCTCTAAAAGTGTTGGAATTATAACTGTAAGCCACTGCGCCTGGCCATATTTTATAATTTTTTTATGAGGATAAAAAAAATTTCCATCAGGGGAATATTTATTTATTAATTATACTTTTTTTGAGATGGAGTTTAGCTTTTGTTGCCTAGGCTAGAGTGCAATGGTGCAATCTCGGCTCACTGCAACCTTTGCCTCCCAGGTTCAAGCAATTCTCTTGGCTCGGCCTTCTGAGTAGCTGGGATTACAGGCACCCGCCGCCATGCCTGGCTAATTTTTTTTTTTTTTTTTTTTTTTTTTTTGAGACGGAGTCTCGCTCTGTCGCCCAGGCTGGAGTACAGTGGCCATATCTCAGCTCACTGCAAGCTCCACCTCCTGGGTTTACGCCATTCTCCTGCCTCAGCCTCCCGAGTAGCTGGGACTACAGGCGCCCGCCACCTCGCCCGGCTAGTTTTTTGTATTTTTTTTAGTAGAGATGGGGTTTCACCGTGTTAGCCAGGATGGTCTCGATCTCCTGACCTCGTGATCCACCCGTCTCGGCCTCCCAAAGTGCTGGGATTACAGGCTTGAGCCACCGCGCCCGGCCGCCTGGCTAATTTTTGTATTTTTAGTAGAGATGGAGTTTTGCCATGTTGACCAGACTGGTCTTGAACTCCTGACCTCAAGTGATCCACCCACCTCGGCCTCCCAAAGTGCTGGGACTGCAGTCGTGAGCCACTGCGCCTGGCCCATCAGGGGAATATTTAAATAAATGATTGGCATATCTATCACGTTGAAAGCAATAAGATTACTGCAGATACTTTCAGTATCTGAAAAGGTGTCACAGCTTACTGTTAAGTTAAAGTATATTTCTGTATATAAGATAATGGAAAAAAAAGTATGGTTACATTTCTCCATGAGTACATTTGTGTATAAAGACAGCTAGTTTATGTGTGTTGTGTTTATACATGATAGATCAGTGGAAAGACAGACACTAAAACGTCAGCCATGGCAATATCTAGGGAATGGGTTGGGGTGGGAGAGAGGGTAACTTTTACTGTTTATTTCAAATAATTCTGTACTGTCAGAATTTTTCCCCGATTCACTGTTTGTTTGTTTGTTTGTTTTTAGCATACTTACAGGTATGTACAACCATCATCACAAACAATTTTGATACATTTTCATCACCTGAAAAAGAAACAGCATAGCCTGGCCACGGTGGCTCACGCCTGTAATTCTAGCACTTTGGGAGGCCCAGGCAGGCGGATCACCTGAGGTCAGGAGTTCGAGACCAGCCTGACCAACATGGTGAAACCCTGTCTGCACTGAAAATACAAAATTAGCTGGGTGTGGTGGTGCATGCCTGTAATCCCAGCTACTCAGGAGGCTGAGGCAGGACAATCACTCGAACCTGGGTGGCGGAGGTTGCAGTGAGCCAAGATTGCGCTACTGCACTTCAGCCTGGGCAACAAGAGTGAAACTCTGTCTCAAAAAAAAAAAAAAAAAAAAAGAAAAAGAAAAATAAATGTCATACCCTTTAGCTGTCTCTCCATCTTCCCATCCTCTCCTGGCCCTAAGAAATCACTAATCTACTTCCTGTCTTTATAGATTTCCCTGGTTTGGACTTTAAAAATATAGTATGTGGTCTTTTATGACTGGCTTCTTTCACTTAGCATAATGTTTCAAAGTTCAGTTATGTTGTAGCATGGATCAATACTTTGTTCCTTTGTTGTGGTCGAATAATAAATATTCCATTGTATGGATATACCACATTTTGTTTATGCATTTGTCCACTAATGCAGCAGTCCCCAACCAGGGACTTGTTTTGTGGGAGACAATTTTTCCATGGACAAGGGGTTGGGGGTGGTTTTGGGATGAAGCTGAGAATCTAATGCCTCAGATCATCAGGCATTAGTTAGATTCTCAAAAGGAGTGAGCACCTTGATCCCTCACGTGCACAGTTCACAACAGGGTTCCTGCTTCTGTGAGAGTCCAATGCTGCCGTTGTCCTAACAGGCCACAGGACTGGTACCTGTGTGCGGCCTGGGGGTCTAAGACCCCTGCATTAATGCACACTTGGGCTGTTTCCACCTTTTGGCGATGATGAGTAACACTACTGTAAACTTTGTGTCTAAGTCTTCGTGTGCATCCATGTTTTCCTTTCTCTAGGGTCTGTGCCTAGCAGTGGAATTGCTTGGTCATATGGTAACTATGATGTTTAATTGTTCCAGGAACTGCCAGCTTGTTTTCCAAAGTGGTTGCACCCTTTACATTCCTGCCAACAGCCTACGAGGGCTGTGATCTCAGCACATCCTGTCCACACTTACCTTTTTGATTCAAACCACCCTAGTGAGTGTAAAGTGGCATCTCATTATGGCTTTCATTTACATTTTCCTGGCAACTAGATTCCACTAGGAAGTAAAATCAACACAGTTTTCGTTAGGGGACATACGCCTAAGGAACTGAAGGTGGGAAGGGGCTGCTGAGAGGCAGAGAAGCCTGCAGAGCTCCAGGCGATCCTCCTGGTAGGGCGGAGGAGGTAAAGGATGGGGCGTGAAGGGCTGTGAAGGCAGTTAGAACAGGAGGGGCAGAATCCGAGGCCAGGAAGGGATGGGGACGTGAGCCTCAAGTCCAGCACTGGTTTCTCCTTGAGGGCTTTGCTTACCAGGCTGTGCTGGTCAAAAAAAGAAGTCAAAACACAGTGGGATAGAAGAGGGGATTTTCAGTAGTTTCAAGTTGCTGGGGAGACAGAAACCGGAGTAGAAGACCTGCCAGGGAGGGGAGCCCTAGGATGCACCTCACAGTCTCCCCTGCAACCCTGGAAGGTCACACCCTGGAGCCGACTGAGTCTTACAGTCAGAAACCAGCCTCAGGTGAGCTCCGGACTGCGCTGCTCTGCCCTCTGCAGCCCACCAGAGGCTGGGTGGATCCTGGGGAGAGGGTGCAGGAGCTTCTGGGTGCTAGTGGAGTTCTGCTCCTCGAGCCAGAGGCGTTTCCTCTGAGAGTGGCCCTCAGGTCAGACGCTTAGGATTTGTGCCATTTTTCTGCAGGCGCGTGATGCACTCTGGCGCTGTGAGGTTCCCACCTGCTATCTTGTGAGGATAGAACACAGGACCCCTGACAGATTTCTTTGTGAAATTGCCTTCACATTTTACCAGCCAACCAGCTGCTACTCTTTATAAAAAGAAAAAGGCAAACATCAAGGTTTATCATTCTTTAGAACTCACACTGAATGTTGGTTCCTTTTAAACTCTGAAGGATTTTCATGTAGGATTGTCGGGCTGGGACCCCCAACAAGTGTCTCAGCCTCATGTTTCTTCTGTCTGAGTGAGTGGCAGGAGCCCCTTTGAAGCACCTGATGGGGCCCTCATGCATCACTAACAAACTCTCAAATGGAATGGGAGGATCGGTCTTTGTTTTTTTGGTACATGAAAGGTCTTAATCGAATTAGGGAAAAGTCCACATTTCTTGGGTGAACATGAAGAAGGATTTGCTTGCGTGCCTCCTTTGCGGCCTGAAGAAAGGGGTGCCACACCCTGATGGGAAACCTGAGCTGACCGTCTCTGCAGCCCTTTGTGCACAAGGAAAGTAGGAAGCATTATTGCCTGGTGTGAAGATTTCTACATGGGAAGTGGCAGGTCAAAGGGACACCACATGGAGAGGGAGAAGCAGGCGGAGGTCACCGTCTCAGACCTGCCCGAGGCTTCGCTGCTGGGCTTGTTTCTGTCATCCTGTGTTTTCTCACCTGGTTGGTTTGTTTTGAAGCCTCCAAACCTTAGTTCAGTTCTCTTCTGGTTACACAGTATCTTCCTTGATGAAACCAGAGACAGGTCAGGAAAGTTTCTTTAGGACACGCTACACACTAGGTTTTAGATTGTAACAGATAGCTCAGTCTCGTATCAGAAGCACGACTTTCTCTGAAATGTATCTGCCATTGCTCACCCAGTTTCTGAAGGCTTTTCTGGAGTTTTTTCCAAATGGCTTAAACTCACATCATCTGGAGGAGTCCTCTTGTGCCTTGGAGCTTCCAGAGCTCCATCGTGTGCCTCACGGCCCACACTTGAAACAACTGGTCAATGTGAGTGGCCCCTAGACATGCCTGGAGTGCCCCGGCATTATCACAGCCTCATTTCTTTTATCTTTACCTTCAGGCCTCTCTGTTTATGTAGAAATATGCCACATCCATAATGCCTTAACCAAAAAGCAAAACAATTTTGTTTGGAACCTAATCAGAGACTTAACAGCTTTTCTTTAAAAAAAAAAAAATTGTTGAAATCCTTTATGAAAGCCTGGTTTCCCTGCTTTCTTTCTTTTTTCTTTCTTTCTTTTTTTTTTTAAAGACAGGATCTCTCGCTCTGTCGCCCAGGCTGGAGTGCAGTGCTGCGATCTCACTGCACTCACTGCAACCTCAACCTTCCAGGCTCAAACGATCCTCCCACTTCAGCCTCCCAGCTTAGCTGGGACAACAGGTGCACACCACCATGCCTGCCTAATTTTTTGCATTTTTTGTAGAAGTGGGTTTTCCCCATGTTGTCCAGGCTGGCTTTGAGCTCCTGGGCTCAAGCCATTCACCCTCTTCATGTTCCCAAAGTGCTGGGATTATGGGCATGAGCCATCACGCCCAGCCTCCCTGCTTCTTTACTTCGGTTCCTCAGGCATATTTCCCCTAACTATAGGTGTGTTTAGTTTACTTCCTAGTGGAATAAAATAAAAATATTTTAGGCTGGGTGCGGTGGCTCACGCCTGTAATCCTAGCACTTTGGGAGGCCAAGGCGCGCACATCATGAGGTCAGGAGTTCGAGACCATCCTGGCCAACATGGTGAAACCCCGTCTCTACTAAAAATACAAAAATTAGCTGGGCGTGGTGGTGGGCGCCTGGAATCCCAGCTACTGGAGAGACTGAGGCAGGAGAATTGTTGAACCAGGGAGTCAGAGATTGCAGTGAGCCAAGATTGAGCCACTGCACTCCAGCCTGGCGACAGAGGGAGACTCCATTTCAAAATATATGTGTGTGTGTGTGTGTGTGTGTGTGTGTGTGTGTATTTTAGTCATGTTACTCTGCTCCAGTTTCTAGGTTTTAGTCGCTCTTTAGCTGGGGTCATAGTGGTACGATAAGAGGGGCACCGTGCTCTGTCTGCTCCAGGGACTCAGGCTGGCCAGACCCTGGACAGTGGAATGAGCAAGTGACATTGCTGTCTTCTTCCTCTGTAAGATGTAGAGAAGAAGCCCACCTTGGCTCCGTCATGCGGTGGGGGTGGGGGGCACGTGAAACAGCCTCTGGGAGGGCTCTTGGAACGAACCTTGCTAGGCAAGGTGAAGGGAGTTGTGTTTTTCATAACTAGTCATTTTTATTTTTTCTCAGGACTGCTAATGGTTGGTTGTTAATCTTTTAAAATTTGAGAAACGTGATGAAGGATTTGGGCTTCCCCATCTCATATGGGGAATTTGTGCTGGAATTTGTATTATTTTGTTATTTGTTCATCACTAATTCTGCTGCCAGTTTCTATTCACCATTTAGAACTAAGTCCATTATTTTTTCTTTACTTCTGAGTTCTAAAATTATTTGTTCCAGAAATCAGTTAAATGGAAACTCCAAATGAATGAACATAATAGAAGCTCTTTATTTTCATTCTTC
Source organism: Macaca fascicularis (assembly GCF_037993035.2). Taxonomy (NCBI): domain Eukaryota; kingdom Metazoa; phylum Chordata; class Mammalia; order Primates; family Cercopithecidae; genus Macaca; species Macaca fascicularis. Next base: position 128,436,413 of record NC_088388.1, on the reverse strand, counting down.
TTGGTCTGATTTTGTAGCTCCATGATTTAATGTGACACCTCTCAGTCATGTGGTCATCAGCAGCTGCTCGAAGTAGAGCACTAGTTTATGGTTCTGTACTACCACTTCTTTTCTGAACATAAGTTTTAAACAACTTCATTGAGTTGTCATGGGCATTCAATGGACTGAACTGATGAATGTTGGCTGCTTAGACCAGGGCCTAGCACGCGGTAAGCACTCAGTTCATGCTGGCTGTCCTCACATCCTGTCTCTCGGATGGTCCTGTACCCACTCTCTTCCCCTTGGCCATGCTTGGGAGCACAGGGCAACAGCCTTTGCTTGATGGTGGGTTCTAGTTGGCCAATGGGGTATGGAGTTTCACAAATCTTGTATAAAAAGCATGGAGCGACACCCAAGGTGAATCAGGGGCCAGAGATCCAAGAAGTAAACCTAGAATTGGAGCCTCAGAGTTTATGGCTTAGGAAACCAGGGGGTGGGGAAAAAGAGGAGCAGCTGGAATAGGTCCACAGGATGGTCTGTGCTGATCAGGCCTTGAACAGGAAGGGACCCATGTGTGAACTGGACAGGACCTTCCAGGTAACCCTCTAGTTGCTCTGCTTCCCTTCACCCTGAGAAACCTTAGATGTACCATGCGTGGATGAGGCACTGTAGGAGACCGAGTATCACTGCCTTTTCCCATGACCCCACCTCTAGTACAACTAAATACACCAGCTTAGGAAGTGGGATAGTGAGACTGGGGTTTGAGAGCACATTGGCGACAACAGCAGTCACTGCTATTGATTGTTCACCTCCTATGCGCCAGGCACCTTGGAAGGCACTTGGTGTAGCCACCCTGTTCCAGGAGCAGTGACTGGCTCCCAGCAGTTCCAGAGGGTGTGGGTTGGAGACCAGCTTCGCTGACCTGAGCTGGGAGAGATTGCAGTGGTGGCAGGAAGGGAATGGTGTCAGTGTGGCTGGGCAGAGGAAGGGCCAGTGGGAGGCAGGGTTTGCCTTGAATGTGGGCAGTAGTGGCCCTGGGGTGGCAAGGGTTTATTCATTGTCATGATGGGAAAGGTGAAGTGAAGTCCAGTTCCCACCATGGGGCAGTGGGATGGTGATTACTACCAGGGCCATCTCCAGCAGTTTTTATTTACATTTTTTATAGCAGTAAAATGTATAAAGTGAAATTTACCATTTAACCACTTTTAGGTGTAAAATTTGTTTTGTTTTTTGTGTTTTGAGATGGAGATTCGCTCCTGTTACCCAGGCTGGAGTGCAATGGCGCGATCCTAGCTCACTGCAACCTCTGCCTCCCCAGGTTTAAGCGATTCTCCCGCCTCAGCCTCGCGAGTAGTTGGGACTACAGGTGCCCGCCACCACGCCTGGCTAACTTTTGTATTTTTAGTAGAGATAAGGTTTCACTGTGTTGGTCAGGCTGGTCTCAAACTCCTGACCTCAGGTGATTCACCCACCTCGGCCTCCCAAAGTGCTGGGATTACAGGCCTACGTGTAAAATTTAGTGGCATTAAGTACATTCACATTGTTGTGCAACCATCACCATCATCCGTTTTCCAAAGTCTTTCACCCCAAGGAAACTCCATCCCCATTGAACAATAACTCCCTGTTCCCTGCCCAGGCCCCTGGCAACCACTCTTCTACGTTGTGTCTCTGGAGTTGCCTATTCCAGGTACCTCATATAAGTGGAGCCATACAATGCTTGCCCTTTTGTGTCTGGCTTATTTCACTTTGCATAATGTCCTCAAGGTTCCTCCCTGTTGAAGCATATGCCAGAATTCCCTGCCTTCTTAAGGCTGAATAATATTCCACTGTATGTACAGACCACATTTTGTTGACCCATTCCTCAATGGATGGGCGCTATTGGCATTAAGAGCAGCATACTGGGCACTTTATTGAGGTGCTGTTCGTGTCTTCGGGCATCTGAGAATGGTGCGCGCCCAGCAAGTGTCCCCATATCCTTGTCCTCAGATCTAACTGTGGAGTGGATTTCAACCCAGGAGATCTTTCTCATGGGAGTGATCTTTTAGACTGTTCCACTCTCACTTCTAATTCCTATCTAGTTAGCACAGAACAACCTGATTCATGTTTTCTCTTTTCTTTAGTTTTTCTGTTTCCCTCCCCCTCACCTTCTACTTATTCTGTTTACTGTTTATCCAGTTCTTTCTTTCTTAGACTCCTCCCCACTCCCACTCCATTTATTCCTCTTGTCCTCTCATGTCATTTCCTCTAAATGCTCTCTTCTGGAATATACTCTCTTTTCCTTCTGTTTTTCCATTACTTTTTTCTCTTTTCTTCTCTTGCCTTTTGTATTCCTTTCTTTCCCCTAGTTAGTTTCTTCTTGCTCTGCCATTTAAAATCTGTGTCTCAGAAATGACCCTGGTCATTATTTCTTTCATGTAACATGTATAAGTGCTTACCATAGTGTAGCCTCTGTTCTCAGCACTTTGCAAATATTATATCATTGAGTCCTGTTTACACCTGTATGAGGGTGATACGTTCTTGTCTCCATATTACAGGTGATAGAGTTGAGTCACAGAGAGGCTGGGCAATTCGTACCAGCTCAGCTGCTGGTGAGCTGGAGGCGGGGCTGGAAGCCGGGCTGGGTGGCTCCAGTGGGTGCCTGGCCCCTCCACTCTGCACTGCTGAGCGTGCTGGGAATGCAGGATGCCGGAATGCCTTGTGCTGTGCTCAAGGCGGAGGAATGTTGTAGTTCAAAGTCAAATCAAACATAGTGAGTTCTTGTCCCACCTAGCTCCAAAATGTTTAGAATTTTGGATGCAAGTCTTCTGGATACAAGTCTCATCTTTATACCTACGTAAGAGTCTTATCGGTGTTTTATCTTACACTGTTTAGTCTTCTGTTTCTTCAAGTACCATGATTTTTTAAAAAATCATTTCATCTCAATTATAGAGCTGAAAAGATACTTTGATGAGCTTATTTCACAAAGAGGTAACTGGTTTGTCTAAATGCATTTAGTTTTGTTTCCTTGCTTTTTTTAAATCACCGACATTGTAACAGATGATTGCTTAAATTTTTATTTTATTTCAGCTTAATTTATTTCAATTTAATTATAAGTTAATATGCTTTTCTATTATTCTGAGAATCAAAAGATGGTGTGTAACATAGTTTTAAAGGGAGTATACATTCAAAATGCCATCAAATAAATTACAATGTGCATTTGGAATTTAACCTATATCGAAGTTGTCTTTTGTCTTGTGCCCGTTCTTGCTGGGAAGGTTCTAGCTTGGTGCCTCTTACCTCATTGGTTTTCTTACCTCATTCATTGCCACCTAGCTTTATTCACTGTTTTCGGTTCACAGACCTTGAACATTTGCATAGAACAGACATTACTTAATTTTTGCCACTTTTTACCCTAGCAGGTTGCTAATTTGGGCCTTCCTGTGACACTGCTTTTCTCCTTCGTTACTCTACATCAAGCTTTTCTTTGATGTATGGTTGTTATGCAGAGCTTTTATAATCTCATAGGATTATTCTAAAATTTTCAAAGTGGGTATTTTGTAATGAGCTAATTTGTATCCTAGAACTTTTATCTTAGACAAAAAGAAAGAAAGAGAAAATAGAAATAAAGGAAGAAAGAGAAAGGCACTAAAAAAGTGAAAAACATTTTTGTAACAAGGAGGGAGGGCTCGTCTCTTGCCAGGAGACCACCCTTCAGAGACCTGGCATGAGTTTTCTGTCCAGATCACTGCCCTCTCGAATCTCACTAACTCTTAAGCAGAGGTTGCTGACTTTGCTGGACTATTGTGATGGCTGGTAAAACACTTTTCCTTGACTTGGGCTACAGAGCGCAATACTGTTTCTCTAAGCGGGCAGTCAAGGGCCACAGTCTTAAAGAAACAAAGACAAAGCTAAGATAAACAGTGTCCTGCAGAATCAGGAATCTCTCGTTGAAGACTCCTCTAAATCCTTTCCATGGTCAGTCCTGTGGCCACAGTGTGACCTAGGGCTAAGAGTGTTGGAAGTCTCAGCCTCTGATTCTGGTGTTGCCATTGACTTGCTCTGGACTTGACATGATTCTATAAAATAGAAGTTGTTCTAGATGATCTGTCCTGAAACTATTCTCCCTAAAACATTAGTGTTCTAGAGCTAGACAGAGGTGTCTTTCATTTAATAGAAATCAAGGACAGTATTTGTTTAATTTTGATTTTTCAGTCTCACAAAATGTTGTTAACTCTTTGTTGCTGTTGTTGCCAGTCATTTTAGCCAGCATTAGGATGTGACAAGCGAACAAGTGGCAAAAAAGTTGGTGGAAAACTTGGGAATACCTAATCTTCCTTCATTTAACACTTCAAAAAATGATAATAATAAAGTTGGCTGGGTGCAGTGATTCATGCCTGTAATCCCAGCACTTTGGGAGGCCAAGGCGGGTGGATCACCTGAGGTCAGGAGTTCGAGACCAGCCTGGCCAACATGGTGAAACCCTGTCTCTACTAAAAATGCAAAAAATTAGCCAGGCGTGGTGGTGGACACCTGTAATCCCAGCTACACAGGAGGCTGAGGCAGGAGAGTCACTTGAACCCAAAAGGCAGAGGTTGCAGTGAGCTGAGATTGCGCTACTACACTCTAGCCTGGGTAATAAGAGCGAAACTCCATCTCAAAAAAAAAAAGAAAAAAAAGTGAAGTGAGGCTGGATATGATTGTTACATGGCTCATTAGTGGAGTCATTTATACTGGAATCATCATGCAGGTCCAGTGTTCTTAGTTTGTGGGATGAGAAGCAGTGTAGAATTGTGGCTGAGCATGTGGGCTAGGCAGCCTCATGCCCAGGTTGCATCGTAGCTCCACTGCTTCCTAGCTCTGTTACCCTGGACAAGTCACTTCGCCTCTCTCTGTCTCCATCCATCACCTGTAAAGTAGAGATATAATGTACCTACTTCATAAGTTATTGTGAGGATTAAATGAACCAATATGTGTGGTTAGTGTAATGTCGTCAAGATTCCTCCCTGTTGAAGCATATGCCAGAATTCCCTTCCTTTTTAGGGAACGTGCCTGGTTCATAACAAATGCTGTACATGTCAGCTATTAATATTTCATGGTGCTATGTCTTCAGGGTCCCTGTCATCTGAACATATTTCAGAACTGTGGGCCTAGAATTTCTCTTCTAATTCTGAAATTAGTTCTGTTTTTCTACGCCATAGAATTTGATTTCCTATTATCTTTCTTCCCCCTTTTTATAACTCAATATCTTAAAGAAGATGTGTTTTCTCTATACACAGGGTGAAATCACTTATTTTTTTAGTTACCAAGTGGAATCTGATCTTAAGTATGAGTTTAGAAGGGTGTGTTTTCTGTTTCTTGACATACAGGTGTTTTGTGTTACGCACAATTTACCATTGTTTTCTATTTGTGTTTTGTTTTTGTTTTTTGAGACAGGGTCTCACTCTGTCACCCAGGCTGAAGTGTGGTGGCACAATCTCAGCTCACCTCAACCTCTGCCTTCCAGGTTCAAGTGATTCTTGTGTCTCAGCCTGCCGGGTAGCTGGGATTACAGGCACGCACCACTACGCCTGGCTAATTTTTTTTTTTTTTTTTTGTATTTTTAGTAGAGATAGGGTTTCACCATGTTGGCCAGGCTGGTCTCAAACTCCTGACCTCAAGTGATCTGCCCACCTTGACCTCCAAAAGTGCTGGGATTATAGGCATGAGTCACTGTGCCAGGCCTTCCTATTCGTTAAATATCTAATATTCTTAGTTCTTTATCCTTATATATGAAGAAGGTGGAGCTCAGAGAAATTAAGCAAATTGCCAAAAGCTACAAGTGGCAAATCCAAGCTTTGAAGCTAGCCTGTCTGATTCCAAAGACGACTCTAACACAAATATGTACAAATCCAGCCCAAGGCCTGTAGTATTTATGGTAACTCACTTAAACAAAGCCCAAGTATCATTTCTTTAAATGGAGACTAATTGCTATATAAATATTCTGAAGAATGCTCTTTTTATGCTTGGGTCAGCAAAAATCACCATATAGCTAGTGCATATTCGTTGAAAGAAAAGTGAAATGTTAAATTTTTTTAAATGAGCAATTGCTTGTTTATCAGGCCAGAGTCTCTGGGTCATCCACTCCTTTTCCCCTAGAGGAACCGTCCTGTCTGAACATGTTTTTGCTAGCTCTGCAGCGGGGGAGTGTGTGGCAGCAGAGTGCCCAGTACCTTGCCATCCTCCTAGCACCCGCTATTTGCACCCTACCCAGCCTTTTTTGCTGCCTTGAGGTTTTCCCACTGCCATGCAGCACAGAGCTGGCTGCTGTGTTAATTTTTTTCTGTTACGATTTGATTCTTTGCACTCATCCTTTGCTGTGTTTCTATATTGCAGTGTTGATGACTGCATCAGCAGATATTGCTTAATTTTTGCCACATTTTCCCCCAGCAGGTTGCTAATTTGGGCTCCTGAGTCCTACATCCTGGGGGGTTCTGGATGTTGGCTTTAGCTGAGAAGGGCTTAGTAATGTTAGGAATGAGGCTGGTGGATAGTGAGGGGGTAGGATTGCGGGTTGGGCGGCAGGAGCTCAGGGTAATATCAGAGAGAAAACAACAGAAAAATTCTGCCTCCACCCCCTAATCTCTTCTGTGGAACCTGGGCCCTGTCTATCTGGGCTGTTTCCTGGGCCCATCCACAACTCCCTCCCCAGACTGGCACTCACCCTCCTCCATTTTTGTCCTCACAGTTTTTATGTTCATCTTGCAGGCTCATCAATCTCCCCATAACTTCTTTCCGTGGCGTGTGTAGAGTTGGATTTCAGGGAGAAAGCCCACAGTTTGTGCTCGTTAGTTCATAATGAGTCAGAAAATCAATCTCCCCATAACTTCTTTCCGTGGCATGTGTAGAGTTGGATTTCAGGGAGAGAGCCCACAGTTTGTGCTCGTTAGTTCATAACGAGCCAGAAAAGTGTATTTGTAAGCGCGTTGTCTGGAATGTGGTACGCTGCTTTCCTTGTCAATAACGACGTGTCTGGCATTTTAGGTGCAAGGCCAGTACAGAAACCTTTGTTGCTTCTCAATGTGTCTGAGGTTAATAATGTACCAACAGTGCTGTGGAACTTAACCACTGTGTGTCACAACATTTTAAGTGAAATTGTATTTGTAGTTCAGCCTGGGATTCCAGATACTCATCTACCTTTGAAGGTGAATCTGGGCCTCTTCCTCCACCTGTGTGTGCAGGTGATGAAGACAGGAGCTCCTGCATCCTAAGTCCCTGCGAGTTCCGGATGTCGGCTCTAGCTGAGAAGGGCTCAGTGATGTTGGGGGCGGGGGAGGCTGGTGGATGGTGAGCGGGTAGGGCTGTGGGGTGAACGGCACGATGGGAACTCAGGGCTCCTAGGCGGGCAGGTGATGGTGGAGGCTGGCACACTAGGATACTCCATTGTCTGGTGCCTGCCCAGCCTTATCGCTGAACTAGTTGGAAACGTAGAGGTTTATCCTTCCTTCCTACTTCCCCTCACTCTTCATCACTGTCACTCTCACCCTGCAAGTGTAGCCATGGGGTGAGCTGCAAAGTGGGATGTCATCTCTCCAACTAGATTGTGAGTTCTCTGGGAGCAGAGTTTTCTGCTCACCTTTTTCTCCCCGTGCTTGCCATGTACTAAAAAATGTGTGTGACGTTCACCAAGCATGAAAAAAATTGCTACCCTTTCTTCAATGTTCATCATTGTTATGTGATCACAAATATTGCCATATTTTATTGAGTCTAAGATGTTGATGGTAAGATACACAGTGATTTTACACATTAGTAAGAAAAAAATCTTGCCAACTGTACTTCTGACACAAGTGGCTTTTTTTGTTTTTTTTTTTGTTTGTTTTTTGAGATGGAGTCTCACTCTGTCACCCAGGCTGGAGTGCAGTGGCGCGACCTTGACTCACCGCAACCTCCGCCTCCCCGGTTCAAGCAGTTCTGCCTCAGCCTCCCAAGTAGCTGGGATTACAGGCTCACGCCACCATGCCGGCTAATTTTTGTATTTTTTAAGTAGAGACAGGGTTTTACCATGTTGGCCATGCTGGTCTCGAACTCCTGACCTCGTGATCCACCCGCCTCGACCTCCCAAAGTGCTGGGATTACAGGCATGAGCCACCGTGCCTGGCTTCACCAGTGCTTTCTGTCATTTAGTATTTTAATTATATATTTATTGAAAGAGCTCTTCTAGATTTGTTTAGACATTGATTTTTATCATCTCACTCTTCGGCATACAAAAGAGTGAAAATATAAAGAGAAATAGATTGACTAAGATATTCCTAAAATTTCTCCAAGAGTCTGATTCTTCAGAATCGTTGGTGACTCAGAGTACTTGATGTGGGTGGTTTTCCACACAGTATCATTCTCTGTGCCACCAAGAGCGTTGGTGTGTGGCGTTTCTTAAAAGAGGGCACACCACTGTCTCCGGGAATCTCCTCTAAGCATCTATTACCTGTTCTGCAAGTTTTAAACCTGCTGTTTTCTCACTCAACCTCAGGCCATTTTTTTTTTCCTGTGAATCTCAGTAATAACAACACATCATGCAGCTTCATCCACATGGGCTGTCTTTTATAGCCAGGTTCTGTAAGGGCCTCGGTGGTTAAGGTCATTTTTCCAGTGGTGGGTATTTGCTTCTCTAATAAAATTTGTGCCCTGCTACTGTTTCCATGTCTTTCGGTTTGAATACCGAGTTATCGTGTAATCTTTTTGAAGACATTTAAAGTGGCGGTTAGGCTAAGTATGTCAGCAGTGCACATGACTCAGTCGAAGTGAGATCACACATGAGTGGGCAGTGACCCTATGTCCCGACTGCCACCTGGATGACAGTAACTGCAAGATGCCACTGATTGTAAAATAGATACCTATTCCAGAAATGTTAAAATATGGGGGGAAAGTGCTTTATAGACTCGATGAAATATATAACATGTAGTTAATTTTTACAGTAACCATGCAGGGCAGGTAATTTGGATTAATTAATTAATTTATTTATTTATTTATTTTTAGACAGAGTCTCCCTCTTGTTGTCTAGGCTGGAGTGCAGTGGCTCAATCTCAGCTCACTGCAACACCCGCCTCTCAGGTTCAGGTGATTCTCCTGCCTCAGCCTCCTGAGCAGCTGGGATTACAGGCGCACGCCACCGTGCCCAGCTAATTTTTGTATTTTTAGTAGAGATGGGGTTTCACCATGTTGGCCAGGCTGGTCTCGAACTCCTGTCCTCAAGTGATCTGCCTGCCTCGGCCTCTCAAAGTGCTGGGATTACAGGTGTGAGCCGCCGCGCCCAGCTGGTAGTTTGGACTTTTAAGTGCGGATACTGAGGATCAGAGCGTTTGGCTTACTAATGCCCCAACTAAGTACATGGAAGATTTGGGAGCTCAGAACCCAGATTTGTCTGATTGTAAAGTTCACACTTTAGACCCTGTACAGCACTGTTCAGGAAAGAAACAACTAGACTAGAAGCTGCAAGAAGCCAGGGATTTTTTTTTTTTTTTTGATAAACTTGTTTCTTAAGGACCTAGAACAGTGCCTGGCACATACCAAGTACTAATAAATACTTGTTGAATAAAGTCAATCATTAGAGAGAAAATAGAAATGCAACCATATCATTCTCTTCCTGGAAATGAAATCTCTAACTCTTTTAGGACAAGGGGAAAAGGACAGAAAATGGCTGCTGTTTTCTAGACAAGGTATAGTTGTGGTGGTCCGTTCCCTCAGGTCTGTAGGAGAGGCAAAAAGGTGAGGGGCGAAAGTCTATCCCTGGTTACCAGAGCCTGTCAGCACCTGCCGGCCAGACAGCGGTAGCATGGCTCCTGCTCCTGGGATTCTTCTACTGTCTCCCGTAAATCAAAATCAACAGGGCTGCAATCATTGTGGAGTTAAAAAGAAAATTAATAAAGGAAAATCAATATGACAAGCCTTACTATCAAAGATATTCAGGTACAAGGAATGTATTGTTAGATTTCTTTTCTTTCTCCTTTTTTTTTTTCTTTGAGACAGAGTCTTGCTCTGTCACCCAGGCTGGAGTGCAGTGGCATGATCTGGGCTCTCTGCAACCTCTTCCTTTTGGGTTCAAGCAATTCTCCTGTCTCAGCCTCCTGACTTGCTGGGACTACAGGTGCACGCCACCAAGCCTGGCTAATTTTTGTATTTTTAGTAGAGATGGGGTTTCACCATGTTGCCCAGGCTGGTCTTAAACTCCTGACCTCAAATGATCTGCCCACCTTGGCCTCCCAAAATGCTGGGATTACAGGTGTGAGCCACCTTGCCCAGCCAAATTGTTAGATTTTTAAAGAGTATAAAATGTTTTGAAAATTCTGAAGCTCTGTATGACTCATTTGTGAAATATGAAAATTGATTTATTTGATCACCTACTATGTACTAGACCTTGTGCCTAGAGTTGTTACATACATCATTTAACCCTCACAATAAAATCATCTCCATTTTACATATGATAATCACTTTAACTTCACTAGTATCTTCCCTCAGAGATTCCAAAACGTGGGGTACTAACACATAAAATGCAAGATACATTGTAAAGCAGTGTATGTCCAAAGTTCTCATCATAGTGTCCAAAGTTCTCATCATAGTGTCACATGTAATGGCAAAATATTAGAAATAACCTAAGCGTTTATGAATGCAAGATTAAAAATATGCAGCTGTAATGAAGAATGAGGAATGTCTGTATATATATGGAATAATATGAAAGGTATGATATTACATGGGACAAACGAGATATAGAAGAAATGCTACCTTGATGGAATCAGTAGTATGCATCTATTTGTGGTTGGAGAGGGAGAGAGAATATATATGCTTGTGTGTATGTACACAAAATAATTTTTGGAAGAAAATACAATAAATTGATAATATAGGTTGCTTCTGAGGAATGGCTAGAGCATTCCAGGTAGGGCGATTGTCCACTGTATACGTTTTTGTGCCTTTTGAATTTTGAGCCAGCTGCATTTACTACCTATTAAAAGAGATACAAATATAATTTTTTTTTTTTTTTTTTTTTGAAACGGAGTCTTGCTCTGTCACCCAGGCTGGAGTGCAGTGGCCGGATCTCAGCTCACTGCAAGCTCCGCCTCCCGGGTTTACGCCATTCTCCTGCCTCAGCCTCCCGAGTAGCTGGGACTACAGGCGCCCGCCACCTCGCCCGGCTAGTTTTTTTGTATTTTTTAGTAGAGACGGGGTTTCACCGTGTTAGCCGGGATCGTCTCTCGATCTCCTGGCCTCGTGATCCGCCCGTCTCGGCCTCCCAAAGTGCTGGGATTACAGGCTTGAGCCACCGCGCCCGGCCACAAATATAATTTAAAAAGAAGAAATAAAGTATACCTTTCTAGACATGAAAACAAAGACAAAAAGATGCTCCGGGCTGTGTGGGTTTTGTGAGGGCATGGACTGTACCTGCTGATCCCCGTGGCACCCCAGTGCCTAGCATAGTACACACCTGAGCATTTGTGCAATCAGTGAGCCAAGCTGAAGGAAACAAAACAACTCAAATTCCTCTATAGGAAGGACACCACATCTCTTCTGTGGTGTCTCTGCTAAAAATACATATCCTGAATCTAACCATGAAGAAACATCAGACAAACTTAAATTGAGGAGCATTCTGAAAAATAAATGACCTGTGCATTTCATAAATGTCAAGGTCACGGCGGACCAAGAAAGAGCAGGGAACTGTTTGGGATTGAAGGAGACTGAAGGGCAGGAGAGCTGAGTGTGCTGTGTGCAATACCGGATTGCATCCCAGGTCAGGAGAAAAAATGTTGTATTCTTTTTAAAGGACGTTCATTAGAGTTGACAAAATTTGAATAAGGTCTGTGAATTAGGTAATAGTACTGTTTCCATGTTAACATCCTCATTTCGATAATAGTACTGTGGTTATAAGAAAATCTTGTTTTTAAGAATGAGGCACTTAGGGCCTGGTGCTGTGGTTCACGCCTGTAATCCCAGCACTTTGGGAGGCCAAGGCGGGCAGATCACGAGGTCAGGAGATCGAGACCATCCTGGCTAACGTGGTGAAACTCCGTCTATACTAAAAATACAAAAAAAATTAGCCGGGCGTGGTGGCGGGCGCCTGTAGTCCCAGCTACTGTGGAGGCTGAGGCAGGAGAATGGCGTGAACCTGGGAGGTGAAGCTTGCAGTGAGTGGAGATCGCGCCACTGCACTCCAGCCTGGGGACAGAGCGAGACTACCTCTCGGGGAAAAAAAGAAAAATAGAATTAGGCACTTAGAAATTTAGGGGAAAAGGGGCATTGTGTTGGCAACTTACTCTGAAATGGTTCAGGTGAAAAAAGGGAGAGAAAGAAAGAGAAAGGGGAAATAATAAAGTAAACATGGTAAAATGTTAACATCCAGGGAATTGGAGTGAAGAAATACAGGAATTCTTTGTACTATTTTGACAACTTTTATGTCTGAAGTTATTTCAGAATAAACAACTTTTAAAAAAAAGCTTCCTACATGGAACATGTTATGGCTTCCTTCCTTCCTTCCTTCCTTCCTTCCTTCCTTCCTTCCTTCCTCCCTCCCTCCCTCCCTCCCTCCCTCCCTCCCTCCTTCCTTCCTTCCTTCCTTCCTTCCTTCCTTCCTTCCTTCCTTCCTTCCTTCCTTCCTTTTTTAAAGCAAAGTCTCTCTGTGTTGCCCTTGCTGGCCTTGAACTGGGCTCAAGGGATCCTCCACCTCAGCCTCTTGAGTAGCTGGGACCACAGGCATGCCCTACCATGCCTGGCTCTGATTTTGTAATTACTGAGCCTTTTATGTCCTTTTGTACAATTTTGTCATTTTCTTCTTATAGATCTTTAGATGATTGGTGACATTTATTCCTTTCTTTCTTAATTTCTTTTTTTTTGAGACAGAATCTCACTCTGCCACCCGTGCAGTACAGTGGCGTGATCTGGGCTCACTGTAACCTCCGCCTCCCGTGCTCAAGTAATCCTTCCACCTCAGACTCCCGAGAAGCTGGGACCACAGGTGCACACCACCACACCTGGATAATTTTTGTATTTTTTGTAGAGATGGGGTTTCACCGTGTTGCCCAGGCTGGTCTTGCCCTCCTGGCCTCAAGCAATCGGTCGGCCTTGGCCTCCAAAAGTGCTGGGATTACAGGTGTGAACCACTGCACCCAGCCTATTCCTTTCTTAATACTTTTTGTTTCTTTAAATAATGGCTTTGTTGAGATATAATTTATATACATATGAAACTCACCCTGAATATCTTTGTATATATTTTTAAATAGTACTGCTGTATGAGGAAGGTATGCTTAAAAAAATCAACTTTATTAGGGTATAATTTAAATGTAATAAAATTCACATATCTCTACTTAATAGGTTGATGGCTTTTGACACACATATTCCTTATGTAACCACCACTGCAATTCAGGTACAAGATGCAGGATATTCCCATTTCTCCATGAAGTTCCCTTGTGTTCCTTTCTTCTTACATTCACCTGTTGGTGGATGTGTCAGTCTTTCCAGTCCCCCCCAAATGGGGATTGGAAGAGTAGGGTGCATGCAGGGTGAGTAAGTGTGGTGGGGGGCGCTGCATGGTGGGGATGAGAATGATCATGTTGAGGCGAAGCAGGAACAGGCCCCTGGATGGCTCAGAAGATGGACATGTCATCCCCTGTTTTCCAGAGTTGGGCACAGACTTTGGAAGTTCGCGTACCTCCTCTTTTTTTCTTCTTTGGTCTTTATTCTGGTGTTGTGGCTGCTGCCCTGTTAACACAGCAAATGTCAAGTGGACTTCTAAAATACCAACATTTTATCATCATCAAAAGGGAAGACTGACTACCTTAAAAAGCCTGTTTTGGGAAGGAATAAGACTTTGAGATGCAGCTATTGTGCGTGTTGAAACTTAGTAAGGCTTTTTATTTGGCCGCTAATCACTCCAGCACTGACCATGTGAGAAAAAAAGTTTGTATTTGCATTCACCAAATTTTTTACACAGAAAATTGCCACTTTCCCCTCGTCTTGAGACTTCTTATTCTGCTGTTCATTTTGAAGTAAAGGTGGAATGGGAAATTAGTGTCTACAAGGAAAGAGCCTGCTTTTGGCATCTGAGAAACTCATTCTCCTCACGAGAACTAAGATTACCTTCAGTATTTTTAATGAGGATTGCATTATACAAACATGTACACATGTATGTATACACAAATATATATGCAAAATATATAATTTTATAAGATATTATACACACAAACCCCCAATGAGTGTTTAGAACATAGCAAGCATGCAATACATTATATTATTATATTTTTAAATTTCTTTTTATTAAATAGAGATGGGGTCTCGCCATGTTGACCAGGCTGGTCTCAAACTCCCTGCCTCAAGCGATCCTCCTATCTTGGCCTCTCAAAGAGCTGGGATTGGCCAAGAGTGGTGGCTCATGCAGGTAATACCAGCACTTTGGGAGACCAAGGCAGGTGGATCACTTGAGCTCAGGAGTTTGAGACCAGCCTGGCCAACATGGTGAAAACAGATCTCCACTAAAAATACAAAAAATTAGCTAGGCATGGTTGCTCATGCCCATAGTCCAAGCTACTCAGGAGGCTGAGGCAGGAGAATCACTTAAACCTGGGAGGCGGAGGTTGCAGTGAACCTAGATCGTGCCACTGCACTCCAGCCTGGGCAGCAGATTGAGACTCCATCTCAAAAACAAAACAACTCCCCCCACACCCCCCAAAAAAAAACCCAAAGAGCTGCAATTACAGGTGTGAGTCACTGTACCTGGCCTATATTATTATCACAAATAATATCTTCATTTTTACGTTTTTTGCCCAGGTGTGTTGCTTTATGACAAATCTTTGTTTTACTCTTTGTGGTTGAAATGGTAATCTATTGAAATGTATTTATCTACTGAAAGTCTTGGTTCCTTTCTGTGTTTTCTCAGGCTCACTGCAGACAGACCTTTCTGTCCTTCATGAACACACGTGTGGTAGACAGATGACTGTCCTGCACCCCGTGCTGCTCTAGGTGTGCCAGACGTGGAGCTGTCCAGTTGGGAGAAGATGGATTCCAAAGATGAAAGCTCGCACGTGTGGCCGACGTCTGCAGAGCACGAACAGAATGCTGCACAGGTGAAGACTGGTCTTTTCCAGCTTGGTATTGAGAGGTTTTCAGCTGGACACAGTTTGCTGACTATCTAGTAGTGATTGGTTGGGAGGAGCCAACATGGAGAACTCGTACCCAGGGAATAGGGACTGTTTTGGCACCTTGAATGCTCCATCGACGTGGCTCACTGTGAGTTAGGAGAGCTAGACCACCACCTATAGGCTTCTCTGCATTGTCTGCAATTTACTGTCATAGTGTGTTTTACTACCCTGTTTTATTTCTGTTATTGGTGCTGAAAACCTCAAACTATAGTTTGTTTCTTTTATGTTATCCGTAGGAGTTTGGTCCTTTGTGTGTAATGAGTACAAGTATGTATTTAAAGTGAGTGGCCTTTTCTTTTCTTTTTAAATTCAGAATATAAACCTCTAAGTGAAAGTTGTTCCATTATGAGTCAGCCACTTTAGAGGTTAGTCACTTGATCAAATGCTGCTGTCATCCTTTCAGATTGCTGCTAGAACCAACCACGTTATTCTGACTGTTCTTAGTGACGGCAAATCTCTGCATTTTTGGTGTGGAATTGAATTTTGGGATGATTAGCAGTCATATGGAGCCATGTTTTATATGTGACCAAAGCATAAAACTTAATTTTTAAACATTATAGTAAACATACAAATTTAATGTTTCATTAAATTGCATAACCATAGTACCATATCAAAATCAAGAAGTTACACTGAAACATTTAAGTATGCAGATTCTATTTAATTTAAGCAATATAATAAATATACAATCAATAAAATTGGTCATCTGGTATGATTAAAAAGTCTCGATATGGGCCAAAGATGGTGGTTCATGCCTTTCCCAGCAGTTTGGGAGGCCAAGGCAGCAGGATCAATTCAGGCCAGGAGTTCAAGACCAGCCTGGGCAACAAAGTGAGGCCCTGACTCTACAAAAAAAAAAAAAAAAATTTGCTGGACAGGTGCATGCCTGTAGTGGTGCAGTCATGTCTCCAGGAGGTGGAGGCTGCAGTGAACCATGACTGCACCACTACGCTCTAGCCTGGGTGACAGAATGAGACCCTGTCTCTAAAAATAAAAATAAATGAAGTCTTAGTCTGATTACTTAAAAAAGTTCCACCGATGTTTTCAGCAGAGTATATGAGAATTCTGTTTTATTTCTCCTGGAAATCATTTTGAGGTCACTTCCATGCAGCTATGTATTTTGGTATATTTTATTTATAAACAAAATTGTAGTTCATTAAAAAGCAAAACAAAAGAAAATCTAGTTGTGACACTGCATGACCAGGGCCCTGCCTGTGGGTAACCAGATAGTAGATAGCCAAGGTCAGGGTCCCTGTGGCACTCCTTGCTCCCAATTGGTTCTTCCGCCAGCTGGGAATTCTGATGTAATGAGTGCTGAAGACCAAGCGGAAAAGCTTGGATAACTTGTCTGGAGGAAACATGTTTTCCCTTCTTAAGCACTGAAACTAGTTCAAGGCTTTGATGTTAATGAACAAATCTAAAGTCACAAAATTGTCTTATAGCAATTAAGCCTGCTCAAATATGAGCCTAATTTTTCCAATAGACAAACTTTATCTTCCCAGACAAATCAAATTTATGTAGAAGCCAGACTAATCGTTTAGTGTAGAGGTAGAAGTTTGTTGTATTTCTGTGGTGTTTGATTACATTTTGTCTCTTAGGTTTCCTTCTGGGGATTAAATTAGTTTATATTATCTTTGGGATCTACAATCCTTCACTAGAGAAAACTGACATAAAAAAGTTAGGCCCAAAGCCAAGGCAGTATAAGAGCAAGGATTCCACCCTAAGAGTCCTGACTTCGATAGCAACACATAAATTATTTCTCTCCCAAATGTGTGCTTTGGCCATCTGCTTCCAGACCTTCAATATCAGGCATCAGGCCATGTGCCAAGCTCAGGCCTTCAAGAATTCAATCCTCCAAAGCTGACCACTCAGAAAATATTTTACAAAACTTGATTTCTGCTTTAGTTCTTTAGGTCTTGGGAGAAAATTATTTACCCTGGTGACAGCTGAAATAGTTGTCCAGAACGCCTTAAAAGTACTTTATTAGAATTTTCTGTGTCTTCATCTACCTGGCAAGGAAGAGTTCTATTCCATTCAATGATTCAGCAAGCATTTACCGATACACCTCCAGTATGTGCTTTGTGTATGAAACAACTTGCAGGAAAGAAAGTGACTTTAGTTTAGTTTAGTTTAGTTTGGTTTGGTTTGGTTTGGTTTGGTTTGTTTTGGTTTGGTTCAGTTTGGTTCGGTTTAGTTTAGTTTAGTTTTGAGACGGAGTTTCACTCTTCTCACCCAGTCTGGAGTGCAGTGGCGTGATCTCGGCTCACTACAACCTCTGCCTCCTGGATTCAAGCAATTCTCCTGTCTCAGCCTCCCGAGTAGCTGGGATTACAGGTGCCCCCCACCATGCCCAGCTAATTTTTGTATTTTTTTTAGTAGAGATAGGGTTTCACCATGTTGGCCAGGCTGGTCCTGAACTCCTGACCTCAGGTAATCCACACACCTCAGCTTCCCAAAGTGCTGGGATTACAGGTGTGAGCCACCACATCTGGCCAAAAGTGACCTTATTTTAATGTGTCTGCTGAAAGACACTGTTAGTTATAAAATAGAATTCTTATGATGTGTTGAGAGCAATTGGCTTTTGAGTCTTGACATATTTTTTCACACCACAGAGTAATTTGTGTGTTTTATTCTGGTAGTGTTGTCAAGCAGGAATCTGCAGTGTTGTTTCCAGGATCAATTAACCACATCCTTATTACTCCCCAAAAGAGTTATCTGCATTGGACATTTGAGGCAAAGGGGAATTTAAGTCGGTTGCCTAACAGTTAGCAGTAAATCAATGACAGGGTCCTCAGATCCTTCCCTAGTCATCAGCTCAGTGTAGATGAAGGTGTATCCGTCCCCATTCTCCTTTCATTGGGGATATTTTAGAATCCCAGGTGTGCTTGTTGATCTCTTACCTTCGTGAGACTGATTTTGTTCTTCGTCCTTGCCTCCTTTTTATGCCAGGTGCACTTTGTTCCGGACACTGGAACGGTGGCTCAGATCGTCTATGCCGATGACCAGGTTCGCCCACCCCAGCAGGTGGTGTACACGGCAGATGGTGCCTCCTACACATCAGTGGATGGTCCAGAGCACACGCTGGTATACATCCACCCAGTGGAAGCCGCGCAGGCATGTGAAGGATTATTTGTTTATAATTTGTTGATTAACTAACCGATTACTTGTGTTTACCTTCTGTCAGTCATTGTGCTAGCTACTGGTGATGCAGAACGTATTCAGATAAGATTTGTGCTCTCAGCTGGGCGCGGTGGCTCATGCCTGTAATCCCAGCACTTTGGGAGGCTGAGGTGGGTGAATCACAAGGTCAGGAGTTCAAGACCAGCCTGGGCAAGATAGTGAAACCCTGTCTCTCCTAAAAATACAAAAAAGTAGCCAGGCATGGTGGTGGGCACCTATAATCCCAGCTACTCGGGAGGCTGAGGCAGAGAATTGCTTGAACCTGGGAGGCAGAGGTTGCAGTGAGCCGAGATCATGCCACCGCACTCTGGCCTAAGTGACAGAGCGAGACTCTGTCTCAAAAAAAGAGAAAAGATCTATGTTCTCAAGGAGCTTGTAACCAGCTTGGCAGAGGAAGATGTGATTTACTTCTCGACACTAAATGCAGTAAGAAGAGCATGGGTTCGTATATAGCTCTTCTCTCTAGTTGACTAGGTTATGAATTTGTTATTATTCCTAAGTATCAAGAACCAGGCTCTGTGAAAACATACAGATTATTTCAGCTAAATGTGTAAGAAAGGGTCCTGCTAAGCTTATTAGCTACCACTTCTTAATAACTTACTGATTTGCAAGGCTGTACTAGAAGCAAAGATGTTTACTGGTAAAAGCTGTACAATTATAGCTGCTTTTATTTTATTTGTTGCCAGTGACTTGCAGTGTAGCTTCCAAATGAGTGACACCAATATTCCCCAACATATAAATGTTAATTTACATTGTTAGCACTTTACAATGTATAAAGTACTTTGAGATGTGTATCTTTAACATCTAAATTCCATGCTTTTATAGTAGCATCTTGGTAATAAAAATTTGTCCTCATTTGATATTAATAAAGAGGCTCAGATCATTCCCAAAAAGAAATGAGGCCGGCCTAATCAGTGCCTTTCAAATCTACGTAAGTATGAAATCACTGAAGACTTAGTGGTACTTTTGGAATACCTCTGCCTATATTAAAATAAGATTAGTTTATGTAAGAATGTCCTGTGACCAACTTTTAGTTTATTACAATGTTACTAAATGTCTGAATTTGGATAATTTTTATTTTATTTACTTATTTTTTATTTTTTCGAGACAGAGTCTTGCTCTGTTTCCTAGGCTGGAGTGCAGTGGCACAATCTCAGCTCATTGCAACCTCCACCTCCCTGGTTCAAGTGATTCTCCTGTCTCAGCCTCCCAAGCAACTGGGATTACAGGCACCCACCACCATAACCAGCTAATTTTTGTATTTTTAGTAGAGATGGGTTTTCGCCGTTTTGGCCAGGCTGGTCTTGAACTCCTGACCTCAGACGATCTGCCTGCCTCAGCCTCCCAAAGTGCTGGGATTACAGGCGTGAGTCACCACGCCCAGCTAGATGTTTAGAAACTTTAGAAGAAAGGACATTTTGACATTTTTCTGGATTAGAGATAGTAACCATGGTGCCCTGGCTACAATAGTTTCAAAGAATTTTCTCTACTTAGCTTTGCTGCATCATGACCCAACTTAGTTTATGATGATGATTTTTAAAAAAATTATGACTTTATTGACTATCCAAAAAAGAACTCATGGAACATTAAGTTCAATTTACTTTCCTTCTACTTCTCTTCTGATAATAAACATGCACTTACGTTTGAAAGAGCTGTAATCCTTGGGAATGTAATCCTCTTCTGGATGCCTGTCTATCCCCATCCATTTTCATTTAATCACAAGGCTACACTGTGAGCAGTGTTATGTGTGAACCTATGAACCCTTGTTCACGTCATGTCTCTTTTGTTTTCACGAGATGCCTTTTTAATGAACTGTGACATTCAGCCCCAAGAGAGGCTTTGCTTAGGAGTAAAATTGTGAAGTATGTTAGCCATTGGGATGGTTAGCTTCTACAATCTCTTTGGAGCCATCTGAATGAAAGGCTTTAGCTAAATTTAAGATTACTATCTTTATTTTCTGTATTAATCAAAGATTATTACTAGCTAAAATGGGAGTTAGCTTTTCTAAAAATTGGTGCTTAGCAGTAGGATAATTTTTCTGTGTAGGCAGGCTATCCAAAGAGCTACTGCTAATTGTTTGTTTGTTTGTTTGTTTAGACTCTGTTTACAGACCCAGGCCAGGTAGCTTATGTCCAACAGGATGCTACAGCTCAGCAGGTAATGAATTGTCTTTTTCTTGTTTGGGGATAACACTGTGAATGCCACTGTGCCTGGA
Source organism: Macaca fascicularis (assembly GCF_037993035.2). Taxonomy (NCBI): domain Eukaryota; kingdom Metazoa; phylum Chordata; class Mammalia; order Primates; family Cercopithecidae; genus Macaca; species Macaca fascicularis. The sequence continues at coordinate 128,415,911 of NC_088388.1, read as the reverse complement.
ATGCCCCCATCCCTTCACACTGCACCATCTCTGGATGTTTGTTTCTTATGTACTAAGAATGTTCTCCAGCTCCTTTAATGAAAACAAAGCAAAATGTAACATAATATTAACATATTTCAATAAGTATATACTGGAATGATTTGGTAATAGAAAGTGATTTGTCCGAGAAATTTTTTAAAATAAGCATATAAACAGGGTATTGGTTCAAGAACCAAGGAATAATCATGAGGTTTAAAAGTGTCTCCCTTTTTGGAAATTGATACAGCTTTTGTGCTTGCTCTATTTTTAAATACTGAAAAAAAAAATTCTTGCTTAAATTACATATAAATGTGGTTCCAATTTTCCTCGTGCCAGCTTCTAAAAAGTTGAGTTCTTCTTGGTTTTCTTTTAAAACATTTCTTTCCCATTACCTTCATTCTTCATATATCCTACTTGGCTTTGATGACTTCCTCCTCATTTTTTGCAAGAATGTGAAAGTGATAAAGAAGGTGTGGGAGCAGCTGGGCACAGAGGCTCCTGCCTGTAATCCCAGCACTTTCGGAGGCTGAGGTGGGAGAATCATTTGAGACCAGACTGGGCAATAGAGAGAGACCCCATCTCTGCAAAATTTTAAAAATTAGCCAGATGTGGTGGTGTACACCTGTGGTTCCAGCTACTTGGGAGGCTAAGGTGGGAGGATCCCTTAAACCCAGAAGTCTGAGGCTGCAGTGAGCTTTGATTACACTACTGCACTCCAGCCTGGGTGGCAGAGTAAGACCCTGTCTCAAAAAATAAACAAGCAAAAACCAAATAGGTTTACTTTCATGTCAGGTAGTGTGACTGTAATTTGTCTGTATTACTGAGTGCCATGACTGATTAATAATTAAATTATTCTCATTAAGAAGCACTTTCTGGCCAGGTATGGTGGCTCACGTGTGTAATTCCAGCACTTTTGGGGACTGAGGCAGGTGGATCACTTGAGGTCAGGAGTTCAAGACCAGCTTGGCCAACATGGTGAAACCCTGTCTCTAGTAAAAATACAAAAAACTTAGCCAGGCGTGGTGGCAGGCACCTGTAATCCCAGTTAATTTGGGAGGCTAAGGCACAAGAATCACTTCAACCTGGGAGGTGGAGCTTGCAGTGAGCCAAGATTGTGCCACTGCACTCCAGCCTGGGCGACAGAGCAAGACTCTATCTCAAAAAAAAAGAAAAAACTTAATTAATTAATTAATTAATTAATTAAAATTTAAAAGAAGAAGCACTTTCTGCTTTTTTATTTCTTGGTAGAAGATTTGTATGCTTCTGTTTTAAAATTTAGAAAATGAACACTAGTTGTATTAATATCATCTGAAATATAGAGAGGACTGTTAGGAGCCTTTGTTATATAAGTTGGGGTTAAATTCATTCGTGACTGGCAGTGAATGGCAATGTAGTGGGGGTCTTTGAACTTAAATGAGAACTGTTATTTGTTTGAATAATTTTTTGTAATAATTAGGTATATTCTTGACCCAAACCTCATTTCTGTAGTTATTGATTCCAACAGGATGCTACATTGATTCCATCAAGCAAGCAATGGAATATATATATATACACACACACACACATATATATATATGGATATACTATTAGATATATTCTTCATTTATTATTTTACATGTAGATTATTTCCTTTTTTTTCTTATTTTGCTACTATAAAGAACGCTGTCATGGATATCATATCAGATTATTTCCTTAGGATAAATACCCCAAAGAGAAATGGTAGAGACAGAAGATATTTGTATTTTAAGTTAAGAACCAAGCTTTTTGTAAAAGTGGAAAAAGATACAAATATAAAAACCAAACCAATGAAATAAAAACCCAGAATTCTAAATTTGAATTGGAATATGAATATGGACTTGTAATATGTTTTCTCTTAAAAAACATGTTTTCTGACCAGGCACCTGTAATCCCAGCACTTTGGGAGGCTGAGGCAGGCAGATCACTTGAGGCCAGGAGTTCGAGACCAGCCTGGGCAACATGGCAAAACCCTGTCTCTACAAGAAATACAAAAATTACCTGGGTGTAATGGCTCATGCCTGTAATCCCAGCTACTCTGGAGGCTGAGTTGGGAGAATCACTTGAACCTGGGAGGCAGAGGTTGCATTGAGCTGAGATTGCACCACTATACTCCAGCCTGGGTGACAGAACAAGACTCTGTCTCAAAAAAAAAAAAAAAACAAAAAACAGGCTGGGCGTGGGGGCTTACGCCCATAATCCCAGCACTTTGGGAAGCCGAGGCAGGTGGATCACCGGAGGTCAGGAGTTCGAGACCACCCTGGCCGATATGGCGAAACCCTGTCTCTACTAAAAATACAAAAATTAGCTGGGCGTGGTGCCTCATGCCTGTAGTCCCAGCTACTTGGAGGCTGAGGCAGGAGAATCGCTTGAACCCAGGAGGTAGAGGTTGCAGTGAGCTGACGTCATACCCCTGTACTTCAGCCTGGGTGACAGAGTGAGACTCTGTCTCAAAAACAAAAGAAAACAAAAAACAAAAAAAAGCAAAAATCACGTTTTTCTAGTTCTGGCCATTGAAGTAGTTTAGATACGATGATCAACCCACTAGCAGTGAGTATCCCTAATGCTGCCATGTGTTCTCTTAAATACAATTCACCAGCAAAAGGAATTAGGGCTTTTTGGAGAAATGGCAGATTCTAGCTCTGGGGCAGGGAATGCACTGATGAATTTGGAGCATCTTGTCTTCTCAGAATGCAGGATTGCTATTAAAAACTTCTGGTTTCCTATGGCAAGAACTTGAAGGGGACAAAATGGGTCAAATTGACCTGTAAAAAAGGATAACATCTACAATAGATTGAAGTACCTAAATATACGTAAGGTCCACAAGTTCATAGTGATACTAAAAGGAGTTATTGGATTGGTCACTTTTTGAGGATGCTAGAATTTACCATATTATTCTAAAAACTGGCAAATGGAGAAAAAGAATCCTGCCTTTCTCCTTGAAGGTACCCAGGTAACCAATTACTTGAGGAGGGAAATTTCTTTACAGAAGCATTCCTACTAATAAATAAAGATGGGATGATTGACTTAGAATATCACCATTTTGCAGCCCCTAATGACATACGGACCTAGGCAATGATTGTCAATGGTAGCCTGAAACCATCAGGAAAAAGCTGATGAGGAATGGTATAATGGATAGATCCAAGTGATAATATCACCAACAGAGAGACAGCCATTCATGATATGCCTCCTGGTATTGTGTACTTCCTATTGTATTAGGAATACAATATCACATATGAAGCATTCTTCCCAAAAAATCAAACTGGAATCTGATTAAATATCTAGATTCAAGCATGGTAGACAAAATGGAACAAATGAAAAGATACACACAAATGCAGTCCGCAGAACCCAGTCTGTGGGAGATTCTCTAGGACAAATGGTTTAGCTTCTTTTCCAAATAAATTGCAAGGGAAAAGAGGAAGGGGGAGCTTATGTATTAAAGGAGACTTCAGAGGCATATCAGTCAGATGCAATATATGGACCTTGTTTGGATCCTGATTTGAACAAGCCAACTGTAAAAAAATATATGAGGCAATTGGGGAAATTGTAACACTAAGTCGATATTTGATAGTACTAAGAAATGACAGCTGGGGCTGGGCGCAGTGGCTCACGCCTGTAATCCCAGCATTTTGGGAAGCCTAGGTGGGTGGATCACGAGGTCAGGAGATCGAGACCATCCTGGCCAACATAGTGAAACCCTGTCTCTACTAAAAATATGTAAATTAGCTGGACGTGGTGGCACGTGCCTGTAATTCCAGCTACTTGGGAGGCTGAGGCAGGAGAATCGCTTGAACCAGGGAGCTGGAGGTTGCAGTGAGCCAAGATCACACCACTATACTGCAACCTGGCGACAGAGCAAGACTCCGTCAAAAAAAAAAAAAACCACACACGCAGAAATGACGGCTGGGTACAGTGGATCATGCCTGTAATCCCAGTACTTTGGGAAGCCGAGGCAGGTGGATCACCTGAGGTCAGGAGTTTGAGACCAGCCTGGCCAACATGGTGAAACCCCATCTTAACTAAAAATACAATAATTAGTTGGGTGTGGTGGTGGGTACCTGTAATCCTAGCTACTTGGGAGGCTGAGGCAGGAGAATCGCTTGAACCTGGGAGGCGGAGGTTGCAGTGACAGTGAGCCGAGATCGTGCCATTGCACTCCAGCCTGAGAGATAAGAGTGAGACTCCGTCTCAAAAAAAAAAAAAAAAAAAAAGACTAATTTTTTTAGATATGATAAGATATGCAATCTAAAAGTCATTTTATTGTACTCAACTATTTACAGATGAAAACGTATAATGTCTTGGTTTTGCTTCTAAGTAATCCAATGAGGGAGAAAGTAGGTAGATTAATTGAAATAAGATTGGCCGTGAATTGGCCAGGGACGGTGAATCACATCTATAATACTGGCACTTTGGGATCCCTGAGACAGGAGGACCACTTGAGCCCAGGAGTTAAAGACCAGCCTAGGCAACATAGTGAAGACCCTTGTCTCTACAAAAACTAAAAAAAAATTAGCCAGGCATGGTGGCATGTATGTGTAATCCCAGCTACTCGGGAGGCTGAGGTGGGAAGAGCACTTGAGCCTTGGAGGTTGAGGCTGCAGTGAGCTGTGATTAAGCCACTCGGCACTCCAGACAGACATATTTTATCTCAAAAAAAAAAAAAAAAAAAAAGTTGATTGGCCATGAATTGATAATTGTTGAGCTGAGTTATGGATACATGAGGTTTATTATACTATTCTATTTGATATTTGTGTGAAATTATTTTGATAATTGATTTTCTAAATTGCTTTTCAGACACTGAAAATGTTTGTATTCCCACCAACAAAATACTGTCCAAGAGTGCCCCATTTCCACACACACTTGCCACACTGAGTATCTGCATTCTTTTCAAATTTTGCCCATCTGATAGGCAGATTTGTGTTGTTTTATTATTGAGAGATAGTTTTAATGAAAGGCTTCGTTGCCATTTGCACTTCAAAGGGCTCTTCATCTTTCCCCATCTCCAGAAACAATCTGCCTGTTTCATGTTGTGCTCAGAAGGAAAGTTGTGCTCAGCTCCACAAACCCTGACATTACAAGACAGTGGAACTATTGGCTTGGCATCTCTCTCCATTGCAGTTTCCTTTCAACCAGCACAGTTGTTATTTCTGGTTATAACACCTCAGCGGTTGTCGGTGTATCTGGTGACCTGGATAAATTCTGGATAGAAAGTTAGATTGAGAGTTTAACACAGATGATGGTTTTTTTTTTTGTTTTTTTTGTTTTTTTTTTGGTTTTTGTTTTCTTCTTAGGTAAAAGGTTCCTGTTATATTTTCAGTTGTTTTTAGTGAGGGCAAAACGTGCTTGAAGCATTTTTCACGTACGCATTCCCTTGGCCTTAAGAAAGGCATCAGTGGTCTCCAGGCATAGTCTCCCCATTGTTTTTGAAAATGAACATGTGTGACTCCCCACACACTGAGAGGAAAATATGCTGCCCTGATAATTGGTCTCAGTAGGAATCAAGAAGCATTCTGTTGTGTGTGCTGCTGTCCAGCGTAGTCGTTTCATGTTTCACTTCTCAGATAAATTGCATCCTGAAATGCATTATGTCCTTTCAGAAATAATTACAGAGAGTGGTATTAAGTGGGAAGGAGAAAGTATACCATAAGTTTATAGATTCTTTTTCCTTTTACTGTATTTTATTGTACATGACAAAATGCACAAGATTAAAATGGTTTTGCTTCGTACTCTCTTCCTCTAAGTGAAACACACACACACTGCTTGCCAACCTACTGCCTGGCGGTGACCTCAGGAGCATGTGTGGTTACCTTGTTGCCCAGGTATTCAAAGCGTGAGTGATGTTTACCTCTTCTGCTGCCCTCCTTGAATGGACTGAATTCCCTAGGACCATTGTCATGTACTGGAAAAAGCAGTGCAGAGTCAGAATTTAAACTTCATCTCTGCCACTTAGGAGGGTTGTAACATCACCTGACCTCAAAGGAATTCAAATACGTGCCCAGCATCAGTAAACACCAGCTGAATTTGAATTTGTGATTCATTAAATTTGTAATGCATGCCTGTTGTATGTTAAGGTCTGTGTTGTCTAGAAGTATACAGTTCTTACCTAGAAATGATAGTCACTAGCTCTTTCCATTCCTTTTCAACAGTAGTTTGCATGTTTCTGGTAAATATCCAAACTCTGCTTTTAACGTTAGCCCTCTAAGATGATGCTGGAGTGTTTAAGCATTTCCTTTTGCCACAGTCTGTTAGGAGAGAGGTCCAGCACGGGGAAGAGAAGGTTGGTTTTATCTTGATGTCAGCTTTCTCAGCAGTGGCAAGAAGCCAGTCACCTTGCCAAACCAGAGTCCTTCTGACAGCATCTGTTGGGGCAAAATACATTGCGGTTTCACTAGAATAACTGAATTGCTGAATTCATTCTTTCAGGTTGGGTCTGCAGAGCGGATTTATGAGGAGTAGAGGTGCATATATGCTTTGGTTTGTTCAATGTATGGTAACATTTATCACTAACCCTGGCATAATGCTTAAGCACTTAGGACAAGGGGCAATATTGTAAGCTGTGCTCTGAGACAGGGAGCAGGAATACAGTCACTTCCTCGAAGGTTCTATGGAGGAGGTCGAGGGGGAGGTGGCTACAGCAGCTGCACCGCTAGAAGTTCCCTGTGGAGTCCTCAGCCTCACAGGGCATTTTATGTTGTTTTTACTGAAGCTGAGGCAGATGCGTCTTCCAGAATTTTGGCCTCCCACGTAAAACTTTCTAAAAGACCCTGAGTCGCAGAAGTGGAATGTCATGCAAAAGTTAAATGAGCATGTGTTAAGCGTGCGGATGCAGTTTGAGATAGCCGATTTGATCTGCTTTCTGGAGCCCGAGCGTTTCAAATGTTGGGCAATGCTCTTACACTGCCACTGCAGGTCGGGCCCTCAATAAACACACTCAGTACCGTTTCTTTAGAGTTCTTTTTATTATTTGAGACGGGGCCTTGCTCTGTCACCCAGGCTGGAGTGCACTGGCACCATCACAGATCACTGCAGCCTCGACCTACTGGGCTCAAACGATTCTCCCACGTCAGTCTCCTGAGTCGCTGGGATCACAGGCACATGCCACCACTGCCCAGCTAAATTTTGTATTTTTTGTAGAGACAGGGTTTCACCATGTTGCCTAGGCTGGTCTCGAACTCCTGGGCTCAAGCAATCCTCCTGCCTCAGCCTCCCAGAGTTACAGGCATGAGCCATCACGCCTGGCCTCTTTTTTTTTTTTTTTTTTTTTTTTGAGATGGAGTTTTGCTCTTGTCGCCCAGGCTGGAGTGCAATGGCGTGATCTCGGCTCACTGCAACTTCCGCCTCCTGGGTTCAAGTGATTCTCCTGCCTCAGCCTCCCGAGTAGCTGGGATTACAGGTGCCCGCTACCATGCCCAGCTAATTTTTTTTTGTATTTTTAGTAGAGATGGGGTTTCACCATGTTGACCAGGCTGGTCTCGAAACCCTGACCTCAGGTGATCTGCCCACCTTGGCCTCCCAAAGTGCTGGGATTACAGGCATGAGCCACCATGCCCAGCCACGCCCTGCCTCTTTTTAGGGTTTGATAAATTCTTCGATTCAGATGCACTGCAGGAAAAGGATGTTTCTGTGAATAGCCACAAAGACTTCCTCTAGATGCCTGAAGGGATTGATGTCATTTCCCAAAAGGCCAAATATATTTCAACAAATTAATCTTCATTGAATACCTACTTTATGCTCAGCAATCTTTTAAATTTGAGGAGAAAGTATATGATACCATCATGGTCCTTAAAGAACTTAGGATAACAATGATTGATACTAAGCACTTACTAAATGCTATATACTCTGCTACTGACCTTATATACATATTGTTTCACTTAGTACTTACAGAACCTGAGGCATGTATTACTGTGTCCATTTTACAGACAAAGAAACTGAGGTTCAGAGAACTATAGTAACTTGCTAAGTGGCGGGGCAAGGATTTTACTCTAAATGCCTGACTCCAAAGCCCATAGTCTACTTCCCTGAGGTGCAGTTGGAGAGGCAAGATGGACTCATGTGAAAACGCATACTTATCACCAAAATAGATGGTGTCTGGCAATGGATGCAAAGCTGTAGGGATAGTTAATGTGTGAGATGTCTGGATCTAGAGTCTAAAGATCTTGGCAGACGGGAAGAACAGATAAAAGTAGTGAAATGAAATTTACTGGAGATAAATGCAAAATCCCCCATTTAAGTAAAAATCAGCTCTTGAAGTCCTGAGGAGGGGAAAAATGGTTTAATAGCATTCTATGTAGGGAAAAAAGGACTTAGGAATTTTAGTTACCTGCAGGTTCAAGATGGGTCTGCAGTAGAACAATGTGGCCAGCGTAAACACTAATGCACCCTGATGTTGTATTAATAAAAATATGGAATCCACTGCAAAATAAATGAAGACAACAAGATGATCAGGGAGCTGGGAGTTTGGTCATTTGAGAAATGACTGAATGAATTAGGGGTTTTTGGCCTTCAGATATTTGATTCTTGTGGCAGAAGGGTTACACTTATTCTACCGACCTCCAGAGGAAAGTCCTGGGCCCCGACCAAAGCGTGGAAGATCTGGGCTCCACAGAAAATGTCATAGAACTATTCCAGAATGATTCAGGCTGCCTGGTGAGGTCATGAAGTGTGGAAGCAGACGCTGAGTGCTGTTGTAAGAGGGATTCTATGGCTCCAAGGGCTGCAGGAGTTCAGAGCAGAGGAGACTCAGGGAGGGCTGGAGGCATCAGAGGCGGTTCACTGGGAAACTGGAATGTGGTAGGATTTAGAAGGTTGCTGAGGAAAGAGTATTCTAGGTGAGGAAAACAACATATGAGATGAAGGGAGTGGCATCTTTAAAAGCTTCCTTTATTTATTGACTAGGACATGGCTTGAGTATGACCTTGTGCTAATTGGTCAGGAGGAGCAAGACTGAATAAAGGGATTCTAGGCCAGTGTATAATCCCATAACACTTAGATTGGAGGCAGGAGAACTTTTTCAGGTACCATTTTCTGCCAGGATATTTGATACGAGAGCATTAACCTAATACGTGACCCAAGCTGTGTCTTATTTGCAGGAGACTGACTTCAGCATGATGAAACAAACAGGCATCTCATCTCTTTTATTCTTACTTAAAACCTCAGTCTGCCTGAGCTGTCGAAAAGGAGAGCTGTGAGCTATTGAACTTTGTTAACCATGTGTTGCACGACGTGTTGAGTTTTAAAAGACAAGTGGTTGAGGTTAGGTCAACTCATGTCCCCCCTCCACTGTGGTGGGACCACGCTGGAAAGGCAAGAGGGACCCCCCACCCCAGGTTTAGTTCAGATGTGGAAACCGATGGTGCCTCACATGTGCACACGCCGAAACGGTCTGTTGCTCACCTATCTGAAGTCTCTGGGAGACAGGGCAGGCCCCTCAGGCAGAGTGAAACGGCCTGAATGAGCCGGCGGACACCAGGTTTTCCTGAGTTTAAGGGGTGGGGTCAGTGCGCAGGTGGCCAGGGCCTTGCCAGTTTTGAATCTCCCCCGCTGCCAAAGGAGGGAGCACCTGAGCCTTCTTAGCGGCCTGCCCAGGTGTGGGACCGAAGGGGCAGAGGGAGGGCGGGGGTTAAAGGCTGTGAGCAGTCAGATCAAAAAGGAAGCCAGCGCTTCCTCACAGCCTGTGGAGGGAAGTCATTTTTCCAGGGCCTGGAAGGAGCAGGTACGAAGACTAGATTCCACCCAGCGCTTGCGCCCTGTTTCTGCCAGCGGGCACCAGCGAACCGAAAGCAGGTGTCCATGTCTGCTTACTCTGTGCCTTCACCTTTTGCCCAGGCCTCATTGCCAGTGCATAACCAGGTGCTGCCTTCCATCGAGAGTGTGGATGGCTCCGACCCTTTGGCAACTCTGCAGACCCCTCTAGGCAGACTGGAGGCCAAAGAGGAAGAGGATGAGGATGAGGATGAGGACACTGAGGAAGATGAGGAAGAAGACGGAGAGGACACAGATCTGGATGACTGGGAGCCAGACCCGCCCCGGCCCTTCGACCCGCACGACTTATGTAAGTGTGGGCACTGGACTCCCCCAGGGAAGCTGTGTCTGTCTTGTGTGTGTGTGTGTGTATGTCTGTGTTTGCCTGTGTGTGTGTGTGTGTGTGTGTGTGTGTGAACATAGCTCCCGTGAACCAGGTCCTTCCGTGTGCAGCCACTGTGCCACATTCTCTGCTTGCATCATCCCACCTGGCCTTCACTGCAGCCCTTTGAAGGGCTTTGAAGCCCTTTGAAGCCCTTCGTTTTTTGATTTTACTGATGAGTGAACTGAAGCTCAGAAGATTGGGAAACTCGCTCAGGGTCACATAGGGATGAAGGGGCATCAGGCAGCCGAACCGAGGTCTCTCACACCAGAGCTTCAGCTACCAAACCACCATGGTAGATGTGCCCGATCCCGCGCTCTTCAGCCACTGCAGCTTTAGTACGTTTGCCTGGCTGCTTTGCCTCTTCCATGCTAGCCTTTTAAGAATGCCGTTCTATCCCAGGCGTGGGTGCCCTGCGTCTACTGCCTCCTTCCTGCCCTCCATGGCCGTACCATGAGGTGGGTAACTTTCCCAGGGCTGTGCCAACACTTTGAGGGTCAGGACTCCAGCTCAGGCAGTCTAGCCCCTCGGCAGCGGAAGTTTTATTGAGATTATTGGCATACGATAAAATTCACCTCTTTTGTCTCATCAGATAGTGCAACATTTAGCCTGATAAGCTCTTTTTACTCTTGTTGTAATTGATTTGTAAATGTGATTTGTAAATGTAGTGGCCACTATTCAAAGGCCTCTCCAGCAGAGAAGTCAGTCGTGGCCTGCTGGTTGTTTGTGGCAGGCATAAGCAAATTCTGTCTGATGTTAGAGGAGAATTACAGGATTTTTCCTGTAATCTCCGCACACTGCAACCTCTGCCCCCCCGATTCAAGTGATTCTCCTGCCTCAGCCTCCCGAGTAGCTGGGACTACAGGTGTAGCTGGGACTACTGGTCTACCAGAGAGAGTGAATTACCATTGAACGGGTAGCACCATTAGGAGTTCATTGCATTTTGGCTTGAAAACGCAGATGGGGATTTTTCAGGTCAGAATTTTTCTACCTCACATCAAGTTATACTGAGGAATTGGACTTTTCTTCAAGACTCTCTCTCTTTTGCAGGGTGTGAAGAGTGCAATAACGCGCATTCTTCAGTGTGCCCAAAGCATGGCCCCTTGCACCCGATCCCCAACCGGCCGGTGCTCACCCGTGCGAGGGCGAGCCTCCCCCTGGTGCTCTACATAGACAGGTTTCTGGGCGGCGTGTTCTCCAAGCGGCGCATCCCCAAGCGCACCCAGTTCGGCCCCGTGGAGGGGCCTCTCGTCAGGGGCTCGGAGCTGAAAGACTGTTATATTCACCTCAAGGTAATTTATGCTTTATCACACCTCACTCCTGTTCTTCAGCCGTGTTTCAAGGAGCACTGCGTTGTCTGCTGAGTCTCATTCCTGTTCCTTAGCGGTTGTTCGCTAGTATTCTTCTTTCTATCTTAATTTGGTTAAATGGAAACTCACTAATGAGATGGAGATTACAATTTTAGTCCCTGAAACCATTAGATGAGTTATTCTGAGGGGCTACAGTAGTTTTCTAGGGTTGCCATAGTAAAATACCACAGACTGGGAGGCTCAAACGACAGACATTTATTTTCTCACTGTTCTGGAAGCTGGAAGTTTGAGGTTAGTTTCCTCTGAGGCCTCTCTCCTTGGCTTGCAGAAAGCCACCTTGTCACTATGTCCTCACAGAGTCTTTCCTCGGTGCTTGTATGTGTATCCATGTCCTAATTGCCCCTTCTAATTTATTTATAATGTTTGTATTTTATTTTATTTATTTTTTGAGATGGAGTCTCGCTCTGTCACCAGGCTGAAGTGCAGTGGCACGATCTTGGCTCACTGCAACTTCTGCCACCTGGATTCAAGTGATTCTCCTGCCTCAGCCTCCCAAGTAGCTGGGACTACAGGTGCCTGCCACCAAGCCTAGCTAATTGTGGTACTTTTAGTAGAGACGGGGTTTCACCATGTTGGCCAGGATGGTCTCAATCTCTCGACCTCATGATCCACCCACCTCAGCCTCCCAAAGTGCTGGGATTACAGGCATGAGCCACCGCGCCTGGCTAATTTTTGTATTTTTTATGGAGACAGGTTGGTCTTGAACTCCTGAGCTCAAGTGATCCTCCTGCCTTGGGCTCTCAAAGTGCTAGGATTACAGGCCTGAGCCACCTCTCCTGGCCCATCTTCCCTTCTTATAAGAACCAGTCCTGTTTGGATTAAGGCCCACCCTAATGACCTCATTTTAACTTAAGTACCCTTTTAAAAGTCCTGTCCCCAAATGCAGTCACAGCCTGAGGTACTGGGTGTTAGGGCCTCAACGTGGATTTTGAGGAAGACACAGTTCAGCCCATAACAGGGGCTTGCTTGCTGTATTTAAAATAATTTTGACTGGAATGCAAAGAGAATTATGTAGGCTTAATGTAATCTGCTGTGTGCCCGTAATGTTTGCAAGAAACCCCCTTTCCAGCTTTGAAACAGGTCTGACCTGTAGACTCTGGTTAAAGAATAGCTCCCTGTATGGTGACGTATGTTTATAGTCATCTCTTTGCAGCTGACCCTTGTGTTTCTGTCCAGCCCTCTCTGCTCCTTGCTTCGTGTAACCGCTCCAGAGAACGAGGAAAGGGCAGTGGGAAGGGGTGAATATTTGGGATGCGTTTTTTGACAAGTCATCTGCTGTCGCGGGGAGGTTTTCTTTGTGTTCTCAAAACCTCCAAGCAAGAATATTACTTTGTAAAGAGAAATGCCTGTCCCTGGGCTGCCTATTATAAATGAATGCAATGAAACCCCAAAAGGAGGCAAATTGTAATGAACTAGAGAGTATTTTGCTTGCATTTTCTGGCATATTTATAGCATTTTTGGTCATGTTTTGTGAAATAGTAGCTAAAGCTACGCAATTAGATTAACTTTTAGATTGTGCCCGGTAATTTTCCTACATCCAGTCATAGGTCTAGGATTTTTGCAGATACAAAGGGAAGAGCCAGGATGTATGGTTACTTTCAGGAGCAATACTTTGAGTATTGTGACATTATAAAATGTGTCTCATATTGAAGGTTTTGTTTTGTTTTTTGTGTGGCTTTTTTTCGTACAGGTTTCTCTTGATAAAGGGGACAGAAAAGACAGGGATTTACATGAGGACCTATGGTTTGAGTTGTCGGATGAGACGCTTTGTAACTGGATGATGTTTGTACGGCCAGCCCAGAATCACCTGGAGCAGAACCTGGTGGCTTACCAGTATGGCCACCATGTGTATTATACAACCATAAAAAATGTGGAGCCCAAGCAGGAACTGAAGGTACAGCGCTGCCAGACCCGTGCTGCTATTTGCTAGCAAGAGTGATTGTTTAGGGCTTTTTGCAAGTTTATTTCCCTAAAGTGGGTTTGTTTTTTTTTTTTAAAAAAGAGTCATTTCCTGCTTATTCACATACTTATTGAGTAGCTACCATGTAGTATACACTGTCATAATCCTGCAAATAGGATGAAAAGTATAGACTTTTATGCTTATCAAAGGGCCTATGTGAGGCCGGGCATGGTGGCTCACGCCTGTAATCCCAGCACTTTGGGAGGCTGAGGCAGTTGGATCACTTCAGGTCTGGAGTTCAAGACTAGCCTGGTCAACATGGCAAAACCCCGTCTCTACTAAAAATACAAAAATTAGCCGAGCGTGGTGGCGGGTGCCTGTAATCCCAGCTACTTGTGAGGCTGAGGCAGGAGAATCGCTTGAACCAGGAGATTGTGCAGAGCCAATATGAAAGCATGAGGTCCGGGGTAAAGAGGTAGTTGTTTTGGGGAGTAGACCGGTACAGATGGTCCTCTACCGATGATGAAGTTAGATCCCAATAAGCCCCATTGTGATTGAAAATGTTGTAAACTGAAAATGTACTTAATACACTCAACCTACGAATATCATACCTCAGCCTGGACTGCCTGAAATGTAATCAGAACACTTGCATTAACCTACAGTTGGGCAAAATTATCTAACACAGTGCCTCTTTGATAATAAAGTGTTTACTATCTCATATAATGTATTGAATACTGAAAGTGAAAAGCAGAATGGCTGTACGGGCACTCGGGCGATTTCTACTGAGCGCGTCTCACTTTTGCAACATCGTAATGTCAAAAAATTGTAAGTCAAACCATTGACAGGAACGCGTCTGTATCTGTGACGAAGTGATTAAAGATGTGGGTTAACTTCATTTACACACTCCATAGTTGGGAAACAGATTTTTAGAGGTATGGGCAAGATGTTTAGATATATGAGCAAGATTTTTTTCTGTGTATGAATGTTTCACTCAAAGAATCCTGTGTGCTGACTTCTGATTTCAGAAATATATTTTTGAGTAATAACTATTGAAATTTATCTAAATAATAATTCTTGATGACATAACAAAATTTTGCTATGATTCTAAATGAAAATTCCTTTTTTAAAATAAAACTTATATTAAGAACATGCCAAAAGAGGGGATCAAAATACTCTTTAGCTTCCTGATATAAATGAAAAATGAAATGATCATGTAAGTCCACAAACACTGAATTGCACAGTGCCTGCATATGGTACAAATTAGAAATGGATACGTCTTTTGAGGGAGAAAGAATCCTGGATTTTGTTAAAAAGGTATGCAGAGCCTCTGTTTTTGAAACCATCAGCTAGAGAATCCATTAACCCTGAAGAAAACATGTAAAAGGAGATTTGTATCTCATACCATGTATCCCAATAAATTCCTGATTAGAAAAGAAACTGAGGTGAATATTTTTTAACTGTGAAGGGGAGATTTCCTCCTTGAAACCAGTAGATAGAACTATAAAGTTGGAGAGAAACAAATAAAAATATAATAGTTCAGTCTAATGAACAACCATAAAACAAATAAAAAGGAAACAACAGAATGGGGGAAATATTTGTAATACACATTAAAAAGTTCAACTTTGAAAACTGACAGACCTCACTACCCCCAGAGGGACAAATGAACAAATGTCAGGAGTTGACTATCTGGAGGAGGAAACAAATAGTAAAAAAAAAGTTTTAAAACAGAAAAAATAGCGAATGCATTCTGGGCTTAATACCTACATATGGGTTGATAGGTCCAGCAGATCACCATGGCACATGTTTACCTGTGTAACAAACCTGCACATCCTGCACATGTACCCTGGAACTTTAAAAAGTCAAAAAAATTTTTCAACGTTAATAATTTAAAAAACCCTCAAAATAACTATGAGCTACTATTTATGTTTCAATTAGCAAAAATAAATGGACACAGTACAATGAATGTGAATGTTTAAAAATAGGAATGTTAATTGTAGAATTGCATTTCATAAAACATTTCTGGAAGTATATAGCAAAAGTGTTCTTGGCTGGCTAAATCTAATCATTGAACATTAATCTGAGGAAATAGTTATAAAAAGAAGACAGTACTAGACTCTACTGTATTTTACTGACTCTAAGATACCAGTGACTTTAGGATACACTTTTATTTTATGCATCATTAAGAAAAAAATGCTACCTATTATAGTGCTTTTTAAAAATAAAAAATGGTTAGAAGGAGCTATTTTAGACTTATTTTGACATAATTTTAAAATTATATCATACTTGTGCATTCATAAAAAGACACACTGAAGCAAAATAAATTGGTTGAGGTATAAACTGCTTTGTGTGCAGAGCCTGAATTCTTTTTCCTGCATCACTGTTTGACTTCATTGTGGATGTTGGAGCCTTTCTGTATGCTCTCATCTTCTGTGCCATCGAGAGTGTTGATGCAGCTGCAATATTTTAAAAATAAGTGCTCTGCTGTTGCCCCTGGGATGTTGCCTCAAGCCACTGATCACCTTCCTGCAAGTTTTGATACTGTGCTTTCCCATTTGACTGAACTCATCTGTGCCTTTTTCCTCAATTGAATCACATATCCTTGGAAGTGGAGAGGTTTCGGATCAAGTCTGTAGGAAGTTTCTGACCGCTGATGCCTTACTGAGAAGCCCTGCAGGACGCACGCCAGCCTTGCATGGCTTTCAGATTTCTTGTGTTTGTTCTCAGGGAAATGACAGAGCTTTTTGGCCTTCGTTTGCATTGCTTGGCAAGTGTCCACTCATGAGGTGTCAGTGGGCTTATAACAGAATGAGGTGAGAACAGTACAAAGAGCTTGACCAGCTTTGTGCAGGAGCAGTGGGCAGGTAGCAAGAGCTCCATCGTGGCCATGACTGTAGAAGGCCCTAGAGTGTGAAACACATCCTGACTTCTGACCTGTGAAAATATTTAAAAATACACCTTGGAATTGATAGATTAGGGTAGGATTTATAATAGTGAAATGATAATCCATCTAAAAGTACAACTACAGGGGCATAGTTAGTTAAATTATAGAATACAGACTATGTAGTCTATTCCACAGTAAAAAACAAAGTGTCTTTATAAATATTTCCATATATATAAAATAATCCATAAGATTATATATGATTAATTCACTTGGTAATTGATATATTGAACTCTTACTGTGTTTGAGACCCTAGAAAACAGACTGGCTCCCTGTGTTCAGGGAACTTTTATTCTAGAGCAGAAATGCACAGAAAGATGTAAACAAGCAAATCATAACTCATGGGGTAAGTTCCATGAAGGAAACAGATGGTGCAGAAAGAGCAGGTAACAAGAAGGGACCGATTTTGATGTGATGGTTAGGGAAGGCCTTGCTGACGAGGCACTGCTGAGGCTGAGAACTATGGAATGGGGCCAGCACTACGGAGGGTTATGGCAGGGGTGAGGGTGAAACAGCAGGGCTGAATGCTTGGGGTGGTGAAGGACTTGGGCATGTTTGAGCAGCTGAAAGCAGGCCCTGTTGACTGAAGCGTGGGTCAGGGGGACTGACAAGGGCTGAGGTTGCTTTTCCAGGTTGGGGAGATTGTGGAGCCCTTTGGAGATTATCAAGTATTTCAGGTTTACTATGAGATGAGAAGCCATTGCCTGCATGACAAGATCTGATTGTGTGTTCTTTTTATTTTATTGATACATATTAGTTGTACATATTTTTGGGATACATGTGCTATTTTGATGCCTGTATATGATGTGTAATGATCCAACTGGGGTAACTGGGATTTGAGACCACTCTGGCTACTGTGTAGATTGCAGAGAAAAGGAGAGGCCAGTCAGAAGGCCAAGTGATCATCCAGGCAAGAAATGGTCTTGACATGCATCAGGGTGGCAAAAGTAGGGATGGAGAACACCTGAGGGAGCGGCAGTCCTTGCTAAAGGCATATGGAAGCAAGCAGAGAAATCAAAGGCACCTTTGGTTTCAAGTCTGAGCAGCTGGGTGGAAGGTATTCATCAAGATGGGGAAGATGGGTGGGGGCGTGAGTTGGAAAGCATTGAGAATTCCATTCTGGACATGCTAAGTTTCATCTGTTTGTGAGACATCCAAAACATCCAGTCAGACACACTCAGAGAGAACAGAGAAAGAGGGTCTGGGATGGAGATATTAATCTGGGAGTCATTAGCATAGAGTTGGTTGGAAATGAAAGTGGCCACCTGAAGTCAAAATAAGAAGGCCGTACACTCTAACTAAGCTTTGAGCCACACCAATATGTAGAAGTTAGGGAGAAAAAAAAGAGGCAAACAGAGTGATCAGAAGTAGCCAGTGGGTGGGCGGGAGAAGGTGGTTGCCTTTGAAGTTGTCATTGGTGACTCCAGTAAGGGGTGTTTGGTGGCAACCACTGTAACTACAACCCTGTAAAAACCGGTGTTTAAATATAGATAAGAAATCAGAGGAGGCTGTTTTATTTAGTTGAAGAGACTATGATTATAATTCCTGTGAAGTTATTCTAGTAACAGTAACTATTTTCTGAAAAAGAAAAAGAAAAAACAGGCAGTATGTCTTGGCAAATGAACTTCCTGACTGATCTGCTGGAAAGGTATTGCAAGGGGAGCTCACAGCGTGATCTTTTTTTCCTTTGTTAATGGGCTGTGGAAAAGCCTGAATTGTTTCCTGGAAGCAGGAGAAATAATGTAAGCATGCGAGGAACATCTGGTGATGTCCCCAGTTCTTGATGATATACTTGCTTCTTGCAGGTGTGGTATGCCGCGTCCTATGCTGAGTTCGTGAACCAGAAAATTCATGACATTTCTGAGGAAGAAAGGAAAGGTGGTTAGACGTTTATGTTTTACATTTTCTATATGAATTCTAAATTGTATATATCACATCTTTATGAAACCTCTAATTTTTTGTCTCAGTATATTTCAGAAACTATTCCAGTAGGTTTTTTGGAGACACACATCTCCATCTAATTCAGTGTCAAATTACAATGACGTTTACATTTCTTTCATGTGTGCTGGAAAATAATATTTAATATAATGAAAACTTCCAAATGCCAAATTAGAACCTAGATCAGAGGACGATTCCTATCCAGATTTTATCATCTCTGAGGATATACCAAGGCAGGCATTGGCTTTGTTTTTAATGCAAACGTCACTGAAGTATAATCTATATACAGAAAGCTGCACACATTGTAAGTATACAGCTTAAATTTTCACAAAGTGAACACACCCATGTAACCTGCCCCCAGATCAAGAAACAGAGCATTACTGTGCCCCAGAAGTTTCTTTGTGCTGCCTTCTAATTCCTACTCACTCCTAAGTACTCTTTCCTGACTTCTAGTACCGCACAATAAGATATGCTTGTTATCGAACTGTGCGTAATAGAATGATGTGATATGTACCCTTTTGGTGCCTGGGCATCTTTTGCTCAACATGGTATTTGTGAGATTCATCCATGTTGGTGTATATAATTATAATTTATTTATTCTCGTTGTTATTTGGTATTCTGGTGTATGAATATAAAACAATTGATTTTTCCATTTTACTGTAGATTTGGTTGTGAAATGCAATTCTGACACTATCCAGAGTTAGGTCAAGTTTCACAGGCTCAGGGCAGTCAAGACTTCAGACACCAGCTGCAGGCTCTGGAGGTCCCAAGCCCCAGACCAACTAGCTACGGGTTAGGAGGTTCCCGGTACCTCCTCAGGTTTGATAATTCACAAGAATGACTCACAGAACTCGGAAAAGAGCTGTTCTTAACGATGGCCATTTTGTTACAATCCTTTATATTTATTATAATGTAAAGATCTATATATCTAATATATTAAAAGGTATGATTTTTATATATTAGGGCCAGTCAAATGAAGAGATGCATATGGTGAGGTCTGGGAAGCCCCAAAATGTCCTCAGGACATGCCACCCTCCTGGTACATTGATATATGATTCCCAACCGTAGAAGCTCACCCGAGCTTCAGTGTCCAGCATTTTTATTGAGACATCATGACACAGGCATAACTGATTCAATCATTGTCCGGGTGATCAAGCTTGACTGCCAGCTCCCCCTTCTCCTCCTCCTTCCATGAGGTCAGGCCGATAACCCCTGGCTCAAAGCCCCACATCTCCAATTACATGGTTGAGCTTTCCTGCATGGCCTGTCCCTGCTCTGAAGCATCTCATTAGAATACATTTGGGTATGTTTGTGGGGTGGGACACCATGAATAACAAAGACACTCCTATTACTCAGGAAATTCCAGTGACTTAAAGGTTACCAACTAGGGAAAAAGACCAGGCAGATTCTTTATTAAACAATAAGATTGTTTCTTGATTTTGGCTATTTTGAAGAGTGCTGCTGCGAGCATTCTGACATGTCTTTTAGTGAACCTATGTGCACATTTCTGTTGGGTATGTGTCTAGGCGTGGAGTTGCTGGGTCATGGAGTATGCCTATATTCAACTTAGGGGGTGCTTCTGAGCATTTTGCTGAAGTGATTATACTGGGCATTGAGTTTTAAGTTATTTGTTCTAAAACATACCCTCAGATTATGAAACCTGGGTCTGAATACTAGGCTATCTGAATACAGACCTTTGTAACATCTCATGTGTTTTTGGTGCGGTGAAGTCGTGTGCGTGTTTTGAGGCTGCGAGAGGGTGATGTGAGGGTATTTGTTCCTTTGATGCCTTGCATGGATGCATTAGAAAGTAAGATCCTAAAAAGCAACTCTCTGCCAAGTTTTAGCTTTTGATTTGATAACAAAACAGTCATGCAAATAGCAGATACTGTATAGCTATGAATGCTTTGGGCTGCAGCACGATAAGAATGGTGGGGATCGCAGGCATTTGAGTTGTATTGGTGTCTGTTGATCATCAGCCTTCATGATTTCTCTTCTGTGACTGTAGTTCTTCGGGAGCAAGAGAAGAACTGGCCCTGCTATGAATGTAACCGCCGATTTATAAGCTCGGAGCAGTTGCAACAGCATCTCAATTCTCATGATGAGAAACTAGATGTGTTTAGCAGGTAGGTATGAGGGAGAAAGGCCCACAGACGGAGCTTATAAAGGTTCAGAATCATTTCTGTATTGTCCACTAGCTAATGAGTGTCTCCAAGTGTCATGTGTAGACAGGTAACCAGGTGGGCTACTGAGGGAACGGTGTTACCTGTCATCTCCTTTTCCCTCTGCTCCTCATTTACTGTTATCCATCTTTGCCAGCATAACCAGTACCCAGCAATGGGAGATCCTTTCATCTTAGGTAAATCTCCCTTAACTGGAGATTCTGAAATAGGAATTTTTGAGATAGCACCTACTTTTAAAATAATCCGGATCTCTGATTTTCAGACTTTTTTCAGCAGTACGATTACTTAATCAAACCAAGTCATATGTTTAATTCCACTGTATAAAAAAGACAGCTGAGGGGAGAATTGTATAGGATGAAGGGGGCAGGGGCCAGATCAGGTAGGGCCTTATGGGAAATGGTAAGAAATTTAGATTTTATTCCAAGTGTGATGAGAAGTCTTTAGAGGGTTTTGGTCAGGGAGTATTGTGATGTTGATTGTATTTTTTTGAAAACCATTTTGGATAAAAATAACACCTGGAAAAAAATAACCACCAGCTTATATTGGAGTAAGAGTGAAGACAAGGAGTCCTGTTAGCATCTATCACAACAGTTTGGGATCGGAATGAGGGTGGTTTGAAGTAGGGTCGTGCCAGGGGGACAGATGTAGGGTTGCCAGCTTTTCCAGGGTTTGGAAAGAGAGGAGACGTGTGAGATGGTAGTTAGGTAAGTGGGAAAGTGAATGTTCTAGGGAAGTACCATACAATTGCCCACTACATTAAATGCCCACTTGGGGTTCATGGTTATGAAATGGAAGTGAACCCACTCGCATGACTGTGCGTTTTTCTCCAGCTTCATTCAGCTGCAAGGATGCTGGTGCAGAGCGGGCAGGAATTGGATTACACAGGGTTGTGGCTTTGCCAAGTGCTCATAACACACATTGAGAAAACAGAGCAGCTGTGGGATGGGAACTGAGAGTACGCACAAGGGAGTGGTTCCCATGGATGACCTTGGAGTGTGTGCTGTGGAAAAAGGGGAGAGAACATCAAGGCAGTGGTGCAGAGCTGCACAGGAGCACCAGAAGGATTGGACTGGAGATGCTTGCGTGGCCGAAGGGTTGCTGAGTGCTTGTACCAGAGGGAGTAAACTACAGAGCCAGGGTAGTGCCCGAGTGGGCAGTGCATGGGATTGGCGTGAAGAGGCTTATAAGGGTGACAGGGTCTAGAATGTGACCACAGGGGTAAATGTCTAAGGGGGGGTGGACACAGTGAGATTTGAGTCACTCACTCCTGGGTATCTCCAAAACTCTGTTGGTGGCTCTATTGTAGCACTTTTTATTTTATATTGTGATTTTTGGTTTATATGCCACCTCCCTCTTCTAGAGCCCTGAGGGTAAAATCTGTTGTGTGTAATCTGATGTCCTTAGTGCCTAGCTTCATTCAGCTGCAAGGATGCTGGTGCAGAGCGGGCAGGAATTGGATTACACAGGGTTGTGGCTTTGCCAAGTGCTCATAACACACATTGAGAAACAGTATGTGATACACAGTAGGTAATACGTTTGTTAGCCAACTGTTAAGAGAAACTTGGGATAACTAGGAAGGTTTAAACTTTGACTGGATATAATAATACTCAGCAACTATCAGGTATTTCTTAGGTGTGATAATGGTATTGTGCTCATATATATATAAAGAGTCCTTATGATTCAGAGAGACATGCCAAAATATCTAGAGATGAAAAGATACCTGGGATTTGCTTCCAGATCATCTACTGGGTATGTATGTGGGCAAGTGGTGGGGATATAGATGGAAAAGGTTGACCATGGGTTGAAAAATGTTGGAATTGGGTTATGGGTACATTGGGCTTATCATGCTATTCTCTATGTTTACCTAGGTTCAGAATTTTCCAACATGAAGAGTCTTTTAAAAGTTCCTGGAAAAAATATATAGTATTTGTTAAATTATTAAGTAAATGAGTGGAAGGATAAAATTTGATCTCATTGACATTGTACGCTTTCCACATACATATCTTCTAAAAGCAGCTCTCATAACCTACTTTTTAAAGCCTCTTTTATTAAGGAATTTGTGTTTGCCGGCAATTCATACCAGGCATGGTGGCTCGTACCTGTAATCCCAGCACTTTGGGAGGCCCAAGAAGGAGGATTGCTTGAGTTCTAGACCAGCCCAGGCAACATGGTGAAACCCTGTCTCTACAAAAAATTAAAATTAGCTGGGCGTGGTGGTACATGCCTGTAGTCCCAGCTACTTGGGACACTGAGGTTAGAGGATCGCTTGAGCCCAGGTGGTTGAGGCCGCAGTAAGCCATGATTACATCACTGCACTCCAGCCTGGGTAGCAGAGTAAGACCTAGTCTCAAAAAAATAATTAATTAATTAATTTAAAAAAATCCATTAAAGGGGATGTAAAATTTAATTGATGTTTACTAGGAATGTTATGAAACAATTGAATTAGAAATTTGTTCCGACCTCCCAGAGGCTTGTAGTAAAACGAGAAAGTTGTTTGAATTTGGCCACGTTTCTTAGAAGGAATATGACGCGAGGCCAGGGGAGTAAGAGAAATAATGGGAATCTTGTCTCAGATGACATCTCCTGGGAACACACTCGAAGGCTTAGCATGTTCTGTCCTGTCTGCCTTTCTCACATCATTTCAGAAGCAAAATATTGTCAGTGATTTGAATGTTTATAGCTCTTTTCTTCAGAATAATTGAAGACATATCTTTAAGCTGTAATAGAGGGGAAGGATGAGACATTCAGAAAGTGTATATTAGTAAAACAGTTGTTTCCATTGGAGAAAATCTGGGAAAGTAATAAGGTGAGAGGAATCATACTCTGGGGTTAGTAAGAATCATTTAGGTCACTACTTGTTATGGAATATTATGTAACCACGACGACCCGTAACCCAATCTCTTGTCCCTAGAACAAGAGGCAGAGGAAGGGGACGAGGCAAGAGGCGATTTGGTCCAGGTCGACGGCCAGGGCGTCCTCCAAAATTTATCCGCCTGGAAATCACCAGCGAAAATGGGGAAAAGAGTGACGATGGGACACAGGTACAGGGGGATGGGAAGGAGCCCTCCTTAGATGCTTGTGTGGAGGACTCGCCAGATCCCTGACAAGATCTAAGTACAAAGACCTTCCCAATGTTTGTAGACCTTTCCTATCAGAGCTTGCTGCCTGTTAATTAAAGCATGATTGGAGAATGCCAGAAAAGAATGTATTTTCAAGTGTTACCTACAACAAAAACCCAACTTTGCCGCTCTATAAAATTGACCAGAGTTAGTAGAGGTGGACTTTGTTTAATTAAACAATTAAAATTATTGATATTCCAGAAAAGTCAGATCACAGTCTTTTCCTTGTTAAGTGGTCTGGAACCTATCCTGCTTTTGCCTTCTGTGCATAGTTACCTAATTAACTTTCCCAGAGGGAGAATATTTTTTCTGAGTATTATGAATCTAGTCATTCCTAAATAAGCAGCAATTCTAAATCTGAGCCGACAGTCCCCCTGGCACTGATCTCTATTCCTGGTTATTTCAAATTTCAGGACTTGCTACATTTTCCCACAAAGGAGCAATTTGATGAGGCTGAACCAGCCACTCTGAATGGGCTGGATCAACCAGAACAGACCACTATCCCAATCCCTCAGCTGCCACAAGAAACCCAGTCTTCCCTGGAACATGAACCAGAAACTCACACCCTGCATTTGCAGCCGCAGCATGAAGAGAGCGTGGTGCCCACCCAGAGCACGCTGACAGCCGACGACATGCGCAGAGCCAAGCGCATCCGAGTAAGTGGGGAAAGCCGGCGGCTCCTTGCACCTGCCGGTGATCTTCCTCCCACTAGCAGCTCTCTGGTGGTTTTCCAACCTATTCACCGTCCACTCTGAAATCTTGCATCTAGCCCGTCACGTGCTCGATCCCATTATTTCGAAAGATCCCATTATTTCTCAATGTCTCAGTGCCCCATGGCAGGCTGGCATGGCTGGTCCTAGATTCAACCAATTTAGTAATGACACAGAGGCCTAGAGGTTGGCAGCTCCTGGACTAGCTCTCTGCATCCCTCAATTCACAGATTGGAAGTGGAGAAATAAGTACATTTAATTATAATAATCATTTATATTTTAAACCAGGCTAATTTGTGCCTAATCATAGCTCTCAAGTTAATTTTGGGTAACTAAATGTGCTTATCTACACCTTCCCAGGGGAGAATGGCAAATGTCATTACTCATCAATGTAAAGTGACCTGTGTCCAAGTTGATATGGCAGGTACAGTTCACACACCTGGGGATAGCTTGAGCCAAAGCTGTCAGTCGGAGAGAGTCAGTGCCTGAGCCACGTGACATGTCTGAGCCACGTGACTTGCGTCTTGGCCTCAGGCCATGCGGCTGCAGGGCTTTCCTGACTTGCAGTTCAGATGCGTTTTCTCTGATCTCACAAATAGCATTTGAGTCTGAGTTAGGAACTGCAGGGGATTCGGTGGAAAACAATATGGCTTTGTGGGATGATAAGTGTCTGTGCTGATAAAAACCAATGACTTAAAACCCATGTTTGTGGCAGCTGAGTGCATAAAGACTTACTGGTACTTTCCAGTAGATGAAAGAGACATTTTGTGTAACTTCCTAGGCTGTATAATTTCTACATGCATGATTGTTTCAGTGTATGTTTCTTTTGGTCTTCTTATTTGCCTATAGGCTAGAAGGGACCTTGAAAAATAGTCTAGTCCGTGCCTTCATGTAAAAACACATTTAAACATTTGTAGTCAATGTAAAAACACATTTAAACATTTGATAGCTTTGAAGGGCTCTAAGAACTCTGAGGCTAAACAGCCTTTATGAGGGCCCTGTAATCAAAACATATAAAACTCTCAGCTCACTGTATATTATTTCACAAGAGTATATCAACATACAGAAATATAGGACAGCAAGGAAAAAAAGCTATGAATTAATGTCATCCCATCCGTCATTCCCCTTTAGTTCCTGATCTGCACTTCTTTCTCTTGCTCAGTTACTATGTTTTCTGCTCTGCCATTCTGATTTTTTTTACTAAGTCCAGAGAAATGCTTGCTAGATTTCTTTTTTTTTTTTTGGAAGGAAAAAAACCCGAAGCCCACACATGCAGTGAAGTTGTGGATGCACAAACACAGTCCAGCCGTAGTTGTACTTGCATTTTTGAATGAGCAGGGTTACTGGTTTTGGTACAAGGTTCCTTGTGGCAAAGCAAAAGCCATATGTATTTGGTTTTTGGAGGTCAGTCTTAGTTGAGCTATTTTGTTTTTTTTTTTTCTCTCACACATTCTAAAAAGCAGGGCTATGTATTTTTTCATCTTTTCTATCCAGATTGGTAATGACCAACTGAAGGGAAGTCTTCCAATCCAATTGGTAATGTAACTATTTTTCTCTCCTCTAATGCTGCCTGCTCAGTTGGAGCTGCAGGTAGGTTTGTTTCCTGTGTTTCACATAACAGAATGTTACTTAAGTGTTTGCCTGACCTGCTGTTCTTTGCAACCTGTACTTACTAAATCCTGGTGGAAACCACAATTTGGTTGCTACAGTAAATGCAAATTAATGAAATAATGATAATTTAATTGTAAATAGATCAATGAATAAATTGTGGGCTGCAGGTTCCTCATATACAAAATGAAGGGTAGGACTAAGTGATCTCCAAGGTCCCTTCCAGCGCTAAAACCATTGGAATAACTTCTGTTGAGTTCTAACTGTCTATTTGGCACTGTGCTGGGTACACAATAGAATTTTCACTTGAGCTTGCAGTCTAAGTAGGAAATCAGTACTAATGTAGGGGAGTTTACGGTTAGGTGTTAAATGTGAAAGTATAACTTGGAAGAGTGAAAAGTCGAAGTAAAATAGAGGAGTCGGGATAATTCCTGGCTGAGGTGAGACTTAGACCAGCCCTTGAAAGAGAGAGAGGAGGAAGGTAGACTGTTTCAAAGAATGATAGCTTTAGGATCACAGGCCCAGACACAGGAGGTTCTTGCTGTGGTTCGGACAGTGCAGACATGAGCCTGGCCCTAGCAAGGGTGCACTGGAAGGACAGTGCAGAGTGAGCTGAGTTGGGCAGGGATGGCCAACCAAAGGCTTTGAAAGTGGGCAGACAATTGTCCAAAGGAAAGTTGTTTAAAAGACCCCAAAACTGCCAGGCATGGTGGCTCACGCCTATAATCTCAGCACTTTGGGAAGCTGAGGCAGGTGGATTGCTTGAGCCCAGGAGTTTGAGACCAACCTGGGCAACGTGGTGAAACCCTGTCTCTACTAAAAAAAAAAAAATACAAAAAATAGCTGGACACGGTGGCACGCACCTGTAGTCTCAGCTACTCGGGAGGCTGAGATGAGAGAATCCTCTGAGCCTGGGAAGTTGAGGCTGCAGGGAGCTGTGATCGTGCCACTGCACTCCAGCCTGAGTGATGGAGTGAGACCCTGTCTCAAAAAAAAAAAGCCCCCCAAACCCCAAATCAACAAATATGATTGTTTGATTTCCTTTTTGTGTCAGGATTAAATTAGTATGAAAATTGATTAATAATTTAGGTTCTTTTAGCTATTAATATCAAACTTTAGAAGCATTTTAGTCAGGCATGGTGGCATATACTTATAAGTCTCAGCTACCCTGGAGGCTGAGGTGGGAGGAGTGCTTGAGTCCAGGAGGTCAAGGCTGCGGTTAGCTATGATCATGCCACAGCACTCCAGACTGGGTGATGGAGCAAGACTCCATCTCTAAAAAACAAACCAAAAAACCCCCTAAACTTTAGAAACATTTTATAATCTTTGTCTACAAATAATCCGTTGTCTCAGAATTCACTGCAATGTGAGTTGAATCCCAAATCACAGAGTTTAGCAACAATACGATTTTGGTATCCCTAGAGTAGCTGATATATATTTATAGTGTGGTGGATTGCCTGATGAACTCAGGAAGCAGAAGAACTAGAGTGGATCTATGTGCTCTTTCCAACATTTTTCATGATTTCTTCTAGAAATGTGTACGGGCTGTGGCTCTGAGCTACAGAAGACACCTTAGAACAGAAATGGCCTGCAAATGGGTCAAGGGATGGGAACAGTTTCAGCATTTTTACGACCTTGTAACGATTCTATTAGTATCATTAGATCAGAGAAATATAATCTACTTGAGTATAGACAATGTTCAGGGCTCCATGGAAATTGAAAAGATGATAAGGTTTGTCAATAGAGCCAAGAAAGTGGAGCCAGGTGGTGGCTCAGTTTAAATCAAGTGTCTGAAGGTACTCGCGCTAATCAGAAATGACAGAAGACCGATTAGCATAATGGATCAAAACAAAACTGAGTTCTGGATTTGGCACCTGAGGAGAAATGGCATCCTCAGCGGGACCACAATCAATGTGCATTGTGTCTGTTCTTGGACACTTCAGTGAACGTAGATAAAGGAAAAGATTCCTACATGGCAAAAGTGCTCTAAATCTTGTACCTTTGAACCTCAGAATAGTATTGGTTCATCTGCAGTATTTCTGTAAAGTTTTGAAAGTAGACAAAATAGTAAAGCTTTTATGTAAAATTAGGATCCAGATGGAGTAAAAAGATGAGGTGGCTGCTGAACTGTGCACAGATGTGAAAGCAAGCCCTGCGGCTGATTTGAGAACAAAACTATGCTTTTTTTTTTTTTTGAGACAGAGTCCACTGCAACCTCCACCTCCCAGGTTCAAGTGATTCTCCTGCTTCAGCCTCCCAAGCAGCTGGGTTTACAGCCCTGGGGTTACAGGTGACTGCTAACACGCC
The DNA here is from genome assembly GCF_037993035.2 of Macaca fascicularis. Lineage (NCBI taxonomy): Eukaryota > Metazoa > Chordata > Mammalia > Primates > Cercopithecidae > Macaca > Macaca fascicularis. The sequence continues at coordinate 128,387,682 of NC_088388.1, read as the reverse complement.
TGGCTAATTTTTGAATTTTTGGTAGAGACAGGGTTTTACCACGTTGGCCAGGCTGGTCTCAAGCTCCCGACCTCAGGTGATCTGTCCGCCTCGGCCTCCGGAAATGCTGGGATTACAGGCGTGGGCCACCGTGCCCAGCCAAGAAAGACCTATTCTTAAAAATCTCTGCAGATGCTATAGAAAAATCCTTGAAATCATTTTTTTTAGTTTCATATGAAATATATTTCACTGATTCTCAAACTACTTTTGAAGACTTCCTATAAGCTAAGCAGCTTATTAAGGAATCTGGATATAAAGGAGAATAAAGTATGACACATCCCCTGAGGCAGCCCCATGAGCTGAAGAAGACAACAGAATTGCTGTTTATCTACTCAACATAAGTGATTAGGTAGCAGCTTAAAAATCTTTCTCCTAGCCCTGTTAGGGAAGCCCTGAGAAGGAAATTTCGTGTTACATAGTAATTATGTCTAGAAATTTCACTGAATCAAAAGTATTTTGTTTTCCTCACATGATGATTTCACATTAAATTTAGTTTAAAAGTTGATGCTTACAAGTAATTTGAAGTTAAGAGTGTAAGCATTGTTCACTGCACTTTCTTCATTACACAAATCGCACTAAGATCTCCATTAATCCTTCAATTACTGTTCGTTTATAGCTACATAGGCTCAGCCATTCACAGACATACTTGAAAGATTCCCCCACCCCCCACCCCTGCCTTGTAGCAATCTAGAGCGTTCCCTCAGTGTTTTGAGGAACTCATGAATGAATCTTCATTATAAGCGTAACTGAAAGATTGATTGATTCTGCATTCTCCGTGTGAGAGATGATTTTGTCGATCTGCTCTCAGCAGAGCATGAGTAGTTTTCCCAGTAGTGGTGGTGATGGGTTTGCACCGAGTACCCATGCTCTCCCACTTGGGTTCCCTATAACAACTGCATGAATTTACAAGATGGCTAATCAGCATTACAAGTGCAATCTGTGCCTGAAAACAAACAGCAGAATTGCCTGGTCTAGGCAGGGAACAGTGTGATGAGCTTAACTTTGTTAGCATGGCATTCTAACCAGTAGAACTAACTAGCTATGCTGGGACCTTATCTTCTGTTTTCTAAGTAGAAAGTGATGAAATGCTTATATTCCATTTATGACGTGTGCTCATGTCTCATTCACATAAATCTGAATCCTTTTCAGTTCTTTTTCTTGAATTGAGATCTATAATTCTCATGGCATAAAATTTACCCTTTGAAGTGGTTTTTAGAATATTCTGAAGTTGTGCAATCTTCACCACTCTCTAATTCCAGAACACTTTCATCACCCCCAAAAGAAACCTGGTATCTATCACCCCCAAAAGATGCCTGGTATCCATTTCCTTCTCTACCCTGCCACTGGCAAGGACTACCCTTCAATTCTTTTTATTGTCTTTTTTTTCCCCTAAACGTTTTAATCAAGCTTCAAATTCTTTTTCTCATGGATTTCAACAAGTAACATTTGGCTGACTTGCTCCAGCCTGATTCCTGCATGTGTGACTTACCCTAAGTCTTTTCCTCCAAATCTTCCATTTTTATCCTGTTCCAGTGTGGGATTTGTTTTATTATACAAGTCTTCTATTGGGAACACTTTTTTTGTGTTACTTAAACCCTTTCAAAAGAAAACCCACATACATAGATGTAAAACAAAACACAAAAACGTTTCGTCTTTTCAAGATGAACTTCTTTGAGGATGGCTTCATTTTCAGTGTCTTCACCAGAAAAATCTTTCAACTGTGTGTGTCCTAGAGTTGAACTTCTATGGGAAGTCTGTGATTGCAGAGATCATCCTCTCTTTCTCTGTAAAAGTGTGATCCAGTTGCACTCTTAATTTCATCACTAAATGATCACATTTGTGTATGTCTTTCAGAATGCAGCTCTTCAGCATCTGTTTATTCGGAAGTCCTTCCGGCCTTTTAAATGCTTGCAGTGTGGGAAGGCCTTCCGGGAAAAGGACAAACTGGACCAGCACTTGCGCTTCCATGGGCGGGAGGGGAACTGCCCACTGACCTGTGACCTCTGTAACAAGGGCTTCATCAGCAGCGCATCCTTGGAGAGCCACATGAAGCTCCACTCAGACCAGAAGACTTACTCTTGCATTTTTTGCCCAGAATCCTTTGACCGCCTTGATTTGTTGAAAGATCATGTGGCCATTCATATCAATGATGGCTACTTCACCTGCCCAACTTGTAAGAAACGGTTCCCAGATTTTATCCAGGTGAGTGTCTACTACTGAGATTCCTGTCTGCTTCCTTCTTTTGGTAAAAGAAACTTCGATTTTTGGAAAACCGAGACTGCCTAGCACCTGCATTTTCATCCCTTCTTTGAAACAACTTTACAATTGAGAACAATATTTCTTCAATCAAACTACTTTTATAAACAAAAGATTATTATGACCCTTAATTGTCCAGATCAGACATTGACATTAAAGTGTTTCAGTTATATTACAAGTAATAAACACCCAGATCTGTTATAATTTTTAAAAAATCTTTCATAATCCATGTCAATATCTATTGCTTATAAAATATACAGAGCCTGTAGAAGACATACTCCCATTTCTGAGGGGCTGGGAACATCCCTACTACTACTGTGGTTTCCTGCTTGCTTTAACCAAGGCCATGCGTTTTGGAAGGAAACAAAGAGAAAGTTGGTATATAATATACTTTTGTATCAAGAACCCACCGCCTCCTCCCCTGTAGTGTATTCTTTGTTGGAGCAAAATGGGTGAAGATAAATTTCAGAATACTCATGATTTCATTTGGACTTTACATGATAAGATTTTCCTATGCCTGTCAGTGAATAATGAAACATTTTCTAAAAATACACCTTTTCAATTACCAAAGGAAAAGAAGACGAGGATTTACTTTTAGTTCTGCTAGTGTTGAGAGTCTTGGAGATTTTCTCACTTCACACAAACTAGTAGAAAGGTTGCTTTAAGGCATAATTTAATGGCAAAAGAAACTCCAAAAATAATGAAGCAAACTGTCTTATAGGAATAGTTTGATAGGACTCACTACTTAGCTTCCTTCGTCAGCTCTTCTTCATTGGATATATGTGGCTAAGAGAGTTCAGAAGCCCTATTCCTTTATTTGTCTAAAAGTAAGGGAAGTAAGTCCCAGTTGAGAAATGGCGCCAGCGTCATGTTGCTCTCATAAACCGGTAATGTCTTCTGTATCCACTCATTCATGTCTTTAATTCTTCAGAACTTGATTTTATAAGAAGATGTAAAAGCATCAAAAGGGGCTAAATTGCTTTTATGCAGATTAAAGCTGGAGAAAAGTAAGGAAGAACTGGTTTTTGTCTTCCTGTAGATCCTTTTTAGCAAGATTCATTTAAACCCAAGGAACTTTTACTTTTTATCTTTAAAAAATGGGCTCCAAGCAAGCACTCTCCCTCCTCTCTCTCTCTCATGTTTCAAGTTGTCGGGGAGGTTAGGATTTCTAAGGCTTTCTGGATACTTGTTTTGTTTCTTTGTGACAGGGACAGTATGTGTTATTGAGGCCAATTATCACATCTGATTGGATTCCTCGGCGGGGGTTGATGAAAACCCATGGTAATGCATTTGGCTCCCTCTAGCGTTCACAAGCTGCCTTTGGTCATTTCCTTTGGTGCCTGTGTCCCCTGAGTTTTCCCATGGTTTTTACTGCCAGGTGAAAAAACACGTGCGCAGCTTCCACTCAGAAAAGATCTACCAGTGCACAGAGTGTGACAAGGCCTTCTGTCGCCCCGATAAACTGCGACTCCACATGCTCCGGCATTCAGACCGCAAAGACTTCCTGTGTTCCACCTGTGGGAAGCAATTTAAGGTATGACACCAAGACACAGCCCAAGGTGGTTCTCGTGGCCACTGGAATTATAGCAAGCTGAGGGTAAATGCCTGTTCAGTTCATCAGTTTTTCACCCACTTCTGATGAACTGGACCTGAGATGCACTTTGGGCCTTGTGTTTGACTTAGTTATAAAATTAAGGGGGTAAACTTACTGTCTCAAAATAGTTAATTCAAATCCCCAAACAAGTAGAGTGAAAATGCATCTCCTAAAAGAATCCAAATGTATAATGACAAGTATAACTAAATTGCTATTGAGATTTCCTGACAGACCAATACCTTTACTTAACGTTCAGGTCAAGAGGTTTTTGTTGAGCACTGATTAAGTACAAGAGCCAGTAATTGAGCCTCGCAGGCAGCAGGACTCTCATCTAACACAGGTGGGAAATCCGAAGAGTGCTGAGAAGGCTTAGACTGCTTTGGAGAATGTTAATGACCTCAAAGATTAAAGTAGAACATTATAAGTGTCGGTAACCTACCTGGAACTTAGAAGAAGCCAAGCAAAACCCTGCAGGGGACCCAGAAATAAAAGTTAAATAAATAAATGTAAAAACAATGAAAGATGCTTCATTGGGAAATCAGGTGATTCTGCAAAACTGTCATCGGAAGATATTCTACTGAATATGATTGTAGGCCACACTCTCATAGAAACTGGAAAAGAATCAGAAATGGATTCAGGAGAGGAAAGCTAAGGGTATATTTGTAACAGATGCAAAGAAATTAAAGAGAAATAGAATTTTCAAAGCTTGTTTTATGGTAGTGTGTTATAAAATATAATCTAATGCCTTTTAATATATAGTAGCACAATTTAGAATTGTGTAGCGAACTCCAATGTGAAAAGTATAAATAGGTCTGGGATTTTTCTGTTTTTTTTAAAAAAATCATATCTAAAAGGATTCCTGTTTTGTGATACTGTTTGGCCATCCATCCATCCCATCCAGCCAATGTTTTTTGATTTTTCATTTTGTGCCAGATACCATATTTTAACACCTTGGAATATTTCTTTAAAATTTCTTTTCTTGCTTTCATTTTCTCTTTTACTTTGACCCAGCATATTCAACACAGTTCAGTCAGGGAAGCAAAGCCGCTGTGAGTGTCACAGAAGATTTTCTTATAGGACTGAGAACTGAATTATAGGAGAAGATGGAGAAGTGGGGGTCAAAGGGAGAAGCTGGGAGGTCGGAAGTCAGCAGTATGCCCACAGAAGCACTGGTCTGGGTGGTCCAATGGGAACTTACCTGGGAATCTAGGAACCAGGCCCTTCCACCTGCGGTGGGGGCCGGGAAGGAGAGCTGGTACGGTCTGTGGAAGACTGTGTCGCTGCATCTGGTGGCAGATATGGAGCTGGCCAGCAGGGCTGCCAGTCAGGAAGACATCTGTGGCTGGGTGGGAAAGAGAGGATAAGTAGGGACCCACAGGTACCTCTGTGTGACACTGTCTAGAGCAGCATGGAGCTGCTTCCTTTCCACCTTCCAGGCTGGTATGAGTTTCTGTTTGGCTAACCCAACTCAGAACCATGCTGGGAAGGAGACTCCCTTCAAATGTAGTTCCCCTTAGCCAAGTTGACCCAGCACAAAACCACTACCACCTACCTTCCTGGCATATTTTCAAACTAGAATCAGAGTAATTTTTCTGGAGAACAGCTCTGATGTCATGTCCTTTCTGAAAAACTCTTTAATAGCTCTTCATGCAGATAAATCCCGAAGTTCTTGTTACTTCTAAGATGCTACAAGATCTGGCTCCTGCCAGCCTCTCTGGTTCCCGCCTCCCTGTGCACTCAGGGTGACCTGAACTCCATAGCTTTACCCAAGTGTGGCGTACTCTCTCTTCTTGGGCCTTTGTTTGCACTTGCTCTCACTCCTCGTCCTGACTTGAAACGCACTTTCAAACTATCATATTCCTTTACCTGGCTAATGTCACTTCATATGGGGCATTTTCTGATCCCTGGATTAAGTGCTGCTTCTCCCATGAATTCCCACAGGGCCTTTTGCTGGTGACCCTGTCGTAGCATTTGTGTATTGCATTTGCCTGTCCTGCTAAGTGTAAGCTCCATGAGGGCAGCATTGAAGTCAAGGTGGGACCTTCTGACTTTAGGGAGTTCACACTAGAATAGAGAAAAGAATAAAGTGGCCAGGCGCGGTGGCTCACCCCTATAATCCCAGCACTTTGGGAGGCTGAGGCAGGCAGATCACCTGAGGTCAGGAGTTTGAGACCAGCCTGACCAACATGGAGAAACCCCATCTCTACTAAAAATATAAAAGTAGCCGGTCGCGGTGGCACATGACTGTTATCCCAGCTACTCAGGAGGCTGAGGCAGGAGAAAAACTTGAACCTGGGAGGCGGAGGCTGCGGTGAGTTGAGATCGTGCGATTGTACCCCAGCCTGGGCAACAGAGTGAGACTCCATCTCAACAATGCCGTGAGAGGGATTCACTGATTTGGGGTATAGGGGAGACCTCATGGATACGGTGACACTTGAATCCACTCATGGGTAGGAAAGACTTTGCCAGCTGGGGAAAGGGAGAGGTGAGGAGTGACGGAAGGATATCGGAGGGATATCGGCATCTCAAGCAGAGGGAGCAGCAGGGAGTAACAATGCCACGTTCAGGAGATGGGGAGAAGGGGAGTGATGGAGGGTGTGGCAAGAGGAAGCCAGGGAAGCAGGTTAAACTAGCGCGCTGTGCTAAGTCATCAGACTTACCAGGAAGTGAGCCCTAAGTGTTTCAGAGCTGGGCTAATTCAGGTGGAGGCAGTGGGTGTGGAGAAGACGGGCTGTGTTCAAGACAGGCGTCATGGGAAGCTGACCAGACCTTGCACTTGGATGAAAGGCGGAAGGGTAGACAACGAGGAATGGAGATTTGCAGCTTGAGAGGCTAGATGTTTAGGAGCACCACTGATATGAAAAAGCACGACTTAGGCAGAAGGAGTGGGGGCAGATAGCGGATTTGGTTTGGGGGATGTTAGGATGGAAAGGCCTCATGGAGATTTGGCATCCAACAAATGTGTGCCTGTCACGATGTGCATAGCATGGTGTGGTATTTGTGTTAGGCTTTGAAATTTACGTGATGATTCGGTTAAGGTAAATTGGTTGTTTAAAGGGAATAGACAGGGGAACTAGTAAACATTGATGCTTAGGAAAAAGTGGGAATGCGAGAGGAGTTGGAGGAAGAGGAAAAGAAAAAATAGCGGCAGTGCAGCAGTGCGTTGTCATCGTATTACACTAAAGAAAAATACCATCATTTAGGGCAGTGTCCTTAATTCAAATCCTACTGCAGCCTACAAAGCTCTGAACATTCCCTCCTGGGCTTTCCAGAAATGAAGGCGGGTGGGATAGGAAGAAAGAGCAGTTGGGTCATATGCATTGTAGCAGAAGAGGCAGGTGGGTGAGGGAGGTCCGGCAGTGGAGCTGGGCCCTTAGCCTGCTCCCCGATACTTGGTAGGCACTCAAGGAATATTTGTTGAGTAAGTGTGCTGGAAAATGAAGTCCTTAAAAACGTCCCTGTACCAAAAGGTGGGAAGAACTGGTTTGTAGAAAGGCTCAGAGTCTCTACAGGACTAATAACAATTCATTCATGTGTCCCAGAGCAGAGAGCCTCACTGGATCAGGGAGCTGGCACTTTGTTTGTATTCAGGATGGGCTCTGCCTAATTCTCTCCATGGACTCACATCAGCATGTGTCACTAAATAGTGAAACCGGGAGCTGAGCCCTGGGCCCCATGCTCCATCATAATGAACAATGGATTTGTTTACTTGAACTTCTAATTCTGTAAGGTGAGAAGTTCTAAATCCATAAGATAGAGATTCTCACTTAAATTCTTTTGGGATTTAGAAAAATATAATGTTTGCTGAAATGTGTGGGAATTGAGTATACGCTGGTTTTTTTTTTTTTGTTTTTTTTTTTGAGAGAGTCTTGCTCTGTTGCCCAGGCTAGAGTGCAGTGGCGCAGTCTCAGCTCAGTGCAACCTCCGCCTCCTGGGTTCAAGTGATTCTCCTGCCTCAGCTTCCTGAGTAGCTGGGAGTACGTGCGCCACCACACCCAGCTAATTTTGTATTTTTTGTAGAGACAGGATTTCACCGTGTTGGCCAGGCTGGTCTCAAACTCCTGACATGAGGCGATCCGCCCGCATCAGCCTCCCAAAGTGCTAGGATTACAGGCATGAGCCACTGCACCCGGCCTACGCATGGCTTCTAAAATCTAGTATTACCTATTATCAATTTGTCTTCTTTTATACCAGGCTTATTCCATGTTCTCTTTAATTCTTTAATGCATGGTCTTTATTCTCAAAAGTCGGTATGTATCTTTCCTATTTACTGGTCATTTTAAACCAAGGTTCATTGGAATGCACATATTTGCTAGTGAACAGAGTAACTCCCAGGCACTTTTAACACGTCTTTCAATGTCCTAGTGTTCCAGCAACTCAAATGTCTCTTGGAGGCTTGTGGCTACTGCTAATTTGTATTGATTTTTACAATTATCCCTTCAATTAAAAATGTTCTACCACCATGTCTACCCTGTTTTCAAAAATTCTCTCCAAATAGCGAAAAGACAAACTACGGGAACACATGCAGAGGATGCATAACCCTGAGAGGGAGGCCAAGAAAGCCGACCGCATCAGCCGCTCCAAGACGTTCAAGCCCCGCATCACGTCCACAGACTACGACAGCTTCACGTTCAAGTGCCGCCTGTGCATGATGGGCTTCCGCCGGCGCGGCATGCTGGTCAGTGCCAAGTGGCCGCGGGTTCCTCTGTCTTCCCAGCACACCTCATTTCTGTCGATGATGGTGACTTTTGTGTTGTATTCTGTCCTAAGTCATATTGATCAATGGTTTTGTCAATGTCCGGAGAAGAAACAGAGGCAAACAATTCCCAGTTTGGAGTTCTGTCTTTTCTAGCCTCCCTTTGCCCTCTTGCTGCTTTTTGGGTCAATTCTTGCAAGAGGCTTTTTTTTTTTTTTTTAAATCACTTTTCCTTACTAGTTTTGTTTTTCTTTACCCATCTCAATCTCTGCTGTCACCTTATTTTATTTCCCTCTTTTGTGTCCCTGAATGTATTTTCTTGTGGGGTGTTTGCCTTCTCCCCAGCTGTTCCCTTTTATTTTATTTTATCTTATTTATTTATTTTTGAGATGGAGTTTCACTGTTGTTGCCCTGGCTGGAGTGAAATGGCGTGATCTCGGCTCACTGCAACCTCCCCCTCGCAGGTTCAAGTGATTCTCCTGCTTCAGCCTCCTGAGTAGCTGGGATTACAAGTGCCCACCACCATGCCTGGCTAATTTTTGTATTTCATGGTGAAACAAGGTTTCACCATGTTGGACAGGCTGGTCTCAAACTCCTGACCTCAGGTGATCCACCCTCCTCAGCCTCCCAGAATGCTGGGATTACAGGCGTCAGCCACTGCGCCCAGCCCCCAGCTGTTTACTTTTAATGTCGCTCCTTTCCAGATATCAAACAGCAGTAGAAGGAAGCTTTCCATCAAAGCAGGGTATGTGCATCTAGATTAGCTGAAGTATCAGGACAGCCAGTGCTCTGCTCTCAACTCATTTTGACCTTGTTACAGGTGCAGAATATATTTCTGCCAGGAGCTGGAAAGTCATAGAGCAATATTTAAAAATCAGAACCTTGGTCTGTATCTCATTCCATGTTCTTAGTAAGGCTAGGGCATTAAATAATGAAAGACAGGTTTGCATGAGGAGAACTCACCAAAGAAATTCATATCAGTGTAATTTTCCTTTTTCCAACAGTAGTTCTTTCAGCCAAAGACTGTTGATGGCTGAATTCACCACAGTGAGTTCACCTTCAGTTGTCTGGTGAATTATTAACTCCTGTTAACCCCGACTGTGAGTGCTTTGGTGTCAGATGGGGTCTGGTGATGCTGGTCCTGGCCAAATGCCTTATTGTTTTGGGGCATTGCTTCAGAGAATTTCAGCTTCTGGCGGTCATTATCAGAGGCATTTGTGTAGCTTCCGTTTGGTTAATGGGATCTCTTTTTCTCATTTGTTCTTTGTTTTCACTTTAGGTAAATCACTTGTCAAAGAGACACCCAGACATGAAGATAGAAGAGGTGCCAGAGTTAACTCTACCCATCATAAAACCCAATCGTGATTACTTTTGTCAGTATTGCGATAAGGTAAAAGGGAAATATTCGTGCTGGTGTGCCACTGGGGCTCCTGCTTAGAGCTGACTCGTCCGCATTTATAAATATATGCTATGATTTGTTTGTTGCTCTGACCAGATGGTTCCCTGTCTCTCCGTAGTCTCCATTCAGACAAGAAAGGACTACAAATGCAGCCTAATTTTAAGCCAATTTTTTTTTCTTAAGAAGTAGTTGACTTCATTTTTCTTACTGTCCCTTCTCTCTGTGATTTTTGTTACACAAGAAGAGGCTTATTACTGAGTGCCTAGTGTATGAATTAATTTCAAATTCCTAGGTTCTAAAGTGAGAGCATTTATCATATGACCTATAACATATATGGTACATTGGGGGTTTCTATAAGGTGGGGAGGGGTTGGGAAAGCTTCGTGGTGGAGTACTCTACTTGTACTCCATTATTTTTGTGTAGTTTCAGAAAAGACACAGAATATATATTTGTTGTTCCACCATAATATCCTTTCTTTCTTTTTGAGATGGAGTCTTGCTCTGTCACCCAGGCTGGAGTGCAGTGGCATGATCTCGGCTCACTGTAACCTCTGCCTCCTGGGTTCAAGCGATTCTCCTGCCTCAGCCTCCAGAGTAGCTGGGATTACAGGCGCCCGCCACCACGCTCAGCTAATTTTTGTATTTTTAGTAGAGATGGGGTTTCACCATGTTGGCCAGGAAGATCCGCCCTCAGGTGATCCGCCCACCTCGGCCTCCCAAAGTGCTGGGATTATAGGAATGAGCCACCACGCCTGGCCATCCTTTCCTTATATAATGTAGCTATATCAGCTTAAAAGTGAGAAACATTTTTTAACATAGATTCCCACTATAGATAGCAGTTGCTACTGACGTTGCCGTTTGGAAGAGTCTCTGGCTCCTGGTCTTCAGCTGCATACGTAGTATGAGAGCTTTCACAGGCAGCTCTCATATGAGGTGGATGGGCCTTGAAAACAATTACCTTCCTGTGTCTGTGTGTCATATCCAAATTTTAAACTTTAGGATAAAGGGTACTTTCACAGTTATTATCTTAGATTTATGGATTAAAGAAACCTGGCATATCTACATTATGTTCTTATTTTATTCTAATTTATGGTATATGCTTGTTGTCCTTCAATAGATCTGTTAATATACGTATTCATATATTTTATTTGGGTCTACTTCAATACTTTTCCTCAATGTCTTATAATGAAATTGTTAGTTTGCTTTAAGCAAGAAAGTGGAACCGTATACTGCTTTCATGGCAGGCACTTACATTCGCAGGTTTATAAAAGCGCCAGCAAGCGCAAAGCCCACATTCTGAAGAACCACCCAGGAGCAGAGCTCCCACCAAGCATCCGGAAGCTCCGGCCCGCTGGTCCCGGAGAGCCAGACCCCATGCTGAGCACACACACCCAGCTGACGGGCACCATTGCCACCCCTCCCGTCTGCTGTCCCCACTGCTCCAAGCAGTACAGCAGCAAGGTAGGGGCGGTCTCTGACTAAAGCCGAGGTCAAAACAGCCACGTAGGGAATCTCTTAAGGGAAGACGTCCTCTCATCCACATGGTCTGGGCGGCTCCTTCCGAGTTGACGGGGACTGAAAGAGCTGTTGTCCTAGTCACCGTAAACAGGGACCACAGCAGAGAATGGAAGGAGAATACTGTGGACCTCCCCCAGAATTCGTGCCATACTGCAGCCCAAGCAGCTGGCTGTTTGCCTTTTCCCTTGGCCTGCGGAGGGCCTCACGTTTGAATGTTCTGTGCTTGTGGTTGGTGAGTTCAGGCTTATGGAAGCACCGCATAGAGGGTTAAGCGGTGGCTTTACAGAGGAGGCGGTTTTGGCTGGGGGGATTGTGACTGTTGCTGCAGGTACTAGCTGGGGGGATTGTTGAGACCTTGCTGGTGGTGTGAGACCAGGTGGGGCTTTACTTCATTCCCACCCTCTTTCCTGCTTTCATAGCATTATGTTACCCCAGGAAGTACAGGCATAGAGTCGGTGTTGCTCTGACCTTTCTTTTTTTAAGACATAAGATAAAAGACTTTAGGAATCTTTGGAGGATTTACATATGAGAAAAATGGAAAATCACAAATTCTAATAATAATTCTTGTTTTTTGCCTTGCTTTTTCAGACCAAGATGGTCCAGCACATTCGAAAGAAGCATCCGGAGTTCGCCCAGCTCTCCAACACCATACACACACCACTGACGACAGCTGTGATCAGTGCCACCCCAGCGGTTTTAACTACAGACAGCGCCACCGGAGAGACTGTGGTGACGACGGACCTGCTCACCCAAGCAATGACAGAACTGTCCCAGACCTTGACAACAGACTACCGAACGCCACAAGGGGATTACCAGAGAATTCAGTACATCCCTGTGTCGCAGTCGGCGTCTGGCCTCCAGCAGCCTCAGCACATACAGCTTCAAGTGGTGCAAGTGGCCCCGGTACTGCGTGCCTCGGGTTTCCCTTTGCCTTATGAATGCCGTGTTGCCACTAGCACCTCATTCTCCGATCTGGGGCTGGGATCTATGTAATGTCCTTCTGCGTGGAAGTTCTGAGCCTTGGGCATTTTACAAATGCCCCTTCCCCTTTCAGGCTGATGAGGCCTCTGGCCTTAGCAGTGTAAGAGATTTCTGTCTGTGGTAGTCAGGAAATTTTAGGCTCCAGCATATACAAGCCTCCTGTGCTATGGCAGGACAGTAGCCACAGCACCTGTTTCTGATCCTCCTCTGAATCCTTATCGTTTACCATCCTGGTTGGCTGCTTCGTAATGAGCCAGTTTGATGAATCATGACCTGCATATCAAATGTCTTATATCAAAGAGAGGTTGTAAAGAATAATATTGATGGCTGGGTACAGTGGCTCACACCTGTAACCCGAGCACTTTGGGAGGCCAAGGTGGGCAGATCACTTGAGGTCAGGAGTTCAAGACCAGGCTGGCCAACATGGCAAAACCCCGTCTCTACTAAAAATACGAAAATTAGCCGGGTATGGTGGTGGATGCCTGTAATCCCAGCTACTCAGGAGGCTGGGGCAGGAGAAGTGCTTGAACCTGGGAGGCGGAGGTTGCAGTGAGCCGAGATCACACCATTGCACTCCAGTCTGGGCGACAGAGTGAGACTCCATCTCAAAAAAAAAAAAAAAGGAATAATGTTGATTGAATCTCTGCGTATCAGTCAGTGCCTTTGTAGTATAGAGGTATAACTGTGTTCCTTCTACCAGATAATGAATAACTCATTCTTATTGACTAAGGAACTAAATGAAAGTGATTCTCCCAGAACTATTGTTTCATTTAATTACACTGAGGAGAAGTGTCCCCAAGGCACAAATGAACAAACTTGTTGCTTTGAAATCATTTGGTCTCTGAAAATTTAAAACTAACATGGGAACAGGAGATTGGAAGTTGCCACTGTCATTGACTATTCTTTGTCTTGTTTTTCTTATGGAGGGTTTTTAACTTCAGACTTTGGAGAAACCTATATGAGTCCCTGAAGTTGCCTGTAAATTATGATGTATAGGTACACTTTTCTAGAAAAAGGGCCTGTACTTTAGCTACTTTTTCAAAGATGTTTATGATACATAAAAGGTTAAGAACCATGGTTGTAGTAGGTTAATGGTGACAAACTAAAAGCACATTCTCTTCTTTGATCTCTTTTAATTGATAAAGGGTAGATCATTAAATGTAACTGAAAGTTTTGATTCCTGACAACTTCTTTTTCAGCTTATTGTCAGGAACTATCTTTCCTCTCTCTCCTTCTCTTCCAGAATCTAATAACATTAGTGGCTTATGTGTTAGAAGCACATTTCTTTTTTTTTTTTTTTTTTTTGAGACGGAGTCTGGCTCTGTTGCCCGGGCTGGAGTGCAGTGGCCGGATCTTAGCTCACTGCAAGCTCCGCCTCCCGGGTTTACGCCTTTCTCCTGTCTCAGCCTCCCGAGTACCTGGAACTACAGGCGCCGCCACCTCGCCCGGCTAGTTTTTTGTATTTTTAGTAGAGACAGGGTTTCACCGTGTTAGCCAGGATGGTCTCGATCTCCTGACCTCGTGATCCGCCCGTCTCGGCCTCCCAAAGTGCTGGGATTACAGGCTTGAGCCACCGCGCCCGGCCGCACATTTCTTTTAAACGATCTTTTTCTATCCTGTTTTCTGGCTTGGTCTAGGTGTGGGCTATCTGCGAGTGCAGCATTGGAGCTGAAATCCCTTCCATTCTTCTATTTCTGTTGGCATATATTGGGATATTGTTTTTGCTTTTTTTTTTTTTTTTTTTTTTTTGAGACAGGGTCTCACTCTGTCACCCAGCCTGGAGTGCAGTGGCACAATCATGGCTCACTGCAGCCTCTGCCTCCCAGGCTCAGATATTCCTCCCACCTCAGCCTTATCAGTAGCTGGGATTACAGGCATGCCACCATGCCTGGCTAATTTTTTTTTTTTTTTTTGAGATGGAGTCTTGCTCTGTTGCCCAGGCTAGAGTCTAGTGGCACGATTTCAGCTCACTGCAACCTCTGCCTCCCAGGTTTAAGTGATTCTCCCGCCTTAGCCTCCTGAGTAGCTGGGATTATAGGCGCCCACCACCACACCCAACTACTTTTTGTATTTTTAGTGGAGACAGGGTTTCACTATATTGGTCAGGTTTGGCTTGAACTCCTGACCTCAAGTGATCCCCCCGCCTCAGCCTCCCAAAGTGCTGGGATTACAGGGGTGAGCTACTATACCTGGCCGCCTGACTAATTTTTATATTTTTTTTGTAGAGACAGGGTTTTGCCATGTTGCCCAGGCTGGTCTCGAACTCCTGGGCTCAAGTGATCCACCCGCTTTGGCCTCCCAAAGTGCTGGGATTATAGGCATGAGCCACTGCACCCGGCCAGGATATTGTTTTTAACTAAACCTTTTCTCTGGAAGGATTTCCCTTAATCTCAATCAATATATATCTGGTTTCTGGGCCTGTTTTCTCTCCTTCCAGGCCACTTCCCCTCACCAGTCACAGCAGTCCACCGTGGATGTTGGCCAGCTCCATGATCCTCAGCCCTACCCCCAGCACGCCATCCAGGTGCAGCACATCCAGGTCAGCGAGCCTACTGCCTCGGCCCCGTCCTCTGCCCAGGTACCCTGCTCCACAGACTATTTGGCGGTGTTAGCATGGCCTCAGGGACTATCAGAGTTAATGAGAGGGAGGACATTCCCTTCAGACCTAGTCTCCTCAGCTACTGAGATACTGTTATTTTTGGATTTTTATTGAAGGATTTACCTTTGCCTCCAAGTTTTATATTGGTATTGTGGACACACATTAAGCTATTAGCTGTTTCTGCCCTCATAGAGTCCTGTGCTATGACATCCTAGAAACAACAGTGGTCTTTGCTTTCCATTGTAAATGCAATGGCTAAGTGGCTTCTCTGGTTTGGAACAGTGGCTTTGTGGAGTATTATGGTATATTGTATGATACTGTGTTTGTGTACTTGAGTCTGGAATTGAGATACATAGATACGTTCTCGGAGTTCAGAGAGGGAGAGATTAGGTTTAGGAGGGAGTCCAGGGCATTTTTGTAGAAGTGGTCTTTGAGGTCTTGGAGGAGGGGTACGGTTCTGAAACAGGGTTATTCTGTTTGGATTACTAACAGGAAATGATGTTTGGAAAGGAAGCCGGGTGGGTAGTTTGGAGCAGAATTGCAGGTGGCAGGCTGGAGACCTCTGGCCTCATTCTGTTGTCAGGAGTGGGCCTCTCCACTCACCTGTGCTGAACTCCACCAGCCAGGTGGGATTAATCAGTGCTGGTGAATGGAAATGATGAACTTTGAGTTCCATTTCATGTTGTGTTCCAGATTAGTTTTGTGACACAGGGAAGTTACTTCACCTCCCATTATTTTTAACCTTGTATAATGTAGGTAATTATATTTTCTTTCATTTATCTTTCTAACAGTTGATTGAAATTAATTTTTTTGCATACTCTGGTAGAGAATCCTTTGAAAACAAATTAGAATTTCATAGTTATGCTTGCTTTTCATTGATTTTATTCTTTTAAAATATTACTTTTAATAATAGCAACGATAGGCTGGGCGCGGTGCCTCATGCCTGTAATCCCAGCACTTTGGGAGGCTGAGGGGGGCCGATCACCTGAGGTCGGGAGTTTGAGACCAGCCTGACCAACATGGAGAAACCCCGTCTCTACTAAAAATACAAAATTAGCCGGGCGTGGTGGCGCATGCCTATAATCCCAGCTACTCAGGAGGCTGAGGCAGGAGAATAGCTTGAACTCGGGGACCAGAGGTTGCAGTGAGCCGAGATCGTGCCGTTGCACTCCAGCCTGGGCAATAAGAGCAAAACTCCATCTCAAAAAAAAAAAAAAAAAGAAAAAGCAATGATAGTTTCAGCATTATAATTCATATTAGTCTGATTTACCGCCTTCAGTTATCTGTGAGTCTTCACTATATTAGAAGTTCATAATTCCCTACCATTGCTTTCTCTTTCTCCCCAGGTATCTGGGCAGCCGTTGAGTCCCTCAGCCCAGCAGGCTCAGCAGGGGCTCAGCCCCTCCCACATCCAGGGCAGCTCTTCCACACAGGGGCAGGCCCTGCAGCAGCAGCAGCAGCAGAGTTCCTCTGTGCAGCACACGTACCTGCCCAGTGCTTGGAATTCCTTCCGTGGCTATTGTAAGTAAGAAGGGACGATGCCGTGTCGGTCAGGGGTGGGAGATCTCCAGCCATGTGTCATACTTTCTTCAGCTTATGATAGATTTTTAAAGTATCTATTGACCGTTTTGTACACTCTCTAGTTCATGTACTTCAATGAGTTTCATGACAAAACTCAAGGTGTAGCATTCTGATTTCACGGAGATACCCTGTTAGGACATTTTTGAAACGCCAGGTATATCGCTGGAGGAAGCATAGCTATGTAATTAAATGGTAAGATAGATGGATATAGGCTATGTTGAGTCACCCCTTCCACCAATATTTTTAGAATGCCTGTGTATCAATCACTGTACTAGACCCTGGCCATACCAAGAATAATATTCTCATTAGTATCAGTAACACCACACAATAATAATGTTAACCAACTTTCATTAAGCTCTTACTGTATGGCCAGGAATGATTCCGTACCATATATATCACAGTCAGTATTCACAACAACCTATGAGATAAGTACAATTGTTATTTGCATTTTACAGACAAGGCAATTTCCACACACTCACTTTTCCAAGAGCTAGTAAACAGAGGATTGGAGCCCAGGCAGTTTGGCTTCAGAGTGTACACTCTACACCACCCCACTGTGCTGCTGACCGTCATCTAGTAAAGGAGAGAGATATATGAGTGGTTGATTCCAAAACCCTGAGATTCGTGCTATGGAAACAGTAACAGGCTGGCTGACAGGTCGGAGTAGGTGAACCCCTTGGTGGGGAAACAGCTTTGGGTTGCAGGCCAGGAAGTATGAGACCTTTGTCATGGAAGGTGTGGAAGGAGTAGCAGACGTAACAGACCTCAGCAGTAGAAACTAGGAGGAATAGGTGCTGAGAAGGGAAAGGGTCAGTATTGATCTTTCTTCTACTGTTGATTTATTTTGGGGGGGCCCGTCTTTGTCATGATTGATCCTTGGCTATGTTACATAGATTTGCTGTGGAGTCAGGCTCAAACTCTACCATCTAGTTTATTTTTACAGTCAATATTCTTTTTTTTTTTTTTTTTTTTGAGATGGGGTCTCGCTCTGTTGCCCAGGCTGGAGTGCAGTGGCACAATCTTGGCTCACTGTAAGCTCCGCCTCTTGGGTTCAAGCATTTCTCCTGCCTCAGCCTCCCGAGGAGCTGGGATTACAGGCACGGGCCACCAAGCCCAGCTAATTTTTGTATTTTTAGTAGAGACGGGGTTTCACAATGTTGGCCAGGCTGGTCTCGAACTCCTGACCTCAGGTGATCCGCCCACCTTAGCCTTCCAAAGTGCTGGGATTACAGGCATGAGCCACTGCGCCCGGCCACAATCTGTACTCTTAAACACTGGACGTCACAACGAGGGCTGGGTCTAGTTTCCACTCAGGGAAGGATTCTCTTACAACTAGAATCTGGTGAATAGACTGACCTCTGTACTCAGTATAATTTCTGTGAAAGAAAGTGAAGTGGGCTGGGTGTTGTGGATCGTGCCTGCAATCCCAGCACTTTGGAGACCAAGGTGGGCGGATCACTTGAGGTCAGGAGTTTGAGACCAGCCTGGCCAACATGGTGAAACCCCATCTCTACTAAAAATACAAAAAACTTTAGCCAGGTGTGGTGGTGGGTGGCTGTAAGCTCAGCTACTCAGGAGGCTGAGGCAGAAAGATCGTGCCACTGCCCTCCAGCCTGGGTGACAGAGCAAGACTCCATCTCAAAAAAGAAAAAAAAAAGTGGAGTGATGAAGATACTCATGGTAAAAATACGATGAGCTAGCATTCTAACCTGTAAAAAAGATTCTGGGACTGAAATTTATTAGGGAAAAATATAAAAATATACAAAAGTAGAGAGAGTGTAACAAACCATCCTGTACCCATTGTCCAGCCTCCGCAGTTACCAACTTACACCCAACCTTGTCTCATATATGCGCCAATCATTATCTCCCATCCTCCAACTGGATAATGATCCATCATATCACCTCATCCATAAATATTTTGGTATATCTCTAAAAGAAAAAGACTATTTGAGATAGGGTTTTGCTCTGTATTCCAGGCTGGAGAATGCAGTGGCGTGATCATGGCTCACTGCAGCCTTGACCTGGACTCAAGTGATCCACCCACTTTGGCCTCCCCAAGTGCTGGGTTTACAGATGTGAGCCACCATGTATAGTCTAATTTTAAAACAATTTTTTAGAGCGAAGATCTCACTACATTGCTAAGTTGATCTCAAACTCCTGGGCTCAAGTGATCCTCCCGCCTTGGGCTCCCAAAGTGCTGGTATTACAGGCATAAGCCATCATGCTCAGCTGAAAAAAACTATTTTTTAAAAGCACAACTCCATACAACATTGTCACACCTAAAAAGAGATGACAGTAATTTTTCTTTCTTTATTTTTTAAGAGAGGGGGTCTTGTCTATCACCCAGTCTGGAATACAGTGATGTCATTATAGCTCACTGCAGCCTCCAACTCCTTGGCTCAAGCCATTCTCCTGCCCTAGCCTCCCAGTAGCTAGGACTACAGGCACATACCACCATGCTTTGCCAATTTTTTTTCCTTTAAATTTTTCAGTAGAGATGAGATCTCGCTGTGTTGCCCAGGCTGGTTTTGAAACTTCTGGGCTCAAGTGATCTTCCTATCTTGGCCTCCCAAAGTGCTAGGATGACAGGCGTGAGCCCCTGTGCCCAGTCAACAGTAATTCTTTAATACCCACAAATACATTTAAAATGCCCAGTCAGGGTTTTTATATTTCTATGATTGTCTCAGAAATTTTTAAAAAAATAGTCTGTTTACTCAGCCAGGCTCAGTGGCTTATGCCTGTAATCCCAGCACTTTGGGAGGCCGAGGCAGGCAGATCACGAGGTCAGGAGTTCAAGACCAGCCTCTCCAACATAGTGAAACCTCGCCTGTACTAAAAATACAAAAATTAGCTGGGCATGGTAGTGCTCACCTGTAGTCCCAGTTACTCAGGAGGCTGAGGCAGGAGAATCACTTGAACCCAGGAGGTGAAGGTTGTGGTGCGCCGAGATCACGCCACTGTACTCCAGCCCGGGCATCAGAGCGAGACTCCATCTCAAACAAAAAAAGTTGGTTTACTCATATTGGGTTCCAAATAAGGGCCATACATTGCAATTGATGATGACTTTTGAGTTTCTTTTAATGTATGTGTTCACTATTTTAAGTTATAATTTCTGTGTTGAGGAAACCGGGTCGTTTGTGCTGTTTTCCACATTCTGGATTTTGCTGGTGGGATTCCCATGTTACCGTGCAGTGAATATGTGCTCTTCTGTTCCTTTCATTTCCTGTAGACTGGCAATTCGAGCTACAGGCTTGCTCAGGTGCAGTTTGTTTTTTGCCTCCTGATACTTCATAGCTGGTGTGTGTACTTCTATCAAAAGCACATAATGTTCAGGTGTCTCTCTTTTTGTGATGTTAGCAGCCATCAGTGTTTATTCCTTAGCTCCATTATTTCATTAGGGCTTGCAAAGTTGTGATATTCTTTTTTTTTTGAGATGGAGTCTTGCTTTGTCACTCAGGCCTAGAGTGCAGTGGTGCGATCTTGGTTCACTGCAACCTGCCTCCCAGGTTCAAGTGATTTTCCTGCCTCAGCCTCCCAAGTAGCTGGGACTACAGGCACCTGCCACCTTGCCTGGCTAATTTTTGTATTTTTAGTGGGGATGGGATTTCACCATGTTGGCCAGGCTGGTCTCGAACTCCTGACCTCAAGTGATCTGCCTGCCTCGGCCTCCCAAAGTGCTGGGATTACAGGCGTGAATCCCTGTGCCTGGCCATGATTCTAGCACCTTATTCATTAATTAGCTAGAAAACTTTTATAAAGAAAAAAATTTTAACTACCAAGTTTCTCTCAGGTACAATTTGTACAAGAAAGGCAGGATAAATGCTTTAAATACCTGATTCATTTCCTTTGTTTACCAGTTTTCACAAAATGAATTGATTTCTTATGCTATCCAAGGTGATAGGGGTGTGTGTGCACGTCTTAGTGTGGTTTTGTACCCGTGGATTTCAACGCCTGGTGTGTTTCAGCCCATTGCAGCTGTGATCCTTACCGATGCTCAAGTGATCCCCTCTCTGGCTTGTAGGAGCCTCTTCTAACTGGCTCCTGCATTACTCCCACATGACCCGATAGCCTTTCGTCACATCTTGTGTGCTGGGAAGACACAGTGCCCCACAATTGTCTCACAAGCTTTCTGCCCAGGTCTGGAATCAGCCATTTTCCCAAGAAAGTCTCATTCTTTTAGTAGAAAATATTATTTATCAACAAGATGCTAGGGTTGGCTTTATTTTTAATGTGCTCTAATAACACTGGTGGTGAAATAAAATTCAAGTTGGGTTAAATTATGAGAGCCAAGTGTGGATACATTTGTGTCACAAATTCAAATCTGAATATAAAAGATGAAAATATTGATTTAAAAGGTAACTCTTTTTGACTTATTTCAAGGTTTTAAAAATTGTTGAGTATTTGTCTTTGTGGATACTGAGAAGCCACATTTGAAGGGGAATGCACTGATTGTCTCTGACACTGGGTTGCTGCGTACCAGTCTCTTCTCAATTTGTAGCAGAGAAATCATATCATTGTAAGACTCTTGTGGCAAGCACATCAGTGGGGACTGTGGCTACTGGTTATGTTTTTATTTCTAAGATTTGTGTTAAAATCTGAGACCACTGAACTATGAATATTTCCTGTTTTTTAGCATCTGAGATTCAAATGATGACCCTTCCCCCAGGTCAGTTTGTGATCACGGACAGTGGTGTGGCAACTCCAGTTACTACTGGCCAGGTGAAGGCGGTTACTCCGGTAAGCTGTGCTACTCGGTCGGGTTTTTCCTTTCCAACCTGTGGTGCTGTATAACTCTTATCACCACTTATCTTTTAATGATTGGCTTACTCTGTTTTCTCACAGTAGTTGATGAATTCTTTGAAAGCTGGGTCTTGGGTCTTATCGCTTTATCCTCAGTGCCCTATCCAGGAGACTAGGATATAGCAAATGCTCAATAAATATCTGTTTAATTAATAACTGTAATGGTCCTAGCTCCATCACTATGAGCCCTTTTTTTTTTTTTTTTTTTTTTTTTTTTTGAGACAGAGTCTCGCTGTGTGGCCAGGCTGGAGTGCAGTGGTGCAGTCTTGGCTCACCTGCAACCTCCACCTCCTGGGTTCAAGCGATTCTCCTGCCTCAGCCTCCAGGGTGGCTGGGATTACAAGCATGCGCCACCACACCCAGCTAATTTTTGTATTTTTAGTAGAGACAGGGTTTTACCATGTTGGCCAGGATGGTCTCAATCTCCTGACCTCATGATCCGCCCACCTCGGCCTCCCAAAGTGCTGGGATTGTAGGCGTGAGCCACTGTGCCCGGCCCTTATGAGCGTTTTTATATGCTTCTTGGAAAGATTAAGTCCTCAAGACAATTGGCCCTCAACTGGGTTGGGAGAGAATAATATAATGAATCAATTATGGAGCTGTATTAAACATTTCACCCACCTGAAGGTGAAAAACATTGCCTTAAATTATCTAAGTTGGGCAGGTACAATGTTGATTGTGTCTCCTTCTTCTGTTTTTATCTTCACTGGTTTGTTCTGGCCTGCCTCTTAAGTTATTAGAAGACAGAGTACATACATGTGAATTTAGAAAAATACTCTTGGCTGGGCTCAGTGGCTTATGCCTATAATCCCAACACTTTGGGAGGCCAAGGCAGGCAGATCACTTGAGGTCAGGAGTTCAAGACCAACTTGGCCAACATGGTAAAACCCTGCCTCTACTAAAAATACAAGAATTAGGTGGGTGTGGGGGTGCATCCCTATAATCCCAGCTACTTGGGAGGCTGAAGCATGAGAATTGCTTGAACCTGGGAGGCGGATGTTGCAGTGAGCCGAGATCATGCCACTGCACTCCAGCCTGGGCAACAGAGTGAGACTCTGTCTCAGAAAAGAAAAAAAAGAAAAATACTCCTGGGTGGATACGTTCTGGAGATCTTGTGTACAGCATGCTGGCTGTGTTCATAATGTATCGTATACTTGAAAACTGTTAGTATAGATAATGTTTTTTGCCACAAAATAAAATGGTAAGTGCATGAGTTGATGGATATGTTAATCAGGCTGTTTGGTTTAATTATATCTTAATAAAGCTAGAAGAAAAAAAAAGAAAAATGCTCTTCAATGGCTAGCAATATTGAGATATTATCAAGGGAAGATTTTCTTAAGAGGTTTCAGAGGATAGCTAGCTAGTCTTGTGGTCTCAAAACCCTGATGTTTTTTTCTTTCTTTTTTTTTTAGTATACGGAGAGCTCGCCTGTTTCTCAGCACACACAGTCACTTTAACTAGACTTAGGAGAGAGATGCAAATCCAGAGTAACACTATTCATTGTCAGGGAAAACAGTAACGAATGTGAAATGGGATCATCACGCTGGCATGACCAGGACATTTTTTGTTCCCTGTACGACCCATTGACTCTGATCTTTTTCTGGCCTGGAACTCATTTGAGAATGGTTTCAGCCAAGCTTGTTTCTCTCCCCCGCCACAGTGTACATGCACACTCGTTTGATGTACAGTTTTGGGGGTTCATGCATTTTTTGCAGCTGACCTATGGACCCCTCTAGGAGTCAATGGACCCTAGGTTGAGAAACAGCCCCCTCCCCACATGGAAAAAACAATCACGATCAGAACGTTGCCTGGTGGGGGTGAATTCAGAACATCTGGCCCTAGTGGAATCAAGTGGGTATTTGGCGATGGCTCTTTTCTGGGCAGTGCAGACAGGCTAGTGCCTGAGAGTCTCTGTGTGACCTCTCTTTTCCTCTGTTCTGTAGCTGACCAACCCTCCTTCTGACTGACAGACACATTTCTTTAAAAATGTTAATGTAACAAAATAGCCAGCTACAGGGCTCTGAAGACGTTTTCATGATGAGGGGAAAAATAAGAAAACAAAGACAATGTGTAAGTTTTCATAAAGCTACATTTATTCAGTGTAAGGGATTTCATTCTGAGATCCTGTCGTTCCTGTGCTCTTGAGTGTTAAAATCTCTATTTGATGGTAGCGTGTTTTAAATGACCTTACTTAACAAAATACAATTTGGGAACCATTTATTATTATTATTATTATTATTATTATTATTATTCTGAGACAGAGGTTTGCTCTTGTTGCCTAGGCTAGAGTGCAATGGCACGATCTTGGCTCACTGCAACCTCTGCCTCCCGGGTTCAAGCAATTCTCCTGTCTCAGCCTCCCAAGTAGCTGGGATTACAGGCATGCACCACCACGCCCAGCTAATTTTTTTTTTTGTAATTTTAGTAGAGACGGGGTTTCTTTATATTGGTCAGGCTGGTCTCGAACTCCTGACCTCAGGTGATCCGCCCACCTTGGCCTCCCAAAGTGCTGGGGTTACAGGCGTGAGCCACCACGCCCAGCCTCCATTTATTATTTTTTAAAATTTTGCTGGTCTTTTGAAATTCTGAACTCTGAGAACATTGATCTTGACTACCTGTCTTCAGGGTCATTCTTCCTCTTCAAGGAGACTTTAAATATCTCTTCTTGGATCCATTCTGTATTAATCTTAAGATCGAATGGACAGTCAACTGTCTTTTCTGAATGTGTAAATTCTTAGGAGCATTGCAACAGCACGTTTTCTTTGCCACGTCGAATGTTACCACCATGATGCAAATTACTGTACCTGAAGTTGTTCACTCTAGCATTTGGTGAAACTGCTAAGGTGCTCCTTTAAGGAGCTTACCTTTGTAGTCAATTATTGTGACTGATCCGCCCTCTCTAAAGGACCTAGGTAAAGTATCTCTCATAGATGCCTATTTTGGGTCCCTTGTGACATTTCTTCGCATCTCTCTCCTTCCCTAGTAGCTTCATCCTCCCTTTAAGGCCCCAGGTTTTTAAACATCCTTTTCTTCTTCCTTAAGGGTCATTATGTGTTATCAGAAAGTCAAACAGAATTGGAGGAAAAGCAAACTTCCGCCCTCTCTGGTGGAGTCCAGGTCCAGCCACCTGCACACAGTGACTCCTTGGATCCCCAGACCACCAGCCAACAGCAGACCACACAGTACATCATCACCACCACCACCAATGGGAACGGAAGCAGTGAAGTGCACATCACCAAACCATGACTTCCGCCCTGGAGCTCGAATCCAGCACCCACCTCATGTCTGTTCTCATAAGTCTGAAAGCTCTGACACTTAGAGCTCTTTTGTAAGATTTATTATTCACTCAAGAGTCTGGAAACGACAGTTTTGTCTCTCATCCATCCACTGGGGTTTATTTTGCCAAGGTCATCTTTATCAAATTGACTCTTCAAACCCTTCGTTTTTTGCCACGGAACGGAGATCTTTCAGGGGAAAGTAGATTTCGAGATGGAGAGAATTTGCCTTGCTCTTGGGTTGGTCTTTTAACACACTGACAAGCCTTACTTTTCCTTTGTGGAAATATTAAGTGGCGTATTGTGTTCATACCAAAGGTGGAGACAGGATGTGCCAAGTCCATAGTTACTGGACTTCTTATTCCAAGCTGTGGCACCGAAGGAGAAGGGGCATTTTGTGGGTGTGTATTAGGTCTGAACTGCTTTGTCTTGTTTTAGTTTTCAGTAATTTAACAAAGGGAGCTTGTTGAATAAGAAAATGAAAATGATGAAACAAAAGCTTTGACAGTGACGTTCTGAAGCAAAAACTGTCATCTAAATTTTTCTTGCTGATTTTTTTTTTAACTTCCCTATTTTAGAAAACTGTTGTTAGGCTGTTGGTAGTGCTTTCCACAGATGCTGGTCCTCAGTGGATTAGGTCAGAAGCTCATGTTCTGATAGTTCTTCATTATTTCACAGAGGTGGACTCCCTGAAAGACAAAAGTCTGCTTGATGTCAGCAAAATCTAAACCCCTGCATTAAAACTTTGCCTCCCATTCTCTGGTTGTGGTGGTGGTAAGAAGGAGATATTGGTATCAAGAAAAATTACCAAAACTAGATAGATAGAGAGAGAGAGAGAGAGAAGAGAGAGAATTGAAATTTTGTTCTGCCTTGCAGGATCCATTTTATCATTCATTGGTAAAAGATATATTCCTTGACCAAGTGTACATTTAACTCTTGCTGACAGTGTTCAGTGTATTTTAGTACTTTTAATGCTGTCTTAAAATGAACATTCTTTAAAGTTGGATGGAAAGCTGGCATTTCTTATTTCTTAACACTTTTAACTTTAAACATATTGTAACTCATCTGGACCTTTTAATAAGATGATCAACTTCACACTTAGGGAAAAAATTAAAATGTGAGGAAAAGTTAAAATAAAGTAGTTATAAGGGATCTGGAAGAAATCCAGTCTTTATGAATATACTATTAGTTGGGCATTAAAAAATCAGAATACATTTTATCAACTTTTTGTGACATGCTAACACGTTTTTAGAATAATTTTGCATAGTAGAATTTATTACTCCAGGACAGAAAGACCTTACTTCATTTCAAATGAAGTTAATTAATTTACATTTCTGGGTAAAAACTGGTTCTATAAATTAAGTAGAGTAGCTTCTTCATGATAAAGACAGTTTCTGAAAAGTGAACAGTTCTGTTAAAAGAACTTTACTGATGGGTAGATTTCGCACTTTATTTCTGAGACCGCGTTCGTATAGCTATTCCCCAATGTTTGAGTACGAAGAGAACTTGAGAAAGTTACTTCATAAATACACAGAAACTGAAAATGGTCTCTCTGTCTTTGGGAGAAAGCTATTCAACAGAAAATATTGACCCTGCATTACAAAATACAGACTCGGGTTCCCTAAGTCCCACAGTGTAATGATTACAAATATCCTAGTGTCCTGTCCAGAAAGCCTTTCTAGGGGAAGAATAGTAGAATTTTCCAAAGGTCCAGTTTTAGCTTTTATAACTGAAATCTGGCCCTGTTATGTTCTTTTTAATTTGAACCATAAGGTATCTTCCCTCCCCTCAGGAATAACTTATTGGAAAACTGAAAAGAATCACTGAATGGAATGTTCATTTTATGGCAGTTATTTTAAGTTTTAAAATACACAGAGGAAAACATTGTGGAAGGACCTCTTTGTTGCTTTCCCTTCTAAGTTTTCTTCTTCTTCTTTGGTCCTTATGTGAAATAAAGACTCTCAAACTAATTTGTATATTATCAGCCAGAGATGCGGATGGCAGTCGAGCCAAGTCACGTGGCTTTCAGATCAGGTATTCTCCACGTTCATTCCAAGGTCATAGATTTGTAAAAGGACCTGGATTGATGGTAAATGATGAGCCATCAGAAAACTAAATTTGGAAAACATGTATGTAGCCAGTGTGGATATTGTGGCCTCTCTCAAGACACATTGACACTGTAGACTTCATTCAGTGCAGTGTGAGTATTTTGGAGTAGGTTGGATGTAGATTTTGTTTTTATTGTTGATTTGTACCGACAGAAATAGATATTTCATCATGTAAAATTCCTGTTTTTCTGGAAAAACCTATTGTTTTGATCTTCTTGTTTTCTGACTCGGAAGTATCCTTTCAAAAAACTCTTAAGATATCTAGGTCTAAAAAGCACTTCATGAGATGCTGAAGCTGACCCACTGGTTGAAAATGTTGACCCTATCCTGTTATTTAAATGTGAACATTTATTGTACATTCAGTGAGTTATAGTGTTAATAGTCTTGTGCTATGCAGCAGGTGTACAAATTAATAAATATATTTTTTAATAAGCCTGTTTGTATGCGTGAAGCTACAAGAGCTGTTTTTTTTTTTCTTTTAAGAATTACAACTTCTGGTTTCCAGCGTGGCATGCAGGAAGCACGGAAGTTGTTTCTCCATCCTAGCAGTAAGTAAGAAGCTGAGCAAGTGGAAAGATCAGCATCTCTCCTTAGATCCGTCAGAAAGTTGAGCTCACAGGACAAACTGCTGTCCCCAAAATTGGAAAGACAAACAGGCAAATACAGAGAATCGTAGCTTATAGAACAGAAACCCGTGAGAAAAAGATCCATGAGCAGTAACCTCTGTGAGAACCAGTGCCAGGTTAGGAAAACGTGAACTCTATTTGACAAATTGCTGCAGGCTTAGCGTGGAGAGCTCTGAGAAGTTAAAAACTCCAGGGAACTCAGTCACTGGAGGGGGGTCAAGGGAGACCCACACTTTTATCAGTTTTATCCCCAGGAGCTTGACTAGGTCCTCACAGTGAAATTCGGAGAAAAATCCCCACGTTTCCAGCAGAGGAAGGGGAGAAGGAACCATTTTGAAATACTCCAGAGTAGGCCGGGCGCAGTGGCTCACCACGCCTGTAATCCCAGCACTTTGGGAGGCCAAGGCAGGCGGATCACGAGGTCAGGAGATCCAGATCATCCTGGCTAACACGGTGAAACCCCGTCTCTACTAAAAAAAAAAAAAATACAAAAATTTAGCCGGGCCTGGTGGCCGGCGCCTGTAGTCCCAGCTACTCGGGAGGCTGAGGCCGGAGAATGGTGTGAACCCGGGAGGCGGAGCTTGCAGTGAGCCGAGATCGCGCCATTGCACTCCATCCTGAGCAATAGAGCAAGACTCTGTCTCAAAAAAAAAAAAAAAAAAAAAAGAAATACTCCAGAGCTTTCTGATCTTTCTATTGTAACAAGCACCTAACCTGCTGAAGTTATAGCAGAACCTCAGTCACCTGGAGGAAGGGAAATACCCAAACCCAGCTCATTCTAGCCATCGTCCCTCATCTAAGAGGGGATAACCGCATAGCACTCATGAAGGACACAGTCCAGAGGCACGGGGTCACCAGAACACTGAGGCCTCATTTAGGTATACAGAATGCTTCCCCGACCCCAACACCTTACCACCACATTGCTCAAGGCCTGCTTACAGAAATTCTCTCTATCTGGCACATCATAACCAGCTATCAAGAAAAACATTACAAGGCATATTAAGAGGCAAAAGACACAAGTTTGAAGAAAGAGAGCAAACATCAGACCCAGATTTAGATATGGCCCAGATGTTGGAATTTGCAGACTGGGAATTTAAAACAACTGTGATCAATATGAAAAGGGCTCTACTAGAGAAAGTAGACAACAAGCAATAACAAACAAACAATGTAAGGAGACATGGAAATCCTAAGAATGAGCTAAAATGCTAGAGATAAAAAATGAAGAATAGGCTGGGCATGCAAGCTCACACCTGTAAACCCAGCACTTTGGGAGGCTGAAGTGGGTGGATCATTTGAGGTCAGCCGTTCAAGACCAGCCTGGCCAACATGATGAAACCCTGCTTCTACTAAAAGTACAAAAATTAGCCAGGCGTGGTGGTGGGCCCCTGTAATCCCAGCTACTCGGGAGGCTGAAGTGGAAGAATCGCTTCAACCTGGGAGGTGGAGGTTGCAGTGAGCCGAGATTGCGCCTCTGCACTCCAGCCTGGCGACAGAGCAAGACCCCACCTCAAAAAAAAAAAAAAAAAAAAAAAATCCTAAGAAAGAATTGCTGAGCTTGAGGATATCTCAATAGAAACCTCTATAACTGAAAGACAATATCCAAAAACTGAGATGATGTAAAAAAGGTATAACTATGTCTCATGGGAATACTAGAAGAAGACAGAGAAAGGAACAGAAGAAATATTTGAAGCAATAATGATTGATAATTCCCCAAATCAATATGGAACATGAAACCACAGAGGCTCAGAGGACATACAGGGTAAATGCAAAAAATCCTTCAAAACACAAATGAACAAAAAATAACTTTTCTTCTGAAACTGTGCACACAAGGAGAGAGTGGAATGAAATGTTTAAGGTGTTGAGAGAAAAAAGCAGACTAACCTAGAATGCTGTACCCCATGAAATTATCCTCCAAAAGTAAAGGGGATTTGTTGCCAGTAGACCTGCCTTGAAGAGAATGTTAAAAGAAGAGAAGTTTTTCAGAGAGAAGAAAAATGATAAAAGTCAGAACCTCAGATCTACTTAAAGAAAGAGCATCATTATTACCTTTAATAACTAAAGGTAAAAGAAAAATCTTGCTTTTTCTCATTCTTCATTGATTTATTTTTCTTTTTACTTTTTTGAGACAGGGTTTCACTGTCGCCCAGGCTGGAGTGCAGTGGTGCAATCACAGCCCACAGCAGCCTTGATCTCCCTGGCTCAAGCGATTCTCCCACCTGAGTCTCCTGAGTAGCTGGGACTACAGGCACGTGCCACCACACCCGGCTAATTTTTTGTATTTATTTTAGTAGAAATGGGGTTTTGCCATATTGCCCAGGCTGGTCTCGAATTCCTGGGCTCAAGCGATCCACCCATTTCAGCCTCTCAAAGTGCTGGGATTACAGGCATGAGCCGTTGTGCCTGGCCTGTTCATTGATCTAACACATGACAGTTTGTTCAAAATAATAGCAATGATGTATACTAATATATCTGTATATATGTTCATATGTAAGTGAAATGAATGATGGCAATGATATAAGGGATGGGGGGGTGGGAGGGAAGAATTAGGATTATTTCATTATAAGATGTGCACGCTATGGCCGGGTGCAGTGGTTCACACCTGTAATCCTAGCGCTTTGGGAGGCCAAGGCAGGCAGATCACCTGAGGTCAGGAGTTTGAGACCAGCCTGACCAAAATACAGAATCATCTGGGCATGGTGGTGCATGCCTGTAATGCCAGCTATTCAGAAGGCTGAGGCAAGAGAATCTCTTGAACCCAGGAGGCGGAGGTTGTGGTGAGCCGAGATCATGCCATTGCACTGCAGCCTGGGCAACAAGAGCAAAACTCCATCTCAAAGAAAGAAAGAAAAAAAAGATATGCACACTATCAATGAAGTGGGATAGTGTTATGTGAAAATGTACTTGAATTAATTGCAAACTCTAGAGCAACCACTAAAAAGTAAAAAAAAAAAAAAAAAAAGTATTGCTGATATTCTAAGAAAGTTAGGAAAATAGGAAAATAGAATCATATAAAATGTTCAGTTAGAACCACAAAAGAGTTTAGGTGTGGTGCCTCACACCTGTAATCCTAGCACTTTGGAAGGTTGAGGTGGGAGGATCATTTAAAGCCAGGAGTTCAAGACTAGCTCAGGCAACATAGTGAGACTGTCTTTAAAGAAAATAAAAATATATATTAGCAGGGCGTGGTGACATGTGCCTATAATCCTAGCTACTTAGGAGGGTGAGGCAAGAAGATCACTTGAGTCCCAGAGTTTGAGGCTGCAGTGAGCTATATTGTGCCACTGCATTCCAGCCTGGGTGGCAGAGTGAGACCCTATCTCAAAAACAAGAGGCAGAAAAGGAGTGGAAGACAATATAGGAGCAAAGAACAAGGGAACACATAGAAAACAGGAACAAATATAGTCAGTATTAATCCAAATATAGTCAATGTTAACCCAAATATATCAATAATCACTTTGAACATCAGTGTTCAAATACACCGGTTAAAAGAGATTATCAGGCTGGATCAAGAAACAAGACCCAACTATACTTTGTCTATGAGAAAACCACTTTAAATATAATGACATGTAGGTTAAAAACAAATGGATGGAGAAAGATACACCATGCTAACACTAATCAAAGAAGGTGGGAGTAGCTATATTAATTTCAGACAGCAGACTTCAGACAAAGTTATCAGGGATAAAGTGGAGGCATTATATAATGATAAAGGGGTCAGTTCTCCAAGAGAACATAAGAACCCTTAATGGGTAAGTGCTTAGCAATAGAGCATCAAAACATGTAAAGCAAAAACAAGTACAAGGAAAAACAGAGGGTCATTGGTCTCCAACTATAATGGTGGAATCATCTCTCAGAAATGTACAGATCGAGCAGGCAGAAAATCAGTAAGGACATAGTTATGCTCAACACAAAGATCAATGGGAAATAAGATCTATAGACTGCTTCTTCTAATAATAGAGTGCATATTGTTATCAAGCATATGGAACACTAACCAGCATAGGACACATTCTGGGGCATAAAATACACTTAACAAACTTAAAAGAACACATATCATACAATGTCTGCTCTTATACCACAATGGTATTCAACTAGAAATAAAAAAGACAGCTGTAAATTTTCAAAAGACTTGCTGATTAAACACACTTCTTTATAACACATGAACCAAAAAAGACATCTCACATTAAAAAATATTGTGGGCCAGGCACAGTGGCTCATACTTCTTATCCCAGCACTCTGGGTGGCTGAGGCAAGACGATCATTTGAGACCAGCATGGGCAACATAGTGAGACCCCATTTCTACAAAAAATAATTTTTAAAAATTAGCTGAGCACAGTGGTCCCAGCTACTTGAGAAGCTGGGGTGGGAAGACTGCTTGAGCCTGGGAGGTCAAGGTTGCAGTGAGCTGTGATTGTGCCACTGTGCTCCAGGCTGGGTGACAGAGTGAGACTTTGCCTCCAGAATTTTTGTTTTAAACTAAATAAGAATAAAACATAAAAATGTTTGGGATGTTGTACTGAGAGGGAAATTTTATTATTGAACTCATATGGTAGAAAATAATGATCTAGGCCGGGCGCGGTGGCTCCCGCCTGTAATCCCAGCACTTTGGGAGGCCGAGGTGGGCCGATCACAAGGTCAGGCGATCGAGACCATCCTGGTCAACACGGTGAAAACCCGTCTCTACTAAAATTACAAAAAATTACCCGGGCGAGGTGGCGGGCGCCTGTAGTCCCAGCTACTCGGGAGGCTGAGGCAGGAGAATGGCGTGAAACCGGGAGGCGGAGCTTGCAGTGAGCGGAGATCTCGCCACTGCACTCCAGCTTGGGCAACAGAGCGAGACTCCATCTCAAAAAGAAAGAAAGAAAGAGAGAGAGAGAGAGAGAGAAAGAAGGAAAGAAAATAATGATCTAAAATCAATCATCTGAAGTTCCACCTTAGGAAACTAGAAAAAGAACAAATCCAAAATAAATATAAGAAAATAAATAAAAATTAGAGCAGAAATCAATGAAATTGAAAACAAGAAATCAATAAAGAAAATAAATGAAACAAAAATCTGCTTCTTTGAGAAGATCAATAAAATTGATGTATCCAGCCATGCTAAGAAAAAAGACTGAAATTACTAATATCAGAAATATATAGGCCGGGCACGGTGGCTCACCCCTATAATCCTAGCACTTTGGGAGGCTGAGGCAGGTGGATCACCTGAGGTCAGGAGTTTGAGACCAGACTAGCCAACGTAGTGAAACCCCGTCTCTACTAAAAATGCAAAACTTAGCCGGATGTGGTGGCAGGTTCCTGTAATCCCAGCTACTCGGGAGGGTGAGGCAGGAGAATCGCTTGAACCCGAGAGGCAGAGGTTGTAGTCAGCTGAGATTTTGCCACTGCACTCCAGCCTGGGGCAGAGTGAGACTTCGTCTCAAAAAAGAAAAAAATATATATATTAGGGGACTTCACTACAGATCACATGGACATGCAAAGGCTAATAAAGGAATACTATTCGAACTGTATGCGTGCAAATTTGACAACCTAGATGAAATAGACCAATTTCTTTTTTTTTTTTTTGAGACGGAGTCTCGCTCTGTCGCCCAGGCTGGAGTGCAGTGGCACGATCTCGGCTCACTGCAAGCTCCGCCTCCCGGGTTCACGCCATTCTCCTGCCTCAGCCTCCCGAGTAGCTGGGACTACAGGCGCCCACAACCGCGCCCGGCTAATTTTTTGTATTTTTAGTAGAGACGGGGTTTCACCGTGGTCTCGATCTCCTGACCTTGTGATCCGCCCGCCTCGGCCTCCCAAAGCGCTGGGATTACAGGCGTGAGCCACCGCGCCCGGCCCAATTTCTTAAAAGATATAGTCTGCCAAAACTCATAGAAGAGAAATAAACAATTGAACAGGCATATATATTTCATATATATACACATATATACATATACACACACATATACATATGTACATATATACACACATATATACATATACACATATATACACATACATATACATACATACACATATATACATATATATTTCATATATATATGAAATAAATTGAATCAATAATTAATCTTTCAAAACACAAAGTACCAGGCCAGACGTGTTCACTGGTGAATTCTACCAAACACTTAAGAAATTATACCAATTATCTCCAATCTTTTTCATAAGATAGAAGCAGAGAGAATACATCTTTTTAAAAAGTTTTTAGTTTATTCATCTTGTGAAAAATCCCCAGTGGCTGCAGATGGCATCACCTTTACTCCTTCAGCTTTTTGCCAGCACCAACATCGGCCTTTGCAATTCCCCTAACTTCCTTCACTCTGTTCTTGTGTTCCTTTCAATGCTTTCTCGAGGTCTTTTCCTTCTCATACAGGCCATGTCTTGCAAGTCTATGTTTGAGTTTATTTTTCTTTGCATAATCCAAGGAATCATAAAGCATGCCAAAGCCAGTTGTCTTGCCACCACCAAAATGAGTTCTGAATCCAAATACAGAGATGACAGCTGGTGTGGTCTTGCACATTTTGGCTAGTTTCTCCTGAATTTCTGTCTTAGGCCTATTGCCTTCCTGGGGTGAAGGACATCAATGAGCATTTGTTTCCTCTGAAGTAGTCGGTTGGTCATGGACTTTCTAGTTTGAGCAGCTACTGTATCGTTCATGATGGCGGTCTATCCTGAGACAGCCAGGGAGGAAAAGAGGATCTTAACTCATTCTGTGAGGGCAGCATCACCCTAATACTAAAATCGGACAAAGACATTACAAGAAAAAATACAGACCTATATAGCTCAAGAACATTGATGCCAAAGCCCTCAACAATGTATAAAAACAATTATATACCACAACCATGTGGGATTCATCCCAGGTATGCAAGGCTGGTTCAACATTTGAAAACAATTTAATGTAAAACACCATACCAACAGGCTAAGAAGAAATATCTCATGATCATATCAATGGACACAGAAAAACATTTGACAAAACTCTGAAACCCACGTATGATAAAAATCTCAAACTAGTAATAGAAGGGCACTTTTTCTGCTTGATAAAGAAGATCCACAAAAACCCTACAACAAACATCACACTTAATGGTGAGAAATTCAAAGCTTTCCTGCTAATATCAGGAACCAGACAAAGATGTTCCTTCTCACCACTGCTTTTTACCATTGTACCAGTAGTCCTAGCTAATGCAATGAGACAGGAAAAAAAAAAAAAAAAATATATATATATATATATATATATATACACACACACACACACACACACACACAGGCATACAGATTGGCAAGAAAAAAAACTGTCTGTTCACAGGTGACAAAAATCCAAAATATTAAAAAAAAAAAATGAACTAATAAGCAATTATAGCAAGGTTGCAGGGTGTGAGGTTAATTTAATTTTTTGAGACACAGTCTTGTTCTGTTGCCCAGGCTGGAATGCAATAGTGTGATCTTGGCTCACAGAAAGCTCTGCCTCCTGGATTCAAGTAATTCTCCTGCCTCAGCCTCCCAAGTAACTGGGATTACAGGCACCCGCCACCATGCCTGGCTAATTTTTGTATTTTTAGTAAAGACAGGGTTTCACCATGTTAGCCAAGCTGGTCTTGAACTCCTGACCTCCAGTGATCCACCCACCTTGGCCTCCCAAAGTGCTGGGATTACAGGTGTGAGCCACCCTGCCTGGCCAAGAATAAAAAAAAAATATCCTGGAACTAATAAGCAATTATGGCAAGGTTGCAGGGTATAAAGTTAATTTTAAAAAGTCAATCATATTCCTATATACCAGCAATGGACAAGTGGAAATTGAAAGGCAAAACATGATACCATTCACATTAGCACACCCAAAAATGAAATACTTAGGTATACATCTGACAAAATATGCACAATATCTATATGGTGAAAACTACAAATCTGACGAAAGAAATCAATGAAGAACTAAATAAATGAAAGTATTCATGGATAAGAGGACTTAATAGTGTCTGGATGTCAGGTTTTCCCAATTTAATCTATAGATTCAATGTAATCCCAATCAAAATCCCGGCAAGTTACTTAGTGGATATCAACAGACTGACTTTAGAGTTTACATGGAGAAGCAAAAGACCCTCAATAGCCAACACATTATTCAAGGAGAACAACAAAGTTGAAAGACTGCAGTACCGGACTTCAAGACTTAATATAAAGCTACAGTAATCAAGACAATGTGATACTGGTGAAAGACAAGAACAGTGCAACAGTATGGAGAGCCCAGTAGCGGACCCAGATGAATACAGTCAAGTGATTTTTGACAAAGCAGGAAAGGCAATGTAGAAACGATAGTCTTTTCAAGAAGAAGAAATGGTGCTGGAGGCCAGGCGTAGTGGCTCATGCCTGTGATCCCAGCACTTTGGGAGGTCAAGGTGAGTAGATTACTTGAGTCCAGGAGTTTGCAATCAGCTTGGGCAATGTGGCAAAACCCCATCTCTACAAAACAAACAAAAAACACCGCAAAATTAGCTGTGCATGGTGGCACATGCCTATAGTCCCAGCTACCTGGAAGGTAGAGACAGGAGGATTGCTTCAGCCTGGGAGGCAGAGGGTGCAGTGAGCTGAGCTGAGATCACACCAGTGCACTGCAGCCCTGGTGACAGAGTAAGACCCTGTCTCAAAAACAAACAAACAAAAAAAATTGGTGCTGGAACATATGGGGATCCACATGCAAAAAAAAAAAATGAATCTAGACATGGACCTTACACTCTTCACAAAAAGTAACTCAAAATGGATTATAGGCCTAAATGTAAAACGCAAAACTATAAAACTAGAAGATAACATGGGAGACAACCTAGATGACTTTGGGTCTTGTGATAACTTATTAGATATAACACCAAAGGCACGAAGAAATAATTGGTAGCCTGGAATTCATTAAAATTTAAAATTTCTGTCCTGAGAGAGAGACTGGAGAATGAAAAGATAAGCCACAGACTGGGAGAAAATATTTGTAAAAGACATACCTGATAAAGGACTGTTATCTAAAATATACAAAGAACAACGAAAACTCAACAATAGGAAAACTAAAAAATGGGCCAAAGTCCTTAAGAGACACCTCAGTAAAAAATATATAAAGATGGTAAAGAAGTATGTGAAAGAGGCTCTACGTCAGGGAAATGCAAATTAAAACAACATGAGGCCAGGTGCAGTGGCTCATGCCTGTAATCCCAGCACTTTGGGAGGGTGGAGTGGGTGGATTGCTTGAGCCCAGGAATTAGGGACCAGCTTGGGCAACATGGCGAAACCCCGTCTCTACAAAAAATAAAAATTAAAAACAAAAAAGAATACGAGACACCACTATGGAGCTATTGGAATGGGCAAAATTCAGAATACTGACAATACCAAGTGCTAGTGAGAATGAGAAGCAACAGGAACTCTCATTCATTGCTGGTGTGAATGCAAAATGGTATAGCTGCTTTGGAAGGTAATTTGGCAATTGGCTTGATTCATAATTGCCAAAACCTGGAAACAATGAAGACGTCCTTCAGAAAGCGAGTAGATAAAACTGTGGCGTATCTATTGGAATACCACAATGGAATGGGATATTATTCAGCACTAAAAAGAAACAGGAGCTATCAAGTCATGAAAAGACATGGAGGAAACTTCAATGCCTGTTACTATGAGAAAGAAGCCAATCCGAAACGGCTACATACTATGTAATTCCAACTAGACATTCTGGAAAAAGGCAAAACTATGGAGACAAAAAGATCAGTGGTTGCCAGGGATAGAGGAGAGGGAGAGATGAATATGCAGAGCACAGATGATTTTTAAGACAGTGAAATTACTCTGCATTATACTGTGATGGTGGGTAATGATGTATCAATGTAGGTTCATCAGTTCTTTTGTTTGTTTGAGACGGAGTCTCACTCTGTCGCCCAGGCTGGAGTGCAATGGCGTAATCTCGGCTCACTGCAACCTCTGCCTCCCGGGTTAAAGCAATTCTCCTGCCTCAGCCTCCTGAGTAGCTAGGACTAACAGGTGCCCGCCACCACACCCAGCTAATTTTTGTATTTTTAGTAGAGACGGGGTTTCACCATGTTGGCCAAGATGGTCTCGATCTTCTGACCTCGGGATCCGCCCGCCTCGGCCTCCCAAAGTGTTGGGATTATAGGCGTGAGCCACCAGGCCGGGCAGTGTCCATCAGTTCTAAGAAATGTACCACTCTGGTAGGGGATGTTGATTAAAGGGGAGGCGATGCATGTGGGGAGGTGGGGCGGGGAGTATTTGGAAAATCTCTGATCTTTCTGCTCAATTTTGTTAACTTTAAACTGCTCTAAAAAACAAAGTCAATCAAAAATTATAGTTTCCATTGTTTTTACTCTTTTTCTCTTTCTGGTCTTGTCACAATCGCAACGTAAGGGAAATATCGGTGACAACTATGGAGTGATAGTCCACTGCCATTTAGACGTGATCGTTTCTAATTCAAGAGCCTCTCAACAGTGTAACAGGAACTTAGGGCATTTGTGGAGCCAGCAGAGGAGCACAGATTGGGTGGTTTGGAAACCGCTCTTTTCCAGGAAAGGAAGAACATTAGCTCGGCCGGTCGGCTTCTCTGGTTCCATCCACACAGAGAACTGAGGATGGTCTCTGCGCCACTGCTGGGAGTACCTGGAATAATAAGTAGTGTGAAGCCGTACTAAGCAAAACCCAGTGAATAAGAGGAACACGATGGAGTTTAACTTAAAATGTGATCCTTCGATGTGTTTACTTTCTTTCTGGACATCGAGGGCCCGGGGACCGGAAGGAGGAATGAAGGAACTCAGAGGCACAGGCTGAGGTCGCGTTCTACTCATGTCCTCAACTGTAAAATAGGCACTAAGAGTGCATAGCTCACAGGGCTGCAGCACAAAGACGGTGGGTAGAAAGTGCTTAGCATAGGGCCTGGGGCAGGGTATGCTCTCTGCAAACCTCAGCTAATAGACGTGCCTTCGCTGATGAGCTATGGAACTTTGATTCGCGGTCAGGCAAACACAGGCACTATCTGGGGCCTCTGGAAGCTCCTACATCAGGTGAGACGCGCAAGCGGTCTGGAACCTGCATTCCCAGGCCCAGACGCGCGCAGGGACCTTTGCCGACCGTCGTGCCAGTCGCCCCGCTCCGGGCCCCGCCCGCTGTGGCCCCGCCCCGGCACCCTCCAGGCCCCGCCCCGCGCTGCCCCGCCCCTTCCGCCGCTCAGGCCCAGAGCGTGCGCGCACCCAGACTCCTTGCGGGAGCGAGCGCGTCCGGGACCCCGCGGCCGAGAAGGGCTGCGGGTTAGGGGACCGGCGCCCGCGGTTCAGGTGAGGGCGGGCAAGGGGCGGCGAAAGGGTTAAAGTGTCTGGGGGGAGTGGTGGGAGCGGGAGCAGGCGGCTGGGTCCGCGAGGTCGCTGCCCCTGTGGGCGTGGGGAGCGGGAGCGGGGCGTGGGGAGCGGTGCGACGCGTGAGGCTGGGGGTTAGGGTTAGGCACGCGTGGGGGAGGGGCGGGGCCGAGCCGTGCAGTGCTGAGGATGGGTCCCCGGCTTGGGCCAGCCCGGCGCGGGATTTGCTGCAGAGTTGACGGGTTTGGAGCCGGCTGTTGCTCCGGAAGGACCCGAGGGTTTAGCTTCTGCACTGGGGAGGGTCCAGCGGGGAAAGTTAGACCAGGTGCTGAGGAAAAGCCAGTGATGAGAGGCCGACAGGGCTTCCTGGTCTAGTGAAGAGGTTCAGAACGCACCAAGACCTGGAAATCCTGGGCTTCCGGGGTCCAGCTCCCTGGCAGCTGCCTGGTTTTGGTGTTTTGAGATTCTGTTCGGAATAGTGGCAGTGCAAAGGTTGTCACCGGACTGGATAAAATTTAGCTAGACATGCACCGTCTTTGAAGAAACTTGTGAGCAAGTTGTGTAGAGATAGACCTCCCAAGAGGCAGGTAGGACACTGACTTTGCAGCTGATAGTCTGTTCTATGCCAGTTCTGTTAAGAAGGTTTTATTCTGAGCATCAGGTTGCTTCTGCAATTTTTTTTGCTATTTTGAAATTTCGTTAAACTCATATACTATGTGCTGTCTCACCCGCTTCACTTATTTAGGCACAGGCATGGTCAGGATGTCATTTCACCATGTGCTGAAGGGCGATGATGGGGCAGAGTTGCTTGGGGACCACCCACCTGCCTTGACCCAACACTGAAGTTTTTGCTGTATCTTTACATGGATCTGAAATCTCTTCAAGGGAACTTGAAATAATTTAGTGGAACATGCTTCACTTTACGTGTAGTTATTCTAGATCTGTTATCATTTGAGAATTTTGGGAAAGAAAAGTACCTGTATTACGTAATTCACACTGTCACTCATCTGGAGATTATTCATTGCAGGATTTCAGCATTGGAAATAACGGGAGGGAGGACCCGGTCCCGCTTCCCTTCATCAAATAAGGAAATTGACACCTGGCTTGGTAAGATCTGTGGAATGTTACTGGCAGACCTTGGCTGGAATTCTGGTGTTTTGACTGTTAACATCCTTTTTTCTTTTCATTTTAGTGTGTTTTTTAGCCCACTTCGTGGAAGTAGGAGCTGGAAAGGATGGATTGAGTAAATGTTAGCAGAGTGATTGAGTTGAAGCTCCCTGTGGTCTTGTTAGCATTGTGCAGTCCTGTGCTGTCAACTTGACACCTAATCCCAGCCATCAGTCCGAAATGTTGTAATATGTAGTTTTCTAAAGGTGTTCAGCAGTGTTCAGTTATTACAGGAAGGAGAAAAGTAGCATTAATTTACGTGATTATACGGATCAGATGGACCACCTAAAGGCAGATTGGCCATCGACTTTACTGGTTGTTATGGTCAGGTGTGTGGAACCTCAGGAATTTATGTGGACTAATAAAGTCATATCAGTAAGCTTCCTTTTCATTATTTAAATGTTGCGAGGTTATACAAGAGGTATTATGTGTAGCATTAAGCACATGGGTTTGCAGGCAGGCAGACCTGAATTTCAGTACTGCCTCTGGGGTTGGGCAAGTTACTGACCTACTCTGATTTTCAGTTTTAATTCTGTTGTAAAAACCCATGACCCTACTTTGCACAGTTGTAGGAGTTAAATGAGATATGTGAAAGGCCTGGTGTTTGATAGGCCCTCATAAAGTGACCGTTAGCATTTGCATTTTACTAGTGTAGGTTGATTTTCAGCAAATTTTCTTTTGTGAAAGAGCAACAAAGAATATTCTTTCTCTTTTTCTTTTTTTTTCTTTTTGAGACAGGGTCTCTGTTGCCCAGGCTGGAGTGTGATCACGGCTCATTGCACCCTCTCCCTCTCGTGTTCAAGCAATCTTCCCACCTCAGCCTCCCGAGTAGCTGGGACTACAGGCGTGTGCCACCACGCCTGGCTGATTTATTTTTATTTTTTGTAGAGAAGGGGTTTTGCCATGTTCCCTAGGCTGGTCTCAAACTCCTGGATGAAAGGGGACAGCCCGCCTCAACCTCCCAAAGTACTGGGACTGTAGGTGTGAGTTACTGCACCCAGCCAACAACAAAGAATTAATTGCTAAAAAACAGTTGTTAAAGAATTACATTGTGGGAGAGTGATTATTGGTCTGGGAAGTGTAAATTATAGATTGTGATCTGTTTATCATTTAATCTCAGGCTCATTTTACTCATCTGTAAAGTGAAGGCATATGAAATTTATGAATTTAGGAGTTACTGTAGGAGCATTCTGAGAAAAGAACTCTTCCAGATAACACTTGAAAATTCCAGTGGGAATGCTGTGGTGAAAGGGAGGGAGAAGAGCTGTTTAGCTGTAATTAGGGTGCAAGGATAAGGTGTAAGAACTGGCTGGAGGCTGAATGTTTTTCTGGAGGAGTGTTAGCATCAGCTAGATCCCTGGAATTTCTGCCTTTCTGTCTCAAGATGCATGTCTTTGTCCAGAGTACCTGTGGAGAAGAAACAATGGATTCCTTAGACCATATGCTGACAGATCCTCTGGAACTTGGTCCATGTGGAGATGGCCATGGCACGCGCATCATGGAGGATTGCCTCCTGGGAGGCACCAGAGTTAGTCTGCCTGAGGACCTTCTGGAGGATGTGAGTAGTAATATGGTTGCGACCTTTTCCTCTCTGTCAGCTTCCTTGTAACAGT
Organism: Macaca fascicularis; assembly: GCF_037993035.2. Lineage (NCBI taxonomy): Eukaryota > Metazoa > Chordata > Mammalia > Primates > Cercopithecidae > Macaca > Macaca fascicularis. Next base: position 128,346,137 of record NC_088388.1, on the reverse strand, counting down.
TATGGGAAACCTTTTCCACTCTACATTTCCAGTCTTTTGTGCTCCCTTTCGTTCATTTTCTACATTGCAGGCAGCCTGATCTCTTATCTTTTTTTAAAGTTTAGAGTCTATTTAGTATCTGATTAAGGAAGAAAACAAGCTGCATTCTGCATGTTTAATAACATGTCAAAATAACTTGATAACGTGATATAAGCCCTATTTTTAACAAGATAATTTTCATCCATTAAAAAAGGTTGTATATTTTAACCATGGAATACTACTCAGCCATAAAAAGGAATGAAATAATGGCATTTGCAGCAAACTGGATGGAAATGGAGGTCATTATTCTAAGTGAAGTAACTTGGGAATGGAAAACCAAACATCGTTCTCACTTTTAAGTGACAGCTAAGCTTTGAGGACATAAAGGCGTAAGAATGATAATGGACTCTGGGGACTTGCGGGGAAGGATGGGAGTGCTGTGAGGGGTAAAAGACTACACATTGGGTGCAGTGTACACTGCTTGGGTGATGGGCACACCAAAATCTCAGAAATAACCACTAAAGAATTTACCCATGTAACCAGACACTCCCTGTTCCCCCAATACTATTGAAATAATAATTAAAAATAGAAAAAAAAAGTAGAAATTATGGAAAACAAATATGAAAAAATACATCAGTGGGTGTCTTTTCTACTAAAACCAGAAGATTGTTCTGAGTACTTAATCTTCACTGTGAAATATTTGGCAATTAATTCCTCTCTGACGCAGTGTCTTACTGTGTTAGTAAATCTATTAGTTAACAGTTGCAGTATTTCTTTTAAATGTTTTTGTTGTAAACTTAGAGGCAGTCTCCTTTATTCATTTGGTTCTTTTTCAACTATTTGAGACACTTTCATTCCCTGATATTTATGAAGTACATGTTTATCACTAAATGGAGTAGTTTGGTTTACATTAATAATTTGATGTGTGATCTAAAAACGTAGTCACTAAGAGGGTGTGCACTGTGGTTACAGATTGATTGACAGTGGAGTACCATGGAGGCCGCTGCAGTGGTGCTGATGGTGCTAAGGCTGGCAGTGGAATTTCTGTGTAGGGCCTTAAGCCCCTGAGGGTCCTGGTGACTCAGGGAATCCATCACAGCCTGGGGTCATTCACCCCAGTTCACTCCTTTTGTCTGGCCTGGATTGCCCCATGCTTGCCCTCATTCCAACAACTGAGTAGGGACCCAGCAATCTGAATGAGCTGATCGTTGTTTATGTTCAGATGAGAAATGTCTGGACCACTTAAACTATAGCTGCTTTTCTGGCAGTCTTATCTGCAGGGCCCAAACTTAATAAACCATAGGAAATAGACTGTCATTCTTAGTTTGCTGCCCGGACTTATTTTAGATTCAGAGCATATTGGTACATGGGAGAGGTAGTGTCGTTTGCTCTGATTTTCAACCTGTGGGCTCTCTGGCATCTTTTGTGCTCCTGGCTTTTTTCAGTCATGGCATGATTGTATCTCTTAGCGTTTCTTTTGCCCAGCAGGATAATATTGAGTCCCATTGCAAGCACGGACAAGGCCTCTGGTTCTGGTCACCACTACCTTTTCAACCGTAGAACATCACTGGAAATGCTTAATGCCTGGATCTATATTCTACTGGAAACAATTCCATTGGGAAGCCTTTCAGTGGGAAACGAATAAATGTTATACATGGTTATGTTCAGTGATGTCAATAAGACCACTTACTAATAGAAAATAAACAAACATTTTTAAAAGGTATATTTTAAAAGCAGAATTATATATGCGTTTAAAATGGTTACCATGTCGTGGAACATTAAGCAAAATCTACACGTATTTTCTGTATCCGTAAGGTAACCCGCTACTCAATAATAGTATATGCCCTGGGATGGGATGCCAGCTTGTTTTTGTCCGCTTTCACAGGCAAGATGCGTCATCATCATCATTAAGGTGGCTACTGTTTATTAAGTGCTTATTATTTGCAAGCCACTATGTACGTGAAAACATTCATTTAATTACATATTTCTTTTGTTTTCCATATTTTGAACATACAGGTGTGGAGCATGATATAGCAAACAGTCATCTGTGCATCACCCAGTTTTAAGAGATAATTTAGTTTTTTGTTTTACATTCTTCTTTGGTAGTATGTCAAGTGTTACGGATAAAATGAAAGCCACCAGTATGCTGTTGTCTGATCCTCTCTCCCAGCTACTAACAACTGTACTGCAGTTGGTGTACATGCTTCCCATCCATGTTTTCTTGGCATACTCTTTCAGGACAATCCCTTTATGTTACTCATGTAGTCAGCAAACACTTGTTCCATTAGGCACCTCTATGCCAGACACTGAGTTAGATGCTGGGAATAAAATGGTAGGCAAAAATAGGCTTGCAGGGGAAAATCCTGGGCATTGGGACTGAGGAGTTTTTGATACATTCATGCAAAGATGCCTGGAGTAGGTGGTTGTGATTTCTGGGTTGTTTCCTGCTGAAACCCCTTTGGTGGGTCTCTATTGTCCTTAAGGATAAAGTCACAACTACCTGAAATGCTTGCCGTCCTTTGCATCTTTCTGCTGTCTGCTGCCTCCACCTCTCTCCCTGTTCTTGCTCTAGCCAAATATTGCCTGAACTCTTTTTTTTTTTTTTTTTTTTTTTTTTTTTGAGACGGAGTCTCGCTCTGTCGCCCAGGCTGGAGTGCAGTGGCACGATCTCGGCTCACTGCAAGCTCCGCCTCCCGGGTTCACGCCATTCTCCTGCCTCAGCCTCCCGAGTAGCTGGGACTACAGGCGCCCACAACCGCGCCCGGCTAATTTTTTGTATTTTTAGTAGAGACGGGGTTTCACCGTGGTCTCGATCTCCTGACCTTGTGATCCGCCCGCCTCGGCCTCCCAAAGCGCTGGGATTACAGGCGTGAGCCACCGCGCCCGGCCAGCCTGAACTCTTTAAAAAAAAAAAAAAAAAAAAAAAGTGAAATGTATCACACACAAGAGTCTATAAAATGCATATATATACACACAGGTAAAACAATAATAAAACATGGGTATAGCCTTCAGTTAGGGTAGGAGCACTACGAAGACCACTGAAGCCCGCCACCACGCACCCTGTCTTATCCCTCTCCATTCCCCCACAGGCAACTGCTGTCCTTTCTTTTGTGTTAATTTTTGTTTGTTTGTTTTTGTGGTGCTGCTCTGTGGATATCTAACCCTGTCCCCGACCATCTTTTTTCTCTTTCCTTGTCCCTCTCCTGTCTTAAACAACGTTTTTTTGGTGAGCGTTCTCTGCATTGTAAATGTGGGATGTTTGCTTCCATACACATCAGCACTTCTTTAACTACATTGTAACTGAATGTTTAATTGTTCCCCACCTCAGACGGCATATATGCCAGGCCAAATTAGCATTTTGCTCATGGAAGGTATCCAGTATGTAACCCGTGAGTTGAAAATGAACTCCGTCCTGTTTCTTCTCACTCTTAGCTAGTGACTTCAATTCCTCAAGTTCATTCCTTTCGTGTTAACCTTTTCCTGCCACTCAGTTGAAGCTGAATTCAGATGTCCACCCTCATACCCTCGTTGGCAGAGGCGGCTTCCAAGTGGGATTCTCTACTAAAATCATTTTCCTCTGGATTATTATTTACTGTTTGATAAAAGACTGTGGCTCAGATCATTGGAATTTTAGTTTATTTTAAAAAATGTAGGCCAGGCACTGTGGCTCATGCCTGTAATCCCAGCACTTTGGGAGGCCGAGGCAGGCAGATCACCTTAGGTCAGGAGTTCGGGACCAGCCTGGTCAACGTGGTGAAACCTCATCTCTACTAAAAATACAAAAAATAGCCAGGCGTGGTGATGCACACTTGTAATCCCAGCTACTCGGGAGGGTGAGGTAGGAGAATCGCCTGAGCCTGGGAGGCAGAGGTTGCAGTGAGCCAAGATTGTGCCGTTGCACTCCAGCTTGGGCAACAAGAGCAAAATTCAGTCTCAAAAAAAAAAAAAACAAAACATGAAAAGTTGGTAGTGATAGTTGCACGGCAAATGTGAATGCAACACCACTGAAGTCTACATTTAAAAATGGTTAAATTGGTAAATCTTATGTATATTATGTAATGTTTTGTGTGCACACACATACAAAAAACTTAAAAATTTATGTTACTTTTGTTTACCTTTCCTATTTCTTCTAGCCTGAGATCTTCTTTGATGTTGTCAGCCTCTCAACATGGCAGGAAGTGTTAAGTGATTCTCAGCGTGAACACCTCCAGCAGTTTCTGCCTCAGTTTCCTGAAGACAGTGCTGAGCAGCAGAACGAACTCATCTTAGCCCTGTTCAGTGGGGAGAACTTCCGCTTTGGAAATCCTCTGCACATTGCCCAGAAGCTTTTCCGAGGTTTGTAGCTCAGTATTCTTTCTTTGAGGGGAGTGGTAGATGGGCACACATTCACTTATGTGGGTATTCCTTTCTTCCTTTTCTTCTCTTTATCTTCATGTACAGATACTGAGCTGGCAGAGAGCGGATTTGTGTTACACTTTGCTGTCTAGGCTGTGTTTCAAAAAATAAAATTTATTGACTTATATAGAGAGTACATAATATGATCTCAGCTGTGTAACCAGCATCTACATAAAGAAAAAAAACATTTCCAGCATACTAGAGGTGCCTTCATGCCTAGTCTTTAAAAATTTTTTAAAAGAGCTTGCCATTTGCTTTGTTGCACATATCAAGGGGTGTGTGTGTGTGTGTGTTTAGGTACACACATACTTTTTGCTGCAGAAGATGTGACAGTTCACTGCCAAGCACTTGAGCGTGTCCATGTCTCTTTTTTTTTGATAAACAGACATGTTTAATGATAGCTTGCTCTTCACAGAGATGCCTACAGAGACTTAATCTAGAATCCAGGAGACTATAACCACGCAACACAGACCAATTAGCCAAATGCAAAATAAACTAGATTCTTACCACAGCTACCCTGTAAACACTGCAACTGTTCTTTCCAAAGGACCCTAATCTTATGTGAAAACACCTACTGTGGGGGAACCAGAAACCTAGCTATGTGGCCAAAAGGAAAAAATAGCAATTCAGTCGTTAATTGGTGAAAGCAGGAAATTTGTGCCCTTTACTGTGCTGCTGTTGCTGCTGTTGCTGCTGGTGTTGCTGGTGTTGCTGGTGTTGCTCTTGTTGCTCTTGTTGCTCTTGTTGCTGCTGTTGCTGCTGCGGCAGGTGCTGCTGCTGCTGCTACTGCCGCTGCTGCCGCCACTCCTGCTGCTTTGGTCTTCTTAGTTTTGTTCTTTTTGTCTCTCTTCTTCAGTCCATCCATGTTAGCTCTCAGTAGGTTTGAATGAGCCATCTGAAACTTACTCACTTCCTTGGAGCTCACCACAGTGCTGATCTTCTTTTTCCCATCGGTAGCTCTTAACAGACACTTGTTGTCTGCGGGCTCAAAGCCCTCCACAGTACCTTTCTTTGGAATGGGTTTGGTTCGACCGTCATACTTCTTCAAGGTGATATAGACGCTGCCCGACGTCCAGCACTTCTGGAAAAGTCTGGTCAGCTCCGTCAGAAACTGCTCGCTCTCCAACAACACCATCGCGGCGACGCTTGGCTCGACTCCGCATGTCCATGTCTCTTAACAGACACTCTCCCATATCATGACAGCCCTGTTACCACACACAAGGAATTTTACATTGAGCAGATAATATCATAGGCTATTTCATGTTCAAGTTTTCTTCTTCTTTTTTTTTTGGGGGGGGGACAGTCTCGCTCTGTCACCTGGCGCAATCTCAGCTCACTGCAAGCTCCACCTCTTGGGTTCACGCCATTCTCCTGCCTCAGCCTTCTGAGTAGCTGGGACTACAGGGGCCCGCCACCAGGCCTGGCTAATTTTTTGTGTTTTTAGTAGAGACAGGGTTTCACCGTGTTAGCCACGATGGTCTCGATCTCCTGACCTCATGATCCGCCGGCCTTGGCCTCCCAAAGTGCTGGGATTACAGGCATGAGCCACTGCGCCCGGCCTTCGTGTTCTAATTTTCTTAATTGTTCCTGCAGCGTCCTTTAGAGTGGCTGTGTAAATCCAGGATCTGTTCAGGGTTCATGCATTGTGCGTGGGCCTTATGTCTCTAGCTTTTTGAATCTAGGGCCCTTTGTCCCTTTTGTTTTTGTCTTTCAGTACGCTGACATTTTTGAAGAGCCAGGACACTTCAATTATAAAATGTCCTGCTTCCTGGGAGTCTGTCATTGTGTTTTCTCTTCTTTAGATTGGGTTAAAGGCTTTCGGCAAGAATACGATATAGGAAATGTGGTCTTTCCCATTGTGTCACCTCAGGAGGCACGTGGTGTCAGTTTTTCCATTTTGGTAAAGCCACATGTGATCACTTGGTTAAGTGGTGTCTGCCATACCTCTTGCTTGTAAGCAAGCAAGATACTTGTAAGCAAGCAAGATAAAGGTACTTTCTTTCCTTTATCATAAAGAAGCACTGTGGGATGATACTTTAGGATCATGGGTCATGTGATAGTCTCCTTTTCCAAAAGCCTTTGTTTTACCCAGTGGTTTTTGCTTCCATGGGTGATTCTCAACCGCATCAGTTATTATATTGGGAGTTGCAGGATGGTTTGGACCACTCTTTAAGTTACAGTTGCTTTCTGTACCATGGAGAGGAGCCAAGGAAGCCTCTTCCCCTTCCTTTCCAGGGTGACTTTGTTCTGACACAAGGCCCTGAATGAGCAGCACATCTTGAATTCTGTTAAACTCGGCAACTTGACAGCTGCTAATGACCAGAGAGAGCAGGCTTATAATCTGAAATCTCATTATTTTAAGGCTTTAAAATGAACATTGCCACCTTTGGTGGGTTACTAGTGTGAAAAGGAATGCCCCTCTATGGTTGTCGGAGATCTGTTTCACTACAGCTGAGGGTGCACTGTCTCCTCTGGTAGAGCAGAAGTCAGGGAGACCCACTTGGCTTTAGAGGGGCTCTGTAAGTGACCTTCCATAATGGTAGCACTGTCTCTTGTGCTGGCATGTTTCCCCCAGAACAGTATGGCAGTCTGGTAAGGATACAAGTGAGGAATGTCAAGGCAGGACTTCCTGCATATTCCACTCTGACCCATGCCACGTATCAGTTCTAGTGTTGCTGAAGACAGTTGCATTACTGTGGCTATGATGGTCATCAGCCTTAAATGAGCTGTCATTGCTTCTCAGCACACTTACTTTTGGTTCTGTTTCCTGATTCTCTTAGATGTTCACTTTTCCCTTAAGTTTTGTGGTACAGAGTTTACCATGTTAAGCACTCATTCAATATATTTGTTGACTGATGATGTATATTTGTTGACTGATGTATATATATACCTTTATTTTTTTAAGATGGACACTTTAACCCCGAGGTGGTCAAGTACCGGCAGCTATGCTTCAAGTCACAGTACAAGCGCTACCTCAACTCCCAGCAGCAGTATTTCCATCGGCTGCTGAAGCAAATTCTTGCTTCTCGGAGTGTAAGTAGTGCTGGGAACTGGATATAGAATGTGGCTGGTCACAGGTATCATGACTTCAAGAAGCATTTCAGGTGCAAAACGCAAAAGTTGCCACTAAGAAAAAATGCTACCGATTAATCTGTAACACAGTTAAGCTATGCCATCCTTTCTTATGATAAACTTCAAATGTGTCCTGATTTCAGAGATGTTAAAACATAAAAAAAAGTGCTTCTTAAAATTGACGAAATTACAGTAGCTTCAGTGTTTACCGAGATAAACAGATGGATTTGGGATCCATCATGGGTTATTAAGGGAAGCCAGGATTCCTTGGAATGGATATGAAGGTGTGCACGGGCCTCCGAACGCTGTGATGGATGGTAGCATAATAGGCCCAATGGCCGCTGGAAATTCTTAGAGGCAAAATTGTTTGGGTTTTAAGTCATCCTTTAAGCTTTGGTACAGAAATACTTGGGTGTCTAGTATAAAAAAGTATTCATTCCTAGTAGAGCACTTCACTCAGATTTGGGATTTTTCTTCATGTAATCAATACAGGTTTTTTTTATTTGGATGTGTTGATATATATGTGTATCTTTCTTTGTGATCTGGAGGAAAGGAGTTGGGCTTCACACTGAAGAAAACGTAGACTTGTAGAGTGTTCATTGTTCCAGAACAGGTCTTGGATGATGACGTGTACCCCCACCTGATCTCTTCCTAGGATCTGCTGGAGATGGCCCGGCGGAGCGGCCCCGCCCTTCCCTTCCGGCAGAAACGGCCTTCACCATCCCGCACTCCTGAGGAGCGGGAGTGGCGGACCCAGCAGCGCTACTTGAAGGTCTTGAGGGAAGTGAAAGAGGAGTGTGGTGACACAGCCCTGTCATCTGATGAAGAGGGTGAGTGTCCTCGGGCACTTGGGGTAGCTGGGGTATTGGATTGATACCGGCCGCTTGTCCGGTTGGAGCCAGTGGTAGCCATTTATCTCCCCGGCAGAGAAACCCTCTTGAGTTGTCTTGGTCTGGGGTGGATAGCGGGGCTCGGAAGGCCTTGGTCTTTGGGTTGCTAAGGCATTGCCGTCAGATGGGGAGTGACTACATGGCCTTTTTCACCCTCATGGCCTTGTGGCGCTTGAGCTTAGATGAGAGCCCACCAGGCGACTGCCTGCATGACAGGGTTCTCCGCAGTGGGCCTGACTGGTCCCATTTGCCACTTGAGAGAACTGTTTTCCCCTTACAGGAGAGTAGTAGTGGCTGTCGGCCTGCTGCAGTGCGACCCCAGCACTCTGTTGAAGTCTCTCTTCCTGGAAGAGCCGTTAGATGGCCTAAGTGTGCTCCAGCTCCTCTGGGGAAGGGTCAGAAAGGAGTGTGGAACCCTGGCCTCCATGTTGTTGGCTTAGCCTTGTTGAACCCAAATGGCCACTTACCCAATCTCCCCTATTGGAGTCCACAGCCACGTTGGATTTACAAGAACAATTTTCTTTTGAAGATCTCAGCTCATGGCTTCCGAGCTCTCCAGCACGTTCTCCTAGTCCTGCGGTGCCCCTGAGGGTGGTGCCCACACTTTCAACCACGGATATGAAAACTGCAGGTGAGAACCGAGTTGCCGCCGTCACCATTCTGGGACATTGCAGTGGAGACCTGAAAACTCCTTTAGAGGGAGGTGGGTGGGGGCAGATTCCTAACTGCCAGGAAAACAAAGCTCCCTGGAACTAGGCGATTTGTTTGGTAAAGTTTTTGTACCATTTTATTTTATTTTTTACATCTGGACATAGGCCTGCCTTTTTTCCTTTGTTTTAAAATTTCTTCTCAGAAGCTGATATTTTGGGCTAAAGAAAGCAAAATCTCGAAACAGCAGTACGAAGGGACAGTTCAGTAAGAGGACAAAGGAATAACCAGAGCCAAGCCATTCTCCAGAGTGGCTGTGAGTTTGGAGAAGAGTTTTTATTTGGAATAGGAAGCAAAGAAGAATGTTAAGAACCTTAAGTGTGTTTTAGGACCAGCAGAGTCACTGAAGTCATTTATTACCAATGTATGGAGAAGTGGAAGTGTTGATCCTGTGACTTTAAAGATTTTTGGTACTTGTAGTTCACAGGTGTCAGAAGGGAAACTCAGAAATATCTTTCTTTGGACAAGTGACCAGAAAGATGTAAATTGGAGAATCATGGTAGTGAATGTGGTTTGGTTTGTTTTCTCAGATAAAATAGAACTGGGGGACAGTGACCTGAAGATTATGTTAAAGAAGCACCATGAGAAGCGGAAACATCAGCCAGTAAGATGGGCAGGGCTTGCGGCCGTGTGGTTTTCAGCCTGATGTTTCAGGATTGGCTGTCCTGAGGAAGACACGGGGCATCACTGCCTTGTTTGTATGTCCTCCCTACCATGTGGGCACAGGACCAGCCGATGAGGCTGGCTGGCATCAACGATGTGAGGCGTGGGGGCTTTGACTTCACAGGGCCTGCTGAATGTGTTGTCTGCGTTAATTGTTACAGTGACACTGTCGAGTATAGGAATGGTCGTTTCCACCTCAACAGTGCTCGAGAGGTTAGGGAGCTTGTCATTGGTCCTATAGCCAGTAAGCAGCAGAGCCAGGAGTCAGGCCCTGGGTTTGTCCCACTTTTTACTGTTTCCATTATTCCATGCTACCAAGTTGAGGTAGCTAGCTAGCACCTCAGAGAGTTTAGTGGAGAAAAGATGATGCCTTTTTGAGAAGAAAAGACAGTCCTTCTAAGGCTAGGAGGTGAGAGGGGAAGAACCCCACATGGGAAGTCAGTACTCTCTCTTTTCTAGTTACTGTGATACCTCTCTAAACCCTATTTCCACATTTTGTAAAACATATTAATACTTCACAAGACTGTGTGCAGAGCACATGAGACAAGGAATGCAGAAGAGCTTTATAGCTAAATGCTGAACGATAGGAAGGATGGGACTGGGTTCTATGCACCAGTATCAAGTTTGTTTTTTTTAATTAAATGGGGATATGATAGGGAAAAATTGAATAGTTTTCTCTCTCTATATTTTTTATTCAATGTGATTTCCCCAAGTGTACGTAACATCTAATTGTTACATAAATTTGCAAAATCACCTTAGTTTTTGCTCCTTTTTGGGCCTCCATGACCAAATTTTGGATATCACATCTAGGATCACCCGGACCTTTTGACAGGGGACCTGACCCTCAATGACATCATGACTCGAGTAAATGCTGGCAGGAAGGGCTCTCTCGCAGGTAAATGACTGGGCGCCCTCTAGGAGCCTTCATCTGACTATGGTGTTTAGTTGCATGAGCCCATAGCATGTGGCACAAATAAATGAAACCATGGCCTCCTTCATGCTGGTAACCTTTATTATTACCTCTTATGGGCTTACAGGTGGGAAATGAATGTAAAATCAGCACAACAGAGCATCAGCTTTTTTGTTGTTTGTGTTTTGTTTTTTTAGACAGAGTCTTGCTCTGTCGCCCGGGCTGGAGTGCAGTGGCGCGATCTGGGCTCACTGCAAGCTCCGCCTTCCGGGTGCACACACTTCTCTTGCCTCAGCCTCCCAAGTAGCTGGGACTACAGGCGACCGCCACCATGCCTGGCTAATTTTTTGTATTTTTAGTAGAGATGGGGTTTCACTGTGTTAGCCAGGATGGTCTCAATCTCCTGACCTCGTGATCCACCCACCTCGGCCTCCCGAAGTGCTGGGATTACAGGCGTGAGCCACTGTGCCAGGCCTATCAGCTCTTTATAATAAATATTAAAATTAAGCCGTATACTTGAGAGGCTGAGGTGGGAGGATCGCTTGAGCCAGGGAGGTTGAGGCTGTAGTGAGCTATGATTGCACCACTGCACACCAGCTTGGGCAACAGAGTGAGATCCTGTCTCAAAAAAAAAAAAAACTAACGGCAAATCACTCACTGCATTTGGTTTCATTGAGTGTTTTATTACTGAGACTTCTATCTTTGGTGGGCCTTGGGAAAAGAATATGCAGATAAGACCCCTCACTTCCCTGTGTAGGAGATACATTTCTGTGACTGGTGTTACTTTTCCTTCCCAGCCTTATATGACTTGGCTGTCCTTAAAAAAAAGGTTAAGGAAAAAGAGGAAAAGAAGAAGAAGAAAATAAAAACGATCAAATCAGAGGTAGAGGACCTGGCTGAGCCTCTAAGCAGTACTGAAGGGGTTGCATCTCTCTCACAGGCCCCCTCTCCGCTGGCAATTCCTGCTATCAAGGAGGAGTAAGTGAGCAACAGAGATTCTGTAATTCTCAGGGTGAATGGGTGTGCCCTGGCCCCCAGGGCTTGTCATAGCTGTAAGTGTGTTGGACTTGTAGACCTGGAGTCCCAGGGATACTGCTGGGAAAATGTGTTGTTTGCTCCTTTCTTGAACTCTTTTGTGACTGCTAGGAGGCTTGGGGGCCTGAATCAATCTAGGGATGTGTTCTTGGTCTTTTTGATTCTTTTATTTTTCTTCCCTCATTAGGCCCCTTGAAGACCTCAAGCCTTGCCTTGGAATCAATGAAATATCTTCCAGCTTTTTCTCTCTTCTATTAGAGATCTTGCTGCTGGAGAGTCAGGCTAGCCTTCCTATGGTAAGCATTTTGGAAAAGTTGGAGGTACATTAGAGTATTCAAAGAGTTCAAATCCTGAATAGTCTATAGCTTGAGAAGTGGAAGTCTGGGTTCCTCTCAAAGCTCTCTAGTTAACTTGCTTTGTGATTTGGACAAACTCCGGATGCATATGCCCCAGCTTGTGGTGGCACTTGTGTGGAATTGCTGGTATAGAAGAGAAGTCTAACTGGCTTCTGCCTTTGCTTTCCCTCAGCTAGAGGAGCGAGTTTTGGATTGGCAGTCATCACCAGCCAGCTCCCTCAACAGCTGGTTCTCTGCGGCCCCCAACTGGGCTGAGTTGGTACTACCAGCCCTGCAGTATCTTGCTGGAGAAAGTCGAGGTAAGGTGCTTTTTTTTGTAGGGTCAGTATTTTTTCCCCCTTTCGTCGAATTAATTATCAGAATAAACTGCAGCTTTACTGCTGTAATCCATTATGCCTTTGCATAATGCTATGCCTTGAAGGTTCCTGCTTTTCTAATACACTGTGGAACACTCAAAAGCTGTTTCAGAGTTCAGGGATGCACCTGTATGGCTTATTTATGTGGTCCATTTCTTGCAGCTGTTCCTTCCAGTTTCTCTCCATTTGTTGAATTCAAAGAGAAAACCCAACAGTGGAAGTTGCTTGGTGAGTAATCCGTGTTACCTACCCCTACAGGTTTTCATCCTCCCGTTTCTTCCCCTAAGTTTCTTTGCCTTCCAATCAATATGGTCCTGCAGATTGGTTTAAAAAAGCAGTATTAGATCTTATTTTGCTCTGGGAAGGAGTCCTTCAAGACCCTTTTGTACTCTCAAGGTGGGTTAACTGACTCCTCTGGTTGGACCAGTGCTGAGATGGAAGGAATACCCTTTCTGTATGATGTAGTCTGGTGATGGCTAAATTTAAATCTGCAAGGGTATTTTGCAAGAGCGTCAACATTTATATTAATCATACCAATGACTTTGGATTAATTTGTAATTATAAATATTTTTCTTTCCTAAAAGTGGGCTTTGCTATTGAGGAGAATGTGCAGCAGCCCCGAGTAAATTGTTTCTAAAGAACAGAGTCCTGATTTTTAAGTTTATAAAGCCCACTTAGTGTGTAAGTTGTCATAACATGCATCTGAAGTCACTTGGAGGCTGTTGCCTGGTGATGGTGAAAAGAGAGAAATCCGTGTTGGTTTCCTGTTGAAATTCACAGGCACTTCTCTGTGCTGAGTGGTCTGTGGAGAAGTGTATGGAGAGCAGGTTATGAAAACCGTAGACTCATCCATTCGTTATTTATTACATTTATTCAGCTTCTAGGTGTCAGGCACTGTTGTTAGGTGCTGGGGGGATACAATGGCTTCTGAGACAGTGCGCTCCTCTCATAGGGCCTAAGGTCTGTTTGGGGAACAAATACTTATTAGATTTAATGACAAACTGATCCTTTCTGTAAAGGAAAAGTATAATAGGAATTGATGTAGTTGCAGAGTTGGGAGGACCTTGCTGAGGAAGCAGCGTCTGAGCAGAGGTATGTGATGAATAGGACCGAGCCAGGCAGGCAGAGGGGAGGCAGCAGCATTCGAGGTGGAGGAGTTAGAACCTTTCCATGGGGAAGATGTGATCTAAAATAGTCACGCAACCCACAGGCTATGAGAGCTGATGGTAATTTAGACACGGGAGAGGATACGTTGGAGAACGATTTAGGTGGGCTTGGTTGTGGCTTGGCTGTGGGGAGTGAAGGAGAATGGTGTGAGGCACGGCTCCTGCTAGATTTGCAGCTGGTGGAGGAAGGTGTTTTTTGTGCAGGTAGCAGCTGTGGAGGTCTGGATTTGGAGGGTGGAGATCCCGAGTTTAGTTTTTAAAATTTATTTATTTATTCATTTATTTTTTGAGACCGAGTCTTGCTCTGTGCCTCAGGCTGGAGTGCAGTGGCACGATCTTGGCTCACTGCAACCTCTGCCTCCCGGGCTCAAGCGATTCTCCTGCCTCCTCCTCCTCCTCCTCCTGAGTAGCTGGGACCACAGGCGTGCGTTACCATACCTGGCTGTTTTTTATATTTTTAGTAGAGACGAGGTTTCCCTATGTTGCCCAGGCTGATCTTGAACTCCTGAGCCCAGGTGATCCACCGACCTCAGCCTCCCAAAGTGCTGGGATTACAGGTGTGAGCCACTGCACCCAGCCTGACTTTAGTTTTAGAGCTGCGTTTGAGGTATTCCAGTGGAGTTGTTGAGTGGACAGTAGGATGTGTGGGTTTAGAATTCAGACCAGAGAGTTTAAGAGGGAGAGTGTTAGCATGTGTCTGGTGCAGGGCGCCGATGATGCTGTTACCTGGGGAGGAAGCACAGAGTGAGGAGAGAGGGTGGAGAAGGGCTCTTCACGGCAGAGGGTCTGAGTGAGGGCATGAGAGTGTGGGCGGGGGGTGGGACTGTGGAGGTGGGGAAAGCCTGGAACAGGGTTTTCCAGAGTCTTGGAAGCCAGGAGATAGGAGCGCCTGAGAAGTGGGGAGTGGTCATTTTCCTCCATAGTTCCTAAAAGATTCAGTAAGACAAAGACTAAAGATTTGTGAACATGGAGGAAGTTGTGAATTTTTCAGTGAGCATGAGTCCCTAGTGGAACAGTGGAGGTGAAACCACCGTGAGCTGAAGGTGATGATGGTAGCTGACTGCAAGCACTCCCCCCGTCAGTCAGGCTGCAGTAGCCATGGAGGGAACACATATACCTGGGCCTGGCAGACTGTTTCATGCAGGGCCAGATGATAAGCATTTGAAGCTTGTCGGCCAGGTGCTTTAGTTGAAGCTACTCTGCCATTGTTGAGAGCTTTCTGCAAATAGTGATATTGTGTATTGACTATGAAAACAAAGATAAACAGCCCCTTTGAGAAGGGCTGTATTCATCACATAAGCAAACCTGGCTGATGATGATCCTGTGGCTTCTAACCTGGGCAGGAGACACAGGTGCCATCAGGATCTCAGACAGCCTGAACAGAGTGACCTCAGAGGAGGGCACAGGAGACAGGGCTTATCTCTTTCTAGGCGGGTCATGGGAAGTCAAGCTTTTTCCTGCCCCAGGATCTTAACTGCTATGCTAGTGAATAGAATTTCTCTGTGCCCCAATAGCCAGAAACCGTTCTTACCTACAAAAATAGAATAATTACCTTGGTATAAGCTATCATTACATCTTTTGTGATGCCTACCACCTTTTGAATTGATTTTGAAACGTGTGCTCTTTCCTCACTTGACCGTAAACTCCTGTGAGGGTGGAGACTGAATTCACTGAGTAACCTTAGCTTCACATGCAGTGCGTGGCACAGTGGGTACTCAGCAGATGCCTACAGAGTGAATGATTTGATTAGATGGCATCCAAGAGCGGTGGTCCAGGCTGATTTCCACCAGCTGGAAGGCAGTGGCTGTGTGAAGGATTGTTGTTACAGCTCCTGATAGAATCTCCCTGTGGTGTAGATAAAGCTAGTAAAGAGAAAGCAGGATTCTCAGTAATACCTTAGACCTTATTTTTTATCTCTATTCCTCTAATAGGCCAATCCCAAGATAATGAAAAGGAATTAGCTGCCCTCTTCCAGCTATGGCTAGAGACCAAAGATCAGGCCTTCTGTAAGGTATGGTTTTTTAAGAAATACCAGATCCTTCTCACTAGGTTTCCAGAGCTCTTAAGTTTGCCCGAATTCTTTAGTCCAGTTACCTGTCAACGTTTTCTTTTTCTCCAGCAAGAAAATGAAGACAGCTCAGATGCCACGACACCTGTCCCTCGGGTGTGAGTACAATACTCTAGTGGTGGGTGGTGTCCCGGGAAACTGTAGTTCAGATACTGCCTTGGTTTTGTTGATACTTCTTGGTATGCTAGAGCTGTAATGGGCTTCAGAGCTCTGAGGAGTCCCCTGGTTCTTCCTGACTTGGCATACTGAGGCAGGCCACACCCCCTGAGTGAGCGGGACTCCTTGTGGAATGGGGTCTGATGGAGAGAGGGGCTGGCAGGAGAGCCTCTAAGGGGCATATAATCTCCTTTGTAGGTGGACATACTTTTTTAATGTGTACTCCTCCCTGGGCTCCTACTTGAGAATTATTCATCTAGGCCACCTTAGTCCAATAAATGGAAGCATGAAGTTAAGTGACTTGCTGAAGGTTAGCAGTAGGACTAACCTTCTAGAACTTAGATCTCCTGACTCTTAGTCCTAGGCTCTTTATATCACATTGTCCCACGTTTCTGTTTCTGTCCTGGCATAGTTCCGTAGTTTTCTGACAACAGACAGAGGCTCAGTCTTAAGTGCGGCAGAACTTTTTCTTCATGTAATAGAGGTGTAGATCTCAAGCCCCTGGGTACTTTCCTTGGAGGTAGAAAAATAACCCTTATCTAACGCACCTGAAGCCCTTTGTTCCTCTAAGGCCGAATTGTTTGTTGCCATTAGAATGGACCTACTTAGCAGCAATATTGAAAACAATAGGTAAAGATGTCAGCCTCTTGCCCATCTATCCACCCAGTACCTTTCTGGATTTCTAAGAATCAAGTGATTTTGTAAATACCAACAGGATTTCCTTCATAGGAGCTGGAAAGTGGGCTCTTCTCCTTTGTAAGAGTTGAGTGCTTCTTGAGGGACATCTTTCCATGTCATAGTGGGAATGGTTCTGAAGCAGGGGCAGTGGGTCTGACACACATGCCAGCTCTCAGGGTTGATACAGAATTTTTTATATTCCAGAAGAACTGACTATGTGGTGCGGCCCAGCACAGGGGAGGAGAAGCGGGTTTTTCAGGAGCAGGTAAGAAGTACCTAAAAGCCAGTGGGAGTCTCTGCCTCTGTGAGCCGTGCAGGGAGAAGCTCAGCCTGACTCTCCTGCATCTGCCTTCTTGCAAGAAACTCATACCCTTCCCCTTAGACCTTCTGTTGGCTGGGATTACTTGTTGGGGGTGGAAACTGTGGGGAAGGGGAGTAAGAAATACTTGCATGATCTCATCTTCCAGGTAGCAAAGTGCCTTTATATTACCTCCTTGTCCCTCTGCTCAGTGACTGGCTCTGAGAGCCGTCCTGTTTCCACTGTGGTTGGCTGAGCATTCCTACTAGAATCACTTGTTCCTTCCTGTTTTAATTGTTCCATGTGGATCTGCTTATATTGTAAGAAAGCCCGAGAGAGAACCCCACTAATTCTGACCAGGAGCCTTGTCCCTTGTCTCTTGGTAGGAGCGTTACCGGTATAGCCAACCCCATAAGGCGTTCACCTTTCGCATGCACGGCTTTGAGTCTGTGGTGGGGCCAGTGAAGGGCGTGTTTGACAAGGAGACCTCGCTCAACAAGGCTCGGGAGCACTCCCTGCTGCGCTCCGACCGGCCTGCCTACGTTACCATTCTGTCTCTCGGTAGGTGGCACATGCTGCTTATCAGAGATCCCTTTCTTCACCGTGCAGCTTTTCTCTTATCAACTCTGAACTCTGTCCTCTCCACACCCCTCCAGCCAGGGTAGACTTTGAGAACAAGGCATAGTTTTTTGAAGTGTTGGAGTTTGGGAGCTGAAGGGGACATCTTCAGCTCCCAGTCTTCTCCTCAAGTCTGGGCTTACGTTTACGTTCAGTTAGGAGTTGCTCCCAGACCAGCTAATAGGTTAAATATAGGAATTTGCTTCCTCCAGGCTGTGCTTCATTTAACAGTGAGGATTCTTACCTTTTTGAATGCCAGGAATCTCTTTGGCAATCTGGTGGAACTTGTGGACCCCTTCTCAGAATTATGCTTTTAAATGCATAAAATAAAATACAGTTACAAAAGAGACCATTTGTTTTGAAATAGTTATCAAAATGTTAAAACAAGTTTATGGTGCCAAAATATGTGTTGTTACTATGATGTTATATGACAAGGTCTAGCATGAGGTCTGACATTTCTTGAAATTTCCAAGTAGTGATGAGTATAAATGATATTCTTAGCTATCTGCAGTAGCTGTAATATATGAAAATGTTTGATTTCCATTACACCATCACAGCACTGCCAGTATATCGTTTGTTCCCTTTGTTCATAATTGAAGGAAGTGTTTAATTTCAGTTAAAAATGTAATTTTGCTTCCCACCTGAGTTCACAGGCCCTCTGAATTCTTAAGGTGTTACCTAAAAGTAACTCTTAAAATGTATAGGGGCTGGATGTGGTGGCTCATGTGTGTAATCCCAGCACTTTGGGAGGCCAAGGCATGCGGATCACCTGAGTTCAGGAGTTCAAGACCAGCCTGGTCAATGTGGTGAAACCCTGTCTCTACTGAAAATACAAAAATTAGCTGGACATGGTGGTGCACGGCTGTAATCCCAGCTACTCGAGAGGCTGAGGCAGGAGAATTGCCTGAACCTGGGAGGTGGAGGTTGCAGTGATGTATCATGCCCTTGCACCTCAGCCTGGGCAACAAGAGTGAAACTGTGTCTCAAAAAAAAAAAAACAAGTGTGTAGGGAACGCCAGTGGTTGAGCTGCCTGCTGCTGGAGGGCAGAGTGCACCTAATCTGGCGTCAGGGAAGGTAGAGGAGCAGGAGCCCCAGGGAGCGTTGCCCACCACGGCAGGTGGGGGAGCTTGTACCTCTGTAGGAACCCTGCCTGACTTGTGGACTGTGCTTTCTCATGTCATCAGTTCGGGACGCTGCGGCTCGACTGCCTAATGGAGAAGGCACACGGGCAGAAATCTGTGAACTGCTTAAGGACTCCCAGTTCCTTGCACCAGATGTCACCAGCACTCAGGTAGGATGGAGAAGAGATTACTTCTGCTTTGTTCCAGAATGGATTTAAGAAAACTTACTAAGAAATATAAAATATAACAAATTTTTAAAAAACTGAGCGAAGTGAAAAACGTGTCTTGAAAAATGCGTAGTGATCAAAACCCTTACTGTTAGTGAAACACAAATTTGGCTCTAGGCTTTCTTTTAGTTTATGGTAAAGGACAGGCTGGTCACTTACTTCACAGTATCCTTACAGTAAAAATAGATCAATATCTCAGTAGTCTTACAGCATTTATTGTCTCGCCAAACGATTTGGTGAACTATTGGAAATATGCAGCTAGGCTGAGATAGAATCTGTATCAGCTGTGATTTAGATACAATGACATGTTTTTTTTTCCTGGAGTCCAAATAACTTCTGTTATCTGAACTTGACTTGTTTCTTATTTCCCTTTGTCTGATTTGTAGGTAAATACAGTAGTGAGTGGTGCACTGGATCGGCTACATTATGAGAAAGATCCTTGTGTGAAATACGACATTGGACGAAAGCTGTGGATCTACCTGCATCGTGACCGGAGTGAAGAAGAGTTTGGTGCGTGAGGCCTCTGGGCATGGTGTCCAGCCCGACTGGGGATACTTTCTGACTTTCTGCCCCAATTCCATTATTCTTTTCATTGGTGTATAGGTGGGGCAAGATGGTAGAGGCAGGATTCAGTCCATCAGCAAGGTGTTGGTTTTTAACAAAGCCCGTCTTTAGTTCGCTAAGGTTAAACTCTGGCTGAAGCTTGCCCCTCTTGTTCACAGAGCGGATTCACCAAGCACAAGCAGCTGCAGCTAAAGCCAGAAAAGCCCTTCAGCAAAAACCCAAGCCCCCATCCAAGGTGGTAAGTGACCTCAGGAGAGTGTCTGCCTTACGGATTCTGGGATGGAGGCAACTAAGAGTAGCTGCTTGGCTTTTACTTAGTGTGGGGCATCAGGAGCTGTAGGGGCATCCCTGCCTTTAGGGGGATCTTCACGACACCTGCAGGTGAGTTTTCTTTGTCTTCTGTTCTAGAAGTCCAGTAGCAAGGAGAGCTCCATAAAGGTCCTTAGCAGTGGCCCTTCTGAGCAGAGCCAGATGAGCCTCAGTGACTCCAGTATGCCACCCACTCCAGTCACACCTGTAACCCCCACCACACCAGCATTGCCTGCCATTCCCATCTCCCCTCCACCTGTATCGGCGGTGAACAAAAGCGGCCCTACCACAGTCTCAGAACCAGCTAAGTCTAGCTCAGGGTAAGTTCTTCCTTTTCTTCAGCTTTTTCGTTCTAGAGGCCTTTTGTATGCATGTCCCAAGTTTTTGTTTTTTGTCTTTCCCTGATGTTCTTCATAGTGTTCTTCTGGTGTCTTCACCAACAATGCCACATCTGGGAACAATGCTTTCCCCAGCTTCCAGCCAGACTACACCCAGTTCTCAGGCTGCTGCCCGGGTGGTGAGCCACTCTGGCTCTGCCGGACTGTCCCAGGTGCGAGTGGTGGCCCAGCCTAGCCTTCCTGCTATTCCCCAGCAGTCGGCAGGGCCAGCACAGACGCTGCCACAGATGCCAGCAGGACCGCAGATCCGGGTTCCAGCCACTGCCACACAGACCAAAGTAGTGCCTCAGGTAAAGAGGGAAGCTGTGGTCACTGGGAAGCAGGGATGCAGACCCAGAGGTGGGCTGATGAGTCAGATGGGCAGAGTCTGGGTGAGGACCTGGGGGAGCCATAGATTATTGCTACTGGTGATGACATTCATCAGAATAAGCCACTTAATGTTCAAAGCTGTGTAAGCATTGTTAGATAGTGTGTTTATGTGTTGAGAATCAGATCTTCAGAGGAGTCTGGTGGTTTCCCCAGAACCCTAACATCAGGATCTTGGTAGAGGCGGATTGTAAATTCGGACCTTGTGAGTCTACATCTCAGGCTCCTTCTGCGGTGCCTCTAGTCTTAGCTATGCCATGAACTAGTTGTGTGAGTTTAGAGAAGATTTATATCCTCTTTGTCTCAGTTTCCTTTGCTCTAAAAGGGGTAAAATAGTATTTGTCCTCTGTGTAGGAATAAAATGAGATGTTAAATGTAAAATTCTGAAAATTAAGATGTACACAAATAAGACATTTACAGTGTCCATTTTAGAGAGTGATGTGCCTTAAGCACTGTGGGGTTAGAAGCTCTTTGAGAGGAGTGCTTCCTGGATGCGGTGAGGGAGACTCTTGCTTAGAATGGGGTCTGCATCTTAGAGTCTAATTAAGCTCTCGGCCTCATGCCCTGAACTAGACAGTAATGGCCACTGTGCCAGTCAAAGCGCAGACTACGGCAGCCACTGTGCAGCGGCCTGGACCTGGACAGACAGGGCTCACGGTGACAAGTCTCCCTGCCACAGCCAGCCCTGTGAGTAAGCCAGCCACGAGTTCTCCTGGGACCTCTGCTCCCAGTGCATCTACGGCAGCTGTCATTCAAAACGTCACGGGACAGAACATCATCAAGCAGGTAGGTGGGGCTCTTTCAGGGGGATCTCAATCCTTCATCCTGGAGCAGGGACCACTGGAGCTGGAGGTTCTTGGCCAGACTGCATGCACATGGGAAGAAGATTTGTCAGCTTTGACTCTCAGCTTATAGATACTTAGGTGTGAGTTCCCACCAAAGGCAGTGCAGCCTTTATAGATGCTGAAGAGGTTTCTTCTGTTTCATTCCATTTAACTCAGCATTTAATAGTGGAGTTTCTGGATTTAGAGTCGACTCTCCATGAATTCATTTAGTTAAATTCCCATGGCCATATTTTATTGGCTTCTCAGTTTACCACTTGTAAAAGTAGAATTTGCTTCTGCTTTCTTGGTTGTGAATATAAAAGAATAATCATCGAACTTCAAAGAATCGTTAAGCAGTATAGCAACTAATACTGATAGGAGTGCCTCCTGTGTGCCTGCACTGCGTTAAGCATTTTTTGCTTGTTAAATAGTCTAATCTTCTTAGCTCTATGGGGTAGGCACTCTTATTATTTACAGATGAGAAAATGGAACCACATAATAATAAAGTAATTTTTTTTTTGTTCAACAAACATTAAGTCAGACACTGTCCTAAGTATTGGGGATTTAATAGTACATTAAACAGACTAAGTCCCTGCCCTCGCGGAACTCGTGTTCTGATAGAGCTAAGAGATAAGTACCTCAGTGTGAGATAGTAATAAATGCTATGCAGGTCGGTAGACAGGTTCAGGTGGAGAGCAGTAGCGTGTTATTTTAGCTGGAGTGATTGGAGAAGGCCTCTCTGGGAAGATGACATTTGAAAGTGGTGAAACAAAGAGCGTGCCATGAAGCGATGATTGGGAGATAAAATATTCTAGGCCCAGGAATGGCGAGTGCAGATGTTTTGTGTCAGGAATATGATTGAGGAACGAGAGGAAAATCATTGTGGCTGGAGCATAGGGAGCAAGTGTGAGGGTGTTAGAAGATAAGGATGGGAGAGGTTGCCAGCGGTTAGATTATGTGGGACTTTAAAATTAATTTGAATGTGAGGGGAAACCACTGGAAGATGGTGAGCAAGGGTGACTTGATCTGGTTTGCATTTAATGAAACATCCAGCTGCTGGGTAGAAGGAACAGTGGGGGACAAGAATGGAAATGGGGAACCCCTGTAGGAGGCAGTAGCAGTCGTCCAGGTGAGAAGCAAGGCTGCTGTAGATAGGAGTGACTGTTCATCAGAGGTGGAGGGGAGTAGTGGGGTCTGGATGTGGTTGAAGGGAGAGCCAGTGCAGTTTGCTGGTGGCTTGAGTAGGGGTCTGAGAGGAGGAAGGTGAGAATTACCCCATCCATGGCTTTGGCTTGGGTGCTTGGATCGATGGTGGCATCATTTATTGAAGCAGGAGAAAATTGAGTTGTGGAGACGGCAAGAGAGAGAAAAGTGTAGTTGGGAAGGTGTGAGATGTAGTGGCAGCGTGAGATGAGACTCGGTGGATCAGGATAATGCATGGGCTTCACTGGTCCAGTGGATTGGTGGCTTTGGGGAATGGGTTCAAAAGAGAAGGTAAGGTGAGGAAGTGGAGACAGTATGATCGGCCTCTGTACCTGTGGGTTCCACATCCTCAGATTCAGCTAACCATGGATTATTTGGAAAAAACTCCAATAAAAAATAATAATACAGTAAAAAATAATACAGATTAAAAAACCAATACAGTATACAACCTATTTACACAGGATTTACAATGTATTAGATATTATAGGTAATCTAGAGATGATTTTACCTACACGGGAGGATGTTTGTTGGTTTTATGGAGATAGTGCATTTTGTGTAAGGGACTTGAGCTTCCGTGGATGTTAGTATCTGCCTGGGGGCATCCTGGAACCAGTCTCTCGCACATACCGAGGGGTGACTCTAGGTAGTTTTTAGAGGAGTTTTGCTTCTGAAGAGAGCAGAGTACTGGAGTTGAGTGTGGAGTGGAGTAGGTGGAGGGAGGTGTAGAGTTAGCCAGGATTGGTTGTTTTTTAGGATGGGAGGTATTACAGCATGTTTGCATTCTGATGGTCATGGTCCAGTAGAAGGGAGAAGATCGATCACGCCACAGAGAGAGGAAGTCCCTGAGTAAGGCTAAAAGGCTTGCATCTGTTACACATGAGGGACTTGGCCTTAGGAGGTGGGAAGCCAGGCTCTGGTACACCTGTAGTCCCAGCTACTCAGGAGACTGAGGCAGGAGGAACATTTAAGCCCAGGAGTTCGAGGCTGCAGTAAGCTCTGATTGTACCACTGCATTCCAGCCTAGTGACATAGCAAGACCCCGTCTCAAAAAGTCCTTTTCTAGGTTATAGATGTGTACAGAGATACTGATCAGTAAAATAATAGATCTTGGATTTACCTTTATATATTCTAATTCCTCCCTCCCCCACCACAGTGGGGAGGGATAGCTAAAACAAAGTATTAATTTTTGAAGCTGGGTGAAAGGTTATAAGGGTTTGTTATACTGTTCTCTACTTCTGTGAATGTTTGCAAAATAAAAAGTTTAAAAAAATACACAACATCTACCCAAGAAACGGAAGTTTGTCTAGTTGTGTTTTGTAACCAGTTTACTAGTGTGAATCCCTTGTAAGTGCTGCTTCTCCCCTTCCAGGTGGCAATCACTGGGCAGCTTGGTGTGAAGCCCCAAACAGGCAACAGCATTCCACTCACAGCCACTAACTTCCGCATCCAGGGTAAGGATGTACTGCGTCTGCCACCCTCTTCCATCACCACAGATGCCAAGGGCCAGACGGTTCTGCGAATCACTCCGGACATGATGGCCACGCTGGCCAAGTCCCAGGTTACCACAGTCAAATTGACCCAGGACCTCTTCGGGACAGGAGGCAACACTACAGGCAAAGGCATCTCTGCCACCTTACACGTCACTTCCAATCCAGTCCATGCCGCTGATAGCCCTGCCAAGGCCAGTTCAGCCAGTGCCCCTTCGTCCACTCCAACAGGTACCACTGTGGTCAAAGTGACTCCTGACCTCAAGCCAACAGAAGCCTCAAGTTCAGCTTTTCGTTTGATGCCAGCTCTTGGCGTGAGTGTGGCTGACCAGAAGGGAAAAAGCACAGTGGCCTCTTCAGAAGCAAAACCAGCTGCCACGATCCGCATCGTGCAGGGACTGGGAGTGATGCCTCCCAAAGCAGGCCAGACCATCACCGTTGCAACCCACGCCAAGCAGGGGGCCTCGGTGGCCGGTGGGTCTGGAACTGTCCATACTTCAGCTGTGTCCTTGCCCAGTATGAATGCTGCCGTGTCCAAGACTGTGGCTGTGGCTTCTGGGACTGCAAGCACCCCCATCAGCATTGGCACAGGAGCCCCCACCGTGCGCCAGGTCCCCGTCAGCACCGCGGTTGTGTCCACGCCCCAGGCTGTGAGTAACTAGGGTGAAGCTTAGGCCTTCTTTTTAGAAAACTACTTAAGGTTCAACTGCCCGTTGTGCGAGAGACTCCCTAAAAACTAGGAAACTTCTTTTTAGGAGTGGAAATTAGAGGCCCTAAATATCACCTCATTTACCCCAGAGAGATTTGTTTACTGATAGACTTTTGTTTTCCTTTGAAACACAATTTATCAAAGTGTGGTACATGCATACATTCTTTTCAAATAGTAAAGAACAGTGCAGATGAAATAAAACCTGACCATGTTCCAGTTCTCCCTTCATGAAGATTAATTGCTGTTGGTAGTTCGGCATTTATCCTTCTAGTGCTTTTCCTGAGCATTTTCATACATGTACACGTAGTTTAAAAAACACCCATGAGAGACTTTATATATTCTGTGATTGGCTTTATTTATTTATTTATTTATTTATTTATTTATTTATTTATTTTTGAGACGGAGTTTCACTGTTATTGCCCAGCCTGGAGTGCATTGGTGCGATCTCAGCTCATTGCAGCCTCTGCCTCCCTACTGGTTGCGAACATCCCGACCTCAGATGATCCGCCCACCTTGGCCTCCCAAAGTGCTGGGGATTACAGGCGTGAGTCACTGCCCCTGCCTGCCTTCTTTATTTTTTGTAAATGTCTTGATGATCATTCTAGGCCGTACACAGATATTGACTGGGGTCTTTTTAATGGTATAGCAACCAGTAGAAGGGGCTCTGCTAAAGGATGCGTTTCCACTATTAACCAGGCAGTGGCGAATGTTTCTGGGCTTATGTGTGAACGTTTCTGAAGCGGAGAGTGCTAGCGCCAGCCTTGGGGGTGCACACTTGGAGAGTTGAGATACTCCAGCGGCACTGCCTGAAAAGCCACATCCACGTGTGCCCCATCAGCAAGCCTCCTGTTTCACCTAGGCCTTACCTTAACCAGTGCTGATACCACGTCTTTTTAACCTCATGTACATGTCTTACTGGTGAAAAGGGGGTTCTTTTTTGATTTCATATCCCTGATGTGAGTGAAGTTGAGTATCCATTCATTTGGAGGTTGGCATGCGCTCCCTGGGGAGTAAATCTTTGCCACTTTTCTTTTGCGGTATTTGGCATTTTCATATTGTTTGAGGTGGCTTTTTATAACATCCTGAAGATACGGAATCTGTGGATGTGAATTCTTCATATGCATAGAAAATATTTTTTCCAGCCTGTCATCTTTTAACCTTATAGATGGAGTCTGTAGCTCTACGGAGCTTTGTAATTGTATCTAATTAGATTTGTCAGCATTTCCTTTAATGGCTGGTAGGTTTTGTGTCTGTGTCTTCCTTACCCCAGGGTTATAAAATGTTAACCTTTATTTTCATAAAATACTTTGAGTTTTAAAAAAAAAAAAGTAGAATTGTTAATGCATTTGAAATATATTTTTGTGAATAGGATGAAGTTGAAATCTCATTTCCCAGTTTTCAAATTTGCCAAACTAATCAGCTGTTGCTTCCCCCACTAGCTTGAAAGGCTACAGTTATCATAAACCAAATCCTCATATCCACACAGGTGTCTGTGGATGCATGTGTGTTTACTCTTTAGCCTCTAGGTAAGGAGCATTGTTCAGAAGAGAGGTGTGTGTGGACAGTATAAAATACAGTTTCACTTTACTGAGCAAGCTATGTAGGGAAACCGTCATTAATTGGGATAAAAGCCAGAGCAATGAAGAAGGATGTAAACATAAGTCAAATGAACACCCAAAACAGAAAACCCTAACATAGTGTGGTTAAAAAAGAAATAGTTGGTCAGGCGCAGTGTCTCACACCTGTCATTCCAGCACTTTGGGAGGCCGAGGCAGGCGGATCACCTGAGGTCAGGAGTTCGAGACCAGCCTGGCCAACATGGTGAAACCCCGTCTCTACCAGAAATGCAAAAATTAACCGGGTGTAGTGATGGGTGCCAGTAATCCCAGCTACTCAGGAGGCTGAGGCAGGAGAATTGTTTGAACCCGGGAGGTGGAAGTTGCAGTGAGCCAAGATTGCACCATTGCACTCCAGCCTGGGTGGCAGAGCGAGACTCCCTCTCTCTCTCTCTCTCTCACACACACACACACACACACACACACACACACACACAAAAGTAGTTACTTAGGTTTCTACATCGTAAAAGTTGAAATAAGGAAGCGGGGAAACTGCACTCACTTGATCTACTTTTGTTTCTGTCGAATCCCTCTAACATAGAAAGGTTGTATCAAGTGTCATCTGTCCTGTTACAATCAACCTGGGTAGGTGCAACTGGAGAGCATTTGGTGGGGTGGGAAGTACTGATGGTGCTTTTTCCCACTGTCTAGTCAGCTTTTTAGGTAGTTCCTGAAGGGATCATTCTAGGTGATGTACTGGTCTGAGATGTTTTAAGCAACAAAGGCATTTTGAGGAAGAAAATAAAACCATACGTAAATGTATCTGGAGGTACCATCTCAAGGAATTCTGTTGCCTGTTGCCCTCTGCATGCTTTTTTAACAGGCTGCAGGCTGTGGGTGAACCCCATGGAGATAGGTGCAGGGACCTGCGGTGCAGTTTTGCAGCTGAGGGCCCGTCTCCTTAGAGTTAGCCTGCCTCTGTGGAATGCTGATGCCCTCTCCCAGCATCCTGTCAGGCAGCCCTCTTCAATTTTTTAAAACTCAGATTTAATTTACATAAGATTTTATTGCATATAAATTTTATTACCAGTCAAGCATTAAAACCAAGGCACTCTGAAAACAGGTGACGCAGTGACCTGTCTTAACCATCTAAGTCCCAAAGACTCTAGGCCTTCTCAGTTTCTAAAAAAAAATTCTTTTTCGGCTTTATTAGCTTGGGAGTTGGACTTTTCACTTGATTGAGTTTATTATTAGTGTCCCCTAGCTAATCTCTCTTATCTCCGGGAGAAATGGCAAGCACCAGAGAGCATGGCCTCTCCCTAATCTAGCACTTCCTGCTGTTTGTTCGTCACCAGTGGCCCTGCGCTCCAGTGAGTAGCTGTGTGCTTTAGGTATTAACTCTTGAGGTCCCCTGTCCTTCCTCGAATTTATTTCACCAAATAGTGATTGTGTGCCCAGCACTGTGCCATGTCCTCCAAGGAACTCAGAATCTTGGACTGTGCTAAAGCGAGGACACACCTGCCTTTGTGATTCAGATACAGGTTTTATCCCGTTGAAAGCAGATAGATAGGGTTGCTGCTGCTTTTGGTAGCATGAAAGAGGATGATAAAAGATCAGATTTCACCTGACTATGGTATAAGTAGTTTCGTTAGGGTTTCCTGGGCCCAAACCTTAGGAGCCTTGAGACCCTGCTGGGTTCTGGGGACTCACAGCATCTGTAGTGCTTGCTCCTCAGTTCCTGATGCCCTGGAGGTGACACTTGCTGGTTTTCCTTACCTCCTGTCTTAAAAACCTGACTGCCTTTTCTTTCTAGGGGAAGTTGCCTACACGGATCACAGTTCCCCTGTCTGTGATCAGCCAGCCAATGAAGGGCAAGAGTGTGGTCACAGCCCCCATCATCAAAGGCAACCTTGGAGCCAAGTAAGTACTATGTCATTGTGAAGGAACCAGTTTCGGGGTGGAGGTGGCAGGCAGGGCTTACCAGTCCTTGTCACCGAATGGCAAAGTGGCTGCTCTTTCTGGGTCCCTCCTTTGACACCTCTCCTTTATTGTGCTCATCGACGGTATTTATTGAGCACCTAGTATTGTTTTAGGTGCCGTGATTAAAACAGATGAAAATCCTTGCTGTTCTCCAAGCATACATTGTAAAGTAGAGAAGTAATAATAAAGCAGCATGCGTGGTGATACATACTGGAGAGAAAAGGGTGTGGGGAGTGCTAGGATGGGGCTCAGCTAGATGTGAGGACCACCTGTGGCCCTCGCTTTGACATTTGAGCTCTGAACCGAAGCAGTTCAGGGAATGAGGGCCACCTGTGGCCTTGATTTAAACAGGGATCAAGGGCACATTGAAATCAGTCTGGCAGTCTCAGGGCAGCTTATGAGATGTGGCTATTGGGGGAGGGTTTCTTGCGGACATGCATACCTCTCTGGGGCCCTGTCCACTATTCCTGCTGGTCAGGGCCAGGAGCCAAGGGCCATTTTATCCAGAGCACTAGGGGCTTCTGGGATTACTGTCTTCTCCTGCTATGGGAAGTGGAAAAGCTAGAAGAAAGGTGGTCTCAGCAATTGGGTTCCATTTCAATCTGAAATGCTGGGATTTTCATTGGCACAGACCTCCCTGTTGTCCTTCAATGCATGGCCTAAATCTGGGCCAGAGAATACCCGCCGATATTGTTATACCTCACCCCTGCTTTCCCTCCACAGCCTCAGTGGGTTGGGCCGCAACATCATCCTCACAACTATGCCAGCGGGCACTAAGCTTATTGCTGGCAATAAGCCTGTTAGTTTCCTCACTGCTCAGCAGTTGCAGCAGCTTCAGCAGCAAGGTCAGGCCACACAGGTAAGGCTCAGGGCAAATTCTTCACCATTATCGGGCTCCTCTCTGACTCCACTGCTGTTCTTAACTGGTGAGCCCACTTGCAGTCCATTGACCTGACCTTCTCTCTTTGCAAACAGGTGCGCATCCAGACTGTCCCTGCATCCCATCTCCAACAGGGAACAGCTTCTGGCTCCTCCAAAGCAGTCTCCACTGTTGTTGTGACTACAGCTCCATCTCCTAAACAGGCACCTGAGCAACAATGATTATGAGAGAGGATGGCTTCCATGAAACACCATGCCTGGTCTGTCCTGGCTGAGAAGGGAGCAGGGAGGTTGCATCATTCTTTTAAGCTTGCCTGTTCAAGGCAGCCAAGCTGGGGGTGATGGCAACAGTGGCCTGGATTCTGCTGCCACGTGCCATAGTGGAGCACCCTGAGAAAGGGTCACTCCGGGGTTCCAGGGTCTGCTGTCTACCAATCGAGGATAATATTCTGTTGGAATTGCAGGAGGTACCAGTCATGTCCTACAAGCCAGAGTTCTGAGAGTAAGACCCCCAGGGAAGGATTACCAGTCGCAGAGTGCACAGACAGTGAATAAGCTGGTTCTCCATGAGGATTGTATTTTTTGGCTTCTGGTCTTCTCCATGACTAGTGGTCTGGATAGGAGTTTGTGTCCAGAAAATTTTATGTAATTTATTTTTTTAAAGAACCTGTTGTACATCTTTATCAAATACAAACTTGGGCTTTAGCTGCCCTCTCCACCAAACTGACTTATTCTTTTGACTAGAATAAGAAAATGGCAAGAATCTTAGTAAGGTGGTAGCCAACTTGGTAACTGCATAGTAATCAAGAGGCTTTAAGATGGGAAGACACCGTAGGCAGCGGGGTAGAGTGGGTCCCCTGAAATGGGATTCTCTTGGCACTGCCTGTTAAAGATAGGGGTGTTGGGATCTTGATTGTGGCCCCCTCAGCTTCACCTGCCCGCTTCATCCTTCTTGGCAAGCCTGTTCACATGGACGTACAGAGCCAGTGGACAGAGAGGAGGGGAGTGACAGCAGAGGTGCTGCTTTTGCAGCACAAAGTTTGTTGTAGTTCAGATAGTACACATTCTGCTCTGCTCCAGAGCAAGAGTTGCAAACCAGGTTCTTGGGGCCGGCCATTTGTTTTTGTAAATAAAGTTTTATTGGAACACAGCCCAGACCCATTTGTGTTTGTATTATCTGTGGCTGCTTTCAGATTCGAAGGCAAAATTGAGTAGTTGACATAGAGACTGTGTGGCCCTGAAGCCTAAACTATTTCCTATATGGCCTTTTAAGAAATGTTTTTTTTTTTTTTTTTTTTTTTTTTTTTTTTTTTTTTGTGGCTGGGCTCGATGGCTCACACCTGTAATCCCAGCACTTTGGGAGGTCGAGGCGGGCAGATCACAATGTCAGGAGATCGAGACCATCCTGACCAGCATGGTGAAACCCCGTCTCTACTAAATTACAAAAAATTAGCCGGTCGTGGTGGTGTGCGCATGCAGTTCTAGCTACTCAGGAGGCTGAGGCAGGGGAATTGCTTGACCCCGGGAGGCGGAGGTTGCAGTGTGCCGAGATCATGCCACTGCACTCCAGCCTGTGAGACTCTGTCTCAAAAAAAAAAAAAAAAAAAAAAAAAAAGTTTTTTGAGCCTTGCTCCAGAGTAGAGACGGTGGAGGACAGTGGGGGTGCAAGGAACAGGGATCTGCCTGCCTGGTACTACCAGCCCCAAAAGAAGCCAGTCTAGATTTGCAGGTCATTTAATCCTGGCTATTTCATGCTTCTCAGCCTCTGTCAGCTACAGGGAGAGCTCAGGACGATACTTTAAAATGTAATTAATGCAAGCACTGGTTGTCAACAATATATGTGTCTCTTGTTTTGGGGCAGCAGTGAGTGGTAAAGGCTTTCTGAGGTGATAGGGCTTCCCTGACTCTTGAAAGTGCCCAAATTATTAAAAACATATCTTTAATTTTTGGAGTGTATTGAAGCTCTTTTGTGGGTTCTGGGTGAAGAGGTGGAGCTGGAGGATGTGGGATGGAAGGAGGCTGGCTTAGCTGTTGGGTGGTTAGGCGGTTGCCGAGAAGCGGAGGAGGATCTGGGAGGCTGGCTGGCTCCACAGCTCTTTCACAGACATTTCGTTTAGAGCAATTCTGTAAAACCAGTGTCATCATTCCTCTTTTAACCGTTGGAAGACATGAGTCTGAGTTGAAGTTAAAGAGAAGCTTCTGATTCTAAGTCCAGTCTCTTTCTGTTGCCTTCCTCCGGGCAGGAGGGCTGTGATGTATCCTGGCGAGCCTGGGGGCGATCCAGTCTTAGGAAGTGGGAAGCCTGCATTGCAGAGAGCAGAGGTGAATGGGCCTCCCAGGTTCAGCTTGTGATGAGCAAGTAGACTGGCACGGGACAAGGTTGGCAGTGGGGAGAGGTAGGATGTAGTGCGGGGAAATGGGTCTTTCCACCTGAGAAAGGCGAGTGTGTCTGCGTTTGATAATCCTTTGATATTTGCGTATCTTTGTTATTTTCAAGAATCACATTTCACCTAGAAAGCCATGTGGCAGTTTTTAAACAAGAAAAACAAAAGGTAGAAATTCCAGAGATCCTGTCTTAGGTATTTACTGCCAGCTACAAACAAACCCCTTCTGAATTTATTAACAAGGAATTTCATAAAAGTAGCTCTGGCATTCAGCCACAGCCCTGCCCGCATTCCTGTTTGCTGAGGTCAACTGACTCTGCTTGTCATTTTTTGCACATGCAGACGTGTGCATTCTGGAGAGCAGGGAATGAGTGTAAAGTTCAGGTTGCTTCAGGATGCTGACTTGTCAGGACGTGTACCTTCGGCACTATCCAGCCTGTGGGTGGAATAACAATAGCGTAGAGTGGAAATTCCCTACTGGAGCTGTTTACGGTGACAGCCCAGGATTTGTGCCACACTAGCTTCCTTCATATGCTGGTTTCAGGTTTCTGACAGATGAATGGCGCAGCTATGGTGAGTGTTTTGTTTTGTTTTTGAGATGGAGTCTCACTCTGTAGCCCAGGCTGGAGTGCAGCACCGAAATCTCAGCTCACTGCAACCTCTGGCTCCTGGGCTCAAGCGATTCTCCTGCCTCAGCCTCCTGAGTAGTTGGGATCAATCACAGGCATGCGCCACCAAGCCCTGCTAATTTTTGTATTTTTGGTAGAGATGGGGTTTCACTATGTTGACGAGGCTGGTCTCCAACTCCTCACCTTAGGTGATCTGCCTGCCCCAGCCTCCCAAAGTGCTGGGATTACAGGCGTGAGCCACTGTATTCGGCCATGGTGGGTGTTTTGTAGGGAATGATTCCAGAAGGAATCTGGTGGCAACGATTGAGCCTCTGGTTGACAGAGATTGGTAAAATTATTCAGAGAACACATCTGAGACAGGATGTGGAGAATAGTATTGTCATCAGTGTATACTTTAATACCACATCTAATAATGTTTATGATAGGGTTGATTACTTCCATGGAGGCATCACAAGCCTTGCTGTGTGAAGGGCATCTAAATACATTTTAATATAGCTGTTCTTCACACCTCAGCCCCTCACTCTGGAGAAAATAGTACATTTTCTTAAAATATGGTACACTTAAAAATAACTCATGTGGATCTTTTCTTTGAAAGTAAAACTGAATAGGTCCTTCTGCCCACCTCCAATCCCCAGGGAAAGAAGACATTTTATGTTGATTGCCAATAATAGGTCCTTCAGTACTTGTTGAATGAAGAATGCTTGTGTTTCTCCACTGGCCAACCACGGTGGCTCCTGAAAGTGGAACCCGGGGTTCTCTAGTAACTAAATTAGTGCTTTTAGTAGCTCATTTTGAATCCCTAAGCAGTGACTTCAACTCTGAAAGGCTGGCTGACCCTGGGAGGTTACCTTCACTTAGTGAAGTACAGCATTTCTTCCAAAGCGCATGCAGTGCTGGATTAAATTCTCTCTCCTGGGTTTGTGTGACGTAGCAGGGTGGAATGGTGAGAGAGAGGCCTGGTTTGGAGTCATACTGAAGACTGGCTTTGCCACCTGGCATCTGTGTGGTCTTAGGCCAGCCAACTTTTCTTTCCTTTTTTTTTTTTTTTTTTTTTTTTTTTGAGGTGGAGTCTTGCTCTGTCGCCAGACTGGAGTGGAGTGGTGCAATCTCGGCTCCCTGCAACCTCTGCCTCGCGGGTTCAAGTGATTCTCCTGCCTCAGCCTCCCAAGTAGCTGGGACTACAGGCACCCGCCACCACACCCAACTAATTTTTGTATTTTTAGTAGAGACAGGGTTTCACCATGTTGGCCAGGATGGTCTCAATCTCTTGACCTCGTGATCCGCCTGCCTCAGCCTCCCAAAGTGCTGGATTACGAGCCACTGTGCCCAGCTAGGACTGCCAGCTTTTGTGAAAGACCCCCATGCTCTTACACATTACAAGCGGTTGTGAGAACCAAATGAGATCGGGCGCATCTCAGAATCTGAAAAATACTATGCACATGGAAAGTATTATTTGGTCTCTAAGGCCCATCAACTTGGTCCTAACCCACTTTTATCAGTTTGTAGAACTTAATCTTTTTAAGTTCTCCATATTTTTTATGCTTTCATTTTTTAATGTGCTACTTTCTCAGCCTGGGATGGGTTTTTTGTACAGGGCAAGTTCTGTATTTCCCCTCCTCTCCTTTTTCTCATCGTGGCTTGTACCTGTCTCCCATAGCACCCATCACACTCGGTGTAACTACTGGCAGGTCTCTCCTGTTCGACTATAAACTCCTTGCTGGACACCTGTCTCAGGAGTCCTTACAGCCATTTCAGTGCTGTTGCAAAGTAGATATTTAATAAATAGTTGTTGAAGGAAGTTCTTTTTTTTTTTTTTTGAGACAGAGTCTTGCTCTGTCACCTGGGCTGGGCAGGTGTCACCTGGGCTGGGCGCAGTGGCGTGATCTCGGATCACTGCAAGCTCCCCTCCCAGGTTCACGCCATTCTCTTGCCTCAGCCTCCTGAGTAGCTGGGACTACAGGCACCTGCCACCGCGCCCGGCTAATTTTTTGTATTTTCGGTAGAGACGGGGTTTCACCATGTTAGCCAGGATGGTCTTGATCTCCTGACCCTGTGATCCGCCTGCCTCGGCCTCCCACAGTGCTGGGATTACAGGTGCAGTGAAGGAAGTTTTTTAAAAAGACCAGATCCAGGAGCAAGATGAGGGTTTCAGCACTTTACATTACTAATTCTGGATTCGCGATCCTTTGCTTTCAGCTATATTAAAATTGAAAGTCTTCCATACCTGGTATTTTTCTCTCTACCTCATTATACAGCTTTCCTATCAGATCTTCTGTTAGGGTGACTTTGAGGAGTCAGAACATCAGGGCCCCGACTTTCAGTAGAGCCAGTAACCAGCTTCCTGATTTAAAACAAAATCACCTTTGGCCTAACTTTGTCACTTATAAACAGTGGTTTAGTACCCTGGTATGATTAGTTATGATATGTTTAACAGTAGTTTAAAATACCAAAGCTTGTGAATTATTTTACTTCTTAAAAATATGTAAGTTAGAGTTGTAACTCTAAAGGCACTGTCATTTGCTTACACATTCTAACATATTTCTAATAAAAAAGTACCTGCTTTCTTAAGAGAAAAAGGGATAAGTTACCAAAAGCAGCAAGTTCTCCTGCTGGACTCATATTCTGGATTCATCCATGAGGCCACTTCCATTGTAAAGCTTTTAGCATCTCTTGATTTCTCTTTACACTGAGGCACAAAGGCCTGCTGCTTGGAGGCCTTACTTAATTTTTCCTTATGAGGGGTACTATACCAACACAGACTTTAAATTATGTTAAAAATCCCAACTGCAAGATACACAGGATGCTGTAGGCCTGATTTCCTGTTCTAGAACCTCCAGCCTTGTGTTGAATGAGGAGGTGCAAATATATAGACCCTTAAGATCAGACCACGGCAGGCATTCAGGTGGGGGGATGAACTCCATTCATTCCAGCTGTTCGGTGGGACGTCTACGCCCTCCACATCTCGGCTCATTCCTCATCTGAGCCACTCAAGAGGGCAGTCTGGTAAGTGTCACCTGAATTCAGTTTCTGAATTCCAATGATTTCTCCCCTTCCGTGTCTCTTCATCCGAGTCAAAAGGCTTTAATAGAGAAACAATAAGAGCCAATTAGCCAGAGATTCCCTTAATCCATTACCCAAGGATGTGAAGGCATCTACTGGTTCTTAAACTATTTTCTTTATATTTCTATCAAATACTGTGATTACATGTCTATAAACTAGACTTCTTAGGAAATACCAGTAGATAAAGGGGCATTGGTGGAAACTACTGAATGTCAGAATTAAGGCCAAGTCTCCTGCCTATCTTGGTTTACTGTTTCAGTGGCTGGGCAGCAGAACTAGAAGAAACTGACTTGAGCTCCCTTCTCTTTGGTCCATATGGAACTCTTTCTGGATGAAATAATGGCAAAAATCACAGTTACTTTTGCACCAACCTAATATTCTACTTGGGATCTAGAGAAATGACCTAGAAAGAAAGGTAGGGGCAGCCAAACAGCAAATAGAACTGGTAATACCATTTGCTAAAAGTCACCCTTGCACTGAGAGGCTCTGCCATTTATTAGTGGGGTGACCTTGGTCAAGTTACTCAGCTTTTGGAAGCCTTAACAGCGCATACTTCATAGAGCAATGAAGATTAAATGGGATAATAGAGTGTAGCTGCTTTCCACTGGGCCTGGGGCACAGCAAGTGCATAGGAGTCCATAGCTGTTATCTATCTACCTCTAATGAGTACTTCAGTGAGGGGTGGAGTGCAGTTTGTCTTAACATTCTGCTCTGGTTTATTTTTTGATTGTCACATCGTCTCTGGGAAGCAGGGAGGGCAGGTCTGGAAGTAAGATGATGGGTCCAGAATGAACCCGTTACAGCGGGGACTACCATCCGGTACTGATTCCCATTTCAGTTTTCCCCACCACACCACAGGCTTAAAATCTGTGAGACCTGCATTTGAAACCTGGGCCCCTCGGGTTACTATGACCCAGACAGGTCATTTAATTTTGAAAAGCTTCATTCCCCTTGTTTGCAAATAAGGGTAGTGACACCTTCCCTGCATGAGAGTACCTTGCACAGAACTTGACATGTAGTCGGCACTCAGATGGCGCGAATTAATCACATCAGTCCTGCTTAGAGCTAGGAGGAAAACCTTCACGAAAGTCTCAGACATACCAGTAAACAAGAGAATAGTTGATGGCCACGATGCTGAGGGCAGCCAGGTAGTGCCAGCAGAAGCACATGGTGATGAACATGAGGTTGGCCTCATCCTTCTGGTCCCATTCGGGTGTTCCAAAAGGTGGGAACAGCACAAACCCAATCTAGGGGATTACACAGAGAAGTTGGTCTTATGGTTGGCTGTCCTGAGAAGCAACCTAGCCATCCTCCTGTGGCCACCGAAGTGGCCCATATGTTACCACCACCTCGTAGTTCCCACACTTCGTTAGCATAGAAAGAGCTTTTCACATAGAAAAATGGCTGTAGCCAGGTGCGGTGGCTTACGCCTGTAATACCAGCACTTTGGGAGGCTGAGGCAGGCGGATCACGAGGTTAGGAGTTTCGAGGCCAGCCTGGCCAACATAGTGAAACCCTGTCTCTACTAAAAATACAAAAAATGAGCTGGGTGTGGTGGTGGGTGCCTGTAATCCTAGCTAATTGGGAGGCTGAGACAGGAGAACTGCTTGAGCCTTGGAGGTGGAGGTTGCAGTGAGCTGAGATCATGACACTGCACACCAGCCTGGGCCACAGTGCAAGACTCCGTCTCAAAAAATAAAAAGGCCGGATGCGGTGGCTCATGCCTGTAATCCCAGCACTTTGGGAGGCTGAGGTGGGCAGATCACGAGGTCAGGAGATTGAGACCATCCTGGCTAACACGATGAAACCTCGTCTCTACTAAAAATACAAAAAATAGCTGGGCGTGGTGGTGGGCGCCTGTAGTGCCAGCTACTTGGGAGGCTGAGGCAGGAGAATGGCGTGAACCTGGGAGGTGGAGCTTGCAGTGAGCCAAGATGCCACTGCACTCCAGCCTGGGCGACAGATCAAGACTCCATCTCAAAACAAAAAAACAAAAATGACTTCAGGTTAATTTTAAGGCTTACTTAAAAACAACAGGGCCAGGTGCAGTGGCTCATGCCTATAATCCCAGCTCTTTGGGAGGCCGAGGCAGGCGGATCACGAGGTCAGGAGTTCGAAACCAACCTGGCCAACCTGGTGAAACCCTGTCTCTACTAAAAATACAAAAAAAATGAGCCAGATGTGGTGGCAGGCACCTGTAACCTGAGCTACTCGGGACGGTGAGGCACGAGAATTGCTTGAACCTGGGAGATGGAAGTTGCAGTGAGCCAAGATTGCGCTATTGCACTCTAGCCTGGATGACAGGGCGATTCTCTCTCGAAAGAAACAAAACAGAACTTCAGGGCCCACATTTCCTGTGGAGAGTTTAGCAGGCAGAGCCTGTGAAAGGCATCAGCCCCTCCTCGGGGAGGGCAGCTGAACCTCACTGTGCACGCTCTAAATTTTGGATTGCTAACGCATCCTCTGGATGTTAATGGATAAAACTAGAAGTCAAAGGGTAGGCACATCTAAACCCTTTGCATGGCATGTTAGTGCTGCATTTGCAAACCCCATATAATCAGGGCTACACTCGGTGGCGCTGCTCCATCCATACCAGCGAGGGGCCTGGGTGTGGAAAATCACCTGCCAGAACCAGGTTCCCTGAAGAATGACGAGACTGGTTCGGAAAAGCTCCAGCACAATGTGGTCCCGCAAGATCACCTCTAGGGAGATACTAACACACGCCACGAACAGAGCATACAGCAGGAGCGAGTGGATGTGTTGGTCCAGCGGAGGCCGGTTGTGGACGTGGTAGTAGAAGAGGAAACCTGCCACAAACCAGATGGCAGCTGTCAGTGCCACGCTTGGCCTTCACCATCACCGATGTTTCCTCCTACACCTGTCTCAGCTAGACTCTTCAGCGTTTAGGAAGTTAGTTTACATAACATTACAGGCAGCAAACCGATGCGAGTAAGTGTATTTCGTGAGTATGTTAGGAGTATAAAGCAGCCCGGGATTGTATTTTAAAATCTCTCTGGAACCCATGGTGGGTCAGTATAGGATGGGTCGGCTGAAGCATGTTGCTGACTTGTAACAGACTATGTGTATACTTGAAATTCAGTTTTGCCCTCAACCTTTTTCGACTTGCCGAGGTACAGAAGTGAGGTTGTTAGATGACAAAATGTATTTTCATACCCCAGTCAGTGTGAGTCATACTGGGAGTGTGCCCCTAGCAGCGGGGTGGGTCTCCTGAGACTTATGATGGGGGCAAGACGGTACCTCCCTGGGTGAAGGGTACAGTGTGGTTTCGCTTAACCAAGGGGATGTATCCCCTGCATGGTGGCATTCAACCTGCTGGGGTATTGTGTGTACACGCATGTGTATGTGCACACATCCATCCACACTGAGGAGTATGCACGTGCGTGAGCAGGGACTGCTGGCGGCAGTGGGATGGCAAGGAGGACTCCTGCAGTGTTAACCAGGGGCCTTGGTAGCTGCCTGCAAGCCTCAAAGCCTTCACGGGCTGCTTTCAGGAATATGCCGCCTGCCCATCCAGAGCAGAGCACTAGGTCCTGTTCAGGTTTTGGCAGCCCAGAGATGTGGATTTTCTGGGGAAGGTTATTATATTTGCAACATTTCTGGTCTTTTGTACTCTGATCCTTCATAAATACGGCTTGTCAGGCTATCCTTCCTCTCCATCCGTTCCACAGAATTACCTTCCATGAATACTGCCACAGCCATAACCAGTCTGTCCACCCCCAAGGGAACGTGGCTGACCAGATAGGTGAGCATGTCAGCAATTCCTGAGACTGCAAAGAATAGGTACATGGTGCTGTGCTGCCAATTCATTAACTTTATCCAGTGGTTCTCATGGTAGAGGTGCAGGTGGGGCCCATCCGGAACGAACTGCTCTGCCAGGATCCCTGCAGGGAAATGAGA
The DNA here is from genome assembly GCF_037993035.2 of Macaca fascicularis. Lineage (NCBI taxonomy): Eukaryota > Metazoa > Chordata > Mammalia > Primates > Cercopithecidae > Macaca > Macaca fascicularis. The sequence continues at coordinate 128,307,135 of NC_088388.1, read as the reverse complement.
ATGGATGTTTTAGAGGGAAGAATGACTCCAAGACACATAGCAGCAAGAAACAGCCCAAAGGCGTGAATGAAGCGGAGATGAGGTGAGGTGAGGGTGGCCTGCGGGTCAGCAGACCTACTTTGCTGCCTCAGGTGCAGCTGCTGCAGGATAAAATAGGGTGTGTGCTGAGTAACCTGTGTAGACATCTTGCCATTGTTGTTCCTTTTAGGGGTTTGGGGTTGAGGGTAGAAGAATCAACGAACGCAACCAGATCCACAGGAGGTTTGTCCAGGAGTGGAGATGAGCAAGACATCATCACTTAAGTCGGAGTGTGGCTGATGGAATAATCCCTGGGCTTCCCTGCCTAGTGAGCAGTGAAAGAAATCCCCGACAGAAACAGTTAGGTTGAAAGCAGAATCCAAGCAGAGACACTGGTAATGAAGATACCTGTACGTGCCAAGGGAGGCAGGCGGCTCCCAGGTGCGTGTTTGCAGGGCTGACTTTGAGTGCGTGTCCTTCCTGGGCACAGAGCCAGCTCTGCAAGCCCTGTGCCCCTCCCAGCTCTGTGTTTTAAAACACTGGGTAAACAAGGCAGAGGCCCCATGGTGTGGGCCAGAAAATGACGAAACTGCGCCACAGGATAGCTCTTCGTTCTTATCCCTTCTACTTTTATACCTAATTTGCAAGGCAAAAGATTTGTTTTTATGCCTGGTACCCAAAATGTTCTTGGGGAAGCCTAGAAGAAATCCTCCATGATGACATTTTGGACTCTGTTCCCCAGATATTTGTTTCTCAAGCCAGATCCTTTTTGAATTCCCACACAAAGAGTCGAGGAGTTGTGGAAATGACCCAGGAAAAGTCCCAGTGACACTAAAATGGAAGCCCTGTGACAGCAGAGGCTGTGTGGTTCCCCAGTGTATCTCCTGTGCCTGGAACAGTGACTTCCTGGCATGTGGTAGGAGTGCCAGAGAGCTGTTGAATGAGTACCATTTTCACCCAGTCAAGGGACCAAATGCTGTAATTGTCCTAGCTTTATTTAGGCAAGGCTGACGCTGTCCTGACCCTTTAGGCCGCAGGTCCCTGTCACTTCTCACGGGAAGCCTCTGATGCGTGAATGGTGAGTGGGGAAGTTCGGCAGGATGAGGCCAACAAAGCTCCATAAAGCCTTGCTTCCTCCAAGAGAAGCCAGCGATGTTGCTTCACTCTCTTCAAGAAACCACAGGCCACTGATGACAAGTGGTGATTGTTAGTTGCAGATTAAGACCCCTCATTCCCCCCAGGTGGGGCTGGTCCTGAGGAAGAATACTTATTACTATCATCACTGCTTGTTCTTGGAGGGCCCCAGTGGAGCCAAGTGGATGCAAAGGAAACTGGGAGTGGGTGGATCTTGTTGGAATGGGGCAGAGTGAAGGAAATTCCCTCTCCAACAGCCCTCTGCTGCTGTTTCTCTCCTACTGGCTGATTTATTAATCTGCATGAACTCTCTCTCTCTACGCGCTTGAGACTTGAGGATGAGGAAGAGCCAATGGGTTGAGTGTCAACTACTGTAAGGATCTGGAGGGAGAGACAATTGAGGAAAAAGGTGATTTTTCTACTTTGTCACAGCTCAGGTACACGAGCGTCATCTATTTGGTTTTTTTCTCTTTGTATTTGTGTCAGATCTTTTTCATACAGTTGGTGTTTTACTCCTACAACTTTCCATACCTGTGTCCTTGTTGATTTGATAGTTTTTCAGTGTCCCATGATGTGAGAGCCGTCAACCGTTAGTATTATAAAGCTCTGTACGCAATGGATGTTATAATAAAATAGTCTAGTGGCCATCTGGAAATTGTTGCCCTATTATCTCTGCCAGTGGAAACATCTATTTCACAGGGCTCAAAACATGAATTAAAGGTTCTGGGTATGAGGGAGGAGATTCCCTGGACCAAATGACCCCTGCTCTTACCGATGACAGAAAACAAAGTCCTGACTGCGGCTTCGATGATCTCAAGACGCCGATAGTAATGCAGTGGGCTGTTCTTCCGTGTGTGGCTGAAGTACTTCAGTGGGTACTTCACTGACCAACACAGTCCAATGATCAGGAAGAAACTCCCTGGGAGCGCATGGCCCTGGAAATTTGCCATCAGGACACCTAAAAAATTAGGAGAAGGCTGTTAGGTGGCTAATGAAGAAGGCAAACAAATGTATATTTTGGGAGGAAATACAATATGTGCCTGAGATTGCAAATCATAAGCCACGTTAAGAAGGATCAACACATTCTCATAAAACAAGCCTTGGCCGGGCGCGGTGGCTCAAGCCTGTAATCCCAGCACTTTGGGAGGCCGAGACAGGCGGATCACGAGGTCAGGAGATCAAGACCATCCTGGCTAACACAGTGAAACCCCGTCTCTACTAAAAAATACAAAAATCTAGCCGGGCGAGGTAGCGGGCGCCTGTAGTCCCAGCTACTCGGGAGGCTGAGGCAGGAGAATGGCGTGAACCAGGGAGGCGGAGCTTGCAGTGAGCTGAGATCCAGCCACTGCACTCCAGCCTGGGCCACAGAGCGAGACTCCGCCAAAACAAACAAACAAACAAACAAAAAACAAGCCTTTATGTTATGTCACTGAAGTCTCATCTGTAAGGTGAGTTACATGACCAACTGGACTCCACTGTCTGTAATGCTTTAAACATGTGGGCAAAATAAAAGGATGAGGGTGGGGAAAGAGGAGGATAGGTAAATATTTATTGATCTCAGGTAGAGAAGCCTTCCAAGGCATAAACATAAAGGGGGGGGGAACTCGAAAAGAAAAATGTTCAGCTATATAAGCATCTTTTAATATCAGGGACATCAAAAGGTAAATGACAAATCAGAAACATGTTTGTAGCAGCTGTATAGGAAACAGCTATTACATTAGAGTCTACAAATTAATAAGAAAAAGACCGTAGGAGAATAGGCAGAAGACATGAACGGATGATTCACAAAATAATACAATTATAAATCTCCCAGAAATTAGAGATGTACATACGAAAGCACAACATCGTGTGTCACCTAATTGGAAAATAATTTTAAAAAGTTTTGGTGTGGTGGTCTAGTACAAATGAACATGGTCAATATGATTCACATTTTGTAAAAATCAGCATAATGGCATAAACATCACTTTATTCCAAAAATTTTCGGGCATGGTTTGCTTTTATCCCATTTACAGTAGCATGAGACTATAGCTAGGATTTATTCAGAAGTAGATTGATTATTTTCCTCACTGGCCTGGGTGGTTACCTAAAGAATATGTAGGGTGGGAGAAAAATGCCAGTTGTTGGTGATTGCTATGGTTTGAATGTGTCCCCTCCAAAATCCAGGTGTTGCATTAAGAGAAGGGGACATTTTTTTTGAGACAGAGTTTCGCTCTGTTGCCCAGGCTGGAGTGCAATGGCGCGATCTCGGCTCACTACAACCTCCGCCTCCCCAGTTCAAGCGATTCTCCTGCCTCAGCCTCCCGAGTAGCTGGCATTACAGCCACCTGCCACCACACCCGGCTAATTTTCGTATTTTTAGTAGAGACGGGGTTTCACCTGTTGGCCAGGCTCTTCTCGAACTCCTGACCTCAGGTGATCCACCCGCTTCGGCCTCCCAAAGTGCTGGGATTACAGGTGTGAGCCACCACACCCTGCTGAGAAGAGGACTTTTAAGAAGGGACTAGGCCATGAGGGCCCCTCCCTCCTGAACTAGGAGTAGATGCCCTCATACAGGGGCTGGCTGGAGGGAGCTGGCACCCTATTTGTCCTCCTGCATGTGAGGATGCAGCCCTCTGCAGACACCAGATGCTGGTGCCTTGATCTTGGACTTCCCAGCTTTCAGAACAGTGAGAAATAAATTTTTGTTCTTTATAAATTGCCCAGTCTGTCGTATTCTGTGATATCAGCACAACAGGGACTAAGAAACTGGTACCAGAGAAGTTTATAACATTTATAACCAGGTGTTATAACAAATATGTAAAAATGTGGGGGTGGCTTTGGAACTGGATAATGAATAGAAGCTGGAACAGCTTTGAAGTGAGTGCTGAAAAAAGCCTGGATTGCCATGAATGGAGCATTAAGGATGATTCTGGTGAGGGCTCAGAAGAAGAGGAGAGCTGTAGGTGTGGGATATGAGCTGTGGGGAAAGCCTCGTTCTTCTTAGAGATTGCCTAAGTGGTCCTGAACAGAATGTTGATAGAGATACGGATGGTGAGGGGACTTCTGATGAGGTCTCAGACAGAAATAAAGAACAAGGTATTGGAAACTGGAAGAAAGGTTATCCTTGTTATAAAGTGGCAAAGAACTTAGCTGAATTATGTCGTGTTCTAGGACTTTGTGGAGGGCAGAACTTAAGAATGATGACCTAGGATATTTGGCAGAAGAGATAGAAAGCAGCAAAGTGTTCAAGATGCTGTGTGGCTTCTCTTAACTGCTTATAGAAAAATGTGAGAGGCTGGGCGTGGTGACTCACACCTGTAAATCCCAGCACTTTGGGAGGGCAAGGCAGGCAGATCACCTGAGGTCAGGAGTTTGAGATAAGCCTGAAAAACACGGTGAAACCCCGTCTCTACCAAAAATACAAAAATTAGCCGGGTGTGGTAGCGAGAGCCTGTAATCCCAGCTACTCAGGAGGCTGAGGTAGGAGAATCGCTTGAACCCGGGAAGGGGAGGTTGCAGTGAGCCGAGATCGCGCCATTGCACTCCAGCCTGGGTGACAAGAGCAAAACTCCATCTCAAAAAAAAAAAAAAAAAAAAAAAAGAGAAAAACTTGAGAAAAGAGAAATGATTTGAAGGCAGAATTTATCATCAAAAGGAAAGCTGAACGTCAATATTTGAAAAATTATCAGCCTAGCCATATACAAGATAAAAACGTACGTGTAGGAGAGAGAACCACGGGCATGGCCACATGACTGATAAGGAGATTAGTATGTGTAGAAGGAAGCCAGGTGCTAGTTATCAAGACAATGAGAAAATGACCGCAAAGGCATTTTGAAAAATGACCCCAAAGGCGTTTGGGGCTGCCTTGGTCTTTGGAGGCCCAGAGGGTTAGGGCCTTGGGGCAGAACAGTTTCAGGGGAAGGGCCCAGGTGCCTGTGGGGTCTCAGAGATCACTGCCCAGGGCCACCTTGGGTCTCTGCTTCCCACATTCCGGCAGAGCATTCCTCAGTCACCCTAGCTGTGGCTCAAGCAGGACCAGGTGCAGGCTGGGCATAAGTTACAAACCTTGGTGGCATCCTTGTGGTGCTGACTCGGTAGGTATGCATACTGTATGAGCTGTGGGAGCATGGCTGCCTCCACCTAGATCGAAAGGATTTCTTTGACCTCAGGGCCCAAGCAGAGATTTGTCACCGGGTGGAGCCACTGCAGAGAGCCCCCCAGTAGGCCAATACTTAGGGAAGCCTTGGAGGTGGTATCACCTGGAGCCTTGGGGGCCCAACACCCACCCCAGTGTGTCCAGAAGGTGAGATGTGGAGTCAAATAACATTATTCTCAAGCCTAAGATCCAATGTTGAGTTTTGGACTCACTGGAGACCTGTTGTTACTCTTTCTTCCTTCCTGTTTCTCCCTTTTGAACTAGAAACATCTGTCCTGTGCCTGTCACGCCATTGTATTTGAATCAAAGTATGGAAGTCATTTGAATTCGCAGGCTCACAGCTAGAGAGAACTTTGCCTCAGGATGAAATTTATCTCAAAGTGAATGAGTCTCTCTCATACCTGATTTAGATAAGATTTGGACTTAGATTTTAAAGTCCCTGTTTGAATGATTTAAGTCTTTTGGGGGCAATTGTGATGGAATGAATGTATTTTGTATGTGAGAAGTACGTGAATTTTGGGGGGACAGGATTGGAATGCTGTGGTTTGAAAGGGTCCCCTCCAAAATTCAGGTGTTGCCAATGTGATAGTATTAGATGTGGGGCCTTTAAGAGATGATTAAGACATAAAGATTCCTCCCTTGTGGATGGGATTAAGCACCCTTATAAAGGGCTGGATGGAGGGAGTTGGTTCCCTTTTTTGCCCTTTCTGCCATGTGAGGCTACAGACTTCAACAGATACCACAGGCCAGTGCCTTGATCTTGGACCTCCAAATCTTTAGAACTGCAAGAAATAAATTTGTTCCTTATAAATTCCTTATAAATTACCCGGTCTGTGGTTTTGTTATAGCAGCACAAGCAGACTAAGACAGTGATCTAGAAAAGACCACCCTGGAATGTAAAGCATCTCTGGTCTACACAGCATATTCCAACCTTGGACACAGACCCATCTCTCTAGCACCAGCTACATTGTCAGGGCTGTTTCACATCTTACACATTGACAGATGAGGGTCCCACCCATCATCCAGAACTTTCACAAGCTTTAAAAAAAATGTTTGCAGTTTTCAAAAACTCAAATCATATTAAAGGCTTATAGTGAAAAGCAACAGCCTCATGTTCTATTCCTCCTCACCCCCAGCAAAGCCACTTTCAACCCTTTCAGCTGCTTCCTCCAGTATTTACCTCTACCATTGTAGTTGTTGGGTTGGTGCAAACATAATGGCAAAAACCACAATTACTTTTGCACCAACCTAATACTTTGTGCATGCGGCCATTTGTTAATTCATCATTGTCAGGCATTACCTGCCAACTTCCTGGAGCTCTCTCACAGCCTCTCCCTCCTCCCCACCCTACTATTTTCATAGCAGTTGCATTATACTCACTTATTGAAATCATCAGTTTCATTATCATGGCTCTGTAAATCCAAAGTCCTTACCAGGGCCAATAAGGCCGTATATGATCCTGGGCCATCTCTTTGATTTCTCCCAGCACTCATCCCTTGCCACAGTGGATCCCTTCCATTCCCTTAAACGGCTCAGAACACTCCATTCCTGCTTCAGGACATTGCACTGTCTGTGGCTTCTAGAACAGTGTTCCCACAGGGAGCCAACAGTTGTCTCCTTCACTTTACTCAGGTCTCTGTTCAAATGCCACTTTATTCCATGACTACTGCATGTAAAATACAGGCCTGCCCCACTTTTCAATCTATGTCGACTTGTAACTTTTCTGTAAAGTATGAATCACCATGTGATACTGCAGACTGATTTTCTTGTAAGCATCTGTCTTCATCCACTAAAATGTGGGCCTCTGGAAAGCAGAGGTTTGATCTATTTGCTTATTGTGGTTAGTCCACAGCTTACTGCAGGGCCAGATACAGAGTGAGCACTCAGTAAATACTTGTGGAATGAATGAATGCGATCCAAGTATTGTATTATGGGTTATGTTTTCTCTAACACTTTTTTTTTTTTTTTTTTTGAGACAGAGTCTTGCTCTGTCACCCAGGCTGGAGTGCAATGGCATGATCTTGGCTCACTGCAACCTCCACCTCCTGGGTTCAAGTGATTCTCCTGCTTCAGCCTCCTGAGTAGCTGGGATTAAGGACGGTGCCACCACACTTAGCTAATTTTTGTGTTTTTAGTAGAGATGAGGTTTCACCATGTTGGCCAGGCAGGTCTCGAACTCTTGACTTAAGGTGATCCACCTGCCTCGACCTCCCAACATGCTGGGATTACAGGCATGAGCCACCGTGCCTGGCCTAACACTTTTGTTTTATTCTGGGGTTAATCATTGCCTTTTTTTTTTTTTCCACATGTTTATCTTCCCGAATATCGATCACTATCTTTTTCCTCAAAAGAGCTAAAAGGTCTGTCAAATGTTGACCAAATTAAATTCTAGACATTTTAACCTCAGATAACTTATTTCTGTTTTATTCCTAGAGACCTGTTTTGAGAATCTTCTCTTCGAAATTGAACTGGTTGTCTGTCCTCCTGAAGCATTCTGCACCATCTTACAAATTCCCTTTGCCTTTTGCTTGTTTTCTGCCCACCCTGCCTTTTGCTGCAGCTTCCAAAAAAGCCTTTTCCTTGTTTTGGATCCCCTGTTTCTTGGATGCCATTTATTTTTCTTTCTTGGCTTACTTCCATTAATACAAGTCTAGCATTCCCAAAACTATGCATAGAAGGGAGATTCCTTGAGAATCTGCATGGTTGACAATCTCTGCCTTTTTATTGGAACGGTTTATTTAGTCCATTCATATCAATGTAATTATTGGTGTGGTTATATTTACAGTTGTCATTTTGCTATTTGTTTTCTGTCACTCATTCATTTTTTGTTCCTCTGTGCCTCATTTCCTGCTGTCATTTATGTCTAACAAGTAATTTTAGTATACCATTTTAATTACTTTTTTTCATATTTTAAGCTATATATATTTTTTCCTACTGCATGCTCTAGTCTAGGGATTATAGTATGCATATTTAAGTTACTGTGGTCTACTTTAATAGTATTTTAATTCTGATAAAATATAGTGACTTTGTTCCAATATATAATAGCTCTAATTCCTACCCCTTCCTTCATGCATATATTATATATACATACACTAAATGAGCCATTAATATGAATATATATGGACTAAATAAGCCACTCCAACAAAAAGGCAGAGATGTGTGTGTGTGTGTGTGTGTGTGTATACATATATATGTACATATCATATTTATGTTTGGGCTTGTTATAAAGTTTTCAAGTTTAAGATTTAAGAATATATAAAGTCTAGGTTATAAACTAACTGTGGCAATTATTTCTTGAAGCAATTTTACATTTTTCAAAGAATGAATATATATATTCTTTGACATTTAATCACATATTTACCATTTCCAGTGTTCATTTATTTCTGTCATTTTAATAACTCTAAAATCTCATTTTCTTTCAATATGAAGAATGGCCTTTAATATTTTTTCAGCTTTATTGAGGTATAATTGACAAATAAAAATTGTATATACTCAGGGTATATAGCATGACAATTTGATACATGTATACATTGTGAAATGACTGCTATGATCAAGCTAATTAACCTAGTTATCACCTTACCTGGTTACCTTTTCCTTTCCTTTGTAATGAGAATCCTTAAGATCTACTCTCAGCAAATTTCAAGTATACAGTTTATTATCATTACTATTATTTTTAGGGACAGGGTCTCGCCCTGTCACCCAGGGTGGAGTGCAATGGCATAATCATAGTTCACTGCAGCCCTGAACTTCTTGGGCTCAAGTGATCCTCCGCCTCAGCCTCCTGAGTAGTTAGGACAACAGGTGTGGGCCACCACACCTGGCCAATTTAAAAAATTTTTTTGTAGAGACAACGTCTCACTATGTTGTCCAGGCTGGTCTTGAATTTTTGGGCTCAGGCTATTCTCTCGCCTCAACCTCCCAAAGTGCTGCGATTACAGACCTAAGACATTGTGCCTGGCCAGTATATTATTATTAATGATAGTCACCCTCCTGTCCATTAGGTCTCCAAAATTTACTCATAACTGCAAGTTTGTACCCTTTGACCAACATCTCCCCATTTCCCCCGCTGCTCCAGCCCCTGGTAACAGGCATTCTACTCTGTTTATGTCCAGTTTGTTATTTTAGATTCCACATATCAGTGAGATCACGCAGTATTTGTCTTTCTGTGTCTGGCTTATTTTACTTAGTTTAAGGTCTTCAAGGTTTATCCATGTTGTTGCAAACAGCAGGATTTCCTTCTTTTTTAAGGCTAAATAATATCTCATTGTATATATACACTACATTTTTTTTTTTTTTGTCCATTCAACAATCAATGAACACTTAGATTGTTTCCATATCTTGGCTGTTGTGAACAAAGCTGCAGTGACCATGGGAGGGCAGATATCTTTTCAAGACAGGGAGTTTATTGCCTTTTGATATATACACAGACGTAAAATTGCTGAATCATAGGGTAGTTCTATTTTTAATTTTTTGAGAAACCTCCACACTGTTTTCTATAATAGATGTACCAATTCACATTCCCACCAACAGTATGTGAAGCCTCCCTTTTTCCACATCCACACCAATCTTGTTTTGTTTTTTGTTTTGACTTTTTGGCAATAGCCATCCCGACAGGTGTAAGGTAATATCTTATTGTGACTTTGATTTGCATTTCCCTGATGATTAGTGATGTTGAGCATCTTTTCATAAACCAGTTGGCCATTGTATGTCTTCTTTAGAGCAATGTCTATTCAGGTCCTTTGCCCACTTTTTTTTTTTTTTTCTCAAAGCAGAAATTTATTGCCCACATTCTTTGACTACAATGCTATAACAACAGAAATATTTTCTTTTACAAAAATCTCAATCAGCTTAAAAATTTTTAAAGTCACTAAATAACTTTGGGTCAAAGAAGAAATCAAAACCGCAAATAAATAAAAGCAAATATTGGCAGTGTATACAGTAGAACATATGAAATAGATTACAGTAAAAAATTCTTAAAACACAAAGAATCCAGGACGTGGAAAGCTGGGATGAGTATTACACCCTAACAGCAACGATAGCAGATAAACTACAAAATCATAACTTTTCCTAAACTCATTAGAGAACTGAGATCATAGGGCAATCAACAAGTCTAAAATGGGCTGGGCACCATGGCTCATGCCTGTAATGCCAGCACTTTGGAAGGCCAAGGCAGGTGGATCACCTGAGGTCAGGAGTTCAAGACCAGCCTGGCCAACATGGCAAAACCCTGTCTACTAAAAATACAAAAAATTAGCCAGGTGTGGGTGGTGCATGCCTGTAGTCCCAGTCACTCGGGAGGCTGAGGCAGAAGAATCACTTGAACCTGAGAGGTAGAGGTTACAGTGAGCTGAGATTGCACCACTGCACTCAGCCTGTTGCCTACTTTTTAATAGGGTTATTTGTTTTTACTATTGAGTAGTAAGAGTTTCTTGTATAGTTTGGACATGAGCTCCTTATCACATATAGGGTTTGCAAATATTTTCTCCCATTCTATGGGTATCTTTACTCTGTTGATGGTTTTCTTTGCTATGCAAAAGGTTTTTAGTTTGATGCAACCGTACTCCTTTATTTTTGCTTTTGTTGTCGTATCAAAAAAGAAATCAATGCTAGCACCAATGTCATGTACCTTTCCCTGCATGTTTTCTTCTAGGAGTTTTACCATTTTAGGTCTTACATTTAAATCTTTCATCCACTTTTCGTTGATTTTTGCATATGATGGAAGATAAAGATCTAATTTCTTTTTTATTTTTTTGCATGTGGATATCCAGTTTTTCCAGCACCATTTATTGAAGATACTATTCTTTCCTCATTCTTGTTCTTGACACCTCTGTAGAAGATTAGTTAACCTTATATGAGTGGGTTTATTTCTGTGCTTTCAATTCTGTTCCATTGCTCTAAGAGTGTTTTTATGCCAGTACTGTACTGTTTTGATTGCTATAGCTTTATAATATAATTTGAACATAGGAAGTGTGATGTTTCTGGCTTTGTCCTTCCTGTGTGGTTCTCTTTGTGTTTTTTAAAAGTCAGTGTTGGTTGAGTTTGTTTTTTTTTTAATCTGCAATTCAATATTTTTCATCAAACCTGGGAAGCTTTCAGCCATTACTTCCTTATTTTTTTCTCTCTCCCTTTTTGGGGTTCCCATTACATGTATGTGGGAACATTTAACATCATCCTATGTGTGTCTGAAGGTCTGTTCGTTTGTCTTCATTTTTTTCTCTCTGTTTTTCAAATTGGATCATTTCTGTTGGTCTATTTCATGTTCACTAGTTCTTCCACTATCTCACAATCTGCTATTGAGCCCATCTAGTGAATTCTTAATTTTGGTAATTGTACCTTCCAACTTCAGAATTTCCATTTAATTCTTTTTATAGTTTGTATTTCTCTATTTAGATTCCCTATTTGTTGAGTCATTTAAATCATATTTTCTTTTAATTCCTTGAACAGTTTTCTTTAATTCTCTGAGGCCAGGCACAGTGGCTCATGCCTGTAATCCCAGCACTTTGGGAGGTTGAGGCGGGCAGATCACTTGAGGTCAGGAGTTCAAGACTAGCCTGGCAAACATGGTGAAACCCTGTCTCTACTAAAAATACAAATAATTAGCTGGGCATGGTAGTGGGTGCCTGTAATCTCAGCAACTTGGGAGGCTGAGGCAGGAGAATCACTTGAACCCGGGAGGCGGAAGTTGCAGTGAGCTGAGATTGCTCCACTGCACTCCAGCCTGGGTGACAGAGGGAGACTCTGTTTCCAAAAAAAAAAAAAAAAAAAATTCAAGCCCATTACACTTCCAGCCCCTATCAGTCGATCTGTGTGGGGGTTGGAGAAGGCCGGTTTTCAGGTCTCCCTTGTCTTTCACTTTTTGCTGGACTCTCTCAGGTCTTCTCCATAGATGCATAGTTTTTTTCAGTCAGCCAGGGATGCGTGAAGAGCTCGCTTCAATACTTCTGTGATTCTCATTTCCAGAATCTCCCTGTTAAATTCCTGGTTGGCCTGCTGCTTGCCCCAAGTGGGGCTGCAACCTCAAGCTAGCAAAGCTGTGCATTTTCCCTGCCCATTTCCAGGTGTTCATTCCGATGTGAAGCCAGCAAAGCCAAGGATTTTCAGCCCCCCAGCCACTGTTCTGAATTGAATGTTCGTGTGGCAGCAAAGCTACTAGTTTTCATGGCCAGTCCCATCTTACTTAAAAGTCATTGGCTGAGCTTGGGGGTGACAGGAGCAGCCACAGGCAAAGAAAGGCCACAATCTCCTACTTGCCTGAAGATCTACAGTGTTTCAAGAATAAATGCTGCTCAATTTTTTGCCTGCATTTTGTCAATTTCCAGTTCTCTCTTGGTTTTGATAAACAATTTTGACTAGTTTTATATATTTTTGTTATTTGTTGCTTTTTTTTTTTTTTTAACAGAATGGAATTGCCTGTCTCTGTGCTGCCATAACTGGAAGGCCTTCTCCTCGTTACTACTATTTTTTGAGATGGAGTTTCGCTCTTGTTGCCCAGGTTGGAGTGCAATGGTGCAATCTCGGCTCACTGCAACCTCTGCCTCCCAGATTCAAGTGATTCTCCTGCCTCAGCCTCCCAAGTAGCTGGGATTACAGGCATGTGCCACCACGCCCAGCTAATTTTTTTGTATTTTTAGTAGAGACAGGGTTTTACCATATTGGTCAGGTTGATCTCAAACTCCTGACCTCAAATGATCCACCTGCCTCGGCCTCCCAAAGTGCTAGGATTACAGGCATGAGCCACTGTGCCTGGCCCGCTTCCTTTTTAAACCCTCCTTTGAACATAAAAAATTTACATTTTTGTTTAATGTTTAACACAGGTCCCTTTCAATATCAAGTTTGTTATACTTCATTTTCCTAGGCAAAGGTGCAGAAAAACCAGCTTTGCAAATGTATGTCAAAACTGCCCACTGACTAACCGGCTTCCCTCCTTCCTGCCCTTCCTCACTTTTCTCAAAAGCAGTAACTGAAATAAGGCAGAGTCCTTGTCTGCCTCTATGTACTTGATACCGGCTTGTCAAGACCCACCCTTCCCTTTTACCTCATCTAAACTTCACACTAGTGGACAGCAGGGCCTGCAGCATGTCTGTAGAAATGTCTTTAAACTTATGTATGATTCATAGAAGACTGAGTACTTTGATTTAATGGGGACGGGCTATATTTCTTCCATTAACAAATTAATGGATTCGTTCATTAGATTAGCTACATTGTGGAACACGTGGAGGAGATGGAGGATGAGTCAGTTTTAGTTACAGGAGGAATAAGGTAAACTAACTTCAAGTAGAACAATAAAAATTTTGACTTCTATATAATTTGGATAACCCATTATCTAAATATAGGCTAAGCCCCTGCTGTGGTTTAGCATTAAAAAAATTTAAATAAAGTAAATATTAAATAAAAAAATTTTAAGGAATGTGTTTTCTAATATACACAACTGGTGTGGGCAATATACAACAAAACCTTTCAATCTAAGGACTAACTTACAAATAGGAAAACAAATATCAGATAGTGCTTTTAGGCCAGGTGCAGTGGCTCACACCTGTAATCCCAGCACTTTGGAAGGCTGAAGTGGGAAGACTGCTTGAGCCCAGGAGTTCAAGATCAGCCTGGGCAACATAGTGAGACCCCTGTCTCTACTAAAAATAAATTAGCTGGGCATGGAGGGGCATGCCTGTAGTCCCAACTACTTGGGAGGTGGAGGTGGGAGGATTGCTTGAGCCTGTGAGGTTGAGGCTGCAGTGAGCCATGACCGCACCGCTGTACTCCAGCCTGGGTGACAGAGTGAGACCCTGTCTCCAAAGGAAAAAAATAAGTGCTTTCACAAAGGCAAATTCCCCAACTTTCTTATTTCAATATATTTCCTCTTTTTTTTTTTTAAATTTCACATGAGATATGATGGGAGTGTGAGGGGAGGACTGAATGTTTTGGACAGGGAGTAACTTTGCCTTTCGCTTTCTGCTGGGCTGTCTCAGGTCTTCCCCATAGATGCACAGCTTGTTCAGTCGGCCAGGGATGTGTGAAGACCCCTCATCTCAACACTTCCATGACTCTATTTCCAGACTCTCCCTATTAAATCCCTGGCTGATCTGCTGCTATGGCCTAGCATTAAAAACAGCAACCAAGCTGGCAGCCAAGAAGACTGGAGGCTTGAGCAACTGTTCCTTTTTATTTCATATCTAGTGGGATCATTGGAAAAATAACACAATTTAAGTAAGAGATTTGACCTTATTTTCCTTGTACTTCTTGTTTTTAGACGATTTTCCCCTATCTACATTCTATCCCCCTTTCTTCCTTCCCTCCCTCTTTCCTTCCTGGCAACAAGAGCGAACCTCTATCATAATACCACAACAGCAGGATCATCCGCGGGTCTTATCAGACCTCCCGTTTCACTGCTCCTCACATGAGTATTAAGTTCCATCTATGTCATCGCTAGCGTAGTCCCGTCTCTAGCATCACAATCAACATTTTGAACAGCTCCAACACGAGGATGCCCAGGGCCTTCTGTAACCACAGCCACCTCCCTCCTGTCCCCCACCCCTTCAGCTCCACAATTGCTAATCCATCCTCTACTACTAACATGGTGTCATTTCAAAAATTATGTTATATAGGCCAAGTGTGGTGGCTCATGCCTGTAATCCCAGCACTTTTGAGGCTGAGGTGGACGGATCACCTGAGGTCAGGAGTTCAAGACCAGCCTGGCCAACATGGTGAAACCCTGTCTCTACTAAAAATACAAAAATTAGCTGGTTGTGGTAGCGCACGCCTGTAATCTCAGCTACTCAGGAGGCTGAGGCAGGAGAATCGCTTGAACCTGGGAGGTGGAGGTTGCAGTGAGAGGAAATTGCGCTACTGTACTCCAGCCTGGGTGACAAGAGTGAAACTCTGTCTCAAAAAAAAAAAAAAATTAAAATTAAATTAGTGTAATTAAAATTCTTTGTATAATTAAAATTCAGGTAACTCGGGCTCTGTCACAGTACAAGGTTAAGCCTTTAGGTCATTCTCGAGTCCAGTGGTTCACAACGGGGACTGGTGGTGGCGCTCTGGCTTCTCTGGGTCGAGACCAGGGACACTGCTGAACATCCTCCAAAGCACAGGACGGCCCCATAGCCAAGACCCTTGTGGCCCAGAGTATCAGCAATGTCGAGGCTGTGAGATCCTGCTCTCGCCCAGGCCTGCTTCCCAAAGCCCTTTAAGTCCTGAAGGGAGAAGACAGCAGGCTGCCTTCTTTCTGTTATTTAAATCCCACTTCACTCCTTCTTAGAGCCTGTTCTTCTCCCTTTAAGACTAGCCTGGGGGCTGCGCGCGGTGGTTTATGCCTGTAATCCCAGCACTTTAGGAGGCTGAGCTGGGTAGATCACCCGAGGTCAGGAATTCAAGACCAGGCTGGCCAACATGGTAAAACCCCATCTCTACTAAAAATGCAAAAATTAGCTGGGCGTAGTGGCAGGCACCTGTAGTCCCAGCTAATGGGGAAGCTGAGGCATGAGAATAGCTTGAACCCAGGAGGCAGAGATTACAGTGAGCTGAGATTGAGCCACTGCACTCTGGCCTGGGTGATAAAGCAAGACTTTGTCTCAAAAACAACAACAACAAAAAACCCACAAAAAACTAGCCTGGGTAACATGGTGAAACTCCATTTCTACCAAAAAAAAAAAGAAAAAGAAAAAGGAAAAAAGATTAGCTGGGTGTGGTGGTGCGTGCCTATAGTCCCAGCTACTCGGGAGGTTGAGGCTGCAGTGAGCCATGATTATCTCACTGCACTCCAGCCTGAGCAACAGAGGAGACCCTGTCTAAAAAAAAAAAAAAAAACAGCACAGTGGCTCATGCCTGTAATCCCAGCACTTTGGGACGCCAAGGTGGGCAGATTGCCTGAGGTCAGGAGTTCAAGACCAACCTGGCCAACATAGTGAAACCTTCTTACTAAAAATACAAAAATTAGCCGAGCATCGTGGTGGGCACCTGTAATCCCAGCTACTCAGGAGGCTGAGGCAGGAGAATATCTTGAACCCAGGAGGCAGAGGTTGCAGTGAGCTGAGATTGCGCCACTGCACTCCAACCTAGGAGACAGAGCAAGACTCCGTCTCAAAAAAAGAAAAAAAAAAAAAAAAGGAAGAAGAAAGAAACCCTTTACTCTCACCAATCTTCTCCTTCCCCAGCCCTAAAGGAAGGGAGAAGAGCATGCTCTATGAGGGAGTAAGTGGGATTTCAATAACAAAGAAGGAATGCAGCCTGTTCTCTTCTCCCTTCAGGACTAAAGGGCTTTGGGAAGCAGGCCTGGGCAAGAGCAGGATCTCACAGCCTCAGCATTGCTGATACTCGGGGCCACAGGGGTCTTGGTTGTGGGGCTGTCCTGTGCATTGCAGGGTGTCCAGCAGGCAGTCACCAGTCAATTTTATATTTCTACAGGTTTGCCTTTCAATTCACAAATTGAATTATATAATATGTGGCCTTTTGTGACTGGCCTTTTCTGTTGGCACGATGTTTCCCAGGTTCTTCCATGTTGCAGCATGGATCACCGCTGACTCCTTTTGATGGCTGAATGGTATTTCATTGTGTGGGTAGACCACATATACTGGTTGCCAGGGCTGGTAACACAGTACCACAGACTGGGCAGATTAAACAACCATTTAAATCTCAGTTCTGGAGGCTTATCTCCTTGGCTTGGAGATGGCCATCTTCTGTCAGTGTCCTTACATGGTCATCCTCTTTTGTGTGTCTGTGTTCTTATAAGGACATTACTCATATTGCATTTGGGCCCCACCCTAATGATCTCATTTTAATTTAATTACTTCTTTAAAGGTCTTATCTTGAAAGAGTCACATCCTGAGGTACTGGGAGATAAGACTTCAACATTTGAATTTGGAGAGAGCACGGTTCAGTCCATAGCACCCTGCCCTCTGCTCCCTGAAAATCCATGTCCTTCTCATATGCAAAATACACTCCCCCTCATCCCAACAGTGCCAAAAGTCTGAACCCAGACCAGCATCAACTGTAAGTCCAAAATCTCATGTAAGTTTCATCTAAACCAGGTGTGGGTGCGATTTGAGGGATGGTTTATCATGAGGCAAAATTCGTCTCCAGCTGTGAACCTTTACGACCAGACAAGAAAGTATATGCTTCCCAAACAGGACAGGCAGAGCATAGACATTTCTAGTTTAAAAGGGAGACATTGGAAAGAAGAAAGTGGTCATGGATCTCCTGTCCTGGAACCTGGTAGGGCAAATTCCATTCAATTTTTTTTTTTTTTTTTTTTTTTGAGATGGAGTTTCACCCTCGTCGCCCAGGCTGGAGTGCAATGGTGCCATCTTGGCTCACTCCAACCTCTGCCTCCTGGGTTCAAGTGATTCTCCTGTCTCAGCCTCCCAAGTAGCTGGAATTATAGGCATGTGCCACCATGCACGGCTAATTTTTGTATTTTTAGTAGAGACAGGATTTCACCATGTTGCCCAGGCTGGTCTCCAACTCCTGATCTCAGGTGGTTCACCTGCCTCAGCCTCCCAAAGTGCTGGGATTACAGGCGTGAGCTGCCACGCCCAGCCCAATTCCAAGTCTTGAGAATAATCCTCTTTGGCTCAATGTTCTGTTGTCTGGGTCCACAGGGTGGCCCTGCCTTCCAGGGCCATCACCCTGATTCCTCTACCTTAAATGGTGGCCCCACCCGTTGGTCCTTGGCTGGGGCATCCTGGCCTGCTGAAACCAAGGAAATGACACCAGTCCTGACCCTGAATCTGTGTGCCCTGGGCCCAAGGTGGCAGTAGCAGCCTGGCAGATCTTTGAACTGCCTTCAGGGTCATTCTTCCCTTTCCTTTAAGGGTAACTCATGATCACAGTCATATCGCTGTACTGGCTGGTCCTACAGAATTCCAAAAGTCTGACAATCTTCCTTCATTTCTTCCTATTTCTGTCTCATTTGGTCCAAACTGGCAATGTCTGCTGGTATAAATTCTCAAAAACCTTGCTGGCCTCCTATGCAATCCACAGGGGGCAAGGCCACTTGACAAGAGGGCCCTCCACAGATGTTCATGGGCAAACCACATCTCTGTTCCCAACTTGCTGAGTTGGTTGACTGTATCCATGTATCACATTGGCCATCTTTTCAGAGGGGGGTTCAGCCACACCCTTGGTCTTTTCTCCAGAAAGGGCGTTCTCATTTTTTGTAGAATAGATAGACTAAGAATTTTCCAAATCTTCAAGTTTTGGTTCCTTTTTTTCTTAAAAATTCCTTTTTTAGTTTATCTCTAATATTTTACTATGAGCAGCAAGAAGAAACCAGGCCACCTTCAGTACTTTGCTTAGGAATCTCCTCAGCCAACTATCCAAGTTCATCATTTATAAGTTCTGCTTTCCATGAAACATGAGAATCCAATTCAACAAATTTCTTTGCCACTTTTTAACAAGGTCCATCTTTCTTCTAGTTTCTAATACCATGTTCCTCATGTCTGTCCAAGATCTCACCAGAAGTACCTTTAACATTCATATTTTAACCAACATGCTGTTACTGATGATATATGTATTCTCTAAGATGATAGATGCTTTCTCTCCCTTCCTTCCTTCCTTTCCTTCCTTCCTTCCTTCCTTCCTTCCTTCCTTCCTTCCTTCCTTCCTTCCTTCCTTCCTTCCTTCCTTCCTTCCCTCCTTCCTTCCCTCCCTCCCTCCCTCCCTCCCTCCCTCCTTCCTTCCTTCCTTCGTCTTTCTTTCTGTCTTTCTTTCTGTCTTTTTTTTTGTGGAGATGGAGTCTCTTTCTGTCACCCAGGCTGGAGTGCAGAGGCATGATCTTGGCTCACTGCAACCTCTGCCTTCCGGGCTCAAGCAATTATCCTGCCTCAGTTCCCCGAGCAGCCAGGACTACAGATGCGCGCCACCACATCTGTATTTTAGTAGAGATGGGGTTTCACCATGTTGGCCAGGCTGGTCTTGAACTCCTGACCTCAGGTGATCCACCTGTCTCGGCCTCCCAATGTGCTGGGATTACAGGCGTGAGCCACGGTGCCTGGCTGATAGATGCTTTCTCTACAGCTCCTTCTTTTCTTTCTCAGTCCTCACTGGAATCACCTTCAATGTCCACATTTCTGGTTTTTTTTTTTTTTCTTTTGAGACTGAGTCTTGCTCTGTTGCCCAGGCTGGAGTGCGGTAGCGCAATCCCAGCTCACTGCAACCTCTGCCTCCCAGGTTCAAGCAGTTCTCCTGCCTCAGCCTCCCCTGGGATTACGGGTGCCTGCCACCATGCCCGGCTAATTTTTTTATTTTTAGTAGAGACGGGGTTTCACCATGTTGGCCAGGCTGGTCTCGAACTCCTGACCTCAAGTGATCTGCCCGCCTCAGCCTCCCAAAGTGCTGGGATTACAGGCATGAACCACCGTGCCCGGCTAATGTCCACATTTCTATCAACAATCTCTTTAAGGCAATTTAGGCTTTTTCCAACATGCACCTCCAGACTCTTCCAGCCCTTACTCACTGTTTAGTTCCAAAGCCACGTCTGCTCACCAGCACCCTATTTCTTGGTATCAAAATCTGTACTCGTTGCCAGGTCTGCTGTAACAAAGTCAAGTTTTGGTTCCTCCTTTTCTTAAAAAAAAAGGACTAGGGGACTTAACAGCCATTTGTCTTCTAACAGTTCTGGAAGCTAGAAGTCTGAGACCAATGCATTGGCAGAATGGGTTTCTTCTGAGGCCTCTCTCCTGGGCTTGTAGATGACCACCTTCGCCCTGTGTCTTCAGATGGTCTTTCAGGTGTCTGTGTCTAAAGGTCCTTTTTTTTTTTTTTTTTTTTTTCAGAGAGGTTCGCTCTTGTTGCCCAGGCTGGAGTGCAGTGGCACAATCTCGGCTTACTGCAACCTCCACCTCCTGGGTTCCAGTGATTTTCCCACCTCAGCCTCCTGAGTAGCTGGGATTACAGGTGTTTGCCACCATGCCCAGCTAATTGTTTGTATTTTTAGTAGAGACGGGGTTTCACCATGTTGGCCAGGCTGGTCTGGAACTCCTGACCTCAGGTGATCCACCTGCCTCAGCCTCCCAAAGTGCTGGGATTATGGGTGTTGGTCATCGCACCCCAGCCCTAAAGTTCCTCTTATAAGGATACCAGTCATATTGGATTACTGTCCTAATGACCTCATTTTAGCTTGATTACTTCTTTAAAGACCCCGGCTCCAAACACAGGCATATTCTGAGGCACTGGAGGTGAGGACTTCAACATACACTTGGAGGTTGGGGGGGCCACAATTCTGCCCATAACACCATATGTTATTTATCCATTCATCAATTCACACATTTCCTTTTATTTTTTATTTTTCTGTTAATTTTTGAGACAGAGTCTCCCTCTGTCTCCCAGGCTGGGGTGCAGTGGCGCAACCTCAACTCACCACAGTCTCCACTTCTTGGGTTCAAGCAACTCTTCTGCCTCAGCCTCCCAAGAAGCTGGGACTAAAGGTGCGCCACCACACCCGGGTCATTTTTGTATGTTTAGTAGAGATGGGGTTTCACCATGTTGGCCAGGTTGATCTGGAACTCCTGACCTCAGGTGATCCACCTGCCCCAGCCTCCCAAAGTGCTGGGATTATGGGTGTGAGCCACCACACCTGGCCAATTAATACTTACATTTCCTTTTATAGATTTAATTACTAAATCACTATGAAAAATAACTCTCAGGTGTATAACGAAGCTACAAAGATTTCAACAACCTTACTAAGTTTTTTAACTTTTTATTTCTGTGACAGTTTTTCCTGATGGCTCTGAAAGTCACCCTAAGATGGTTCTCTGTACTTTCTTGCCATTACTCTTAAAAAAAACCCCACTCTTATTGACATGTAATTTACATACCATAAAATTCACCCTTTTAAGGTGTTCAATTTCATATTTTTTGGTTTACTAACAGTTATGCAACCACTATTGCTATCTAGTTTTAGATAAAATTACAACTATTCAATTTTAAAATGCTTTTACCAACCCCCAAAGAATTCCCATACACATTGGTAGTCATTCCCATTTCCCGCCAGTCCCCAAGCCCCTCGCAGTCACTAATATGCTCTCCATCTCTGTGGATTTGCCTAATTTAGACAGTTTATATAAATTAAATCATACAAGATAGAGCCTCTTTCCCTCAGCATAATGTTTTCAAGATTCATCCATGATATAGCATGTATCAGCACTTCATTTATTTATTTATTTATTTGAGACAGAGTCTTGCTCTGTTGCCCAGGCTGGGCTGGAGTGCAGTGGCGCGATCTCTGCTCACTGCAAGCTCCGCCTCCCAGGTTCAGGCCATTCTCCTGCCTCAGCCTCCCGAGTAGCTGGGACTACAGGTGCCTGCCACCACGCCTGGCTAATTTTTTGTATTTTTAGTAGAGATGGGGTTTCAGTGTTAGCCAGGATGGTCTTGATCTCCTGACCTCATGATCTGCCCGCCTCGGCCTCCCAAAGTGCTAGGTGTGAGCCACCGCGCCTGGCTCCTTTTTTTCTTTTTCTTTTTTTTGAGACGGAATCTCGCTCTGTCGCCCAGGCTGGAGTGCAATGGCATGGTCTTGGCTCACTGCAACCTCCACCTCCTGGGTTCAAACGATTCTCCTACCTCAGCCTCTGGAGTAGCTGGGATTACAGGTGCCCACCACTATGCCTTGCTAATTTTTGTATTTTTAGTAGAGATGGGGTTTCACCATATCGGCCAGGCTGATCTCGAACTGGTGACCTCATGATCTGCCAGCCTCAGCCTCCCAAAGTGCTGGGATTACAGGCATGAGTCACCACGCCTGGCCACTTCATTCCTTTTTATTGCCAAATAATATTCCATTGTATGGATGTGTCACATTTTATTTATTCACTTGTTAGTAGATGGATGTTTGAATTGTTATGAATAATGATGCTGTGAACAATCGCATGTTTCTGTGTGTATAGATGTTTTCATTTCTCTTGGATATGCACTAGTCTCCCCTTATCCATGGATCTGCTTTCTGCAGTCTCGGTTACCTGCAGTCAATTATGGTCCAAAACCATTAAATCGAAACTTCAAGAAACAAATAATTTAGAAATTTTAAATTGCAGACCATTCTGAGTAGCATAAGGAAATTTCATGCCTTCCCACCCTGGATATGAATTGTCGCTTTCTCCAGCATAACCACACTGTACACACAGTCTGCCCATTAGTCACTTAGTAAGCTGTCTGGATTATCAGGTTGACTGTCATGATATCATAATGCTTGTGTTCACGTAACCCTTATTTTACCTAATGGCTCCAAAATGAAAAAGGAGTGATGCTGGCAGTTCGAATATGCCAAAGAGAAGTTGTCAAGTGTTTTGTTTAAGTGGAAACATGAAAGTTCTTAATAAGGAAAGAAAAAAATAGTATGCTGAGGTTGCTAAGATCTACAGTAAAAATAAATCTTCATCCATGAAATTGTAAGCAGTATATTGTAATTGTTCTAGTACACATATAGTTCTAATATAGTCCTACTATTATTGTTAATCTCTTACTATACCTAATTTATATAAGCTTTATCATAAGTATATACATCTAGGAAAACAAAATAGTGTATAAAAAGTTTGGAACTAACTATCCATGGTTTTAGCATCCACTGGGGGTCTTGGAACATATCCCCTGCAGATAAAGGGTGATGACTGTATACCTAGGAGTGGAATACTTGGTCAGATGGTAACTCTATGTTTAACATTTTGAGAAACTCTCAGACATTTCAAAAGTGACTAGACCCTTGCACAATCTCACCAGCAATTTCTTCACATCTTTGCCAACACTTGTTATGTCTTTTTTCATTTAGCCATTCTAGTGGGTATGAAGTGGTATTTTGTTGTTTTGTTTCCTTAATGATTAGTGATGTTGAGCATCTTTTCATGTGCTTATTGGGCATTTGTAAATCTATGGAGAAATGCCTACTCAAATACATTGCCCATTTTAATTGGATTATTTGTCTATTATTGAGTTGTAATAGTTCTTTATTCTAGATACAGGTTTCTTATCAAATATATTATTTGCAAATATTTTCTCCCATTTTGTGAGTTGTCTTTTCTTGATGCTGTCCTTGAAGCATAGAAGCTTGTAATTTTGATGAAGTCCAATTTATCTTTTTTTTTCTTTTGTTTGTGCTTTTGATGTCATATCCAAGAAACCACTACTTAACCAAAGGTCAGAAAACTCACTTCTACGTTTTCTTCTAAGAATTGTATAGTTGTAGCTCTGTATTTATGTGTCTGATCTATTTATTTATTTTTTGAGACTGAATTTTGCTCTTGTCTCCCAGGCTGGAGTGCAATGGCGCGATCTCGGTTCACTGCAACCTTCGCCTCCCAGGTTCAAGTGATTCTCCTGCCTCAGCCTCCTGAGTAGCTGGAATTACAGTCATATGCCACCACACCTGGCTAATTTTGTATTCTTAATAGAGACAGGGTTTCACCATGTTGGTCAGGCTGGTCTAGAACTGCTGACCTCAGATGATCCAGCCTTGGCCTCCCAAAGTGCTGGGATTACAGGCGTGAATCACTGCACCTGACCTCTGATCTATTTTGACTTAATTTTTGTATATGGTGTGAGGTAGGGATCCAACTTTATTCTTTCACATGTGAATATCCAAGTGTCCCAGCCATTTGTTAGTAAGACTATTCTTTTCCCCTATTGAATTGTCTTGGCATTTTGTCTATCCTTCTACTCTTAAAAGTAAATTTCATCAACTCTTTACAGAAGGACCTTGCCTATAACCAGCTCAAACTGTGAATCAGAAAACTGATTAATTGAACTATTATGATTAATATAAAAATACTTTACTAGAGTATACAGAGAACAGTCATAACAATGAAAACAAAGGGAGGATTGCTATTCAGCCTGGAGGAGATAGGAGAAAGATTATAGAGGGTAGTGTCATGAAAGCTTCCTGGAAAAACACACAGGCATTAGTCAGGTAGTGTGGGTGGAGTTCTAGTCAGAGCAAATAACACATGCAGGGGCTGAGAGGCAGTTGCAGCCAATCGTCTATATGGTGGGAGTGAACTAGATAATGTCACTTACTCTCTTTACCCTGTATCATTTCCACCTTCTTTAACAAGCAAAACCACATGTAATTATCTTGCATGGATAGAATGCATTAAATCTTAAAATTTTGTTAGATTGGGACTGACCAAAAGAATATACTTAAAAGTAAAATCAAGCAGACATTATGGTCCTATGTTCCCAAGAGTCTCAGGGAAAGGATAGAAACTGACTCACACATGGGCCTGAGGGAGGCTGAGTTAGAAAAGACTTAAGTCACCTGTTATCTTAGTTTCAGTACATTCTATTTCTTACATCTTCCTAAAGGAAACTGAATTCCTAAATTTCCCTTTAAGGAGGAATATAGTCACATAATAGAATATGAACTATGTAGTGTCAGACCTAAGTTCAATCCTGGTTTTGCCACTTTTACTGGTAAGACCTTGGACAAGTTCCCTAATGTCTCTGAGTCTCAGTACTCCTCCTTCTAAAACAGGGACATTAATACCACCTTGGAGGGATCCTGTGAGGCTTACCAGAAAATGTCTAGCAGCTGACTAGAATACATGTTTAATAAGTGCTAGCTTCCTCTCTAGTCTGGTGCTTGTACACTATCCCGCAATAATGGGGGAGGGACTTGGGCTTCTCTCCTAGGAGAATGTACTTTTGACCTAAAGTTGCTGTTCTTTGCTTTTGAGTAGCTGACCCTAAATGGCAAAAGTACTGTCTAACATCACATAATCCTAGAGAGGGTAGTGGCTGAGCATAACTTTTTAATGGGAATGAGACGTGTGTTTGGTCAGTAAGGAAGTAGGTTATAGGGTGATCATAGAATATTATTTTCATCATTTTTATACATTCTGAATCTGTCTTTGCCGGCAGGAACTCTCAGGTGGCTTCTGGTCTGGGTTTGCTTTGGAATACAGCCAAACCTACCTGACTCAGCTTTTTGTAACTCTGCAAATAACAAGGTTAATACCTCTTAGCATTCTATGAGCTGCTTAGTAACAGAATGCAGGGGAAGCAGAGGGTTCCGTGTTGAAAGTCCTCCATTGCTCACAGGTGGATGTGACTGTGGCCGTAGTCCTGAACTTCAGTTAAGTCACGTCCCTGCTCTGCAGTGACCTCAGGGGTCTGAGGAAGTCCACAGTCTATCCCCCTCTTTAGAATTTGACAGCTACTGCCATCATTGTTATATCCTGTATGGGACGTTCTTTGGAACAGCACGGTCAGAAGGAGTAAGACCAGAAAGAGTCTGAAGCTTGTTCTGGCACGATTTCACCACGATATGGAATACAATTACTACGAAAAAGAACTCTGTTATCTCCCAGCTCGTTTTGGTTCCTGAGCAGAAGATAGTCTCAGCCCTGCTGTCTCTCTCTTTCTAAAATTTTCCATATGAGCCAATTAAATATATGATTCTTCTGGGTGCTAAGGAAATAATATAATGGATAATGATAAAATGAGTAGTTTTATCTGCAAGGAGTTTATAAGCTAGTAGACAGCTGTATACAGTCAGGTGCTGCATAATGACATTTTTTTTTTTTTTTTTTTTTTTTGAGACGGAGTCTCGCTCTGTCGCCCAGGCTGGAGTGCAGTGGCCGGATCTCAGCTCACTGCAAGCTCCGCCTCCCGGGTTCATGCCATTCTCCTGCCTCAGCCTCCCGAGTAGCTGGGACAACAGGCGCCCGCCACCGCGCCCGTCTAGTTTTTTGTATTTTTTAGTAGAGACGGGGTTTCACCGTGTTCGCCAGGATGGTCTCGATCTCCTGACCTCGTGATCCGCCCGTCTCGGCCTCCCAAAGTGCTGGAATTACAGGCTTCAGCCACCGCGCCCGGCCGCATAATGACATTTTGGTCAATGACAGATAGCATGTATGATGGTGGCCCCATAAGATTATAATACCTTTTTTTTTTTTTTTTTTGAGACAAGGTCTCACTCTGTAGCCCAGGTTGGGGTGCAGTGTCACGATCTCAACTCACTGCAGCCTCCGCCCCAGGGTTCAAGTGATCCTCCTACCTCAGCTTCCTGAATAGCTGGGAGCAGCACCACCACGCTCAGCTAATTATTTTTATTTTATTTTATTTTTGAGGTGGAGTTTCGCTCTTGTTGCCCAGGCTAGAGTGCAATGGCACGATCTTGGCTCATGGCAACCTCCGCCTCCTGGGTTCAAGCTATTCTCCTGTCTCAGCCTCCCGAGTAGCTGGGATTACAGGCTTGCACCATCACGCCTGGCTAACTTTGTATTTTTAGTAGAGGCGGGATTTCTCCATGTTGGTCAGGATGGTCTCGAACTTCCCAACCTCAGGTGATCTGCCTGCCTCCACCTCCCAAACTGCTGGGATTACAGGTGTGAGCCACTGAGCCTGGCCATAATACCGTATTTTGAATGCATGTTTTCCATGTTTAGATACACACATACTTACCACTGTGCTGTAACTGCCTACAGTGTGTGGTACAGTAACGTGCTGTACAGGTTTGAAGTCAATTCTTGGAAAAAGTGCTCACGCCTACAGGCTCCCTTCAGCATCTGCTAACAGGGCGTATGCTCAGTACTGACATTATACACCGCATAGCCTAGATGTGTAGTAGGCTGTGCCATCTGGGTTTGTGTAAGTACACTCTAGGATGTCCGCACAACAAAATCGCCTAACGACACATTTCTCAGAACATGTCCCTGTCGTTAAGAGCTACATGACAATACTTGTGAAAGACTAATTGTCCTGGGACGTACTGGTAGCAGTCCTAGCATATAGCACACAAAGTGGGTAACTCTCACCTGAGAAACCGGGCGGGCCTCACAGAGGAGGTGACATTTGATCTGGGCCTTTCTTCAAACTGTCATGAAAATTAGGCAGTTTTGCTGGATCCTGAATTCGAGATTGAAAAACAAATTGGACTAAATTCTATTTTCTCACTATCTAACAAGAACACTGGCCACTGAGTCAGAATACCTGGGTCCTAGCCTGAATGCTGCTAGGAATTCACTCTGTGACCTTGAACGAGAGACACAAAGCCTCTGAGGGTCCTAATTTCTTTATTTGTTAAATAGGGAGTTTGGAAGAGGGACTCTCCATGGCTCTTCGGAATTCTGAAATCCCTTCACGTCTTTGCTCCTTATTATTATATCACAAAAACGAAATGTAGAAGTTGGAGCAAGTTTTAGTCATGGAGAAGAGAGGATGAAACTAAGGCTATGGATATTACCTACAAAGAAGCAGTTACCAGTTGTCACCTCAGCATACATTAGAGTGAAAGGACATCTCTGGACTTCAAAGGTGGGCTTAGTTTTGAAACAACCAAAAAAACAAAACAAAAAAACCCCTTACATATATTTCAGTAATTAACACTATTCTTAACTCAGCCATGTGAAAGAATACATTTAGCTCATAATTTTCTTTCTGGGTGCTAAAGGAAAATAATGATGGAAAGATCTCTCCAAAGTCATGGAGTCACATTTCCGAGATGCCAGGCCACTAAGGAACATTTCTTCAAGGCTTGAGCTCTCCGCCTTCTCCACCTCTTAGAAAAAGTGCTCAAGTTTACAGTCTCCTTTCTTCCTTCCCTCAGCGTCCACTGCTAGTGAGCTGCTTCAGCACTGACATTAGTGAATAGGCAGAGGCTGGGATCTTCCACTTTACTCAACAGTCCTCCTTGCATAAGCCCTTACTTCCATTTCCTCTTCCCCTTGCAAGAACTCTCACACACACCCATGGATTAATCACCACTTACACACTGGTGACTCCCACAACTTCATCTCCAGCTCTGACCTTGTCTCTAAGTCTCACACTCCCAGATCCAACAACCTGCTGAATAGACAGACATGCACATAAACATATAGATGTTTCTTAGACACCTCAAATCAGTATGTCCAACACTGAATTCACCATCTTCTTTCCCCACCGAATCGGCTTCTCTTCTCATATCCCAAACTTGGGCAATGGCTTAAGGTCCAGTCACCCAGAAAGCCAGAATCCTGGCAGTCATTCCGGACTCTCTTCTCCCCTCACCGTTGCCACCAAAATTCTGCTAAATTCACTTCCCCAAGTATCTTGGTATTTTCTCTTTCCCTTCTGTGCCTACAGCAACGATCTCATTTGGGCTCTCATTGTCTTTTTCCTAAATGACTGCGAGGCCTCTAGTCCTGCTGTCCATGAATCCTTCCACTCCGCAGCCAGTCATCCACCTTCCGTGTACATGTGACTACACTACTAGAGAATGGATAATGTTCCATTGGCTAACCAGCAGCCTGTGGAGGGGTCTACGTCCCCTTGCATTAGGTATACCTGGATGTGGCTCCTCTCCAGCATCACCTTCCAATTCTCCCTGCCGTGAACCTGACAGTGTCCCCTTTGCTCAAGTTGTCTCTCTACATTGCACATCCTTTTCATTCCTCTTACTTGGTTTCTGTATTTAGGCCTTACCTCCTCCAGGAAGCCTCTGTGAATCTCCAGGCTGGGCTAAGTGCCCCACCTCTGTGTTTTCAAAGGACCTTATACATACCATGATTTTTATCACTTATCATGTTATATTAAAATTATATAGTGACATATGTTTTGCCCATTAGTCTACAGAATCTTCAAGAGCAGAGACCTTATTATCTCCATCATAAACTAGCACAAGCTTGATATTATATAATAATAGTTCTTGAACTGAACTGAACTGAACTGATGCAGCTTAGCCTTAATGTTGAATCAAGAGAACACTGTCTCCTAAATCTAGCCATTGGTAAAGTTGTTGGTACCATCACTATTTTCATACAATTCTTAGCGCTAGGTAAGTCCTTTGGTTTCTACTGCTGTGTCTCACAGACTGGCATATATGTGAATCCTCTCCCCCCAGATGATATCTGAAATCACAAGATGAACATAATACTTGAGTATCAATTTCATCTAAAGATTCTGGAAAAATGATTTTCATTTTCAAACAGATACAGACATATTTTGGGGTAGCATACATTTTTTAGTATTAAGAGAGACTGCACTTATGCCAGGCTGTTCTCAACCAAGTCTCCAGGTCCTTGGGAGTTTAGATTCTATTGTTAGTGCTGATGATTGAGAAACACTAATCTACAGACCACTGTTTTGCACTGTAGTTTAGTTACTGTTCTAGAACCTCCCATAGAGAAATAAACAGCCCCAGTGAGACCAAAGCAGGAGCTATCTCAGTAATGGCCAGAAGAGAGAGACTTTCATCGTGGGTCTGAGTTAGGTTTGAAAGATGTCTGTCTGATTGACAGGTAGGTATTCTGAAACCGGTGCAAAAATGTGCTTTGTATAATGTATAAAATATGCCAGATGGTAGATCGATGTAGGGGAGGAGGCAGAAAAATGACCATTAGAACAGATCAAAGAGAAGCTCTGGATCAAAGTGGAGGCCGATCAAAGACACTGGAAGGAAGGGAAGGGCACTACAGTCAAGGGATGGAACATGAGGAAAAAATAATCCAAACTGAACTGTGGCTCAGGAGGGACTCAATGCAGGGTGGTTGGTGATAACCTGAGAAATAATTAGATATTTAATAAGGTGATATGGGGAGTTTTCAATCCTGGAAATTCTGCTTAGAGTCCTAGTAATTAGAGATCTTCTAAGTTTGTTTTCTTATAGCTATTCCATACCATCAGATTTGAGAATGAGGTAGCATCATCCAAGAGGTGGTGACATAAAAAGATGTAAGAGAAACAGAGGAAGTAGCAAGGGGACAGGTAGGAAGGGCTAGTTTAAAACAGATAATAGGGTCAATTTAAGTCAACTAACATTTATCAAGTGCCTGTTACGCATAAGGCACTGTTCTGGGCGATGGAGTTGCAGAGGTGACCAGCCTGGGCCCCTGCTGTCAGGAAGTTTGCAGTCTTTTTTGAAGGCCTCTAAGAAGGAAAAGCTAACAGCAAAAACTCCAGGGTCTAATGGGCAGGCTTTCCAAGAGAGAAGCCTTAGGAAGCTAAAGCAGGAACTATTCCTATCATACATCGTATCTGTTCCCTTCACCTGATCTAAACCTTTCCCAGAAAAAAAAATAAATAAATAAAGATGAATCTGCTCCAAGTTTTGATGATCACTGTTGGGCTGCACAAGGGGAAAACTGCATGGATTTGGAGGGTCATCTTCAAGGGCAGAAATTCTGTCCCAAATTCTAGAGGTATTAGAAAAGTGTTTTCCCAATGTAATCCATCAAAGAAAAACACTGTGCCAATTATACTTTTCCATCTTAGCTAAGCCCTCCACCTACACAACTTGTAAAGAAAAACACTGGCAAGACAGGGAGCATCTCCAGAGGCCCTAATTTATACTGGATTAGTGACTGTTTCCTTGTAGGTGGGTAATGAATATTTTGCAAATAGTTATCAAAAAGTAATTAGTTGTACATGTATTCAAAGAGTTTTCATTCCCTAATATCTCGGAGTTTTTTATTTTTATGTTTCAATAGAAAAGAAAACGTGGAGAACATCAGGAACTTCAAAGTGGAGGCAGAGTCAAGGACACATTTCCCATTTTGAATCCTAGACTTCCACGCATCCACCTCACAACAAGAACCTCTGCTATTAAGCAGATGACATAATAAATACATCTAAGTTTTTATTTGACTTTTCTCAAACAGGAATAAATGCCTAGAAATCAGATCTTTCTACAGAGAAACCCATTATATGTACTAGAAAGCACTAGAGACAGACAATGATAAGCCATCAAAAAGGCCTTCTCTGTCTAACCACCCTACAATGAAGCCCGCCAAACTACAAGCCACGCTCACAGACGCCGCACACCATCCCTAAACACGTACACGCGAATAAAGCTTCCAATGTGAGAGGCAGGCCAAAAGCTACATTAAAAGTCACTTTGAAAATAGACACAGACATTGTAGGTAGCTGAAGAAAACTTTTAAAATGTAGAAAAAGTACTGAATGAATATTCTCAGAGAAATAATAGAAGATACTGCATTCATGAAATGAGAACAGGATACTGTAAAAACCATTTAGAAGACCACACCACTTGCCAATAAAAGCTTCTGAGAATTAAAAATACAATGGTAGAATGTAAACATTTAATAGCAGCAGTGTTGGAAGATTTATTAGAACTAAAAAACATGGGATTTTTTTTTTAAATAAAAAAGGTGAAATTACGGGACAGATCCAAGAGATCCCATTTTCAGATTCAGTCTAAGTAATTTAAGCTTCAGAAAGAAAGAACGAGAAAATTATATAACAGAAGAATACTACTCAGAACTGAAGAATGTAATTTTTGGATTGAAAAGGCCTATAAAATACCTAAGACAGTGACCAATACCTCCCTGTTTCCCCTCCGCCAAAAACCCCACCCCAACATTAAAGAACAACATCATGAAATATCAGAATATAAGCAATAAAGAAAACCCTACAAATGCCCAGATATTAAAACGAAATACAAGGGATCAGGAATTAGAATGGCATCAGCTTCTCAACAGCACCATAAGAAAGTAGAGTGATGTTTTCAAAATTGGGACAGGAGATGATTTCTAATTAATGTCCCATACGCAGCCAAACCAGCAATCAAGTGTGAAGGAAGAAAAGTGACCTCTTAAATGGGCACAAGCTCAAAAAGCAACTGCATCTTATGGGGCCTGAATCTTAGACACTTTTGGGAGCCTTCTTCAAGAAAAAGGCGTAAAATTACAAAAACTGTACATAATTGGGTATGAAAGTACATATGTATTCCACAAGAGATGGCCTAGATAGAAAAAAAAAAGTGCATATGTATTTAGAATGAGAAAATAAATCACGACAGACAGGGACTGTGGAGGTTCTAGACTCTTGCTTTTCAGATGTGCTTAAAAAATTTACCCCAAATGCTTCTTGATGGCGGCCTGCTTTTTCTTCCCCACTCAACAGCTCCATGCAATTAGCAGCACTCAGAGGGCCCCCATGAGTTTCCTTGGCTCCAGAAAATGTCTCCTTGGTGATGACTTCTCAAACAACTAAACAACTAAAGAAAACGTAGCAATTCCTACACCCCGTTCCAGGGGGAGGGGGAAAAGACTGGTCAAGAAGGGAAATGTAAAGATCATGGTGTATCACATGCCTTAGTTGGGAATAATATATACATGGTCATGATAATATAAACGCCAAACATTGACATATCAGAAATTTAGGATATAACCATATTGGGAACTTAAAAGAAAGGGATGTCAAGGTGAGAGGGAGGGTGGGGGTGTAAAGGAGCTAAACCCTCATCCTTCCAGGCAGGATGTCAATCGATGTCATCCAGAACTGGAAAAGAGAAGAAGAAATGGCCAGTATTTGCATACTATTTAGGATATGTTAATATCAGAAAAACACAACCCAAAGCATTGAAGTAATTGCCGCTAGGGTTATGTATTCAGTATAAACTCAGTAAAAACCTTCTACAACGAATGACTTCTAAGATTCTACATTGATTTATGTTGACCAAAGTAGAAAATTAAAAAATAAAGTAATACTCCTCAAGAGGAGTGAGGCAAAAAGCTAACAGAAATAAAATGAAGGCGCTTCTGCTAAACTACCCGACATTCGGTGTTTCTCAAAATGTATTCCCGCAACCACCTGCCCTCAGATGACCTGACGTGCCAGTCTGTAATGGAGATGTATAGACCCAGCCCAGACCTACATAATTAGCAGTTCTCAGAGTGGTCCTTGCACTCTACCATTTAAAAAAGTTCCCCTAGACCCACTGCAAAACAAACTGTAGTAAAACAAACAAACAACCAAAACAAATAGTCTATTTAGAGACGGGATCTATGACTCATCAAACACACTATGGCAGACACTGCTGGCTGCCTACCCAATGTTCATTCTCTCCCCTGCCTTATTAACAAAATTCCTATTTTGTTATTATTATTATTTTTTGAGACGGAGTTTTGCTCTTGTTGCCCAGGCTGGAGTGCAAGTGGCATGATCTCGGCTTACTGCAACCTCTGCCTCCTGGGTTCAAGTGATTCTCCTGCCTCAGCCTCCTGAGTAGCTGGGACTATAGGCGCCTGCCAGCACGCCCGGCTGATTTTTTGTATTTTTAGTAGAGATGGGGTTTCACCAGGTTGGCCAGGCTGGTCTTGAACTCCTGACCTCGGGTGATCTACCTGCCTTGACCTCCCAAAGTGCTGGATTTACAGGTGTGAGCCACTGTGCCCGGCCCAAAATTCTTATTTTGATGTATTGGCAACGTGTCCATCTAAAACACTAGATTCTCTCAATTTCCCTTACCGTTAACAGTGTGTATGTGACATGGTTCTAACCAATGACATGTAAGAAGTCTTTTGGGGTGGGCTACCAGAAAAGCTGTTATTATTATTATTTATTATAAAGAAGGACAGGCCAGGCGCGGTGGCTCACACCTGTAATCCCAGCACTTTGGCAGGCTGAGGGGGCAGATCACGAGGTCAAGAGTTCAAGACCAGCCTGATCAACATGGTGAAACCCCATCTCTACTAAAAATACAAAACTTAGCGGGGCATGGTGGCACACGTCTGTAATCCCAGCTACTCGGAGGTTGAGGCAGAAGAATCACTTGAACCTGGGAAGCGGAGGTTTTAGTGAGCCGAGATCGTGCCATTGAGTGAGACTCCGTCTTGAAAGAAAGAAAGAGACAGAGACAGAGAGAGAGAGAGAGAGAGAGAGAGAAAGAAAAGAAAAGAAAACAGAAAAGACAAGACAAGACAAGACCCTACTGGCACATGCCTCTGCCCGTCTTTGTGCTGCAACTTGGGGAAGTGGGGATGAAAGCACCATGCTAAGGAGGGTGGTGCGGGAAGACAGAAGGAACCTGTCTCAGATGACGTTCACATCGGAACCCCTTTCCCAGCCCCAGCCTTCTCACCTCCAGACTTCTCGTTTTCTGAGAAAAACAAACTCCTTACTTGTTTAAGCTGCTGTAGCAGGGTTTTCTGTTCTTGTAGCTGAATGAACTTCTAATGACATCTCACACTTTTTCAGATGTTTATCTGACATATTTATCTGACCACGTTTTATGTATGCCTGCTAAGGGCACTGTGCTAGGAATAAGACAAGTAAAGCTCTGTGTCTTTAGCCACTATAATAACGGCTACAGTTAGAAGGTCCATAGGCATTTGAGGGAGGTTATGTTTGCTGTCACAGACCTCAAACCAAAAAAGTACATCGAAGTCAGTCACTGGATTTATACATTTGGCAAATTCTCAAGGGACCACATGACAGAAGGAGCAATAATCTGAACATTGTTTGTAGCTCCAATTCTTCAATGAAGTAGATTTGGGGAAGCAACATGAGGTACTTGCTTTATTTTTCTTAAATCCAATTTTCTTCTTGAAAAACCACAAGATTGGACTTGACAATCTTTAAGATTATACTCAGCTCTAAGATATTTTTGTAATTATATGGAACAAAGCTGGGCATGAGATATACCAAACAAGAGAGTTTCTAAGTTTAGATTCTAACAATTCAAGTCAGAAAACATATTAAGTGTTCAAGAAAAACAAATCACAATCTTCCATCACAAAATTCAACAAGAACAACGAAAACCACTCCAGAGGCAGCTGTGGCATTCTGGAAGGAATGCTGGTTTAAGTTCTGGCTCTGCCATTGAATTACTGACGAACCCTGGACCACATACACAATATCTCTGTTTCCATCTCCTTGTTTTTGAAATGCGGATTCTTATCTTCCCTGAACAGTGCTGTTTACAAACATCACCTTGTGCTCTGTAAAGCCTCATTATGATTTCAACAACCAGCAAGATAATGGCTTAGGATATCTAAGTCCTGGCAAGGAGAACGCGGGTGTGTACCTTGCTATATTCAGTTGAACTCTGCATCACATACAGGAGGCTGATACCCCTTTTGACTTTCCTTTTCCTCCAGTGGTGTAGCTTGTGGCCATTTAATTTTTACACAAGAGAACAGAAAAGAGAGACAAAATTCGCTAAAATTCGAATAGTCTCTTTGTGTTTGTTTCTAGCCTCAGTGAAGGTTTCGAGGAGAGGGCTGGCTGGTTAAAAGGGTAGAAGCTTAAGAGTTCAAAGAAAGTGTGAGGAGGACAGCACTCACCTGTGGCCTCTAATTGTTCATATTCAGTGTGGTCTCATACTGGGAATAATCTAGTGTTTGTCTTATGACCTGTCTATAGAAACAAATATGGAATGTGTCTATAATATATAATAGCCATTAGTTGATGACACACTAGTGACTTCAATTCTATTACAATAAAAAGTTTTGTAATAGCAAGGACTTTGACTAGGGGAGTGACTCTATGTGTGGTGAAACTGTCCTCACCCATTTTACATTTGAGGAAAAGAGATAATCTTTTGATTACACCCAACACAGGTAACATCTGTACTTTGAACAGTTAAGTATGGCAGCTGATGTTTAACTGAAGGTACGGGGGAGATGAGAAACAGGAATAACTGGTGCCAAATGTGAGATTCAATAGCTTTGCCTCGGCCATCACAACCAACACCGACCAGAAGGGTGTGGGAGGAACTCATGGAATAAATGGGAACAGGTGTGGCCTGAGGATAAGTAAGTTGGGACACTGTTTCCATCTTCATGAAGATGTGAGAGGAAATCAAAGCTCTCTAAAAAGAAGGAAATGGAATGCTTGGCTCCTGTAATATCATAACAAATAATGCACAGCCAGAGGTCATGCCTCACCTTCTGCTTATCTCAGGCACCTCCGCTTGTAAAATCAGTGGGCCATATGCAATAAAACCTTCGTATCAGTTCCATATCTTTTCCCAGAAACCCCAGGAACAGAGGGAGCCAATATCCTTATTAAATCAAGAAGCTCACAGTCACGAAGAGCTAAGTGTGACGCTACTGGGCCCCTACCTAACCATGTGTCCCGATTCTTTCCATAATTTCCCACTGCACAACATCCAGGTTACACTGAAGATATTACACATCCGGTTAAAAACAGTACACGTTTCTCCTGAAAAATAAGCCATCCATCCTATTACAATGAGTGTAAAATTGCAGGTAAAATGCTGTAGGCAGGTCTGTTCGGAAGGCTATGCGACCCTAGGAGACAAAAAGGCGCGGGAGGAGAAAGCGGCAGAGAACGTGAAAGAAGTGGCCATTTCTGCAACTTTTAGGAGAGCTACCTGCCCTCAAATTTTGAAAGGGTTTCTATTTCTTAAAGTGCTAGGTTTCCCTGGCTGAAACTCACATCTTTCTTCCCTCTAGGACTGGATCAAAGTTTCAGAGGTTGTTTCTCTGGCCCTAGACAGAGCCACCCCCGCAAATTTCTCCCCCACTGCACCTGACATCCGCTTCTATCCATGGTTCCATTAGCGGAAGCTAAGCGCTGGCTCGAGGGACTTTATCCACCGCCGCGTTATTAGATTCCAGGCTTCCTGGCCTCAGGAAAGGATCTGGCTCGTGTATTTGTGTATCGCAGCTAACAAGGAAAGGCAGTTGGGGTACCAGTGCCCAGAGCTATGTGAGCTGTGACTGGACACAGCCCAGGGGCCAGATGGCATCCCCAGGGGCGCGCGTCCCCGGACTCACGGGGCAGACGGAGGTCGGGGGCTTCACACCTTCCCCTCACCCGGCAACGCGGCAGACCTGACTCGCGGGGGACCGAGGAATATTCATTCCAGGGCCGCGGCCAGCCGGACAGAGGCACTTGGGGGCGGTGGGAGTAGTGTGCGCACCAGTTCTGAAGCCCGGAGGGGGCCCCAGGTGGGCTTCCGCGACACCAGGGCCCTCCATCCCCTCCCGTCCTCCCCTAGCGGAGCCTCCAACCCTGTCCCAGAACCCCTCCCAGTCCGTAGCCCCTCCCTGTCCGCGTCCCCTTCCCCGCAGGTCCCCTGCGAGTCGGAACCCCCTCTCCATCACAGCCCCGCTCCTTGGCGGGGCCCTCTCTCCCTTCGAGCCCTCCTCCAGGTTCCAGCCCCCTGCGGGTACGGACGTCTGACCTGTGCCCAGCGCCTCGCAGCCGTCTGCAGCCCGCGCCGCACGCCAAGTGCGTCCGCCCAGAAGCAGGTGCAGCTCCAGGCCCGCCCCGCCCCGCTGCGCCCCGCCCCGCTCCACTCCTCCAGGCCTGGCAGCAGCCTGCCGCTTTCCACCCTTGACCGCCCTTCCCGGTCCCGGCCAGCGTGCGGGGCCTCTGTCGTCAGGTCCGCACTTCCTCCAGGCCCTTGACTTTCCCCTGGAGATGTCTCTGGCCCAGGAACTCCCTAAGCTGTGTGCTTCAGGAGGGGCTGGTTCCTGAGTCACCCAGGAGGACTGCAACCAACCGTGACCTCCTGGGATGCAAAGAGATCGCAGGGCCTGGGAGGCAGCGAGGATCCCGAGCAGAGGCTGTGGCTCTGAAGAGTGTTTGTTACCAAGCCAGGCAACTACTACGAACACACCCAGAGAAACAGCCACAGATCACCGTCCAGCAAAGGAAGAAGGCGCCAACCGTCCATCAGGGTCCACAACCCAGTTTTCCTAGTTTAAGTTTGGTGGCTAACTTTGAGTGTCACTTCATTCATTCATTCATTCATTCTTTCATTCGTTCAGCAAATCTGCCATGTTCCCATCTGATAGCAGATCTGACAGGTGGGCACAGTTCTAGGTGCCGATTAAGAAGGAGACAAAGTTCCTGTCCTGGAGAACGGGGCTTCCTGCTGAGGAGGCATGACTTTCTTTGTGGTATTGTGCTGTCGCAGCAGCATCCTCTTGTATAAGCTACTGAGAGGTGAAGCTGGCTGGGCTTCTGGGTAGGATGGGGACTTGGAGAACTTTTCTGTTTAGCTAAAGGATTGTAAACACACCAATCAGCACTCTGTGTCTAGCTAAAGGTTTGTAAACACACCAGTCAGCACTCTGTAAAAATGCACTAATCAGTGCTCTGTGTCTAGCTAATCCAGTGGGGACCTGGAGAACTTTTCTGTCTAGCTAAAGGATTGTAAATGCACCAATGAGCGCTCTGTGTCTAGCTAGAGGTTTGTAAACACACCAATCAACACTCTGTAAAAATGGACCAATCAGCACTCTGTAAAATGGACCAACCAGCACTCTGTAAAATAGACCAATCAGCGCTCTGTAAAATAGACCACCAGGATGTGGGCGGGGCCAAATAAGGGAATAAAAGCTGGCCGCGTGCGCCAACAGTGGCAAGCTGGTGGGTCTTGTTACATGTTTTGGAGGCTTTGTTCCTTGCTCTTCGCAATAAATCTTACTGCTGCTAACTTTTGGGTTTGCGTTACGTTTATAAGCTGTAAAACTCACCGGGAAGATCTGCAGCTTCACTCTTGAAGCCAGCGCCAGCGAAACCACGAACCCGCAGGCAAGAACAAATCTGGAAGCGCCACCTTTAAGAGCCCTAACACTCACTGCGAAGGTCTGCGGCTTCACTCCTGAAGTCAGCGAAACCATGAACCCCCGGGGAGGAGCAAACAACTTCGGACACACCATCTTTAAGAGCTCTAAGACTCACTGCAAAAGTCTGTGACTTCAGCCCTGCAGTCGGCAAGGCCGTGAACCCACTGGGAGGAACGAACAACTCCGGATGCCACGTTTAAGAGCTGTAACACTGGCTGCGAAGGTTTGCGGCTTCACTCCTGAAGTCATGCAAGACCATGAACCCACCAGAAGGAAGAAACTCCGGACACATCTGAACATCTGAACGAACAAACTCCGGACACACCATTGTTAAGAACTGTAACACTCATCGCGAGGGTCCGCAGCGTCGTTCTTGAAAGCCAGACCAAGAACTCCCCGGAAGGAACCAATTCTGGACACACTAGGAGGTTGGTCTCGTGGAATGGTTCTGCACCCTGTGTGTGTGTTGCCCATCAACCCTGTGCACAATATTAAAAGAACGCAAGCGGTAAGTCCCCCTCTCAGACCTACTGTTAAGAATCCAGGGCTGATGCACCTATTAAAAACTGCTCAGGAGGCCTGGGGAAGTCGGGATTGAGAACCACGGGTCTAGATCTCTAAGATGCCTGACAGCTTATTCCACTGTTGAGGGCACTGGCAATCAGGAACGGCTTCGTGGCAGAGGTGTTTGTATTTGGGTTTTAAAGCAGGGCCACAGATACACATTAGCAGTGCAGAAGGACACAGGATCCAACGGGCAAGCCTCTTGACCAAATGGCTCTCCCTTCCTGTAAAGTCAAAGAAAATCACTGTGAAGGATAAGGCATTAACTGGAGCAGGTCTTTCCCTGGTAAAAAGTGAATGGGATCTCTTGGGAGGTGGTAATGGCCAAGAGGTAGTGCCATCAGTTAAAAGGATAATGGAGTCATGCACCTTGGAGGATGTGCGGCACGCAGGCAGGAGCTGGGAGGGCATCTTTTAAATTTGCCATCAGCTCAGGAAGTTAATCACACGTATCCTAGCACTTGTTCACACCCATTGTTTTAGAAATCGTTGATAGAGTGGAGTCCTGGATGCCTGTTACCCTGGGAGAGGCTGTCCTCTGTCACCAGGTCCCTTTTATGGACAGGTATATTCTTTAGTAATATTTACCTTGCTTATGATGATGAAACAAAGGTGTGACCTCTTAATTGTATAGTTACTGGTGGGTAGAGATGCTTTTTTCTTTCCTTTTCTTTTTCTTTTTTTTTTTTGAGACGGAGTTTTGCCTTTGTTGCCCAGGCTGGAGTGCAATGGTGCAATCTCGGCTCACCACAACCTCGGCCTCCTGGGTTCAAGCAATTCTTCTGCCTCAGCCTCCTGAGTAGCTGGCATGACAGGCATGCGCCACCACGCCCTGCTAATTTTGTATTTTTAGTAGACTCGGGGTTTCTCTGTTTGTCAGACTGGTCTTCAACTCCTGACCTCAGGTGATCTGCCCACCTCGGCCTCCTAAAGTGCTGGGTTTACAGGTGTGAGCCACCTCGCCCGGCTGAGATGCTGCTTAATATTAAAAAATCTAAACAAAGAAAATTATTTCTGCCTCAAATTATAATAACCAGGTGCCAGGACAAAACCAGTTTTTAATTTTGTGTGTGTGTGTGTGTGTGTGTGTGTGTGTGTGTGTGTGTGTTTGAGACAGGGTCTCACTTTGTTGCCCAGGATGAAGTTCAGTGGTGCAATCATAGGTCACTGCAGCCTTGACTTCCCAAGCTCAAGAGATACTCCTGCCACAGCTTCCTAAGTAGCTGGGACTATAGGTGTGCATCAACATGAGTGGCTAATGTTTACATTTTTAAAAATTTCAATAGTTTTTGGGGAACAGGTCATTTTTTGTTATATGGGTAAGTTTTTCAGTGGTGATTTCTGAGATTTTTGTGTACTCATCACCTGAGCAGTGTACACTGTACCCAATGTGTAGTTTTTTATCCCTCACTCTCCTCCCTCTTTCCCCTGAGTCCCCAAAGTCCATTTTATCTTTTTCTTTCTTTCTTTTTTTCTTTCTTTTTTTTTTTTTATTTGAGACAGAGTCTTGCTCTGTTGCCCTGGCTGGAGTTCAGTGGTGCAATCTCGGCTTACTGCAACTTCCGTCTCCCAGGTTCAAGCCATTCTCCTGCCTCAGGCTCCCGAGTAACTGGGACTACAGGCGCGTGCCACAACGGCTAATTTTTTGTATTTTTAGTAGAAATGGGGTTTCATTATGTTAACCAGGATGGTCTCAATCTTCTGACTTCGTGATCTGCCTGCCTCAGCCTCCCAAAGTGCTGGGATTACAGGTTGGGGCCACCATTCCTGGCCCATTATATCATTCTTATGCCTTTGCATCCTCATAGCTTAGCTCCCCCTATAAGTGAGAACATAGGATGTTTGGTTTTCCATTCCTGAGTTACTTCACTTGGAATAATGGTCTCCAATTCCATACAAATTGCTGCAAATGCCGTTACTTCATTCCTTTTTATGGCTGAGTAATATTCCATGGTGTAAATATATCACATTTTCTTTATCCACTTGTTGGTCAAGGGGCATTTAGGCTGGTTCCGTATTTTTGCAATTGTGAATTCTGCTCCTATAAACATGCAGATGCAAGTGGCTCATATAATGACTTCTTTTCCTCTGGGTAGATACTCAATAGTGGGACTACTGGATCAAATGGTAGTTTTACTTTTAGTTCTTTAAGGAGTTTCCATAAAGAACTAAACTCTTTTTTTTACTAAAGTCTTTTCCACAGTGGATGTAGTAGTTTATATTCCCACCATCAGTGTAAAAGTGCCCTTTTCATCACAATCTTGCAAACATCTACTATTTTTTGACTTTTTAAATTATGGCCAGTCTTGCAGAAGTAAGGTGGTATTTCATTGTGGTTTTAATTTGCATTTCCCTGATAATTAGTGATGTTGAGCATTTTTTTTTCCCACGTGTTTGTTAGTCATTTGTATATCTTCTTTTGAGAACTGTCTATTCATGTTCTTTGCCCACTTTTTGATGGGATTATTTCTTTTTTTCTTGCTGATTTGAGTTCCTTGTAGATTCTGGATATTAGTCCTTTGTAGGATGCATAGTTTGCGAATATTTTCTCCCATTCGGTGAGGTGTCTGTTTACACTGCTGAGTATTTCTTTTGCTGTGCCGAAGTGTTTAATTAGGTCATATCTATTTTTGCTTTTGTTAGTTTTGCTTTTGGGTTTTTGGTCTTGAAATCTTTGCCTAAGTCAATGTCTAGAAGAGTTTTTTCCAGTGTTATCTTGTAAAGTTTTTATGGTTTCAGGTCTTATGTGTAAGTCTTTGATCCATCTTGAGTTGATGTTTGTATGAGGTGAGAGATGAGGATCCAGTTTCATTCTTCTGTATGTGGCTTTCCAGTTATCCCACCACTATTTGTTGAATAGGGTGCCCCTTCCCCACTTTGTATTTTTGCTTTCTTTGTAGAAGATCAGTTGGTTGTAAGTATTTGGCTTTATTTCTGGGTTCTCTATTCTCTTCCATTGGTCTATGCGCATATTTTTATATTGGTAACATGCTGTTTTGGTACTGGTTTAAATCTTGCAGGATAGTTTGAAGTCAGTTAATGTGATGTCTCCAGATTTTTTTTTTTTTTTGTTT
Organism: Macaca fascicularis; assembly: GCF_037993035.2. NCBI lineage: Eukaryota > Metazoa > Chordata > Mammalia > Primates > Cercopithecidae > Macaca > Macaca fascicularis. The sequence goes on along the minus strand of NC_088388.1, from coordinate 128,264,962 downwards.
TGCTTAGTCTTGCTTTGGCTATGTGGGGTCCTTTTTGTTTCCATATGAATTTTAGAATTTTTTTTTCTAGTTCTGTGAAGAATGATGGTACTTTGATAGGAATTGCACTGAATATGTAGATTGCTTTTGACAGTATGGTCATTTTCACAATATTGATTCTACCCATCCATGAGCATGGGATGTGTTTCCATTTGTTTGTCATCAGTGATTTCTTTCAGCAGTGTTTCGTAGTTTTCCTTGTAGAGGTCTTTCACCTCCTTGGTTTTATATATATATATGTCTTAGATAGTTTTTATTACCTTGAGGTATGTCCCTTCCATGCCAATTTTTCTGAGGGTTTTAATCATAAAGCAATGCTTTATGATTTTATATATATATATATATATGCACACACACACAACAGTTTTCTCTATATATATTGCAGCTGTTGTAAAAGGGATTGCGTTCTTGATTTGTTTCTTAGCTTGGTCATTGTTGGTATTTAGTGGTGTTACTGACTTGTGAACATTTATTTTGTATTCTGAAACTTTACCGAATTCATCCAATCTAGAAGCCTTTTGGATGAGTCTTGAGAGTTTTCTAGGTATACAATCTTATCAGTGAACTGCAAGTTTGACTTCCTCTTTACTGATTTGGATGCCCTTTCTTTCTTTCTCTCTCATGTCTGCTTGCTTTGGCTAGGACTTCCAGTATTATGTTGAATGAAGTGGTGAAAGTGAGCATCCTTGGCTTGTTCCAGTTCTCAGGGGGAATGCTTTCAACTTTTCCCTGTTCAGTATAATGTTGGCTGTCGGTTTGTCATAGATAGCATTATCTTGAGGTATGTCCCTTCCATGTCAATTTTTCTGAGGGTTTTAATCATAAAGCGATGCTACATTTTGTCAAATGCTTTTTCAGCATTGATCGGGATAATAACGTGATTTTTGTTTTTAATTTTGTTTACTGGATATATTACTTTTATTGACTTATATATCCCTGCATCCCTGGTATGAAACCCACTTGGCTACTGCTGTATTATCTTTAAATTTTTTTTTTCTTAAGTTATTGGGGTACTGGTGGTATTTGGTTACATGAGTAAGTTGTTTAGTGGTGATTTGTGAGATTTTGGTGCAATCATCACCCGAGCAGTATACACTGCACCATATTTGTAATCTTTTATCCCTTGACCCCCTCCTACTTTTCTCCCCAAGACCCCACAGTCCATTGTGTATCATTCTTTGCCTTTACATCCTCATAGCTAACTTCCACATATCAGTGAGAACATAAGATGTTTGGTTTTCCATTCCTTAGTTACTTCACTTAGAATATTAATCTCCAGTTTCATCCAGGTCACTGCAAATGCTGTTAATTCATTCCTTTTCATGGCTGTGTAGTATTCCATACATATATATGTATCACAGTTTTTTTTAATCCACTCATTGATTGATCAGCATTTGGGTTGGTTCCACAATTTTGCAGTTGTAAATTGTGCTGCTGTAAACATGCATGTGCAAGTATATTTTTCAAATAATGACTTCTTTTCCTCTGGGTAGATACCTACTAGTGGGATTGCCAGATCAAATGATAATTCCCCTTTCAGTTCTTTAAGGAATCTCCACACTTGTTTCCATAATGGTTGTAGTAGTATACATTCCCACCAGCAGTGTGGAAGTGTTCCTGGTTCACTGCATCCACGCCAACGTCTACTGCTGTTTTTTTGATTATGGCCATTCTTGCAGGAGTGAGGTGGTATCTCATTGTGGTTTTGATTTGCATTTCCCTCACCATTAGTGGTGTTGAGCATTTTTTAATATGTTTGTTGGACATTTGTATATCTTCTTTTTTTTTTTTTTTTGAGGCGGAGTCTCGCTCTGTCGCCCAGGCTGGAGTGCAGTGGCGCGATCTCAGCTCACTGCAAGCTCCGCCTCCCGGGTTCCCGCCATTCTCCTGCCTCAGCCTCCCGAGTAGCTGGGACTACAGGCGCCGCCACCACGCCCGGCTAATTTTTTTTTTTTTTTCTTTTTTTTGTATTTTTTTTTAGTGGAGACGGGGTTTCATTGTGTTAGCCAGGATGGTCTCGATCTCCTGACCTCGTGATCCGCCCGTCTCGGCCTCCCAAAGTGCTGGGATTACAGGCTTGAGCCACCGCGCCCGGCCTGTATATCTTCTTTTGAGATTTGTCTATTCATGTCCTTAGCCCACTTTTTGATGGGATTGTTTGTTTGTTTGTTTTTTGAGACAGAGTCTTGTTCTTGCTGCCCAGGCTGGAGTGCAATGGTGAGATCTTGGCTTACTGCAACCTCCGCCTCCCAGGTTTAAGTGATTCTCCTGCCTCAGCCTCCCAAGTAGCTGGGATTACAGGCACCTGCCACCACGCCTGGCTCATTTTGTATTTTTTTTTTTTGAGATGGAGCCTCGCTCTGTCACCCAGGCTGGAGTGCAGCGGCTCACTGCAAGCTCTGCCTGCCGGGCTCACGCCATTCTCCTGCATCAGTTTCTCGAGTAGCTGGGACTACAGGTGCCCGCCACCACGCCCAGCTAATTAAAAAAAAATATATTTTTAGTAGATACGGGGTTTCACCATGTTAGCCAGGATGATCTCGATCTCCTGACCTCGTGATCCACCTGACTCGGCCTCTCAAAGTGCTGGGATTACAGGTGTGAGCCACTGTGCGTGGCTGTTTTTTTCTTACTGATTTGTTTGCGTTTGTTGTAGATTCTGGATATTAGCCCTTTGTCAGATGTGTAGATTGTGAAGGTTTTCTAGCACTCTGTAGGTTGTTTGTTTACTCTGCTGACTCTTCCTTTTGTGGTGCAAAAGCTCTTTAGTTAATTAGGTCCCAGCTATTTATCTTTGTTTTTACTGCATTTGCTTTTGGGTTCTTGGTCATGAAATCCTTGCCTAAGCCAATGTCTAGGAGGGTTTTTCCAGTGTTATCTTCTATAATTTTTATAGTTTCAAGTCTTAAAGTCCATGATCCATCTTGAGTTGATTTTTGTATAAGGTGAGAGATGAGGATCCAGTTTAATTCTCCTACATGTGGCTTGCCAGTTATCCCAGCATCATTTGTTGAATAGGGTGTCCTTTCCCCACTTTGTGTTGTTGCATGCTTTGTCAAAGATCAGTTGGCCCTAAGTATTTGGGTTTATTCCTGGGTTTTCTATTCTGTTCAGTTGGTCTGTGTGCCTGTTTTTATGCCAGTACCATGCTGTTTTGGTGACTATGGCCTTATAGTATAGTTTGAAATCAGGTAGTGTGATGCCTCCAGGTTTGTTCTTTTTGTTTAGTTTTGTTTTGGTTATGTGGGCTTTTTTTTGGTTCCATATGAATTTTAGAATTTTTTTTCTAGTTCTGTGAAGAATGATAGTGGTATTTTGATGGGGATTACACTGAATTTGTAATTACTTTTGGTAGTATGGTCATTTTCACAATATTGATCCTACCTGTTCATGAGTGTGGGATGTGTTTCCATTTGTTGGTGTCATCTATGATTTCTTTCAGCAGTGTTTTTTTGTTTTCCTTATAGAGGCCTTTTGATTCCTTTGTTAGGTATATTCCTAAAGTGTTTTTTTTTTTTTTTTTTTTTTTTTTTTTGCAGCTGTTGTAAAAGGGGTCGAGTTCTTGATTTGATTCTCCGCTTGGTCACTGTTGGTGTATAGAAGAGCTATGATTTATGTACATTAATCTTGTGTCCAAAAACTTTGCTGAATTCTTTTATCAGTTCTAGGAGCTTTCTGGAGGAGTCTTTAGGGTTTTCAAGGCAAACAATCATAACGTCAGCAAACAGTGACTGTTTGACTTCCTCTTTACTAATTTGGATGCCCTTTATATCATTCTCTTGTCTGACTGCTCTGGCTAGGACTTCCAGTACTGTGTTGAAGAGGAGTGGTGAGAGTGGGCGTCCTTGTCTTGTTCCCGTTCTCAGAGAGAATGCTTTCAACTTCTCCCCATTCAGTATTATATTGGCTGTGGGTTTGTCATAGATGGCTTTTATTACATTGAGGTATGTCCCTTGTATGCTGATATTGCTGAGCGTTGTAATCATAAAGTGATGCTGGATTTTGTTGAATCCTTTTTTTTTCCTGCATCTATCGAGAGGATTGTATGATTTTTGTTGTTAATTTTGTTTATGTGGAGTGTGACATTTATTGACCTCTATATGGTTAAATGGTCCTTGCATCCTTGGTATGAAACCCACTTGATCCTGGTGGATTATCTTTTTGATATGTTGTTGGATTCAGTTAGCTAGTATTTTGTTAAGGATTTTAGCATCTGTGTTCATCAAGGATATTGATCTGTAGTTTTCTTTGTTGATTGTGTCCTTTCCTGGTTTTGGCATTAGGGTAATGCTGGCTTCACAGAATGAATTATGGAGGGTTCCTTTTTCCTTTATCTTGTGGAATTGTGTCAAAAGGATTGGTACCACTTCTTTGAATATCTGGTAGAATTCTCCTATGAATCCGTCTGGTCCTAGACTTTTTTTTGTTGATAATTTTAAAATTACCATTTCAATCTCACTGCTTGTATTGGTGTGTTCAGGGTATCTAATTCTTTCTGATATAAGTTAGGAGAGTTGTATTTTTCCAGGAATTTATCCCTTTCTCCTAGGTTTTCTAGCTTATGTGTGTAAAGGTGTTGATAGTAGCCTTGAATGATCTTTTGTATTTCAGTGGTGTCAGTTGTAGTATATCCTGTTTTGTTTCTTAGTGAGGTTATTTGGATTTTCTTCTTTCCTTGGTTAATTTTGCTTAATGGTCTATCAATTTTATTTTATCTTTTCAACAAACCAGTTTCTTGTTTCATTTATCTTTTTTTTGTTGTTGTTGTTGCAATTTCATTTAGTTCTGCTCTGATCTTCATTATTTCCTTTTTTCTGCTGGGTTTCAGTTTGATTTGTTCCTGTTTCTCTAGTTCCTTGAGGTGTGACCTTAGATTGTCTATTTGTGCTCTTTCAGACTTTTTGATGTAGGTGTTTAGGGCTATGAACTTTCCTCTTAGCACCACCTTAGCTGTATCCTAGAGTTTCAATAGATTGTGTCATTATTGTCATTCAGTTCAAAGAATTTTTAAATTTCCATCTTGATTTTGTTTTTGACCCAATTCTCATTCAGGAGCAGGTTATTTAATTTCCATGTATTTGCTTGGTTTTGAATGTTCCTTTTGGAGTTGATTTCTAGTTTTATTCCACTGTGGTCTGAGAGAGTGATTGATGTAATTTCAACTTTCTTAAATTTATTGAGGCTTGTGTTATGGCCTATCACATGGTTTATCTTGGAGAAAGTTCCATGTGTTGTTGAACAGAATGTGTATTCTGCGGTTGTTGGATGCAATGTTCTATATATATCTGTTAAGTGAATTTGTCCCAAGGTATAGTTTAAATCCATTGTTTCTTTGTTGACTTTCTGTCTTGATGACCTGTTTAGTGCTGTCAGTGGAGTACTGAAGTCCCCCACTATTATTGTGTTGCTATCTATCTCATTTCTTAGGTCTAGTAGTAATTGTTTTATAAATTTGGGAACTCCAGTGTTAGGTGCATATATGTTTAGGATTGTGATATTTTTCTGTTGGACAAGACCTTTTATCATTATATAATGTTCTTCTTAACTGCTGTTGCTTTAAAGTTTTTTTGCCTGCTTGCTTTCGGTGTCCATTTGCTTTGCAAGAAATGCCTTTTCCCACCCCTTTACTTTAAGTTTATGTGAGTCTTTATGTGTTAGGTGAGTCTCCTGAATGCAGCAGATAGTTGGTTGGTGAGTTCTTACCCATTCTGTGGTTCTGTATTTTTTAAGTGTAGCATATATAGGCCATTTACATTCAATGTCAGTATTGAAATGTGAGGTACCATTGCATTCATCATGCTCTTTGTTGCCTCAGTACTTTTTTTGTTTTTGCTTTTTAGCTTGTATTTTTGTTTTATAGGTCCTGCATGATTTATGCTTTAAAGAGGTTCTGTTTGGATGTGTTTCCAGGATTTGTTTAAAGATTTAGAGCTTCTTTTAGCAGTTCATGTAGTGGTGGTTTGGTAATGGTGAATTCTCTCAGCATTTGTTTGTCTGAAAATGACTGTATCTTTTCTTCATATATGATGATTAGTTTTGCTGGCTACAAAATTCTTGGCAATCATTTTGTTTGAGGAGGCCGAAGATAGGGTCCCGATCCCTTCTAGCTTGTAGGGTTTCTTCTGAGAAATCTGCTGTTAATCTGATAGGTTTTCCTTAATAGGCAACCTGGTGCTTCCATCTCACAGCTCTTAAGATTCTTTCCTTTGTCTCAACTTTGGATAACCTGATGACAATATGCCTAGATAAAGATGTTTTTGCGATGAATTTCCCTGGTGTTTTTTGTGCTTCTTGTATTTGCACGTCTAGGTCTTTAGCAAGGCTGGGGAAGTTTTCCTCAACTATTTCCCCAAATAAGTTTTCCAAGCTTTTAGAATTGTCTTCTTCCTCAGGAGCACTGATTATTCTTAGGTTTGGTCATTTAACATAATCTCAGACTTCTTGGAGGCTTTGTTTATATTTTCTTACTCTCTTTTTTTTGACTTTGATGGATTGGGTTAATTCAAAGATCTTGTCTTTGAGCTCTGAATTTTTTTCTTCTACTTGTTCAATTCTGTTGCTGAGATTTTCCAGAGCATTTCACATTTCTAAAAGTGTGTCCAAAATTTCCTGAATTTTTGACTGCTTTTTCTTTAAGTTACCTATTTCCTTGAATATTTCTCCCTTCACTTCTTGTATCATTTTTTGGATTCCTTGCACTGGGATTTGCCTTTCTCTCATCCCTCTCTGATTAGCTTAATAACAAACCTCCTGCGTTCTTTTTCAGGTAAATCAGGGATTTCTTCTTGATTTGGATCCATTACTGGTGAACTAGTGTGATTTTTGGGGGGTGTCAAAGCACCTTGTTTTGTCATATTACCGGGGTTGGTTTTCTGGTTCCTTCTTATTTGGGTAGGCTCTATCAGAGGGAAGGTCTAGGGCTGAAGGCTGTTGTTCAGACTTTTTTCTCCCATGGGGTGTTCCCTTGATGTAGTGCTCGCCCCGTTTTCCTGTGGATGTGGCTTTCTGTGAGCCAAACTGCAGTAATTATTGTCTCTCTTCTGGGTCTAGCCACCCAGCGAGTCTACCCGGTTCCAGACTGGTACTGGGTGTTGTCTGCACACAGTCCTGTGATGTGAACCGTCTATGGGTCTCCCAGCTGTGGATACCAGCACCTGTTCCAGTGGAGGTGGTGGAGGATGCAGTGGACTCCGTTAAGGTCCTTAGCTCTGATGGTTTAATGCTCTATTTTTGTGCTGGTTGGCCTCCTGCCAGGAGGTGGCATTTTCCGGAAAGCATCAGCTGTAGTAGTGTGGGGAGGGACTGTGGTGGGCGGGACCCTGGAACTCCCAAGATTAAATTCCGTTTGTCTTCTGCTACTAGGGTGGATTGGGAAGGACCATCAGGTGTAGGCGAGGCTTGGCGTGATGAGCTGAGACTCTCCTTGGGCGGGTCTTGCTGTGGCTGCTGTGGGGGATGGGAGTGAGATTCCCAGGTCATTGGAGCTGTGTACCTAGGAGGATTGTGGCTCCCTCTGCTGAGTCATGCTGGTTGTCCGGGGAATGGGGGGAAGCCAGCAGTCACAGGCCTCATCCAGCTCCCATGTAAACCGAAGGGCCACTCTCATTCCCACTGTGCCTCCCACAACAGCCCTGAGTCTGTTTCCAGGCAGAGGGTGAGATGGACTTGAAAACTTATTGGAGGCTTTCTGCCTCCTAACTGTGAAAGAAAAGGGCTTTAGTTCTTCCCCCTGCCTGTGAAGTCTGTGCGCCAGATTCATGCCCTCCCCCAAGTTCTGGCCAAGAGGCTTCTCGCCCCTTTCAAATTGTTAACAGAGTTCCGCTAGAGAATTCCTTCTCCCTGTGGAGTTTTACCCCCTGCTCCTCTGGCCATCCTCCTGATGGATCCCTGTGGTGTCAGGCAGGAATGGACTGCTTGGGGACCCACGGAGCTCCCAGCGCCTTTCTGGTGCTTCCTGTACGCCTGTATTTCGCTCCACTCTCTAACTTGACTCAGCTCCAGGTAAAGTTAAACTTCTCCCACAAACAGACCTTCAGCTTCTCTAGTGGGGGTGTGTTTGGGAAAGGAGAGAGTCTCCCTTCCCACTTCTGCAGTTGGGGCACTCACAGTATTTAGGGTGTCTCCTCGGTCCTGCAGGAGCAGTCTGATTCCTTCCGAGGGTCTTTGGATTCTCTCAGGATTGCTGGTTTTTTCTTCCAGTCAATCTGGGCTAAAAATCACAGTGCAAACCTCTGCATGCTGCCTTGTTTGTAGCTGCAATCTAGTCCTGCCTCCCATCTGCCATGATCCCAAAATCCACCTGTATTATCCCTTTGATATGCTGTTGGATTCGGTTAGCTAGCATTTTGTTGATGATTTTTGCATCTATGTTCATCAGGGATATTGGTCTGTAGTTTTCTTTTCTTTCTTTTTTTTGGTTATGTCCTTAACTGGTTTTGGAATTAGGGTGATATTGACTTCATAGAATGATTTAGTGGCATTCCCTCTTTCTTTATCTTTTGGAATATTTTCAGTAAGATTGATACCAATTCTGCTTTGAATGTCTGATAGCATTCAGCTGTGAATCCATCTGATGCTGGACTTTTTTCGTTGGCAATTTTTTTTTTTCCCCCCCTGAGAGGGAGTCTTGCTCTGTTACCCAGGCTGGAGTGCTGTTGAGAGGTGAAACCAGCTGGGCTTCTCGGTCTGGTGGGGTGTTGGGGAAATTTTCTGTCTAGTTAAAAGTTTGTAAATGCACCAATCAGCGCTCTGTGTCTAGCTAAAGCACACCAATCAGTGCTCTATAAAAACAGACCAATCAATGCTCTGTAAAATGGACCAATCAGCAGGATGTGGGCAGGACCAAATAAGGAAATAAAAGCTGGTCACCCCAGCCAGCAGCAGCAACCCACTGCAGTCCCCTTCCAGGCTGTGGAAGCTTTGTTGTTTTGCTCTTCACAATAAATCTTGCTGCTGCTCATTCTTTGGGTCTGTACTACCTTTACGAGCTGTAACACTCACTGTGAAGGTCTGCGGCTCCACTCCTGAAGTCAGCAAGACCACGAACCCACACTGGGAGGAACAAATAACTCCGACACACCATCTTTAAGAGCTGTAACACTCACTGCCAAGGTCTGCAGCTTCACTCCTGAAGTTGGCAAGACCATGAACCCATCGGAAAGAAGAAACTCCAGACACATCTGAACATCTGGAGGAACAAACTCCGGACACACCACCTTTAAGAAATGTAACACTCACCCTGAGGGTCTGTGGCTTCATTCTGACACCAAGAACCCACTGGAAGGAACCAATTCTGGACACACTGTGGCACGATATTTGCTCACTGTGACCTCTGCTTCCTGGGTTTAAGCAATTCTCCTGCCTCGGCCTCCCAAGTAGTTGGGATTATAGGTGTGTGCCACCGCACCCAGCTAATTTTTTTGTATTTTTAGTAGAGACGGTGTTTCACCATGTTGGCTAGGCTGGTCTCGAACTCATGACCTAGTGATCTGCTCACCTCGGCCTCCCAAAGTGTTGGGATTACTGTGAGCCACCACACTCGACTTTGTTGGCAATTTTTTTTTTTTGAGACGGAGTTTCACTCTTGTTGTCTAGGCTGGAGTGCAATGGCATGATCTTGGCTCACTGTAATGTCTGCCTCCTGAGTTCAAGGGATTCTCCTGCCACAGCCTACTGAGTAACTGGGATTACAGGTGCTTGCCACTATATCAAGCTAATTTTTTGTATTTTTAGTAGAGATGGGGTTTCACCATTTTGGTCAGGCTGATCTTGAACTCCTGACCTCAGGTGATCCACCTGCCTCGGCCTCCCAAAGTGCTGAGAGTTGTGAGCCAACGTGCCTGCCTGGCAATTTTAAAATTACTGTTTCAATCTTGCTACTTGTAATTGGCCTGTTCACAGTTTCTGTTTCTTCCTGATTTAACCTAGGAGGGTGGTATATTTCCAGGAATTTATCTGTCTCCACTAGATTTTCTAGTTTATGTGTGTAAAGATGTTCATAGTAGCCTTGAATGATCTTTCATATTTCTGTGATATCAGTTGTAATGTCTCCCATTTCATTTCTAATTGAGCTTATTTGGATCTTCTCTCTTCTTGGTTAATCTTGCTAATGTTCTAGTAGTTTTGTTTCTTTCCAAAGAACCAGCTTTTTGTTTTATATATATATATATATATATATATATATATGTTTAAATTTCATTTAGTTCTGCTGTGATCTTTGTTATTTCTTTCCTTCTGCTGGGTTTTTTTTTTTTTTTTTTGGTTTGTTCTTGTTTCTCTAGTTCCTTGAAGTGTGACCTGAGATTGTCTGTTTGCATTCTTTCATACTTTTTGATGTAGATGTTCAACGCTCTGAATTTCCTCTTAGCACCACTTTTGCTGTATCCCAGAGGTTTTGAAAAGTTGTGTCACTATTATCATTCAGTTCAAATAATTTTAAAATTTCCGTCTTGATTTTACTGTTGACCCAAAGATAATTCAAGAGCAGATTATTTAATTTTCATGTATTTTTTATACTTTTGAGGGTTCTTTTTGGAGTTAATTTCTAGTTTTATTCCACTGTGGTCTGAGAGGATACTTGATATAATTTTGATTTTTTAAAATTTACCAAAACTTGTTTTGTGACCTATCACATGGTCTATCTTGGAGAATGTTCCATGTGCTGAAGAAAAGAATGTGTATTCTGCAGTTGTTGGGCAGAATGTTCTGGAAATATCTGGTAGGTCTATTTGTATAGTTTAAGTCCATTGTTTCTTTGTTGATTTTCTGTCTTCATGACTTGTCTAGTGTTGTCAGTGGAATACTGAAGTCCTCCACTATTATTGTGTTGCTGTTTATCTTGTTTTTTAGGTCTAGTAGTAATTGTTTTATAAATTTGGGAGCTCCAGTGTTAGGTGCATATATAGTTAGGATTGTGATATTTTCTTGCTGAACAAGGTCTTTTATCATTATATAATGTTCTTCTTTGTCTTTTTAAACTATTGTTACTTTAAAGTCTGTTTTGTTTGATACAAGAATAGCTACTCCTGCTCCCTTTTGGGTTCCATTGATGTAAAACGTCTTTTCCCACCCCTTTACCTTAAGTTTATGTGAGTTCTTAAGTGTTTGGTGAGTCTCTTGAAGGCGGCAGATAGTTGATTGGTGTATTTTTATCCATTCTGCTGTTCTCTATCTTTTAAGTGGAGCATTTGGCCCATTTACATTCAGTGTTAACATTGAGATGTGAGGTAGTGATGTTCTATTCATCATATTAGTTGTTGCCTTAATACCTTGTTTTTTTCCCCACTGTGTTACTGTTTTATAGGCCCTGTGAGATTTATGATTAAAGAGGTTCTATTAATATTTTGGTGTATTTTGAGGTTTTGTTTCAAGATTTAGAATTCATTTAAGCATTTCTTGTAGTGCTGGTTTAGTAGTGGCAAATTCTGTCAGCATTTGTTTGTCTGAAAAAGACTTTATCTCTCCTTCATTTATTAAACTTGCTTTTGCTGAATACAAAATTCTTGGCTGATAATTGTTTTGTTTTAGGAGGCTAAAGATGGGTTCCCAATACCTTCTGGCTTACAAGGTTTCTGCTGAGAAGTCTGATAAGTTTTCCTTTATAAGTTACCTAATACTTTGCCTTACAGCTCTTAAGATTCTTTCCTTAAGATTCTTGACTTTAGGCTGGGCGCGGTGGCTCACGCCTGTAATCCCAGCACTTAGGGAGGCCGAGACGGGCAGATCACGAGGTCAGGAGATCGAGACCAGCCTGACTAACACGGTGAAACCCCGTCTCTACCAAAAAAAATACAAAAAACTAGCCGGGCGAGGTGGCGGGCGCCTGTAGTCCCAGTTACTCGGGAGGCTGAGGCAGGAGAATGGCGTGAACCCGGGAGGCAGAGCTTGCAGTGAGCTGAGATCCGGCCACTGTACTCCAGCCTGGGTGACAGAGTGAGACTCTGTCTCAAAAAAAAAAAAAAAAAAAAAAGATTCTTGACTTTAGGCAACCTGATGACTATGTGCTTAGGTAATGATCTTTTTGTGATGAATTTCCCAGGTGTTCTTTGAGCTTCTTGTATTTAGATGCCTAGATCTCTAGCAAGACCAGGGAAGTTTTCCTCTATTATTCCCTCAAATAAGCTTTCCAAATTTTTAGATTTCTCTTCTTCCTCAAGAACATCAGTTATTCTTAGGTTTGGCTGTTTGGAGGGTTTGTTCATTTTTACATTCTTTTTTTCTTTGTCTGATTGGGTTAATTCAGAAGCCTTGTCTTTTGAGGTCTGAAGTTCTTCTGTTTGTGTCTAGTCTATTGTTGACCTTTCTAATCCATTTCGTATATCTCTAAGTGTGTCTTTCATTTCCAGAAGTGATTTTTTTTCATTATGATATCATTTCTCTGGAGAATTTTTCATCCATATCCTGTATTGCTTCTTGAATGTATTTAAGTTGGTTTTCACCTTTCTCTGGTATTTCCTTGAGTAGCTTAATAATCATCCTTCTGAGTTCTTTGGCAATTCAGAGATTTCTTCTTGGCTTGTATCCATTGCTGAGGAGCTGGTGTGATCATTGGGGCTATTATAGAACCCCGTTTTGTCATATTACCAGAATTGCTTTTCTTTCTTTCTTTCTTTTTTTTTTTTTTCTCATTTGGGTAGACTATTTCAGTGAAGAAGTCTGAAACTCAAGGCCTGCTGTTCAGATTCTCTCATCCCATGGGGTGATCCCTAGATGTGGTGCTCTTCCTTTTCCCCTAGCGCTGGGGCTTCCTAAGAGCTGGACTGTAGTGATTCTTACGTTCTTCTGGGCCTAGCCACCCAGTGGAGCTACCAGGCTATGGGCTGGTGCCCGGGGAATGTCTGCAAAGAGTTCTGTGATGTGATATTTCTTCAGGTCTCCCAGTCTTGGATACCAAGCACCTTTTCTGGTGGAGGTGGCAGGGGAGTGAGGTAGACTCTGTGGGAGTCCTTGGTTGTAGATATGTTTAGTGTGCTGGCTTTCTCTAATGCTGGTTATACAAGCAGTAAAGTCGTCACATGAACACACTCAGGACCTTTGGTTAGCCAGGATGTTGCAGGAAGTGGATTTAGGTGTTGTCTTTTCCTTCCTGGGATCAGGGTTATTCTGTCATGGGTTACTGTAGTGGCCTGAGTTGGTTGGCCTCTAGCTAGGAGATGGTGCTTTCAAGAGAGCACCAGTTGCAGTAGTTGTAGGGGGCTCTAAGCTTGCCCTAAGATGGTCAGGGTAAGTATTTTGGATACTCAAGTGATCGGCAGGGTCATGAAGCTCCCAAAAATTTCTGAGTTTCTCATTATCTAATCTCTCCTTGGCCATCATGGTGCTAGCCATCCAGAATAAGTATTATTATTTTCTCCAGCTAATATAGTTTGGCTCTGAGTCCACAGCCAAATCTCGTGTTGAACTGTAATCCTCAGTGTTGGGGGAGGGACCTGGTGGGAGGTGATTGGATCATGAGGCAGATTTCCCACTGCTGTTCTTGTGATCATGAGTGCATTCCCACGAAATCTGAGTTTTGTGTTTGGCTACCAGGGCAGGTAGGAAAATACCATCAGCTTGGGGCAGAGTTAGGAGGGTCTAGGCTCAGATTTTCCTTGGGTGGGGCTTGCTGCAGCCACTGTGAGGGATGGGGGTAGTTCTCAGGCCAACTGGGTTATGTTCCAGAGGGGATTTTGCCTGCCTCCGCTGTATTATATAGTTTGCCAGGGTAGTAGGAGATAGCTGCTAGCAAGAGGCCTGACTCAGCTCCTACACTGTTGGTCGGGCCAGCCTCTCTGCAGTGGACCATTCAGACCTTGCCCCAGGCTGTGAGCTACCCCACTGAGAAAGCAAGCATGACTTTCAGACCTCACCCCTCCCCATCTGCCTATTTCATTGGCAGCAGCAGCTTGTATCCACAGCAGCTCCTACTCATCCCTCAGACTCCGCTTAAGAAAATTTGTGCCCAGTTGAAACCACTACCAATTTCAGTTGGGAGGTTTCTTCACCCTGTGACCCTTACCCAATTCCACTGGCTGCCTTCTGTGAGGGCCTCTGTAAGATATACTGAGGGATGGCTTCCCTGGGCTTGAGCTGGAGACTGGGAGTACATCCAAGGCACTCCCCTATGCTACTTCTGCTTTTATACTTTGTGTGAATCCCTAAATCCATTTAATCTCTAGGTAAGGTTAAATCCTTGTCCTGTGATCTGAATTTTCAGATTCCCCAGTGGGAATGTGTATTCAGAGGTAAATTTTCCCCTTCTAACACTTTGGGAACTCACAGGTTTTTTTCCTGTTTCATGAAATTTGCATTGGTGTGCTGCTTCTTTCAAAGGCTCTGTGAATTCTTTTGTTTTCCTGGTATGTTCCTGCCGTGGTTCTTAGAGCAAAAGATTATGGTGTGAGTCTCCACATACTGTTCTGTCCATTCATGTGGGAGCTGCACATTAGCTCTGTCTCCTGTCTGCTATTTTCCCTCATTTTAATTTTTTTTTTAAATAGAAATGAGGTCTCCTTATGATGATCTCAAACCCCTGAACTGAATTGATCCTCCTGCCTGGGCCTCCCTAAGTGCTGGCATTATAGGTGTGAGCCACTGCACCTGGATGAAAAACCAGTTTTTAAAAAGTAAGTCTGACTGTTTAACTTGACCTGTAAAACAAACGTAATCAAACAACTTCAATCAAGCAGTTAACAAAAGATAAATTACTAATAAATCAATTATAGAATAATACAATAATACCAGTTAATAATTATTACCAAGCTGTTTTAATATAATAGTGGGACAAATTAGTGGCTTTCTTGGTAAAATCCTTTTATTCATTTACACTGAGGGAATATAGCACCTTTCATCCAAAGAACCGAAGGTGCTTTACAAACATGAGCATTTAAAAAACGATTATATTTTAACAACCTGGAGTCTTGCTGTTAAATCTCTTTGATTCCAGATAGACAATTTTCTGGAAGTGATTATATTAGGGACAATGAAAGAGGCTCAGAAAGAATTCTGATTTCCTTTCACAATACAGTCATTTCCCAAAACCTAGTGCTAGACTTGCAAAGCAAAACCACACAAATCTTACAAAGCAAAAACACACAAATTTTCCTTGCAATGACCAATATTGCAAGAAAGATTAGTGTTCTGAAATGAATCCAATTGTATGTGGAACTTAGTAAAAGGCAAGGATGGCATTTTAATTCAATGGGAAGTGGTTTGTGTGTTGCTAGTATAATTGACTATTCTTTTGGAAGATCCTATTATAGAGTTTCTCATTATCTAATCTCTCCTTGGCCATCATGGTGCTAGCCATCCAGAATAAGTATTATTATTTTCTCCAGCTAATATAGTTTAGCTCTGTGTCCACAGCCAAATCTCGTGTTGAACTGTAATCCTCAGTGTTGGGGGAGGGACCTGGTGGGAGGTGATTGGATCATGAGGCAGATTTCCCAATGCTGTTCTCATGATCATGAGTGCATTCCCACGAAATCTGGTTGTTTAAAAGTGTGCAGCACTTCCCCCTTTGCTCTCTCTCTCCTGCCACCATGTGAAGACATGCTCCTTTACCCTGCAACCTTCTGCCATGATTGGAAGCTTCCTGAGGCCTCCCCAACGATGCCTCCTGTATAGCCTGTGGAACTGTGAGTCTATTTAAACTCTTTTCTTTATAAATTACCTGGTCTGAGGTAGTTCTTTATAGTAGTGTGAGAACTGACTAACACAGAAAACTCATACCAGGAGAAGTGGGGCATTGTTACAAAGATACTTGAAAATGTGGAAGCAACTTTGAAACTGGTAACAGACAGAGGTTGGGACACTTCGGAGGGCTCAGAAGAAGATAGGAAGATGAGGGAAAGTTTGGAACTTCTTAGAGACTTGTTGATTGGTTTTGACCAAAATGCTGATAGTTATATGGACAATAAAGTCCAGGCTGAGGTGGTCTCAGATGGAGATGAGGGAGTTACTGGAAAATGAAGCACAGGTCACTGTTGCTATGCTTCAGCAAGAGTGACAGCATTGTGCTCTTGCTCTAAGGATCTGTGGAACTGTGAACTTGAGATGATTTAGGGTATCTGGTGGAAGAAATTTTAAGCATCAAAGCATTCAAGAGGTCGTCCGACTGTTTCTAAAAGCCTATGTTCATTTGCATAAGCAAAGGGAACTTATATTTAAAAGAGAAGCAGAGCATAAAAGTTTGGAAAATTTTCAGCCTGACCATGTTTTAGGAAAGAAAAACCCATTTTCTTGGGAGAAATTCAAGCCTGCTGCAGAAATGTGTGTAAGTAAAGAGGAGCCAAATGTTAATAGCCAAGACAACGGGGAAAGTGCCTCCAGGGCACTTCAGAGAACTTCATGGCAGCCCCTCCCATCACAGGCCTGGAAGCCTAGGAGGAAAAATGGTTTTGTGCACCAGGCCCAGGACCCCACTGCTCTGTGCAACCTTGGGACATGACGCCGTGTGTCCCAGCCACTCCAGCTCCAGCTTTGGCTAAAGGGGCCAAAGTATAGCTTGGGCCATTGCTGCAGAGGTGCAAGCCCCAAGCCTTGGTGGCTTCCAAGTGGTATTGGGCTTGCAGGTGCACAGAAGGCAAGAGTTGAGGTTTGAGAACCTCTGTCTAGATTTCAGAGGATGTATAGAAATGCGTGAATGTCCAGGCAGAAGTCTGCTGCAGGGGCAGAGGCTTCATGGAGAACCTCTACTAGGGCAGTGCAGAGGGAGAATGTGGGGTTGGAGCCCCCACACAGAGTCCCCTCTGTGGCACTGCTTAGTGGAGCTGTGAGAAGACAGTCACCATTCTCCAGATCCCAGAATGGTAGATCCACCAACAGCTTGCACTGCGTGCCTGGAAAAGCCGCAGGCCTACTCAATGCCAGCTCTTGAGAGCAGCTATGGGAGCTGAGCCCTGCAGAGTTACATGAGCATGTTGAGATCAGCTTGGTTGGGGAGACCCTAACCCAGCAGTGCTAGAGGAATTAAAGACACACACAGAAATATAGAGGTGTAGAGTGGGAAATCAGGGGTCTTACAGCCTTCAGAGCTGACAGTCCCGAACAGGGATTTACCCACATATTTATTAACAGCAAGCCAGTCATTAGCATTGTTTCTATAGATATCAGACTAACTTAAAGTATCCCTTATGGGAAACGGGATTAACTAAAAGTATCCCTTATGGGAAACGAAGGAATGGGCTGAAATAAAGGGATGAGTTTGGCTAGTTATCTGCAGCAGGAGCATGTCCTTAAGACACAGATTCCTCATCCTATAGTTTGTGGCTTAAAAATGCCTTTAAACAGTTTTCTGCCCTGGGTGGGCCAGGTGTTCCTTGCCCTCATTCCAGTAAACCCACAACCATCCAGCGTGGGTGTTATGGCCATCATGAACATGTCACAGTGCTGCAGAGAGTTTGTTTATGGCCAGGTTTTGGGGGGGCCTGTTCCCAACATGAGCATAGCTGCCTAAGGCCTTGGGAGCCCACCCCTTCCATTAGTGTGCCCTAGAAGTGAGACGTGGAGTCGAAGGAGGTTATTTTGGAGCTCTGAGATTTAATGATGTCTCTGCTCGTTTTGGGCTTGCATGGGGCCTGTAGCTCCTTTCTTTTGGCCAATTTGTATCTTTTGGAGCAGGAGCACTTACCCAATACCTGTATCCCCATTGTATCTTGGAAGTAACTAACTCATTTTTGATTTTACAGGCTCATAGGTGGAAGGGACTTGCCTTGTTTCAGATAAGACTTTGGACTTGCGGGGACTGATGTGAAGGCATGATTGATTTTGAAATGTGACAAGGACATGAGATTTGGGAGGGGTTGGGGTGAAATAATACGGTTTGGCTCTGTGTCCCCACCCAAATCTCATGTTGAATTGTAATCTCCAGTGTTGCAGGAGGGGCTTGGTGGGGGGTGATTGGATCATGGTGGCAAATTTCCTCCTTGCTGTTCTTGTGATAGTGAGTGAGCTCTCACGAGGCCTGGTTGTTTAAAAGTGTGTAGCACTTCCCCCTTTGCTCTATCTCTCCTGCCATCATGTGAAGATGTATTTGCTTCCCTCTCGCCCTTCCTCCATTATTGTAAGTTTCCTGAGGCCTCCCCAGTCATGCCTCTCATATAGCCTCTGGAACTGAGAGTTGATTAAACCTTTTCTTTATAAATTACCCAGTCTCAGGTAGTTCTTTATAGCAGTTTGAGAATGGACTAACACACCAGCCTTCCTTTGAGCTAGGTGGAATTATATGACTAAGTTCAGGCCAATGGGCTGTGAGTGGAAGTGATACAGGCAACTTCCGGGTGGTGTCCTGCAAAGAAGAGAGTGTGCCCATCTTCTCCCTTTCCCCTCTCCTGCTGCCTGGAAGATGGTAATGCGTCATCTTAGACCAATGTTAGGGCAAAAGGAAGCTAGATCCTTGGATAGTTTCACACAGTGGTCTCTTACTAGTGTAGACTACTAAACTAGTGTCCACTAGTGCCCACCTGGAATGACCACCTCCAGATTGTTAGGTGAAAGATAAATAAAATTATGTCTATGTAAGTCACAGTTACTTGAGGTTTTTGTTATATGTAGCTAATTCCATATCCTAACCAAATCAGAACATCTCCCCTTCTACTTTACATGATAAACGAAAGTTAAAGATGGGTTAAAGAAAAATCTCAATATACCATTCAATTTGCCCAATAATCAGTTTAGGAACTCCACTGTACAGAATTAGTAGATAAGAATAATCTTGAAGATCCTTATTGCAGCATTGTGCAAGATAGCAAATGTCTGTCAACATGGGAGTAGTTAAATATAGCATGCATTTTATTATATTTCTGCAATGTGTTACATTGAAAAATGATGAATTAGATTTATATTTATTGACCAGGAAAATAGTTATGATGCATTGGTAAAGTTAAAAAGTTGCAACTGGCTGGCCTTGCTACCTTTGTGCTTGCATTGCCCACAGACCTGTAGTTAGAAGAACCCGCCTGGGAGGGATCACGACTGGGAGATCCGAGCATGGGAGGGCCTGGAGCACTGCAGAAGCTTGATGGTATTTGGGCCCATCTGAATAAATGGTAACTAAATCATTTATGGGGCCTCCCTGACTTCTCTTTCAGAGCCTCCTCCCTACCTGTTCTGAGACTCCTACCCTTCACTGGATCCCTTCCTACCTTCATTCCCTCCACTCTTTCCTAAATGCAAGTCTCCTCCCTAAGCCCATATCCTCCTTGACTTTGTCTCTGCTCTTTTCACTGGATCCTGTTCACACTCATCAAACTTTGAATCTGAGCCATCTCTACCTCTCTCCTTCCATTCTCACCTTTCCTGTTACACCAGATTACTTTTCTTCCAGGCTGTCCCTTGTGCCAGTCTTTGTGTGGTAAATCTTTCTTGCTGATCTAGAACAGTTCCTCCCTTCTTTCTATTCCATAACAGTCCTCCAAAACTCTAAGTCTCTTGGGAAAGCCCATCTTCTCTAAGTCCATTCTTACTAGAGGCAGAAGATCTATCATCACATTCTGAGTCCCAGTTTCCAAGAGAGCGGGCCCTTCGCCCAATCTTTATGAAATGATGGGAAAGTGCTAGCCTTGTCCTGTGAGGATGGCACTTTAAGGCCAATCTCTCTTTCTATGTGGTTTCAGAGCCAGTGCCTCCAGCAGCAGGAACTTGGCAGGTTGGTACAAAGGGATTGCTGTGATGAAGTTCTGATGGTTGCATCAGGATTTGGGGGTGCACACTGGGTCCTGGCGGGTGCAGGTGTTTGAACCTGTTTCTGTTTGATTATGTGACCTGGGGCGAAGTCAGTTAATCTCTTTTGAGTCTCAGCTTCTAGGGTCTCAGCAGTACATGGCAGTTGTCATTGTGGGCTGGTGGTTTATTCTTCATCAGAACCTGAGACTATTCAGAAATGACTGAAAATTGAAGATACAGGGGCAAGCAGGTAGGAGGTGAAAATTCAAGATGCAGCCCATACAGTGAGTCACACCTGTAATCCTAGCATTTTGGGAGGTCAAGGTGGGAGGATTGCTTGAGGCCAGGAGTTTGAGACCAGCCTGCACAACACGGCAAGACCCCATCTCTATAAAAATTTTAAAACTTGCCGGGCGCGGTGGCTCACGCCTGTAATCCCAGCACTTTGGGAGGCTGAGACGGGCGGATCACGAGGTCAGGAGATCGAGACCATCCTGGCTAACATGGTGAAACCCCGTCTCTACTAAAAAATACAAAAAACTAGCTGGGTGAGGTGGCGGGCGCCTATAGTCCCAGCTACTCGGGAGGCTGAGGCAGGAGAATGGCGTGAACCCGGGAGGCGGAGCTTGCAGTGAGCTGAGATCGGGCCACTGCACTCCAGCCTGGGTGACAGAGCGAGACTCCGTCTCAAAAAAAAAAAAAAATTTTTAAAAATTAGCGAGGCATTGTGGCACACACTTGTAATCCTAACTACTTGAGAGGCTGAGGCAGGAGGATCTTTTGAGCCCAGGAGTTTGAGGCTGCAGTGGTCTATGATGGTGCTACTGCACTCCAGTCTAGGAGACAGAGTGAGACCCTGTCTTAAAAATAATAAATAAATAAATAAAAGAAAATTCAAGATACAGAGCCAGGCAGGTAACAAGGACAAGTGAGGGTGGCTGAGGGTCCACACTGAACTATAGAATGCCTTTCTTTCTTTCTAAAATGTGTTAAACATTTTTAATTGCACAGTTCAGTGACATTAAGTGTATTTACACAGGTTGTGCAACTGTCATCACTATCCATCTCCAGAACTTTTTCATCACCTCACACTGAAACTCTGTACCCATTAAACATTAACTCCACATTCCTCCCTCCCCCTAGCCTCTGGTAACCACTGTTCTTTCTGTCTCTATGAATTTGACTACTATAGGTACCTCATATAAGTGGAATCATACAATATTTGTCTTTTTGTGTCTGACTTATTTTACTTATCATAATGCCTTCAAGTTCATCCATGTTGTGTTACGTATCAGAATTTCATTCCTTTTGAAGGCAGAATAATATTCCATTGTGTGTGTGTACATATATATTTTGTTTATCTATTCATCACTTGATGGACATTCAGATTGTTTTCGTATTTTGGCTATTGTGAATTATCTTTTTGATGTGCTGTTGGATTTGGCTTGCCATGACTCAGTTTTAATGGGTTTTGTGGGTTCTATGAATTATCTTCATTATTGTCTTAGTCTGTTTGTGCTGCTATAACAAAATATCTAATACGGAGTAATTTATAAGGATCAGAAATTTATTTCTCACAGTTCTGGAGGCTGGGGAGTTCACAATGAAGGTGCCAGCAGGATCTGGTGATAGGCCAGCTGCTTCTTCCAAGATATGAAACCTTGTTGCTGCATCCTCTGGAGAAGAGGAACTCTGTGTCCTTACATGGTGGAAGGCATGGAAGGGGAAAAGGGGTGGACTCCCTCAGTTAAACCCCTTGGGCACCTAATTCCGTTCATGAGGGCTCTGCTTCCCAAGAGTCACACCTCTTAATACTGTTGCATTTGGATTAAATTTCAGCATGAATTTTAGAGGGAGCAGAAACATTCAAACTATACCAGTTATCCAATTTGTTGGAGTCCAACTGTCCATAATACTCTCTTAAAATCTTTTTTATTTATATAGAATTAGTAGTAATATTTCTCATTTTCATTTCTGGTTTAAGTAATTTGAGACTTCTCTCTTTTTCTTAGTCAATCTAGCTAAAGGTTTGTCAATTTCATTAATGTTTTTCAAAGAACCAATTTTGAGTTTCGTTAAATTTCCTCTGTTGTTTTTCTGCTCTTTATTTTATGTATTTCTGCTCTAATCATTATTACTCCCTTCCCTTGGCTAGATTTTGGTTTAGTTTGTTCTCATTTTTTTAGTTCCTTGAGTTGTAAAGTTAGGTTGTTGATTTGAGATCATCACTCTTTTCAAAATACGAGCATTTTCAGCTATAATTGTCTCCCCCAGCACTGCTTTTGTTGTATTCCACAAGTTTTGGTATGTTGTGTTCTCGTTTTGTTCATCTCCAAGTATTTTCTAATTTCCTTTGTGATTTCTTCTTTGACCTATTGTTTTCTTAAGAATGTGTTGTTTGATATCCACAAATTTGTAATTTTTCAAGTTTTCCTTCTGTTACTGGTTTCTAACTTCATGTTTCTGTGGTTAGAGAAAATACTTTGTATGATTTTTATCTCTTAACATCTACTGAGATTTGATTTGTGGCTTAACATATGGTCTTCCTGAAGAATGTTCCACGTGCACTTGAGAAGCCTGTGTGTCCTGCTGCTGTTGCGTAGAGTGTTCAGGATATGTATGTTCGATCGAGTTGGTAATTTTTTTTTTTTGTTCATTTGATTCACATTAATGAGATTATATTACACACACACACGTTGTTTAAAAAATGTTTACATGTGTGTTACATGTATAAGCATAACAGGAAGATATGGAAAGTTATCTTCATTACTTATTTTATTATTTTTTTAAGACAGAGTCTCACTTTGTCACCCAGGCTGGAGTGCAGTATTCTATAAATAAAAACTCTCGGCCGGGTGCGGTGGCTCACACCTGTAATCCCAGCACTTTGGGAGGCCGAGGCAGGCAGATCACAAGGTCAGGAGATCGAGACCATCCTGGCTAACATGATGAAACCCCGTCTCTACTAAAAATACAAAAAATTAGCTGGGCATGGTGGCGGGCACCTGTAGTCCCAGCTACTCGGGAGGCTGAGGCAGGAGAATGGCGTGAACCCGGGAGGCGGAGCTTGCAGTGAGCCGAGATCATACCACTGCACTCCAGCCTGGATGACAGAGTGAGACTCCGTCTCAAAAAAAACACAACTCATTCTCTAAGACTATTTAATTTTCCTGATACACAGTTCATACCAAAAAGGTAAGATACCAATAAAAATTATGTAATAATTAAAAATTATGTAAGCACTAAACATTAACTCCAAAACATGACACCAAATACCTGAAAAAAAGTTACTGTAGTTACCCCAAGCACTGCCATGAATGAAGCAACTTTCTCAGGACCCTGAAAATTAACTTATTTCCCATCATAACAAACCAATTCCCTAATTTTACAAATGAAAATAATGTTCAACGAGCAAGACCAGTGACTAACACTACTTCTGATACAATACCAAATTATGACTTCACATCCACTGAATATACAGGATTAATGCAAGTGGTAGTGACTGCTATAAGACAATATTTGAAATTTTTGGAAGTGGGTATTATTCAAAATTTAGATATGGCAAAAAAGCTTGGATGATTCATTTTCACACCACCATTATCTTGAATGGGCTATCCAAATACTCTAACGGAAGAAAAAAATTACTCACTTTTTTTAGGTCTTTAGTGATTATTACTAGGCTCAGTAGAAACCAGAAGACAATTATTCTCTTAAATATTGAAAAGAGGCAATAATATAGATAAAGCACATTATTTTCTGAGACTATCTGATGATAGAAAAAAAGTTGGCTGAATTCCTTAGGTGTTAGAATAAAACACACTAGAATAAACAAAAACTTGATCATTGAGACCTCATGGCAGATCACTTTAAATGAGGTCAAAGAGCATTATTATAAAAAGACAACATATTTCTAATGTTTTGTTTACACACACCACAAAACAGTAAGTTAAATACAAAATAACGTACACTCATTTTCATTATCTTCTATTAGTTTTCACATGGCTTTAACAGTAAAATAATTTCTAAACTACATTCTCAAATGCAATAGACTAAAAAGCATGAAGTGCTAAACAGGAAAAGATACAACAAAATATGAAACAATTTTGCTTATAATATACAGAGTGGTTATAAAGAACATTTGGAAATTACTACCCAGTTAAGCTTTCCATCCAAGAACACAACCGTAAAAATCAAGGCAAGATGTAATGGACTTCTCTTTGAAGACAAGATACTGCTGGAATAAGAGGGAAACCTTTTCATTTTCTGCTGCATCATTCTGCTTTCAGAAACAGTCTTTCAGGAATTTGCATTTACAATCTAGCAATCACATGTATACTCAAAGGCAAAAAAAAAAAAAAAAAAAAAAACCCTCAAGAGATTAACTTCTTTTCAGAAGTATGCTGCAGGCTGAAGTGAGGATGAAGGTGGTATGTGATGATTATCCCAATCATGGCGTTGGACCTGCTGAGCAGTGGGAACTGTAATTTGTTCCACTTATCCACTTACATGGAATTCTTGCAGAAATTGTGGCTGATCACTGTTGAAGGAGGTTCTGTGATAGACTAGACTTAGGAGATGCATGAATAGCTCAGAGTGAACAGCACCAGACACCTCTTGTGCAACATTCAAAGTCCTCCCAGCGTCACCTCTTATTTCGGGCGTAGCTGTGGTCAGTTGTTTATGCAAGCTTTGACAGGTTTTGTACAGGGATAAACAGATAATGTTTCCTGTCTGGTTGTGCTACTGATCACTTGTTTTCCACCCTAGAGTGTATCTGACTCTTTCCTAGGTATAGAAACTTGGTAGGAACCCACCTAGTGGTCATGCAAGTGCAACTGGGAATTTGGGTGGAGTAACCCAGGAGGTTACTCTTGATCAGTGAGGAGTAGCAGCCAGTGTATAAATGCTTCACCTCTTTGCCATTAGGTGGAGAATTCTGAGACATGTTTTAAAATGCTCCTCAAAAAGTACAAGTCAGAAAAAAAGAAAAAGGCTCCCAGTGGCCACCATGTCCCCCCTTCCTAGCATTCCCCATGGCATGCACTCCTGCTCCGTGGAATCACCTTCCCAAATGCGCTACCTACACAGAAGCCTTTCCTTTGGCTCTGACTTGGGGAAACCTCGGTTAAAAGAAAAAGGAGTTTGTCCAGAGAAAACAGGAGCTCGCTTGAAGGGATGTTCTGTCTAACGATGGGATAATTTGAAAACCCAACATAATGCCAACAACTTACAACATATTGAATATATATAAAAACATTGAATTCATAAAAATCATTAATTTTAGTTCAAAAGAAAGATAAATAAAACTAATTAGACAGTTTTGGAGATTGCTAAGGCACCAAATTATTTGTTAAAAAATTAGTAATTAAAAGGAAAGAATTAAGCATTTATCTTATCTTTTTGGTATGAACTATGTATCAGGAAAATTAAATAGTCTTAGAGTGAGGTTTTTTTTTGTTTTTTTTTTTTTTTTTGAGATGGAGTCTCACTCTGTCGTCCAGGCTGGAGTGCAGTGGCCAGATCTCAGCTCACTGCAAGCTCCGCCTCCCGGGTTCACGCCATTCTCCTGCCTCAGCCTCCCAAGTAGCTGGGACTACAGGTGCCGCCACCGCGCCCGGCTAATTTTTTGTATTTTTAGTAGTGACAGGTTTTCACCGTGTTAGTCAGGCTGGTCTCAAGCTCCTGACCTCAGGAGATCCGCCCGCCTCGGCTTCCCAAAGTGCTGGGAGTATAGTCCTGAGCCATCGCGCCCTGCCCGTCCATCAGTTCTTGCATGCTATTTACTAGAGCCCTTCACATATGTATCATGGGTGTTTTAAATTACTGGTCTGATAATTCCAACGTCCCTGACATGTCTAAGTCTCGTTCTGATGTTTGCTCCATTTTTTCAAGTTGTGTTTTTTGCCTTTTGGTACGTCTTTTCTATTTTTTTGTTTGTGGGGGACGGAGTTTCACTCTTGTTGCCCAGGCTGGAGTGCAATGGTGCAATCTCAGTTCACTGCAACCTCTGCCTCTGGGTTCAAGCGATTCTCCTGCCTCAGCCTTCAGAGTAGTTGGGATTACAGGCACACACCACCACGCCTGGCTAATTTTGTATTTTTAGTAGAGACGGGGTTTCTCCATGTTGGTCAGCTGGTCTCAACCTCCCGACCTCAGGTGATCTGCCTGCCTCGGCCTCTCAAAGTGCTGGGATTACAAGTGTGAGCCACTGTGCCCCACCAAAAGATACTTTTACTGAGTATTGTAGGTTGAATCATGTCCCCGCAAATTCTTATATTTAAGTCCTAATCCTGGGTATCTCAGAATCTGAGCTAATTTGGAAATAAGGTGATTGCAAATGTAATTAGTTACGTTAAGATGAGTTCATTCTGGAATAGAATGGGGCCCTAATCCAGTATGTCTGGTGTCCTTATCAAAAGGAGCAATTTGGACAGAGACACACTGAAGAGCGAGAATGCCAGGTGAAAATGAAGGCGGAAGTTGGTGTTGAAGCAGCAGAAGCTAAGGAATTCCAAAACTTGCCAGCAAACCGCCAGAAGCCACCAAAGGGGCATGGAACCTAGTATTCCTCACAGCCCTCAGAAGGAACCAACCCTGTGGACACCTTGATCTCAAACTTCTAGCCTCTAGAACAGTAAGACAATACATTTCCGTTGTTTAAGGCACCCAGTGTGTGGTACTTTGTTAAGGTAGCTCCAGCCAACCATTACACTGGGTATAGAAATTTAGACTGGCAGTTTCTTTCAGTATTTTAAAGTGGCCTCACTATTGTTTCTTGGCTTACATTCACCCTAGGAAGTTTGCTGTCATTGCAGTGTGCCTCTGACTACTTTAAAGGTTTTTTATCACTGCTTTCCAGCAGTGTGTTTATGATGTGCCTTGGTGTTTCAAATAAATGTTTATCTTACTTGAGGATAGTTTATATTTTTGAATATTTATTTGTTTTTATTTTTATTTTTTTTTGAGACAGGGTATCACTCTTGTCTCCCAGGCTGGAGTATAGTGGTGCGATATTGGCTCACTGCAACCTCTCCCTCCCAGGGTCAAGCCACTCTCCTGCCTCAGTCTCCTGAGTAGCTGGGATTTCAGGCACCCACTACCATGCCTGGCTAATTTTTGTATTTTTAGTAGAGACAGGGTTTCATTATGTTAGCCAGTCTGGTCTTGAACTCCCGACCTCAGGTAATCTGCCCGACTTGGCCTCCCAAAGTGCTGGGATTACAGGCATGAGCCACCATGCACAGCCTATTTTCGAATATTTAGATTAATAATTTCATTAAATTTGGAAAAAATGGCCGCTTTTTTCAAGTTTTTTTTTTTCCTCCTTTTTCCTGGGAACTTCAATTATACGGTTGTTAGGCTACTTGATGTTGTTTTAATCTTAGTGATCCTTTTTTTAAACTTTTTTTTTCCTCCAGCATTTTAAATGCTGATTAGACCTGGTGAGTAAGAAATAACAGCTACTGTAGACTTATTGGTAAGACGTTTGTGTGACTTGCCTAAAATTCAGGCAAATTTTGCTTATATGTCAGCAAAATGTCTATTCGTCAAGTGGCGTGGAGCATGGCTAGACAACCCTTTTAAAGTGAAGGGTATATTGTTGCATCTGGCCCCTCCTACAACCAAGAAAGCGGGCCTCTTAAGATTTTAGAGTCAACATTCCTCATTTGCGAGTGTTACTCTGGCCCATTTACCCAGTAACCCAAAAAGTTGCTGGATTTGAGTGGGGCCCACAACAAGAGAAGGCTCTGCAACAGGACCAGGCTGCTGTGCAAGCTGCTCTCCTGCTTGAGTCATATGATCCAGTGGACCCATGGTGCTTGAGGTGTCAACGGCAGATAGGGATGAATGGAAGAATCACAGTGCAAGCATATAGAATTTTGGAAAAAAGCCCTGCCATCCTCCAAAGATGACTACTTTTCTTTTGGGAGACAATTCTTGGTCTGCTACTGGGCCTTAGTAGAGACTGAATGTTTGACCATGGGCTGCCAAGTTACCATGCAACCCGAGCTGCCTATTCATGAACTGGGTGTTATCCGATCCACCAAGTCATAAAATTTGGCATACACAGCACTCCATCATCAAATGGAAGTAGTACATACATGATCCTGTTGGAATAGGCCCTGAAGGCACACGTAAGTTCCATGAAGAAGTGGCCCAAATGCTCATGGTATCTACTCTTGCAGCACTGCCTTCTCTCCCACTGCCTGCACCTATGGTGTTACCGGGAGTTCCCTATGATCAATCGACAGGAGAAGACTCAGGCCTGGTTTGCAGATGGTTCTGCACAATATGCAGACACCACCCAAAAGTGGACAGCTGCAGTACTAGAACCTCTTACTGGGATATCCCTGAAAGACAGGGGTATCTTACTAGTCAGAGCTTTGAGCAGTGCATCTGATTGTGCACTTCTCTTGGAAGGAGAAACGGCCAGACCTGTGATTATATATCACTTCAGGCTGTGGCCAGTGGTTTGGCTGGATGTTCAGGGAATTGAGAGGAACACGATTGGAAAATTGGTGACAAATTTAAGGAAGAGATATATGGACAGACTTCTCTGAGTGTGCAAAACACATGGTGATATTTGTGTCCCATGTGAATATTCACCAAAGGGAATTTTAATAATCAAGTGGACAAGATGACCCATTCTGCGGATACTGCTTGCCCTTTTTTCTCAGCTACCTCTGTCATTGCCTAATGGTCTCATGAACAAAGTGACCATGATGGCAGTGATGGAGGTTATGCTTGGTAAAGTAACGTGGACTTCACTCAACAAGGCCAACCTGGCTTACAGTCACTGCTGAAGGTCCAATCTGCCAACAGCAGAGAGCGACATTGAGTCCCTGATATGGTCAACATTGAGCAGAGACCAACATTGAGTCCCTAGGGTGATCACACAGCCACCTCGTGGTAGGTTGATTATGTGGGGACATTTCATCATAGAAGGGACAGTGTTTGTTCTTAATGTGATAGACACTCACTCTGGATATCGTTTTGTCTTCCCTGCACACAGTGCTTCTGCCAAAACTACCATCCATGGGCTTGTAGAATGCTTTATTCATCGTTGTAGTATTTCACATTGCGTTGTTTCTGATCAAGGAACTCACTTTACAGCAAAAGAAACACAGCAATGGACCCATGCCCGTGGAATTTGCTGGTCTGATTATGTTCCCCATCATCCTGAAGCAACTGGCTTGATAAAACAGTGGAATAGCATTTTGAAGTCTCAGTTACGACACCAGCTAGGTGGCAATTTCTTGCGGGGATGGAGTGAAGTTCCCCAGAAGGCAGTATATGCTATGAATCAGAGTCCAATATAAGATCTTGTTTCTCCTGTAGCTAGTAGCACTCACAGGTCAGGAAATCAAAGGACAAAAGTGGGAATGGCACCACTCACTATTACCCCGAGTGACACACTAGCAAAATTTTTGCTTCCTGTTCCTGACTTTATGCTTTGCTGACCTAGAGGTCTTAGTTCTAGAGGAAGGGATATTTCCATAAGGCAGGGACATTTCCACCAGGAGACACAACAATGATCCCAAGAACTGGAAGTTAAGACTTCTGCCTGGCCACTTTGGGGTCCTCATATTTCTCAATTAATAGGTAAAGAAGGGAGTTACAGTATTGGCTGGGATGATTGGTTCTGACTACCAAGGGGGAAATTGGACTACTATTCCACAATGGAGTTAAGGAAAAGTATATCCAGAATACAGGAGATTCCTTAGGGTATCTTTTAGTATTACCATGCCCTGTGTTTTATGTCAATAGAAAACTACAACCCAACCAGGCAGGGCTACAAATGGCTCAGACCCTTCAGGAATAAAAGTTGAGGTTGCCCTACTGAATAAAGCTGAGGTGCTTGCTGAAGGCAACGGGAATACAGAATGGGTGGTGGGAAAAGGTAGTTGTAAATACTGGCCATGACCATGTGGCCAATTACAGAAACAAAGATGGTAAATTGCCATGTCTATTTTCTCCTTTATTTTGCGTAAACACATTTGTGTATCTTTGTTATCCTTCCACGTTTATGCCCTTATGTAACATAAGGTGTATTTATACTATTTTATATCATACTATTTAAGTATTGTAAATTTAATTAATATTTTTTGAGACAGGGTCTGGCTCTGTCACCCAGGCTGTAGTGCAGTGGCACAATCTTGGCTTACTGCAATCTCTGCCTTCTGGGCTCAAGTCATCCTCCCACCTCAGCCTTCCAAGTAGCTGGGACTACAGGCACATACCACCATGCCTGGCTAATTTTTGTATTTTTTTGTAGAGTTGGTGTTTCAGCGTGTTGCCTAGGCTGGTCTTGAACTCCTGAGCTCAAGCGATCTGCCTGCCTTGGCCTCCCAAAGTGCTGGGATTGCAGGTGTGAGCCACTGCACCCAGCCAAGTGTTACAGGATATCAAAGAGTAAACTTCTTTCAAGGATTTTACCTCCTCATCTGGGAAAGAAGTTAACTGTGTTTTTTATTGTATCCAGGGTAGTATTAAGATAGGCAGAATTACGACCTATTATTTTTATTTGGAAAATAAGTTTGGTTTGAGGAGACGTGTATGGGTGCCAAGTTGACAAAGGGTAGACTTGTGATAATAAATTTTATGTGTCAACTTGACTGGGCCATGGGCCGTGCAGGTTGAACATAATTTTTGGTGTGTCCATGAGAGTGCTTCTGGATGGACTCAACCACTGGCTGAATTATAGCACTGGCCTTCCTGGGTCTCTGACTAGAAGATGGCAGATCATGGCACTTCTTGGCCTTCATAACTGCGTGAGCCAATTCTTCATATAATCTCTCTCCCTCTAATATGTTCGTATATGTAAATATAGTTATATGTTATCAATATATTTATATTAGTAAAAATACCACATATTTACATATATAAATAATACATATACTGGGTATGGTGGCTCACACCTGTAATGTATTTTATATATATAAGCTATGTACAGTATAATACTAATATTAATACTATATATATATATATCCTATTCCTTCTGTTTCTTTGTAGAGCCCTGACTAATACATGTGGGTTAATTATTTTCATTAAATTTGGGAAAAAATGGCCATTTTTTTCAAGTATTATTTTCCTCCCCTCTTCTGGATACTCCAGTTATGTATATGTTGGGCTACTTTATATTGTCCCACAACTTATTGATGCTTTGTTTAGTTTTTTTTTCTGGCTTATATTTTCTCTCAGTGTTTAATTTGGATAGTTCCTGTTGCCATATCTTCAGATTCACAAATCTTTCTTCTTGTAGCATTTAATCTGCTGTTAATCCTGCCAATGTATTTTTCAGTTTAGTTATGGTATTTTTCATTTCTAGAAGTTTAGTTAGGTGTTTCATTTTTCTCCTGACTATACTTACACGTTCTTGTACTTCTTGAACATACGGAGTGAATTTATAATTCTTGTTTTGATGTCCTTGCCTGCAAATTCTAACATCTGAGTCATATATAGGTCTATGTCTATAGAATGATTTTTTTTTTCTGGTACTGGGTCATATGTTGCTGCTTATTTGCATACCAGGTAATCTTTTATTGAATACCAGACATTGCACACTTTATGTTATTGGGTGCTGGATTTCTAAACATTCCTTTAGATACTTTACTTTTACACTGAGGGTTAATTTGGCCCCACTGAAGCAATAAGCTTTTGAGAACTGTACCCAATGCCCCACCGTATTAGGAGATCTTCCCAAACTGGCTAGGGAAGACACTTATTTCTGGTCCTGTGTAAACTCCTGAAATTGTTCTGCTTACTCTTCTCTGCTGTTCTTTCCCCAGCCTCAGTAGTCTCCTTACACAAGCGCATAGCAGTACTCAGCCAAAGTCTTGAGGGACTGCTCTGCAGATCTCTGGAACCCTCACTCTCTGCTGTTCTTTTTCTTTGTACTTTGCCTCACAATTTTTTCTCATTTTGCCCTGCTGGAACTCTAAACTTTGTCTCCTTAATCAGTGAGACTGTTGGACTCTGTTTTGGTATCTTTTTCCTGTGGTCAGCCTGGAAATTCTCCAGGAAGTGAGCTGGGAGTATTTGCAGGGCTCATCTCACTTGTCTTTCTCTCAGGGATCACAGTCTTGCACTACCTGTTGTCCAATGTCTGAAAACTTTCGCTTCACATATTTTGTCTAGCTTTTAGTTACGTGAGGAGGGAAGGTACATCTAGTCTCTATTATTCCATCATGATTAAAAATAGAATTCTGTTTTGGTAAACAGTTTTCATCTTGTTTAGATAGCTTCTCTCTATTCCTATGTTAATGTTTTTATTAGAATGCTGTTAAATATTAGAGAAATGCCTTTTTATATTAATTCATGAAATCATGTGAGTTTTCCTCTTAATTTATAAATGTAATGATTGATGTAGACAGGATTCCTATTGTTGAATAACTTTTGCATTGCTGGAAGGAACCCTCATTGGTCAAGTATTTTACATGATTAAAGACAGTAACAAAATGACTGATGTGGTGGTAAGTCCTGGGATGACTGTTGTGTCACCTTAAGAGCTGCCTGTCTGGTTTGGCAACATCCCAAGGGATTCGTCACAAAGATTGGCCTGCTGGAACTTAAGCAGCAAAATGAAAATTTCTTTTTCTAATAGAGCTATTAAAAATTCTGATGGGCTCTTTGAAAATTTAAAGGATTCTTTTTTAGATCTGGAAGCATCTTTTCATTTTTCAGACTGATTGAAGTTGTCCCACAATGCCCTGATGCTCTTCTCGTTTCTTTTCAGTCGTTTTTTTCTCCTTGTATTTCAATTTGAATGCTTTTTATTGCTGTCTTCAAGTTCACATATCTTTTCTTCTTAGTGTCTAATCTGCTGTTAATCTCATCCAATGTATTTTCATGTTAGACATTGTAGTTTTAATTTCAGAAAAAGGTATTTTAAAAAATGTATCTGCCAACACGTTCAGTCTTCTAAATTTCTGAGCACATAGGATACAATTACAATAACTATTTCCACTAATTCCATAGTCTGTGTCTTTTCTGGGTTGTTTTTCATGTTTGTTTTCTCTATATTAAGGGTCATATTTTTCTGTTTTTTTGCATGCCTGGTAATTTTTGATTAGACGCAAGACATTGTGATTTTGACCTTGTTGGATGCTGCACCTAAAGGTGGATGGAAGAGGAAGTCTTGGGGGCTACCACTCTGACTGGAGAAGCTGGCACGAGGCTCCCTCTTGTGGATGCAGCAAGGCAAGAAAGTAAAGTGCACATTTTCTTCTGGAGCGAGTGGCCTCCAGCTCTGCCTCTGGACTGAAACACACACTTGCATGCTGTGGCTTAGCTGAGGGCTTGTGACTCAGGACAGAAGCAGTGGTGGTGAGGAGCAGGGGAGTGATACGGGAGAGGTACAGTCCCAGCCCCAGGACACAGTAGATCTCAATATTGGGAAGGGAGGAGTTCAGTATCAGTAAAGTGAGCCATAAGAGAGAAAGGAAAGCAGCCTTAGCAGACAGAGGTGGAACCAATTGAAAGAAGGAGGGGAGCATCTTGCAAGAACGTTGCTGGTACTGGCTAGAGGCTGTGGGGATCATTCTCAGGCCATCCAAGAACTCTGAGAAGATTGGGGGGGATGCTGGAATTTCACTGTCGTCGCCAGGATGGGCTCAAGCCACAGGCTATTTTTATTTAAATGCCATTAATTTTGTTTTTATTTTTTGATATTAACCCTGTCAGGTGAGTTTAGAGAATACCTGTTATCAATGATATATAATTCTGAAATGTTAATGTGTGGGAAGGAGCAAGTAAGGCTCAATAAATATAACCTGGACATGTAATGATGCTAGAGAACTTATGATCTTCGCCTGAAAATTTTGGATGCGTAAAAGTCCCTTATTGTCATTTTATTTATTTACTTAGTTCTTACTGAGATTGAGATAGTTTTACTGTATAATACCTAAAGATCTCGTGTAAGAGTGATACTAGCTTTTGTTCCCTATTAGTTTTTTTTTCTTTTCTTTTTGACACAGAATCTCGCTCTGTTGGCCAGGCTGGAGTGCAGTGGCATGATCTCGGCTCATTGCAACCTCTGTCCCCCGGGCTCAAGCAATTCTCCTGCCTCAGCCTCCTGAGTAGTTGGGATTACAGGTGTGTGCCACCACGCCCGGTTAATTTTTGTACTTTTAGTAGAGACAGGGTTTCACCATGTCGGCCAGGCCAGTCTCAAACTCCTGACCTCAGGTAATCCACCGCCTCGGCCTCCCAAAGTGCTGGGATTACAGACGTGAGCCACCACGTGCAGCCTAGTTTCGTTTTTTTAAAAAAATTATTTTATTTCCATAGGTTATTGGGGACCAGGTAGTGTTTGGTCACATGAGTAAGATCTTTAGTGGTGATTTGTGAGATTTTGGTGCACCCATCACCCGAGCAGTAGACACTGCACCCAAATTGTAGTAGTCTTTTATCCGTCCCTCCCTTCCCACCCTTTCTCCCTGAGTCCCCAAAGTCCACTGTGTCATTCTTATATCTCTGTATCTTCATAGCTTAGCTCCCACATATGAGTGAGAATGTGCAATGTTTGGTTTTCCATTCCTGAGTTACTTCACTTAGAATAATAGTCTCCAGTCTCATCCAGGTTGCTGTGAATGCCATTAATTCATTCCTGTTTATGGCTGAGTAGTATTTCATTGTATATGTATATGGCAGTTTCTTTATTCACTCATTGATTGATGGACATATGGGTTGGTTCCACATTTTTACAACTGAGAATTGTGCTGCTATAAACGTGTGTGCAAGTATCCTTTTTGTATAATGACTTCTTTTCCTCGGGGTAGATACCCAGTAGTGGATAACCAAATATGTTTTCCAAACTTTTAGATTTCTCTTCTTCTCGGGAATGCTGATTATTCTTTGGTTTGGTCGTTTAACATAATCCCAGACTTCTTGGAGGCTTTGTTCATATTTTCTTACTCTTTTTTCTTTGTCTTTGTTGGATTCTTTTGAAAACCTTGTCTTGGAACTCTAAGGTTCTTTCTCTTGCTCATTCGCTTCTATTGCTGAGACTTGCCAGAGCATTTTGAATTTCTGTAAGTGCATCCATTGGTTCCTGAAGTTTTGATTGCTTTTTATTATATGATACCTTTCTCCCCTTATTTTTTGTATTTTTTTATTTCCTAAATTGGGCTTTGCTTTTTTCTGGCACCCCTTTGATTAGCTTAATAACTGACCTTATAAATTCTTTTTCAGGTAAATCAGGGTTTTTTTTTTTTTTTTTGGTTGGATCCATTGCTGGTGAGCTAGTGTGATTTTTTGGAGGGTATTAAAGAGTCTTGTTTTGTCATATTACCAGAGTTGGTTTTCTAGTTCTTTCTCATTTGGGTAGGCTCTGTTGGAGGGAAGGTCTAGGGGCTCAAGGCTGTTGTTCAGATTCCTTTGTTCCACCGGGTGTTCCCGTGATGTAGTACTCCCGCTTTTCCTAGGGACGTGACTTCCTGAGATCTGAGCTGTAGGGATTATTATCTCTCTTCTGAATTTAGTCACCCAACAGGTCTACCAGGCTCTGGGCTGGCACTGGGAGTTGTCTGTACAGAGTCTTGTGATATGAACCATCTGTGGGTCTCTCAGCTGTGGATACCAACACCTGCTCTGGTGGAGGTGGTGGGGGGTGAGATGGACTCTGTGAGGGTCCTTAGTTTTGGTGGTTTAATGCACTATTTTTGTGCTGGTTGGCCTCTTGCTGGGAGGTGGCACTTTCAGGAGAGCATCAGCTGTGGTAGTATGGGAGAGACTAGGTAGTGGGTGGGGCTCTAGAACTCCCGAGAGTATATGCCGTTCATCTTCAGCTATCAGGGTGGGTAGAAAGGACCATTAAGTGGGGGGAGTGCTAGGCATGTCTGAGTTCAGACTCTCCTTGAGCGGGTCTTGCTGTGGCTGCTGTGGGGGCTGGAGTCGTGCTTCGCAGGTCAATGGAGTTATGTTTCTAGGACGATTATGCTGCTTCTGCTGTGTCATGCAGGTTGTCAGGGAAGTGAGGGAAAGCTGGCAGTCACAGGCCTCACCCAGCTCCCACACAACCCAAAGGGCCAGTCTCACTCTCACCATTCCCTGCTCAACACACTGAGTCTGTGTCCAGGCAGTGGGCAAGCAGGGCTGAGAGCTTGCCCCAGGCTACCAGTCTCCCAGCTGTGAAAGCTGTGAACCCTTTGTGCTTCCTTGCCTGTGGTCTGCACACCGGATTCATGCCCTCCCTGTAGTTTTGGCCAGTAGACTTCTTGTTCAGTTGGAATTGTTACATAGTTCAGCTGAAGGCTTCCTTCTCCATGTGGCCTTTTCCCAGTGCCTCTGGTAGCCCTCCCCAATGGCCCCTGGGAGGCAAGGCAGAAATGGCTTGCCGGGGGACCCAGAGAGCCCACAGGGATTTTCCCACTGCTTCCTCTACCCCTGCATTTCACACGGCTCTCTGAATTGACTCAGCTCCAGGTAATGTCAGAATTTTCTCCTGTGATCTAGATCTTGAGGTTTCCAGCGAGGTTGTGTTTGGGGGTGAACAACACCCCTTTCCCACTTCCACAGTTTGGGCACTCACAGTGTCTCCCAGGTCCTGCAGGAGCAATTCACTTCCTTCAGAAGGTCTGTGGGTTCTCTTGGCTTTCCTGATTTATTCTTGCAGTCATTCTGGAGAAAAAGTTCATGATGCAATACTCCACACGCTGCTCTGTCCATCTGAGTGGGAGCTGCAATCTAGTCTGCCTCCTGTCTGCCATGATCCTCCCAGAGAGATACTAGCTTTGATACTCGTCTATGTGGATGAAAAAGTCACAGGACACTTTAATTTCTATTTTAGTATTCCTCACATACTTTCTGCATTCATTTATATGTCTGCCTCCCCAGCAACTTCTTATGGCACCATGCTCTGTAATTACCATGTGCTGAGTGGCTACTAAGTGACAGATATTTATATGCTTTATGTGGCTTAACTTACATACTCTTCTGAGAAGCTGTATAAATTTCATTCTCTTATTTTTGTTTCCAGGTCTAGGAAATGGAGGCACAGAGAGATAAAATAAGTTGCCCAAAGCCATGTGGTGATTAAGACTTGAACTCTAAAAGGATTTTATTTTAAATTTTATTTAATTAATTTATTTTTTGAGACAGAGTCTTGCTCTGTTGCCCAGGCTGGTGTGCAATGGCGCAATCACAACTCACTACAGCCTCAACCTCCTGAGCTCAAGGGATCCTCTCACCTCAGCCTTCCAAGTAGCTGGGACCACAGGAAGGTGCCACCATGTCAGGCTAATTTTTTATTTTTAGTTGAGATGGGGGTCTCACTATGTTGCCAAGGTTGGTCTTGAACTCCTGGGCTCGAGCAGTTCTTCCACCTCAGCCTCCCAAAGTGTTGGGATTACAGGCTTGAGCCACTGTGCCCGGCCTGTTTTATGAATCTCTAAGTCTCTGCCCCTGCCTTAAGGAGTGTGGCATAGTCCTTGATACTGGATGACTGAGTAACGCAGGTAGTTTGTGTGAGAGGTGCAGTAACCACATGGCGAATGGAAGATGATGCTGTAGACTTGCCCATAGTTCACAGCTGGGACACTGTGGTTACCAGGACACAACTTCCAGAGTGGCTAAAACTAGAAAATGCGGACTCCACTGGGTCTTCGTGTTTCCATTTTTTAAATGGGAAAATTAATTCTGTCATTGACCTTCAAAGAGTTACTGGGAGTGACATAACATTGTTGATAAAAATCTTTGGAAGTCTCAGTGAGGGGATCTGCTAGCATTCATGAAATTATTTCATTCATAAACAGTCTAGGGGCCAAGGAAAGAGAAGAATGATGTGGAATCTCCTTTCCTTGAGATCTTAGAATCACGCCTGCCTCCTTACCTCCATCCAGGACTGTTAAACTCCCAAAGCAGGGACTTTTAGGCCCACATGCACTTAGCCTCCTCTTCCCACCTCCTGTTCATCTCCGTTTCCAATGTTCCACTGCCATAACTGCCAGGAGGTTCTGCAGAGAAGAATGAAGAAGAGCCATACGATCCTAAACATGCTCTCTGAAGATATTATCAGCCTACCATCGGCCTTATATTTATTGGGATGTTTTTATAACCTTTATTTGACACCTCTTCCCATCATTTAAAATAAACCTGGTGCTTCCCTGAATAATCTCTTGAGATCTGTATGTGCCTCCCAGCATCACATTTGTGCTTTTAACAAGCACGCTCCTTCCACTGCTCATGGCCAACTCAGGTTCACTACAATCAGGGAATCTGTGTCTTGGAACGATCAAGTCTATATCAAACTCGAATTTATTTTCTTTTGTTTCTGAGAACTAATTCCACTCCAAGGCCTATACTGTACCCAAAAGCTGCATGCATGTTTAATGAAAACACATCCTAGAATATTCATAATACTTCTACTATTTATGCCTTCAAACTGGAAACTACCCAAATGCCGGAGAGTAGAAAGGATGAATGCATTGTAGTAATATTTATTGAATACAATACAGTACAATACAATAATGATAATGAATTAACTGGAACTATATCCAAGAAGGATGAATCGCACAGACATTATGTTGACCGAAATGAGCCAATCACAGAAGTGTACATATTCTGTAACTGCTACAGAAAGTTCAAAGAACAGGCAAAACCAATGCACAGTGTTAGAAGCTGGGATTGCATTTATCCTGGGGTGGGGGATGGAGTATTGGCTGGAGACAGGGGTGAGGAGGCCCGCTGCTGTTTTTGTTGTATTCTCTTTATCTGGGTGCTGGTCTTGAGGGTGTATTCATTTTGTGAAAATTCGTTGAGCTGTAAACTTACGACTTATGTACATTTCTGTATGTATGTTTTTATAAAACTTACAGAAAACAAAGAAGAAATATATTGCCATGTACTGATTGGACTCTATTCTGGGCTATCTTGGAAACTGCAGCTTGAAGACAGCTAGGCCTCAGCATACGCCCTGACATCCTGCAATCTAAGCTCTGGATCCTGGTCAACTTTGGGAGAATAATCAAGCCAATTTTCAGAGAAGCAGTTTCTATGTCTTTCAGGTCCTTGTGTCCTAAGGGATTAGGAGCATTAGGGACCTGGTCTCAGTGTGATCCTGAGTACTCATCCATTCTCTGGTCATCCTTCAAAGAAATACCAGGCTCCTGAATTCATCTGCACAGAGCTGGCCAGGCTACCTGCTGCCCGCCATCCCATTGTCTTTCCTGCATTGTTCTGGGACTCTGGCCACACTTACCTTCCAAAATAACTGTGCAGTTGTCATCGTTGTTCAGGAGACTATTTTGGAACACTGGCTTAGCTTGGTGATGTGTAGAGATCCAGGAAGGGCCCCAGCTGTCGGGAGGGAGGCCCACGGCCATCAGGGAGCTGGGGGTG
Source organism: Macaca fascicularis (assembly GCF_037993035.2). Lineage (NCBI taxonomy): Eukaryota > Metazoa > Chordata > Mammalia > Primates > Cercopithecidae > Macaca > Macaca fascicularis. The sequence continues at coordinate 128,225,944 of NC_088388.1, read as the reverse complement.
GTAAGAAGTGACAGGGCTTCAGGAGGTGTGGAGGGGCCCAGGGGGAGCACCGTTTCTGACAAGTGTTCAGTCGTGGTGTGGAGAATTGGAAAGAAGGAGGAGAAAGGATGGAGGGGATCGGGTGCAGGTTGGAGGGAAGCTGGGAGGGCAGAAAAGAGTGAAGGAACATTAGGTTGATTAGTGCTGGTGGAAGAAGTAAGGAGAGACGTTCACAGAGGAGGGGCTGGAAAGTGAGGGTGTGAGTTGAAGGACACTAATGGTACGCTGACATGCTGTTTCAAGAGTGGTTTCTATAGCCTGGAGGACTTAAGGACAGCTGTTGGGAACCTTCTACAGGGTGATAGAAAAGTAAGTGGGAGCAAGGGGGTGTGATGATTGACGGGCAGCCTAATGTCGAGTCAGGTGACATCCTGCCATATTTAGCAATGTAATAGGTAGTCAGACGACCTCACAGTCTTCAGGGCTGGGAGATGGCAGAACCATCTCAGGAGCTGTGACAGAGGAGTTGGGTAGATGTGTTTTCAGTGGGCAAAGGTGGAATTCCCTTCTCTCTTCTGTTTTCTCTTGATGTCACAGGCCTGCAGAAACAGCATACCATGAGTTAAACCCCTTAATTGCACGGGTTTTCACCTCCTTGATTTCACAGGGTCTCTAGCTCTTTCAAAGGCTGCAGCAAGACAGAGGAAACATCTGGGCTCCTGTGGGGGTGTTTCATGTGCTTGTGTACAAATTAGTCCCCGCAGGACTCTGCAGCTCCACGTCGCTCTGCCGGGCACTGGGGCCATGTGCTCTGTTCGTCTGCGGGAACCTCTATCTCCCTAGAGTTACAGTTTAAGAGAGAGGTTTCCAAAAAAGGATGCTAATGTCCCAGGATTTTATGGACTTTAAGTAAAACTTTTTTTTTCTGTTATACTCAGAATGCTCTGAAGCTTTGTTCCTAGGTTACCTTACAGTGCCTGAATTCTTTCCTTTCTTTTCTTAGACATGGGGTCTTGCGCTCTCGCCCAGGCTGGAGCGTAGCAGCTATTCACAGGTGTGATCACAGCACACCGCGGCCTCCTGGGCTCCAGCAATCCCCCTGCTTCAGCCTCCTGAGTAGCTGGGACCGTAAGCAGGAGCTCATGCCCAGTTTCAATTCTTCTTTTCCTACAATAAGTTCTGGCCCAGAAAATTTTGCAACTCACCCCCGCCCTTCACTCCACAAAAAGACTTCCACTGGGATTCCTGTCCATATGCCAGACTCACTTGAATCCTTGGGGATGGATCTAGCTTCAGTTTAAGTGCAGATTCCTGCTTCATCTCAGAGCCTGGCCATTTTGAGGAGCAGGCGGTTTTACCCATCTGCCCACTGGCCCCTTCCTTCATTGTCTAGGCCTGTCCTTTCTCACCTAGTGTCCTAATCCCCTCCTCACCACCTCACAACGGAGAAAGCTCTGTGTTGCTTTCAGGATTTTCATGCTTTTCAAGAGCCAGGGCACTGTGTGCTTTCATGCAGGACCTAAGCAAATAAGGACATCACAAGGAGATGCCCAACTCTTAACCTGGTGCCCCTCCCACCCTGGAGAGGACTGTTCTTGTTCATAGTGTACACGATTGTCTATGTCAAAGACCCAAGGAGTTTGCAAAAACCTCTTAGAACTAATAAGTGAGTTTAACAAGGTTGCAGGATATAAGGTTAACACACACACAAAAATCAATTGTATTTCTATATGTCAGCATATTAGGGTTCTCTAGGGAAACAGAACCAATAGGATACACACACACACATACACATATACACACGTATATATGTGAAAGACACGTGTGTGTGTTTAAAAAGAGGGAGAGCGAGACAGAGAGAGATTGGTTAATTTTAAGGAATTTGCTTGTGCGATTGGAGGGCCTGACAAATTTGAATTCTACAGAGCAGGCTGTCAGGCTGGAGACCCAGGGAAGAGGTGATGTTGCAGCTCGTGTCTGGAGGCCATCTGCTGGTAGAATTCCCTCTTTTCCAAGGAACCTCAGTCTCTTTTCTCAAGGTCTACAACTGATTGGATGAGGCCCAGCTACATTATGGAGGGTCATCTGCTTTACTCAAAGTTGATTGATTTAAGTGTCAATCACATTTAAAACATTTCTTCACAGTGACAGCTAGACTGGTGTTTGAGCCCAAAGTGTCTACCATGACATGACTTGGCCAAGTTGACACATAAAATTAACAAGTCTGGGCACAGTGGCTCATGCCTGTAATTCCAGCACTTTGGGAGGCTGAGGCAGGTGGATCACGAGGTCAGGAGATCAAGACCATCCTGGCTAACATGGTGAAACCCTGTCTCTACTACAAATAAAAAAAAATTAGCCAGGCGTGGTGGTGGGCGCCTGTAGTCCCAGCTACCCAGGAGGCTGAGGCAGGAGAATGGCATGAACCCTGGAGGCAGAGCTTGCAGTGAGCCGAGATCGCGCCACTGCACTCCAGCCTGGGTGACAGAGCGAGACTCCGTCTCAAAAAAAAAAAAAAAAAAAAAGCCATCACACCCAGAAATGTGTGATTGGATAGGAAAATTGAAAACCAAGTACCACATAGAAAGTACCAGAAAATGAAATAGATAAACATCTTACTGAAAGCTACAAAATACCAGTGAAAAAACTCAAAGAAGATATAAACAAATAACAAGAAACACCATATTTGAAGATCGGAAGACTTAACTTTAAAAAGTTGCCAATTCTGCCAAAACTGATATAGAGATTTAAAACAATTCCAGTCAAAAATCTCGCCAGGACATTTTGTTGTTACAGACAAGCTGATTCTAATGTTTACATGGAAAGGCCAAGGACTAGAATAGCGAAAACAATTTTGAAAAAAAAGAATAATGGTGTAGGAATGATGCTACTCACTTTTAAGTCATACTGCAAAGTTACAGTAATCAGGACAGTATGGTACTGCCTAGGAACACAGAGATCAATGGAACAGAATCGAGTCCAGAAAGATAGCTGCTTAAATATGGCCATGTGATTTTTGACAAGGGTGCAAAGGTAATTCAATAAAGAAAGGATCATATTTTCAACAAATGATATTAGAACAACTGAACATTCATGTAAACAAAACAGACAAAACACTGAAGCTTTACAGCTCATACACAAATGAACTCAATATGGATAATAGATGTAAAAGTGAAGCTCTAAAAATTTTAGAAAAGAACATAGTAGAAAATCTCTTCCTGGGATTAGGAAAAGAATTCTTAGTCATGGTACCATAAGCCTGATCCATAAAAGAAAAAGTTGATAAATTGGTCTTTACCGAAATTAAAAGACTTAAGATGCTATTAAGAGAATGAAAACACTATAGCCCGGGAGAAAAAACTTGCAAGTCACATCTGTCACAGGACTTTGCAGAATATATAAATGGCAAATAAAACACAAAAAGATGTTCAATATCATTAAGCATTAGAGACTTGTAAACTAAAACCAAACACACCTATTAGAATTGCTGAAAAAAGGAAAACCTTTGGTAATACCAAGAGCTATTGAGAGCAATTGCAATTTTTTTTTTTTATTATATTTTAAGTTCTGGGGTACGTGTGCAGAACGTGCAGTTTTGTTACATAGGGATACCTGTGCCATGGTGGTTTACTGCACCCATCAACCTGTCACCTACATTAGGTATTTCTCTTAATGTTATCCTTCCCTTAGTCCCCCATCCCCCAAAAGGTCCTGGTGTGTTACGTTCCCCTCGCTATGTCCATGTGTTCTCGTTGTTCAACTCCCAGTTATGAGTGAGAACATGCGGTGTTTGGTTTTCTGTCCTTGAGATAGTTTGCTGAGAATGATGGTTTCCAGCTTCATCCATGTCCCTGCAGAGGACGTGAACTCATACTTTTTTATGGCTGCATAGTATTCCATGGTATATATATGCCACATTTTCTTTATTCAGTCTATTATTGATGGACATTTGAATTGGTTCCAAGTCTTTGCTCTTGTGAATAGTGCCACAACAAACATAGGTGTACATGTGTCTTTATAGTGGAATGATTTTTAATCCTTTGGGTATATGCCCAGTAATGGGATTGCTGGGTCAAATGGCATTTCTAGTTCTAGATCCTTGAGGAATCTCCACACTGTCTTCCACAATGGTTGAACTAATTTACACTCCCACCAACAGTGTAAAAGTGTTCTTGTTTCTCCACATCCTCTCCAGCATGTGGTGTTTCTTGACTTTTTAATGATTGCCATTCTAACTGGTGTGAGATGGTATCTCATTGTGGTTTTGATTTGCATCTCTTTAATGATCAGTGATGATGAGCATTTTTTCATATGTCTGTTGGCGGCATACATGTCATCTTTTGAGAAGTGTCTGTTCATATCCTTTGCCCACTTTTTGATGGGGTTGTTTGTTTTTTCCTTGTAAATTTGTTTAAGTTCTTTGTAGGTTCTGGACATTACCTTTGTCAGATGGATAGACTGCAAAAATTTTCTCCCATTCTGTAGGTTGCATGTTCACTCTGATGATAGTTTCTTTTGCTGTGCAGAAGCTTTTTAGTTTAATCAGATCCCATTTGTCAACTGTAGCTTTTGTTGCCATTGCTTTTGGTGTTTTAGTCATGAACTCTTTGCCCATGCCTATGTCCTGAATGGTATTGCCTGGATTTTCTTCTAGGATTTTTATGGTCCTGGGTCTTATGTTTAAGTCTTCGATCCATCTTGAGTTGTTTTTTATATAAGGTGTAAAGAAGGGATCCAGTTTCAGTATTCTGCATATGGCTAGCCAGTTTTCCCAACACCATTTATTAAATAGGGAATCTTTTCCCCATTGCTTATGTCAGGTTTGTCAAAGATCGGATGGTTGTAGATGTGTGGTGTTATATCTGAGGCCTCTGTTCTGTTCCGTTGGTCTATATATCTATTTTGGTACCAGTACCATGCTGTTTTGGTTACTATAGGCTTGTAGTATAGTTTGAAGTCAGGTAGAGTGATGCCTCCAGCTTTGTTCTTCTTGCTCAGGATTGTCTTGGCTATGCGGGCTCTCTTTTGGTTCCATATGAAGTTTAAAGTAGTTTTTTCCAATTCTGTGAAGAAAGTCGGTGGTAGCTTGATGGGGATAACATTGAATCTATAAATTACCTTGGGCAGTATGGCCATTTTCACGATATTCATTCTTCCTATCCATGAGCATGGAATGTTTTTCCATTTGTTTGTGTCCTCTATTTCCTTGAGCAGTGGTTTGTAGTTCTCCTTGAAGAGGTCCTCCACATCCCTTGTAAGTTGGATTCCTAGGTGTTTTATTCTCTTTGTAGCAATTGTGAATGGGAGTTCACTCATATTTGGCTGTCTATTATTGGTGTATAGGAGTGCTTGTGATTTTTGCATATTGATTTTGTATCCTGATACTTTGCTGAGGTTGCTTATCAGCTTAAGGAGATTTTGACTGAGATGATGTGGTTTTCTAAATATACAATCATGTCATCTGCAGATAGAGACAATTTGACTTCCTCTGTTCCTATTTGAATACCCTTTATTTCTTTCTCTTGCCTGATTGCCCTGGCCAGAATTTCCAACACTATGTTGAATAGGAGTGGTGAGAGAGGGCATCTGTTTCTTGTGCTGATTTTCAAAGGGAATGCTTCCAGTTTTTGCCAATTCAGTATAATATTGGCTGTGGGTTTGTCATAAATAGCTCTTATTATTTTGAGATACGTTCCATCTATACCTAGTTTATTGAGAGCTTTTTAGCATGAAGTGGTGTTGAATTTTGTTGAAGGCCTTTTCTGCATCTATTGGGATAATCATGTGGTTTTTGTCTTTGGTTCTGTTTATATGCTGGATTATGTTTATTGATTTGTGTATGTTGAACCAGCCTCACATCCCAGGGATGAAGCTGACTTGATGGTGGTGATAAGGTTTTTGATGTGCTGCTGGATTCGGTTTGCCAGTATTTTATTGGCAATTTTTGCATGGATGTTCATCAGGGATATTGGCCTGAAATTTTCTTTTTTTGTTGTGTCTCTGCCAGGTTTTGGCATCGGGATGATGCTGGCCTCATAAAATGAGTTAGGGAGGATTCCCTCTTTTTCTATTGTTTGCAATAGTTTCAGAATGAATGGTACCAGCTCCTCTTTGTACTTCTGGTAGAATTCGGCTGTGAATCTGTCTGGTCCTGGACTTTTTTTGGTTGGTAGGCTATTAATTACTGCCTCAATTTCAGCGTTTGTTACTGGTTTATTCAGGGATTCGACTTCTTCCTGGTTTAGTCTTGGGAGGGTGTATGTGTCCAGGAATTTATCCAATTCTTCTAGATTTTTTAGTTTATTTGCATAGAGGTGTTTGTAGTATTCTCTGATGGTAGTTTGTGTTCCCATGGGATCAGTGGTGATACTCCCTATATCATTTTTTGTTGCATCTATTTCATTCTTCTCTCTATTGCAATTCTTATACATTGTGGGTGGGAATAAAAAATGGTATAGCCAGTCTGGAAAAGTGTGGCAGTTTCTTGTAAAGTTAACATGTATTTGTTGTGTAACCCAGAAACCCCACTGCCTAGAGAAATGAAAGCTTGTGCTTACATAAAAACCTGTATATAAACATTCTATTGATAATTCTATGATTATGCAATGTTCTATTCATAATCACTCTAAGCAAATGTCCTTCAACAGGTGAATGAACAGGTATAAATGGATAAAGAAGTTGTGGTATATCCATACAATGAAATACTACTCAGCAGTAGAAAAGAATGAACTATTTACACATGCAGCAACTGAGCACTTTCCAAGGCGTGATGCTGGGGAGTGGGGGAAGGAAGTAGTCTCAGAAGTTTACATACTGTGTTTCTCGTTTTTGAGCAGATAAAATACTGATGGAGGATAGATTTATGGTTGCCAGGAGTTATGAATGGGAGAGACTGTGATTATAAAGGGAAAACATGAGGGAGTTTTTGGGGGTGTGATGGCACTATTTTGAATCCTGATTGTGGCAGTGCTTATATGAATCTATACATGTGTTAAAATTATAGAACTTTACACCAAAAAAAAAAAAAATATATATATATTTTAGATAGGGTCTCATTCTTTGTCTAAGCTGGAGTACAGTGGCACAATCATGGCTCCCTGCAACCTTGAGCTCCTGGGCTCAGGTGGTTCTCTCACCTCAGCCTCCTGAGTAACTGGGACTACAGGCATGTGCCGCCACGCCTGGCTCATTTTTCGTATTTTGTAGAGATGGGGTTTCGCCATGTTGCCTAAGCTGGTCTCAAACTCCTGGGCTCAAGCGATTCACCTGTCTCAGCCTCCAAAGTGCATGAGGCACTGTGCCTGGTTTGTATGGTGATTTAAATAATAAAATTAATAAAATTATAGAGGATGAACACTGGATTCTGATATGGGCCTCCAGTTCCTCCTTGCTAAGGCGAGGCTGATGATCTGTAATCTGTGCAGCCATTACCAAATGCTGACCCAGCCTTGCGCTTCTGTTCTGAGGCTTACGTATTTTGATCTGCTTTTTTGCTTTAGATCCATTCTGACTGAAAAATACTTCTTAAATTTTGCTTTTCCATCCCACAAATGACTGATTCCAACCTTTCTTCCCAGCTGCTCAGCATGGGCCTCCAGCTGTGCTCTGCACATTCTGATAGCAGAGAGCTTTATTCACCCCCCGTTTTTGAAATGTAATTTCCGTACAGTATAATGCATGGATCTGAAATACATAGTTCAATGAGCTTTGGCAAATGTATACAGTGGTGTGTTCATACATGTTTTACAACTGGCTCTCTGGTGGGATAAAAAAGCCCTGCTTTGTAGTGTTTGCCAATTTCTGGAGTATAAATATTTCCACCATGGTGGATTCCAAGCTATCAATGTGATGTTGACTGGCTTGCAAACATCCTGAAAAATGAACAGTCCACTCTCTTGATGGTGCCAGCAGGCTTCAGCACACCACTGCCTGTACCTAACTGTGCAGCCAGCACCCAGATCAACATTCAGTACATGCCCATCACCCCACAGGTTCCCTAGTGCCCCTCTGCAGTCAGTCCCCACCCCTATCCTGTGCGGATAGTGATTCTGATTTCGACCACCATGAATTAGATTTTCACATTCTAGAACTTCATGCAAATACAGTATATATTTGGCCTGACTTTTTATTTTTGCCTCAGATTTGAGAGTCCCTCCTATGGTGTTTATCTGGTTGGTTGTCTTTTTCATTGCCCAGTAATATTTCATTGTATGGATGTACTGTCTTTGATTCTCCTGTTAATTGGCATTTGGGTTGTTCAAAGTTTTGGGCTTTTCTGAGTAATCTTGAAAGTACTTGAGAGGCTGTACAAAAGAGGTTCTAATATTCCTGGCAAAACTTTCTGCTGGGAAGAGGGACTAGATCCTGAAGCTTCAGATTTTACTGGCGATAATGAAAGAGCATCTTTGAAAGTGTCTAGCATGTGGCAGACATTCAATAAATGTTAGTGGAGTCTCACTTTGGCAGAATTCTGTTTCTAGGATCTGTGCCCAGAAATAGATCGTCTTTTACAGAAAGGTCAGAATCAACCATTCTAGAAAAAATTTAAAAATACCTCAGAGAGATTCCATCTTCTCATTTGATAAATCCATTTCAGGAATATTTCACAATTCTAACAATTAGAAAAAAATGTCTATTTGATATTTTTATGTTATACTTTAAAGCCTACCTATTATACATATTATCTGATTTACGTCATACACATTTAATTTTCATTTTATGCACATTATTTTATTTAACTTTTGCTACAATGCTGCAAGGTAAATATACCTCTACTTTACAGATGAGGACAGATGAGACTCAGAAATGCTAAGTAACCTTCCTAGTTCACAAAGCTAGTGAGAATTTAATTGCAGTTGCCTGACTCCAAAATGTTCACTCCTCACTACAGGCAGGAAGCACATATTATTCGGATAATCGCTACCCATTTTCCTTTCATCCTCGTTTTTCCAGCGAGCAAAACATCTTGTACTGTCGCTTTCTTTTTTCATTTAAGAAGTACATTTTGAATAGGCTCAGGATGGCCTGATTTAAGCAAGCAGAAGGAAAAATCCTTACAGAAAAGTCTGCGTTGGCCAATCAGCAATGTGACAGAGCGTTCGGCAGATGGCGCTGTTTCCACAGGAGTGTAACGGCGGCCACAAGCGTTCTGCCGCCAGGGGGCGCCACGTTCCGCCGGAGAAGCTTGGCAACGGGGAGCGCGGCTGCCGGACCCACGCCTCCGTCGCGGTGCGTGCTTTCCCTCCAGGTGGGACGCTGCAGGCCCAGCCGCTCCCGGTGCCTCCAAACAGCCAGAGCGCTCACGTGGATGAGCTGCTAGACCAAGCTCAGTCCAGGAGGCCAGCTTCGGCAGCTGCTGCTCAGCTATCCCAGACAGCACGGGACTGTGCAGAGCCTCCCCTAAACCTCGTTCTTTTCAAGGGCAGTGGGAAGCACAGCAGCGTTTGCCTGTTTTTGCCAAGTTAGCACCGAGGGAGTTTCATCAGGGAGAGGCAGGGGCCTCAGAACAGGGAGGCTGCAGGGCGGCCTCCGCAGAAGGTGAGTGCTGGCAGCCCGTGGCCTGAGACATTAAGCACGTTGGGGAGAAATGGAGAAAGAAGCTCCTTGAACAACTTTCACACTCCGGTGTGTGAAGCCGCTGGGCCGAGAGATGACAGCAGCCTGGTCTTCCCTCCTCCGTGAGGCTTGGGCGCTTGTCTCCCTTGCTGCTTCCTGAGTCATAGCCCCTTCCAGTCCTCCAAGGGCCCGCGTTCCACCATGGCCAGACATCCCCTTTGAGAGTCTGCAAAGCCTGTTTTCTCTTCTGGAGAATTCTAGGCAATTCAGGTCAAAGAAAGGATTTTGAATCAAGTCCTTGGCTATGTCAGATAGAAGTGCTTACAAGAGCTGAATTAATGGAATCATTCTTTAATTCCATCATCTGACTCCTGTCTACGTCCTCAATATTTTATTTTATTTTAATTTTTTTTTAGAGTCAGAGTCTCTCTCTGTCGCCCAGGCTGGAGTGCAGTGGCACAATCACTGCTCACTGCAGCCTTGACCTCCTGTGGTCAAGCAATCCTCCCACCTCAGCCTCCTGAGTGGCTGGGACCACAGATGTGCCGCCACATCCAGCTTACATCTCCAGTATTCATTCTCACTATCTGCCCCATCACCTGCTTTTACTTTTTTATACTACCTGCAGTTCCTTGCAATTTATGCTTAGTTAATATCTGCATACCCTTCAAGATTTGCCGAAGCACTGTCTCCTCTGTGATGGCCTTTGGGTTGGTCTAACTCTTCCCTCCTTGACTCCTTCATGGTTTATCCCCTTTATAGAATCAATAGCGCCTATTCCAGAAATCCGAAATTTTCACTGCACTTGATTATTATCCATCTCTGTCTTGTGAGCTGTCATCTCATTGAGTTCATATTCACCTTTGAATCTCCAGCACGCAGCCTGAGGACTGGAGCTTGCACTTCGTAGGTGTTCATTGAGTGAATGAAGGAAGGAATAAAAACACTCTTCACTTTGCATTTAGTTAAAAATCAGACAATACAGAGATTTCCATCAGAACCAAACCAAGCCAATGTCTCTTGGAACCACACTCAAAGTTGATGCCTTGGACAACTGGTGTGATGGTTTCTTCATTGTTGCTATGTATGTCTGTGAACGTGTTTGTCTTTTAAAATTACTTAACTGGAGGAAGAAGTTCACTTTTACTTCATAAGGTAAATCCTTCAAACAGTCCCTACTTTTAAAATAAGGACTTCCCCTGTCCTTGAAAGGTTCTTCTCGGGCTGCGTGTTGCAAGGTCCTTCCTTGTAAGGCAGTCGATGCTGTCTTATCCCCTCCCCGGCAGCAGAACTCGGGTAGCTTTGGGCGTGGCCATCCAGGATTGGGGCTGTAGAGGTGAGACTCAGAGACACCAAATAATCTTTCTGTTTCTCAGCATTGGAAAATTTCAAAGAAAGTGTGTGCAGGGGGCAGAAGGTGGGGTGCAGGATTGTTTAAATTTGTGGGGTTGCTTTTCTAGGGCAGTGAGAATTCTCTTGCTGGGTGGAGTTTGGTTCGTGCAGCGCGGCTGGGGGTTGTTCCCAGCAGGCAGCTCCTAAGTGCCAGCCCAGGCTCTCTGGCCTGGGGCTACTCTCCATTGGCAAATGCCACCCTCTGTCTCCCATCACCTCTCCCCTCCTTCATGGAGAGGCAGGAAGGAACTCTGGGAGGTGGGAGAGAGCAGAGGCCACAGTCAATGTCCTCTGGACATGTCGGTAACTAGAAGCAGAGCTGAGGCGCTGGGGACAGACACCTTGTCCTTATGCTGAAGAGACCCTTCTTTAACGGTCATTGCAAGTTGAGCTGGGGTAAGGATTCTAGGTCTGGTTTGTTTTTTTCTGGAAAGTGTATACTTCCTCCGTTTCTCTGGCCTGATTACTGCCCACATGTCCACAGGGGATAGCTGTTCTTCTGCTGTAGTGGGAGACGTGGAAGAGCGTGGACTCTGGAGCTGGACTCCCTGGACTCAGATCCTGGCTTTGCCTCTTAGTAGCTGTGTGACTTTGGGCCATTCAGGTAACATCTCTGTACCTAAATCATCTGTTCTTTAAGGTGGGTTCATCTCATAAGGCAACTGTGAAAATTAAGCAGATTAGCACGTGTTAAATGCTGACAACAGCACCAGCACATAACCAGTATGCAGAGTACATCAACTCTTACTGTGCCTGCCTTCGCCTTTCCCCAGCCCTCTCCCTTCAAGGTGGTCGCTGTTCATCTCAACAGGTACTCATTGGTGCCCCTGTACACAACACCATTACAGGCACTGAGGGGGATACAAGGAAGCTTAGATGTGGTTTCCATTCTCAAGAGGCTTATGATATGGGGACATGAAGACAAAAGCAAAGTAATGAAAATAAAAAAACAGGAGTGAGTGGGGAAAGGACTGAAAAACTTCTTATTGGATACTATGTTCCCTACTTGGGCGAAAGGATCCTTGGAAGCCCAAACCTCAGTATCGTGAATATACTCATGGCACAAACCCACACATGTACCTCTTGAACCTAAAATAAAAATAGAGACTGGGTGCAGTGGCTCCCACCTCTAATCCTAGCACTTTGGGAAGCAGAGGTTGGTGGATCACTTTAGGCCAGTAGTTTGAGACCAGCCTGGCCAACATGGTGAAACCCCGTCTCTACTAAAAATACGAAACTTAGGTGTGGTGGCGGGCACCTGTAATCTCAGCAGCTCAGGAGGCTGAGGCACAAGAATCACTTGAACCAGGGAGGGGCAGGTCGCAGTCAGCCAAGATCACACCATTGCACTCCAGCCTGGGTGACAGAGCAAGACTCTGTCTCAAAAATAATAATAAATATAAAAAAAAAATAAAGATGAAGAAAGAGCAACTTTGTTAAAATATATGCCACTAATATATAAGTGTCATAGGAGTTAAAAAGAAGGAGAGAGTGGGATGTGAGTGGCTTCATGAAAGAAGTCAAACTTGATTTGGGCCCGAAAGGGGGCAGAATATGGAGAACGGATTTTATGACTTTCATCTACAACTCTCTGAATTGTTCTGGCTTCTAAATCAAGATGGCAAAAACAATTGTCACCGCTCAGCTCGGGGAAATTCTCATGATGCCAGTTTACCTGGCAGGTTATACATAGGGTTAGGCCACTGCTGCCTTTGAAACTGTAGGAAAAATGCAAAACATTCAAGGGCTGTCCCATTCCTCTGAATAAATATCCCTAAAGCAAATGGCCTGACTCCGGGGTTGAGCTTTCCCCAGGCTTCGATGTTTTTGCCTGCACTGTGGCTGTAGAGGACTGACTTCCAGCCCAGTACATTCCACTCCTCTGAGCTGCTCCTCTTTCCCTCCAGAAGTCTGCAAAGCATTAAGCACTATATTTAACTGCAGCCTAAAACAAAAATGCCTGCCTCTGAGCATCCAGACCGGAGAAAGAGGATTGTCACCTCCGAGGACACAGCGTCATTGTTCACCTTGAAGCCATGGACACACAGGCCTGGAATGTTCATCCCCTCCTGGCTCTATCTTTAGCTTTTGGGTGGGCTCAAGAAAGTGGAGGCAATTTTGATGACACTCAGTAGGTTAAGACCCCATGCATGAGAAGCTGGCTGGCTGAGCGGGGCTTTGTGGAGAGCCTTGTGTAGTTAACCATTAAGGACTCGTGAGCATCATCCGAGGAGCCTGTGGAAGTTGCAGATGGTGGGATCCATGCTCAGTGGTTCTGAGTCTGTCGGTCTGGGATGATGCCCAGGGATCTGCGTCTTTAACACGCAAGCCAGGGGATTCTGGCGACGGTGATCTTGGACCACATGTGGTGGAGAACAGTTAGCTGGAGCTATTGGCAACTTGGTCAAAGGAGGCAAAGGAAGGAAAAAAGGTGGAAGCTGAAGCAGGGGGAGTGATTTTGAATGGTTTATGAACTGAATGATGAGGACACAAATTAAGGCAAATCATTACATCATAGACTCAAGAAAGCCCGGAGCAGGGATTTACAGCCCCATTCGAAGAAGAACTCAGCCTTGGAGCCATCAACACAGGGAGACTGAGGCTGGAGACCATGAGGGGTGATGACCTGGGACCAACCCTGCTTCACCCAGAACACCTTCACTTTGATCTCTTTTTATATACATGGGTTCCATGTAGGATGTCATTTGAAAACTGGCCACTGCTAAAAGAAGTTAAAAAGAAATCATTAACCTCGAGACAATGTGTCAGTCATTGGAAATACCTTAATCTCCTTGGGTGACTGGTGGAGCGGTGTTCTATTAGGTCTAGATCGTTTTATCTGCAAGAGCAGGATGACTTTGGACAGAATGCTTGTGCATAGGCTCTTTTACTCCTTCTGTTCTTTTCTCCCTTTTAGCCAGTTCCCCTCTAATTTTTCTGTGATCTAGATCCATTTGAGAATCATATGAAAGCTTTGGACCTTTCCTGAAGAAAATGCACCTAGACACACACCTGTACACATTGGCATTCAGTTTTGGTGGGGGTTATGGGCTCTGTGAAACCCATCTGTACCCTTGGTGATCACACCCTCCTCTAAACTGTTATCTATTTATTTTATAGCAGTACCACGGTTATTCTTTGCTTCAAGTCTTTCAATTAAACCGCAAGTCTCTTGAGTGTAGAAACTGTGTCCTCTACAATGGCAGTCTAAAATGGGAAGGACAAGATGATCCGTTGCAGCATAAGAAGGGAAGTTTTAGAACTTCTGCTTATTTTATAATCTTATCCCTTTTCAGTTTCTATTTTTCTATGTTTCTATAATGCTCCTTGTATTAGAATAGTCCTTCTCCTCCTCCTCCTTATTATTATTATTTTGAGATGGAGTCTGACTCTGTTGCCAGGCTGGAGTGCCGTGGCACCATCTCGGCTCACTGCAACCTCTGCCTCCCGGGTTCAAGCGATTCTTATGCCTCAGCCTCCCGAGTAGCTGGGATTACAGGCCTGTGCCACCATGCCCAGCTAATTTTTGTATTTTTAGTAGAGACAGGGTTTCACCATGTTGGCCAGGTTGGTCTCGATCTCATGACCACATGATCCGCTTGCCTTGGCCTCCCAAAGTGCTGGGATTACAGGCGTGAGCCACTGCACCTGGCCGAATAGTTCATATTATTTAAATAAACATACTTATTTTGAAGGTGCCATGTTAAAAACTTACCGATAAGGATAACATGATTCAGAAAGCTTGGAGTACTCTGCGTTACAGAATTTTTTTTGATACTCATGCTGAACGTTTTGCTAGGTATTGGAGATATAAAAAAATGATGTAGCTTCTACTCTCAGGGAACTTACAGTTTAGTTTTGCACATAGTAGGTGTTTGGTTTGGAATGGAGGAGCTGAGATTTGAGTCTGGCTTATTTGACTCCAAGTCGGTAACTAGATGATGAGTTAATTCTTTCAAGATGGGTCATTTATTGCACGTTCAGGAAGCCACTGCCTCTGGGAAAACCACCCCATAGAACATGCTCCCACTTGGTATGAAATGTGAAGACAGGGTCTCTGACCTTATTATCATCCTTAGGTAGACAGGCTGGTAGCAGTATTTCTGGAATTCTTACACAGAAGCTGCTCAGGAGTGGCACTCATTAGAAGGAAAAATCTTGAGACCGAGGTCGAATACACTCCCGCACAGCAACCTGCGGCAGTTACTTAGATTTTGTTGATTTGCTGTGGTCTTTGGGACATGATGAAGACTATGGGGTAGAGATGGGGTACAGTTATCTCTAGCCGTTTCTTTTTTTTTTTTTAATGAAGTCTCCCTCTGTTGCCCTGGCTGAGAGAAATGGCCCGATCTCGGCTCACTGCAACTTCCGCCTCCTGGGTTCAAGCGATTCTCCTGCCTCAGCCTCCTGAGTAGCTGGGATTACAGGCGTGCGCCACAACGGTTGGCTAGTTTTTGTATTATTAGTAGAGACAGGGTTTCACCATGTTGGCCAGGCTGGTCTTGACCTCAGGTGATCTGCCCACCCCGGCCTCCCAAAGTGCTGGGATTACAGGCATGAGCCACCCACTGCGCCTGGCCTCAAGCCACTTCTTAGAGTTGCCTCAGGATCTCATGAGAAACTGAAGGAAAATTTTGGGGAAAAGGCAACCAGCGGAAGTGGCTGGGGCAGAGGAGCTGGGATGAGAATGCAGCTGAAGGGAGAATATCGCGAGGCTGCTCAGGGCTTCCCGGCAGCCCAGGGCATCCAACCCCTAATAGCATATTTCTCAGAGCAACTGGTAGCCTGGACCCATCTCTCAACAGCTGTCGACCATTTATTAGTAAGACTCCACTGAAGCCAAGGGAATGGGGAAGGAGAGCAGACAAATGGGGAAGATAGAATTGTGTTAATGACCAGTCCATTTCCATGAAGCGAAGGTGACCAGTCTGTCATCTCCTCGCCGTGGCTGGTGTTTTGTTGGCGCTGACATTTGCAGAGAGTGCCCCCAGCTGGGCGTCTGTTGCCCCATTGCCATGGAGACAGCAGCTGCAGAGACGTCTCCTTTGAGACCGCGCCGCCCGAGATTTCAGGAACCATTTTGGAAGCATTTGTCCCGACAGTGCCTGCTAATCTCCCTTTCATTTGTAATTATTTTATCGCCTTGGTTCTCTGCCTTGGCATCGTTCCCGCAGCTAACTCTGCTCCCCGACACGGGGTCCGTGGGGAGGTGTCGGCCGCCGCAGCCCCGTCTGGGTGGAGATGAAAAGCGAGTGGAAAGGCAAGACTTGCTAGGGCGCTGCTGTCTTCAAACAGGCCCCGTCTCCTGGAGGCAGCCCTGGGAGGGCCTTGGCTGATTGAAGTAGCCCGAATTACGAAGCCTGAAGCCTTTGAGGCCAGCCGCCCCATCCAGGCCAAGAATAATTGAACAAATAGTTTATCTGGCTAACCAACAGCTGTAGAGCCCAGGCGATTTGGAGAGGATTAGGGGAGAGTAGTGAAAGAATACTCCCACAGGGTCCTCCAAATCCTCATCCTGAATCCTACCAACGAAGAACACATGTTGGAGCCCTGGAATTGCTTTTTAAGTTCATTTCTCTCCCTTTCCAAGCGACTCGGTGCAGGGCTGGCAAGAATTTTAAGTGGCTGAAGCAACCGTCTTTCGGGTCCCTGCCATTGGGTTCCTTTCAGTTGCCTCCTTCAATTCCTCCAAACCTTGCTTCATCCAGACGGCTCAGATTCATGCAGAGATTCTGATCACCCTGGGAGGTGCCTGAGGGTTGCTGCTTTTCCTCAAGTCTACATTGCTGGCAGCTGTTGTAATGTCTAAGTGAAGAGCCAGGACCAAGTTCAGGTTAGGATAAAAGGGGAGGTGAGAGAGTGGCTGGATAAAGAGAGAGGACACGAGGAATTCCCTTCCCTGTGTGAGAAAAAGTTGAAAAAAGAAAAAAGCTCCAAGTGAATGAAAGGATTAATATTAAAAAGAAAAAATCTGTGTGACTACTAGATGAAAACTTAGGAGAATTTCCACGTTAAAACCTTTACAACCTCAGGATGGGTGATGTGTTTTTCACTATGATTCAAAATTCAGAAATTACAAAAGCTGGAGAAGACTGGTAAATTAAACAATATTCTCCATGGCAAAAACACTATTTGCAAATATCATAAACTGGGTAGAGTGCAACTCTTATAGAAAATGGCTAAATTCTAGCTGGGTGCAGTGGCTCACACCTGTAATCCCAGCACTTTGGGAGGTCGAGGCGGGTGGATCATGAGGTCAGGAGTTCGAGACCAGCCTGGTCAATATGGTGAAACCCCAACTCTACTAAAAATAAAAAAAAAAAAAAGAAGAAAAAAAAAGCTGGGCGTAGTGGCTCATGCCTGTAGTCCCAGCTATTTGAGAGGCTGAGGCAGAAGAATCACTTGAACCTGGGAGGCAGAGGTTGCGGTGAGCTGAGATTGCACCACTACATTCCATTCTGGGTGACAGAGCAACACTTCAAATCAAATATGAAAAAAAGAAAAGAAAAAGAAAATGGCTAAATTCTTTATAAGGAACTCAGAGATGCCAATCAACGAAAGACCAAAACCTACAATAAGAATGGATAAAGGGGCCGGGCGCGGTGGCTCAAGCCTGTAATCCCAGCACTTTGGGAGGCCGAGGCGGGCGGATCACAAGGTCAGGAGATCGAGACCACAGTGAAACCCCGTCTCTACTAAAAATACAAAAAATTAGCCGGGCGTGGTGGCGGGCGCCTGTAGTCCCAGCTACTCAGGAGGCTGAGGCAGGAGAATGGCGGGAACCTGGGAGGCGGAGCTTGCAGTGAGCCGAGATCGCGCCACTGCACTCCAGCCTGGGCAACAGCGTGAGACTCCGTCTCAAAAAAAAAAAAAAAAAAAAAAAAGAATGGATAAAGGATATAAACAGACAGCTCATAGAATAGAAAATAGAAATGTCCACTAAGGCAGATCACTTGAGGTCAGGAGTTCGAAACCAGCCTGGCCAAGATGGTGAAACCCGGTCTCTACTAAAATATACAAAAATTAGCCGGGCATGGTGGCAGATAACTTAATCCGAGCTACTTGGGAGGCAGAGGCAGGAGAATCGTTTGAACCCAGGAGGCAGATGTTGCAGTGAGCAGGGATGGAGCCACTGCGCTCAAACCTGGGGGATAAGAGCGAGACTTCTCTCAAAAAAAAAAAAAAAAAAAAAAGAAAAAAGAAAAAAAGAAATGTCCGCTAAATATGTAAAAGTGACGTTCAACGTCACTTATAATAAGAGCAATGAAAATTAAAGCTACTCCAAGATACTGTTTTTCACCTGTCAGATTGGAAATAATCCTAGTTTGACAGCACACTGTGTTGGTGTATCTGTGAGGAAATGGAACTTTCTGATGTTTTTGGCAGGTAAAATGGAGAGCAATTTGGCATTATCTGTCAAAATTACAAAGGCATGTGACCTTTGACTCAGCAATAACACCTTTGGAGATTTACCTTATAGAATATTGCATAGCTGAATAATGACATGTGCACAATTTATTAGTTACCACTGCTTTTTTAATGGCAAAAGATTGGAATCCCACTCACTTATTCATCAGGTGGGAAATGATTTCATAAATTATGGTACTTTCCTATGGTGGAATACTATATGACTATAAAAAAGGATGAGGAAAGTTTCTAGGAACTGATTTCCAAGGTATATTATATGAAAAAAAGTCAAGGTTCAGTAGAGTGTATACAATATGCTATCCTTCCTGTGATGAGAAAAAATAAGGAAATATGTTTGTTAGCAGTATCTTAAAGAAACTCTGGGAAAGGGTATTCTAGATACTAGTAAAATGAATTAGCTGTGCACATATGTGGAGGAGATTGTAACTGGGATGGAAGTAAGACTTCACTGTATACTTTTCTCTGTGAATTGATTTTTGAGCCAATGTAATGCCTATTCTAAAACAAAATAAAGCCAGTTCATATAAAGGGCAAAATCAAAACATAATGGAAAAACTACCAAAACCCAGTGAGGAAGTCATTGTTCCAGTGCCCAGGTGTGGGTGGAGTGAAGCAGAGAACATTCCCCACCGCTTCGCAGGTGTGGAGGAATATGGCTGCACAGAATTAGCAGAAGAGCGCGGCTCCCGTGGGCTCCTTCCTTCCAGGGCCTGTCATCCCGGTCCGCCTGGGAGGGGGCCTGAACCAGTGAACCAGAGCCTTTCGGATGTCAGCCTGAGTAATTTTTTGTCTCTAAGTATTCTTGTGTGGCTTCTTCTGAGCAGGTTCACGGATTTTCCTTTTCTTCACAGGCATCTCACAAATCCTTAAGGAGGAGCAGTGTCCCCAGAGTCCTGTAGTTGGGACATTTGAGAATTTGGGACCCAGTTGGAAGTGGTTGTGTATTTCCATTGCGTGGGAATGTGTAAAAGGACTTTATCTGCGGGTAGCTCCAGAGACAGGAGCATGACCGTGGCTGAGCTTTCAGCTCCCATTCTGTCCTGGCTCCCACGGAGGCCATTCTTTCAGACCAAGAACCTAAACCTGAAAAAAATAGCCCAGGGTCAGAGCAGCCTGCTTGGAGTGGGCTATGGGGCTGATTGATCTATTTAGGAAACATTTATATGGCGCTTAGAATATGGAAGTACTGGTTTAGTGCTTTGCAAATATCAACTCATTTACTCCTCCTCCTAACAATGTGTGAGGAAACTAATTTCGATATCATAAATTTAAAATGGGAAACTGAGGCACAGAGAGGTTAAGCAACTTGCCCAGTGTCACACAGCTGGCGTATGGCAGGTCAGGATTCAAAACTACGCAGTCAATATTTCACCAAAACACTACGCTGGCTTTTTAAAAAATTGAGTTAATATTCACATAACATGAAATTGTTTGTTTTAAAATGTACAATTCAGTAGCATTTAGTGCACTCAAATGTTGTGCAACCATTACTTCTATCAAGTTCCAAAACATTTTCATCGTCACCAAGGGAAATCCTATACCCATTAGCAGTCATTCCCCATTCTGCCTTCTCCCAGTCCCTGTCCCTGGCAATGTCTGCTATACTCACTGATGGTATAGATTGGCCTCTTCTGGAAATTTCATACAAATGGAATCACACAAGATGTGACCTTTCGGGTCTGGCTTCTTTCACCCCGCACGACGTTTTTGAGGTTCATCCATGTTGTAGTATGAATCAATACCTCAGTTTTTTTTTTTAATAGCTGGATTATATTCCATTATGTGGATTTGCTATATTTTGTGTCTCTACTCATCCTGCTGCACACTTGGGTTTTGTCCACCTTTTGACAAGATAGTGCCGCTGTGAACATTCGTGCCCAGGCGCTCCTTGAACATCTGTCTTCAATTCTTTTGGGCGTTATGCTTACTGCTTAACAGAAGCAAGGAGCAGGTGCTCTCAAGTATTTGCTCTTGAAGTTGTCACCTCCCCACCACTCCTTATTCATTTTTCCTAGAAAAAAAGCCAAGAAGGATGGAAAAGTTGTCAGATCACTGAGTAAGGAAAGTCTGCTTTGGGGAAGAAAAACAAGAAGGAAAAAATAATAGTGGAGACTATACTCACCGCCAAAAGCCTAGTCATTTTCAGCTGCCATTCAATCTCCAGTTGCCATAGGGTGATGGGGCTGGGATGACCTTCTTAGCCAGCTTTGTGCAACGGAACGGCGAGGCTAGCCTGCTGAGGCTGAATTCCATCCCAGGGGCCTCCCTGCCTTCTAAGCAGTACCAGTGTGCGTGTGTTGTTGCCAAAAGATGCCTGGCCTCCCCTTGCCCTGAAGAGTCAGCTTTCTAAAGGTCTGGACAAGGCCCCCTCCTGCTCCTCACCATCCACAAAGTCTTGGGAATCAAGGTGTCTCCTTCCATGTTCTACAACATTCCATGGCTTTTCTTTCTATATTCCACCTTTGGGAATTCATCATTAAATTACTGTTCAGCTTTTTTTCCCCTGCCCTTTAGGACTGACCAATTCAAGTTCCTATGAGTCCACATAAGCCTCATTTTCTAGCTTCAAGTTCTTCATGTCTCTTTTTCACCATGCGGCCTGGAAAAGACCTAGTTGGGCTTGATCAGATTGGAATTAAGTCAGGGACAGTGCGTGGCTCCTGAGCCCAGGACAGCTCTGCACTCCTGAAATTTCAAACCTTTGCTGAAATCTTAATTTCTTCTTTTTAAAACATGTTGTTCTTCCACTACTGCCCATAGTTTTTGTACTTCTTCTTTGTTCTCTAAATGTCTAGAACAAAAGTCACAAACTGGTGACCGTCAGGTTGAGTGTGACCTGCAGACATATTTTTAAAGCCAGTGCTTTTAAAGAATGAACTAATTGGGAATTTTGCATACAAATCTGGTTATCTAGCTTCTCTTGAAAAATAGTCAGGTCTAGCCACACAGCTGGCATTCTATCATAGAACAATCAGTTGATCCTGAGGGGTAGCCGTCTCTGAGGGGTCTCCAACTCAGTAGAGACCCCTGACTCGTACAAGGTATGTCCCTGGCCTGATCCTTGTGCAGATTTTCTCGTTTATGTGACTTTCCTGACTCTTTGTCTACAGCTATACGTAGAACAGAAGCAAATTACTGTAAAGGTTTTAGGTAAAGAATTGCAATCTGTTTTGGACAAATGCCTTTAGTTTTTGGTGACTTCCTAAATCCCAGCCTCAGTATCAATTAATGATCACAGACTTCAGCCATTTATTGTGGGGGCCTCTCCTATACAAGGATGGCAGAAACAGAAAATGCAGGTTGGCACTTCAGTTATTTTTACTTTAATTTTCCAACTTTCATTAAGTTCGAAAGGTATTCAGTGATGGGTTGCACTGGTATGTAAAATGCTTTATAGAATCAGGTCAGTTATTATGGTTCTTGGAGGGAAGGCATCTTTTTGTGGACACGAGGTTGCTTCACTGGTGTGCTGACAGAAGAGGAGTGAAAAATTGCCTGAGAGCCTGAGAGTTCGTTCGGTCATGAACCTGACACCTGGAATAGCTAAGGGATTTTTAAAAATGCTTAATTAAAAAATGTTTTTTAAACTCGTAAATCTGGAAGGAGCAGGAAGAAGGGATGACAGTTTTCAAAAAAAAGGAAGAGGGAAGAATTTTTAAAAGGAAACCATGAACGTGCATGTGTGCATGTGTGTTTCTGTGTGAATGTGCATAGATGTGGAATGGAGGGCATGTGAGTTTGTGCATGGTAAAGGGAGATTGCATGCTCATGTCATGGGAGATTTCCCTTGAGTTCCCCTTTAAGACGTTTGTTTACAGAAGGCAGAACAATTTATGAAGCGCTTCCATCACCGTTACCAATTGACTTTTGATCATTACCTGAAGTGTCAGTCTGAACTCCTTTCACTCAATTTTTCATTCTTCCTCCCTTTCCACGGTCTCTGCTAGCACAGGAAAGAGTCATTCAAAAGTATTTACTGAGATCCTATTACTTGCCTTCAGTCATTCTGCACACTGGGAATAGCAGGCAATGCAAAGGCTGGGAATAAGAGCAGGCTGGGTGTGCTCAGGCATAGACAGCCATGGGCTGCCCTGGACTTTGCTGGGAGCACAGGACGGTGCAGAGGGGCAGTGGCCATGGTTAGTGCCCTGGTGGCGGCAGAAAATGATTGAGATTTTATTCTAATTACAATGGGAATTCACTGAAAAATTTTTAAGCAGGAGAGCAATATAGTTTGATTTATATTATCATGGCTGCAGAGAAAGAAGTATACGTTCATTTATATATTAAAAATTAGAGAGAAATTTAAGAAATTGTTAATTAAAAATAACATTGATAAACCCATTATATGTTAACATAAATAACATGATTTTTATGAAAAATATTTTCCAAAGCAAATAAACTTTAGTGAGAAAAGTAGCATCACTTTACCTTTTGGCAACTCTTGCTAATATTTGGCTTAAAAGAAGATAGTTGAATTCTCGTGTTTGCTTCTGAATAAAATGTGATGTGTTTTTTTTTAGCTAAAATATATGAAGAAAATTTGGCTTCATACAGAGATGTAGTTGTAAAGGGGAGAGGTGCTTAGTACATAAATGTGGATATTTTTCTACATGAGAAATTGACAAGTAGTAGTTTCTTAAAGGTGAATTTCAATATGGATTCTGAAACCACATCAATGCACTCCGTACTTACATTAAAATCCATTGACCAATCTTGTATTTGAATGGATCTTTTACTCATGTATGATCTTATGACATCATGCATTGGTCATTTGGAAAATAATGAACTGCTAAATTATGCAGATCCTCCAAATGCTGACAAATATCATTATATAAGAAAAAACAATCACATTTGTTAGTAACAGCCCTGATCTCAGTGGAAAGTCTTTAAGGGTTGGGGAGCTGTCAAGGTTTCAGTGGTGGAAACAAGTTTTCCAAGATTATAATTTTTGCTTGAAACATCAAATTTTACCATTGGTGACAAATATCGCCAATTGTTTTCGTTGAAGTGGCAGGCTCATTTTATTTGTTTTTGTGAAAATGTCTCTGAATATCCATATCTAAGTAAACATAGTTTTACTTAGTAAAACTGTTATCATAAATGCTTGTCAGTCCCTCAAGTAATAATAGCATTCCATGAAAAAGTGACTAGTTTAGCTGGCAATCCAAATAATAACACAATCATTTTATCCCCTAGACAGCTGTTGTACTTCAGTAGGCAGCAAAGTGTTTTGCATGCAGTGTGTAACATCTTTAAAAAGTATGCACTCAAAGACTGAGATTTAATAGAATATTTTTTACTGTTTCATGGAGGACATTCTTAAGTGAAACTGATACTTTTGTATTTTAGTTACAAGTGCATGTAAAGGAAGAATACAATGACTACTAGTAAAATGTGTTAGGCCGTTCTTGCATTGCTATAAAGAAATATCTGAGACTGGATAATTTATAGGAAAAGAGGTTTAATTGGTTCTGCAGGCCGTATGGGAAACTTAGTGCCATCATCTGCTTCTGGGGAGGCCTCAGGAAGCTTATATTCATGAAGTGGGAGCAGGCATGTCTCATGGCAGAAGCAGGAGCAAGTGAGAGAGAGTGTGGGGGGAGGTGCCACACACTTTTAAACAACCAGATCTTGCAAAAACTCACTATCATGAAGACAGCACCAAACCATGAGAGATCTGTTTCCATGATCAAAACACTTCCCACCAGTCCCCACCTCCAGCAATATAATTCAACATGAGATTTGAGTGCGACAAGTATCCAAACTATCATCAGGTTTGGTGCTACAACCTTGATTTGTGTTAAGGCACCAGCAGTTTTACTCATAATTCCTTTTGCCTCATCAGTGCAAACATGAACACAGTGAAAAAGACAAATCATGTTTTAGCGTTATTTTGAAAATAGAGTTGACCTTGCAGATCCCTAAAAGAATTTTAGAGATTCCTTAGTGGTCTGTGGATCACACTTTGAGAAACACTGACTTAGATTACTGAGTGCTTAAAATCCATAAATATTAAGTCTTGGCTAAACAGTTGTATTGTTTTAGAAAAAACAATCTTACAAATTTCGAATGTGGGAAAGTCTCTTGCCCATGAATAATCATCTCCACACTTTGCATGGTATGAATAACCATTTTGCTACACATTTATATATATTAAATTCACAGTTGCCCTTTATCGTTCTCAAGCTCTAATATTTCTCCAGGTTATTGATGATTAAATAGGTTCATCTCATCTCAGACTCAGCAGAAGTGGGGGTGGAGCTGCATTTGATTTCGGAAAAATACTCAAAATATCACCCATTTTATTATGTACAGTGCCACAAAAATGTCTGTAACTACATTTCATATGATTACTAAATGCAAACAGCATGTACTGGGTATTTTATTATATAGGTGATCGATGCCTGGTAAAACAAATTTTTCAACACTACTTCATCTTGCATAATTTTGCGAAAGAGATTCAGGAATAGAGTTCCTGAGTGTTGCCAGAAAACATAGATCACCTCAGCCTCTGTTTGCTTGGCCGTAAAGCAAACTCACTGATGACAATCACAATTCTTCACCTCTGTTAGAGAAGAAAGACAGCAGATGCGGTTCCACCCACCAGGGGTGTGACCTGGCCAACCCTCTTTGAATTTATGGTGGAGGTGATTTAGAGCATCAGGGGTGGCTGGGAAGGACAGGGCACAACAGCAGACTAGTATTCCCACCACCTCTTCTCTTCAAGATCTTATGGACATTGGAGGGCCCTAGACCTGTTCTCACTATGGGTCCCCCATCAGAAAGCATGAGGGAGATGGTGGTATTTTATGGAAAGCCCATGGGATTTTGAAAGGCCATTCATGTTTCCCAGCAGAACTAGAGTGGAACTGAGTTCAGACTTGCTCCATGCAACCATTGTCAAGTCACATGACACCTTTGGGTTTCAGTTTTTCATCTGTAAATGCAGGCCGCTGGCCTTGGGGACACCTAACACTTCTTCCAGATGCACTGGCACTGAATTCCAGGAAGTCTGGTGATTGAGGGCTGGCACCAGGAAGAGGCCCAGATGATTTTATGAAGGTATTAAATGCCACCTTTAGGGGGTGTGCCAGGCCTCCCCACAGTCCTGAAAAGTTACCTAGTCAATTCTTCAGCATTTCCAATGTTTCTGGGGATCTGAGTTCCTAGGCAGAAAGGAATTTTCTGTCTAGGGAACCAATCTGAGGTGGAGCTAATGCAGAGATTAGGAAAAGTGGCCACAGCAGGCATTCCACAGGGGAAAGAGTAGAACAGCTGAACTAGTCTAGTGAGATTGAACAAAAAGAGGGTGCCAGGTATGGCCCTTAGTTCTAGGCTCATGTAGTCTTTAGTTCGAAGGCTAATCTTGAGGAAGAGTTTTGGGGAGATGGTGGAAAGGTGGAGATTCATAGCTGTCCCCAAAATGAGTTTATGTTTTTGTTCAGCAAACATTTATTGATCTAGGAATGCGTTGGGTGTTAGTGAAACAAGCAAGACAGACCGGAGTGGGTCCTCAGCCACACGGGAAGCGAGCCATGGCCAAGGACGTTGCCATAGGGTAGGATGAGGGGCATGACCAGCTACTTTCAGACAGATGAGCATATGTAGTCTAGGGGCCAGAGAAGCCCTCTGAAGGCTGCTTCCTAGAAGGGTGTGTAGAGGTTAGTGAAAAGAGTTGAAGGCAGTGGGGAGGGAAGCAGGAGGAGGCATGAGTGGGGTGTCACTGTGCTGGGAGATCTGGAGGGGATGGAGGCGTGGCATCTTGGGAGATGGGGAGAAGTCGAGTCTGGCTCTTTCGTTGAGTGAGAGATGGAGGATTGGGTAAGAAACAAGGCTAAAGTGGTTGGATGGGGGGAGGGTTGGATCATCTTAAGGAGATGAAACTCATGGAAGTTCAGTCTCCATGGAAATCCCTGAAAGGCTTTAGGGGAGGGACCTAGAGGAGCTCTTAACAGCTAGAGTGGTGAACGGATTGCAAGGGAACGTGACTGTAGGCTGGGACAGCTGTTAGGGGTGGTCTGATCTTCCAGGTGCAAGATGATGTGGACTGAAGTGGACTGAAATGGTGTGGAGACAGTCGGAGGGAACTGAGAGATGCTTGGGAGGCAGTCAGACTGGGTTTGCAAACCTATGACTTCACTGAGAAATGAGCAAAACGAATAATGTGTTCCCCTCAAGCGATACAGATAACATGGAGATATACCTGTTTCCACTGGAACTTCCTCCTCCACCAAATCCGACTGCTGTACCTGTGTGGACAGGTAACCTACAGACCAACCGCTCCACCTCAGGGGTCCTGTGTGCGTCACGACTAAAATTCTCCGGCACTTTCAGCCTCATTGAAGAAAGATGAAATTCAGTTGGCTGTAACCAGGGACCTGGAGTAACATGATGGTGTCTATTACCAGGGAATGGTGGTGAAAGTCTCTAACTCCTTTTAAGATACACTTTCTTCTGTGATCTGTTGACTTTTTTGCAGCCCAGCTGTTTCCACTCAAAATTGTGGCAGAGCAAGTTTGCCACTCAGAGCCTTGAATGGGGAGGAGGTCAGTGTTCCTCTCCCAGCAGGAGAACTGGTTTTGTTGCTTCCGGCCTCAGAGGTGACCTGGAGGCACTCAGAGAACTGGAGACCAGGAGGGGTGTTGTGTCAGGGCCAGTGACCAGGATTCTAACAAACGGTTTTCCGCCAGGTGCTGGACATGCTGCTTACTGCATTCCTGGAGTGCAAGATTAGCTGGTCTATGCTCAGAGTGCCTGGGGCCTGAGTTTGCTGGAGATGTGGTCTTAGGACTCCCTGGGGAGGTGCGAGTTCATGTCCTGTAACTCTAGAACTGCCCAGAGCTTGGTGCGGTCATACACTCAGATCTGACCGACTGTCTATTCTTATCTTCTCCCAGGCTCTGGCAAGTTCACGAGGACACCGAGCAATCTCCCAGACTTAGACTGTACACTGGCTGCTCTAGTACTATTGCTGGAGGCTTCTCCCTCTCCTCCCCTTCCCAACAGTTCCCACTGCAGTGGGTGTGGCAGTGATACAGACAGGAAATAGAAGTGCTGTTGATGTTGGTGCTTCACCCTTAAAATTCTGTAGAACTTATAGGGTGTACTCCAGAAAAATGATTGCCATAACCTTCTTATTCGTTGACTTATTTGACAAAATATGTACTGGGTGTCTACTAGGTGCCAGGCACTGTAATAGGTTCATGGAATAAATCTGTTAATAAAATAAAGAGCCCTTCTCTTGGGGAGGTTTTATTATAGTGAGAGGTGACAAGCAATAAATGTAATATTTTGACTCATTTGGAGGACTTCACCCCCAAATTTAGCCCAATCCATTTGGGAGGATGTGTCCCTCTGTCTTGATGCCAGGTGCGGCCAGGGAGCCAGTGCTTGTCAAGAAACCTAACTTCCTGCTGTTGCCGGGGGTTCTGTTTTCCTTATGACCTGGGTAGAGAGAGCAGAGCCAATGAATACATACAGTGACGTATGTAATATGTGAGAGGGTGAGAGATACAGTAAAAGGGGAAAAACAGAGCAGATTAAGTACACGTTAGACATAGTTCCTGTTTCCAATCATCTGTCAACAGGGCATTTCATTCAAGGCCGTGCGAATCTGGTCCAGACACTGGTGGATCTACATCTGAGAACGAGGGCAGTCGCTCAGGGCTAGGACACGCTGCTTGGAAAGGTGGGGAGGCCTCAGCTGAAGTGATGCGTGGCTTCTGTAAGATTAATGCCCCTTTATGTTCACTTCTCCTGTCAAAAATGTAGGGAGAAGCTTGTGGTTATTCCTCTGGGGGATTGGAATTGGAAATGACTGAGGGACAGAGGTGCTGGCCATTTTTTATGCAGGTGAAATGATCAGGCAAAGGGCTAAGCCTGGGCTGTGGCCTCACCTGCTTCTCTCTCGCAGTTGGCTGGGTGGGCTCTACTCTGCATTTCCTCCTGACCTTTAGATGCATGGGATTTCAGGGCTTAGTTCATTGCCAATGAAGCAGGAGTCGGGGCGCTTACTGAGCCTCTCCCTGTGTTTGCAGATAATTATCATTCAGTTCACAGTGGGTGCTGCAATGGTCTCACTTCCTTTAATTAATTTGTTCTGCATTAATTATTGGGATATTTTGTTTTATGAAGGTGAAGACTCACCCAGCCCGGCAGGTTCAGAACTGCCCTGTTGGCATTTGACTGACATGGGCTTGGTTTCCCAATTCAGCCCAAACCATTCAGAAGGATGCATCATTCTCTCTCGACATCAGGCGTGGCCAGGGAGCTGGTGCTTGCCAGGGAACCTGACCTCCTGGAGCAGAGGTGTTGTCAGAGCTGCTGAGTCAGGGAGGTCAGTTCTGTTCATGACCTATGTGGAGAGCGAACGGAGTCAGCCAATAGAGAAAACCCCGGTGGGCTTGGGGTCGCACAGGAGAGTGGCTTCCGAGGCAATGTGTTAAGCGACCTTGAGACTGGAGGTCCTTCTGCCACAAGCCTCTGGAACTCAGGTACCTGGAGGGTCCTGAAGTGTCCTTGGGGAATACAGCGCGGAGTTCTTCATGGGACATGAGGGATATTTCTGCTCAACTTTTTCTTGGCGTTTTTTCCTTGAGTGCTTTTCTAAAGCTGCATTTGATCCTTCCAAGTCATTCTCTCTGGTAGTCACTGCATGTTTCTTTCCTGGAGCTTCTGCACTCTGGTTGCAAGTTTATTCTCACTTTCTAGTGGAAATCCTCTGAAGCTGAAGGGCTGACCCACAGACCAGTGTGCCGGGCAGTGAAACTGTGGGAGGCATTGCTGGGTCTCCATGCAGAAGAGATTCATTCCGACATGCCGACCTGTCACCCTCGTTATTGCCCTCGCCCCCTCATTGCCATCCCCCAGCCGCTGCACAGCTTGGCTCCTCTCCAGTCCATCCTCCAGGGTGGTTTTTCCAAATCTCAATTCTGACTGTGTCACTTGCCTCCTTAAAGCTCTTCAGTCTTACATTACATTACCCTTACATGACACACCTGGAACCTTGACTTGGCACACAGGTTCTCCCCTATCTTGTTCCTGTGCCCCTCTGCTCCAGGTCAGCTCCCACCACTCTCCTGTGGTTACTCAGTAACAGGGCTATTTGGGGAATGGTTGGAATACAGGAGACGTTTGAGTCTCCACACTTTTGCACATTTTGTTAGCTCTCTGGATTATCAGTTTCTAAACTCACCTTCTTCTTGAGGTCCTCGTGAACTTGCTCAAAACCTTCTGCCTCTGGGAAGCCTTTCTATCTCACACCAGGCCCAGTTCCTGCATCCTCGTCCTACAGCACCTTGCATCCCAGAGCCAGCCCCTCGTGGTAACTGTCAGTTGCTGTCCTGCTGGCCACCACTGTTCGATTATGCCCTTCCTGGAGCTGGGGTCTGGACCTTATTTATCCTTAGAATTCCAGGCCTCTCAGAGAGCTCTGCTTGAAGTAGGAAACGAGTGAATACTTCCTGAAAAATATGAACAAATGAAGGAACGAATAAAGTAAGAATCTCAATCAATCCTTTGTTCCAATGGAGATGTATGTTATCCAAGAACAAAGTTTCTCAATTTTTAAAAGCCCACATCTTTTTCAGAAGAAGCATAAAATCTTTTTCTTTAATGCAACTGAAATTTCAAAATAAATAAAATATTGTTGTTAAACCAAATCAATGCAATGAGGTTTGAATATGCTAATTCAATCTACAGACGCTGTACTCGGTAGGGACTGCAGTCTCCCATCCTGCATCATAGGCCCCTGCTGTGTGAGCCCGTGTTTAGTCAATTTGCTAAAAGTCAGATGGGTTTTGGCCATTTGGCAATCGGCTTTCTGCAAGGTCGCCCATGGCCCCATCACAGAGTGAGAGTGCCTGGTGTGGTGAAGGTACTGAGTCCATCTTCTAAGTCAGGTGCTGCTCTGTTTTCCCAGACCTGAAAACCCTGTCCCATAGTCACACGGAAAAGGCGGCTTCAAACTTCTGTAAGCCTAGACTGTGCAGCTCTACCAGCTGGAAGTTATTTCTCGTAATGAACTCAATTCTTTCATGCCATGCTTTAAGTCATTTCCCTCCTATTCTGCCTGAGAAGATGGAAGAAAACCTGCCTCATCTGGTGCCCAGTAGGTTGTTTCTTCAGTGAATGAAATCTGCAGACTGAATTTGCTTTCATGGTTGGCCACATCACAACTAAGTGTGTGTGTGTTCAGGCTGGATGGGGTTCATCTAGAATGGGGTTCGGTCTGCCTGGGGGTCATTTTAAGTGGTCCAGGTTTAGGAGGGAGGGTTTGGAAGGAAGGAAGGGAGAGCTCTGATGTCAAAGTTAATTAAGGGAGTTAAGAACATGTGATTTGAAGTTTACATGGTTGGAGGAAGTACAGACTGGGAGAAGGAGATGGGAGGTGGTGTAGCTGAGTGTGGGATTCATGAGTTCCTCAGAGGTGGGCTGTACCCTCCCAGAGGAGGCCACAGAGAGTCTCACTTGTCAGAAGGCAGCTCAGAAGGCTGTGTCTGAAGCAGAGCCCCAGGTTCTGGGAATTGGGGGAGGAGCTAGGGACCAGTGGATATGAGTGGATGTGTCTTCCCACCTGGCAGGAGGTCCTCATTCGGCCAGGGAAGTTCCACATTAGGCTGGGTTTGGAGGTATAATTCGGGTTCTTCCAGAGTGTGTCTTAAATACCATGCTCTTCATTTTCTAGAAAATTCTGTAGCCCAGGTTAGACATTTTATGTCTGGCCCTACCATGATCTTCCCTCCATCCCCACTAGTGTCCTCCGAGGAGTCCTGGTCTCCAGAGGATCTTCTACCCCCCTCTCTCACCTTCTCCATTTGCTTGACTTTCTCTAGCTTGCTGCCCTCGGAGGACTGATTAGGGATCAGAACAAAGGAGGAGGAGCCAGAAGTCCTGGGTCCGGCTGCTGGCTTGGCTGGGCCTTGCTTTCTTCCTTCTGCAATGTGGGCAGCTTGCTGTTTCACCTCCCTTGAGCTGCCCAGTTAATGATCATTGAGTTCCCAGGGAGTGCAATGCCCTGCAGCTCTCCAGGATGCAAATTGGTAATTTTTACTTTTTGCCAAGCCTCTCACATCAGCTCCAGTTTCATAACCCCGGTCACCCTTCCCCTTTCCTCCCTTGCTGCACGTACTGACCCCTCCCCTCCAGCCCAGATGCACACCTGCAGGAAAAATTGGCACGGACTCCTTCCCATCTGTCACCACGTCGGATAGCTTGAGTGTGCTGATGACAGATAAAGTAATTGCAGAGCATACGAATGACTTAATATTTGATGTGTTAAAATAATTTTTTAATGCCATGCATTTGTATAATTTATAGCTGGAATCCATGGTTTTTGTCTTGCTTTCCCTTCCCACCTGGCTGCTTCTCCATGAGAATGGTGGGGCATTCGCCCTCTGGCCCCGTGGGTTTACAGGGAGAAATGGGCAACGTTCTGCAGTGTTCACAATGACTGTTGATTCCTGAATCTCCAGGGCCTGTTGCATTGTGAGCATGTTAATGTGCTTAAAAATATTTGATGAATGAATTATTGAGGAGCAATTTGGGATTCATCCATCAAGCATTTTCGGAGGGCTAGTGTGTGCCAAACTCCATCCTAGGTAGTAGAACACAGCAATGAGCGAGACAGACCAGGCCTGTGCCCTCAAGGGGAGTAGGGTTTGGTGGGAAAAGCTAGCATTGAGTGAGCTGAGATGAGAAGGGTGGAAAGATTTGAATCAGGAGAGTGACATAATTTGATTTTTCTATGAAAAGATTCTAGTAGATTGCTAAGACCATCACTAGAGGTGGTCTACCATCTACTAGAGGGACACTGGTGGCCGCTGTGTAAGGTGGTTTGGGAATAGAGCCACTCATTGGGAGAGGAGGTCTCTGTCAGGTCAGCTCTTAGAGCTTAGCTGGGCTCAGATTTTGGCTTGGGGTGGGGGACAAGAAAGACAACAGAAGAAATCGGGCCAGTCTCTGCAAAGCGCTTTCAAACAACAGAGAATGTTTGCAACGAGCAATCTTTGCCCCTCCCTCCTTACTTGTGTTACTTACATGCCTTGTCACCTAGGGGTATGTGTGGCCTTGGACATACAGTGAAGAAAGACAGAGAAGATGAATGTAACCCCAAAAGGGTTATAGGCGGTGTTAGTTCCCCCTCTGTGTGGTGTCCCGTCCCACCCCCTTTCCTAGTCCGAGGTCCCCACTTTGTAGGATTTCCAAAGCTGCTGAGGGATATTATTTATACCACGGAAGTCAAGGAATTGCTGTTGTAACTCAGGCTTTCATTTTTCCTGGAGAGCTGGTTGTTCAGCCTTTTCCAGCACACCACTGCCTGCCACTTCTTTGTGGAGTTAGCAGGTTAGCAGCCTAAAGCCCGGATAGTGAGGGCCTTCCGTTTTAGCCTTAGCGCTGAGGTGGCGAATTCCTTTCTAACCAAGGCCTGTAATTTCTCCCCGTCTCAGCATGGCTGGTTTTGAACTTGTCTCTTTTGAACTTTTTTGCTTTTGAACTTCAGTTTGAGTTGGTTGTTCTTTTCCTACTCCCTCAGCTTTCTAGGGTGTTACTGATGGCAAAGGGAACACACACAAAAGTGCTGGACTATGGGGAGGAAGTGCCTCCCTCTGTTCTCCATCCCCGCGTGAGCCGGCATTCCCCTCTTCCACTAGTGGAAACCCTCCTGCGCAGGCCACTTCCCATCCTTCCTCCAGTTCCTTCTTCATTGCCCACTTGGGATGCTTTCCCCACCTCTCTGCGGAAAGTAAAATTGGTTAGTTTTGGTCCTTACTTAAACTCTGGAATATGCGCAATAGATTATGTCATCAGCTTGGTGTAATGCAAGCGTTCTAGACATGCAAGTAGGGGACCTGGGCTGGAGTCCACACTTTACCACTTACCAGCCATGTGATCTAATGTCTTTGAAGTTCAGTCTTTCTTATTGGTCAGGGGATGGTGATGATACCTCACACACGAGGTTATTCTAAGGATGGTGCATGGGAACTCATAAGCTATGCATGTCAAATGTGTTTCCTTAGATATTTTCTTGATCTAAAGGGACGTTTTAATGCATGAAGTTCACATGTTTACTCTGAAGAGGTGATGGAAAGTCAGTCACGAGGACACACAATCCTGAAGTTGCTCACACGGACCCAGAAATAATGCCAAGGTCACTATCCGAGCATCTGCCTTGGCCATGGCCCCAGGAGAGTTGGCCATTCAAAGCAAGAGCCCGTCTTATGGCCTCTGAAAAGGTTTTGAGGAGGAAGATGATGCAGGGCTGGATGGAAGTTTTCAAAATGCTGCCAGATGAGGTTGGCATGGTCGAACCGTGGGTTTCTCTTTTCTTCTGTCTGTATACTCAGTGATAGCATAATAATATAACCTACATAGCAGGAGCTCACTGTTTACCAGCTTACCAGCTTCTGATGAGGAGCAGTGAGGAGGAAGTGGAAAGAGCCTTGTAGCTCACAAGCTAAAGGAGCTGTAATCGTCATCATCATCACCATCATCACCATTGCCATCATCACCATCATCATTGTCGTCATCATCACCATCATCATCATCACCATCGTCATCATCACCATCACCATCATCACTATCATCATCACCATCACCATCATCACTATCATCATCACCATCACCATCATCATCATCACCGTCATCACCACCATCACCATCATCATCACCGTCACCATCACCATCGTCATCACCATCATCTCACCATCACCATCACCATTGTCATCACCGTCACCATCATCAGTATCATCATCACCATCATCACCATCACCATCATCATCATCATCACCATCACCATCACCATCATCATCATTGTCATCATCATCATCGTCGTCATCATGTCTGCCACAGGGGAAGGGCTGATACTTGCTCAGGTGGGGTATTACCTCTTTGTCCCCAAAACCACTATACTTGTCTTCCCCAGATCAAGCACATCATTTAATAAGGGTCCCGGGAGCGTTGAAAAGCAACACATCATCGGAGAACCAGGACAGGTGATGCTATTTAGCTCATGCATCACCTTTTGCCACCCAGTGATGGGTAGAGGAAGAAGGGATGGGACAAGACCTTAGCATTCAGGGTTTTGCAAAGTGTCCCATGAAAAAATCTCTTCACTGCTCTAATTCCTGAAATCTCTCCAGTCCCTTGTCATGTGGCTCCACAGTCCCCTCCTAAGACCATCATTTTTCACTTGGGACACCAATCCCCATGTGATAAGGTGCCTCCTTGAGCCTTCTAGAGCCTGTCACCTCCATCGTCAGTTGGATGACAGTGGAGTCCTCTTCTACCTAAGCACTCTGTAAGGCTTGGAGGGGAGTGAAGGGTGGACAGGAGGATGGTGGGTATTGCAACCTCTGGATGGTAGTTTTACAAGAGAGATGTGCTTTCACCATAGCCAACTAGAGCCAAACTAGTCATGAGAAATGTAGATTCTGCTATGGGCTAATTCAATGGAAGTTTCAAGTTAGTGGTGGGTGAGATAAAGGGATTATAGAAGTGGAAAGCTGGATAATTCAGCCCCTTACCTCCTTAAAAGCTCCCTACCTCCTCCTTAATCTCACTTCCAACATGCAGGCATCAGGGTATTGAGCCAAGAAATTCATAGAGGAAACACAAAGGGCCAACAAGAGATGAAAATACACCTAACCTCACTTATAACAAAAATGCAAATTCAAATGAGACAACAAGAATCCCAGGAAACTAACCTGTGTCAAAAAAGAACAAAAAGATGTATACGTGAGGACATTTATTGCAGTGTTGTTTGTAGTAGGGAATAACTGGCAACAAATGTACCTGAATAAGTGAATGATTAAGTGTATCATGGGGCCGGGAGCAGTGGCTCATGCCTGTAATCCCAGCACTTTGGGAAGCCGAGGCAGGCAGATTGTTTGAAGCCAGGAGTTTGAGACCAGCCTGGGCAGCATAGCAAAACCCTGACTCTACAAAAAATGTGAAAGTAAGCCGGGCATGGTGGTGCACACCTGCAGTCCCAGCTGCTCAGGAGGCTGAGGTGGGAGGGGTGCTTGAGTCCAGGAGGTGGAGGTTGCTGTGAGCTGTGGCCATGCCACTGCATTCCAGCCTGGGCAACACAGCAGTGTCTGTCTCAAGACAATGTATTATGGGTCATCTATGTAATGAATACTCTAGTAGGCATTAAAGCAATGGGTAGGCTTTAAACTTCCCAAGGTAAAAATTGTCCTTGTGAAATTAAAAAACAAGGTGCAGAACAATTTGTATGTTTCCATTGTGCCAAAGGATTCTCTGTGGAGTGTGTGTGTAAAAAAGAGTGGATGGATACATACCTAACTTAAGATAGGATGCATCTCAGAAGTGAGATTAAGGAGGAGGACATAGGGAAGCTATTAATTTTTACTTTGTACATGGCTTATTATTTGAATTTTTGTAATAAAAAATCCTAAAAGAGGTATTTACCAAACAGAATATGTAACTAACTCTATCTCGCTCCTGTTCTCTAAGAGCTGGCAAATGCAGACTTTCACACACATCTCAGAACGTGGTCAGGCACGGATAGGTTGGTGTGATGCTGGCTGACATCTGGACCTGGTTCTTCTCCCTGGAGTGGGGAAAAATCGTGTGAAGACAGTACATATTGTGCAGGTCCTGGGGGAAACTCCTGTCTCTCAAGAAAGAGCCTGATATCAGGTGGGCAGACGTCTATGGCAGCCACACTGGGGTGATCCAATGTGGGATTCAGGGGATCAGTCTATCAGCAGGGTCCATGTTATTCCAAGACCTGGGAAAGCAGGCAGGCAGCAACTGGAAGCTTGTCCAGATGTCGTGGAGCCATCTGAAAGCTTGTCAAGATGTCACAGTGACAAAGTTGATACCTGTACCGGTGTTTATACATGTTTACAGAAGGAACAAGAGAGGAATCTGGAAAGAAAGAGCAAGACAAGATGCCAGTGCACGAGAAATCAGGATTCCCTGGAGGCATCCACAGCTTGTTGAGGTATGGAGAAATATACAGAGCCAGTCACCAGAAGCACAAGCACGCAGCGGGTGGTGGGACCCCGGCAGGCTGATCTCGACAGTGATTGGTATCGAGGGTAACGGTGTTTGTGGCCAGTGTGTACGGGTGCACTCCAGGGGTGTCTAGGCGCCTAGGAGGGACAGCCAGATGGCCCCAGCTGCGGAGAAGCAAGGCTGGAGATTCGGGACAGGAGGCTGCAGCCTGGAATGGAAACTGGCTCCCGGCGCCTTCCTCTTTAAGCCTGCAAGAGCCCTAGTCTGGATGGACCCCTTCCGAGCTGTGTGTGCGTGAGGTCTGGCCCCTTGCTGTGTGCAGACAAGCTGCTGGGCAAAGCCTGGCCGTTGAAGCGTTGCCTGCCGGCTTCAGGAGGTGGACATCACATGCGTCCGTGTGGCGGGGCAGCCTGGCCTCCGTGGGCTGCCAAGGCTGCTGCTCTGCTGCCCTCTGTTCATGGCGCCTAAGCACAAGCCTGCAGGAGGCAACTGAGTGGAAAGTCAATATAACAATCTGGTGTTCTCCTCCTGGCATCCTGACAGCCTCTGCACTGTGGGAACTCTTGTCATGGGACGGGGTGGAGATGAGACAGGGGCGAGCTCCAGAGACTCTTTTTGGAGCAGGCCTCCTCACGGGTGCTCCCCGACCAGGCCAGCCCAGGCTGGCAGCTGCTCTACGGTGTCCTGCCTGGCAAGTGCTAGCAGCTCCCTGGGTGGGGAGGGAGGTATTGGGTCTGTGGGGACAGTAGCTTCTCTGGGTGAGTCCCCTCCACGCTTCAC
This sequence comes from Macaca fascicularis, assembly GCF_037993035.2. Lineage (NCBI taxonomy): Eukaryota > Metazoa > Chordata > Mammalia > Primates > Cercopithecidae > Macaca > Macaca fascicularis. The sequence continues at coordinate 128,188,825 of NC_088388.1, read as the reverse complement.
CTCTCTGCGACAGCTGGTCTCCTTTCCCACCACAGCACCGCAGAAGAAGCTGGGAGAGGGCGCTGGTGAGGGAGCTGCGTCCTGGCCTGGCCTTTGCCACCCGTGTGGCCCTGGGCAGGTCATGAACCTCTCTAAGCCTCACACTGCACACTTGTAAGATGCTGGCTATCAGCCTGTCTCTGCCTTGCAGGGCCGCAGTGAGATGGGAGCGGCGCCGGGGATTGGATTGAGTGCCTCTGAGGTGCCAAGCACTGGGGCCCCACATACCTGTTCGGTTTTGTTCATGGTTTTCATCACTATGTAACATACAACCCAGCATGCTTATTTATTATCTCCATTATCCATCTCCCGCTCTAGAAAGAAAGTTTCATGAAGAGAAAGCTTTTGGCATCATTTGTTCGCCACGTTTAAAGCAGTGCCTCGCACGTCGGAGAGGCTCAAAATCACGGGTGGAGTAATGAATGAATGGGTGTGTCACTGAGTCCTTGCTGAGATGATCCACAGTAGAGACGGGAGCGTGGGATGTAGGATCATGGTTATGAATTCACAGAGGAGCATGCAGTGGTCCTGGCATTGAAACTAGCTGTAACGCTAAAGTCTGCACTATTCAGTGTGCTAAACAAAATGGGATCCATGAAAGTGCTGCTAGGCTGTAAAGCGCTGTATGCCCATAAGCTGTTATAAGAATTGCACCTTCCCTTGCCTGATGATCTGAACATAAAATTCCTGTTTGTGCAGTGTCTTGCAGCGTCCGCCCTCAGCCTTCACACTTGCCTGGTTTTAGTTAGCACGGACAATTCTCAGCTTTTTGCTGGTCCTCAGATTTTATATTATCCATAGCCAATCTGTAATCCAAGGCTGATTTTCCTGGACCACGCTGCACGTTCACTGCCATCTCTCTCCTGTCTGCTGGTGGAGAGTGCTCCTGAGGTTGGCACAACTTTTTGTGACCAGCTCAAGCCAAACTGTTGCAGAGTGGAGGTCCTGTAAGAGACACGCCGAATTCCTCGTCAGGGTGTGCCGCTATCTGCTGCTGAGGTGGACTCCCGCTCCTCCCCTCCTTAGCCTTGGTGCCTGAGACTCCCGCTCCTCTCCTCCTTAGCCTTGGTGCCTGAGAATCAGGTGGAAACTCTGGACATCTTTTTTTTTTTTTTTAATTAATTATTTTTTTATTTTTTGAGACAGAGTTTCACTCTTGTTGCACAGGCTGGAGTGCAGTGGTGCAATCTTAGCTCACTGCAACCTCCACCTCCCGGGTTCAAGCGATTGTCCTCTCTCAGCCTCCTGAGTAGCTGGGGTTACAGGGGTGCACCACCACGGCCACCTAATTTTTTGTATTTTTAGTAAAGACAGGGTTTCACCATGTTGGCCAGGCTGGTCTCAAACTCCTGACCTCAGGTGATCCACCTGCCTCGGCCTCCCAAAGTACTGGGGTTACAGGCATGAACCACCGTGCCCGATCGACAGCAGTTTTACATCGAATATGCACTTACAGGTTCTCTGCTTCCATCCTGTTATGAATGTCCCCTTTGATCTGGCCCTGCACTGCATCTCTACGTCCTCACTCGGACTTCACTCCACGCCGTTCTCTCTGCTGTCCCTTTTCTGTGTCTCGCTCTCTTTCTGTCGCACACATAGGCCAGGACTTAGATATGATGCTTGTGCTCAGGGACCAGCGGGGTAGTGTGGGGAGGGAGAAAAGCCAGACAGCACGTCTCTCCCTCTCACCCTCCTGTCTGGAACTCCACGCTCAGCTGCCTGTCTCCCTCCGATCTTGAGAAAGGCCTCTGGAAGACTGTGCTCCTTCTTGTGGTCGGAGAACAAGGCTTTCCCTCCACAGCTGAAGAATCTGAGCAGCGGGGGAGGGTGGTGCAGAAGAGTTTTCTCCCCTCGTGATGGGGAGAGGGTGGCTTTCTGATGTCTTCCAGGGAGCAGGTGTTCGTCCAGGCAGTCCCCAGGGGTTCCTCAGCAGTGGAAACAAAGGGGCAGGTGGGAGAAGGAAAGGCGTGAGCTTTGGAGTCAGATCAGCTCTGAACTCTGACTCCACCCTTTCCTGGGTGTTCACTGTTGGTCTCTGAGCTTCAGCATCTCCCTCGGTAGAATCTCAGCTCTCAGGGTTGCTGTGAGGATCGGATGAGATGGCTTCTGAAGTACCCTATAAACAAAGTGTGTTCATATTAGTCATTCCAACTGTGACAAAGTGGAGAAAAGTTTATGTACCAGCATTTCCCTTAGAGAAAGCTGATTTGTTGGGGAAATACCTTGATCTGTGCTTTGGAACAGAAGCTGAAAGTTCAGGAGGACCTGGTTGTGGGCGGAATGCCTGGCATGGCAAGGGGAGGGCTTGTGCTTGATTCTGTGGGTTTCAGGGAGAGGAAAAATGAGAGGGAAAGGCTGTGAGGTGCGTGAAGCGACCCCAGCCCATGGCCACCTGCCCATATTCAGTTTCTCTGAATTTACAAGGTGCTTGCATGTGACTTTTTCACAGCGATTGGGGTTTGGGGTGACATTTGGATCGACGTGGGGCAGCACGGAGGTAGATGAACAGATGAACTGCCTGGAGGTGGGAGAGTCATAAGCGGGTAAGCAGCAGATTCACAGACATTGTGAGGAGGTCTTTGCATGCTCATGGGGCAAGAAATTGGGGCTCAGATCAGGTTTAACTGGGGCGTTCGTGGACTAGGAAGTTACAATGGACATCTTGTAACCTCCTAGGCTATCATCGCCGTTGTCATCACCATCATCATCTTCCTCATCCCTGTTTAGTAGGGAGAGAGAAACAGGTTCGAGTGCAGTGCTTTGCTCAGTCAAGGTCACATGGCACCAACGGTGACAAGACTAGTTTTAAATTCCCCATTGCCTGTCTCCAGGCTATGACTGTTCTCTCTGAGCCAGACCACCTGTCTATCATGAAGGACATGTGGTCTCAGGTAACAGGTGAGGAAACTAATCTCTTAGGAATTGCACAATCTGCCCAAGGCTAGACCTGGGCTTCATGCAGGGTGCTGAGTACAGGCAGGGGATACCTGCAGGAGGAGGCCACTGGCTGGGCCTGCAGGGCTGAGAGGAGCTGTTTTCCTTTTGGACAAATTGCTTCACTTATGGGGATGACCACCCCTCCTAATCCTGCCTGCTAATTGTACTAAAGCTTCCCCTCTTTGCCAGGGGATTGAGGGCTGTGGTGACAGGACTGGGCACAGGACCCGGGAGTGTGCCTACACCCTCGGCTTTGATGCCCTGGCTGCACCTGCTTCATTCTTGTGGAGCCTGGTTTCATTTGGTCACACTTCAAAGCATAATCTCACATGAAAAGGCCAAATTTAGCTTTAATCAAACAACTACTGAACATGAAATCTTCGAAGGATCATTACCAACTCTGATTATTGATGACTAGGAAGGAAGGTCTAGGAAGAGAGTGATCGGTTATATCATTGAATGCTCATGGAGGGTTTAAAAGCCAATCCTGTGTGTGTACATCTTATTTTTTAATTTCAGAAAGCTTAACACCTGTGTCAGATGTCCTCTTGGAAGCCGTGGAAACCCTGTTGGCTATGCAGACAAAGAGACTGGCCCCAGGACGGTTGTAGGACAGCAGGGCTGGGATCTTTCCATACCTTGTAGATCAGTATTTCTCTATCTCAGTTACACTGTCAAATGGTCGCCAGCTCAATTCTTCACCGAAGGCAGGAGAAATGAGGAAAGGTGAGGAAGAAAAGGGAACTAGGAGATTCCCCCAAACAGCTCTCTTTAAAAGGAGGCGAACAACAGAGGGGGAAAGGATAGGTTGGCAGGGTTTTGCTGACGTACCATTGGAGATCTATTGTAGCACCAGTGCATCGATGGTAATGACTCAGTGATTGCCAAATACCCACCTGCCACCGCTGGCATGCTTGTCATTAAGATAGAAATTAGCCCAGTTCAACCTGGGTTCTGTGTGGGAAGCTGCTTACATGGTTTCCCTACTCTGGGTCCCGGGACATCCACCCTTCATCAAGTACTGGTCATCCTGTCTAAAGATACCTAGAAAAGTTCTTCAATTCACAACATTAAGAAGATGCCAGGAGGGTTTGTGGAGGATGACAGCCCGCTGTCTGTGTTGAGCGTTTGCGTAGGCAGTGGTGAGCTGGGGCGGCTCACACCCACTCATGAGAGCCAGCTGGGAGCATCTCTTCCCAACTCTGCATCAGTGGCATCACTGTGGTTGCTTGAAATTGGCCATGGTGGGAGTTTTAAAAATTTATGTATATTTTTCCAGCTATATATCTAATTGACAAATATATACAAATAAAAATTGTATATATTTAAGGTGTATAATGATTTGATGTAAGTATACATTGTAAAATGATTATCACAGTCAAGCTAATTAACCCATCCATCACCATATATAGCAGCTATTTTTCTTTGTAATGGAAATACAATACTTAAGATCTACTCTCTTAGTGAATTTCAAGTATACAATACATTATTATTGACTATAGGATAGTCACCATGCTGTCAGGATGGTGACTCCAGAACTTATTCATCTTATAACTGTAAGTTTGTACACTTTGACCAACATCTTCCCAGTTTCCCCAAGCCCCAGCCCTTGGTAACCACTATTCTATTGTCTGTTTCTATGAGTTTGGCTTTTTAAAGATTCCACTTGTAAGTGAGTTCATTCACTATGTGTCTTTTTTTTGTGTGTGTGTCTGGTTTATTTCACTTAGCATAACGTCCTCCAGGGTCATTCATGTTTTTTGTTTTTTGTTTTTTTTTGTTTTTTCCCCAGTGGGAGGATTTCCTTCTTTTTAAAGACTGAACAATATTCCATTGTGTATAGATACGACATTTTCTTTATCCGTTCATCCATCAGAGGACACTTAGGCTGTTTTCACACCTTGGCTATTGTAAAATGTGCTGCAATGAACGTGGGAATGCAGATATCTCTTTGAGACAGTGATTTGATTTCCTTTGGATATATACTGTGAAGTGAAATCGCTGGATCATATGGTAGTTCTATTTTTAACATTTTGAGGAACCTCCACACTGTTTTGCATAATTGCTGTATCAATTTACATTCACATGGTGGAGGTATTTACACCATGAAAATTGGCAGACAAATCAGGGCTTTTCCTTTGCTGGAGAGTCGGATTAAAGCATATATCAGCAAAACAACAATGAGATACCACTGCACATTCATGAGAATGGCTAAAATTCAACACAGGCAACACCAAATGTTGGCAAGGTTGTGGAGTAACAGAAACTCTCACTTATTGCTGGTGGAAATGCAAAATGGTACAGCCACTTTGGAAGGCAGTTTGGAGGTTTCTTACACGACTAAACACACTCTTACCATATGCTCCAGCAATTGTGCTCTTTGGTATTTACTCAAAGGATTGAAAACATGTCCATACAAAAACCTGCATGCGAATGTTTATGGAAGCTTTATTCGTAATTGCCAAAAATTGGAAGCAACTAAAATGTCTTTCAATAGGTGAATGGATAAACAACTGGTGGTATAGCCATACAGCGGAATATTATTCAGTGACAGGAGGAAATGGGCCATCAGGCCACAAAAAGACGTGGAGGAACCTGAAAGACACATTGCTAAGTGAAAGGAGCCAGCCTGAAAAAGCTACATATTGTATGATACCGAATATAAGACACTCTGAAAAAACCCTAAGTCCTGGGAACGTATCAGTGGTTTCCAGGGCCTGGTGGGTAAGTGAATTGTATGGATAGGTAAAGCACAGGGATTTTTAGGGTGGTGAAATAATTCTGTAAGATACTGTAATGGTGGATGCATGACACTATGCATTTTCAAAACCCAAAGAGCTGTACAACAGAAAGAGTGAACCCTAAGTCAACTACGGATTTTAGTCAATAATAATGTATCAATATAGGCTCATTAGTATCACAATGCAAGATGTTAATAATAGGGAAAACTGTGGGGCTGGGAAGAGAAGGGAGTATATGGGAATTGTCTGTATTTTCTGCTCAGTTTTTTCTGTAAACTTTAAATTGGTCCAAAATTAAAGCTGATAAATTTTAAAAGTGTAGCAGCACGTCTCTCTGTACATGTCATGCCTTATTGAACCAGTGGTGCCTCTTGGGTGGAAGCAGAAAGCAATTTTATCCTTTCATTCTGTGTCTTGTCAGGGTCTCTCTTCTCCTTATTGATACCCTTGGTAGATCCTGTAACTTTCCTCGTCCCTCTCAGGCATTAAAGAAATCTTGCCTGGAGGTGTTAAAAGTCAATCAAGTTCATTTAATGATTTAAGCCTCCATCTCTGACCTGATTCAGTGCTTTCCCCCTCCCTCAGCCTCGGCCTGCCTCTGGTAGGGAGGCCAGCAATAAGGAAGGAGGGAAAGGGGAGGATTCCCCTCTATGTCACTTCCTGCCCTTCCCCTCTTCCTTCCCTACTCAGGATTCTGCTTTTGGCTCCTTTGGAATTGGAGGAGGGGAAGTGGGAGAGGCAAGGTACAGGTGCAGCCTGGCTTTGGTGGCCTCTGGGAGGGCAGCTGTCCCATTTCTGGCTCTCTGGAAGGCAGAGCTTTTCTGGGTTCCTGGGTCCAGGTTGGCCTCTCTATGTTTAACCACTTTGACCACCACGGCCCAGGGCTCCCTGTGGTCCGAGCACAGCACAGGATGTCTTGAAGTTGGAACTCCCTTGCTCAGGGTGCACTTAGGGCAAGTCCAGCCTCTCCTTCCCTCCCTTAGCTGCAGCCAGGGAGCTGGCCAGCCTCTTGCCTGGATGTGTTCACGGTCTGTGGCTAACGTGAAGGCACCTCCTGGGTCCATGAACAGTATAGCACAATGCTGTGACAATTTGCGCTCTGAAGAAATCCACTCGCCGGTCTGTGTGCATCGCTCTTCAAGCCTGTCCTTCCAGATCCTCCAGTGGATGATGGGCTCAGGGTCACCGGGTTGGCAGTTGGGTCCTGCTCACCAAGTTCTGCATGGATGTGCTGTCACTCCTCATTAGAGCACAGGGCTGCTGACACCCTTTCCCCCGTAGCTCTGGGCCACAGCTGACAGAGAGGAGGTCGGAAAAAGGCAGCCCCAACATTCAGAAGCTGGCCTGGCACCCACAGCTGGGTCTTGCCATTCTCATAGGGGTTTGAACAGCCAGGCAGAATATCAGCCTCAGAATACTCCGAGAGCATGAAAACAAGACCAAGCGAAACCACTTCGTAATTGTCTCAACACAGACAAAAACAAGGTCGCTCTGCCGCACAGCTGACTTGGCTGAGAAATGACTCTGTGACTTCTTTACCAATTAGGGCTGTGTCCTGGCTCTGGTGTCTCCTCCCTGCAGTTAGGACTTAGTGAGATGCCAACACGGAATTGCCTCTACTTTCTGATAGCACCCAATCTAGAGGGAAGCCCCACTTCCTTAGACTCCCCGTGTCACAAATAAAAGCCTAATTCTTGACATAAGTGCTTCTAACACCTCCTTAGTGAGACACATGGTTCCTTCATGGTCCTGCAGCAAGTAAGAAGCCCAGCTTGTGTGTTCCTGGTGGGCTTTGGCTGGAGAACACTGACAGAAACAAAAGCAAAAGATACATTCTAACCGCTTATTACATGTAGTTTCCCCTCTCTGCACCATTTTTATTCTGCCAAGATAATAACTATTTCCTTCTTTCCTTCCTTCCTTCTTCCCCTCCCTTCCTTCTCATTTCCCCCTGATCACAGAATATTATTTGGCCAGGTGTGGTGGCTCACACCTGTAATCCAGCACTTTGGGAGGCCAAGGTGGGAGGATTGCTTGAGGTCAGGAGTTTGAGACCAGCCTGGGCAACATAGTGAGACCCCTATCTCTAAATAATAAATAATAAATGAATAAATAAATAAAATTAGCTGGGCAAGGTGGCGGGCACCTGGGGTCCCAGCTACTCAGGAGCTATGGCAGAAGGATCGCTTGAGTCTGGGAGGTTGAGGCTGCAGTGAGCTCTGATCGCCCCACTGTCCTTCAGCCTGCTTGACAGAGTGAGACTCTGTCTCAACAAAACAACCTAAAATATTATCCACAATTCCTTACTTGAAACCATAGAAGATAGATGCTTTGGAATCCAGAAGATTTTTGATACTAGAATGGCACACAGACTGAATATTGTATAACCTGCAGGAATTCTGGGGCAGAGCCCATCCGCAGTGGAATAGAAGTGTGTCCACAAGACATGGGACAAATATAGACGATAGAAAGATTCATAATTATACCCTATATAAAGGCTCATGCCGGTTCAGATCAAGTTTTTGTTGCAAAATGAGTTTTTACTAACTTCATGGAAAATGTCCATTTTGAAAGCTTTTTTTGGATTTCTGAATTATAGATAAGGAATATAGGCCTGTACAGATACATATACATACATAAAATTGGATGAAAGTTGGAAAATACAGAAAACCACCAAGAAAAATATTCGTAATCCTACCATTCAGAAGTAACCACAAACATTTTGGTATATGTACCATTTTGTTTGCATCTTTTACATATATCAAAGATCTTTTACATATTTATATATGTAAAATATACAAACACATGTATATATTTTTACTTATTCCCCCTCCAGAGAAACAGAATTCACATTTTCACTTAAATATATAAAGTGAACATTTATCTATGTCATTAAATATTCTACTATAGCCTAATGTCTGTTTTGAGTTTTATTGTATTGTTATTCCTTAATTTATCAAACATTTAGGTTGATTACAATTTTTCATATTATAAATAACAACGTAATGAGCATAGTTATCCATATAACTTTTGGCGTGTCCTAATTTTTTTCCTAGGATAAATTACTAGATGTAGAATTACTGGGTCAAGGGGTATAAAAGATTTTTAAGAAAGGTTTTCAAAAAGTTTACAAAAGAAACTTAAAAAATACGTTTTCATCAAAAAGTTTACAAAAAAGTTGGTAAATGATTTTTATACATGAAAATGAGTGCTTGTTATTGATTTCACTCATAACCGTTTATTTAGAATAAACATCTGTATTCAGAACACGGTCACATCTATTTTTTTTTTTTTGAGACAGAGTCTCACTCTGTTGGCCAGGCTAGAGTGCAGTGGTGCAATCTCAGTTCACTGCAACCTCTGCCTCCTGGGTTCAAGTGATCATTCTGCTTCAGCATCCCCAGTAGCTGAGACTACAGGGGCATGTCACCATGGCAGGCTAATTTTTGTATTTTTAGTAGAGACAGGGTTTCACCACGTTGGCCAGGCTAGTCTTGAACTCCTGACCTCGTGATCCACCCGCCTTCGCCTCCCAAAGTGCTGGGATTACAGGCGTGAGCCACCGCGCCCGGCCACGTTTGCATCTATTGAGCATACCTTATAAATGGGTGCCCAGGGGAGAGAATTCAGTCATGGGTTCTTAGTTTCTGTTTCCGGGTAGGCCAGTAAAGCCCCTTCCTCATCCCTCTTTTCCGCTTATCGCTAGAGACAGAAACTAAAAACCACGATTTCAGGCTACTAAAAGCCTAAAACAAAACAGAACAGAATAAAACAGAAAACAACAACAGAATAAGGTGGATTGGACAAGCTTGTAATGTTTGAAAGAAACCCAGAACCTATACTCTGTATCTTAATTTAATAAAAATGTTTAGAGAGTTTTAAAAATCTTTCCTCCTTAAATTTATTGAACCTAAGAGGAATTTCTTGATCTTAAAATTCTACTATTACGTTTCTTTAACCAATATTTCAGAAGCCAGGGTGTTAGACAGTCATAGAATATTGCTTTCCTTGCATAATGATGATTCCAGGGATGTCAAAAATTTTAACAGTTTTGTTGAGGTATAATTTACATAAGATGAACTGCGTATATTTAAAATGTATATTTTGACTGGATGCGGTGGCTCAGCCATCCAGCCATTTTGTATTTGTACTAAAAATACAAAAATTAGCTTGCATGGTGGTGCATGCCTATAATACCAGCTACTCGGGAGGCTGAGGCAGGAGAATCGCTTGAACCTGGGAGGCGGAAGTTTCAGTGAACTGAGATCCTGCCACTGCACTGCAGTGTGGGCAACAGAGTGAGACTCTGTCTCAAAAAAAAAAAAAAAAAAAGGTGTATTTTGATAAATCTTGATATATGCATGTCTTCATCTCCCCAAAAGTTTCGTTGTAGCCCTTGCCTTTGTAATTCCTGTCTCCCACCCCTGCTTATCACCCCTATCCCCAGGCAACCACTGATCTGCTTTCTGTCACTGTAGATTAAGTGTATGTGTGTGTGTGTGCATGCATACACGCATTTGTGTGTCCTCTCCATGGAGAGGACCTGGGAGCAGGGACACTCAGTAGCAATGTGCAGACTTAGTACTTATAGCCAGGACTCTTTGGAGGAACAGCTGATTCCATGGGTGTGGCAGGGAAGGTACAAGAAGAGCCGGGAACATTTTGTCGCATGGAAAGTCAGGAAGTGCTCCAAGAGTGATGAAGACATGTCAGCAAGACACAGGAACTGGCTTGAAGGGGCTCCCGGTTGTCAAATCTGATATAATGTAGACATAAAAATGAATAAGGTTGGTAATGAATTCTATCCCACTGAATACATTAGAATCCATGAGTCTGTACTGATATAAATGTATAAGTGAATAAATAAATGGAAAGAAAAGAAAGCGTTTCCTTACAGCAGAATGCCAACTAATATACAGAAGAGGAACGATGAAATTAGAAAAATCACCATTCGGCAGCCGTCATGATACCAAGAAACATCAAGGACTGTTAAGTCTAGTGGGGGAAGTTCGAGGAGGACCGGTGTGTTTTCTTAGTCTCAAACAGTCTCATACCTGCAAAGAGAAAAGGAGCGACTTTCGAGTGGGGAGACTTGGCAGATACCACCTTAGTCAAGTGATCCAAGTTCACATCAGCTGACATTAGGCAAACAGGAATCACGTACTATCAAACAGAACACCACAAGAGCACTACACTAGTTCTGTGGCGTTCCTGCCAAAAACTTACCATCTGAATCCAATTGCAGGGAAACACCCGGCAAACCCAAATGGAGGAACAGCCTGCAAAAGAACTCTCACAAACCTTCAAAGGTGCCACACTCACCATCAAGGTCAAGGACAGATGGAGGAAATGTTCCAGATTAAAGGAGACAAATGAGACATGACAGCTAAATGCAATAGGTGTTATCAGGACAATTAGTGAACTGGAATGGCGTAGGGATTAGATGCTAGTAATATATATGGGTTAATTCGCAGATTTTTATATTGTGTCATTATTATGTCCGAGAATGTCCTTGTTTGTAGAAATTTTACTTTAAAAGATTAGCGCTGTTTTAACATTTGACTCAGTTCCCTCCTGGTTCGGGTCCTGCAGGATCTCTGGCTCCCTTCAGGAGGCCCAGTCCTTCCTTTCTGTGTGGAAAGGCCTCTGAGGGCCCCTGGGAGGAAGCCTGGGTTCTCCAGGTGGCGATGCCAAGGAATATTGGAAGAACAATGTGAGAGTGGGAGGAAGCAGTTGAACTTCGCTTTGTGCCTGGGACTTTCCCTATCCTCACTGGAATGTTGAAATCAGGAAACTTGTTAACGATATCTGTATCATATCAACATAGGCATTAATATCACTATCTTATGAGGAGGCTGGATTGAGTTAATCGTGGGAATTCCCCACAGCCACAGACATCCCAGAAGGATTTCGCCATGGGTTAGAAGATTATTAAGGCTGTGGTCTGCACAGGCAAGTACTCATCAGCCAGATCCTTGCCTCTCAAAGGTGTGCACCATCAAGCGATATCTATTTCGTATTTATAAAATCCTTCACAATATTGAAAAACGAACCGAATCAGATACAATACACTGGCATTTGCTGAAACCTGACGATCTTCACTTTAGTGAGGCAGTCAAAGGAGGCTTCTCTGCCAGCTTTTCAAAGATAGTTTTTTCAGGAATGTTGGTTTGTACCTAGGCTGGCCTTGACCCCCACAGACCTCTCAGAGCTCATCCCCGCCACTGAGCCTCCCTGCCACAGGTGAGTGGGTGGTGGCCTCATTCTTCAGATTCTGCCCCTTTCCTGAGTTTCTGATTAGTTAGCTCCAGACCATTTAAATTGGCCCCTAAACTGGATGGCCAGTCCCTGGGCTGGCTGTCTCCCAAATCATCTGCAGAAAATGGCCACCTCCCATCCTCTGCACCTGCTTGTCCCTGCACCCACACCTGCCCCTCCCCCATGCTGCCCTCCAGTCACATTCCTTCCCACTCCTCTATGAAGAGTAATGAAATTCTAGCTCCTCAATGATGTTGCATGTTCCACCATGCCTAAAGTGCACTCTGTTCGGCTTGGTTAGACTGGCAGCAGCACAGCGCCGTCCTTCCAGAGACTCACTGGATTTTTTTTTTTTTATGGGATGATACTTGGGAGATCATTTTGGAGCTTCAAGTAGATCCTGTAAGTGGCCTGTTATTTCATGATGGAGCTGGGACTAGAACTCGCAGAGCCGCGTTCATCCCACTACGACACAGTCTTCCTCCCCAGTGGAATTACCCCATCATGGGGAACTCTGACCTTTTTTTTTTTTTTTTAATCCTAAACACAGATAAAATTATTTTCATTCCCAGCATCTTGGGGCCCTTTTACCTATTGTTTATCTTAAACACAGATAAAATTATTTTCATTCCCAGCATCTTGGGGACCTCTTACCTATTGTTTATCCTAAACACAGATAAAATTATTTTCATTCCCAGCTTTAGAGGGCAGACTCCAGGTAGGGCTTTGTGAAATATGAGAAATGCCAACTTAGCAAGTAGCATGTCAAAAATCCCTCCTAATAAATAAAATGGGATGATGGCAAGGGGGCAGATGAGAGGAGAGCACAGAGCCTCGGGCTGGGGAATCACCCCTCATTCATGTGAGGTGAGCGGCAGCGGTGGCCAGAAGAGATGAATCGGGGGATTGTGCATCTCCCTGGCTCTAAACCCTTTTCTCGCCTCCTCCGCAGCCCCGTATCGTCGTAAAAAGTTATTTGGGATAATTGCTGGAAAATAGCCTGTGTACTTGGGGAAGAAACTTTTTATGACATAATGATTTTGGATACAATCCCGCTAAGCCAGTGCCCTGTGGCTGTTTTTTCCATTAAGGTATTTCACAATCCATGATCTCCGCTTTGGGAGAAAGAGAGAAACTCGGTCATGGGGCTTGAGATGGGAGATGGATGAGAACCGACTTTCTGTTCTCACTCAGCAACAAGGTATTGATTCTCCTTTAATCTCCTCGTCTTTGGCTTAGCCCAGCTGTTCTTAGCAGTCCTGAGCTCTGGGCAAGTCAGTTCTGGCTGGAGTACAAGAAAACTGTCTTTTGGAAAACAGAACCTTGAGAGGCTGGATAAACAATAGTTCGGTGTGGCCACGGCACCTACCACTCATAAACGAGTGGCAAGAAATGAAATTCCCTGAGCAGGACTTTATTCCTATTGCAGTTTGCTTGGCTCTGTGGTTTTAAGCAAGAGGAAAATATGTAAAAATATGACCAAGGTGTTTCCCCTGTCATGTGCGCTGATCCAAGGGCTGTGGGAGTCCAGTGTTCTGGGACGGGGCCCCAGGTAAGTCTTAGATGCCTCACTGTGGTCGACTCGGACAGACAGGGTAGTGAGCAGACACTGCAGAGGAGTGAGACCCTCAGAGTGTCCCATGGAAAGAAGGGCATGTGGTCAGCTGCAAAGGGCAGGAGGCAGAAATAGAGGACATCTACACCTACCTGGAACAATAACAACAGTTCCTGATGTTTCATCAGTGCTTTTATAGTTGACAAAGCACTTTGTACATTGCCTCATCCACAGGAGCCCTGTGAGGTAAGCCGGGGAGATGCTATGATCTTGATTCACACATGAGGAACTCAAGGTTCGCAGGAGGTGAGTGGTCTGTCTAAAGCTACACAGCAAACAAGTGGCAGAGCCAGGGCTGGAACACAGCTGCCTTGACCCTGTGTTCGGTGAGATTGCCAAATGCATGGAGGATGTGCCAGCGCAGGTGGAGGGGTGTTAGTCTACTACCTCGTGCCTTCACTGCCCTGACGTGGAGCCCAGTACTCCCACCATGGCCTCGATCTTTTAGGTTAAGGCATGTCTTCAGCAAAGCTCCAATTAAAGCAACGTGGAAGTGGAAGAGAGATCATGAATTTCATGAGTCTTTGGCCCGTGGCAGCCTTGAAGAATGTCTCCATGACACTCATGCCATGCTGGGCGGCAGCCTCTCCCAGGGGTACGGTTGTGTCTCTAGCCCTCAGTGTCTTCATTCCCCCCACTCTATTCTCTCTCAGAGATGCCTAGCAAAGTCCCGTGTGTTGCCCTGTTCTTTGGCCAACGTCGACTACTTATTTGCTGTCTCGTGGACTCAGCTTCTCGTTCCAACTCCATGCTTCTGTTTGAGCACTGCACTTTGCCTTCCTGCAGTCCCCCTCCTCTTCATCTTGAGCGTAATGACAGTGATCTGCAAGCCAGAAGGGGACATCTAAAAATCCCATAATATCCTGAAACTCTTAATGCACTTCTCTACAAATGGTGGACGGCCAGCAGGTAGCTGTGGGTGCAGGTTTGGGTGGGGTTTGTTGGAAAAGGTTCTGTCCACTTTGATTGTAGCCTTAGGATGCTGGGGACTTTGTTAGGGATGGGCACAGGTTTTAGGTGGCAGAGCTGGCTTCTGCCGATGGTGTGGAATGGCGGTGTGAGGCCTGCAAAGGCCACGTGGGATTTTCTGTTGTTCACGTTACTTTCCCTACATCTGAAACACAGGACTCTGTGCTGTAGCCGGGAGCCATCCTGCCATTTAGGGGATGCCCAACCCATAGGTTGGCATCCAGAGGTTGACAGGGAATTCAGACAGCATATTATCAGTGGTGTTTAAAGGGAGATGCCATAATTATGTCAAGTTGCTGTTTTCTTCTCCTCCTTTTCCTCTTCCTTTTCTCTTAATTGAGAATGAAGCCTTTTTCTTTAGCATCGCAATTGCTGTGAAGTATCTACACCATTATCTAAATGAGTGACTCCCAGTCCTGATCCACAACTGATGGGCTGACTGGACAAGAATTAGCTGGGAGGTTGTTATGCATCAAGATTCCCAAGCCCCACCCTGGAGATTCTGATTTGGTGGCTCTGGGGAGGCACCCAGGACAGGTGATTCAAATGCTCACCCAGGCTCGGGAACCACAGGCCTATGGCTTAGACGGCAGGCAGCTCTCAGGAACTAGCACACAGCTGCACCCATGAAGGGGTGCTGGTGACCTTTGGAGGACAGTGCTGAGCTGAGAGAAGGTGTTAGCGTTGCTCCCTCTGTCTGCTCTGCACCTTCTCTGATGAGCAGGAAGGAGCCACGGGACCCATTCATCTAGCATCTTTTAGGATACTTAGGTCAAATTTTCCCTGCACCTAGACTTCTGATACCCCTGCAACAAAAGAGATTCCCCAAAGGAAGCAGTATCCTACACAGCCACAGTCTGCTAAGCGAGACTGCATACTGGCATCTCCAATTCCAGCCCAATACCCCAAGGTTTACTGTATTTTTCTCCCTTTTCACTTTTTTTTTTTTTTTTTTTTTTTTTTTTTTGCGACAGTCTTGCTCTATCGCCAGGCTGGAGTACAGTGGTGCAATCTGGGCTCACTGCAACCTCCACCTCCCAGATTCAAGTGATTCTCCTGCCTCAGCCTCCCAAGTAGTTGGGACATGTGCTATCAAGCCCAGCTAATTTTTGTATTTTTAGTAGAGATGGAGTTTCGCTATGTTGGCCAGTCTGGTCTCAAACTCCTGACCTCAATTGATACACCCGCCTTGGCCTCCTAAAGTGTTGGGATTACAGGTGAGAGCCACTGCGTCCAGTCTCATATTTACCTTTTAGATATGAGGATCTATCAATGTTAAGTACAATTAATTATTTGATCTGAGGATTTATCAATCCTCATATTTACCTCATACCCCCCAGTTTGCAATCACTGGTTGATTTTCAAATTTTTAACTTCTTTTACTGAGAGAGAAGGACTCCCATGCTCTTTACTATATTTGCCGATTTGATCAGTCTTCCGCATTAACCTATCTCCTAGCATTGCCACCCCCTCCCACATACATATGCCCTCCACATCCCACTGCACCCCGCTCAGTCTCTGATATCCTGTTCTGGTTTGTTCCTCCATGCCAGATCCCTTCTCTCTCTGTCTGGGGTTCAAGATCCTCTGCTGGTCTGCCCCTGGGTGATGCTCTCTCTAGTCAGCTTGGGCTCTGACGTCTCATCTGGGCTGTTCCCTGGGGATGCCCTCCATCCAGACAGCCCCCTGCACAGGTGCTCACACCTTGCTGGAGCTCTGACAACCCATTCTGGGCCATTGCACCTGTGCCCTCCTGCACGTAAGCCCAGCTTGCTCAGTCCCACTCATGGATTTAGAACTGACTTGTTCAGGAAGAAGAAAGGAAAAGAAGGGAAAGGAAGGAGAGGAGGAGACGCACCATAAAATGTTGAAGGCAAGGATTCCACTTTACTCTTCAGTGAATCTCGTGACTAGGAGGGTATTTTGCACTTAATTCTTTTCCTGGAGAGTCAGTCTATGAGAGGAACAGTGCAGCAAGGTTCTAGCCCTTGCACAGAAAAAGCAGGCTCTGCAGTTCAACTTCCTTCCCAGGTCTGCAGTTCTGACCTCCAAAAGAGGGAGATTTAGACAAACAACCGCGAGTCTCAGCTGAGCCTGGGCAGCCAGCAAGCCCTGGGCACGTGGACTCAAAGCAGCAGCAGGGAGGAACCTGGGGGTTCCTCTTTTGAGCAAGGATAAACCTGCTAGTCAGTCTGTCCTAGGATAAGTTGTGAAGAATTCGTTTATTCATTCATGCACTCATTCATCATTCATTCACTCATTCACGCACTCATTCATGCACTCATTCATGCACCCACTCATTCATGCACCCACACACAGTGAGTGTAGTATGTTAAGCACACAGGCTCTGGAATGACTTAGAATCTGGCTTTGACAATTTTAGTTGTGTGGCCTTCTCAGTGCTTCAGTTATGTTGTCTAAACAATGAGGATGACCACTGTATTGATCCCACAGAGTTGTGTGAGGATTAAATTAGGTAACCCGTGTAAGGTGCTCAGCAGAGAACCTGGCTCAAGGAAGTACTCAATCAAAACGCTATTACTAAGGAGCGCCCTTGTGGGCAGTCAGGCGTCGTGGGGTTGGGACGGAGCTGCCCAATGCAGTTGTGCAAGCCTACGTCAGTTGCATTGGTCTTTGGACCTGTTTTTCTACCTGCAAAATGACCATTAAGGATCTGTCCTAGCTCTGACATTGTAGAATGCTATCCTCAGACTACCTTAAGAGGCCAGAGGGAGAGGTGCGAGTCAGGGAATTGGAATTCAGGCTGTTTCCAAGGTAGGCACAGGATGGTGCCTCTGAAGATGGTTGCAGAGCAAGAGGACCATGCAGCGGGGAGACAATCAGTCCTCATATCTACCTCGTGCTCCCCAGTTTGCAATCTTTGTCTACATTCACCATCTCATGTAATCCCTACAACAACCTTATGAGGGAGACATTTTTTCAGATGAGATCCTGAGGCTGGAAGAGATTAAATGATACACACAGAAGTGGCAGAAGGAGCAGGGTGGGACTGCTGACATGAACCCCTGATGGTGCTAGTCCTCTGAACCTACCGGCTAGCTGCACAGCTCTCCCAGGAGGGACAATTCCAAGTGTGAACTGGTGCAGACCCTTGCATATTCTCACTAAGCGTCTCCTGGGTTGCTTCTGCTGACAACCCCCTCTCCTCCCTTCTGTAAGACTTTTTGCAGCCACACAAGTTCTTGGAATATTTACTAAAGTGCAAACATGATTACCACCCTACCACGGCTTAAATTTTAATATGAGAAAACAATAGTAAGCAAACTAGTCATCCACTGAACTTTGTCATTAGAATAATCTCTAAAGAGCACTGAATAGGGAGGGCAAGTCAGGCACTGGGGCGGGGATAACCAGGCTAGTTTAATCTAGGAGAGCTTCCTGGAGGAGGTGGTATGATTGAGTTGTGATTTCAAAGAGGGAGCATGTCATAGTTGAGGCTGCAGGAACCATGACAGCTGGAAATCTTCCCTCCCCCGCCAACCCTCCCTGTTTTGCTTCCTGTGGATCTGATAGTCCTGCTTAGGCAAACTGAGGCACAAGTTCGGTGGCAAAAGCCAGAAAGAGATCCCAGGGTATTTGATGTCCCTAGTCAGAGGCCTGGAGAGAGATGGTGCTGCTTCTCCGCCCCATCATTAATCTTGTTCAACCTCTTTTGCAAAATAGGAGTCTCAGCAAATAGGGAGGAGGTGTTGTGAGAATGAGCATTTGCAAACTCCTCAAGCGTGCTGGAAGAAAGAGGCAGTGCTTGTGTGAAGCTCCCTGGAGGTGTCTGCCACACGGCTGTGCACTCCCGTTCATGTGCTGAACCTGGAGGCTGGGCATGACTGCCGGGTGTCACTGACATATGCCAGTGAGCAGCAGGAGGGGCATGTTTCAGCAGGGTGGTGGACTCAGGCCAAATACCTCCATGTTACAATGCAATAGATGATTGAAGACCAATTAATTTTTTACAACAGGAGAAATAGCTAAAAGATTAGCAAGCATTAATTATTTATTGAATTGCTGCCTGTGGAAAAAAAACAAAAAACAAAAAACAAAAAAAACAAAAAAAAGCAGGGTTGGGGGCGGGGGTGGGGAAGTGCCCTGTATGGGGAAATTAATCTTTCCACTAATTTCAGCTCTTGTTTGCTATCTGCCTTTGCTTGGAGGTCATGCAAATCATCTCCAGGCAGTGGGTGAGATCATTTAGGAAGGAGGCATAACTTTGACAGTCTCTTTCAGGGTAATCAACCAACTGGTGAGAAATCCAGAGGTTTCCATCTTTGCATCTTTCATTCTTTCTAGCCTTTGCACAGAAAAAGCAGGCTCTGCAGTTCAACCTCCTTCCCAGGTCTGCAGTTCTGACCTCCAAAAGAGGGAGACTTAGACAACCGCGAGTCTCAGCTGAGCCTGGGCAGCCAGCAAGCCCTGGGCACGTGGACTCAAAGCAGCAGCAGGGAGGAACCTGGGGGTTCCTCTTTTGAGCAAGGATAAACCTGCTAGTCAGTCTGTCCTAGGGTAAGTTGTGAAGAATTCATTTGTTCATTCATGCACTCACTCACTCATGCACTCATCATTCACTGCTAAATCATTCATTCAGTATTTTTTTTTTTTTTTTTTGAGATGGAGTTTCGCTCTTGTCTTCCAGGCTGGAGTACAGTGGCACAATCTGGGCTCACTGCAACCTCCGCCTCCCAGGTTCAAGTGATTCTCCTGCCTCAGCCTCCCAAGTAGCCGGGATTACAAGCATGTGCCACCATGCCTGGCTAATTTTTTTGTATTTTTAGTAAGGTCGAGGTTTCACCATGTTGGCCAGGCCAGTCTCAATCTCCTGGCTTCAAGTGATCTGCTCACCTCAGCCTCCCAGTGTGCTGGGATTACAGGCATGAACCATTGCACCTGGTCTCATTCAGTATTTATCCAAGTGCCTCTATGTGCCATCTACAATATTGTTACAAATAAGACTACCCAGCTCAGGTCAGGGTTTCTAAAACATGCTCTTCCATGAGAAGAATAGCTGAGACATGTGTAGGCTGACAGTGAGCTGGGTCTTTGTCCTTGGCTGGTCCATGCCAGGGGAGTGAGGACTGCAGAAGAGGAAGAGGCAGGAGAAGCTGATGCTTGACTTCTGTTCCCCTTTACCTCATTTCTCCTTCACCCCCTTTTCTCCCCACTTCTCCTTTGTACCCCAAGTTATTTCTCCTAAATACCTCTGAAATCCATCTTCCCACTCCGGCCCCCCACCACATCCTGCTCGGGGCCTGCCTTGTGTCTTGCTTGGACCAAGGCAGCAGCATCCCACAGAGCCTCCTAACTGAGGCTCTTCCCCTCCTGTCCTCTCCCTATAATGCCGTCAGAGAATCCTGTTGGAAAAAAACCCCTGGGGAGTCACACGTTCTGCTTACAATCCTTTCACCACCCCACAACGTATCCCTTGCTTGATATTCCAACCCCCTTGGGAACCTTTCTTCTATCCCTTCTGGCACCCCAGGCCAGCTCCTGCACTGGCTCCAACTGTGTGGATTCCACCCTTAGGTCCCCACAGTAAGCTCTGCACGTTTCCACTCTGGCTTTTTGTACCTCTTCATATGAGGTGCCCCTGCCTGGCACCCCTGTTCATCCCTGCCTGGAAATTTTACTTTCCTCTAAGACTGTTCCAAGTCACCTCCTCCAAGGAGCCTTCCCTGACCAGCTAAAACATAGTCATGGATATTTTGTCTGTGCCCTAATAAAGCTTCCTTAAACATGACTTTCACTGTACACATGAATTTCACTGTATTGGGATTATTACTTTGTGTCCCCCAATTTGACTTTGAACCCTACATGGGCAGAGATAGAATTTTATTCATCTCTGTGTCCTCAGCCCCTAAATAGGGCCCGACATTCATTCATCCACTCTCTCTTTCATTCTTGTTGACTTGATTCTCTGCCTGGACTGTGCTAATCGCCAGGGGATGCAGTGACAGGGTGCACCCACAACCTCATGGACGTGACAGAGGATCAAATGGGGGATTTGAGAGTGACGTGACGACAACTAGGATCGCAGGGAGCCTGGGGAGACCTGGGCCATTCTGGTGCGGCAGGAGGCTGAGCTCCTCCTGGGGCACCAGGCCCTCCGTGCCACACACCTGCAGAGCTCTGGGCAGGCACTTGGCTGAAAGCATTATGCTTCCTTTCAGAGGGAAGTTCCATTAGGGCAAGGCCTGTATTGCTGATCTCTGCTGTTTACAGAGATCTCAGTCTCTCCTGGGGCCAAGGGGCATTGGTGCAGTGGAGCGGGGACCTGAGCTGGCTCCTGGCTCTTAGGTAGAGTCCTGAGACTTCCACTCGTTCTTTCCACAAAGTGGGTCTCACGCACCAACCTTATCCTGGAGGATCACGGCTCTTTTCACGGAGATGGACATTGAGAGATAAGCACCCCAGGGACTACACAATTACAGTTGGGAGAAATATGGTGAAGAAAAACACCGGGGCCAGGATATTTTGTGTGACAGGAAGGCCTCCCAAGAGAGTGACATCGATGTGACGATGTGTCCTTTAAGCCTGGGTCCAACTCCCACGTGGGGAGTGGCTGCCTTGGTTCCCAAGCCCATCATCCTGCAGGCAACCCCTCTGACCACAAGGGGGCCTGCTGGAGCCTGGCCTGGCCCGCCCTTCCCGCCCGGAAACACCTCCCAGTCTGGTTCTGCTGTTGGTGACCCAAGCAGCCAACACCTGTCTCCAGAGGTCAAGGCCACTTTGAGGGTATGGGGTGCCCGGGCACTCCACACACGGGGCGAGGAGGGAGTCTCCCGGCCAGGCCAGCCCCGGCTTCCTCTCGGTGGAGCCTCTGCTACATGGGAGCCCTAGTGGGCTGACTGGACCGACCCAGCCCCTGCCCCTGGCTTCTGCTTCTACCCCACTTTGCTGCTTTCCCCCAGGGTTGCCGGAGAGCCGCTGCCAGTTTCCCCAGCACATTGCTCACAGGAAATGAGGGTCTGAAGGCACAAGGTGAGAGAGAAAAGCCATACCTGGAATAACTGAAACTATTGGGGGCTGCATTTCCCGTTCCACTCACCCTGTGCGATAGCAGTGAGACCACACCTTCCTCGCAGGCTCCTGAGACCACCCTGTCTAGTGCCGAGGGTGCAGGTCCACCATGGGCCACGAGGGGCTGCTTGCGCGGAGCTCCTGGAGGGCGCTCCCAGGGCCTGGCTCAGCTGGGAGAGGACAGAACACAGCAGCTTCCATCCGAAGCTTTACCTGTTGGCAGAGTGGGTGGTGTGTGCTTTGAGAAACATGGAGCAGGTTCCACAGAACCAAAGTCTCTTCCTCTCCAAGATTCAGTCACACCTAAAGCTCCGCTGCTGGAAACTCATGAGCCAGGCTGTGTCCTCTCTGCAAGGTGCTCTTTACAAACCGCTAGAGCTATGGAGGCTGAGTTTCTTTGCTGCTTTGCAGTATAGGACGTGCTTCTGCTACACACCTCGTGATCTCCCCGTGGCACTTCTGGAGGGTAGGCACTCGCGAGATAATTTTCGTTTGGCTGATGAGGGACTCGAGGACTGGCACCCAATTCCAGGTTGCCCACTTCTCTGTTTGATGGCCACTCCATTACCTGGTGGCCAGTACCACTCAGGCACCTAGATGTGAATCAATCTGCCTGATGACTGGACTCCACGGCAGCAAGGCAGGCAGCGCAGCAGTGTTGGGAAGTGGCGAGTAATCCCTCGGGAAGGGAGAACCAAGGCTCTGAAGATGGGAAGCCCACAGAGGAAGGAACCCCAGGCACGAGGGCAGAGTTCCCGCACGCCAGGCAGAGCCTGCATTCTTGGGTGTGTGTGTGAGTTTTCCCTCCTGTTAGTTCTTGGAGTTGACAACCAGCAATCACAGTCTGAATGGCCTCCTGGCCATGGATGGTGAACGGTGGGGTGTGTGTTCAGCACTTCGTGCTGTTGCTGTTGTGGGAGCGACGGCCAGTGCTCCACCGGGCCAGGGTGCCCGACTCTGTCTCTCTCAGCTACGGAGAGCAGGGGCTGTTTTCTGCTCGCTTGGCACCTCTCTGAGCTGTGACGCCAGCTTCTGGCAGGGACTGGCTCCCCGGCTGGGTCGTAAGGTGTTTCTACGACGTCTTATGCAGGATTGGGAGTAGATGGTGCTCTCAGTTCCTGCCGTGGAGGTCAGCGTGACCAGGCTCCGGGCCAGGCACTGCAGCCTTGCTGTGGTAGCTCAGCAGAGATGCTCCACTGCGTGGGCAGCTGTGCTGGGTGCTGTAAAATCTCCCTCGTGATCCCTGCCCTGCCCTCCAGGAGTTTCCAATGTCAAGCGTTTTAATTAGATTATTGTTCCTCCCTGGGCCTCTCTCCCTCTGACTACAGTTGCTATTTGTTATCACAATAAGGTTGTGTGATTCTCTTTATTCGGGGTGGGGGTAAGAATACTGAGCCAGAGTGGGGGTCATAGACTTAAATGGAGCCCCAGACCTGCCACTGATTGGCTATGTGTTCTTGGGCAAGTTACGTGGCCTGAGTCTCAGCTTTCTCATCTGTGAAATGGGGAAGATAACACCACTCCTAAAGATTGTTCTGAGGCTGTAGTGAGAAAATGCACGTGAAAGCATTTTGAGAGCCACAAAAAGGTGGGAGCAAGGAGAGATGCTACCATTCTTAGTGAGGAGGCAAGCAGAATGGCCCAGGGGACCGATCAGCTGTCCCCGTGTCTTTCCTCTCCTTTTCTCCACTGCCCCTTTCCAGCACCCCCTCCCAGGGCTCTCGACATGTGCCCATTCTGTGTCCCAAGTGGGCCTGCTCTCCACGCTGTGAACTTTTTATTTTTGGAGACAGAGTCTCACTCTATTGCCCAGGCTGGAGTGCAGTGGTGCGATCTCAGCTCACTGCCAGCTCCGCCTCCCGGGTTCACGCCAATTCTCCTGCCTCAGCCTCCTGAGTAGCTGGGACTACAGGCACCCGCCACCACACCCGGCTAATTTTTTATATTTTTAGTAGAGACGAGCTGTCACCGTGTTAGCCAGGATGGTCTTGATCTCCTGATCTCATGATCTACCTGCCTTGGCCTCCCAAAGTGCTGGGATTACAGGCGTGAACCACTGCACCCAGACTCACACTGTGAACTTAACCTTCCCTCCCCTCCCCTCCCCTCCCCTTCCTTCTTTCTCCCCTTCCTTCTTTCTCTCCTTCCTTCCTTCCTTCCTTCCTTCCTTCCTTCCTTCCTTCCTTCCTTCCTTCCTTCCTTCCTTCCTTCCTTCCTTCCTTCCTTCCTTCCTTCCTTCCTTCCTTCCTTCCTTCCTTCCTTCCTTCCTTCCTTCCTTCCTTCCTTCCTTCCTTCCTTCCTTCCTTCCTTCCTTCCTTCCTTCCTTCCTTCCTTCCTTCCTTCCTTCCTTCCTTCCTTCCTTCCTTCCTTCCTTCCTTCCTTCCTTCCTTCCTTCCTTCCTTCCTTCCTTCCTTCCTTCCTTCCTTCCTTCCTTCCTCTTTCTTTTTCTCTTTCTTTCAACAGTCTCGCTCTGTTGCCAGGCTGTAGTGCAGTGGCGTGATTTCGGCTCACTGTAACCTTCACCTCCTGGGTTCAAGCAATTCTCCTGCCTCAGCCTCCTGAGTAGCTGGGACTACAGGCATGCACCCCCATGCCCACCTAATTTTTTTTTTTGTATTTTTAGTAGACGGGGTTTCACCGTGTTGGCCAGCATGGTCTCAATCTCCTGACCTCATGATCTACCCGCCTCGGCCTCCCAAAGTGCTGGGATTACAGGTGTGAGCCACCACCCCGCCTGCCCCCCGCCCCGCCAATAAACTCTCTTTTATCCCTCTTCTCCCTTAAAAGGTACCCATTCTCTGCTTCAGTCCTTGTGTTGAATCATTCATTCTTGTAATAAATGCTTATTAAGAGCCTGGTGTATTGGAAAGAGCATGGACATGAATCTTTGGCCTTATCCCCTCTAGCTGTGTGACTCTGGCAAGTCCCTTGCATTATCTGTGTGTCAGTTTTCTAAAATTTAAAATGGGTGTGACATCTTCACTGCAGGACTGTTGGGAGGATGGTGAGGGGTAATGTACATAAAAACCAAGGTGCAGTGCTCAATAATTGTAGCTCTCTCCCCCAGCCAGCTTGCTGCCAATCAGAGAAACTTACCAGACTTGCTATATTGTCCATACAAAGACCAAAACAACAACAGCAACAACAGTAATTTTTAACTGGATCCTGGGATACATCACAAATCCTGGCCTGACAATGGTTGCTTGAATATGCAACTGAGCCACCCATGCCATCTCCAAAAGGAGTGAGTGAGGAGGTACTACATGTTC
Organism: Macaca fascicularis; assembly: GCF_037993035.2. NCBI lineage: Eukaryota > Metazoa > Chordata > Mammalia > Primates > Cercopithecidae > Macaca > Macaca fascicularis. Next base: position 128,163,968 of record NC_088388.1, on the reverse strand, counting down.
TGTGGCAGGGCCACTGGGCCTCACCAGCACATGGCACCAGGATACCTTAATTCTCTAAAAAGGCATTACTCCCATTCCCACAGTGCCAACGCTGTGAAGTCTTGGCCCTTTAATGAATGCAGTGCTTCGTCATTCACCCGAGGTCCTGGATGGGGACTTCAAGGCATGAGGAGGGGCTTAGATGTTAGGCTTCCTTTTTTTGTGGGGGTACATTTTAAAAGCAGGTATATCATTTGGTATATTTGATATTAAGCCTCTGGGGGCGATCTGGAAAGGCAAGTAAACACATAGCACAGGTGCTCTTTAATGAAGCTCATCTCATCATTCATTGGGTGAATATTGGTTGAGTTAGGGCCACCTCTTAATACGGGGGTTACAGCAGTGAACAAAACAGATGGGGTCTCTGCCCTTTGTGTAGCTGACATTCTTGTGGTAGAGGCAGACCATCAGCAGGAGGCATAATAAATACAGAGATAAAGGGCGTGTTAGGAGGTGGGAGTCCCAAGAGAGAAGAAAAGTGGAGCTGGAGCGGAGATCGGCCTGCCGAAGAGGCAGGCAGGCTGCAGAGGTAGTAATAGGATGGTCAGAGACTCCACCTTGGAGAGGTGAGGCTTGGCCAAGACCTGAAACAGGTGAGGGGACTAGTGATGCCGATGTCAGGGCCAACGCGTAGCATGGCTGGGGGGCTCAGGGACCAGCTGTGTGCTGGGGTGCAGACAGTGAGGGGAGAAAAAGGGGAGATCAGATAGGTTCTGGGGGTGGGGAGGCAGATCACGTGGGGCCTTGGAGGTCACCATAAGTACTCTTCAGCTTTGGGTCTCGGGGTGGGGAAGGGGAATGACCAGTGGGTTTTGAGAGCACTGGGTCTCAGGAGAACCTGTTCCAGTGCTGGTTCTGCTCAGACTGGTGTTGACATTTGGGACAATCAGGTAGCCTCTTAGGGCTGCGCTTGCCTTGGAGGTTAGACCAGCTGGCTGGCTTGGCTAGTTCAAAGGCCCGTTCTCAACCCTGGGCATCACATGCAGTGCAAGGCACGCAAACTCATCAGTTTCTCCATTTACCCCCGAAAGTCTCTGGCTCCCTGGATATTTTTCATTTCCTTTGCTGTCAATTTTCCAGTTCGCCCCAGAGGCAAACCCAGGTCTCCAGGTGCATCTGGAAGTGGCTGTGGGGGAGATGGTGGCATTCCCTGCCACTCCCACAGGGAGCTGAGCACACTCTTCCCAAGGCAATTTTTTCCTGGCTGGGATCGGCAGTGGAGCACTTTCCCATGGCAAGGCGAGTCCTGGCCTCTCCCCTGCTGGGCTGGTGGGACTGGGGTAAGGAGAGGGGAGCAAGCGACAGGTGCCTCTGGGAGGAGAGCTGGATGTGGCAGGCGTGTCCTTTGCTGGGCAGCAGGCAGGATTCGGGTGCAGTGTCCGTGGCAGCCCTGAGCAGAGGCTGGGGGAGGGCCTGCCTGTTACCACAGCTGCACCCGCTTTACTCCAGGGTCATGGGAGACAAGCTTGCAGCCAGAGGGCCAGCGATTCCCATGCCTGATACTGCAGCAGCTGCCAAATTCTCTCTCAATGCAGCCTTGTCAGAAAGGAGGATCTAGTGCACTGCACGGAGACCATAGTGGATAATAATGTACTATATATTTCAAAATTGCTAGAAGAATAGATCTTTAACGTCCTCACCGCAAACAAATGATACGTTGATGAGGTGATGAATGTGTTAATTAGCTTGATGGGCTCTTTCTACAATATCTTAAATCAAAACATCACATTGTACCCCATATATACATAATTATTGTCATTGAGAAATAAATTAACTTCAAAAATGAAAAAAGGAGACAGGAGGACTTCCTTTTTCTTGGCAGGGGTAGAGGAGTATGAAAGGGAGAATGGGGGGTGCTCTCCATTTCCCACCCGGCCCCCTGCCCAGCTCTGCCTCACAGCTCAGGCGGGCCATCTGTGCCTTGGGTTTGGTGCACCTCTACCCTCCAAGGAACCATCCCACCACTCCTCCTCCATCTCCTCCTGCCGGCTTGCAGGTCCCTACTAGCCAGGTTTCCAGAGCTGGAAATGACCCAGCGCTAGAGATTGTTGGAAATGTAACCAACGGCAGCCAGCCACGGCTTTCCAACTCACAGCTCTCCCCGGTCATGGCTGCTGAGGCTGCAGAGGAGAGCATCAAGTTGCAGAAACAGGTTAACCGCTGAGACTGAACTGTGCTCTGGGTTTGTGCATTTCCAGCAACATACACCAACATTTCTGCAAGGAGCATTTTATAAACATGAGGTTCATTTATGTATAACTTACATGGAGTAAAATTCATCTTTTGTAGGTGTTCAGCTCAATGAGTTTTGACAAATGTAAATGGTCATGTAGCCATTGCACAGACAAAATTTAGAACATCACTAGCACCAGCTGGGCACGGTGGTTCATGCCTGTAATCCCAGCACTTTGGGAGGCTGAGGTGGGCGGATAACAAGGTCAGGAGTTTGAGATCAGCCTGACCAACATGGTGAAACCCTGTCTCTACTAAAAAGACAAAATGAGCTGGGTGTGGTGGCATGCACCTGTAATCCCAGCTCCTCAGGAGGCTGAGGCAGGAGAATCACTTGCACTGGGGAGGCAGAGGTTGCAGTGAGCTGAGATTGCACCACTCCAGCCTGGGTGACAGAGCAAGACTCCGTCTCAAAAAAAAAAAAAAGAAGAAAAAAGAACATTGCAAGCTGCACCCCAATGGTTTCCTTGTGCTCCTTGGCATTTAATTCTCTCTCAGCCCCCGGGGCCTGGTAAGAGTCCTTTTCCTGGATCATTTTCCCCCTTTTCTCTAAATGTCCTCTATCTGTCTTCTTTCAGTTAATATGTTTTCGAGATTCACCTGAATCATTATGTGTATCAGTAATTCCCTTTTCATTGCTGTGGATGTCCATCACTTTACTTATTTTATTTTAAATATTTTATTGTGGCAAAATATAGCCAGCCCTACATATTGATGGATTCTGTATGCATTGATTCAACCAACCACGAATCAAAAATCTCTAGAAAACATTCTGTCTGTACTGAACATGTACAGACTCTTTTCCCTTGTCATTATTCCCTAAACAATACAGTACAACAACTATTTACATAGCATTTATATTGCGTTAGGTATTATGAGTAATCTAGAGATGATTTAAAGTATATGGGAGGATGTGCATAGGTTATATGCAAGTACTACCGCATTTTATAGAAGGGCCGTGAGCACAGTGGATTTTGGTATCCACTGGAGGTCCTGGAACCAATTCCCCATGGCTATAGAGGGAGTATACATAAAACATTAAATTTGTCCTTTTAACAATTTTTTTTTTTTTTTTTTTTGAGACAGAGTCTCGCTCTGCCGCCCAGGCTGGAGTGCAGTGGCCGGATCTCAGCTCATTTGCAAGCTCTGCCTCCCGGGTTTACGCCATTCTCCTGCCTCAGCCTCCCGCATAGCTGGGACTACAGCCTGGCTAGTTTTTTTTTTTGTATTTTTTTAGTAGAGATGGGGTTTCACCATGTTAGCCAGGATGGTCTCGATCTCCTGACCTCATGATCCGCCCATCTCGGCCTCCCAAAGTGCTGGGATTACAGGCTTGAGCCACCGCACCCAGCCCCTTTTAACAATTTTTAAGTGTACAATTCAGTGACACTAATTACAATCACAATGTTGTACAACCATCACCACTACTTACTTCCACAGTTTTTCATCACCCCAAACAGAAACTCTGTACTCATAAGCATTAAGCTCCCCACCTTCTCACAGGGCGCACCAAGCCCAAGGGAATAAACCCGCACTCCCTGGTCTCCTCGAATCTGCTTTCTGTCTCTGTGAATTTCCCTATTCTAGATACTTCATGTCAGTGAAATCTGCAATATTCGTCCTGCTGTGTCTGGCTTCTTTCACTTAGCGTAATGTGTCCAGTGTTCATCCAGGTTGTAGCATGTACCAGAGCTCCCTTCTTTTTTGTGTCTGAATGATACTCTGTAGTTCGTATACAACATTTTTTGTTTATCTAGTCATCTGTTGGTGGACAGTTACATTGTTTTCAACTTTTGGCTATTGTGAATAATGCTGCTGTGAACATTGCATACAAATATCTGTTTGAGCCCCCGTTTTTTAATTATTTTGAGTATGCTTCTAAAAATGGAATGGCCAGGTCATATGGTAATCCTATGTTTAACTTTTTAGGGAACTGCCATAGTGTTTTCCATAGCAGTGGCATCATTATTCCTAACAGCAGTGCACAAGAATTTCAATTCCTACCCATCCTTGGGTAGTAACGCTTGTTACTTTCCTTTTTAAAATAATTATAGCACTCCTAGTAGGTGTGCAGTGGTAACTCATTATGGTTTTAATTGCATCCTAAACCATCCTATTGACTAATGATGTTGAACATCTTTTGTTCTCATGTGCTTTTTTTTTTTTTTTTTTTTGCCATTTATATACTTTCTTTAGAGAATTGTCTATTTCAGTTCTTTGCCCAGTTTTGAAAGCTATTTTGTGGGTTTTTTGTTATTGAGTTATAGAAGTTTTTTATGTATTCTGGATATTAAGCCCTTATCACAGATATGATTTGCAAATGTTTTCTGTGGGTTGTCCTTTCACTCTCTTAATAGTGTCCTTTGATGCACAAGAGTTTTTGATTTTGATGAAGTCTCTTTTGCTATTTTTTCTTCTGTTGTCTGTGCTTTTGGTGTTATAACCAAGAAATTATTGCAAAATTATATGTCACAGTTTTTTTTTCTATGTTTTCTTCTAAGAGTTTTATAGTTTTAGCTCTTATATTTCAGATATTTGATCTATTTTGAGTTAATATTTTTGTATATGGTGTTAGACAAAGATCCAACTTGATTCTTTTCATCATGGATACTCAGTTTTCCCAGCACTAGTTTGTTTGTTTGTTTGTTTTGGATGGGGGAGGTGCTCAATAAATGTTTATTGCATAAATGAATGTTCCAGTGAATACATAAATAAGTATACATTCATGCAGGACTTTGTATACCAGACATGCCTGCCATTCACCATTCAGTACCAGCACTGGGAGGAGGGACCATACCTCACCTACGGTCACGGCTGATAGGGTCACCTACGGGCATAGCTGATAGGAGCATTGCCATCCAGCAACTCTGTAACGTAGCTTGGTTTGAAAGATGAAATGAACCAATGAAGTTCTTTTGAAAGTTTGGGATATGGCATTAAGATACTTAATCGATAACTCAGAGGTGCTAGTACCAAAAGGTCTCGTAAATCTGGAGCCAGCACCATTAAGGGGAGAGGCGGGGCAGATCTCTCAATGGAGACTTTCCCATTGAGAATTTCAGTACTCCTTCTTGTAGCCTAATGGCCTTGTCACATTGTTATATTCATGTCCAAGGTAAAGCTGAGATAAGCTGGCCAGGAGATACAGCACAACAGAAAACAAAGCAACCAGCACGCTCGTTCTGCACACCCACCGCATTTTCCTCTCTGAATATCCACATACCCTCGTGGTTGCTGAGCACACATCGTTTGAATTTGCCTACAGTTTTACTTGTTGTGGTCCTGACCAAACTCTTGGTGACCCTCATCTAAATGCCACCCATCATTTGTCCAAAATTTCTGCATTTTTGATGAGAGATTTTTTCGGAGCTCTCCCTGGTCCAGCTTAGTTACTTAAGGACCAGGCTATGTGTCTGGCATCAACCTCTGATCTAATCAGCTATGGACAGGGAGATGAGGTCACATATTCCCTAGGGCTACTCTTTATAAGGGCTGGGTGGTCAGGAGAAGTTAGGTAAGAAGTGACAGTTTGGTCCCAGGCAAAATACCTGGAATGGTCACCACAGGTTCCCTCTATTGTTTTTGAGACAGATTCTCCCTCTGCTGCCCAGGCTGGAGTGCAGTGGTACAATCTTGGCTCCCAGGTTCAAGGTATTCTCCTGCCTCAGCTTCCCCAGTAACTGGGATCACAGACTTGTGCCACTGCGCCCGGCTAATTTTTTGTATTTTAAGTAGTGACGGAGTTTCACCATGTTGACCAGACTGGCCTTGAACTCCTGACTTCAAGTGATCTGCCTGCTTCTGTCTCCCAAAGTTCCTAGCACTAGTTTTTGAAAAGACGGTCTTTTCCCCATTGAATGGTCTTGCTGCTCTTGTTAAAAATCCTTTGACTATATAGGTGAAGATTATTTCTGAGCTCTCTATTCTATTCCATTGGTCTGTGTGTCTGTCTTATACTCTTCTGATTGCTGTAGCTTTGTATTGAGCTTTGAAATCAGGAAGTGTGAGATCTCCAAATTTGTTTTTACTTCTCAAGATTTGTTTTGGCTACTTGAGGCCTCTTGAGATTACATGTTAATTTTAGATGGAGTTTTCTATTTCTGCAAAAAAAATCACTGGAATTTTGACAGAGATTGGATTGAATCTATAGATTGGTTTGGGTACTATTGACATTGTAACAATATTAAGTCTTCTAATCCATGAACATGGGATGTCTTCCGTTTATTTATGTCTCCTTTAATCGTTCAGTAATCTTTTGTAGTTTTGTGTACAAGTCTTTCATCTCCTTGGTTAAGTTTATTCCTGAGTATTTTATTCTTTTTTATGCTATTGTAACTGGAATTGTTTTCCTAATCTCATTTATAGATTGTTTATAGTATATAAAAATAAACCTTTTTATAAGCTGATTTTTTATATGGCAACTTTGCTAAATTCACTTATTAGCTGTAACAGTTTTGTCCTTTTTAAAAAATAGTTAGAATTTTGTACATATGTGATCATGTCTTTTGTGAGAAGGGATATTTTGACTTCTTCATTTCAAACTTAGATGTCTTTTATTTCTTTTTCTTGACTGATTGTTCTGCCTAGAACTTCCAGTACTATGGTGAATAGAAATGGTGACAGCAGGCATCCTTGTCTTGTTCCAGCTATTAGAAAAAAAGTTTTCAGTGTTTCTCTATTGAGTATTATGTTAACTATGGGGTTTTCATATATGGCCTTTGTTATATTGAGATAGTTTTCTTCTATTCCTAGTTTGTTGAGTGTTTTTCATTATGACACGATGTTGGGTTTTGTCAAATACTTTTTTTGCATCACTCAAGAAAATCATGTGGTTCTTTCCTTCATTCAGTTACTGTAGTGTATCATATTAATTGAATTTCATATGTTGAACCATCCTTTAGTTCTGGGAATAGATTCCCCTTGGTCATGGTGTGTAATCATTTTAATACGCTGCTGAATTTTGTTTGCTAGTATTTTGTTGAGGTTTTCCACATCAATATTTATAAAGGATATTGGTCTGTAGTTTTCTCTTCTTTTAGTGTCTTTGGCTTAGGTATCAGGGCAACACACTGGCCTCATAAAACGAGATAGGAAGTATTTCCTTCTCTTCAACTTTTTGGAATAGTCTGAGAAGAATTGGTACTAGCTCTTTTTTAATGTTTGGTAGAATTCACCAGTGAAGTCACTAGGTGTTGGTATGTTGTGTTTTTGTTTTCATTTGTCTTAAGCTATTTTATACCCTGCAATTTCTTCTTTGAACCTTTGTTCCTTCTAATATTGGTTTCTAATTTCTTCCACTGTGATTAGAAAAAATATTTTGAATAATTTCAATCTTTTAAAATTCATCAGTACTTCTTTTGTGGCTAAATGTGATCTATCTTGGAGAATGTTCCATGTGTACTTGAGAAAAATCTGTATCTTTCTGTTGTTGGATGGAGTGTGTTGTCTAAGTCTGTTAGATCTAATTAGTTTGTGGTTTTGCTTTAAGTCCTCACTTTCTGTATTGATCTGTCTGGTTGTCCTATTCATTATTGAAAGTGGGGCATGGGGCATTAAAATTTCCAACTATTTTTGTAGAGCTGTATGTTTCCCCTTTCAATTCTCTCAGTGTTTGTTCAGTGAATACATGTTTATAATTGTTAAATTTTCTTGGTAAATTAACTCCTTTATCAGTATATATTGTCTTTGTCTCTTGTCACAGTTTTTGATGTAAAGTTCATTTTGTCTGGGTTTAGTGTAGCCATCTCAGATCTCTTTTGGTTACTATTTGCACGAGACATGTTTTTTCATCCTCTCATTTTCAACCTATTTCTATCCTTAGATCTAAAATGAGTCTCTCATAGACAGCAAATAGTTGGACTATTTTTAAAAAATTCATTCTGCTAATCTGTATCTTTAATTCTTTGACATTTAAAGTAATTACTGATAAGGAAGAACTTACTTCAGACATTTAGCTATTTGTTTGCCATATATCTTGTTTGCTTTTTGTTCCTCAATTCCTACATTATTGCCATTTTTGTATTTAGTTGATTTTTTTGGTAGTGTATCATTTTAAGTCTCTTTTTTTGGTATATGTTTTAGTTATTTTCTTAGTGATTATCATAGGGATTGTAATTAACTTCTTACACTTATCAGACCCTAGTGAATAATACCAACGGTATGAAAACATTTAGCTCTTATGCATCTCGATTCCTCCTCCTCTGTATTGTTATTGTCACAGGTTATATCTTTGTACACGTGTGCCCATTAACATAGATTTATAATTACTGTTTTGTGACCCTAACTTTTAAATCATATAGAAATAAAAGGGAGTTACAAAAGTACGATAGTACTGGCTTTTATAATTACTCATGTGGTTACCTTTCCAGCATTCTGTTTTTCTACGTATGGTTTTGAGTTATTGACTAATGTCCTTTAATTTCAGCCTAAGGTATGTCCTTTAGTAGGTCTACTAGTAGCAAATTACCTCAGCTTTTGTTTATCTGGAAATGTCTTAGTTTCTCCTTCATTCTTGAAAGATCGTTTTGGCAGATATGGAGTTCGTGGTTGATAGCTTTTGTTTTCCAGTCCTTTAAATATATCATCTCACTGCCTTCTGGCCTCCATGGTTTCTGATAAGAAATCAGCTGTTAATTCCATAGAGAATCACTTGTAGGTGATAAGCCACTTTTCTCTCACTGATTTCAATATTCTCTCTTTGTCTTTGTCTTTCAAAAATTTGAGTCTCATGTGTCTTGGTGTAGATCTCCTTGAGTTCATCCTGCTTGAAGTTCATTGAACTTTTTGAACATGTATATTTTCATTTCTTTTTATCATACGGGGAATTCTGGGCCATTAGTTCACAAATAATGTCTCTGCCCCTTTCCCTGTCCTTCTGGAGTGCTCATGATATATCCATATTTATATCTAACTTATATCTCTGTATGTGTGTATGTGTGTGTTTGATGGTGTACCACAGATCCCTCAGGTTCTGTTTATTTTCTTTATTGTTTTTCTTTCGCCTCCTCAAACTGGATAATTTCAGTTGTCTTAATTTCAAGTGTGACAATTCTTTTCCTGTCTGCTCAAAACCTGCCACTGAATCACTCTAGTAAATTTTTAAATTTCAGTCATTATACTATTCAGCTCCAGAATTTCTGTGAGGTTTCTTTTGATAATTTACATCTCTTTGACATTCCCTATTTGTTCATACATTGTTTTCCTGATTTTATTTACTTAGTTTTTGTCTATGGTTTCCTTTCACTAACTTGAGAATATTTAAGAGAGTTGATTTTAACATCTTTGACTAGTAATTCTAATGTCTGGGCTTTCTTAGGAATAGTTTCTGTCAAATTCTTTTTTTTCCAGTGAATGAGGCATATTAAAAAATTTTTTAACATATATTTTTTGAGACAGAATCTTACTCTATCGCCCAGCAGGCTGGAGTGCAGTGGTGCAACCTAGGCTCACTGCGACCTCCAGCTCCTGGGTTCAAGCAGTTCTCCTACCTCAGCCTCCCGGGTAGCTGGGATTACAGGCATGTGCCACCACGCCTGCCTAATTTTTGTATTTTTAGTAGAGATGGGGTTTTACCATTTTGGCCAGGCTGGTCTCGAACTGCTGACCTCAAGTGATCCGCCTGCCTCAGCCTCCTAAAGTACTGGGATTGCAGATGTGAGCCACCACGCCGGCCCATATTTTTCTTTCTTTTTTTTTTTTTTTTGTATGCTTTGTAACGTTTTGTTCAGACTGAATGTTCTGAGCATTATAATGTGATAACTCTGGAAATGAGATTCCTTCTCCTCTAGGATTGCTTTTGAGGCTACAGTCATCCATTTGTACAGTGACTTCTCCAAACCATTTTTGCAAGGTATCTTTCACTTGTCATGTGTAGTCACTGAAGTTTTTGTTCTGTTATATCTGCAGTTAGCCCGCATCCTGATAGAGATTTCCTTAAATGTCAAAGTTCAGCATCCTCTCTCCTCACCAATCCCTGATTGCAGGAGCCATGCCATGATGGCATGGACGTTGCCATGACTGTTTCCATAGGTCACACTCATACAAGAGGAACTGATAAGTCAAGAATGTAATCACAAGTCAAGGGTATTAAATATTGCCAAATTACCCTCTAAAATATTTTTACCAATTTAGTCTTCCACCAATAGATTATGAATACTCATTTTCATCCGCTCACCAACACCAAGCATTCTTTAAATCTTTGCCAGTTTGAGAAATGAGTGATGTTTTATTGTTGCTTTAATTTTGTTATTTTTTTACTAGTGAATTTGATGTATTCTTTAGTCTTTGGGATTTCTCTGTTGTTGTTGTTAATTCGTATCTTTGTCCAGCTTGGGGCATCCCTTTCTCTCTTTCCTTAGTAATTTATGAGTAAAAACTGTTTTCTAAAAATGCCATAGTCTCTTTGAAAAAACAAACATTTAAAACATTATAATGGCCGGGCATGGTGGCTCATGCTGTAATTCCAGCACTTTGGGACGCCGTGGTGGGCGGATCACAAGATCAGGAGATCGAGACCATCCTGGCTAACACGGTGAAACCCCGTTTCTACTAAAAATACAAAAAATTAGCTGGGTGTGGTGGCGGGCGCCTATAGTCCCAGCTACTTGGGAGGCTGAAGCAGGAGAATTGCTTGAACCCGGGAGGCGGAGGTTGCAGTGAGCAGAGATCGCGCCATTGCATTCCAGCCTGGGTGACAGAATGAGACTCCATCTCAAAAAAATACAAAAAGCAAACAAACAAAAAATTATAACATATCAGTTGGGTAATGGTATTGGGAAAATTGTCTTTCTATATGGCAAAAGATTAATTTGAATCTTACTTTACATCATATAGGAAAATCAAGAGTCTATATGGAATAAATAGCTCAAACTCCAAAGAGGATGAGAGGAAATTGAGTGGAAGAATATCTTTTTGACATTGTGGCTAGGGAAGGACCATCAAAACAATATATAAAGGGGGAAATTGATTTATGTGAACATATTAAAATGAAATATCTCTGTTCAAGAAAGAACGCCACGAGACATGAACAGAAGGCTGATAAACAAAAATATATTTACAATGACTCTTAGTAATGACGATTAATCTGGGAAAAAGATATGTGTAGGCAATGCACAAAAAAGAAATCAAGACTAGTTAATAGATCCATGGAAAGATGCTTACTTTTACCAATAACCAGAAAAATGGAAACTTAAAAAAATAAGATGATATTTTACACTCATCTGATTGGAAAAAATTAGGAAGTCACATAATATTAAGTGCTGGCAAGGATGGGAAAAAGTGGGAGCCCCCTTGCACTGCTGGTAGAAGTGTACAGTGGTATAGCCATTTTGGACACCTAGCTTTCTTGTGTTTAAAGTGTGCACACACCCCACGACCAGGCAACTCTATAGTAGAAAACTACCACATGAGTGCAGAGGGAGAAGTCACGAGTACTATTTTTTTTTTGAGACAGAGTTTCGCTCTTGTTGCCCAGGCTGGAGTGTAATAGCACGATCTCAGCTCACCGCAACCTCCGCCTTCTGGGTTCAAGCAATTCTTCAGCCTCAGCCTCCTGAGTAGTGGGATTACAGGCATGTGCCACCATGCCCGGCTAATTTTGTATTTTTTAGTAGAGATGGGGGTTTCTCCGTGTTGGTCAGGCTGGTCTCGAACTCCTGAACTCAGGTGATCTGCCCGCCTCGGCCTCCCAAAGTGCTGGGATTACAGGCCTGAGCATTCTTATCACAGCACTCGCTGTAGTAGCAAAGAGACGGAAGTGTCTTAGGGGTCCACCTAGGGAAACCTACTAATAGTAAAGTACAATGTGTTACATGTATATGTATGTATGTGATGTCTATATCATATATGCATATAATGGAATATTGTCTATCATTTGGAAGGAGAACATTTGAGATACATAAACTTGAGAATAATGTGGACAGGTCTAAAAAATACAATGTTTAGTGAAAAAAAGGTACAGAATAAGACAAAATGGGATTTTGCATGGCCAAAAAATGATAGCAGTTCATGAAAGGAAGAAACCATCTACTTAAAAGAGTGCACTTGAGGTAAAAATAGACATACATATGTAAGTACATGCATGTGTGTGTGTGAGCAGGAGAGTTGAAAAGTCCCGTGTGTGCGTATGTGTAGAGATGGGTGTTTATAACAGCCTGACATAAGATTTAGGGGAACACAGAGGAAGGTTTTATATTCTAGAAGTGTAAATAATTTCAAATGGCATCCTCATATTCAAATGATCATTATGGTGACTAGCCATTAGAGAATTTCATCCAAATAAATTTTCATCTGAAAAGCTCTTGTATCCTCTTACCCACTGTTAGTGAGTTGAATCATATGCTACCCCTGCTGAAAGATATGTGTACATCTAACCCCTGCTGAACCTGTGAATATGACCTTATTTGGAGAAAGGACCTGTGGGTCCTAATTTAGTGAGAAGTGTTTTTATAAGAGACACACAGAGAAGAGACACATAAGGAGAAGCAGGAGTGGCCTCATGAATACCAGCATACTGGAGTGAGGCAGCCGCAAGCCAAGGAATGCCTGGAGCCACCAGAAGCAGGAAGAGGCAGGGGAAGGTTCTCCCTCAGAGCCTTTGGAGGGAGCACACCCTACTGAAACCCAGAGTTTGGATTTCTGGCCTCCAGAACTGTGAGAGAATCAATTTCTGTCATTTAAAGTCACCAGGTTTGTGCTAATTTGCTGCGGCAAGCCTCGGAAACAGATACACCCCTTCTCCTTTTCCCTGTCTGGCTTCCCATCTTTCCCTTAGGAGGAGCTAACCTGTCCCATGCAGGATGGTTTTCTGTTTTCTGTGTTCATAGGGCCGTTTCCTCTATTTGTGTTTTCCCCGTCATAGTCCATTTGGGCTGCTGTAAAAACTACCATAGACGGGATGGCTCAGCTCTGGAGGCTGGCAGGCCAAGATGAAAGCACTGGCAGATTCGGTGTCTGGTGAGGGCTGCTTCCTGGCTCACAGACGGCATCCTCTCCTGCGTCCTCACGTGGCAGGTGGGTGAGGGAGCCCTCCAAAATCCCTTTTATGAGGGCATGACTACCACTCGTGAGGGCTCCACTCTTGTTCCCTAATCACCTCCCAAACTCCCTACATCCTAACACCATCACATTAGCGGTGACGGTTTTAACAGATGAATTTGAAGGAGGGAAAAGAAACACAAAAATTCCAATCTTAGCACCCAAAGTGAGATTTAAGGTGATGCAAGAACACAGCTTTAAATTTCATTGAATCGCACAATACACTCTATTTAGTAGTAAGATGAATTAGTCAAAGACAGTCTGTTTGGTGAGAATAAGCACATAACATCTAACACATACCAAACTCTCTTTTTATGAAAGAGAAAACAAGCTTCAGCTTTGGCTGTCTTAAAACTGGCAACGATATCTGGTTATATGAATAACATTGTTTTGGTTTCATCGAATTTATTTTTGTGCTTGGCTACTTTTTATTTACCATAAGTAATGCCAGTTTTTCTTTTAGGCTTATGATTGCAAGATTCCTTTGTAAACATATGAATCTAAATTAAAAAGTGAGTGAGTTTAAAGAAACATATTAACTAAATAACAGTAGGAATAATACACAGATATGGAAAAGTCTGAAGGTGTGAAACTCTGTACTACCCCCAGAAGCTCATCAAAGCTGCTTTTTTCTAAGGCAGATTTCCTCTGTGAGAAGAATTCCGATGCCAACACCAATCCATTTCGGAAATCGACTTCGATTCATCTCTTGGGTCGGTGTGTTTCATTTTCATGTACAAGAAGGGCTCACGCGTTTTGTGTTCTCTCAGTGTTTGTATGTTTGACTACTGCCTCTGATTTAACAAGAACTTGTGTGGTAGGAAATTGTGTTCCACTTTCTTTTCCTCAGAACTTTGTGGACACTGTTTTACCATTTTCTTGCATCAAATGCGGCCTCATTTTCGGGGTCCTCTCCCAGCCCTACCGCCCTGTTGTAAGTGAATTGCTTTTTGTTCTTGGATACATGAGACCCTTTTCTTTTACTTTGAAGTGTAGTAAATTCATCAAGTATGTCTCAGAGTTGAACCAGCACTATCACTTCTTCCCAGAATCCAGGGAGCCCTTTCAATTTCCTAGCCAGCTCTTTGTTTCTTTTCTTTTGTATTGGTATATTTTTTTGTATTTCATGCCTTGTAGTCTTTGTTTTGGGGAAACGAGGACCTATATGTAGATCATTATCTATCCCTCATAGCTTAATCTTCATCCTAAACATTTCGACTTTATTGTCTTCCCTACACACCTTCAATGACAATCTCAAGCTTTTATGAAAGTGATGAATATTTGACTATGTTAATTTTGTTTCTTGCTCTTTCAAATTTACTTATTAACTCTGTAATTGCTGTTTTGATCTGCAATTTTTCCTTAGCTCTGTAACTACCATTTTTCCATCTTATTTTATTGTCTCATCTAAGTATTTATTTATTTTTGTTTCAATGAATTTATGTTTTCCTTGTTTTTTCCTAGATACAAAATACTTGTCTTAGATTTTTTCTAGATAAAAAATACTTGTCTTAGATTGCAGGATGGATTTTTCACTTTCCCATTTATACTATATTTCCTCTTCTTTTTTTGTGTTAACCTCTCTGCATAGTTGCCATGAGTTTTCTTTTATTCCTGCAGAATTATTAATAAAAGGAGCTCTATCAGCACATCCCATTTGCCTGTATATGGTGTAAATCAATTTTACTTGGTACTCATCTCATTGTGTCTGAGTCCTGTTGTCTTCCCTTCAGTAGTGTTTGCTTCTATTCTTACCATCTTTCTTACCCTTAGCAAGTTACTTATGCTTTCTGTGCCTCAATTTTGTCAACCTACATCCTATATACAGGTTCAGCACGAAATGAGCCATATGTGTAAAATGCTTATAACAGTGCCTGGCATACACAAAGGCTGTTATCCTCAGGAAGGGAGGCTCTCTTCTCTCCAACTTCTTTTTTTCCGCCCAACTTCTATTTTAGGTTCAGGGGGTACATGTTCAGGTTTATTATATGAGTAGATTGTTTGTCATGGGGGTTTGGTGTACAGATTATTTAATCACCCATGTAATAAACATAGTATCCGACAGGTAGCTTTTCAGTTCTCACCCTCCTCCCACTCTCCACCCTCAAGTAGGCCCTGGTGCCTATTGTTTCCTTCTTTATGTCCACGTGTACTCAATGTTTAGCTCCTGCTTGTAAGTGAGGAAAATCCAGAATTTGGTTTTCTGTTCCTGTGTTAATTCAGTTAGGATAATGGCCTCTAGCTCCATTCATGTTGCTGCAAAGGACATGATCTTGTTCTATTTTATGGCTGCATAGAATTCCATGGTGTATTTGTACCATATTTTCTTTATCCAGTCCACTCTTGATGGGAATTTAGGATGATTCTAAACATACAAGTGCATATGTCTTTATGGTAGAACAATTTATATCCCTTTAGGTATATGCCCAGCAGTGGGATTGGTGGGTCGAATGGTAATTCTGTTTTAAATTCTTTGAGAAATTGCCAAACTGTGTTTCACCATGGCTGGACTAATTTACACAGCCACCAGCAGTGGATGAGTGTTCTCCTTTCTCTGCAACCTTGACAGCATCTGTTATTTTTTAACCTTTAAGTAATCGCCATTTGGACTGGTGTGAGATGGTATCTCATTGCAGCTTTAATTTTCATTTGTCTGATGTTTAGTGATGTTGAGCATTTTTTTCATATGCTTGTTGGTCATATGTATGTCATTCTTTGAGAAGTGTGTTCATGTTCTTTTGTACGTTTTTTAATGAGATGTTTGTTTTTCACTTGTTTGTTTAAGTTCCTTATAGATGCTGAATATTAGACCTTTGTCAGATACACAGTTTGTAAATATTTTCTCCCATCCTGTAGGTTGTCTATTTACTTTGTTGATAGTTTCTTTCGCTGGGCAGAGGCTCTTTAGTT
Source organism: Macaca fascicularis (assembly GCF_037993035.2). Taxonomy (NCBI): domain Eukaryota; kingdom Metazoa; phylum Chordata; class Mammalia; order Primates; family Cercopithecidae; genus Macaca; species Macaca fascicularis. Next base: position 128,147,753 of record NC_088388.1, on the reverse strand, counting down.
TAATTGGGTCCCATATGTCAAGTTTTGTTTTTGTTGTGGTTACTTTTGGTGTCTTCGTCATGAAATCTTTGCTGGGGCCAATGTCCATATGACATTTCCTAGGGTTTCTTCTAGGGTTTTTATAGTTTGAGATATGACATTGAAGTCCTTAATCCATCTTGAGTTGATTTTTGTATGTGGTGAAAGGAAGGAATCCAGTTTCAACCTTCTGCATATGGCTAGCCAGGTGTCCCAGCACCGTTTATTGAATAGAGAGTACTTTGCCCATTGCTTGTTTTTGTCAACTTTGTCGAAAATCAGATGGTTGTAGGTGTGCAGCTGTATTTCTGGGTTGGCTAACCTGTTCTTTTGGTCTAGGCGTGTTTTTGTACCAGTACCATGCTGTTTTCGTTACTGTAGCCTTGTAGTATAATGTGAAGTTGAGTAGTGTGGTACCTCTGCTTTTGTTCTTTCCACTTAGGATTGCTTTGGCTGCTTGAGCTCTTTTTTGGTTTCATGTGAATTTTAGAATGTTTTCTCCCCTAATTCTGCGAAAAATGTCATTGGTGATTTGATAGGAGTGGCATTGAATCTGTACATTGCTTTGGATGGTATGGCCATTTTAACAATACTGATTCTTCCTGTCCATGAGCATGAAATGTTTTTCCATTTGTTTGTGTTCTCTCTCATTTCTTTCTGCAGTGTTTTGTAATTCTTATTGTTGAGATCTTTCACCTCTCTGGTTAGCTGTATTCCTAGGCGTTTTATTATTTTTTATGGCTATTGAGAAAGGGATTGCATTCTTGATTTGGCTGTCAGCTTGCATGTTATTGGTGTATAGAAATGCTACTAATTTCTGTACATCGATTTTGATCCTAAAGCTTTGCTAAAGTTCTTTATCAGATCTCAGAGCTTTTGGGCAAAAACTAAGGAGCCTCCTAGGTATAAAATCATACCATCTGTGAAGAGAGATAGTTTGACTTCCTCTCTTACTATTTGAATGCCTTTTACTTCTTTCTCTTTCTTAGTTCCTCTGGCTAGGACTTCCAGTACTATGTTGAATAGGAGTGATGAGAGTGAGTATCCTTGTCTTGTTCCAGTTCAAAGATAATGCTTCCAGCTTTTGCCCATTCAGTATGATGTTGGCTGTGGGTTTGTCATAGATGGTTTTTATTATTTTGAGGTATGTTTCTTCAATACCTAATTTGGGGAGGGTTTTTAACATGAAGGAATATTGATTTTTTTTGTTTTGTTTTTGTTATTTTATTTATTTATTTATATTTTTGAGATGTAGTCTCACTCTGTTGCCTAGGCTGGAGTGCCGTGGTGTGATTTCGGCTCACTGCAGCCTGTGCCTCACAGGTTCAAGTAATTCTTCTGCCTCAGCCTCCCAAGTAGCTGGGATCACAGGCACCTGCCACCACACCCAGCTAATTTTTGTATTTTAGTAGAGATAAGGTTTCACCATGTTGGCCAGGCTGGTCTTGGACTCTTGACCTCAAGTAATCTGCCCACCTCGGCCTCCCGAAGTGCTGGGATTACAGATGTGAGCCACCATGCCTAGCCTGTGTTGAATTTTATTGAAAGCCTTCTCTGTGTCTATTGATATGATCATGTGGTTTTTGTTTTTAGTTCTGTTTCTGTGATAAATCACATTTATTGATTTACATATGTTCAACCAACCTGCCATCCCAGGGATAAAGCTTACTTGATCATAGTGGATTAGCTTTTTGATGTTCTGCTGGATTCAATTTGATAGCATTTTCTTGAGGATTTTTGTATCTGTGTTTGTCAGGGATATTGGCCTGAAGTTTCCTTTTTTTGTTGTGTCTCTGCCAGGTTTTGGTATCAGAATGATGCTGTCCTCAGAGAATGGGTTAGGTAAGACTCCTTCTTCCTCAATGTGTTGTAATGGTTTACATAGGATTGATACCAGCTCTTCTTTATATACCTTGCAGAATTTGTCTGTGAATCTGTCTGCACCAGAGTTTTCTCTTTTTTTTTTTTTTGAAACGGAGTCTTGCTTTGTTGCCCAGGCTGGAGTGCAGTGGTACGGTCTTGGCTCACTGCAAGCTCTGCCTCCCGGGTTCACGCCATTCTCCTGCCTCAGCCTCCCAAGTAGCTGGGACTACAGGTGCCCGCCACCATGCCTGGCTAACTTTTTATATTTTTAGTAGAGATGGGGTTTCACCATGTTAGCCGGGATGGTCTTGATCTCCTGACCTTGTGATCAACCTGCCTTGGCCTCCCAAAGTGCTGGGATTATAGGCGTGAGCCACCACATCTGGCTGGATCAGAGCTTTTTCTGATTGTTAGGCTTTTTATTACTGATTTGATTTCGGAACTTGTTATTGGTCTGCTCATGGTTTCAGTTGCTTCCTCAGTCAATCTTGGGAGGTTGTATATGTCCAGGAATTTATCCCATTTCTTCTAGGTTTCCCAGCTCGGGTGCAGAGAGGTGTTCGTAATAGTCTCTGAGGGTTTCTGTGTATCTGTAGGGTCAGTGGTAATGTCCCCTTTGTCGTTTCTAATTTTGTTTATTTGGATAGTCTGGGTTTTTTTCTTTACTAGTCTAGCTACTGGCCTATCAATCTTATTTATTCTTCCAAAGAACCATCTTTTGGTTTTATTGATCTTTTGTATGGTGTTTTGTGTCCCAATTTCATTCAGTTCAGCTCTGATTTTAGTTATTTATTTTCTTCTGGTAGCTTTGGGGTTGTTTTCTGTTATTTTTCTAGTTACTCTAAGTGTGATGTTAGATTGTTGAGATCTAACTTTTTGATATTTGATTTTAGCACTCTAAACTTTCCTTTTTACACTGCTTTAGTTGTGTCCCTGAGATTCAGGTATGTCACATCTTTATTTTCATTAGTTTCAGATAATTTCTTGATTTTGGCCTTAATTTCATTGTTTGCCCCAAAGTCATTTAGGATCAGGTTGTTTAATTTCCATGTAATTATATGATTTTTGAGACACCTTAGTATTGATTTCTGTTTATTGCACTGTGGTCCCAGAGTATGGTTGGTATGATTTTTTTTTTTTTTTGAATTTGTTGAGAATTGTTTTATGGCTAATTATGTGATCAATTTTTAGAGTGTGTGACATGTGCAGATGAGAAGAATGTATATTCTGCTGTTGTTGGGTGGAGTGTTCTGTATATGTCTGTTAGGTGCATTTGGTCAAGAGCTGGGTTTAGGTCTTGAATTTCTTTCTTTCTCTTTCTTCCTTCCTTTCTTCCTTCTTCCTTCTTCCTTCTTCCTTCTTCCTTCTTCCTTCTTCCTTTCCTTTCCTTTCCTTTCCTTTCCTTTCCTTTCCTTTCCTTTCCTTTCCTTTCCTTTCTTCCCTCTCTTTCTTCTTCCCTTTCTTTTTACGAGGTCTTTGTCACCTAGGCTGGAGTCCAGTGGTGTGATCTCAGCTCACTGCAGCCTCCATCTCCCAAGTTCAAGTGATCCTTCCACCTTAGCTCCCCAAGTAGCTGAGACTACAGGCATGAGCCACCTCAACCAGCTAACTTTTGTATTTTTTGGAAAGACATGGTTTCTCCATGTTGCTCAGGCTGGTCCTGAACTCCTGAGCTCAAGCGATCTGCCTACCTCAGCCTCCCAAAGTGCTAGGGTCACAGGCGTGAGCCACCGTGCCCAGCCTGGTCTTGAATATTTTTGTCAGCTTTCTGCCTTGATGATCTGTCTAGTGCAGATCATGATAGTGAAGTATTGAAGTCTCCCACTATTATTGTGTGGTTATCTAAATCTCTTTGTAGGTCTCTAAGGACTTATTTTATCAATCTTGGTGTTCTGGCGTTGGGTGCATATATATTTAGGATGGTTAAGTCTTCCTTCTGAATTGAACTCTTTATTATTATGTAATGACCTTCTTTGTCTTTTTGGATGATTCCTAATTTAAAGTCTGTTTTATCTGAAGTTAGAATAGCAACCCTGCCCTTTTTTTGTTTTCTGTTTGCTTTGTAGATTTTTCTCTGTCCCTTTACTTTGAGCCTATGGGTGTCATTGCACTCTAAACTTCCCTTTGTGAGGTGGGTCTCTTAAAGACAGCGTACAGTTGTATCTTGCTTCTTTATTCAGCTTGCTACTCTGTGCCTTTTAAGTGGGGCACTTAGCCTGTTTATTTTCAAGGTTAATATGTGCTGATTTGATCCTGTCAGTATGTTGTTAGCTTCCTCCCCAACTTGTAAGTGTTGGGTGCCCACAGACTCCATCCTCAGACTTCTCTTCTAGCCACACTACCTCCTGTGGGATCTCATTCCCTATTGTCATGTTAGCATCATGCACATATAATGACTTGTATTTCCAACTGCCTACTCAATATTGCTGCTTGAGTGTCTAATAGACATCCACAATATAAAGGAAAAAAACTTTTTTCTACTTTCATACTTAACACAACACAGAACACTGCCATGACCAAAATGTGTGGGTATTTTCCCAAGCAATTTGCCAGTCATACCAACTGGGTGCCCTACAATTCAGCTCAATTCTGACACTAACTAGTGTTAGTGCAGATCCCACAGGTTAGGGCAAAATCCCACAAGACTGTTCCTCTGCTTTAGATACCAATCACAAGTCCCAGGTTGTCACCTATATTTCTGACCAACTAGCTATAAAATTGGGTTTCCCAGGATTCCCTCTTCAGGTTCGATAATTTGCTAGATGGCTCATGGAACTCAAGGAGATCCTTACTTATATTTACTGGTTTATTATTTAATAAAGATTATGCTAAAATACAGATAGCCCCATGAAGAGGTATGTGGGGGAGATAAAGAAGAGTCCTGAGCTCAGGAGATTCAAGGGTTTTAGGAGCTCCATGCCAGGAACCAGGGAGAAAGACCAAAATATTTATATGTAACTGTCTAATAGACATCTCAGACTTAATCTGTTCAATATCAATCTCCAGTACCTCTCCTCCCCTGAACCTGCTCCTCTTGTAGCCTTCACCATCAGAGTTAATGGTAATACCATCCTTTCATTTGCTGAGGACAAAAACATTGGAAAAATATTTGACTTGTTTTTCTTATAGGCATCACATTCAACTCAATTCTTCAAAATTGAAAACATATAATCCCGAAGCCTACCACTTCTTGTCATTTCCAGTGTGACTCCTTGTCCAAGCCACTACCATCTGTTAAATGGCATGCATCACTGCAGTTGCCTCCCAAATGAAGTGTCTGCTCCTGTCCTTGACCTTTCAAGTCTATTCTCAATACATCAAAAAGTGCAATCTGGTTAACATCTAAATCAAATCAATGTCACTCCTCTCCTCATATCCCTCCAATGTCATTCATGTCACTAAGAGAAAAAAAAAGGCAGAGTCTTGGCCGGGCACGGTGGCTCAAGCCTGTAATCCCAGCACTTTGGGAGGCCAAGACGGGCGGATCACGAGGTCAGGAGATCGAGACCATCCTGGCTAACACGGTGAAACCCCGTCTCTACTAAAAAATACAAAAAACTAGCCGGGTGAGGTGGCGGGCGCCTGTAGTCCCAGCTACTCCGGAGGCTGAGGCAGGAGAATGGCGTAAACCCGAGAGGTGGAGCTTGCAGTGAGCTGAGATCCCACCACTGCACTCCAGCCTGGGTGACAGAGCCAGACTCTGTCTCAAAAAAAAAAAAAAAAAGAAAGGCAGAGTCTTTACAAGATTCTGTATGATATGGCCCCCTGCAATCTCTCTGCTTTTATCTCCTTCTATTGTCTCCTCATTTGTTCCACATTCCATCAACACACAAGATAGACTCATACCCATGAGGAATAGATGTCAGATTTCATAATTTTTTTCTGTATATATTAATCGTATTGTTGTTTTTTAAAAAACTACTTGTCAATACAGTAAATTACGTTGACTGATGTTTGAATGTTAACCTAATTTTGCATTCCTGGGTTAAACTCAACATAACCATATCCATTTTACATGTTGTTAGATTTTATTTATTAAATTTTTGTTAAGAATTTTTGCATCTCTGGTTATGGAGGATATTGCCTTTTAGTTTTCTATCCCTGTGTAATATCTTTGGTTTTGGCATCAGGGTTATCTTCATCACAAAGAAGTTGTGATGTACTCTTTCCTCCATTGAATTTGCAGTTTTCTTTGAGATAAAGTTTTGTATTAAAAATTTAATTTCTCGGCATGATGTGATGGCTCATGCCTGTAAGCCCAATGCTTTGGGAGGCCAAGGCAGGAGGATCACTTGAGGCCAGGAGTTTGAGACCAGCTTGGGCAACATAGCAAGACCCTCTCTGCAAAAAAAAAGTAATTTCTTATTTATATACAGATACTTATGTTTTTCATTTCTTCTTGAGTTTTAGTAATTTGTTTCAAAAAATTTGCTTAATTAATTAAAATTATAAATCAATTGGCAAAAAGTTATTCTTAACATTCCCTTATTATATTTTTGAAATCTAAAAAATCTGTGGTGAAGGTACCTCTCCTATTCCTGATATTGGTAATTTGTGATGAGTTTTTTCCCCTAACCAGTCTAGCTTGAGGTTTGTCAATCTTTTTATCTTTTATTTTATTTATTTTTTAAATTATACTTTAAGTTCTAGGGTACATGTGCCCAACGTGCAGGTTTGTTACATATGTATACATGTGCCATGTTGGTGCGCTGCACCCATTAACTCATCATTTACATTAATGCTATCCCTCCCCGCCACCACAATAGGCCCCAGTGTGTGATGTTCCCCTTCCTGTGTCCAAGTGATCTCATTGTTCAATTCCCACCTATGAGTGAGAACATGCGGTGTTTGGTTTTCTGTTCTTGTGGTAGTTTGCTGAGAATGATGGTTTCCAGCTGCATCCATGTCCCTACAAAGGACACGAACTCATCCTTTTTTATGGCTGCATAGTATTCCATGGTGTATATGTGCCACATTTTCTTAATTCAGTCTGTCACTGATAGACATTTGGGTTGATTCCAAGTCTTTGCTATTGTGAATAGTGCCGCAATAAACATACGTGTGCATGTGTCTTTATAGCAGCATGAATTATAATCCTTTGGGTCTGTACCCAGTAATGGGATGGCTGGGTCATATGGTATTTCTAGTTCTAGATCCTTGAGGAATCGCCATACTGTTTTCCACAATGGTTGAACTAGTTGATATTTTCAGTGGGTTTTCATGTCTCAATCTCCTTCAGCTCTGATTTCAGTTATTTGTTGTCCTCTGCTTTGGGGTTGGTTTTCTCTTGGTTCTTTAGTTCTTTTAGTTGTGATGTTAGGTTGTTAACTTGGGCTCTGTCTAGCTTTTTGATGTGAGCATTTAGTGCTATAGTTTCCCTCTTAACATTGCCTTAGGTGTTTCCCAGAGGTTCTGGTATGTGTATCTTTGTTTTCATTCATTTTAAAGAAATACTTGATTTCTGCCTTAATTTCATGATTTACCCAAAAGTCAGTCAGGAGCAGGTTATTCAATTTCCATGTAATTGTATGGTTTTGAGTGATTTTCTTAGTCTTGATTTCTAATTTGATTGTGCTGTGGTCTGAGACATTGGTTGTTATTATTTCAGTTTTTTTTTTTTTTTTTTTTTTGCATTTGCTGAGGAGTGTTTTATGTGTGATCATGTGATGGATTTTAGATTATGTGCCATGTGGTGATGAGAAGAACATATATTCTGTTGTTTTGGGGTGAAGAGTTCTGTAGATGTCTATCAGGTTCATTTGATCCGGTGCTGAGTTTAGGTCCTGAATATCTTTGTTAATTTTCTGCCTTGATGATCTGTGTAATACTGTCAGTGGGGTGCTAAAGTCTTATTGTGTCTGAAGTTTAAAGTTAAAGTATTATTGTGTGGAGGTCTAAGTCTCTTCAAAGGTCTCTAAGAACTTGCTTTATGAATCTGTGTGCTACTGTGTTGGGTGCATATATAATTTGCATAGTTAGCTATTTTTGAATTGAACCCTTTACCATTATGTAATGCTCGTCTTTGTCTTTTTTTTTTTTTAATCTTTGTTGGTTTAAAATCTGTTTTTCTGAAATTAGGATTGCAACTTTTGCTTTTTTCTGTTTTCCATTTGCTTGGTAGATTTTCCTCCATCTCTATTTTGAACCTATGAGTGTCATTGCATGTGAGATGGGTCTCTTGAAGACAGCATACCAATGGGTCTTGGTTCTTTATCTGGCTTGACACTCTGTACCTTTTAATTGGGTCACTTAGCCCATTTACATTCAAAGTTGGTATTGATATGTGTGGATTTGATCCTCTCATCATGATGTTAGCTGGTTATTATGTTGGCTTGTTTATGTGGTTGCTTTATAGTGTCACTGTTCTGTGTAAAGTGTGTTTTTCTAGTGGCTGGTAATGGTCTTTCCTTTCCATAAAGTGTTTTCTTCAGAACGTATTGTAAGGCAGGTTTAGTGAAAATAAATTCGTTTAGCATTTCCTTGTCTGAAATGGATTTCTTCTTCACTTATGAAGCCTAGTTTGGCTGGATACAAAATTCTGGGTTCAAATTTTTTTTCTTTAAGAATGTTGAATATTGGCTCCTAATTTCTTCTGGCTTGTAGGCTTTCTTCTGGGAAGTCTTCTGGGGCATTCTGATGGTGTCATTTGTGGAGTCACACTGGTAGTGGTATTGGCATAGAAGCAGGGCACTGGCAGGTGCAAGTCTTTGTGCATTATATGTGCCTCACATGCAGAGGTGGTCACTGAGGGCAAGGGAGGGGCTGCTGCTCTCCATGCCTACTTTATTTCCCTTGGCAGTGTTGGCCCAAGGATAGTGCACTGATGGGGGCAGGGTTGGCTGGCTCTGTGCCTGTCAAAGCTCCCAGACTGCAATGGTGGTTGGCAGGGTTGGGGGACAGACTACACCCCTACAGCAGCAGTGGCAGCGCAGGATGCATGCTCACATGTGTGCTGGTAGGGAAAGGAAAGCAAAAGTTGCCCATGCACACACATGCCTGCAAGGCAGTGTGTGGGGTTGCAGGGAGCCAGGGGGAAGCTGCAGTGTGGAGAGGGAGCAGGTGGGCTGATGTATGGCCATGGGGGCCACTGCACTGGAGCTCTCCACTAGTCAGGCATGGTCCATTAGCACAGAAACTATGATGAATTCCCCAGGGAACCCAATTCTGACCTACAAGCAGGTGCTGCCAGTCTGGGCCCTGGGAAAGGCCAGCAGACCAAGGGGTGATCAGGTTGGACTGGCCCCATCTGATGGGCAAGACTGCCCTGCAGAGTTCAGGTTCAACAGTTTCCCTAGGGCTAAAGTGTCCTATGGGAGCAAGTTGAGCCTAAGGGGATAGCCATCCCTGGCCATGCTCCACTGTAGATGCTCCTGCACCAAACCCTCTGGGCTGCCCCTGCCACTTCTCTAAGCAGCTCTCCCTGCCAACTCAAGTATTTGTGGTGATTGAGGGGTCTCCTCCTGTCAGGATTTCAGACACCCATGGCCAGAGTGGGTTGCTCCTTGTCAGTTCAACTCACTTGTTCCCCTGAAGTTGTTGGGGGCCAGGAATGAGTCCTGGTGCATGGTAGCCCCATGGAGTGTTCCCAGCTTCCTCCCCCTTCAGCCCAGCCTCTGTGTCTTCCCTCTGTTCCCTCTCAGTGCCTTTCTTCTGAAAATCTGTTGGGAGTGTCCCAGTCATCTCAGCCCCTCGGTGGCAGCTGTTCCACCTGGCTGCATCTCATTGGTCATCTCGCCTGATCCTTATTTCTATTCTTATAGTCTTTTTTCATGAATCAATTCTTTCTTCAATTCTGAAAACTTCTCAGCCATAATCTCCTCAAATATTTCTTTCTCTCTGTTTTGTGTTCTGGTATGCCTCTCCAGAACGTTAGGTAGACCCTAGTCCAGTGTTGCTCCTGTTCATTCTGTTCTCCATATATCAACTGCTTTTTTGTATTCCCATCCTTTTATTTCTCTCTTTATCTCTATTTAATCTCTTTATCTCTGTATGTGAAATTTCAAATTCAATTATCCTGTAATTCACTGGTAGCATCTTTAGCTGTGTCTGATCGACTACAGATATTTTAAAATCTCAGGTATGCAGAATTAGACTGAAGTTAATCTTTGGTTCATTATATACTTTTGCCGTTTGTTCATACATGACCCTCTTTTATGTGTTCATGTATGTATCTCTTCACTAATAGCATAGACAAATTAGGGACTAGAGTGCTAACAATAACTTAGATCTACCCATGTGTGTCCTCCTGACCTTGTTCAGATGCTTCCTCTCATCCAAGGTAACCACTCCCTGAACCTTGTGCTTATTATTCCTTAACTGCAAAAAAATAAAAATAAAAAAAACCCTTTATCTTACATTTTAAGAATATATGTATTACTAAATAGCACATTTTATAGTTCTGGTTTTTTAAATTAAAAATTTGTAACCTTTTAAAAGTGGCGAAAATTGTCTTTTTTTTTAAATTCACAATAATGTTATCACGGTTCATCCCACTTGCTACATGTAGCTGTAATTCGTTTGTTTAGACTGTATTAGAATGTTTCATTGTGCAGTTGCATGACTGTGTCACAGTTAATTTATCCACTCTTCTGTCAGTGAGCATTTGAGTGGTTTCCAGGTTTCTGCTATTGTGAACAGCACTACTACAAACATTATTATTCATGTTTCTTGGGTTTATCTTGGTTATGTTCCAAGAAATGGAGTTGCTGAGACATAGAATATGTGAATGCTCAACTTTTCAAAATAGTAATGCATTCTTTTTCTAGGTGGTTGGATCTGCTGTTTAACCTGTTGAGGTTTAAATTTTCAATGACAATGCTTTTCACTTGTAAAAGTATTATGTAGTTTTTTTTTTTTTTTTTTTTTTTTTTTTTTTTTTTGATGGAGTCTTGCTCTGTTGACCAGGCTGGAGTGTAATGGTGTGATTAGGCTCACTACAACCTCCACTTCCTGGGTTCAAGCGATTCTTCTGCCTCAGCCTCTCAAGTAGCTGGGACTACAAGTGCACGCCACCATGCCCTGCTAATTTTTTATTTTTTAAAAATTTTTAGTAGAGATGGGGTTTTGGCACATTGGCCAAGCTGGCCTTGAACTCCTGACCTCAGACAATCCGCCCTTCTCGGCTTCCCAAAGTGCTGGGATTACAGGCATAAGCCACCATGCCCGACCTATGTAGTTTTTAAAATCAAATTTGCTTTTGACTTTTCCAAACTTTCTTCTATTGATATTGTGTCTTCTATTCTTCCATTTATCTGTTTAATCAGCTTATGTGTCCATAACTCTTCTCAAATTGTGTAATTATCTTCAGTGCTTGAGGTGCCAAGTCTGTTTGTTATATCTTCTTAACACCCATATATACTCCTTCACCCCATGGTTTTTTGTGTGGTTTATAGTTTTGGTTGTGAGCTTGTTTTAAGCCGGATTTTTTTCCCCTGGGGAAATTCTGTGTATTCTGACTTAAGTGCCTCTACAGAGTAACTTTTCAGTTTCTTCTATTGGAGCACAGAATTTCAATGGTTTTAGGATGTATGTTTAAGCAGCTGCCTTGATTTGAGATTCCTGTATCTATGTACAGCGTTCTTCTAGACTCTACACCTTCACATGGTACAGGCCTGGAGTTTCAACTTCTCATAAATGATTTTTTTGGGTTTGTTTTGTTTCAACTCCATCAGCTTCCTTGCTACTTCCACAGGTCGTCACCCAGGCTAGAGTGCAGTGGCGCAATCTTGGCTCACACTGTTCTCCTGCCTCAGCCTCCTGAGTAGCTGGGACTACAGGTGCCTGCCACTACGCCCAGCTAATTTTTTTTTGTATTTTTAGTAGACAGGGTTTCACCATTAGCCAGGATGATCTTGATCTCCTGACTTCATGATCCACCCACCTCAGCCTCCCAAAGTGCTGGTGGGATTACAGGCATGAGCCACTGCGCCCAGCCTAATGGATGGAGTTTTCAAAGTTCCCTTTCCAGGAACTGGGAAGAAGCTCATTGATTGTGTCTCTGAGATTTATAAAGAGGATTCAATTAGTTTTCAAACTTATGTATGCCCAAGACCAGTTATCCTATGCCAGTGTGAACATAAAAAAATAGTCCACAGTCCCTGGGGCTTATTTACCAGCTGCAAAAACTCTTGGGCCATTGCATTACCTACCATTTTCCACCCTCTCTCAATTTGAGTTTTTTTCTTTGTTCTTTTGTTTAGTTAGGATTTCTGTGTGTAGATGAAATAAGAGGAAAAGCCCAAGTCAGCATAGGCAGCCATGTTGCTAGAAATTCTCTCCATATTTTTAGGCATCATACTACCTGACTTCAAACTATACTACCAGGCTACAGTAACCAAAACAGCACGGTACTGGTACCAAAACAGAGATATAGACCAATGAAACAGAACAGAGCCCTCAGAAATAATACTACACATCTACAACCATCTTATCTTTGACAAACCTCACAAAAACAGGAAATGGGGAAAGGATTCCCTATTTAATAAATGGTGCTGGGAAAACTGGCTAGCCATATGTAGAAAGTGGAAACTGGATCCCTTCCTTACACCTTATACGAAAATTAATTCAAGATGGATTAAAGACTTAAATGTTAGACCTAAAACCATAAAAACCCTAGAAGAAAACATAGGCAGTACCATTCAGGACATAGGCATGGGCAAGGATTTCATGACTAAAACACCAAAAGCAATGGCAACAAAAGCCAAAATTGACAAGTGGGATCTAATTAAACTAAAGGGCTTCTGCACAGCAAAAGAAACTACCATCAGAGTGAACAGTCAACCTACAGAATGGGAGAAAAGTTTTAAAATCTACCCATCTGACAAAGGGCTAATATCCAGAATCTACAAAGAACTCAAACAAATTTACAAGAAAAAAATCAACCCCATGAAAAAGTGGGCAAAGGATATGAACAGACACTTCTCAAAAGAAGACATTTATGCAGCCAACAGACACATGAAAAAATGCTCATCATCATTGGCCATCAGAGAAATGCAAAGTAAAACCACAATGAGATACTATCTGATGTCAGTTAGAATGGCGATCATTAAAAAGTCAGGAAACAACAGGTGCTGGAGAGGCTGTGAAGAAATAGGAACACTTTTACACTGTTGGTGTGACTGTAAACTAGTTCAACCATTGTGGAAGACAGTGTAGTGATTCCTCAAGGATCTAGAACTAGAAATACCATTTGATCCAGCCATCCCATTACTGGGTACATACCCAAAGGATTATAAATCATGTTGCTATAAAAAGACACAGGCACATGTATGTTTATTGTGGCACTATTCACAATAGCAAAGACTTGGAACCAACCCAAATGTCCATCAATGATAGACTGGATTAAGAAAGTGTGGCCCATATACACTGTGGAATACTATGCAGCCATAAAAAAGGGATGAGTTCATGTCCTTTGCAGGGACATGGATGAAACTGGAAACCATCATTCTGAGCAAACTATCACAAAGACAGAAAACCAAACACCGCATGTTTTCACTCATAGGTGGGAATTGAACAATGAGAACACTTGGACACAGGGTGGGGAACATCACACACCAGGGCCTGTTGTGGGGTGGGGAGCGGGGGAGGGATAGCATTAGGAGATATACTTAATGTAAATGTCTAGTTAATGGGTGCAGTACACCAACATGGCACATGTATACCTGTGTAACAAACCTACACATTGTGCACCTGTACCCTAGAACTTAAAGTATAATAAAAAAATAAATAAAAAAAAGAAATTCTCTCCATATTTTTAAGTGTCATTATTTTGGTTTTTTAAAGAGCAGTTTTAGATTAACAGCAAAATTGAGAGGAAGTCCCAGAGATGTCCTGTATACCCACTGTCCCCACACATACCCAGCCTCCTCTGTTACTAACATCCCCTACCAAAGTGGCACATTTCTTTTGATGAACGTACACCGACACATCATTATCACCCAAAGTCCATGGTTTATGTTAGGGTACACTCTTGATGTAGCACATTCTGAATTTGGACTATTGTATTATGCCATACATCCACTATTATAATATCATACAGAATATTTTCTCTTCCCTAAAAATTCTCTGTGCTCCACCCACTTGTCACTCCCTCCCACCCTAATCCTTGGCAACCACTGATCTTTTTACTGTCTCCATAGTTTTGCCTTTTCCAGAATGTCATACTTGGAATCATACATTATGTAGGTTTTCTAGGCTGGCTGGCTTCTTTCACTTAGTAGCATACATTATGTTTCCTTCACGTCTTTTCGTGGCTTGATAGCTCACTTCTTTTTAGTGCTGAATAACATTCATTGTTTTCCACAGTTTATCCATTCACCTACTGAAGGACGTCTTGGTTGCTTCCAAGTTTTGAGAACTGGGAATAAAACTACTGTGACATATTTTCAAGTCCTTTGGGTAAATACCAAGGAGTGTGACTGCTGAGTTGTATAGTAAGAGTATGTTTAGTTTCGTAAGAAACCTCCAAACTGTCTTCCAAAGTGACTATACCATTTTACATTCCCACCAGCAGTGAATGATGAGAGTTCTTGTTGTTCCATGTCCTCACCAGCATTTGGTGTTGTCAGTATTCTGGATTTTGGCCATTCTGATGGGTGTGTAGTAGTATCTCATTGTTGTTTTAATTTGCATTTTCCTGATAACATGTGGAGCACCTTTTCATATGCTTATTTGCCATCTGTATATTTTATTTTATGAGGTGTCTGCTAAGGTCTCTAGCCCATTTTAAAATCGGATTGCTTGTTTTCTTATTGTTGAGTTTTAAGAGTTCTTTGTATATTTTGGATAAAAGTCCTTTATCAGATATGTCTTTTGTAAGTATTTTTTTCCAGTCTACAGCTTACTTTTCATTCTCTTGACAGAGTCTCAAGTTTCTCACCAGTATGTACATTAGCAATAGGTATTTTGTGGCTTATTCTTTGTTAAGTTGAGAGATTCCTCTCTATTTCTGGTTTACTGAGAGTTTTTTTAAATCATGAATTGGCATTAAATTTTGTCAAATATATTTTCTGTGTCTATTGTTATGATCTTGCGATTTTTTTCTGCAGTGAATTGCTTTGATGAATTACATAAATAGATTTTTAAATGTTGAACCAGTCTTGCATACCTGGGATAAATCCCATTTTGTCATGGTGTATACTTTTTATACGTCTTGAATTCAGTTTGTAATTGTTTTTGAGGAATTTTGCATCTATATTCATGTTCCTGGCCTGTAGTTTTCTTTTCTTATAATGTCTTTGTCTGGTTTTGTATTAGCATGATGCTGGCCTCATAAAATAAGTCATAAATAAGTCTGCTTCTGTCCTCTGAAAGAGATTGCAGAAAATTGGGATAATTTCTTAAATGTTTGGTGGAATTGACAGGTGAACCATCTGGTTTTTTGCTTTCCGTTTTGAAAGGGTATTAATTAATCCCAGCACTTTGGGAGGCCGAGGCGGTCGGATCATCAGGTCAGGAGATCGAGACCATCCTGGCTAACACAGTGAAACTCCGTCTCTACTAAAAATACAAAAAATTAGCCGGGCATGGTGGCGGACGCCTGTAGTCCCAGCTACTTGGGAGGCTGAGGCAAAAGAATGGCGTGAACCTGGGAGGCAGAGTGTGCAGTGAGCCGAGATCGCGCCACTGAACTCCAGCCCAACCTGGGCAACAGAGTGAGACTCCGTCCAAAAAAAAAAAAAAAAGGATATTAATTATTGATTCAATTTTTTAAATAGAGAAGGCCTATTCAGATTGTCTGTTTCTTCTCATGTTTGTTTTGTCTGATGGTGCCTTTCGAGGAATCGGTCTGTTTTACCTAGGTTATTAAGTCCACGGTCATAGTTATTTGTAATAGTCCTATATTCTGCTCTCTTTCATTTCTACTATTAGTAATTTATGTCCTCTTTTTCCTCAGTTAGCTTGGTTAAGGGCTTATCAATTTTATGATCTTTGAAAAAACATAAACTTTTGGTTTCATTGATTTTCTCTATTGGTTTCCTGTTTTCAGTTTCATTGATTTCTGCTCTAATTTATTGTCTTGTCTTCTGCTTACTTTGGATTTAATTTGCTCTTATTTTTCTAGTTTATGAAGATAGATAAATTTCTCACTAAGAATTGCTTTCACTGAATTTCACGAATTTTGATAAGTTGTGTTTTCATTTTCATTGAAACACAAATTGAAAATATATTTAAATTTCTCACGATATTTCTTCTTTGACCTACGTGTTATTTAGAAGTTTGTTATTTAATCCTTATATATTTGGGGATTTTCCAAGTGTCTGTTATCAATTTCTTATTTAATTCCACTGTGATCTGAGAGCACACAGTTGATAATTTCTATGCTTTTAAATTTGTTAAGGTCTGTTTTATGGCCCAGAAGGTGATCTATCTTGATGAATGTTCCAGAAAAGCTTCAGAAAAATTTGTCTTCTGCTGTTGTTCAGTGAAGCAGTCTATAGATTTCCGTTGTATCCAGTTGATGGATGGTGTCACTGAGTTCAACTCTGTCCTTACTGATTTCATGCCTACATGATCTGTCCATTTCTAATAGAGGGGTGTTGAAGTCTTCAACTATAACAGTGGATTTACCTATTTCTTCTTGTAGTTCTATCAATTTTCGCCTCATATATTTTGATGCTCTCTTGTTTTGGTGCTCTACAAGTTAAGGATTGTAATGTCTTCTTGCAGAATTGACCCCTTTATAATTGTGTAATGCTCCTCTTGTCTCTGATAATTTTGCTTGCTTTGAAGTCTGTTCTGTCTGAAATTAACATAACTACTCCTAATTCGTTTTGATTAGGATTAGCATGGTACATCTTTTGGCATCCATTTACTTTTACTCTATATGTGTCTTTTTATTTAAAGTGGGGTTCTTATAGACAACATATAGTTGGGTCTTGTTTCTACTCTAACAATCTGTTTTTTAATGGATAATATACCTTATAATAACAAAATCATAATTCTGATTTCTCTCCCCTGTTTCTTGCATCATTGCTGTCATTCATTTCACTTATATATAAGTGTACATAAGCACACGTGCACGTGTGCACACACACACACACAAATATGCATAGTCAAATACTTTGTTGCTATTGTGGTTTTGAACAAATGTATCTGTTTAGTCAATTGAGGAAGAAAAATAAAAGGGTTTATTTTACCTTCATTTATTCCTTCTTTGATGCTCTTTCTTTATGTAGATCTGAATTTCTGATCTATATAATTTTCTTTCTCTCTAAAGAACTTCTTAACGTTTCTCGTAAGGCAGGTCTACTGGCAACAAATTCTCTCACATTTGTCTGAGAAAGTCTTTATTTCTCCTTCACAGAATTCTAGATTGGTGGGGCTTCTCTCTCTCTCTCTCTGTCTCTCTCTCCACTTTAAGTAACTTTCACTCCACTCTCTTCCTACTTGCATTATTTCTGAGGAGAAGTCGAATATAATTCTTACCTCTGTTACTCCATAGATAAGTTGATTTTCCCCTCTGGCTTCTTTCAGGAGTTTTCTCTTTTCTTTGATTTTTCTTTTTTCTTTTCTTTTTCTTTTTTCTTTCTTTTTTTTTTTTTTTTTGTAGTTTGAACATGGTATGCTTAGGCATAGTTTTTATTTTTTTATTTATTTTATTTATTTTTATTTTTTTATTTATTCTTGGTGTTTCATGAACTTCACGGATCTGTGGTTTGGTATCTGATATCAATTTTGGGAAAATTATCAGTAACTATTGCTCAAATACTTATCTTGTTCCTTTTCTCCCCTTCCTTCCTTCCTTCCTTCCTTCCTTCCTCCCTCCCTCCCTCCCTCCCTCCCTCCCTCCCTCCCTCCTTCCCTCCCTCCCTCCCTCTCCTCCTCCCTCTCCTCCTCCTCCGCCACCTCCTTCTTCTTCTTCTTCCTCCTCCTCCTCCTCCTCCTCCTTCTTCTTCTTCTCCTCTTTTCTCTTCTCTTTTCTTCTTCTCCCCCCCCTTCCTTTTTTCCTTCCTTCCTTCCTTCCTTCTCCTCCTCTTTCTTCTTCTCCTCCTCTTTCTTCTTCTTCTTCTTCTTCTTCTTCTTCTTCTTCTTCTTCTTCTTCTTCTTCTTCTTCTTCTTCTTCTTCTTCTCCTTCTCCTTCTCCTTCTCCTTCTCCTTCTCCTTCTCCTTCTCCTTCTCCTTCTCCTTCTCCTTCTCCTTCTCCTTCCTCTTCTCTCTTCTCTCTTCTCTCTTCTCCTTCTTCTTTTCTTCTCTCTTCTTCTTCCTCATTTTCTTTCTTATCTTCTTTCTGACAGAGGGCCTCACTCTGTCATCCAGGCTGGAGTGCAGTGGTGTGTCAGAACATGGCTGACTGCACCCTTGACCTCCTGGGCTCAAGCAATCCTCCTGCCTCAGTTGGGCATGGTGATACATGCCTGTAGTGCCAGCTACTCAGGGAGCTGAGGCAGGAGCTCTGTGTCTTCAAACTGTGTCTTTTGCCTTGTAATTTTTTCTTGATAGCTGGACATGATGTACTGGGTTAAAGAAACTGCTGTAAATAATTCTTTAGTAATGTTATGGTAAGGTACATAGGTAGAGGAAACATTCTATAGTCTATGATTAGGTCTTAGTCTTTTAGGGAACCTATGCCTTTGGACTGTGAACTTCACAAATATTTCTCAGTCTCCTCTGGACTCCCCTTAGGTGGGAAGGAATGACTGGGGTGTGCTTGAGTTGGGTATTTTTCTTCTCCGACGGGGAAGGCTAGAGCTAGCCGTAGTTGGGTGTTTTCCTTCCCCTAGGTCAGTAAGACTCTGATAAAAAAACCCCTGCAGTTTAGGTTCTGGTTAATAGTTTCTCCTGAGGGCATATCTTGTTAAAAAGAACAGAGTGCTCTGGCGTATTTCAAAATGATTCCTCTCTTTCCTTCTGCCAGGAGCACAAGGAGGTTTTTTCCCCCAATATTCACTGTGAGAAACTGGTGAAGCGCTTGGAGGTAAAACTCATAAAAATGTGCCCCCAACCGTGAGCCCTGTTACTGGCTTTCCCTGGTGTTTTTAACTCCTGAACTTATCCATACTCAGCCCCCAGCGAGTCACAGGTTCCTGTCCAGGCGCTGGATCTCACAGAGGCTTGCTCGTGGGTTTCTGCTCCGCTAAACTGTGACTCTGTATCTGCCTGCCTAGCTCTCCAATTTTGAGAGGAACAGTTTGCCCTGTGACCTCATTTCTCTTACAGATCTAAGAAGAGTTGTTGGTTTTTTAGTGTGTTCAAATTTTTACTTGTTGCTGCAGAATGGCAACTTTTAAGCTTCTCATATACCGAACCAAAAGCTGGAACCCTGATATGTTTCTATTAGAGCACTCGGGTCATTCCTTTCTGAATTTTTGTTAATTGATGAACTCAAGTTTCTGACACTGAGGGTAACTTTTTGAGGTCAGGCACATTTTATTCATCTTTACCTCCTACACATACGTGACTTTTGCACAAATGTATTGACACACAACAGACATCCAAATATAATCGTGAAGAACAGACGTCATGAATGCATAAATTAGTGAATAAATGCCACTTGTCATCATCACTTTAATACTCTCCAACTTCACTTTCCAATACAACCTCACTTCTATTCAAACATTTTATTCTATTCAAATAATTGCCAGGTATAGAAAGGCATAGTCTTGTTCAGAGTTACAGAAGGTCAGCCAAGGTCAGATCTCTGGAGAGCTGACAGCCGCATCTTCTCTGTTCTCCAGAGTGTGAGACACAGGACACCTCCCATAAGGAGGCAGTGTGTTATGTGTTTTCCAGGCTTTTGTATACTCACTTTTTTTGTTTCAGACGGAGTGAGCTAGTGCTTGTGAAATGTTGAGAGTGGGAGCACCTTCGAGAAAGTGGTAGAACACAGGAGGTCCTTGTGCAGACTCTCAATTCTCAGTGCTGGTAGAGCTTCTCTTGCTCCACCTGAAGTATTCCTGTAACTCCAATCATGAGTGGAGACATATAACAATACTGAGCTTATGTTCTAGCGTATGTGTATGTGTGTTACCACCTGTGTCCTTGGGAAAAGAAAAATAGCACTCTATGCATAAGTCGGCCTTAACATCTACTGATTGTATGGCAACTGTTTAGGTGTCTAGGTGTCTGCCTCCCCTTCTAAACTGTGGGTTGCTTGAAGGTTGGTGTTGTGTCTTCATCATTTGCACCCTAAGAGCCAACAGAGTTAATGTCTGCTGAATCAGGTGATGAAAGATGAAGCATGGAACACGATGCCCACGAACAGTCCAGCTGCTTTTCGGGGCCAGGATCTGTGTCTGTCGTAAGCTCAAGTCTCTAAAGATGCAGTGGCCTCTTGCTCCTCTTCCCAACAGGAAGGGCAGATACCAAACCTACCACCTATCTCTTTGCTTGGCTTAATTCTCTGTTCTTTGTTCATAGATCTTAAGTAGGTCTCTATTCCCACTTCTGAGAGCTAGAACCAGTTTGAGGTGTCTTCATGAAGTGTGTGGCAATGGTGTCCCTAAATAGCTTTGGGTGATGAAAGAAATTAGCTTGGGAGAGGCGTCTCCCTGTTTGTCTTCTCAGTCTTGGGAGTGGGCCCCAGTAGGGCTTTGCCCCAGCCCTGGCCTCTCTCTGCTCAGGGCTACGAGGTGCTCAGAGTGGTGCATTCTGAGTGTGTGAAAAGAGGAAAGGGAATATGAGTCAGAGGAGTAATTCCTAGGGCCAACCTCACCCTAGAATTGTTTCATCAAAATGGAGAGGTTGAACACCGGGGAACAAGCCCTTTGCCAAAGTCTCCACACTGTTCCGACTTGCCTTTGACTTGAGGACTCAGCAAACATTGACAGAGGGCTGATGAACTGAGAAGGGCTTGATTTACAGAGCACTCCTCTGTCCCAGGAAGAAACCAAACACTATAAATCACTTGGAGATGACCGAGGTTCTAAAGTGCCTATAAACAATATGAGCTGGTCTTACTCCTCACACTGCCTGGAGTCAGTTTCCAGTGGGCAGCATGCCCTCCTCAGAGGCAGGACAAAGAGGAACAGCTTCTGTACATACACCATTAGATGACTCAGATGAAGAGCCACATCAGTCACTGTCTTCTTCCAGGAAGACGTCTTGACATCACTGGGGGGAGTTTCATAATAACTCCTGCTCTCTGTCACCCAGCTTTAGGGGGCTTCTGTCAATACTAGGTGTGGTGATGTTTAATGGTATGAAGGAGGAGAGTCTAATTTTTATAGCTTAGCCCCAACAGCACAAGCACCTCAGTTACTACGATATTTTCTCAGACAGTCTGCCCAGTGATTGCAACCATAGCCCACTTCCCTAGGATATTGGAGTGCCACATGTATTCTTTATAGTGGTGACTCAAAACATCTATAGAAGAGGATCTATCTATCTGTCTATCTATCTATCTATCTATCTATCTATCTATCTATCTATCTATCAACACATGCACACACATATACTTTGTTTACATCAATGAGATACTCATCTGGGTTTTATGGATATGAAATCTGGGATTCTTTTATCTTTCTTATAGTCAGTCAGTTATTCCAGTTGTATTTTATAGCATTTGTTTTGGCTTAGTTTCTTCCTTCTAGATTATTTAATGACCTCATCAGCCTGGGAATTTAAAATATATACCTTGTGATTATCTGTTTAGCTGAAATGTACTTATGTGTTTATTTGCTTACTTAATTTCTTGGGACTTTGGATGTGAGACTGGTACTGATGGCTGTGGGGTAGGTAATAGTGGCCCTACAGTTCCTTGGCTCTCTAGGATTCTGCAAGGAAAGTTGTTGTTTAAGAATTAACCTAACTGTATTTCTAGCAGAAGCACAAAACATCACATGGAATTCAAACATTGAGATTCCCAGTAGCATAAGACAGCATGTCACTGCTTGTCTCTGGATTCCAGTTTCCTATAAAATGAAGGGGTTGGCCTAAATGACAAAGGTCTCCTGCTAGCTCCATCTATCTACTTGCCCATCCATCCCCAGCAGGTTAGGTGATGGGGCTTCGTATTTTTAACTCTCCTGTCTTGTTACCGTAATTCCAGAGTGAGTCCTTGTGTATCTCCCTGGGCTCCTGTTCTCCAATTGCAGAATAGGGACCCTCTCCCATTGGCCTCTTTTCTACCTGCAAGGGAGTTGGTTTCAACCTCAGCTTCTCAGACAGGAGAGGTGATTGGGTTCATCCCTTTTTGAAGAATCTCCAAAGCACCGCCAAAGCTGGAAAGGAAGACCCATACCAGTACAGGCGGACGCCTTATTTCTTGTGAGGAAAACCATGAAGAATAGCTCCAACAGAGGAGCCTGGACCACTGCCCTGGGCAGGCAGCTCCACCCACCCATCCACAGGTGACCTTGGTGCTCCTTACACTTACAGAGTATGACAGCAGGAACGGCTGTGGAGATCATCTGTCTACTGTAATTTTGGAATATGATATGAACTGGGATCAACATTTATTAAGCCTGAGGCCATCTTTTCCCTCGAGAGTTAATCCAAAGATTACCTGCTAAATGCAGAAATTCAGAGCCAAATCAGACGAAATACACAAAATGTGGTCCCTTCCCTCTAAGAGCATATAATCTAAATCAAACAGCATACATTGATAATGGGAAATCCTGGGCAGCTTTCAAGAGAATTGAATCAAATATTGAGATTACATCTTGGCCTTAGGCTTTTAGTGTACTTGGGGTGGGGCAAGGGTTGTGGGTTTAGATCCTGACTATGCTCTCAGCAGGAAAAATCACTCTCTGTAGCCAGTTGGTTAGGAGAGAATCCCAGGAGGTCAACAGGGAGTAGCACGGCATTTGGGAGGGGGCAGGTGGTGCAGGGCGGAGTCAAAGGCAGATGGGAAGAGCTCACATAACGAGGACCAGCATTTTCCAGAACCGTGCAATACTTGGCCACTTGAACTGCCAAGTTCACTCTCTTTCTCTCATTATTCAGATGTCTCTGGAAATTTCCACTTCCTAGGATGCATCCAATTACACCCAATCTCTTCACCTTTGCATATGGTATTAGAATTTAAATAAACATGTTAAATTTGCTCTATCTAAATTTGCACCGGCCTCTGGCAACTATTTCCATTTTAGTGGTTTAGTAAGTTATATCTACTGTATTCTTTGAGCAAGCAAGCAATACGCACCATACAGCCGGACAATGTCAGAGAAGAAGGTTAACTCCTCCCACTCACTCATTTCACAGGTGAGAACACGGATGTTCCCAGAGACTTGGTCAAACTTGCCTGGTCCGTGACTTTGGGAACACAGACATCCTCTGAGAGCGATGCTTTTTATACGTGGCCTGGAGTTTGCTTTCTGATTATGTGCTCCTTCCTGCCCAGGTAGCCTCGGTTGGGCTCCACCATCCCTGCTGCGGTACCCACTCCTAGTACTTAAGAATGCCTCCTGTCTGGCTCCAGCATGAAGGTAACAGAGAAGAAAGAGCGGAGTTTTGGAAGATTACGTGGAGGAGAGAAGAGAGAGACTGAGGAAGTAAAAAAAGGCCATAGACAAATGAAAACTGTCTTGTGAACGTAAAGTGATTAACATGGATCACCTGGATTATGATGATTTAAAAGGCAGTTCACAAACAGAAATCCCAGAAAGGTTTAGAGCAAAATAATGACTTTCGGAGACTATGAATTTGGATCTCAACGTTCCAGTACCCTTATGCGGGAAAAGAAACTACTTTTAACTTAACAAGTATTCTAACTAGTCACTCTTTCAGAGTCTTTTTTTTTTTTTTAATGGAAAGTAACATTTTTCCATTAGAGGATCAATTCTACTACAGCTGCAAAAGGGTTACTTCTGGACTCAGAATCAAATCAACTTGTATAATCAATCTAATCAGCCAGACCCACTGATATTAGTGGACCTGGCTTCTGTTCTAGGCTAGGAGCTGAGAGCTCCTGACACTTTGTAACAGTGTAATAGGGGATAAAATGTCAGAAATTTCAGTGAAAATGGGGGTTAAGTTGTGCATTTAAAAAGCAACTTTTAGGTATAAGGTAGTAAGCAGATAGTACTTACGTGCCAGTAGTTCAGAAAGCAAAACACAGAATTCAAATGCTCAATGGCCAATTATTTGTTGCTTTGTACATTTGGGGACTATAAGCGGACAGACGCTAAGAAGCACACATCCCTGGATTTATTTCTCAAAACATATCACACATTCCTAAGTTTCCTCACAGATCTTTTTAAAGATTACTCTCAGAATGTGCCCAAAGAGTCCCTGAACAAATGCTATTCATTGTGGTAAATATAACAAAAATCATTAAAAGATATCAGCATTTTAAATAGCGATTATAAGCCAGTGGTTGCCTTCTGTATTGCCCTGTTCGGTGTCTCTATGTTTTGTAAAGGCTTACATTGACTTGTGTACAGATATACCATTTGCATTTAGCTAATTGTGACATCGTGGTCATTTTCTATAAAGAGGTTGGTCTTTAAGCTGTTGGTAATGAATGTGGCTTAGTTTCTACTGGAAAATCTGATTCAGCTTACATCATTTTGACTTGTAGCACCTTTGCCAGGAATGAAATCTAAGAGTGCAAGACTGCCCTGTTTTTTCCCAGGTCTGCAGAGGCCTGTTGCTTTTAATGGGTTGTGTGTAGGACACAAGGATGTGACTCATCTATCCACTTAAGAGTCATTAAACAGTAATGCAAACAGCTCAGCATCAGTCATAACGTTCATTGTATGTACCACACTGAATGTGCATTACCATTTAGTTTTTGTTATTTTACAGGAAAGTGGCCATTGGTACCCAGTGAACAAGCAAAATATTTATTAAGCTTATTGTCATCAATGTCATTAACATAACTGTTGTCAGTGAGCATAGAACAAGTGTGCGGAGCTATTTGTTGTCAACTGAACCTCCTTGCCACCCCTTCTAATGCCTCCTGCTTCGTGGAAAAGAAATCAGGACTGTAGTTGTAATTTGCAGAATTCTCTTCTCTGTGAGGTTCCAGGAGAGACCATCCAGGAAGAGGTACTCATATGAGGAAGGAGGAAGGCAAGGCCAGTGTTCTCCACTGGCAGTTGTAGGCACACGCATGGAGAGATGTAAGGTTCAAAGCAGCTTTCAGAGGAACTTTTGGAGAGTTGTCTTTTGTGCTACGAGAGGAAATAGATGTCTAGAGCGTCTCTAGGCTCGTAAGTTTTGCAGTTTTCCAGGCAAGCTCTTGGGAATCACGTGCTTCAGTGCTCCAAGCAGAGGGTTAACAATGGCCTCCTTGACCTTCACTTCCCCAGCAGCTGCAGAAGCTTCACTTCCTTGTCTTTAAACTATTAATATTTAGAAGACACAGAGTGGCTTCTATTTTCCTGATAAAAATGTGGCTGATACAAGAAGTAATTATTAAAAAATTAATAAAAAATTTAAAAAGGCAGAATGCATAAATCATAGATTAAAATAAACTGCCAGTGGGCTGTTGTTACTATAAAAATAAGATGGTTAAAGGCTGATCAAATGGAATAATGAAGAAATAAAAGTCATTCAAATAATCAATTAATTATAGAACAATCAATTAAATATATTAAATATTTATTATGTTTAATTATAATTTATTATGTAGATATTATATTTTATTTAATCTGTAAATATATGTGATATATATATAACAACTAGGAATCTAGATTGGTATCACATGATCAGTACCCAGCATGAAGTGAGCACAGCAAGCAGGAAGTAAGGCCAGGATGAAAGAACACACCTCAGCTAGAAACAGGAAATTAGAAGTTTGATTCACTTATCTATTTATGCAACAAATATTTTTGAACACTTACTCTACCCCAAGTACTGTGCTAATGGTGGAGGATGCAACAAGAACAAGATAAACGTGTAACTGCTGTTAAGGTGCTTATGGTCTACTTGGGAATATGGACGAGTGCATAGCCAACTGTCGTTGAGTGTGATGCATGTCATGATGAGAGAAGTACATTAGGTTGTAGAAACACCCAGAGGCAAGAAGTGGGTGGGATGGGGAGGAAAAAAGACTTCCTGAGAAAGTGGCTTCTAAACTGAGACTTGAAGGATGAAAGGAAGTTAATGGTCAAAGTGCATGGGGTAGAGGAGATGGAGGTTGAAGAGGGAGCTCAGAGGCTGTTTTGGTAGGCACCCCTTTGTCAGGTAGTAGTGGTGGTAAACTCCGAAGGCAATGGGGAGATATCATAGGGTTTTAAGTAGCTGAATGATACGATCAGGTTTATGATTTCAAATGATGCCTCTGGCTGTAGGATCAAGAATGGATTTCAAGAGGGCAACATGGATGTGGGGAGAACAACTAGAGCCTGTTGTAACAGTCCACATACGAGATGTCCATAAGTTGGGCATGGCAGTGGGGATGGAGAGAAGTTAGCAGATACAAGAAATGTTTAGTCGATGACTGGTGGAGAGGTTAGAGAATGGGAGAAGTCAAGGATGACTCATTTCACATATGTGGAAACTGAAGCTTAGAGAGTTTGCATAGCTCACCTAAGGTCACATAGCCCGGAACAGTGGAGTTGGGATTCAAACCTCAATTCCGTTCACTCTAGAGCCTTCGCCTTTACCTCTAAGCTCTGTAGTGTATGAACCAGAACAGGCCATGAAGGCTCAAGTTTTAAAAAATCGTTAGGATGAGGTCCTTGTGTCACACAAGTTGACTCTTTTGTATTATTGTGACACAGTGGTTCTGCTGGGCTCTCTTTATCTCTTGTCATACCTGTACTGTATTTTTTCTACTTGATTTAACTTATTTTCATAATTTTTCCCTCTGTGTGTAACTGTTGTTGTAACTAAAGGAAAAGGGAGTGGGGAAAGAAGATGATTTCCCTCTCAGTAAAATTTTGGTTTCAATCTAAAGTAAATCTGGAAGGCATTTCTCCTTTACTTTTTACAGTATATATATCTGTAACTGTGGAAGTTCTAGAGGGTAAAAGCCACAACCAGCTGTCACGTTTTGTTTGCCAAAATGACTAAGATAATGGGTAAGGCTGAGAAAGCTGTAAAATAATTATCCCATATTGCTCCTAAACACCCACCTCTTCTGTTATACTTGAGATCAGTTAAACAAGTCTGAAATAGTTGGAAACAAATACTGACATGCCCGTGATTGTAACTCCTGTCATTTGTGGATGAATGTCAAGCCTCCCACTGCTGAACAAACCCCTGCGCTGAGCTCCAAACACCCGAGGACATCCCTGGCCACGTAACCCGGGTTCCTTAAACTTTATGTGCTGTGTCAATCTCAGCTGAGCTAAGGCCCCTCACTACCACCCCTCTGGCTGTAGGATCAAGAATGGATTTCAAAAGAGCAACATTACTACTACTACTACTATTACTACCACCCCCTGCCTTTTTTCCTGAAACCTGTACCAACCAAGTCAACAAAACCAGATGCTTAGAAGCTAGTCTAGATTCCTCTTTCTCTCCTATTCCTCACATCTCATCAGCCACTAAATCTTGGCGATCCTACCTCTTAAATACCTCTTTAGTTTTTTCTTCCCTCTTCATTTCCACTGTAGTTGTCTTAGTACTGGTCACTGCTTCCATATTCCTGACGGATATTAATTTTTGTGACACGGAAACGAGAAAATGGAATGCCCAGTAATTTGCATACTCGTAAGTTATTCTATATTTAGTGCAACATATTACTTATGTGTTTTTAAAATAATAAAAATTGGTCATAATCATAAATAATGAAGGGTTTTTTCTATGACAGGGTTATATTAAAATTTTGAGAGGCTTTCTGTAAAGAAAGAAAAAGATAATAATAAATGCTTTGCTACTATTACTATGAACCGAAACATTGTGACACAATTATATATTTCAATAACATGTAAAAGTGGCCTGTCACTAATATACACATTTCATAATAGAAAACATTAGAAGAGAAAATAAACACAAAATCAATGCCAAGTAAAGATTATCAGCACATTGAGTGATAATACAACAGATATTAAAAATTTTTTAAATTATCCTTAAAATAAAACTGTAAGACACATAGGCATGAATTTCACCATCAAATAGTTTTGGACAATATTAGGACAAATATTCCAAATGTAGAAAAATAGCTTTCATCTTGTGTTACATTTATTGAATTGATTGGTTAGAGATGTGTTCAAAAGCATCTTCAAATTGGAAGTCAGGGAACATGTTGCTTCAAATAAGTTCATTTCCTTTTTTAGCAATGAAAATATTTTACCTGCTTGTTCTGGTTTTCATTTGCCATTGAAAAATATACTATTTTTGTTAATTCAGATTTTAGATCAGTTTCTGATTTCTTACTAGAACATTATATAACAACATTAATTTATTCTCTTCGTAGTTTTGTTGGGGGGGTCAACATACTTGAAAAGAACTTCAGTGAATAGCAGATATTTAAACACTAGAAAACACCAACAATTCAGGCAACACTCAGATAACATGACATTCATATCCTCTAACAAGGTTACCATCACCCCCATGGATTTGCATGACAAAATTGTCCATTTAGGGATTTATTTTGCTTCCAAAACTTGTATTTCTTGACACACTACTTATAGGACTTACATAACATTTACTGTATGTATAATCTTATTAATATTTACTTTATTTGCAAGAGTGACTGATTAGCAGCAGACAGGGCTACCATCACACACTGACTTCATGACCACACTATTAGGCTGTGGCTGCTTCTCTCTTACATGCCTCTGCCTGGTTTCCAGATATGTCAACCTTAATACTTCTCTCTGTGGCTCAGGGTTCCTATTTTTACTTCTGGCTTGATGTCATTGGGTTCCTTTGAGCCAATAATGTCTCTTTGTTAACTGTTAAGCTCTAATTCTCACAGGAGAATTATAATACTTTCATTTTTCTGATTTCTTGACTGATTTTTCTAAAATTTGGGACTTAGAAAAACATATAAATTTCTCGAGAAACGTCAGGAAAGAATTCCCACATGGAAACACTATTACAGACCCTGTAATGTCTCAGTCAAATAATCACTATATAATACAGGTCTCTGGCCTCTTGCCATGTTTCCTTTCAGTCTATCCCTCCCACTGCTTATTCTGTAAAATGGACATGAACTTACCAAATTGTGTTATAATTTTAAAATATGCTTGCCTTTTCCATGAGACTGCACATTTCTCAAAAGCAGGAACGGAGTCTTAGCTCTTGATCTCCAATGTCTAGCAATGAATTGACGCATTTTAGGATCTTGATATATGCATGATAAATTGAGATGAATTAAATTGAATTTATTTGAAATAGAAAGATAGTGAGGACTTCTGGTTTTGGAAACCTGGTAGGTTGAGGCAATACACCTCTCCAATGACAATTGCCTAGGAATTCTAGATAACATACAGTAAAAACGTTAAAAACAGAGTTGAGTTTAGAAGAAAACAACAAAGAAGGCTTTAGATAGTACAAATAAGCAAAGACCCTGACAGCTAGAGCCATAAACACTGAAGTTGAAGTGCAGCTTGTGGGTGGGCCAGGGCAGGGCTTGTGGGGAGGGAGTCTGCAGGGATGATGCAGTTTCAGATCAGGAATTAAGCTGAGGCTTCTATAACCATCCTGGAAAATGTGTCATTTTGCTCTTCAGGTCAGTATTAAAAAATGCTAATGGAGGAACAGATATTTCATGCACAAACAGGGCCCCCCTTCTCACTCTTCCCATAGGTCTTTTGAACCTGTTCTCCCTCCCAGTGATGCTGTATTGAGGGCAGAGGTGCGCTCAACATTGAATGAGACCACATTCAGGCTGCAGTGATCGTGCCCTAAAGAGTTTAAGACATGATTGAAAGAAGTCCTGTTCTATGTTTACATTATTAAATTCTGAATGGTAAGCTTAACATGACCAGAAAACAAGTTATCATTCACATCTTGCAAACACTGGATGAGCTTGCATTTTTGGTCATCACAAATGATACACAACTGCAATTTTTTATTTTTGAGACCGAGTCTTTCTCTGTTGCCCAGGCTGGAGTGCAGTGGCGTGATCTTGGCTCACTGCAAGCTCTGCCTCCCGGGTTCACGCCATTCTCCTCCCTCAGCCTCCCGAGTAGCTGGGACTACAGGCGTCCGCCACCATGCCTGGCTAATTTTTTGTATTTTTTGTATTTTTTTTTAGTTGAGACGGGGTTTCACCATGTTAGCC
Organism: Macaca fascicularis; assembly: GCF_037993035.2. NCBI lineage: Eukaryota > Metazoa > Chordata > Mammalia > Primates > Cercopithecidae > Macaca > Macaca fascicularis. The sequence goes on along the minus strand of NC_088388.1, from coordinate 128,117,809 downwards.
AGGATAATCTCCGTCTCCTGACCTCATGATCCACCCGCCTTGGCCTCCCAAAGTGCTGGGAATTACAGGCGTGAGCCGCTGTGCCCGGCCCATAATTGCAACTTTGAGAGTCATTGGAAGCCAGTATTCATGGGCAGCATGATGAATGATGCAATGCCATGAGTAATGGTGCAACCCGCGTTAACTGATAAATGGTTTTAGGGAACTGCAGAGGCAGGGAAATCTATGTTGTTTCAATAGAAACAGGTTCCAAAGAGTTATGCATATATTAGAAATTATTTCAACTCACATGTGTCCATGAATTTCACAATATATTTTTAAACGGAATTGTTTATGTAGACAAAATATGTTTGCCCAGCACGTTGCATACCCTATGGGTGACTCGGGCCCTAGCTTTCTCCCAACCAGGTCATATTTTAATGCGTTTGTTTCCCTTTAGGAAGAATGTATGGGAGTAAATTCTGAAGGATTGGGACCCAGGATGACGAAATTAAAGATTAGATCAGGCAGAATTAATTAATATTGGAGTAGTCACCTGGGACTCTTGGTTTAATGTATTGACTCAGACAACTATGAAGTGATACTTAACTGGAGCCTGGATTCAACAATGATCTACAGCAGAGTTTCTCAAAATTTAACATGCCGAAGAATCACCTGATGATCTTGTTCAAATGCAGATTCTGATTCTGTAGGACTAGGTGAGCCTGGGGTTATGTATTTCAAACAAGGTCTAATTCATGGATCCTATTCAAGTAGCAAAACCCTAAAATCAATAATGTAGAGAAAGGAGTCTAAAGGCTCAGGAGACAGGACTGTTGGAATGGACTTAACATGAGCAGCTTTCTCAGCCACTGCTTTTATTATTATTATTATTTTATTATGCTTTAAGTTCTAGGGTACATGTGCACAACGTGCAGGTTTGTTACACAGGTAGACATGTGCCGTGTTGTGTGCTGCACCCATTAACTTGTCATTTATGTTAGGTATATCTCCTAATGCTATCCCTTCCCCCTCCCCCCACCCCCCACCCCACGACAGGCCCCGGTGTGTGATGTTCCCCTTCCTGTGACCAAGTGTTCTTGTTGTTCAATTCCCACCTATGAGTGAGAACATGCAGTGTTTGGTTTTTTTTGTCTTTGCGATAGTTTGCTGAGAATGATGGTTTCCAGCTTCATCCATGTCCCTACAAAGGACATGAACTCATCCTTTTTTATGGCTGCATAGTATTCCATGGTGTATATGGGCCACATTTTCTTAATCCAGTCTATCAGTGATGGACATTTGGGTTGGTTCCAAGTCTTTGCTATTGTGAATAGTGCCACAGTAAACATACGTGTGCATGTGTCTTTATAGCAGCATGATTTATGATCCTTTGGGTATATACCCAGTAATGGTATGGCTGGGTCATATGGTACATCTAGTTCTAGATCCTTGAGGAATCGCCGTACTGTTTTCCATAATGGTTGAACTAGTTTACAATCCCACCAACAGTGTAAAAGTGTTCCTATTTCTCCACATCCTCTCCAGCACCTGTTGTTTCCTGACTTTTTAATGATTGCCATTCTAACTGGTGTGAGATGGTATCTCATTGTGGTTTTGATTTGCATTTCTCTGATGACCAATGGTGATGAGCATTTTTTCATGTGTCTGTTGGCTGCATAAATGTCTTCTTTTGAGAAGTGTCTGTTCATATCCTTTGCCCACTTTTTGATGGGGTTGTTTGTTTTTTCTTGTAAATTTGTTTGAGTTCTTTGTAGATCTCTGGATATTAGCCCTTTGTCAGATGGGTAGATTGCAGAAATTTCCTCCCATTCTGTAGGTTGCCTGTTCACTCTGATGGTAGTTTCTTTTGCTGTGTAGAAGCTCTTTAGTTTAATTAGATGCCATTTGTCAATTTTGGCTTTTGTTGCCATTGCTTTTGGTATTTTAGACATGAAGTCCTTGCCCATGCCTATGTCCTGAATGGTATTGCCTAGGTTTTCTTCTAGGGTTTTTATGGTTTTAGGTCTAACATTTAAGTCTTTAATCCATCTTGAATTAATTTTTGTATAAGGTGTAAGGAAGGAATCCATTTTCAGCTTTCTGCATATGGCTAGCCAGTTTTCCCAGCACTATTTATTAAATAGTGAACCCTTTCCCCATTTCTTGTTTTTGTCAGGTTTGTCAAAGATCAGATGGCTGTAGATGTGTGGTATTATTTCTGAGGGCTGTGTTCTGTTCCATTGGCCTATATCTCTGTTTTGGTACCAGTATCATGCTGGTTACTGTAGCCTTGTAGTATAGTTTGAAGTCAGGTAGTGTGATGCCTCCAGCTTTGTTCTTTTGGCTTAGGATTGACTTGGCAAAGCAGGCTCTTTTTTGGTTCCATATGAACTTTAAAGTAGTTTTTTTCCAATTCTGTGAAGAAAGTCATTGGTAGCTTAATGGGGATGGCATTGAATCTATAAATTACCTTGGGCAGTATGGCCATTTTCATGATATTGATTCTTCCTATTCATGAGCATGGAATGTTCTTCCCTTTGTTTGTGTCCTCTTTTATTTCATTGAGCAGTGGTTTGTAGTTCTTGAAGAGGTCCTTCATATCCCTTGTAAGTTGGATTCCTAGCTATTTTATTCTATTTGAAGCAATTGTGAATGGGAGTTCACTCATGATTTGGCTCTCTGTCTGTTATTGGTGTATATGAGTGCCTGTCATTTTTGCACATTGATCTTGTATCCTGAAACTTTGCTCAAGTTGCTTATCAGCTTAAGGAGATTTTGGGCTGAGACGATGGGGCTTTCTAAATATACAATCATGTCACCTGCAAACAGGGACAATTTGACTTCCTCTTTTCCTAATTGAATACCCTTTATTTCTTTCTCCTGCCTGATTGCCCTGGCCAGAACTTCCAACACTATGTTCAATAGGAGTGGTGAGAGAGGGCATCCCTGTCTTGTGCCGGTTTTCAAAGGGAATGTTTCCAGTTTTTGCCCATTCAGTATGATATTGGCTGTGGGTTTGTCATAAATAGCTCTTATTATTTTGAGATACGTCCCATTAATACCGAATTTATTGAGAGTTTTTAGCATGAAGCGCTGTTGAATTTTGTCAAAGGCCTTTTCTGCATCTATTGAGATAATCATATGGTTTTTGTCTTTGGTTCTGTTTATATGCTGGATTATGTTTATTAATTTGCGTATATTGAACCAGCCTTGCATCCCAGGGATGAAGCCCACTTGATCATGGTGGATAAGCTTTTTGATGTGCTGCTGGATTTTGTTTGCCAGTATTTTATTGAGAATTTTTGCATTGATGTTCATCAGGGATATTGGTCTACAATTCTCTTTTTTTGTTGTGTCTCTGCCAGGCTTTGGTATCAGGATGATGCTGGCCTTATAAAATGAGTTACGGAGGATTCCTTTTTTTTCTATTGATTGGAATAGTTGCAGAAGGAATGGTACCAGCTCCTCCTTGTACCTCTGGTAGAATTCGGCTGTGAATCCGTCTGGTCCTGGACTTTTTTTGGTTGGTAGGCTATTAATTATTGCCTAAATTTCAGAGCCTGTTATTGGTCTACTCAGGGATTCAGCTTCTTCCTGGTTTAATCTTGGGAAGGTGTATGTGTCCAGGAATTTATCCATTTCTTCTAGATTTTCTAGTTTATTTGTGTAGAGGTGTTTACAGTATTCTCTGATGGTAGTTTGTATTTCTGTGGGATCAGTGGTGATATCCCCTTTATCATTTTTTATTGCGTCCATTTGATTCTTCTCTCTTTTCTTGTTTATTAGTCTTGCTAGCTGTCTATCAATTTTTGTTGATCTTTTCAAAAAACCAGCTCCTGGATTCATTGATTTTTTTGAAGGGTTTTTTGTGTCTCTATCTCCTTCAGTTCTGCTCTGATCTTAGTTATTTCTTGCCTTCTGCTAGCTTTTGAATGTGTTCGTTCTTGCTTCTCTAGTTCTTTTAATTGTGATGTTAGGGTGTCAATTTTAGATCTTTCCTGCTTTCTCTTGTGGGCATTTAGTGCTAAAAATTTCCCTCTACACACTGCTTTAAATGTGTCCCAGAGATTCTGGTATGTTGTGTCTTTGTTCTCATTGGTTTCAAAGAACATCTTTATTTCTGCCTTCATTTTGTTATGTACCCAATAGTCTTTCAGGAGCAGGTTGTTCAGTTTCTATGTAGTTGAGCGGTTTTGATTGAGTTTCTTAGTCCTGAGTTCTAGTTTGATTGCACTGTGGTCTGAGAGACAGTTTGTTATAATTTCTGTTCTTGTACATTTGCTGAGGAGTGCTTTACTTCCAACTATGGGTCAATTTTGGAATAAGTGCGATATGGTTCAGCCACTGCTTAACCATTTCCCCAGGAAGTCCTAGAGGTTATCCCCTTCGTTAAGATATAGAACTGCATTGTTCAGGAGAGCATCAGAATTACTAAAAGTGTTGTGGCTATCTGCCATAAGTCAGAGATCATGATGGGCAGATGTTGCAATGAAGTTGAGTTCCCTGATTTCAGTGGAAATAATGGGTGGTGGTATGGTAGAGCTCTGGTGCTGATGCTTAGCTATCAAAAACATGTTTGTACAAAAGTATCATTATATGCTGCTGGAATAAAGGGTGCCATGGTCTGAATGTTTGTGTCTCCCCAAAATGTAAATGTTAAGATCCTAGCCCCCAAGGTAATGGTACTAGGAATAGGGTCTTTGGAAGGTGATTAGGTAATGAGGGAGGAGTTCTCATGGATGGGATTGTGCCCTTATAAAACAGGCCTGAGAGAGGCCCTCTTGCCTCTTCTGCCATGTAAGGACACAGCAAGAAGGAGCTGTTTATGAAGCCTGGCCCACACCAGACATTGAATCTCCTGGCACCTTGGCCTTGGGCTTCCCAGCCTCTAAAACTATGAAAAATAAATTTCTGTTGTTTATAAGACACCAAGTCTATATTATTTTGTTACAGCAGCTTAAATGGACTAAGACAGGGGCGATCTATATTTTTACTCACATGGATCTAAATGATGGCAAATTGATCAAGGACACAAAGGAATAGAATGGCTAGACAGTCTGCCAAAGTGCTACTTGAAATGTAAAAGTGGAAGTATTCTAAGTCTAGTGCGCAAAAATAGAAATCAAGACATTGTAATAGAGTTTCATATTCTCTTACCCAATTATCAGACATAAGTCAGTTCAAAAAGACTTGGAGTCTCCTGACTGAGGAGAAAGTTAAGCTACCCGTTTGGGAAAGGGCCCTTGAGTATTATCACATGTATATACCGTAAATATTTCTTCATGTCTTTCCCCAAGAAACTAGCATACATTTACCAGAGTGACTGCACTGATGACAGAGAAATAAGCAGAACATTTGGGTATTCTTAGACACTGACTTTGAGCTGATACTAATCTCTAGAGTTCCATAAATGCCTTGGAGTTCACTGGCAAGAGCAAGGACTTACGAATGTTAGGTGACAGATGGACTCCTGACTCAAACTCATCTCAATAAAATAAGGAACCTATAACCTACTGTTGTCCCTACCCCAGACTGTACAGCGCAATTTAGAAATGCTTAGTAACCAGCAGAATCTCCATATTGGTTCTCTGATCTGTGGAGTGAGAGCTATTAGGTTAAGATGGACTAAGAAGGGGTCATTGAAACTGACTTTCTCTAAGGGAATTTCAGATCTATTTCCTCCACTAAGAACATTTAAAAGGCAGTGGGTGGTGATTCCTATGGCATCACCCTTTAGTAAACATGTTTTGCTTTGCTGGTAAAAAAGCTATGTGGGCCTTTGAGGATGACTGTGGATTATTTCAAACTTAATCAGGTGATAACTCCAATTCGAGCTGCAGTTCTGAGTGTGGAATATTTACTGGTGAAAGTCAACAGATCTTCTGGCACCTGGTATGCAATTATTGATCTAGCAGACATTTTCTATTCTTTTTTTTTTAAACATAAAACTTACCATTGTAATGATTTTCAAATGCACAATTTACATTCACATTGTTGTTTTAGAGTTTTTTTTTCTTTTTTGTATATACATCAATAAAGATAATCAGAAGCAAATCAGACGGTTTGCTTTCAGTTGGAAGGGTCAGCAGTGCACTTTCACGGTCTTTCCTGAGTCATGTCAATCTCCTGCTCTCTGTCATAATATAATATTGCGGGATCTTGAGCATCTTGATTTTCTACAGAACATTATTCTGGTCATTATGCTAATTAGATCTGGTGGACAGGAAGTATCACATACCTTAAATGTCTTAATAAGACATATGCATGCCAGAAGATGAGAGATAAACCCCATGAAACTTCAGAAGACAGAAAAATCAGTAAAAAAGGCCATGGGCCTAGATTATGTCAGGATATCCTCCTATAAGTGAGAGACAAGACACTGTATCTTGAACTGGCCGTCATGAAGAAAGAAGCATAGATGGGTTGCTTTAGATTTTGCAGCCAAATATCTACCACATTAACATATTTACCAGATAATTCATAAAGCTGTCAGTTTTGAGTAAGTCCTGGAGCAAGAAACTATAAAACAGACCCAGACCACTGTGGAAGCTACCCTGACACTTGTGCCTTGTGCCCTGTTAGTTTCAATGGTGACTACAATGTTTCTGAGAGACAGAGATGCTTTATAGAGCCTCAACTAAGACCCAGTGAGAGAATTACAGCACAGACCGCTAGGGATTCCGAGTAAGCCTGTCCATCTTTGCTAATAACTGTGAAAATCAGTTCTTGGATTGCTAACATGCCCTGCAGAAACTGAATGCCTGACCAAAAGACACCCAGTAACTGTGATCTGAAACACCCATCATGAACTGGATATTCTCTGATCCACTAAATAATAAAATTTGACATGGGCAGTAGGTTAAATGGATATGGCAGATCTAGAATGCACAAATAAATTCCATGAGCAGGTGGCTTAGACTCCCATGGTATCAGTTACTACTCCTTTGCCACCACATCCTCAACCCATAGCTACAACCTTATGGAACTTTTTTTTTTTGAGATGTAGTCTCACTCTGTCGCCCAGGCTGGAGTGCAGTGGTGTGATTTCGGCTCACTGCAACCTCTGTCTCCCAGGTTCAAGTGATTCTGCTGCCTCAGCCTCCCGAGTAGCTGGGACTACAGGAGCATGCCACCATGCCTGGCTAATTTTTTGTGTTTTTAGTAGAGACGGGGATTTTGCCATGTTGGCCAGGCTGTTCTCGAACTCCTGACCTCAGGTGAGCTGCCCGTCTTGGCCTCCCAAAGTGCTGGGATTACAGGTGTGAGCCACCGTGCCCGGCCCCTTATGGCACAGAGAAGGAATAATCACCAGCCCAGTGTTAAAATGCATGTGCATAGTATACTGGTGCTGGCTGGAAGTGGATGGCACCTGCATGGCAATGCAATTCTACCCAGCAATGCCCTTAAGAACTGTGATAAAGGGAAGTCACTCCAGTGGGCAGAACATCTGGAATACATCTGGTTTCCCTTTGTGTGGAAGGAAAGATGGCTTGAGGTATGAATCTATACAGGCCTACCTTGTGCTATTGTGCTTCACTTAACTGTGCTTCCCAAGCATTGTGTTTTTAACAAATTGAAGTCTATTGGCACCATTTTTCCAACAGCATGTTCTCACTTTATATTTCTGCATTATAGTTTGATAATTCTCACAATATTTCAAATTTTTCATTATTATTATCCTGTAATGATGATCAGTGAGCAATGATCTTTGATGTTACCATGGTGGTAATTGTTTTTGGGAGGCACAAACTACACCATGTAAGAACTTAATCAATAAATGTGTGTGTTCTGACTGCCCCACTAACCAGCCATTCCCCCATCTCTCTTCCTCTGCTCAGGTCTCTCTACTCCCTGAGACACAGCAATATTGAAATTAGCCTAGTTAATAACCCTACAATGGTTTCTAAATGTTCAAATGAAAGGAAAAGTCACATGTCTTTCTCTTTAAAGCAAAAGCTAGAAATGATTAGGCTTAGTGAGGAAGGCATGTTGGAAGCCAAGACAGGCCAAAAGCTGGGTATCTTGCACCAGTTAGCTAAGTTTTGAATGCAAAGGAAAAGTTCTTGAAGGAAATTAAAAATGTTACTCTCGTGAACACATGAATGATAATAAAGTGAAACAGCCTAATTGCTGACGTGGAGAAAGTTTGAGTGGTCTGGATAGAAGATCAAGCTGACCGCAGCATTCCCTTAAGGCAAAGCCTAATCCAGAGCAAGGCTGTAACTCTCTTCAATTCTATGGAAACAGAGAGGTGAGGAAGCTGCAGAAGAAAAGTCAGAAGCTAGCAGAGGTTGGTTCATGAGATTTAAAGAAAGAAGCCATTTCCACAATATAAAAGTGCAAAGTGAAGCAGCAAGTGCTGATGTAGAAGCTGCAGCAAATTATCCAGAAAATCTAGCTAAGAAAATTGATAAAGGTGGCTACACTAAACAACAGATCCTCAATGCAGATGAAGCAACCTTCTATTAGAAGAAGGTGCCATCTAGAACTTTCACAGATACAGAGGATAAGTCAATGTCTGGCTTCAAAGTTTCAAAGCATAGACTGACTCTTTAGTCAGGGTCAAATGCAGCTGGTATCTTGAAGTTGAAGACAATGCTCATTGACCATTCTGAAGATCCTAGGGCCCTTATAAATTATGCTAAATCAATTCCATCTGTGCGATATACACGGAAAAACAAAGCCTGGATGACAGTGCATCTGTTTACAGCATGGCTTGATGAATATTTTAAGCCCACCGTTGAGACCTACTTCTCAGAAAAAAGATCCCTTTCAAAATATTACTGCTCATTGAAAATGCACCGGATTGGCCGGGCGCGGTGGCTCAAGCCTGTAATCCCAGCACTTTGGGAGGCCGAGATGGGTGGATCACAAGGTCAGGAGATTGAGACCATCCTGGCTAACACGGTGAAACCCCGTCTCTACTAAGAAATACAAAAAACTAGCCGGGCGAGGTGGCGGGCGCCTGTAGTCCCAGCTACTCGGGAGGCTGAGGCCGGAGAATGGCGTGAACCCGGGAGGCAGAGCTTGCAGTGAGCTGAGATCCGGCCACTGCACTCCAGCCTGGGCTACAGAGCGAGACTCCGTCTCAAAAAAAAAAAAAAAAAAAAAAAAAGAAAATGCACTGGATCATCCAAGAGCTCTGATGGAGATGTACAAGGGGATTAATGTTTTCATGCCTGCTAACATAGCATTGATTTTGCACCCCATGAATCGAGGAGTAATTCTGAATTTTAAATATTGTTATTTAAGAAATACATTTTGTAAGGCTACAGCTGCCATAAATAGTGATTCCTCTGATGGATCTGGGAAAAGTAAAGTGAAAACTTTCTGGACAGGATTCACCATTCTAGATGCCATTAAGAACATCTGTGATTCATGAGAGAAGGTAAAAATATCCACATTCACAGGAATTTGGAAGAAGTTGATTCCAAGCCTCCCTGATGACTTTGAGGGCTTCAGGAGTTCAGCGGAGGAAATAGCTGCAGATATGGTGGAAACAGTAAGAACTAGGATTGGAAGTGGAGGCTGAAGATGTGGCTAAATTACTGCAATCTCATGATAAAACTAACAGGTGAGCAGTTGCTTCTTATGGATGAGCAAAGAAAGTGGTTTCTTGAGATGGAATCTACTCCTGGTGAAGATGCTGTGAACATTGTTGAAATGACAACAAGGGATTCAGAATATCCCATAAACTTAGTTGATAAAGCAGTGGCAGAATTTCAGAGGATTGACTCCAGTTTTGAAAGAAGTTCTATTGTGGGTAAAATGCTATCAAACAGCACTGCGTGCTACAGAGAAATCTTTCATGTAAGGAGGAATCAATCAACGTGGCAAACTTCATTGTCTTATTTTAAGAAATTGCCGCAGCCAACCCAACCTTCAGCAGCCACCACTCTGATCAGTCAACAACTGTCAACACTGAGACAAGACCTCCACTAGCAACAAGGTTGTGACTCTCTGAAGGCTCAGATGATGATTAGCATTCTTTTAGCAATATATTATTTTAAAATTAAGGTGTGTACATTATTTTTTAGACCTAATGCTGTTGCACACTTAATAAACAACAGTATCATGTAAACATAATTTTACATGTGCTGGGAAACCAAAAAATTCATGTGACCCACTTTATTGTGATATTCATTTGATTGTGGTGGTCTGGAACTAAACCTGCAATAATTCCGGGGTATGCTTGTGTTGATTTAAGGACAGTTACTTATATGGTGAATACCAGAGAGCATTGACCGTGGAAGAGGTTTTCAATAATCGAGTTTAAAGTAAAGGTGATATTTTAAGCTCTATCTTTACTTTTTGTTTTATTTCTCAATTTGTTCAGACCCAGGCAGGGAAGAGGGTGTTATCTGTGGGAGACTTCCTCAGAAAGCGCAGTAGTATGCAATCACCTAGCCTTAAATATGTATATGGAGAGACCAAAAATGTATAGCACTATGAGGAGAAATCCATAATCCTATGGGAAAAGACAGAATAGTATAGGTAATAAGATTTGTCTAATTGAAAGAATACAGAGCTTGGCTCCCAACTATTAGAGAACATACATTCTTTCAAGCATTCTGGAATACTTATAAAATTTTACCATGTACTAACCACAAAGCAAGTTTCAAAAAATATCCAAAAATCCCAGTTCATGTATTTAGACCAGATTGTCCAAGCACAATACATAATTAATTTCATAGGCATGAAATTAATAATAAAAAAAGACAAACCATTCTACCCTTTTACATTTGGACAATACAAGCACTCTTCTATAAAATCCCTAGTTCAAAAAAGAAATCACAATGGGTGTTAGAAAGTATTTATAATAGTAACAGTGAAAATAGTAGCAATCAAACCTGTGACACATCGGTAAGACGAGAGTTAAAGGATTTGAGCCAAATCCACTAAGTGAATATTTATACAATTTGATTATATATGTGGGAAAATATAAAAGTAGATTTCTTCTTACTTACCAAAAAATGAATTCAGGAATAAAGACCCAAATGGAAAAAGTAAAACTCTCAATGTTTTACACAAAAATATATGCAATAGCTTATGAACTTGGGATGGGAAAGAATCCATTAGATGATACATAAAAAGTTTAAACTGTGAAGGAAAAGATTGCTAAATTTGGTTGTATTAAAATGTAAAACTTCTATACAATAGAAAACTCCATAGGCCAAGTTCAAAGACCAGCCACACACACAGAGGAGAAATCTGCGGTGTAGAGGGCAGGGAAAAAATTATTATCCAGAATACTTAAAGGATTACAAGTCGGTAAGAAAAGGACAACCCAAAAGAAAAACAAACAAAGGATATTTCTGAACAATTCACAGAACAGGAAACCCAAGTGGATTACAGAATGATTTTCTCTGTGTTAGTAATTAGCTAAAAGATAATTGAAATTTTATAGCTATCAGTTTAGGAAAAAAAATAGTCTGATTTCATTAAGTATTGGCAAGAACATGGAGAAATCAGGTTTGATTTCTTGCTGATGGTAGTATATATCAGTACAATCAATTTGGAGACAGCTTAGCAACGCTTGGTAAAGGTGAAGCTGCACAAACCTTCTGACCCAGTAATTCCCCTTCCAGGGATCTCCTTGAGAAGCTCTTGCACAAATGCCCGGAAAGACACGTATGAGCATGTCTAAGGAGGCTTTGTTAGTAACAGTAAAACATTAGAAATAACCCTCACCTATCTTAGGGAAATGTCCACAATTTCACCCATGGCAAGCCTGTAGGTCAGACAGGAGAACCAGCACTGACATGCTGCAGGTGCTTGAAGAGAACTGTCGAGGGCACACAAGGAGGGAGTGTGCTTGAATGGGCGTCTGAATGACAGTAAAAAAGACTAGACAAAACAAATATGGGAATGTCAGCCTAGGCAGACGGTGAGCAAAGGTGTAAAGCCTGGAGCCAGCCTGGCATCTGGGGAGGCATCTGAGACAGAAGTGGGAGGCGTTGTGATGCTATAGGGGTGATGGGGCAAGACAGAGGACTGGGGCGGGAAAGGTGGCAGAGGCCAAAGAATGAATGTTGTGCAGAGAAGTTGAGACCTCAATCCTGCAGGCCAGTAATTTCCTTACTTTTGGGCTTTATGATGCCTTTATGCTTTTAAAAATTATTGGGGACCCAAAGGATTTTGTGTTCAGGTGTGTTATATAGAAATTTATTACATTCAAAATTAAAACCAGGAATATTAAGTATTTTGTTACTTATTTAAAAGTAACAGTATTAAGGCCATGACATGTTAATATAGATAACATATTTGTATTGTCCAAGATAAAAAAAAAATTGTAAGAGACATCTGGTTTACTGGAAGATAGCTGGATTTCAAGTTTTTTACAATATGTTGTTTTGGTTGAAGTGTATGAAGAAAAGCTTGTCTCGTATAGATAGCTGGAAAGGGAGAAGCCTTTTTCACTCATTCTGAGTGTTCTTTGATACCATACGAAAACTGGGTAACTGGTAATTTCTCAAAAGTTAGTTGCAATGTGGAACCTGAAGCCATATTAACAAATGTTTCAAACTCGGTTACATTAAAATCCATTGGTCCATCGTGCACCTGAATAGACCTTTTAAAAATGTGTGCATGATTTTGTAATATACACCATTAGTTATATGGAAAATATTGGCTGAGTTATGTAAATCTTCCCAATGTTAATGCATTTCATTATACAAGACCCAAAACAAACTCCACATGTTTCTTAATATCACCACCAATCTCATCAGAAAAGTCATTAAGTGTTGAGAAGCTGTCATGCTTATCGTGACAGATGCATGTTTTCCGAAATTCTAATTTTTGCTTGAAAGATCACATTTTATCATTGGCAACAAACACTGCTGGTTGTTTTCCTTGAAGTGACAAGCTCACTTTATTAATTTTTGAGATTATAACTGCCAGATACCTAAGTCTAAATAACCACAGTCTGTCTGTCAGTCATGCTTTCAAGTAAAAATGATGTTAGGCAGAAGAAAAGAAAGGCAGTTTAGCTTGCAACTCAAATGATCGCACAAATGCTTTTCCCTGAGACAACCACCGTACTTTGGTATGTAGCAGAATTGTTTACGAGTACTTTGTATTTTGACATGCAGTATATTTAAAAAATGCTCATTAAAGGGCTGAGATTTTAAAAAGTTAATATTTTTGCTGCTTCATAGGGGCATTTTTAAGTGAAACTAGCTTTTTTATCTTCTGCAAATGCATGAGGTAAGGATACAAACACTAGGTTAGAGTATAGTTTTATTCTATGCCTTAATTTGTGCTGAGGCACCTACTGATTTGCCCACTATTGTTTTTTCACCATCATGCAACTATCAACACAGTGAAAAGGCTAAATAATCTCCTATTCTTATTGTGAAAAGAGTTTTGACCTGACCTCATGTACCCTCTGAAAGTGTCTTGGAGTTCCACATTATACTTTGAGAACTGTTGTTAGATAAGATGGAGACTATCAGGGAAGGACATGGCCAAATTTGCAATTTAGGAAGATCATTCTGCCAACAGCATGGCTGATGAGTTGGATGGGATCAGTCTGTGGGCAGGAGACTATGGCAGTGTTCCAGGAGAAGTGATGAGAGCCCTGAACTAGGACCAAGGCTGTGGGCATAGGGAGCATGGAGACAGGAAAAACGACGAGTCCAGGATGTCTCCTAGCTTCCCTGACTGCAGAGAGGATTCACAGAGATGGGAAACTCAGGAGAAGAAGCAGATGGGGGCTCAGCTTTGGTTTGGTTGATATTGAGGTGCCATTCATGGAGATATGTCCAAGGCAGCTGTTTATATGGATCCTGAGATACATGTTTGAGAACTAAAATCAAAGAAACGTCAAGGAAAGATGAAATATTGGAGGGTTAGTCTTGAGCCTACAACTCACTTACTACCAAGCTTTAATGAATAGGTAGAAGAAGAGGAATCTGCAAAGGAGACTGAGAAGGAACAATAAGAAAGACAGAAGGACAACCACAGGACATTTTTTCATGGGATATGAGAGTATTTCCAGAAGGTGAAGCCCAACCATGGCAAATGCTATAGATACCTAAGAACTAAAAGGAGTTCCTGAAAACATAAGCCCCGTGAAGCCTTTAACCAGTGCATCCCCATGCCTGGAACACTGCCTGGTTCAGAGTAGATGCATGTAATTCCTGCTGAATGAACAAATGAGCCAGCCCATTGGAACTTGCCATTGAGGGCACTGGTGACTGCTGTCAGAGTGACTTTGTGGAGTGTAGACACCAGCCTGGCACTGTCCATGAAAAAAATGCAGGAAAGAAGAGGTGAGTGTACATTTTTTAAAGGAACTTTGTTATCAAAGGAAGGGAAGAGATAGAGATCTTGCAAGCAAAACAAGGTGAAGGATGGCTGATATTTAGTTAGGCTGATTTTTCTTTTAAGAATGAGAGACTTCTGAGTATGTTTTATACGCACTGGGGAAGGAGCAAGTAGAAAGAGAAAGGTTGACAATTAATGGTAAATTATAATCCTTTTATTCACAGCTTCCTGTCTCCTCAAGCTCCTTAGTCCCCAAAGCTTGAAGAGAGATGCCTTGAAGACAGATTCTCCTTGACACAAAGTGTACTCCGGGCAAACTTTTGCCTGTGCTGATCATCCACAAGGAAAGCACTACTGAGAAATTATGCCTCCTCCTGTCCCCTTCTGTCCTAGCACCAGACTGTCATTTATCTCAGCCTTTCGTGACCTGGCATTTTTAAGTGAACCCAGCTTTATTTTCTTGTGGTAAATGCATGAGGACTTCAAGGCATCACACCCCAGATGTAGCTCCAGAAGCTCCAGAGTCTGCTATGCTGAGTCCAGCCATGTGCACGACTTTGAGTTCTTCAGAAGTGCCACCTCTTTCTCACCTCCCAGCTTCCTTGCCCAGCGCAGTCTTCCTCTGCATGTCTAGCTGGCTAACTGCTCCTCACCCTTGAGCTCCCTCCCCTGAGCTTCCTCTCTCATAGCACACATCCCACTAGACTGCAAATTCCTCTTCACAAGCTTTCTTCTCCTGCTAGTCTAGAAGCTGTGTGAAGGGAGGTACCAAGTCTTGCTCTCTGTGTGTCCCCAGCACCCAGCACATAGTAAGGCTCGCTAAATGTATGTATTCCAAATCTCCTTTCATCCTAATTCTCTTCATGAACAAAGACCTAGGCAGGGCAACAGGCTCAGAAATGGAATCCAAAGCATCGCTTTAGGTTACATAGTTTCTCTATAGAGTCTAATTTTCTCTGGCTGCTGACTGAGGCTGCACACAGCCTGCAGACTTGGAGGCAGTGAGGACTACATCATAATAACCATCTATTAAACTTCAAAGGGAGAAAAATTAAAAACATGAATGGAACTAATTGCTGGCTGCCACAAATTGGTTTCTGGGCATTATAAGTGGTTTAATAGTTGGTCTAGATACCACTGCGATAGGTCGCTGCCATTTACAACTACAAACACAGAGAGATGCGAAGATAACCGATGCAGGCTGTGGCCTCCGCAGTCACAGCTCCACAGCCGCAAGGGAAGAACTGTACCTGTTTTCAGTGTTTGACATATTTATCTGTCACAAAGTAGCCAAAAATGACTCCTGTCTCTAACAATTACATAACCTAAAGACATGGCGCCCAGGTGAAACAAACCAAACTTCACAGACTAGCCTGGCGAGGAGTCAGGATGCCTGGAGGTTGGATCAGGCTCTGAAGTAACCAGCCCTGTGCTCACAGGCCAGTTGCCTATTTTGGCTACTCAGTGAGGCCTGATAGAATATAGCTCTCTGTGGGGTCCACACCCACGAATTCAACCCACCTCAGATGGAAAATATTCAAAAAATGGCATCTGTACTGAACATGTACAGACTCTTTTTTCTTGTCATTTTCCCTTCAACAATAAGGTCTAATGATTTATATAGTAGATTACACTGTACTGGGTATTATAAGTAACCTAGAGATGATGTAAAGTATATGGAGGAAGTGCATAGGTTATATGCAAATACTGTGCCATTTTATATCAAGGACTTGGGCTTCTGTGGATTTTGGTATCCTGGGAAGGTGCTAAAATGAATCCTCTAGGGATACCAAAGGATGACTGTACTTGGGCAGATGCATTCACTTATTCATTTAATCAGTCCAGATTTATTAAGTACCTACCACATTCCTGGCACAACACTAGGTACTCGGGCTACCTTGAGATTCCAGTCCACCATAAGGCTTATGCCAAAGAACACGACGTGGTGATGCTGTTGAGGTATGCATGGGTGCCATCGGGGAGGTACGGAAGGAGTAACAAAAACTCAGCAGAGAGAAAACACATGAAGTCTCAAGAGGGAGCGATCTTTGAATTGGGCTTTAAATGATAAATACGAGTTTGTCAGGCAGGGAAGAAGGAAATGCCATTCAAAATAACAGGAACAGGGCATCAAAGATAAACATGAAAAAGAAATGTTTAGAGAACAGTGAGTGTTAGGTGGGTGTGGTTAGAGGAGAGGAACCTGTTAGGTTCAGTTAGGGAGGTCTGGGAGGTGTCTGGGCACTCTCTTGTAGGCAATAGGCAGTGGTACTTACACTTCAGCGTGTACCAGCATTACCAGGAGGGCTTGTTAAAACACAGATTGCTGGGCCCCTCTCCCATAGTTTCTGATTTAGCAGTGCTGGGGGAGGGCCTGAGGATTGGCATCTCTATTAAGCTCCCAGGTGACACTGCTTCTGCCAGTCCTGGGACCACGTTCAGGGAGCCACTGCGCTAGGGAGTCCTCCCTTCTGAAGCTTGTATGTCCAATCTGTTGAAGCAAGTAGTTGGCACCGCATAGAGCAGATTGGAAGGGGACAGGCTGAAGGCAGAGTGGCATCCAGGAGGCTTGTAGAGGCTCCTAGAAACAAAACTCCTGCCAACTTTTGCAACTCAAGAGTCCCCAACTCATCTTAAGCCTTAATGTTTGTTTCCTTTATTTAGCCTGTTACTGGTACCTGAAATTTTTACTAGCAGCTTTTCTCATTTGGATTATGAATTGCAAATACTTCTGGAAGGGGCCGCACATGAAACTGCAATCAGGGCTTTACTATAGAGTGGTAATTTAATTATGGGAGTCTTTTCATGCAGAGCTGGATGAGACAATGGTCATTTCTAATGCACTGGGGGGGGCGGGGGCAGATTCACTTCTGGCTATACCGTACTCTGATGGCACACTGTTACCCAAGTCACTTCACCTCCCTGAGTCTCAGTCTCAGTCTACTCTTTGGAAAAATTGTGGATGATTATAATAACACCTGCCACAGTGAGAAAATGTGTGTAAGAGCTTCTGGAATATATCAAGTGCTAAAAAGAAATGCTAACATATATGCACATACACACATATATTCTTTTAGTGCGTCTTTTAGCATATTGAAAACTTCAGAAGACTGTTCATGGATCTAAGGTTTGTCAAGCCTGTTGGGTTATTGCCTGTGTGTGTATGAGAGCACAGACACAGACACAGACACAGACACAGACACAGAGAGACAAAGTAAGACAGAGAGAGCAGGAGAGGTAGGAAAGGAGTGACATAGAATACGTCAGAGTGAAAATTTTACCATTGGCCTTTTGGTCTGTATTTACAATAACTTTTACAAGACTCCTAAGTTAAAACAGGTCAAGATTTAGAAATCTTATAGGCAGGGATTTCTCCTTGTTATCAAATAGAAAAAAAAAAAATCCTTCCTTGGGTCTTTAGGGACTTCCTAGTTTCTGTCTGGATGTTTGCACTGTTTTCTACGAATCCCCAAACAGGCAGTATTGATCAGGCCCAGACTGAATGCACCTAATCCCTTTAAACAAATACATGTCTAGCCAGTTCTGGGAAACCTTTTCTTAACCTTGGTGTGATTCTCCACCTCCAGGATATTGACAGGCCAGGTTTAAAGGGCTCCTTTAACTAAATGTGAGTGAAGTTCTCCTTTCATCAGGAAGGGGTGCACAGAGGATGTAACATTTATTCTGGAGTACCTTGGCAGGCACACCCTGGAACGGCAAGCTATCAGCTTACCCACAAGTGAACCGTTCCCGGGTGGCGTGGTTAATCGCAGCAGCTTCACCATGGTAAAAGATAAACAATGTCCTTTCTGTCTCATCCCAAGGAAAAGAAAGACGACATCTACCAGTTTGTAAGGGGATAATTTCCTAATTATCCCATGAAGTTTGTTATTTCTGGTGGGTCTTTAAATCAGGCTGAGAAGAGTGAAATCAGATCCTTCCTTTCCAGATGAAAAGGGTTATTGACAGCGTTAGGTTTTCGCAGTGTCTCCCTCTACAGCTGAAGGAAGAATCCGCTCGTCTCCATGGCGGTAGTCCTGGAGGCAGCAGCAGCAGCAGCATGTGCAGGAGAAGGTCCCGAATGGAAAGGCTGGGGCTGCTGGACTTCAGTTTGGTCACAATGTCGTTGTTTAATTACTTGGAAAAGCTCCCTCCAGAGTGAGCGGAGGCCCGGACAATACATGACTCACAGCATATTGACTCCTGAACGCTTTAGAAATGAAGCTTAACTTAATTTTCGGCAGCCATTAAATTCTCCTCACGGCATTTTGTGAAAAAAGGAGGGGCATTCTGGTCGTGATTATCAAACCATAACCACGCTCAGCCACACCTGGGCACTCCCAGACTGTCGGATGCTAGTCAGGAAACGACACGAACATTTCTGTAGGACCCATCATGTGCTCCAGAACTTTCCAGCCTCCTGCCTGACGTTCTTGCAACAATCCCGCGAGGCAAGTGGAATAGCTGCTATTTCAAAGTCAGGAAACTGAAGCTCAAAGTCCAAATTCCCAAAGGGAGGAGCTGAAGAAGAGCGCCAGTCTCACCCCATCATTCTGTGACCTTCCAGAAGGAAGAGGCCAGCCTGGTAGCTCTCTGTTTCCAGAGCTCTGCTTCTTTCACCTTCTGTCTCCCACTCTGACTGCGGGGCGCTTACACACAGGGGCCAGCAGGAAACAGAGACAAAGGGGTGAAGGTGGAAGAACAGGAGCAGGGAGGAGAACTCGGCACCACCTGGAGGTGAGAAGGATTGGCGTTGCCAGGGACGCCAGGGCTGGTACCAAGAAGAACAGAGAAGGTGGTAAAATGTGGCCTTGTCCTTTCTCCAGTTCCAGAAGGGCCGGCATGCCTCCATTCCTAGAGTCCATTGATTAACTCAACAGCTGTTTATTAAGCATCTACTGTGTCCCCAGTACTTTAATGGGCGCTGGGAATACAGCAGCCATCAAACAAAACTCCTTCCCCCAGAGAGCTTACATTCTAGGGGAGTTTCTATCCAGCAGCTTCAGGCAGTCCTCTGGCGGCTTAGAATGAGGGTGCCCCCTCTGGTTCCCATGGACACGCACACGTGCAGACACACATGCGCTCACATATGTATATGTGTGCACTCATATGCAGTTACTCGCGCGCGCACACGCACTGCCCTGTCTTGCCACCCTTTCTCTAGCCAAGCATCTGAAGCAGAGGCACAGCGCGGTGGCTCCCGGATGGCCGTGCGCCAGGAGCAGGCCAAGCCCGCGGCAGCCACCAGCATCTCAAGGCCTGCGCAGTCGGCAGGGCGCAGCTGTGCGGTGTCCCTGGGAGGGAAGGAGGCTGCGCGGAGCCCCCGAGCCCTAGCCCCAGCCCCGCGTGGTTACACCTGCCCGCGCTCGCTCTCAGGGCATAGCAGGGCTCTTCTTCCAGGGACTTGCCATGGAGCAGGCGGTATCAACCCCTCCAGGCTCCCGCTGGCCCACATTCGCCACCCGCCTTTGCCTCTTAGCCCCACAGACCCACCCGGGCTTCTGCCAGGCACAGCCACGCTGGACTTATTCCTCCTTCCTCTAATGATTTCTGGGACCCAGCCTGGAGGGAGAAAAGAGGGAAGGTGTCCGCCTGGGCCAGCCTTGGTGTTTGGGTGAGACACAGGTGGAAAACAATTACAGGGCTCTTTGGAAACAGCCTCAGCCCAGGAACTGTGGCAGAAACTTGGACTCGGTGGCCTGAAACCAGGCTGAGGAGCACGGTCAGGCAGTGCGGACGCGTCCCTCGGGGCTGATTGAGTAGACACTCCTTCCTTCCGAAACATTTTCGTCGGCTGTTTGTTTGTTTCCAAACCTAGCAACCACCTATCACCACTTCCCCTCACAAATGCTTTCCCTAACGCGAGGCTGCGTGCAGGACGGCGTGCACTATGACGGCCTCCTCTCACTCAGCTTCTCCCGTGCTCTCTGAGTCTCTGGTAGGCAACTCCCTACCAGGCCACATTTGTTTCCCTGGGCCAGTTAGCACCTTGGAGAGGTTCTCCTGTGGCCATGCCCACCTGCCTGTCCTCTCAGGAGAAAGAGAGTGGCAGGGCAGGAGGAGGGTCCCCGCCTCCACAGGACAGCTGGCTTAGCTCTGCAGAGCCCCTGTGGCTGGGAGGGTGTTTGTTAGGACCCCACGGGGTCAGCGTACAGGCAGGCTTTCTGGGCGGGTGGGCCTGCCTCAGTCCCATCCTGCACCCACTGGATCAATGTCAACAGCAAGAGACCCACACAGGGTCTGGTTCTCTCTCCTTGGCAGGTACAAGAGAACTCTGCATTTGTCTTTTGCCCACAACTTCGCTAAAGAAGTACAGAGGCCAAGCAACTCCAAGGCTGTTTGGAAGGAGAGCTGGGCTCTGCCTCCTGGGAGAGTTGGAGGACGTTTATTCTCTGCGGAGTGTTAAGGGAGGACTGCCCTATTCCTTGTCTGCTGGTACTTGCCCTGGGAGCCGGTGCATCTTATCCCTTTTAATTCTCACTGGCTCTGCTAGACACGTATGACCATCCCATTTTACGAGCAAGGAGACTGAGTTTCAGAGAGTTGTTCCTGTATAGCGGTAAATGTGGGAGGCTGAATAGGACGGGTTACATCACCTTAAACTAGTTTTATGGCCAATAGGAATTCATTTTCCTGGTTCTTTCAAAGCAGTGGATAAGGCTGGGAATTAGGATGCCCTCCTTCTACTCCGGTCATGCCAGTTTGGCCTCTACTCTATAAACAGCCCTTGTTCTTTTCTGTCTCCTCGATTCTCTCACGTAGCTTCCCCAACTTGGAATGCCACTCTCCCTCCCACCAGTTCAACTCCTGCACACTTGAAAGGCCCTGCTAACAAACCTCTTCCCACAGGAACCTTTCCCTGCCCACTCTAGCTTTTGGCCATCTCTCCCTACTCTAACAATTGCATTCTGTCATGAAATCAAAGTCTTCATGACAGTACTGCCTTTTATGATTTGCTCATTGTTTCCATTTCATTGGTCTCATTCCATCAGCCAGACTGATCTCTGTAAGGGCAGGGACCAAGCACGGACACTTCCCCTAGATGCCCCGCTGTTTCCAGCCGAGTGCTGCTATGAAGTTGCACTCAGTGACTCTTACTTGGCTAACATTCTAAACACGAGCCAAGGAGTCTTTGCTACAAGACAGTGAGGGGTGGTACTATTGGGCTTTCAGCCATTAATTGGCTAGCAGCAACTCACTGGGTGGCCAGCCTTCCTGGTTCCTCCAGACTGTCAAGAAGGATTGCACCTGAGTTCGCTGAGAAAGGGAGACAGAGCTTAATTGTGTCCTCCATTCACACTAAAGCACCCAAGGACTAAGACCAGAAGTGCGGACAGGCGTAACTACGCGGGGCTGGGGCTCCGGGGCCTCTGCGCAGCCTCCTTCCCTCCCAGGTGTGTGATGACTGAGGATAAGTAAGTGAAATGCAAACAGTTATATACATAACAAACAATCTGGCCTAAAGTTGAAAACCACAAGGTAAACTATTGGAGTATTTCTTTCTGGGGCCCAGCATGGAAGGAGAAGAGAGGGAAGGTGTCCACCTGCGCCAGCCATGGTGTTTGGGTGAGGCACAGGTTGAAAGCAATTACAGGGCTCTCTGGAAACAGCCTCGGCCCTGGAACTGTGGCAGAAGCTTGGACTCGGTGGCCTGCTTTCAAATTATTGGAGTACTCTTTGAAGTATTTCTGTGCTTCCTGTTGAAAGTTTGAGGCTGTTCAATGACATCATCTAAGGCCAAGTCCTTTTCCTGTTACCTTCCCAGCATGCATGAGTGGTCATTTCTTACCTCTACAGCTTATAACACGTTTTCACATCTGTCATCCCATTTATTTCTTGCAAGACTTTGAAAGGGAATAACGTAACAATAACAATGTTAATAAAAATGTTGATATTTATTAAATACTTACATGTTCTAGGCATCAAGGGCACTAAGGGCTTTATGTATATTAATTGGTTTGTTCCTTACCATTTTACAGATGCAGAAACTGAGGCACTGAGAATAATGATTTCAGACCATACAGCCTTCCAAGTGGCAAAACCTGGGCTTGAACCAGGTCTCCTGAGCTACAGCCTAGCAGAGAGAGAGACAACCACCATGTCCTCTTGCCTGTGGCCGCATCCAGTGCCAGTTTAACTCAGCTCTTCCAGGAAGCCCCTTTCTCCCCCGGCCCCAGGCTTGTTCTTGGGGAAGATTCAGGGACTGGGTTGGTATCCTGAACTCAAGGGAGGGAGACAGGAGACCTGGGCTTAGCTTGGTCATTCCCTTAACCTCTCCAAGCCAAACTTTTGTCACCTGCAAATTAGGAATGATGGTCCTAAAATATCTGATAGGCCTGTTGGAAGCATCTAATGAGACAGTGTAAATATAAAGCACTTGTAATCAAATTCCCCTCCTCTTCCCTTTCCCCACTGTTCTAGGGAGCATTGCTTGTATAGACACAGGGTTTATTGTTGAATTGACGTTTATTTGCTGGGCCACTCTCCTTAATATAATAAGGCAAGAACCGCTGAAAGGAACTCTGACTCCTGATATCCCCTGGGAGGAAGGCCTGTCTTCAGTATGGAAGGAAGAACTCAGAAAGTAGGGCGTGGGTGGGAGAGAGACGTCTGGCTCCTTGGTCTCTTTCCCTCCAGCCTGGACCTTGTGGACTCTAGACAGGCTGGAGGATATCCTTTGCAGACAAGTGAGGCTGGGCAGAGAGCCTCTCTGTGTGGGCCACAGGGTGCAGCAGTCACCTTCAGAGTTACTTGCATGTTATTCCCCACTTGAGTTACATCTTGTTTAAAAGCTCCAGCCTGGTCTCAGCCATGCCACTGAGGACAACAGGATATTCAAGTCTGGGCTTTTGGGGTAAGTAAGAGCAGTGCGTGCTGGTCAGCAGGGTGTGGTACCAGCAGCCTGTGTTGGTGGGAATGTCCCCAAGGCAGAGGGGGACCAAGAGCAGAGGTAGGAGATACGGCCACCCAAGTGGGGATCCTCCCTCCCTGCCAGCACTCCTTTGGTCAACACCTGCATTCCAGGTCTTACTGAAGGGGCTCTTGAGTGCTGAGAGCTCCACAAGAGGAAGAAGATGCCTGGGCGCTGAGTAAGGAAACTGACATGAAACACCTACCTTCCACCAGACAGGGCTGCTGGGAACACCGTGGGCATTTTCTCACTTCATTTTCACAATGACCCTACAAGGTAGATGCTGTGACTTTCTCCCATGTTTGGGGAAACTTGGCCTTGGAGAGGTCAGCTGGTGCACCCCAGGGGCCAGGCCGTGGGTGACCAGGCTGGGATCCAAAGCCAGGTCTGCGGGACTCACCTGCTGGTGCCATCTCCAGATACCCTGCAGTGTGCCTGGGGTGGCTCGGTCTGCTGTGGCTCTTTGTTTCTCTCTGAGAGAAGGGAGGGAATGGTTATTTCACTGGCTGGGATGGTGAGATCGTTATCACCCTCAAAAAGCATGTATTAAATCCCTAATTGTTCATGGCGCTGAGCACAGGACTGAATTATTTTGTATACAAAAATAATTAACAAAAGTGCACAGATAGGGTCTCTGCCTTCTGGGAACACAGGATCCCCAGCATGTGAAGGTGAACTCAAGTGCCATGCCTGTAAAGCCAAGGCCGTGGTGCCATTCTCAGGAAGCCTGATGACCTGTGTGACTTTGGGCAGTTCCTCACTGTCTCCAGGTTTTCTCCAGGCTTGCCACATGGTGAGATAATATATGGAAAGCACTTAGCAAGTGCGCAACATAGTGTACATTCTCAATCATCAACAACTATTATTACAGCCATTGGGTAGATGGCTTATACCCAAAATGGATTTAGGGATGAGGGAAAGGTTTATGGTTAAACATTTTTTTTGAGGGTGGGGGGACAGAGTCTCATTCTGTTGCCCAGGCTGGAATACAGTGGAGAGAACATGGCTTACCTGCAGCCTCTACCTCATGGGCTCAAGCAATCCTCCCACCTCAGCCTCCTGAGTAGCTGGGACCACAGGTGCATGCTACCATCCCTGAGTAATTTTTTAATTTTTCTGTAGAGTCGGGACCTCACCATGTTGCCCAGGCTGGTCTCGAACTCCTGGGGTCAAGTGATCCTCCTGCCTTGGTTTCCCACAGCGTTGGGATTACAGGTATGAGCAACTATGCCTGGCCAGAAAGAAGACTCTTGATTGCACAGTGGAGGCACCCTTTCACTACTCCAGTGCTCTGTGGCTGCGGAAAGGCTACAGGGCTCTTGTTTTCCTTACAAGAAAATGTTCTTACTCTTCTAAGATAAGGAGGGCTCGGCCTTTATGGAGCAATCCTTCAAGTGTCTGTCTCATAGTCACTGATCTTTAGTTCTTTATTCTGGAGAGATGTGCGGCTTTCTTGAGGCAAAATTGTTGAAGGAACTGTGCAATGCAGCAGGCTAGAGCCATTAGTGACCTGCATACATGAAGCACTCAGTAAGTGCTGACTGACTGGGATACCGGGGTGCGGGGTGCCCAGTGTCCCCAGACCTACAAAGGAGCCTACTGTCCTTTCAGTATTTGCCTGAGAGACAAAATGACAGAGCCATGAACCCATCAGGTAAGACATCTGCAGCTGCCAGGGCTGCAGACGCAGACGGAGGGCTCCCAGAGGAGCTTTCACCCTGCGAGGGTCCTGCAGTGCGCACCCTTTGCCACGCACAGCTGGACAGGGAGTGACTGAGGAGCCCTAGTAACGCAAGGGCACGTCCTTTGGAAAATGTCTTTTGTTTCTTCCTGGCAGAGGCTGGGTAAGACACAAGCTTTGTGCTTAATGGCCTGTCAGGAGGAAAAGAAATCCATAGCAGTAGAGAGAAAAAGATTAAACTAATAATAAAACCAAACCCAAATATCACCGCCCTCCTGCCCCTCCGCCCCAGCCCACACCTGACACTGAGCTGTCTTCCAGCCAGTTCCCCTCCCAGGCAAATACTATTTATTCCATGAGGCCCTGACACACCAGTCCTCAACAAGACAATGCTTGATTGTTTCTTCCTTCCCCCCTGCAGCAAACCATGGGCTGCAGCAGAAGACGTGAAAAGGGAAAGGAGCGAGGTTGCTGCTCTTCTCATGGGACCAGCTCCGGGTGCTGTCAAAACAAGCCTGAGATAAGGGCGGGCGAGGGATGGCGGGCTCGGAGATTAGCGCTGCTGCTGCCCTACCTGCTCAGAAAGTTTCATTCTTTTAGCAACGTTTCTGGCAGCTGTGACCACTTAAACGGCTTTTGCTTCCATTAAACAGGAGAGTCATTAAGTCACGGAGCTTAAAGCAGCTCTAAAGGGCCCAGTAGTCATTCCTCAGTGAAAAGTGCCAATTCATTGCTTGGTAGATTAAAACAAACCTGGAGGTTCGCAGTCAGAGGTGAGTTTCTGTAGCATTGGGGTTGACGGTTGACCTCAATGTGACCCTGTGCTAAAAAACGGTCTTGTGTGAATCAAAGAGGCCTGCACTGGTGATGCAGTGAGAAGAGGGACGGTTCAGATCACAGAGGGGAATTGGATTGTCCGTTTCCCCAGGTTCTCAGCAGCTGTCCTGTCTGTTCAGACCTGAAAGGTCCAGACAGATGTCTTATCGATGTTAGGGTTTATCAATAGGTTTATCAATGGGATGTATGTTGCAGGCCAAGACAGTTTGTGTTTTCCCAGTCCAAGTTTACTTCCTCGTGGATCAGCCACAGCCATCAGGGGCAGGAGTAGTCCCTCCTTGTAACTAGGGATGGTGTCCCTTTCTTCTTTGAGCAGTGACTGTTGACAATTTACAGAAAGGAGGGGAACAAATGATAACCCCAGGGGCTGACCTACATTGTCCTCCCTCAGGGGAGCCCACCCCTCACTCAGCAATGGGCCAAGGTGGCTAAACCAGCCAGTAGGCAGGAACACCGTGACTGCTCACGAGGGCAAAGTGGGCCAGGTGCAGTGGCTCACACCTGATTCTAGCACTTTGGGAGGCTGAGGTGGGCAGATTGCCTGAGCTAAGGGAGTTCAAGACCAGCCAGCCCGGGCACATGGTGAAACCCCGTCTCTACTAAAATACAAAAAATTAGCTGGGCATGGTGGTGTGTGCCTGTAGTCCCAGCTCCTCGGGAGGCTGAGGTGTGAGAATTGCTTGAACCCGGAAGCGGAGGTTGCAGTCAGCCTGGGTGACAGAGCGAGACTCTGTCTCCAAAACAAACAATAATAACAAACACACACAAAAGAGACAAAAACAGTAACAACAACAAAACAAGGAACAAAGGCAAAGTGAAAACTTATTTCTGGGGAGTACTCACTGGCTTTCCAAGCTTTCCTTTATTCTAACTCATAATTAGGTGGGGTGAGCAGGGAAGGTATTACTATCCCCATTTTATAACTGAAGAAACCGAGGTTCAAGAAAGTTAAGTGACACCTAAGCAAGCATCTCAAACCCCAGGACTTTTGATTCCTAGGCTGGTGCTCTTACTACGTTAGCACTATGAGCTTTATCCTGCGTGGCTGTGGAACTCCAGGACTCAACTTCCAGCCTGGTCTGTGTCCATCTTGCCAGCATCCCCTTTTCACCTGTCAGGATCCAGCCAGACTACCCCGTTCACTAGAGGCCTGGCATTGGAAGCCAGTCAGCACAAAGATGAAAACGACTCAAGAGTTTGTGTCCCTGCCCATTTCACTGAGGTCAGAAAGCGGCTGGGAGAAGAATGAAGAGGTTTGGGGTGGATGTCTTTCCCTGCAAGACAGTGCCCCTTCCTTAAGTTGTCACTCTTTCCTGGGGCTGACTGGGAGGAATTGACTGCATCTGCACAGAACCATGAACATAGATTGTGGGAACTGAGGTAGGACATTTGCCAAAGGGAACTCCAGGAATACTTGGCTCCCTGCAACTCCAGTGTGAGGGACATGTAGCCTCACGCCTACCCAGTGGATGACCAGCGTTCTGGAAATACCACTCCGTACAAGAATTCTGATGGGCTCTGTGATCCAGGACAAAAGAGGCTGGATCCTGGCTGGAAAACCTGGGGTCACTGGCAGTCTGGCTTCTCCCATGTGGGATTACTCAGCCTGTAAAAGTTCTATTTATTTGTTAAGGGAGGGCAGATCCATATTCCATCTGTTGACACCTGGACGGCAGAGGAGCAAGCACTGCACCGCCTTGCCCATCAGCACCCTGGCAGTGGCACTCCCTGCCAAGCTGCTGTGGTGGCTGGGAGGAACACCTGGTGGGTGAGTGAGTGATGGGAGAGCCTCCCGCTGGCAGCTGCCGCCCTGCCGAGAGCCATGATCGTCACTCAGTGGAATGGAAGGGCCCAGGCAAGTAGCCTGAGAACACGGCTCCGAACACGTTTCCCTCACATGCCCCAGAGTGGGCCTGACCTTGTCAGTGAAACCAGGCTCACCAACTCCCAGAAGCTGCCTCTCCAAGAGTGTCTCGGAGGTTTCCCAGCATTTCTTTTCATGGCTGTGTTAGTTTTGGCTCCGAGACCAAATGAGTAGAAGATTCAAGGGGTTTTAAGTGTTCAGTTACAATGCCGAGCAGTGCACACCCACCCTTTAACTGTGACGTCTTTCTGTGGTTTCAGTTCAGAGGTCAGAAGAGCAGAGAGGAGGAGCTACCTAAAGTTTTAGAGGGGGAGACTGACCTGGTTTCAAAGTGACGTCAAAAACCAGAATTATTGTGAGAATGACTGGCATTTGCAAAGAGCACAGGATCCGTGCTGAAGATACAAGTCTTCCAGTGCTGGTGTCAGCATAAACCCACTGTGCGACCTTGAGCAACTGAAACAGACCTTCTGGATCTCCATTTCCTCACCAAGAAACAAAAGAAATTGGATTGATGCTCTCCCAGGGCCCCTTCCAGTTCAACCTTTTATGATTATACAACTACTAATCTCAGCACTGATGTCCTTTATTTACAAAGAAAATACCACTGACACACCTCAGGTAGGACATATGCTTTGAATTGTTCTTTCTGCTGTGCTGAGAGGTTCTCAGTGCTCCACCCCCACACCTGCCCATCCCCTTTGCCCACCAGTTTCCATGCAAGAAGACTTGCCCCGTGGTCTCTGCTGTCCTCTAGAGTCCCACAGAGGATGCCATCCAATGGCCACAACAGGGCTGGCAGGTCTAGGTCTCAGTTCTGACCTCAGGAACTGACTTGGGTGGTTGCAGGCAGAATTTAGCTTATCTGGGCCTCATCTACTGAATGGGATAAATCATCCATCCTGGGAAAACACTGAGACGCTTTGGCGAGAAAAGCAAGAGGCACGTGAAGCGGCCCTGCTGTGGAGGCCGAGGATCTCAATCCCAGAGTCTTTGAGAACCAGTGGCCCTGTACTAATGGGCTGCACACCCCACAGAACGTTGTTGATTTCCCAGTTTACATGGAACTAAAGCCTGCTGGCAGATGCTGGGTGACTTACTCACATGCATCGTGAACTTGGATCAAGACTCCCTCTTTTGGGATTAGTTCTGAGCCTGGTTTTAAAGCATCTTGCTGGAACAGTGAATGGTTTTGCAATGCATTTCAGCGAGCCCTTTACAAACTCACTCATCAGGCCTTGGGGAACGAGGCTTACTTCTACCAGCTCAGCTTGGATGCCACGCTAGAGGCTGCTGAGTCACACAGGCAGAGCCCGTTACCTGCCAAACATGGCTTTTCTGGATCCACCTTTCCGGTGTGATGAACTCACAGGATTAATCACAAGAGAAGCTTGTCCCTTCTCTTCTGTCTTCACTCTCTCCTTTCCCGTGACCCTCACCTGCAGCTGTTGCTCCTCAGGTGAGAGCACCTGAGCTGGGAAGGGGGTGCAATGAGTCTCAGGCTCCAAGAGCTTCTCCCTAAAACAAGCCAGGAAATGGCTTAATTGCCCTAGGGATGAAGGGGCCCCACTGTGCAAGAGACCCCCTAAATGGAGATGGGAATTAATGGACAGCATCCTTCAGAACCATTCAGAACTACTTGGATGTTACTGAATCTGCCAAGTTCTCTCAGGCCTCTGTGGCTTTGAGGTTCTATTTCTTCTGGCCAGAATTCTCTTCCATCCTCACCTGCCTGGTTAGTTCTTACCTATTCTTTATGATTCACCTCCTCTAGGAAGTGAACAATTTATTCAATAAGTATTTATGAAACACCTACTATGCACTAGGCACTATTACAGAAGTTGGGATACAATAGTGAACAAAATAGCCCCAAATTGCAGCCTTCCATCCAAGGACAGTGTGATTGACTGTCAAATGTGGCTGAAAGGTCAAGGATTGGAGAACTGACCACAGAATCTGGCAGCACAGAGGTCACTGGTGGCCTTGTCAAGGGCAGTTTGAAAGGTTCTAGAGAGAACTGGAGAAGAGAAATGAGAGATAGTCCATATCAACAACTCTTTTGAGGAATTTTGTTGCAAAGGTGATCAGAGAGATAGAGGAAAATGTGCAAGTCAGTTGTTTAAAAATTGACTTGACTTGTTAATTGGTTACTTAAGAAACTATGGAGGCCGTTGCCACATGTTTTGAGAGCTTAGTCCAAGGACAGGAGAGGAGATTGAGAAAAGGTGGTTTTCATTTTCTTTCCATTAGCCCTTGTCCATGAGCCCCCATCCCATTCTGCGTTCTGTCCTTTACTCAATGGTAACAGATGTGGTTATTTATACTTCAATATCTTCTGCAGACTTCTAGTCTCTCTGGAATTTAGCAGACCAAGGAGACTCCTAACCATATCATACTAGATGCCTATCTACAGTGCCATGTCAGCTCTTTTTTAGAAGTCTGGCATTTGGCTACATAAATCATTGAGAATGCCTGATTTGTGTGTTATAATGTAATCTTGTGATTTTTATGGTGAGTGACATCACTTCTATGGTAGGCACAATATGGTTCACAATTGTTTACAATGCTTAACCAATAAGCATGTTGCATCAAGGAACTATTTAAATAGTCTTTAAGTGTCTGGAGATTAGTGCCAGGTTCTTCATATTTCTATGAATATTCAAACGATGGCTAATGTTTTTCTAAGTATAATAGAGCCTGCATCTCTTAAAAGACATGGCTTTCATTCTTGGGGAAGATGAGGTATCTATGCCTCAAACTATAAATAAATCAGTGAGAACCCATCCAAATGTATTACAAACTTTAGTTGAATTCTGATAGGACACAATAGTAACCAATAATGCCAATCCTCTAAGTAATAACATTAAGATGGAAATGGTTGACTTGTGTTGGAGTTGACCGGTGATGGCTTTTCCTCATAGGAGGCACATTGTGTCCTTTTAGAACCTCTGCATTATAACACACAAGTAGATATCACCCATCCCTTTACATCCTGATAATCTATAGTGAGTTTTGAAGTCAGTCAAGTCTATATTAAAATTCCTACTTGGCTGTTTAACTGTGAGACAATGATACTTAACCTCTGTGAACTTCAGTTTCCTTATCTATAAAATGAGAATGCTAACACTTACCTCATAGTGTTATTGTGAAGTTTAGCTTAAATATGAGTGTCAATCACCTGGCATAGAATAATTAGTATTATTAGCAATACTGCTAGGGAATGAAAGGGGTTGGTGCTGGTGTGATGGGCATAGCAACACTCCTAGGGGTAGGGTGAGAGGGGCTGACCTCTCTTCTCCTCCCCTCGCTAGAAATTCTAGCCGCAGATGCAGACAGGCTTGTCAGTGACCCACATCATCCATCCATTTTGGCTTTCACACATTCATGTAATAATTTATTGAAAGCCTTGGAAGTTCCAAGCAGCAGAAACCCCTGGTCTCATGGAGCTTATGTTCTAGTGAGTTTCGGGAAGAATCTGGGTCATCCTGGATTTAGCATAGCTCTTTCATGTCCCTCATCTTTATGACTTCAAGTTACCATCCAATCACCAGCCCATCCTGTGCTGAGTAAGAATAAGCTGAGGCAATTTAGACCTTCCACAGACATAGATACCAGCCACTATTGATTTTCTCTTATTGTCAGGGACTAGCCAACTTATAAAGATTTTTCTCCCCTGCTAAGGTGATTTCATTTTTTCTCAGGGTGGAAGGAGTATTTCCCTGATTAAGTAAGAATTCAGGCCCCTCTTCCCTGTAAGTGGCTTCTGGGGCAGACTGAGACTCACTGTACCACTTTGGGATGAAGTTATCACAAAACTCTGCCTGATTTTGCCTTTTTGCATTGGAGGGATGTGGGCAGGGAGGAGAGGAAGGAATCCTAGGTGCTCAGAGTAGAGGAAAAATCTGGAACCCCACTGTTAGATGGTGGGAAGGAGGCCAGGAGACAAGGGCAGAGAGGTATGCCCTTAGAGCCTGGGCTCCATTGGAAGTTCCTGCTCTCCTGGAAATAGATCATGCAGTTATTTAATTTAAAAAAAATGATATAGTTGCAGGTATTCATAGCCAGGTGTTTCTCTTTTGGGTCTTAAGCATGAATACTTGTGTCCTGGCTGTCAGTGTGAGTGTAGTGCAAACAGCAGTCTTGTCAAGTGTAGACAGTGATGAGATGGGGCAAACTGGTTTAACACCAATGTGAACCCTTCACCTAAAACTCAACTCAACCCCAGGGATTTCTGAGCTGTCCAAGAAAGTTTGATGACTTTCCTTGCTTAATCAGGTCCTCTTAAGCTCCCTTGAGGCTAAATAGGGAAGAAGGGGCCATGAATTTTATGTCTTTCTGTGGGAATGTATACGTTCCAAAAGCAACAACCCTTTTTCCAGATAAACGTATAATCAACAAAACAGAGTTCTCTGCTTTGTAAAACTAGCATAAAATTACCCTCCTGAGTGCCCTCTTCCAAGAAAAACACTGACCCCTCCTTAATAGAAATTCTGAAATCTCCATGTGTTAAACTAAATCGAATTAGGTTTAACTGTTTCCCCAACCTCATGTCTTTGTTATCTGTCATTTATTTCCCATATGCAGTGACCACTGCTAGACACTCAGAGAAAGTCTGTCCCAATGCCCATAAAATAACAGCTCCTGTTACTCTGACCTTATACCCACAGGAACCTCAGAACAGGCAGGTACATCCTTAACTGAACACCAATAATTAAGGACTTAGGGAGCTCTTTATGTTTTACTAACCCTTAAGTCAACAATCTGCTACTCATTCATTGGCACATTTCTCTTGAGTGATAATTGCTACTCTTCCCACAGGTACGTTTCTCTAGGAAAAAAAAAAGATTAAATATTGGATAATTTTAGCCAGGCAAAGAATAACTCAAGCCATTAACCCTACTTGATTGCAATGAAAACTGCAAATTAACTTTGACGGAAACAACAACAAAAAATCATATAAAAATTAAGCTAATTACCACCCTCCTCCACATACACACAAAAATAGGAATAGCTTTTCATTGTATGTAGAGACATTGTCAGGTAGTGATTAAGATCCTGGATTCTCAATCCAGACATTCCTGGGTATAAACCCCTGTTTTGAACCCATAACTACCCATGTGACCTTGACCAGGTTGTCTGGCTTCTCTATGCCTGCTTGATAGTGCGTCATTAGACTTGTGTAAAAAAATAAGACAATGTATTGCAGTGTCTAGATGATAGACAGTGCTTAATCATTTACAAAATGACTTTGATGGTTACAACTACAGCCAACATTTATATGGGCAGCTAAGCTGCAGATATTTGTAGGCCAGTAGAGATTCACATCACCATACTCTAGTAACTTCTGTCCTAGGAAAAGATAATAAAAATATTAGCTCCCACCACAAAAGACCACATATTCTATGATTCCATTTATATGAAGTGTACAGAGTAAGCAAATCTATAAAGACATAGATTGTGGTTGGGGGATGGGTGAGTATAGGAAATGAGTCCTGATGGGTACAGGGTTTCTTTGTGGGGTGATGAAAATGTTCTGAAATTGATTGTGGTAATGGTTGCACAACTCCATAAAAAACCACTGAAATATATACACTTTAAATGGGTGAATTGTATGGGATATGAATTAAATCCCAATAAAGCTGATATAAAACAGCTCCCATTTATCTGTCAGTTAATCCTTATAATAGTCCATGGTTTTTATTTCCCCATGGTCAAGAAAATTTCATAAAATTAGCGTGTGATGGATCCGGGATTTCTTATTTATTGACTGGCTCTTTTGTTCACAGAATTAGATTAATCACAATTAATCATTCATGGCACATCATCGCCACTGATCCATTGAAAGCCATCTTTTCTTTTACTTTATGTATATACACTAAATAATATGATAAACACTTAGAACCCACTTCCCAAACCAAGAACAGAATATTCAATAACTTATAGCTCCCTGTGTGTTTTCTGCTTTCCAACCCCTAGCTTCTCCCCAGAGATAAATATTTCTTGAATATTATGCTTAGCATTTCCTTGCCTCTATTAAAAGGCTTTTTAAACAGGAATGTGTGTACCTAAGTTGTATATTATTTGGTTTTGCTTAGTTTTGTTTTAATTTTGCTTAGTTTTCAAATTTTATAAAAAGTGTATCATGTTGTATATGAATTCTTCTGAGATCTGCTGCTTTTCATTCAACATGATACTGCTTTGATTCACCCATGTGAAAGAGTCCAGCTGTATCTCTTTTGTCTTTATGCTGTGGAATGTTCCATTTTATGACTATACTATTATATATTTATGCATTCTCCTTTCAAAAGGTAGTTAGGTTGGTTTCAGGTTTTTGCTATTTTGGCAAGTTCAACTATGATTATTCTTTGTATATGTGTCTCCTGGCATACATCTACTAAATTTTCTCTTGGGTATATACTTAGAGAAATAGGGAATACATCAAAAAGATTTGCTGGGTATGCCAGCATTCAACTTTAATAGATAATGTCAAATTGTTTTCCAGTTTCCCCCCAGCAATGTGTTTGAGACCCTGTTGATATCCAACATTT
This sequence comes from Macaca fascicularis, assembly GCF_037993035.2. NCBI lineage: Eukaryota > Metazoa > Chordata > Mammalia > Primates > Cercopithecidae > Macaca > Macaca fascicularis. Next base: position 128,083,718 of record NC_088388.1, on the reverse strand, counting down.
GGTATTGTCATACCTCTTGGGTTTGTTAATCACATGGGTGTAAACTGGCATTTCGTGGTGATGAAATGCCTCTTCATGATTATTGGTGAGGTGAGCATCTAATTATAGGTTTATTAGTTATATGTGTTTCTTGTTCTATGAAATGCTTCTTTGTGGCTTTTGCCCATTTTTTCTATAGAGTTTTTTCTTATTTTAGAAGTGCTTTATATATTTTTAAAACTAATCTTTTGTTAGCTATATGTGTTTCAAATATTTTCTCCAAATTTGTAGCTTATAGTTTTACTTTTGTGCAGAAATTCTTAGTTTTTATTTTTTATTTTACTTTAAGTTCCAGGATACATGTGCAGAATGTGCAGGTTTGTTACATAGGTATAGGTGTGCCATGGTGGTTTGCTATCAACCCATCATCTAGGTTTTAAGCCCCGCATACATTAGCTATTTGTCCCGATGCTGTCGTTCCCCTCACCCCCCACCCCCCGACAGGCCCTGGTATGTTTTGTTCCCCTCCCTGTGTCCATGTGTTCTCATTGCCCAACATCCACTTATGAGTGAGAACATATGGTGTTTGGTTTTCTGTTCCTGGGTTAGTTTGCTGAGGATGATGGCTTCCAGCTTTATCCATGTCCTTGCAAAGGATATGATCTCATTCCTTTTTATGGCTCTATAGTATTCCGTGGTGTATATGTACCACATATTCTTTATCCAGTCTGTCATTGATGGGCATTTGGGTTGAGTTCCATGTCTTTGCTGTCATAAATAGTGTTGCCATAAACATACATGTGTGTGTGTCTTTATAGTAGAATGATTTATATTCCTTTGAGCATATACCCAGTAATGAGATTGCTGGGTCAAATGGTATTTCTGGTTCTAGATTCTTGAGAGATTGCCACACTGTCCTCCACAGTGGTTGAACTAATTTACAGTCCCACCAACAGTGTAAAAGCATTCCTATTTCTCCACAGCATCTGTTGTTTCTTGACATGTTAATGATTGCCATTCAGACCAGCGTGAGATGGTATTTCATGGTTTTGATTTGCATTTTTCTAATGACCAGTGATGCTGAGCTTTTTTTTCATATGTTTGTTGGTCACATAAATGTCTTCTTTTGAGAAATGCCAGTTCATATCCTTCACCCACTTTTTGATGGGGTTGTTATTTTCTTGTAAATTTGCTTAAGTTTCTTATAGATGCTGAATATTAGACTTTTGTTGGATGCCTGGTTCACAAAATTTTTCTCCCATTCTGTAGGTTGCCTGTTCACTCTGATGATAGTTTCTTTTGTTGTACAGAAGCGCTTTAGCTTAATTAGATCCCATTTGTCAATTTTAGCTTTTGTTGCAATTGCTTTTGGTGTTTTCATCAAGAAATTTTTGCCTATGCTTATGTCCTGAATGGTATTGCCTAGGTTTTCTTCTATGATTTTTACAGTTTTGGGTTTTACATTTAGGTCTTTAATCCATCTTGAGTTAATTTTTGTATAAGGTGTAAAGAAGGGGCCCAGTTTCAGTTTTCTGCGTATGGCTAGCCGGTTTTCCCAGCACCATTTATGAAATAGTGAATTCGTTCCCCATTGCTTGTTTTTGTTACGTTTGTCGAAGATCAGATGGTTGTAGATGTGTGGCATTATTTCTGAGGTGACTGTTCTGTTCCATTGGTCTGCATGTCTGTTTTGATACCAGTACCATGCTGTTTTGATTACTGTAGCCTTGTAGTAGAGTTTGAAATAAGGTAGTGTGATGCCTGCAGCTATGGTCAGTATGATATTGGCTGTGGGTTTGTCATAAATAGCTCTTATTATTTTGAAATATGTTTCATCAATATCTAGTTTATTGAGAGTTTTTGGCCTATTCAGGGGTTCAATTTCTTCTTGGTTTAATCTTGGCAGGGTGTATGTGTCCAGGAATTTATCCATTTCTTCTAGATTTTCTAGTTTATTTGCATAAAGGTGTTTATAGTATTCTCAGATAGTAGTTTCTGTTTCTGTGGGGTCAGTGATGATATCCCCTTTATCATTTTTTTGTGTCTATTTGATTCTTCTCTCTTCTTTATTAGTCTAGCTAGCAGTCTATCTATTTTGTTAATTTTTTTCAAAAAAAAAAAAAACCAGCTCCTGGATTCATTGATTTTTTAAAAGAGTTTTTCATGTCTCTATCTCCTTCAGGTCTGCTCTGATCTTAGTTATTTCTTGTCTTCTGCTAGCTTTTGGATTTGTTTGTTCTTGCTTCTCTAGTTCTTTTAATTGTGTTGTTACGGTGTCGATTTGAGATCTTTCTAGCTTTCTGATGTGGGCATTTAGTGCTATAAATTTCCCTCTTAACACTGCTTTAGCTGTGTCCTAGAGATTCTGGTGTGTTGTCTCTTTATTCTCATTGCTTTCAAAGAACTTTTTTATTTCTGCTTTAATTTCATTATTTACCCAGGAATCATTCAGAAGCAGGTTGTTCAATTTTCATGTAGTTGTGTGGTTTTGAGTGAGTTTCTTAATCCTGAGTTCTAATTTGATTGCACTGTGGTCTGAGAGACTGTTCGTTATGATTTGAGTTATTTTGCATTTGCTGAGGAGTGTTTTACTTCCAATAACATGGTCAATTTTAGAATAAGTGCCATGTGGCACTGAGAAGAATGTACATTTTGTTGATTTGGGGTGGAGATTTCTGTAGATATCTATTGGGTGCACTTGATCCAGAGCTGAGTTCAAGTCCTGGATTTGTAATTTTCTGTCTCATTGATCTGTCTAATATTGACAGTGGGGTATCAAAGTGTGTGAGTCTAAGCCTCTTTGTAGGTCTCTAAAAACTTGTTTTATGAATCTGGGTTCTTCTGTATTGGGTGCATATGTATTTAGGATAGTTAGCACTTCTTGTTGAATTGATCCCTTTACCATTAGGTAATGCCCTTGTTTGTTTTTTTTATCTTTGTTGAAACCCCTGCTTTTTTTTTTTTTTTTCTTTCCATTTGCTTGGTAAATTTTCCTCCATTCCTTTATTTTAGCCTCTGTGTGTCTTTACACATGAGATGGGTCTCCTGAATACAGCACACTGATGGGTCTTGACTCTTTATCCAATTTGCCAGTCTGTGTCTTTTAATTGGGGCATTTAGCCTGTTTACATTTAAGGTGAATATTGTTATGTGTGAATTTGACCCTGTCATCATGATGCTAGCTCATTATTTTGCACACTAGTTGATGCAGTTTCTTCACAGTATCTTTGGTCTTTATATTTTGGTGTATTTTTGCAGTAGCTGGTAGTAGTTTTTGTCCAAGGTGGACATTACACCATAGGCAAGTGGCAGAGCCGATACTGTAACCCAGAACCAGGACTTCTGGTGTCAAGGTCATAGCTCTTTGCATTCTTTGTTTTCAAGCATAAATGTAGACCTTGACTAATTGAAGCAAAAAAGAATATATTGAAAGGGGACTGGATACTGAGTAGCTCATAGAATTGAAGAAAGACAATTGAAAAACCAACCTTGGGAAGCTGAAGGACCAAGATGGTCCCAAACATCTAAGTAACAAGAGGTCACAGACCTTACCACTGGACACCATCATTGTCCCTCTGCGACCTTACTGCAAATGAGAATCCTCAGTAGAAAAAGGGCTTAATTCACTCACTGACACTTCTTCTGGGGGTTGGGGTAGAGGGATTTGATTGCCAGCCCTCTAGGACTTCTGCCTTGTGGAAGGGTGGCTCACCCAGAGAGCTCACAAAACTGGCATATGTCTAACACAGCCTCCTAGGACATTATCTCATCTTGTCATCTCCCCTCTGTGAGGTTTGAGAATCTTGTCACTTCAGCTGGCCTGGGAGCTCCTACCCCAGTTTATTCCAGGAATTCCATACACAGTGCTGGTACACAGCCAAGACTTCATAAATGATCTTGGAAGGCTGCGTTAGGGAAATAGTCCCTGTTCTCAGGGTCTTAGACTTAAGACAAGCCTTTTGGCTTTGTTTGAATTTGCTTTCTCAGTAAAAACAAAAAGAAAAACAAAAATCCAGACATCAAAACAGAGAGAAGAGAAAGGCCTTTCCCCACATGCATTCCCAGGTGCCCAGAGTTGGTGGTTTTGAGAAGCTTGAGTGAGACAGGCAATCTCCCACTCAGTCCCTAATTAATTGATCACCTCCATCTGGTCAAAATGTTTACTGCTTCTGCCTACCCCTCAGCAGGGAGGAGTCCCTAGTTCAGCAAAGCAGCAAGTGTGAGAGGGAAAAACAACAGCCCCCACATAGCACATGTAGCACCACGTCTAACCCACACTACAGATGTGGCTCTATCTATATCCTCATCATCAATCAGCAGGTGATGAGGTGTAGGAGCCGTGCTGGGTCCCGTCACTGCCTGGGGCACTTTGCAGTGTCACCGCGTGCATTCTTCATCCAAGCTAAATAGAGTGCTGGGTGGGGTGCTGTTTCTTGCACTATTTACAAGCCCCTGGGATTTTTCCTTATCCCAAAGGACTGTGAAGGGAGCGTGTGGACCTCAGCAATTTCTGCAGTGAAGTCATAGGGCGCTAGGAGGGCCACCTGAGCCTGGGAGATTAAACCCAAGGCCACTGAGCTTTAAAGATAGGGATGAGGTTAGGGCAGAAAAGAGGCACGAAGAGGAAATTTGATTCTTCTAAATCTTACCTCATTTAAACATTCGTTTGGTAAAATTCCAATTATGCTTCTTGACAGAGCAGATTTTTACAGTGTTCCAAATGTAAAAGTTGGAAAGAGGCTACAAATGAACACAATTCGGTAACTCCTCAAGCCAAAAATAAGCCAGAATCTCAGGCTAAGTGGAGTTCAAATGATCTGTAATCTAGAATCTAGATCAACCTTCCTCTCACACAGAAAACTCTAGGATGTGACACTGGGAAAATGATCTGTCATTTCAGAGTGACCACCTCCTGATTCTGTGGTCCTGGCATGTCAGCACCTGATTGTGGTCATCTGAAAAATGGGGATAGAAAGGCCTGCCCCGGCTCCTCAGACAGCTTCTCTAGAGATGCAAGACGCTCTGATGTGAAGCAGAGCTCTTCAGAAGTGGGACAATGCTGGACGTGGATGTTGCGGGGTGTTTGGTGGCTTCTCAGTACTCATTGACCATGTCCACTCCCCTTCTCTTCATGCCCTATTTTCACTTCTCTTTCAAATGTCCTGCTCTTCACTTCTCACCACATACTTCTTCGAGGTTCCTTTTCCCCAGTTCTAGGCCTTGGTTAAGATTTCCCAAAGGTATTTTCATGGATCTCTAGTCCCCAAAATGGCTCACAACTAAAGGAGGTTTTAAGAACAAATTGATTGGTTTGAGAAACAACAAGCACCATGACCGCCTTTCAGAAAGTACAGCTCTCCTTAGGCTCTGGGAAGTCTTGCAGGAAGGAAGCTTGTCTACCTGTGCTCTTTAATTAGTTAGTACTTTCATAATTAATTCGACCACAGAAGCCATTGTTCAAATATTGCCTATTAATACCTCCCCCAAAATACAGCTTGGGAAATGTCCTAGATGATAATGACAATGATATGATGATGATGACGATGAGGCCCATTGATCAAATGCTTACTACATCAGAAATAAACACTTAATAACACTTAACTCTCAGGCATCCCAGTGAGATGAGCGGCATTACCCATAGCTAGAAAGTGAGACTGATTGACACCCAGGTCTGGCTATTTCTGTTTTACAAATAAGGAAAATGAGATTCAAGGAAGGTAAGTATTTTGCCCAGTCTTATAGCTAGTGAGTAGTGGAGTTGGGCCATGAACCTGAGTCTTGTACCCAGGTCTGTCTAACTTTAAATGTCCCACTCCAGGCTCACACATGAGCCTGTGGCTTGGAAGCTGAGTTCACACCTGGCTTCACACTGGAGGGGCTTCTCAGGCATGGCCGCCCCTTGGGAGTCTATATGATGGAGGGTGGAATTGGATCGATGGGCAGCCAACCTAGTGTATGGCCCTCAGCAACCCATAAAACGGGACGGTCACACCCTCTGGAATCCATTGCAATGGGACAGTCACACCCTGTTGCTGGAAAAAATAGGAAACCCAGATTCAAGAGCCGGAGTGGTTTTGACCAGCGTGGTTTAACCAGGCAGCAGCCATGAAGACTGAAGTGCTCCAGAATCTGTCCTTTCAACAAATCTACCCCACCCTCCCAGGCCCAGAGCTTTGCTCCCGCATCCACAGTGCTCCAAGCTGCTTAGGTTGCCTGGCTGCTTTTCGCTAATTGAAACCTGTTGTGGTGCCTGTTGCTATAAACACTTGGCCAATTTGCATAAGTATGTGACATTATAAAAGTTCCTGAAAGATCTTATCCACATGGCTGGCACAGGGCCCAAATGAAAAGCCAGGTAGAAAGACAATGTGTGTGTTATTAAAAAAAATAATAATCTTGTTTTTGTTCCTTGTGCAGGTGAACAGGGCAAGAAATGGAAAGCGCATCCAATCCAGGGGCAGTGAGTATAGCCTGCTGTGTTTTGTTTTGAAATTATTTGAGTTATTTTTCTTGTACCTCCCAAGCTGCCTGTCACATGTGAAAAGCCGGATTGAGGCTGTTAAGATCATACAAATGGGTCTGTGTTTTGCAGCGGAAGTTTCCGAGTGCTGGAGACTCACAGAGCGGGAGGAAGTTTGGAGATCACCACGTTCAGTGGTGTCGTTTTACAGATGTGGGAAACTGAGGGCCTGAAACTTGCATGAGGCAGTCCAAGACTCCTGACTTCTACGCCGGGGCTCTCTCACTTTCCAAAAACACTCCAGAATCAACCAATATACTCACCCTCATTTTCAACAGAGTAAAATGCGTTTAGATGTAACAAGACAAAATCACAGCCTTCCCAAGCTCTGAGGTTGGTGAGCCCACGGCCTCCTGAAGCCCTCTGACCTGCCCAGCTCTCAGTCATGGTCGACCGTTTAGGACCAGCAGCCCTGAGCCAGGCGCTGGTGTGTTCTTTCACAGGCAATTTCTTTCAACCTTCTGAGCCCCTCTAGGAGGTGAGTCCTTTTCAGCTGTGGAAGTTAAGGCTGAGAGAAGTTAAATAATGCTCCTCAGTTACACAACGGGAAAGCGGGGCCGTGATTGAAACACAGGACTGGCTCACTGCAAACACTGGTTTCATCACTTCGTAGGGTTGTTGGAACGATTGAGCAGGACAGCACCTATGAAGCGCTGGTACGGTGCCCTGCACACACTGGGTACTTTAAAATGTCAGGTCTCACCCCTCATGTCTGTCCCGAGTCATCCACCACCAGCATTAACTCCAACAGAAATAATCTACAATTATTTCTTATTATTAACTCATGGTTCACCCAAAGCGGCCTTTTCTACAGAGAGACTTGAAAACCTGGCGAATTCAGTTCAGCAGCCCCCAAACACTAATTTCACACATGTGCTCAAGCTTGCTGACACTTGAGGGGTTGGCTGGTGGTTTGCAACCAAGCAGACCCCCATTCAAGAGGCCAAGAAGCTGTTATATCTTCGTCACAATTAAAATTGACAAGGAGGGATGTTCATCCTGTCCCACCTCTTAGCCCGTCATGAAAATTCTGTGTCCGTCTCCATCGCAGACAGCCAAGTTTGAGCAATGTTCTTGTCATTGTGGCTGGTCCCTACCAACTGTCTCCATGCATGTTTCTGGAGGCCTCGAATTGAACAGTTAAGCAGCACGACAACTCGCTGTGTTGGAGAGTTTTAGTAAAGAGGGTGGAAAGGGAACAAGGAACTCAAGAAACCAGGGAGCCAGAGGTCATTCCATGACAACGGTCCACTTGTGTCTTTCCGCTGGTTCACCGTGGGGCTTTGCACACCTCACTCCAAACAGGGCAGCAGATCTGTTCTCCCTCCCATGCCGGTAACATCATGAGGGCCAAATAAGCTATGAGAAAAACCAGATTCTTCCTCCTCCCATCCTCACCCCTCCACCATGCAGTTACCTCCAAGGCAGGACACCTCAGCCTGAAGTCCAGTGTCCAGGGACATAGGAGGCCTGCATCTGTGGGACAGGGGTGGGGAGTTGCAGCTGCAGGACCGCAGAGGTGGTGTCAAGGCTGATGGAAGGAAAGGGATGGTGGGAAGGGGAGGGGATGGGCGTGATGTTTACTGAGCACATACTACGGGCCAAGAACTTGACACTTCTAAGCTTTCTTAATCCCCACAGAAATCCTGTGGGGTAGGAATTATTATCTCCTTTGTACCAATGAGGAAACAGAGGGTCAGTAGGGTTAGGTAACTCACCTGAGGTCATATGACTCTGGAGGTGGAGCCAGCATTTGAATGCATGTCTTTTGATTTCAAATCTTACCTTCTTTCCAGGAATACAGTCACCATGTGAGAGCAATTGCAAAGTGCTGACTCGGTTGCTTGTCCACGTTACCTTGTGACCCTCAGCCAGCTGCTTGCCTTCTCAGCTTTCTTACCTGCAAAATGGGGTTATATCTAGTGCCTACTTCCTAGGATTGTTGTAAGAATTAGATGAGATATGCACATAAGGTGCTTAGTGCAATGCCCAACATGTTGGAAGAGTCCTGCAGATGTCTGCCATTGATTTTATCTTTGCGGCGGCTGCTCCTGCTGCCCTGGGAAGTCACTCTCCCTGTGTCTCAGTTTTCTCATCTGTAAAATGGGTGGATTGGACTGGAGATGCCTTATCTTTCCAGCAATAAAATTATATTACTCTGCTTGGCATTCAGTTCAAGTTAATCTTCCCAACCAGCCTCCCCCTCAGGGCTCCCTGCTGAGTTCCTCAGTTCTTACAGCATAGTTCTAACCCTGGTGCCCTGCTTGTTTTTGCCACTGTGTAATTCCTTCAAGCCTTCACTCCCACTCTTTACCTTCCTTGATTTATCTTTGCTTTCTTCTGCCAATTTGAATTCTATACTTCTTTCAAGGCCTAGATGAAAACTCAACTCTTCCATGAAACTGCCTCTGGCGAACCCGCCCTGAGATGATTTCCCTTCCATTTAAATTCCCTCGGCTATTATGCCCATGGTTGACTCACACTGCTTCCAAATGGTTTGTATTGTCTCACTGACTTCTGGTTGATTTAAACAAATTGCCTAAAAGTAAACTCCCCAAGGGCAAGGACCTTGTTGTCTACTTTGGTGTTGCCTTCGTGATGCCAGCATAGTCCTGGGCATATGCGTGGTGAGTTGAGGTGACGCTGCGTGGGTCACCCCATCCTCCCTGGGTGACTGAGCACCTCTGGGGAGGGGGTTGCCTGGGTCTGTAAGGGTAATTAAGAGATCACCTCTGCCCTCATGGAGTTTGCGGAGGGAAAGAAAGAGACTTGTAAATACAACCAATTGCAACGTAATATGATGAATTCTATTCCCATGGCATGGGGGAGGGTGGTCCCCTTTGTGCAGAGGAGACGAAGGCTTCTGCCAGCTCAAGGAGGAGCAAGAGTTCCCAGGGGGATGCAGGAGTGAGCCCTGCGCAGCGTGCACAGCGTGAGAAGACGCAGTACATCCTGGTGTACTGAGGTGGGCTAAAGGGTGTCTTTTAGGGGAGGGAAGCAGGTCAGGGACAGTGGTAGGAAATGGAGTCAGAAACATAACTTCTCCTTATCCAATAGCAGGTCCTTATCCCCTGGGCCCACAGCAAAAGACCATATCAAAATCAGAAAAGAGCTGTGTAAAGAGCTTCATTTATTTATTTAGTATGAAAATGCCCCCTTAAAAAATCATGGTGATAATAGCAGTTGCTTGATGTTTATTTGTTTTCTCATTTCATGTTTTCTTTTAACATCGTCACTTGACAAAATACAGATTTGGCAATTCTGTGTCAGAGGAAATAGTCCAGGTCCATATTCTTGGAACTACTGCTCTGGGAGCTGTTGAAATACATGGAAATAACAAGCAAGTGCAACATCGATGTAACTCAGGGGGACAGGTGAGGAGCTTCTAAATAATTTCTGCTTTTTGCTGATGAGTATAGCAGATGTGGCCAATGCTTGCAACGGGTGCTTTTAAAATGCAAAGCAGAGAGGTAGTCTGATGGATTTCGGTGGCTTTAATCCCTGTCCTCTCTTGTGAGAGACTCACTCTGTGGCTCCTTCTTCTTTGTGCTTCTCTCCTCTCCTAGCTATTTCCATCCGCTGCTCCTCCCTCCCTGGGAGGGAATGGAATGTGTCCTTGTTCCTACAGAGCCTCTTGGGGGCAACTCTGACTTTATCACCAATCTTCCTGTCTTTCAAAGCAAGGGCTGACAACTGTGATTTCTCATCTCCAGGTGTGAAGGAAATTGCCCCTTGTAAGTGTCTGCACATCTCAGGCCCTTTCCCCCCCAGGGTGGCTCAGTGCCTGTCAGCTGAATTTGCACTAATGAGATTAAAGTCAGTGTGTTGGAACTTTCCAACATTTTTGCCCAGATCAGTCCAAAATTCCTAAGGTAAGAACTGCCTGAATCAATATAGTAGTGATTTCAAATCTTAAACTGTCCCTTTCAGGGCATTTCCGTCATTTTATGGGAACAAGAGAGCAGTTGAGGGGGGCCCTGGAAACAAAAGTGTACAAAGAGAGGTGCAGGGTGGGGGCTGAGGCTGGCTTCTCAGGTGGCAAAGGTATTTCAAGCCCTATATGGTAAGGTTCACTTTGCTTATTCCTTTCTCCTTTTAGTTGGGGTTTCACTCCACAGAGGCTTGTCCAAGGCCTCACAGCAGTTTTGCTGAAAAAGTAAGCAATCAGAAGGAAATGCAGGGGTGTCCTGAAGGGCAAGGGAGGAGGCACACCCTGGACCTTCATGAAGACAGTGAGACTCCTAGGGTTTGGTGACACAGGAAGAGAGTGAGACTCCTAGGGTTTGGTGACACAGGAAGAGAGTGAGACTCCTAGGGGTTGGTGACAGGAGGAGATTAAGACTCCTAGGGGTTGGTGACACAGGAAGAGAGTGAGACTCCTAGGGGTTGGTGACACAGGAAGAGAGTGAGACTCCTAGGGGTTGGTGACACAGGAAGAGAGTGAGACTCCTAGGGGTTGGTGACACAGGAAGAGAGTGAGACTCCTAGGGGTTGGTGACACAGGAAGAGAGTGAGACTCCTAGGGGTTGGTGACACAGGAAGAGAGTGAGACTCCTAGGGGTTGGTGACACAGGAAGAGAGTGAGACTCCTAGGGGTTGGTGACACAGGAAGACAGTGAGACTCCTAGGGGTTGGTGACACAGGAAGAGAGTGAGACTCCTAGGGGTTAGTGACACAGGGGACACAGGGGATGATTTTGAAATGGGTTCTCTAACCATCAGCCCCTGGAGAAGGGGATATTGAAGGCCTGGAGAGTGGGAAGATGGGGAGGAGAATTCACAGTTGTTGAAGTGATCATGGACTTAGAAAGAGTCTTGGAGAAACAGCAGATACCTGAATTCTTGTCTTAGCTCCATTGTGTGACTTTGGGCGAGTTATAGCATCCTTCTGGGCCTCAGTTTCCTTAGATCGAAATGAGGGCACAGCACCACCGACCTTCCTTCCATTCTCTTCAGAGACGCTAAGTGAAAGAGTCACGTTCCCTACTTTTGCTCCCTCCTGAGATGTGAGCTCCCTGAAGTCTGAGGCTGTAGCTGTGTCCTGAGCTGTGCTTTAGTTTGCTGGGGTCAGCAATGGCCCTGCTGCAAACACATTGACAACAGCCCGTGGGAAGGCTAAGAACAGCCTGTGGTGATGGAGCACATTCTGCAAGCCAGGGCTCTAGAGCAAATGGTGCTACCAGAGGCAGCCCTATGGACTCGACTACAAGCTAAGCTTGCTTCAGAAGGCTGAAACACACACACACACACACACACACATACACACACACAGAGTCCTCAGCCTCCTGTCCACCTCTAGGTCTTTGGTCCCACCCTCTGCTTATGGACTCCACTCCTCAACATTTTTCCAATTCCATCGATAGCCAAAGACCTTTCTCCATGATGATTCCTTTTCTTGTGTTGATTGCTGTTGTTGATGCATGCCTCCGTATGTCCGCTCCCCACAATGTAAGATGCCCTTGACTACGTAAATGACTTCATTGTCTGCCAGAGTGGCAAGATGTTGGGTAGAAATCAGAAAGAAATTCTGGCACATGCTTCAACATGGAGGAACCTTGAGGACCTTATGCTAATTGAAGTAAGCTAGACAAAAAAGGACAAATATCACACAATTCCACTTACAGGAGGTACCTAGAGTAGTCCAGTTCATAAAGAAAGCAGAATAATGGTTTCTACTTTCATTGAATGGGGCCAGGAGAAAGGGGGTTGGGGAAGTCATCTTTTATTGGCTACAGGTTCCCTTTGAGAAGATGAAGAGGTTTTGGAGATGGTGGTGGTGATGATTGCCCAACAATGTGAATGTACTTAATGCTACAGAACTAATACATTTTTAAATGGTTAAAATGGTAAGTTTTATGTTATATTTAAATACTGAAATTTATATTTCACCATAAAAACTATGGAGGACTAAATTCCTGCACCAAAGAAACTGGTTTCGTCTTCTGGGCTTCTTCAGCCAGGTTGTCAAGTTCTGGAAGCCGACTAATCCTTTGTTTATTGTACTTTTTCATCAGGTCTGGTGACTTCCCATTTGCACAGTTAATAGGTAGAGTCTAGAGATACTGACACTGGGCTTGGTTTTGAATTTTCAATACTTTTTTGTATGGTAGTTATCCATGGTTCTTGACATCCATTGCCACACAGAAAAGTGCTTTGCTCAACAGCACAAGAAGGAGGCAGTGATTCGGTGATACAGGACTCAGGTGAAGAGGAGGTGAATTTGCAGGGTGAAGAAGAGGACAGAAATAATGGGGGTTGGTAGGAGTGTGGAGCCATGCTCTAGTGGCTCAAAGGGAAAGAGGACAGTGGACATAGAGACAGTAAGCGGGAGCTAAGGTTCCTGTGTAAGTGGGGGGCACACCCTCTTGGAAGCTGCCAGTTTCAAATGTGAATGACTCATAGGAGCCATCCACAGCATTGTAATTCCATCAATATCTAGGTTCATTGATATCTCAGGAAAATAATGTCATCTTATCTCCTTACTCTCCGTCTCTCTGGTTCCTATCAATCTATGTCACTTCCCATCACTGCTTTCCATTTGCGCCAAGGCTTGAGTGCCAGGGGGCACCCTGCTAATTAATTACCTTGACCTGTGAGCACAGGTGTGCTCTTGTCAAGATCGCCATGCCTGGGGAAACATCAGCCTTTGGCTCCAACAGCATCTCTATTGGTCCAGGTTCTGAAAGCCTCTCACCTGGGACTCTTCTGGGACATTGGCTGTCCTCATTATCTCAATTAGCATTTCTTCTACACCTGCTTTAGAGCAAGAAGTGACCTTGGAAATCATCTAACTCAGCTCTCCTCAAACATCAGTGTGCATATGGGTCACTGGGGGGATCTTTCTGGAGTGCAGGTTCTGATTCAGCAAGTCTTTGGCAGGTAAGGAGAGAGCTGAGATTCCGTAGATCCAACATATTCCCAGGTAGTGTCCATGCTGCTGATCCCTGAACCATACTTTAAGCAGCAAGAATCTAGTCTTGTGATTCTCAGCACTGACCACATGTTACAATCACCTGGGGAGCTTTAGCAAAACACAGTGGCCTGAGCTTTGCTCCTAAGAGATTATTTAGTTGGTCTAGGTACAGCTGGTCGTTATTTGTTTAAAAAGCTCACCATATGATTCTAGTGAGCACACTGTGTTGAAAGCTGGAGCTCTGATCAAATAGCTTGATTTTCCATCTTTCTCATTGAAATTACCAAAAAAAAATCCACCTTCACCATCCCACTTTGCCTCTCCTTGGCCTGGGATTTGATTTTCCGTTGTGAGAAAATTACCTATTATGAAGTCTGTAACAATAAGAAATAACATTTATTGAGCATTTGCTATATGATAGGCATCATTCTAAATCCTTTACAATCTCACAATACCCATGAGTTAGATGCTACTATTACCGTACTCATCTTTTTTATAGATGTGACAACTTAGCCACAGAGAAGTAAAGTAACTGGCCAGGCGCTGTGGCTCACACCTGTAATCCCAGCACTTTGGGAGGCCGAGGCAGGCTAATCACGAGGTCAGGAGTTTGAGACCAGCCTGGCCAACATGGTGAAACCTTGTCTCTACTAAAAAAAAAAAAAAAAATTGCTAGGCATAGTGGCAGGCGCCTGTAATCCTAGCTACTCGGGAGGCTGAGGCAGGAGAATCGCTTGAACCTGGGAGGCGGAGGTTGCAGTGAGCTAAGATCATGCCACTGCACTCCAGCCTGGGCAACAGAGTGAGACTCAATTTAAAAAACAAAGAAGTAAAGTAACTTGCTATTGGTCACATAGCTAGTAAGTGACAGAGCCATGATTGGTGCTCAGGAAGTCTGACCCCAGAGCCAACTCTCTTAACTATTGCGTGATTCGGCCTCTCTGTGCCATGCCAAAGATGTAGCGATGCTGGTTAATGAGGGAGGAAATGTATCCTTTTCAATCAAAACTTGCTTTTTATGTTGATGTGCTATTTTTTTTTAACACATCAGGTTTTTTGGTTATTTTTATAGATCAAGTTTATTTCCATTTCAAAAATCACCAATGATGCAAAGTTGTGTGTGTACATTGCTTTTCTATTTTCTATTCTACCCATCCATGCAGCAGGCCTTTGCATTGGAAGGCTGTGCAACTGGAATACTGCTGTTCACTAAGGCATCCTGACCCACGTCCCGGATAACATCTGGGAAGGAGATGCTTGTGGGCCTTGGATTTCAAGCTCCACCTTCCCCTCCGATAGGGTTTGAAGAATTTCACAGGTTCCAATCTGGCAAGATTTATTTGTAGGGTGGCCTCTCACGTAATCTGCCTCATCTTTTTCAGTGGTCCCTTGGCATACATCCTTCCCTAACAGAGACATTCCCCTTAGCTCATATTTCAGCCCCCTACAGATTCATCTCAGATTCTAAGCCACATGGTTTAGTTGCCAGAAACACCAGAGGGTCTTGCCAATAGCGAGTTGTTGGTCTCTTGTAGTACAGTACACAACACAGATCCAACAGAGTAAGAAACATTTCTAAACCATCAGTTTAAATAAAGCATCATGAAATGCTCCCAAACCAAACATACTACAAGATCAGTGTGTTTGGCAAATTGCTAGTATAGTAGTTTGGATTTTATGCATTTATGACTCTCCTCTAGTGCAGACGATTAAGAATTGACTGGAGTATTCTCATATTAAAAAGACGTAACTGGCCAGGGAATAATTTCATATGGTTCAATCTGAAAGAGAATTTCAAAGCTGGAGGTTTTTTGAGAATCCATCAGACCCTCCTTCAAACATCTGAATGCCTTTTATATCATCCCCTATAAACAATTATCCACACTCTGCATGAACACCTCTAGTGTCAGGGAACTCATCACCTTACAAAGCAGTCACTTCTGTTTTCTGATTATTCCTACCATTAACGTTCTTAGAATGAATTCAAACTAAGTCAATGAAATGTCTATGAGTCAACCCTAAGTCTGCTTTCTAACGTCACATACACCCGAAATCTGGTTCCTCTTCCATTTAACAGCTTGCTTTAAGCAATTTCCAACAGTTCTTAAAGCTTCCTGTGTTTTCTTTTTCTCCAAATGAGGTATCATTTTGAAGATCTCTGGCATAACAAGTCTTCGACTCCCCTGGTCTCTCCCCACATAGCTGAGCTCCGGTTAGAAGCCAGTCCCCTCCAGTGTGGAGTCAGGTGGGGCTGCTCCCTCTGCTTGCACACCCACTTTCTGTCATCAATATGTGCACAAAAGGATACAAATCAAGAGCACTGAGCTTCTGGTCAACCCTGGCAACTCAAGCCAACAGCTTCCCTATGAGCTCATGACATCCTCACACAGAGAAAACAGCAGCTAGACCTTCACTCCTTTCACGACTGGTTTTGGTCAGGATGCAGCACTGCCAGATGATACCCAGGCGGTTTCATGACGGGCACATTCTCTGTGTAGCCACAGTGTGAGGCTCTGAGAGGACAGCTGGGCCTCTCAATGAGCAGAGACCCCCAGAAGCCCCAGCAAACACCCAGGCTCCTGGACGCCTCCTTGCTGGGGTCTCCCTGATGCTTGGGAGGCAGCATCAGTTCTGGGAATCTTCCCTCTCCTTTTCAGACAAAGTGCAGATCAGACAGGCTGACTGCTCCTGCCAGGATCTCCCCTCTCCTTTTCAGACAAAGTGCAGATCAGACAGGCTGACTGCTCCTGCCAGGATCTCCCAGGATGCTACTCTTTCTGTCACTTGATTGTCTGCATTGAGGTTTCAAGGATCCAGAATGAGGGGTCTGTGTATTACCTGTCTTAGACTAAAAGAAATAGGCAGATTCCTCTGGCATCAGCTGAACAAACAGCTAGGCTCAGAATGAACCATCTCCTATTTCAAAACCCTCCTACCTGCCATGCTGGGACTGCTTGCTGCCCGCAGCAGGGAGCTTCTCTGGGCAGGGCGTGCCTCCTGTGCTCAGGGCATCCACCCGTACAAGAGGGGTGGGGGCATTGCTCACTGTGCCCATGCCTCAAGCCAGGGGTGGCCAGCCAGCCAGCCCAGATTGTCTGCTGTGCTTCCTTACAAAAGCCCATGAAGTAAGTAAAGGTGACAGCCAATAAGCACATCAAGAGATGCTCAACGTCATTAGCCATCAGGAAGATGCAAACCAAGACCACCATGGGACACCACTTCACACTCCCTAGGATGACAAAAATAAAAAAGACAGACAATAACAACTGTTGGTGAGGATATGGAGAAACGGGGACCCATAGATACTGCTGGTGGGAATGTAAAGGGGTGCAGCTGCTTTGGAAGCAGCCTGATTCCTCAAACAGTTCCTCAGAATGTTCAATATACAGTTACCATACAGCCCTGCAATCCCACCCCCAGATATATACCCAAGATAAATGAAAACATCTGTCCACATAAAAACTTGTACGTGAATATGGCCAGGTGCGGTGGCTCATGCCTGTAATCCCACCACTTTGAGAGGTTGAGGGGGGTGGATCACCTGAGGTCAGGAGTTCGAGACCAGCCTGGCCAACATGGTGAAACCCCATCTCTGCTAAAAATACAAAAATTAGCTGGGCATGGTGGTGCACACCTTTAATCCCAGCTACTTGGGAGTTTGAGGCATGAGAATCACTTGAACCTGGGAGGCAGAGGTTGCAGTGAGCCGAGATTGCACCATTGCACTCTGACCTGGGTGACAGAGTGAGACTGTCTCAAAAACAAACAAAGACTTGTACATGAATATTTATAGCAGCATTATTGGTAAGAGCCGAAAGGTGATGAACGGATCAACAAGAGGAATTTAGTATCATTGTACAGTGGATTACTGTTCAGCCCTTAAAGGGAATGAAGCACCGACCATGCTCCAACATGGATAAACGTTGAGAACATCACGCTAAGTGAAAGAAGCCAGTCACAAAAGACAAGAGGTGGCAGGATCCCGCGAGTAGAAAGCATTCCGACTCAGGAGGTCTGTAGAGCGGGAGGGCAGATTCGTGGTTGCTTAGGGCTGGGGCGTACGGGGGATAGGAAGGTGACAGCTGAAGGATGCAGGGTCTCTTTTTGAGGTGATTTTTGCACATATCTGTGAATATACCAAAAGCCACTGAATTGTAACTTTAAATGGGTGAATTGTAGGTATGTGACTTATGTATCAATGAAATTGTTAAAAATAAAAAGTAGTAAATTATCATAAGAACTTAAAATCAGTGTATTGTCATTAATGTAACAATTGTAGGCCCTCCTGAGGAGGGTGATGTCACGGGCTGGGTGCCTTCTGCTCTCCACCTCGGTCTCCTCACTTCTGCAATGGGGGTCTCCTCACCTCTGCAATGGGAGGTGCCCATCTAACGTGCAGTGCCCTTTTTGCCTCTGCCCTGCATATTGGCCCCCATGCCACCCCCGTAGGGCTGTATCATCCTCCTAGTTCCTCAGGCGCTTTACGCAGAGTTCAAGCCAGGCTCTTCACCTTTCTCCAAACCTGTGGGCTGCTTCCCTGCCTCCGTGCACTTGTTCACACAGGCCGCTGTGGCTGTCCAGATCTGCATGCCCTTCGCAGCGCTGCTCAGTCTGTGGGGCGGAAAGAGCCACGTGCCAGCCCAGCTCTGACTGGTCTCTCTGAGATCTCAGGCCCTTTCCAGCCTTGCTCTTCTGTCCTGGTAAAATGATGGGATTGGAGTATCAGCCTGTTGGACTATCAGCCTATTGGACTATCACCGCAGGGGTTTTCAAAAGAGCATAGCATGGTTAAATAAATGTTGGAAGCACTGGATTAAACAGGCTTACCTGTCACAGGACTTCTTTTTCTTTCTTTTTTTTTTTTTTTAAGATAGAGTCTCGCTGTGTCACCAGGCAGGACCACAGTGGTTCAGTCTCAGCTCACTGCAATCTCCGCCTCCCGGGTTCAAGCAATTCCCTGCCTCAGCCTCCTGAGTAGTTGAGACTACAGGCACATGCCACCACACCCGGCTAATTTTTGTATTTTCAGTAGAGATGGGGTTTCACCATATTGGCCAGGATGATCTCAATGTCTTGACCTCGTGATCTGCCCCCCTCGGCCTCCCAAGGTGCTGGGATTACAGGCATGAATCACAGGACTTGTCAGAGCCTTCAGTATGGCAACTGTGAGCCACCAAGAGGGGGATATGATTTGCAACCTTTCCTAGCTTTTAAAACCATGCACACACACACCACACACACACACCACCCCCCACACACATACATACACACATACACATTTTAACAGAATATCTTGTCCCACAGAATAACACCTAGGAGCCAGGGTTTTCTAATGACTTCTCATGGACTCACACTTAGGAAGAACATTAGGGCTAAATGAGGTGTGGCTCTTGGACTTGAAGTAAATGCAGTTTGTAGAGAAGACAAGATTTACATTCACGAAATGACTAAGGAGTAAGAAAAATTGTAATGTGGCAGACTTTCCTTGACCTCTTGATTTAGAATTTCCTTTGTTCTCTGCGCCCGAGGAATCTTTACTCTCCCTGTCTTAACACTCATCGATCACACTCCAGTTCTGTGTTTAATCTGCCTTCCCTGCTCGATCGCAAACTCCGGGAGTCAGGGACTGAGTTTTACTTCCCGTCCTATCATCAACACCTAGCGTAACACTGACTGGGCACTTCCTAATACGGTATAAAGTGAAGAGTTGAATGGAATCTAGATTGTGAAGTTCAATCTTTGTTGGACTCTGTGTCAGAGGTCAATTGCTAGAGAATTCAGAGATGGGAGAGTTTCACCCAGGGGATCAGACTTGAGAGGGACCTGCACCATTCGGGAAAGAGTAGAGGAAGGGAGAAGGCATTCCAGGGAGAGCACAGCAAGGGCAAATGCAGAGGCCAGACCGAGTGCCACCTGTGCCCAGAAGAGTGACTGCCCAGCACAGGGCCGTGGGCTCAGAGCACGCTTGAGCTCAGTTCCCGGAGGCATTTCCACTGCTGGCATTGGGAGGAGGAAAAGGGGAGGAGTGGAGAAACCAAGGAGGGGAGGTCGCTTCATTCAGTCTCCTCTCTATGTCACACTCCAGTCATCCACCTCAAGGCCAGGCTGAGGTCCCACACCGGGACCCAGTGCTGGGGGGGCCAGCTCCGTGTGTGGCTCTTGCTAATGGGACTTCAAGCTGTCAAGATGCCTGGAGCATCCAGCAATGCACAGTAGACCAGCTGGCAGGCTTGGCAGGTTCATCGTGTTGGCAAATGGAGGGTTGAGACAGTAATTAGTCTCATCACAGGGAACCCCATGGCAAGAAGATAAGAAAGGCCATCAGCTTTGCCAGCGGAAATTATGCCCCACAGAGAAAGCTCTGCTGTCTTCAGTCTTCCTCCGTGTGTGACTCAGCACCGCTGCCTACAACTAAGAAGCCTGCTCACCTGCCCTTTGTCCGAAACGGCCGTTGCCGCGCTACTTCGTGGTGCAGCAGCCGGCCAAATGCAGCCACCCTGAGCAAAGGCACCCGTTCTCAGCTCCACCTCTGGCCAGCTGTGTAACCTTGGAGAAATGACAGTCTTTAGTCCTGGGCCTGGAGCAGAGTAGGCACTCAATAGATGTGGCTATTAACAACAATACTATCATTATACTCATTGGTGCACACAACTCGTAAAACAGACAATAGTGGTTTAGGGCAGATCATTTTTTAGGTGTTTATATCTGTGTTTATTTGTCTATCCTGATACAAGATCTCTGGATCAGAGAAGAGAAGTGCATGTTAGTAATGCCTGTTCCCTGTACCCCAATTCCTCAGGAGACCATGACTGAGGGCCAGATGTTTACCTCCCTGTGCAGTGAAGCTTACGCCACAGGAGAGGATGCCCAACATTAGGAGACTTAGAGCTTATAAGAGGGTCTTTATAAGTGGGAGCATGAGGCAGGGGAATCACAGTCACAAAGAGAGTTAAAGATGCTCAGCTGCTGGCTGGGCGCGGTGGCTCATGCCTGTAATTCCAGCACTTTGGAAGGCCGAGGTGGGTGGATCACGAGGTCAAGAGATCGAGACTCATCCTGGCCAACATGGTGAAACCATGTCTCTA
The DNA here is from genome assembly GCF_037993035.2 of Macaca fascicularis. Taxonomy (NCBI): domain Eukaryota; kingdom Metazoa; phylum Chordata; class Mammalia; order Primates; family Cercopithecidae; genus Macaca; species Macaca fascicularis. The sequence continues at coordinate 128,063,222 of NC_088388.1, read as the reverse complement.
CCAAAAATACAAAAATTAGCTGGGAATGGTGGTGCGTGCCTGTAATTCCAGCTACTCAGGAGGCTGAGGCAGGAGAATCACTTGAACCTGGGAGGCGGAGATTGCAATGAGCTGAGATTGCACCACTGCACTCCAGTTTGGCGACAGAGTGAGACTCTGTCTCAAAAAAAAAAAAAAAAAAAGAGGATGTTCAGCTGCTGTTTTTCAAGCTGGAGGAACGGCCATGGGCAGGGAATGGGGAAGCTGGAAAAGAGAAGAAATGTCCCGGAGAGGCTCCAGAAAGGATGCAGCTCTGTGGACACCTTGATTTTAGACCAGTGAGAGCCATGTTAGACTTCTGACCTCCAGAACTGGAGAATGATTATATGTGCTGTTGTGCATCCCTACATTGTGCTAATTTGTTACGGCAATCACAGGAAACTCATACAGTGGTGGAACAAGAAACAGGCTCTTCCTTTCTCTGGCATCACGTGAGTCCTCATGATTTCCGTGCACTGCAGGGCGAGTGCTGGAACCTCCCTGCCGACCTCTGACTCTGCATCATATCGCTGTGAGTTGACAATTATTAAGAGCTTTCTCATGCCAGGTGTAATATGATGTTTAACATACTCTTCTGACCTGGTGTTGAGTCCCTGGCTGGAGGCTGGTCGGCTCCCCTTCCACACCTCAACACTTCCCTTATTGGGCTCTCACAGCCCCGGCCATTATGCGCCCACCTTAACTGCCCCAGAGCCAGGCCCTTGACAACCAGGGACAGCCCAATCCTACACCCACGTGCCCCTCCCACCTCACCTTAACCATTCCCTCCTGTGGCCACAGTCGAGGTGCTTGATTGCCCCTGATCCTGGTGACTGACCCCGTGCTTCCCCGAGTGGCCCTACATGGTGTCCTCTGTTTGCCCCCAGGGACCTGTGAGTATTAAAAAACTGTAAAACTCGTTCCAGTTTCTCTCTTGATCTGCATCTGGCCTCACCCTACCTCACCCGAGTTAATGCGGCTGAAACCCCAGGCCATGCTCTAAGCCCTCGTGTCTCCTCGTGGGATCCTTAGCACAGCCCAAGGAGAGACCTTGTTCTTATCCCCACTCACTGTGAGGAAGCCAAAGTAAGGGGAGGTGACACGACTTGCCCAAAGCCACACAGCTGCCATGGGGCAGAGCTGGAGCCCAAAACCAAGTGGCCAAGCATGAGAGTGAACTCCTCACTGCACACTCTGCTGCCCACAGTTACAGGGACAGCACCGCCACCAACCTAACAGGATGGACCCTCCAAATTGGGTTGATTTTGACTTAAGGAAATAAGGTAATAGGACATGTCTAGCACACGCACTTCTGAATTAAATTTCCACCCTCCACAAGCATCATCAGGTGGAGGCTAGGATGAGCTGCAGCTGGGGAAGCTCATCAAGCCCAGGCCTCCCCAAGAGAGTAAGGCAATTGAAAACATCTTATCTACATTTATTTAAATTAGACATTCCTGGTGCAGCTTCGTGCCCCCACACAGCTGACTGGTTTAAAATAACCTCTAAGATTGGCCTCCTTTGACTGTTCTGGCCAAAGTGCTCAGGGGTGGGGGCTGAAGGTGTCAGTTTGCCCGGAGGTCCCTCCTCAGACAGATGGATTCATCAACAGTGCTTGGCTTTGAGAGGAGGGGGCTGGAGAAGACTCCGAGGACACCCGTTTCCTCAGTGCTGCGGTGAGGTGAGTGTAGCTCTGCCACAGTCAGAGCCGGCCTACTGGCCCCTCCCAAGCTGCTGCCATGATCTCTGGGTGACCAGAGCTCATCCTATCTTAGCCTGGGCACCTCCAAACAGAGCCTGAGACCAAAGCTTGCATGCAAGTGGTTAGGAATGAGATTCCAGCAAGCAGGAGAGACGGGGAGTAAAACGGGGGAGAAGTGAACCCTGATGGAAGAGTGTCTTAGGGGTTGGCCGCTTCTCAAGGTGACTGGAGTGCACTCCTCTGTGGCCTTCAGAGGAGCCTCATGAAATGTCTACAAAGAGTCCACCGGGGGGCAAAATGCAAAGCGTTTCTCTGTCGGCCCCTGTCTGCCACTGGTTAAGGCCTTGACCGATGCTCCGTGCTCCAGGAGCTCCGTGCTCCAGGTTGCCTGCATGTGAGTGTAGGGTAGGTAGTGGAAGTTCCAGGTGCAGACCTAAGGTGAGGCCCCATCAGATTGGACCGGGGCAAACCTCGTCTAAATCTGTCTAGAACTATTGCCACGGCCATGACTGGTTAAGATGTGGAACCAAACACACACCACGAAATACTATGCATAAAAAGGGTGAGTTCATGTCCTTTGAAGGGACATTGATGAAGCTGAAAACCATTCTCAGCAAACTATTATAAGGACAAAAAACCAAACACCACGTGTTCTCACTCATAGGTGGGAATTGAACAATGAGAACACTTGGACACAGGGCGGGGAACATCACGCACTGGGGCTTGTCGGGGAGTGTGGGCTGGGGGAGGGATAGCATTAGGAGAAATACCTAATGTAAATGATGAGTTGATGGGTGCAGCAAACCAACATGGCACATGTATACCTATGTAACCTGCATGTTGTGCACATGTACCCTAGAACTTAAAGTATACTGATAAAAAAAAAAGTCTCTGGAAGCATACGCAAGAAAGTATAATACTGGTTAACTCCTGGGAGGATAGATGGATGACTATGGAAGATACACCTTTCATTGAATAATATGAACCATATTAAGGTGGTATTCATTCAAATATAGTTGAAATTAAAACTGAACAAATATATTTAAGACACAAAGTAGTTTTTGTGAATCTAAAAAAAAAAAAAAAAAAGACGTGGAGCCAAAATTATTTCTGAAGTTGTGCCCAAGAGGATTCCAGTGCCTGTGTGGACTGTGAAGACCTCAGTGACTAAAGGGCATTGCAGCCTCTGCATGTCCAGCAGGGATAGGGGGCTGTTACCAGAAGCACAGCCCATTTCACCCTGACCCAAGCCCAGTGCTGACTAGCAAACTGGGTATCCAGGATATGTAGGGGCAGGAAACTTCCACTCCTTCCCTCCCCACACACCTAGAGTTCCTGGCCCCAAAATACCTTTGGAAGGTAACCCTGGCTGGGGAAGCGTTCATGGTTCCTGCACGTGCTCTGCCTATTGTTGAAAGACAGGGTGCACTGCGAGATTCTTCCCAGCTAGACCCCAAAGTTTACATAACTTAGAACAGAAGGCCACCACCAAAAAGCATTTACATGTTGTTGTATGAAGTATCTTTACGTCTTTTTTTCATCTTCACACCAAATCCCATGAAGAAGGAATTATAGACTTTATCTTACAGACAAGCTGACTGGGCCTCGGGGCAGTTCACTGATCTCTTCAAGATCCCAGAGCCATTGAGTATAGTAATGCTGGAAAAGCAATTTGGTTCATGTGGTTTCAAGTCTGGATGCTTCTAGAGCATATGTCGAGTCTAACTCAACACCTATTTTATCCTACTGGTAGACTATAAGCTCCTTGAGAGCAGGGATGTTTATTTGGCTCACAGAGCAGATATTCAACCAGCACTAGTTGAATGCATGTTGCAAATGAGTTTCTGCTCAGACCATGAGCTCTTTAAACCAGTAATGTATCTTTGCATCCCTGGTACCCAGCATATAACAGGTGCTCCACACTGCACTGAATACATGTAGAGATAAATGAAGCACCCTGGTGATGCTCTCTTTTGAAACAATTTCCCACACTCACAGAAAGTTTCATGTACGATACAAAGAGCTTCTCCCCTGAACCATCTGAGGCCCATCACCCCAAGTTCCTCAGTGTTTCCTCCCAAGCAAGGATATTCCCCCACACAGCCAGAACACAATCAACACCAGGACATTAGCATTGCTGCATTATAACAGGTGTTGTCTACTCCTTATACACCAATTGAGTTTCAATCATTGTTCCAATAATGTCCTTTAAGAAAGAATCCAGTCTAGGATCCCACGTTGCATTTAGTTGTCACTATCTCTTTCCTCTTCTTCACTCTGAAACAATTCCTTAGTTTTTTTCTTGACTTTCATTACCTTAACACTTTTGAAGATTACAAGCCAATTTTTCTGTTGAATGCACTCCAGTTTGGGTTTGCCCGATGGATCCTCTCGGTGGGGTTCATGTTAGGCATCTTTGACAGGAATGTGAAGGTAGGATGCTGGGTCCTTCCTATTAAACCTTGTCAGAGTGACAAAAATGTAAATATGTCTCATTTCTGATAATGTTTCTTTTGATTATTTGATTAAGGTTGTATCTGCCAGCCTTCTCCATGTGAACTAATTCTTTTCCCTGTTGTAGGTAATAATGGGGAGAAGGGATTTGAGACTATCAATATCCCATTCCTCATCAAACTTTACTTTTATTCCTTTATTTATATCCATTTGGTTGCAAGGTTTCATATTTTCCCCCCCAGGTTAAAATCATTACTATTGTAGGGGTAGAAAGGGCAAGATTCCTTTCCTTCCCATTATAAGGATCACTGCTGACACCCCTATAACAGATAGCAAAAGAAAAGCATAACAAATATATTTGGCCATAGTTTTATGTGACAAAGGACACTTAAAAATGAAGGTGCAAAGATACAAGGGAAGCTATGTGATTTTATGCTTAGCTTCGATGAAGCAAGGACAGCTGTGTAGAAATATGATCAGATAGGAAGGGTATGAGCTGATGGTCACAGACAGTGGGGAAACCCAGCAGGGCCTGTCTGGATTCTTGTTGGCCTCTTTGTTGTAGCATTTCTTCCTCCTGGATATGGGGTAGGACTTTTCTGGAATGAGGCTCTTCATTTCTTTATGGACAGCTGTTGCATAGAAAGGTAGGAAAGGTTAGAGTAATATTTTCAGGCTTTATGGCTGGCTTTAGGGAAAAGGGGTTCTGGCTTCTATAACCCACCTTGAGGAAGAGGAATTCTGATTTCCATGGCTTCCTTCATGGGAGGATGAGGGGCGAGAGACAGATGGGCAGGAGAACGTCAAAGAGAAACTTTCCTTCTGAGGCTGAGTCTCAGGACTTCACTTTGGGATATTGTTTTCTGGGCCCAACCACTATTACTATTTATTTTATGCTCAAATTGTCCCAGATTTGGCTAGTGGGAACCTTTTCAATATGGTTCCTGTGTCCTTTAGACAAATCCTCATTCTTCACTGGGTACCTGCTGACTTTCTGGCACAAGATGCTCCAGGTTCTTCCTGTACTTTCCTGGCCCCAGGAATCATGCCTTTCTCCAGTAAGCCCTGGTTTCTTTTACTGATGAGTGGTATTTAGTCACCAAGATCTGGGTGCTAAGTGTGCTCATTGCCTTTGAGTGTCACTGCCCTCAGGCCTTCTCAGCAGACAGAGTGAGGAGAGGACATGCATATATGTGCATGTGCACACATACACCCACACTTATATCTGTATTTCTACATCTGTCTATGTATTGGCAACCATGAATTAACTCCAATACCGCTATCTTCAGTCCAACACCATAGAGTTCATTCTCATTTTCTCCTTTCCATATTCATAGCCGCCTTCTCCAACAGTGAAAACACCATCTCCCACTATCCTTAATGTACTGTTTTATTTGATCAGTCCCTCTGTATGCAACCAATCTCCAGTTGTGGCTCCTTCTCCTTCCCCATGCAAATGCTCTTCCACCCCACTCAGACTCTGCTGTCCTGTGCTTGGTCACCCCTCCCCATGTGGGTGCCCTTCTTACCCTGCTCAGGCTCCAACTCTGCTCTGAGCCACTGCAGCTCACTACCCGCTGTCCCTACCCCTACATTGCATGGATACCTACCTCCTACAGCCGTCCTAATGCTTTTAGTATTAAATTGTTCAGGAAAGGAAAAAGAGAAGGAAGAGCCCTACAGGTGCCTTATGAGTGAGAGGGTGGACTGCTTCCACACCCTCCACTCTAGGTTTTACAAGGACAGAAAGCAGGCTGGTGGGAAGAGTAAAGACAGATACCTGCCAACAAGCAAAGCTGATTGAGGGTGGTAGACATCAGGATACCTTTGGAGTGGGAGGAAGATGTGAAAAGGATACAACATGGGATTCTAGGGTGTTAATAATTTCCTAGAATGTAAATGCCATTGGCAAGTGAAGTTACAAATAATGACACATGATGTATGGGCATGGATTATGGCAGGAGAGACCAAAGCTTTCCTACTTAACACACACAAGTTTGTGATAAAATCATATTTCAAATCTGGAACCTGCACAGCCAGCCATTTTACAGATAAGGAAACTGAGGCCGGAGAGAGTTGATGATGGTTCAACAGATGAGAGCTCAGGTTTCCTGACTCCTAAACAGGACTCTTTCCACTACAGTTTCAAAACTAATACATTTTTCTCATACATTTTTCTTAAATTTTCTACCATCAAACTCTTGTCTCAAGTCTTCTTTACTCCAGTCCATCTAGCCTTGTTGTAAGATTAACTTTTTGTGTATACATTACATAGGTAGAGAAAAGTACACAAATCCTAATTGTTCAGCTCAATGCATTTTCACACACATCCATGTAACCACCACCCAGATCAAAGAACAGAACAGTTCTAGAATCCAGAAGCTCCCCACGCTCAACTCCCAGTTATTACCCACCTCTTCCGAAACATAATACTGTCTTTTATCATCATTATTTGGTTTTACCTGTGTTTGGAATTTGTATAAATTAAATAATGGTATATGTATTTTTGCATGTGTGTTTGGTTTCTTGCACTCAACATCAGGTGTAAGATTCACATTATGCAAATAGCAATAGTTCACTCATTTTCATTGTTGTAGAGTTTTCCATGGTATGACTATGCCACAATTTATTTGTCGACTCAATTTCTGATAGATCTTTGGAGTGTTTCTAGTTTTGGCTGATTACAAGTAGCACTGCTGTGAACTTTCTTCATGGTTTTTTTTTTTTTTTTTCTGTATCCAGCAACCTGGCTGAACTACACAATAATTCCAACATATGTAGCATTTCTGTTGGGTATAAAAAGTTAGGAGTAGAATTGCTGGGTTATATGGTATGATCATGGTCGGTTTTAGTAAATACTGCCAGTTCTCCAAAGTTGTTGCATCAATTAGACCAGCAGTGTGTGAGTTCCACTTTCTCCATATCTGTGCCACTGCTTGATATTTTCAGTCTTAAATTTTAGCCACTCTGGTGGGTATGTTGTAGGACTTCATTGTGATTTTAATTTGTATTTTCCTGGTGATTAATGGGATTGTGTCTCTTTCTATTTTTTTTTTTTTTTTTTTTTTTTTGAGACGGAGTCTCGCTCTGTCGCCCAGGCTGGAGTGCAGTGGCCGGATCTCAGCTCACTGCAAGCTCCGCCTCCCGGGTTTATGCCATTCTCCTGCCTCAGCCTCCCGAGCAGCTGGGACTACAGGCGCCCGCCACCTTGCCCGGCTAGTTTTTTGTATTTTTTAGTAGAGACGGGGTTTCACCATGTTAGCCAGGATGGTCTCGATCTCCTGACCTCGTGATCCGCCTGTCTCGGCCTCCCAAAGTGCTGGGATTATAGGCTTGAGCCACCGCGCCCGGCCCCATATATTCTTTATACCTATCCTATGTATTGTCAATATCTTCTTCTCCTCTATTACTTGTTCAATGGTGTCTTCTAATAAATCAGCATTCTTAACATTATGTTGTCCACAGATTCTTAACAGGGCTATATTTTCTTCATGGGGTATAAATTAGTTTTGGGAGACATAAAAAAGTCTTAGTTGTTGGAATTAGTTTGTGACCCTTCAAAGGCATACAATAGGTAAACAGATATACAGCATATCTATGGTATTAAAATTTTATGAGTCAGGAAGTATGGTGATTAGGAGAAAAATTTTAAAAGGCTTCTTAGGGGTGATAATTTTTGTTTAAGAGAAATTGTAGTCTTTTAATAAAAGAAAGAGATTTCCTAAATAGAAAGCATTTTCCGTGGATCTTCACATAATTATATCTATTTTCAGTTATTCCTAAAATAATTGCTTGTATGATTTTGACTTATTAAAAAGTTCAGTTTTAATTTTTGGTGATACACAGTGTTGTGGCTGTTTAAACTAAAAGTGTTCCTAACAAATCATTTGCATCTGCAATAGTTCTAACAGAAATTGATGTCCTAATTTTTCCAATAGGCAACTGAATATCAAAGCAGTTAAAGGGCTGTCCATGGTCACTTAATAAATTGATTTGAGGAAATGTGGAATTTTGGCTGCCTGATGTGATACTCTTTCTGTTACTCAGACTGTCTCTTAGAATGAATAATTTATTCCCATTGATGGGCAAGAGTAGATGGTATAAAAGTTGAGAATAGAGACTGAAGGGTCCAATAACATTCTTAATTCAAATATTTAAGGTACATATATTGGATAGGAGCACAATATTTTGATCGAGTAGTAATTCTGATTGAGGAAGGAAGCTACTCATAATGGTTGAAGAAGAGTGCAACTACAAATAGGAAATTATTTTTGGTAACTGAATATATAGTCTCAGAACATATGGTCATATAAAGAAACAGGCAATAGCCCAGATAAATCAACCCTAGAGAATATAGATGCAGATTTACATAGATATAACTAAGAACGTCTTTTTAAAATTGAGGCATAATTGACATACATTATAGTGTTCATGTTTAAATTATGCAATTTAATGTTTTGACATATAATTTTAAGAGGTTGGAAAACACTGACATAGTCCTATGTATCTGTATTTGCCTTTTTGAGTCCTGATAATCTTTGCACACTCCAAAGTCTTGAAGATAAAATGGCTAATTTTTTTTTCCTTTGGTGACAGGGTCTCTCTCTGCCAGAGTGCAGTGGCACGGTCACTATTCACTGCACCCTTGACCCTCCGGGCTTAAGTGATCCTCCCACCTCAGCCTCCTGAGTAGCTGGGACCACATGCCTGGCTAATTTGATGATGATGATGATGATGATGATGATGATGTTTTTTTTTTTGTTTGTTTGTTTGTTTGTTTTTTGTAGAGATGGGGTTTCCCTATGTTGCCCAGGCTGATCTTGAACTCCTGGGTTCAAGTGATAATCCTCCCAACACTTTGGGAGGCCAAGGTGGGATTACAGGCGTGAAGCACTGTGACTGGCCTTTAGTATCATTTAAACAGTTTTTAAAAGTGTTGTAGCATCGATAAATCATAATATGTCCCCTTTTCATTGTTCATGTAGATCATTTGTGGATTTGTTCTTGATCAGTCTTAACAATTGTATTCATCTTAACAAAGAAATCATTTTTGGTTTTGTTGACTTCTCTTAATTGTACATTTATTTCTGTTACACTGGTTTCTGTTCTTAATTTTATTGTTTCCTGTCTTATTTATTTGGATTTTGTTCATTTTTATGTCTTTAGATGGTTGATTTTCACCTTTTTCCCCTTCCCACTGTTTGTTCTTACAGCCAAAATTATTCTGTGAGCATTACTAGCTTCATGCTATAAGTTTTGATATGTTCTGTTTTTGCCATTCATTAAAAAATCTTTTCTAATTTCCATTATAATTTCTCCCTTGAGCTATAAATTATTTACAAATGCTTTGCTTAGTTTCTAAACATTTTCAGATTTTCCAATTATCGTTCTGTTGTAGCTTTTTAACTCAATTCTACTGTGGTCAGAGGATATTCACTGAATGATTTCAATCCTTTTAAATTCATTGGCATCTCTTTACGGCCCAGCTTATGATCTGTTTGGTAAATGTTCCCTTAAAAAATGTATATCATTAGATTATTGGGTATAGAGTTTTATATATCTCAATTAGGTCAAGTTTATTCATCATGTAGTTTAAATCTCCATTCTTACTGATTTTTTTGTCTGCTTGTTCTATCAATTACTGATAGAAGTATGTTAGTCTCCCACTTTAAAATCTGTGTCCTTACATTTAAGACGTGTCTCTTGTAAAGAGCATATAATTGCTTTTTGTTTTTCTAGTTCAGCCTCAAAATCTTTACCTTCTCTTTCAGTATGTAGATCATTACATTTAATATAATTATCATTTCAATTTACTGTCTTACTACTTATTTCTTATTTGCCCCACCTACACTATATTCATTTTCCTCTGTTCATGCCTCGTTTACATTATTCAGTTCCTGTTTTCCTATTTTAACCCTCTAATATCTTGTTACTATTTATTCTTTAGTGTTTATCCTTGAGATTATAACATGCATGTGGGACATATTAGAACCTAATATAAATTAGGATTTTCACTTCTTCCCAGATGATGTTAGGATCTTAGAATACTTTAACTCCACTTACCCTCCTTTTACCTTTTCTGTTGTTAATTATTATTACAGACTTTGACATTTAAAAAAAATTGATGATATTATTCTTATTGCTTTAAAGTTGATATTCGTTTGAATTTACACACATATTTACTATTTACATTGTTCTTCATTTCTCTTTTTCCATCTGGGATCATTTTCCTTTAATTTCTCTAGCGAAGGCTTTCTGGGAACAGTTTCTCTCCCTGTTTGCTTGCTTGTAAGTATCTTTATTTTGATATAGAAGCTACATCTTTCTATGTTATGAAAGATGTCAAAGACTTCATGTTTGAGGACTATTTTTAACTGTGAAAAAATTGCCGGTTGACAAGATTTTTTCTTTTGGCACTTTAAAGAAGTCTTCTAGATTTTTTTTTTCTCCTTCAGCGCTTTATAGGTGTCTGCAGTACTTGCATTTTGGGGGGACTGTTACTGTGTGGATTGAGAAGTAAGCCATCAGTCTGTGTTGCTCTTTTGAAGATAACTTGTCTTTTTTTCTGCTAGATGCATTTGTTTTTCTTGTCGTTGCTGCTTTTCAGTGATTTTACTTTGATGTTTAAGTGTGGTTTTCTTTGTGTATATCTTCTTCCTTCAACTTTTATTTTAGACTCAAGGAGTACACATGCAGGTTTGTGACAAGGGTAGATCGCACGATGCTGAAGTTTGGGTGCGATTGAACCCATCACCCTGATAGTGAGCATACTACCCAATAGGGAATTTTTAACCCCTGCCCTCTCCTCCTGGGAGGAGTCCCGGTGTCTGTTGTTTCCATCTTTATGTTCATGTGTATCCAATGTTTAGCTCCCACTTGTGAGAATACGCTGTATTTGATTTTCTGTTTCTGCCTTAGTTCTTTTTGGATAATGGCCTCCAGCTGCATTTATGTTGCTACAGAGGACATGATCTCATTTTTTATGGCTGTATAGTATTCTATGGTGTATATGTACCATCTTTCTTTATCTGAGCCACTGTTGATGAGTACCTAGGTTGATTCCATGTCTTTGCTATTGTGAACAATGGTGCAATGAACACACAGTTGCCTGTGTCTTTTTGGCAGAATGATTTACTTTCCTTTGGGCATTGTGATGGTTAATACTGAGTCTCAACTTGATTGCATTGAAGGATACAAAGTATTGATCTTGGATGTGTCTGTGAGGATGTTGCCAAAGGAGATTAATATTTGAGTCAGTGGGCTGGGAAAGACAGACCCACCCTTAATCTGGGTGGGCACCACCTAATCAGCTGCCAACAGGGCTAGAATACAAGCAGGTAGAAGAAGGTGAAAAGAGAGACTGGCCTAGACTCCCAGCCTACATCTTTCTCCCGTGCTGAATGCTTCCTGCTCTTGAACATGTGACTCTAAGTTCTTCAGTTTTGGAACTGGGACTGGCTCTCCTTGCTCCTCAGCCTGCAGATGGCCTATTGTGGGACCTTGTGATTGTGTGAGTTAATACTTAATAAACTCCCATATATATATGTGTGTGCATGTGTGTGTGTGTGTGTGTATGTGTATATATATATATATTCCATTTGTTCTGTCCATCTAGAGAACTCTAATACAGGTTTATACCAAGTAATGGGATTGCTGGATCAAATGGTAGTTCTACTTTTATTAATAGTTCTTTGAGAAATCTCCAAACTGCTTCCCAAAGTGGCTGAACTAATTTACATTCCCACTAACAATGTATAAGCATTCCCCTTTTCTCCACAGCCCCACCAGCATGTCTTATTTTTTTTACTTTTTAATAATAGCCATTCTGACTGGTATGAGATGGTGTCTCATTATGGTTTTGATTTGTGTTTCTCTGGTGATTAGTGATAATGCGCATTTTTCCATATGTTTGTTGGATGTTGGTATGACTTCTTTTGAGAAGTGTCTTGTTAATGTCCTTTGCCCACTTTTAAATGTTTTTCTTTTTTTTGTTTGTTGATTTATTCAAGTTCCTTATAGAGTCTGGATATTAGACCTTTCTTGGATTCATAGTTTGCAAAAATTTTCTCCTATTCTGTAGGTTGTCCATTTACTCTTCTGACATATTCTTTTGCTGTGCAGAAACTCTTTAGTTTAATTAGGTGCCACCTGTCAATATTTGTTTTTTGTTGCAACTGCTTTTGAGAACTTAGCCATAAATTCTTTGCCAATGCTGATGTTGAGAAGAATATTACCTAGGTTTTCTTCTAAGATTTTTATAATTGGAGGTACATTTAATCTATTTTGAGTTAATTTTTGTATATGATGAGAGGTAAGGGTCCAATGTCATTCTTTTGCATATGGCTAGCCAGTTACCCAGCACCATTTATTGAATAGGGATCCCTTTCGCCATTGTTTATTTTTGTCAGCTTTGTCTAAGATAAGGTGGGTGTAGGTGTGTGGCTTTATTTATTTAGTTCTCTACTCTGTTCCATTCATCTATGTATCTGTTTTTGTATCAGTACTATGCTGTTTTGGCTACTGTATCCTTATAGCTTGAAGTCCAGTAATGTAATGCCTCCAACTTTGTCCTTTTTGCTTAGGGCTGCTTTGGCTATTTGGGCTCATTTTTGGTTCCATACGAATTTTAGAATAGTTTATTCTAACTCTGTGAAAAATGACATTGGTAGTTTGAGAAGAATGGCATTGAATATGTAGATTGCTACAGGCAGTATGGCCATTTAAACGATATTGATTCTTCCAATCCATGAGCATGGAATGTTTTTCCATTTGTTCGTGCCATCTGTGATACCTTTGAGCAGCGTTTTGTAGTTTTCCTTATAGAGATCTTTCATCTCCTTGGTTAGACGTACTCCTAGGTATTTTGTTTCTGTGTGTGTCTAAATGGGATTGTAAATGGAATTGCATTCTTGATCTGGCTCTCAGCTTGAATGTTATTGGTGTATAGAAACACTACTGATTTTTGTACATTGGTTTTTGTATGCTGAAACTTTACTGACATTGCTTATCAGTTCCAGGAGCTTGTTGGCAGAATCTTTAGGATTTTCTAGGTATACAGTCATACAGTCAGTGAAATAAGATAGTTTGACTTCTTCTTTTCCTATTTGAATGCTTTTTATTTCTTTCTCTTGTCTGATTGCTCTGGCTAGGACTTCCAGTACTATATTGACTAGGAGTGGTGAGAGTGGGTATCCTTGTCTTCTTCCAGTTCTCAAGGGTGATGCTTCCAGCTTTCGCCCATTCAGCATGGTGTTGGCTGTGGGTTTGTCATAGATGGCTCTTATTATTTGAGATGTTCCTTTGATGCCTAGTTTGTTGAGAGTTTTTATCATGAAGTGATGTTGGATTTTATTGAAAGCTTTTCCTGTATCTATTGAGATCACATCATATGTAAATTCTATTTATACGGAGAATCACATGTAAAGATTTGTGTATGTTTATCCAACCCTGCATCCCAGGAATAATCCCTACTTGACCATGGTGAATTAACTTTTTAATGTGCTGCTGGATTTGGTTTGCTAGTATTTTGTTGAGGAGTTTTACATTTATGTTCATCAGGGATATTGGCCTGTAGTTTTCTTTCTTCATTGTATCTTTGCCAGATTTTGCTATCAGGACGATGCTGCCTTTTTAGAATGAGTTAGGTAGGAGTTTGTCCTTGATTGTTTGGAATAGTTTCAGTAGGACTGGTACCAGCTCTTCTTTGTACATCTGATAGAATTTGGCTGTGATTCCATCTGGTGTGGGGCTTTCATTGGTTGGTAGGTTTTTATTCCTAATTCAGTTTTGGAACTCATTATTGGTCTGTTCAGGATTTCAGTTTTGTCCTTGGTCAACCTTGGGAGGTTGTGTGTTTCCAGCAGCTTATCCATTTCCTCTAGATTTTCTAGTTTGTGTGCATAGTGGTATTCATAATAGTTTCTGAGGATCTTTTATATTTCTGTGGCATTGGTTGCAGTGTCACCTTTGTAATTTCTGAATGTGCTTATTTTGATCTTCTCTCTTTTTTCTTTGTTATTCTAGCCAGCACTCTATCAGTCTTATTTATCATTTCAAAGAACCAGCCTTTGATCATTTGTATGAATATTTGGGTCTCAATTTCATTCTCTTCTGCTCCAATTTTGCTTATTTCTTTTCTTTTGCTAGCTTCAGGGGTTCTTATTTTTCTAGTTCTTCTCAGTATGATTTTTAGGCATTTAGTGCTATACACTTGCTTCTTAATACTGTTTTTGCTGTTTACCAGAGATTTTGGTATGTTTTGTCTCTGTTTACATTAATTTCAAAGAAATTTTTGATTTCTGCCTTAATTTCATTGTAAACTTTTGGGTAAACCCAAAAGTCATTGAGGAGCACATTGTTTAACTTCTGTGTGATTTTATGGTTTTGAGGAATCTTCTTGCTATTAATTTTTATTTCACTGTGATCTGAGAATATATTTGGTATGATTCCGGGGTTTTGAACACACTTGCATTATGGCCAAGCAGGTGATCAGTCTTGGAGCATGTTCTATGTGCAGATGAGAAGGACATATATTCTGTTGTTGTTGTGTGAAGTATCTATTAGGTCTAATCGGTTGAATGTCGAGTTTAAATCCAGAACGTCTTTGTTACTTTTCTGCCTCAGTGATCTAATGCTGCCAGTGGGATGCTGAAGTCTCCCATTATTCTTAGGTAGCTAAGTCTTTTTGTAGGTCGAGAAGTACTTGTTTTATGAATCTTGGTGCACCAATGTTAGGTGCATATATACTTGGGAGAGTTAAGTCTTCTTGTTGAATTGAACCTTTATCATTGTATAATGCCCCTCTTTGTCCCTTTTTAATGTTGTTGGTTTAACATTTCTCTGATACAAAGATAGTGACCCCTCTTTGCTTTCTGCTTATGTGATAGATCTTTCTCTATCTTTTTACTTTCAGCCTATGAGTGTCATTACATGTGAGATGGGTCTCTTAAAGAGAGGAGGCAGTTGGGTCTTAGTCTTTAATCCAACTTATCATTCTGTGCCTTTTAAGTGGGGTGTTTAGACCACTTACATTTCCAGATTAACATAGATAATGTAAGATTTTGATACTTTTGTGATGCAGTTACCTGACTGCTTTGTAGTCTCAATTGTATAGTTGCTTTATAGGCTCTGTGGGCTATGTACTTAAGTGTGTTTTTGTGGGAGCAGGTATTCTTTCATTTCCATGTTTAGAGTTCACTTAAGGATATACTGTAAGGCTGGTCTAGTGGTAATGAATTCCCTTAAAATTTGCTTATCTCAAACAAAATTTATTTCTGCTTTATTCCTATAGGTAAGACCACTCATATTAGAATCATAAGACTTTTTGTTTAAGAATTGCTTAAGATGGTCTTCATATCCTGAATTCTAGTGGAAAGGCTGATGCCAACCAGTTTAAAGACCCCCACCCTCCCCACAAAGGAGCCAAATGAGTGTAAGAATGTAGTTTCTTCATTTCGCCATTCCATGACTTCACTCTGCACTCTGATCAATCAATGATCCTCACACTTCAGCCTACTCTAACCCCTTTAAAATCCCTAGACTCAAATTCCTTGGGAGGGTGGATTAGAGATACTCCCATCTCCTCATTCGGCTGCCCTACAATTATTAAACCCTTTCTCTGCCACAATCTCCAGTGTCTCCTTATATTGAATGGTTGTGCATTGGGAAAATGACCTATTACAGTTCCATCTCTTAATACGATTACAATGGCAATTAAATTTCAACATGAGTTTTAGAGGGGATAAATATTCAAACCATAGCTGGTCTCAAATACTAGTGCTGACTACTAGGCTCATTTCTCTTTGGGATTTTAGCCCTCAAATCTTGGGTGCCTTGGAAATGCTTCCATTATTGTCTTTCTGCCTCATGAAGTTCTTCTGATTCTTAGCAGATTCCTCTGCCCAGCTTCTTGGCCTCCCGCCATGTACTGATAATCAACAAATGCCAATAGGTAAAAGCAGTATATAGAGAGTTGGGTTCACCTCAGTAAATGTTCTCTCTATACAGGATCTGGTCCTTCAAATCCTAGCTGTTTGACAGATCTCCAGTGCTTTCATGCAGAAATTTGTTCTGTCTGGGTTTTCTACTTGTTCTCAGCAGGTGTGTTGGCCTACGACAACACCCCTATTCCATCAAGGCTGGAAATGAAAGTCTCCCCACAACCTGCTGGCTCTTGAAATTCCTGAAACACTACTTTACTGAGTTGGTCTTCTGCTTTGTGACTGTCAGTGTCTATTTCTCAACATGCTGAGTTTAAACACACTATTCTCCCATTCCAGGCCCTTCCTCCCCTGGAACCATTTTAATGACTCAAACTCATTTTCCACAAATATCCAACATGAGTCTTTCATACCTGTTGATGTGTTAGCCTGTTCTCGCATTTCTGTAAAGAAATATCTGAGACTGGGTGACTTATTTAAAAAACATTTTTAAACTGGCTCATAGTTCTCCAGGCTGTACAGGAAGCATATTGCTGGCATCTGCTTTGGGTGAGGGCCTCAGGAAATTTCCAATCATGGCAGAAGGCAAAGGGAGAGCTGGTGTATCCCATGGTGAGAACAGGAAAGAGAACAAGAGAGGGAAAGTTCCAGACTCTTTTAAAAACAACCAGATCTCACATGAAATGACTGAGCAAAAACTCACTCATTACCAAGGGTATGGTGCTAAGCCATTTATGAAAGATCTGCTCCCAAAATCTAATACCTCCCACTAGGCCCCATCTCCAACATTGAGGATCACATTTCACATGAAATTTGGAAGGGACAAACATCCAAACTATATCATTTCACTTGTGGCTCCCCAAATCTCATGTCTTTCTCACATTGCAAAATAGAATCATCCCATTCCAATAGTCCCCCAAAATCTTAACTCATCAAAGTCCAAAGTCTCATCTGAGACTCAAGGCACATTGCTTCTACCTATGAACCTGTAAAATCAAAACAAGTTGTTTACACCCAAGAGATAATGGTGGTACATGCATTGAGTAGACATTTCCACTCCCAAAGTGAGAAACTGGCTAAAAGAAAGGGATAACAGGCTCCACACAAGTCTGAAACACAGCAGGGCAGACATTAAATCTTAAAGCTCCAAAATAATCTCCTTTGGCTCCCTGTCCCACATCCTGGGCAGACTGGATGGGCCAGATTTAATGATTTAATGGGCCAAAGATTTAATGGGCCAAACTTGCTCTTTCCAATGGCATCAATACCAAGGCTTTGGGAAGCTCTGCCCCTGTGACTTTTCCATGCCGAGGCTGCAGACTACTAGTGGCTCTACCACTCTTGTGTAGAATGGCAACAGCCCCCTTCCTACAGCTCCACTAGGCAGTGCACTGGTGGGGACTCTATGGGGGATCCAATCCCACGTTTCCCCTTTGTACTGGCCTAGTAGGGGCTCTCAGTGAGGGATCCGCTCCTGTTGCAGGCTTCTTCCTGGGCATTCAGGCTTTCTGATACATCTCTGAAATCTAAGGGGAAGCTGACAAGTCTCCTTCACTTTTGCACTCTGCATATCTGTAGACTTAACACTGAATGGAAGCTGCCAAGGTTTATGGCTTGTGCCCTCCAGAGTGGTGGCCTAAGCTGTACCTTATCCCCTTTGAGCCAAGGCTGGAGCCAGAATAGCCAGGATATGGGGAGCAGTGCCTTGAGTCTGGGCAGGGCAGTAGGGCCCTGGACCTGGCCCCTGAATCCATTCTTTCCTCCTAGTGATGCAGGATTTTGTCTGTAGCTTAGCTAGGTCTGGGTTCTTGTTTCATGACCAGGAAGAATTAGGCACATAGACACTGGAAGAGTGAGTCAGGTGGGAAGTTTTACTGAGTGATGAAACACCTTTTTATGGGGAAGGGATGCAAGAGTGATCCTCCTATCCAAAGGCAGGAGAGTTCCCAATGTGGCTGAGCCCAGGGCTTTTTATGGGCTCAGAGTAGGGAGCTCATGATGATTGGTTTGTGAGTATGCAAAAAAGGTTAAGGTGAAGACACCACTCAAAGGTGGGCACAATAGTGTAGAAAACAAATTAGGAAAGGATAGGTAGTTGTAAAATAGGTGAAGGATGGGGATCAATCAGAGGAAAGCACACCAAATGGGAAGGTGGGTTTTCAATCTGGTCCTGGGATTTACCAGGGACAGTTTCCAACTTGAAGGTGGGATTTCGCCAGGCACCTGTCCCTATCTACCCAGACATTTGTCTGCCTCCTGCCTCTATCATTGCCTGCTCAGAAGAGGTACATCTTACTGCCATTGGAATAGGGATAAAGACTGATCTTAACTGCTTCCTTCTGACAAGGGGCACTGTGTTGGGAAGATGGCAGTCAGAGCTCCCTCAGAGGACTATCTAAGGGTCTCTGGTAAAAGGGAGCCATCATCTGAGGCTCTGGTTGCATGACCGTTTGGAGTTTGATGGCCTGAAGGCAAGAAGAGACAAACTGGGTTATTAGAAGGTACATATCAAAACAAAACAAAGTCAGTGAGGACAGCTAAAAAATCCTGAGGTTGCCAGCACAGCCAGATAACTGTGTGGCTATACTTATGCCTGCTAAGATTTGGGTGCTTGGTGCTTGGCTTTGGTTAGCTCCCTTGGTCTTATTTTTGCAAACAAACTTCGTTATGGGGACCCTGTTTACTCCTATCACCTGGCAGGATTTGTGGGATAATTACCCTGAACTAGAATATTGATCTAGATATTTTACATTACCCCTCCCTTTTGTCTCTTCTGAGCTGCAGCTGGAAGTCACTGATTGGTTGAGAGGGATAAGCAGGCTTAGGCAAAAAAAAAAAAAAAAAAAAAAAAGTAGGCAAAAACTTAAGAACAATTAACGAAATTAGAATTTAATGACAAATGTATGATAAGTTTCAAAACATAACTTTTCTTCAGTCCTCATTTTTGTCAAAAGCAAATCATGATAAGACTGAGTTGTTTGCAAAATAGACTTTAGTCTTATACTAGGCCTGATTATTTGCATAAAGTGCAGCAAGAATAATTATTTTTCACATAGGATTTTAAATTGGTTTTGATGGAACTCTGTTCCACAATAAATCTCATATAAGACCTTCCTTTTAAAGCTGAGCCCAGCCATGGGTTTATACCCTCAAATACTTATGAATTGGTTAAATTACTCTCTTCTTGAAGTTCCAAGAACATGAGGCTCCTGGGCCTGTTAGAAAGTGACATTCTTTACTCACCACAGGTTGGGAACCCTGTACAGGGTCTGTGTAGATGAGATGTGAGGCAAGTTTTCCCAAGGAGCTCTTATTGGCTTTGCAAGTCAATCTAGATTCCTTAAAGGGAAAGACATCCTTCCAGCTACTCGGGAGGTTGAGGCAGGAGAATAGCATGAACCTGGGAGGCAGAGCTTGCAGTGAGCCAAGATCGTGCCACTGCACTCCAGCCTGGGTGACGAGTGAGACTCCGTCTCAAAAAAAAAACAAAAAACAAAAAACAAAAAACGTTTCTCTAATTGTGTCCTGTTGCAAAAGAAAATGGATTCTTACTGCACTGATGCTAATAACTATATTGCATAGGTTAAGAATACTCACAGTTTCCAAATTCTGGAGAAGCCAGGCAGAGAGAAACAAATATGCTCCAAATTTTGTTCTCAGGAGTATACCTTACTCAATTATCAAAGACTGTAAATAGCTCAAAATAAAAGTTTCCTTGATTCTGAAAAACAAAACAAGAATCAGCAATGTTTTAAGCAAAAAGATTAAAAAGATTACTTCAGTTTTCCATTAGTTCAGTCCATTCTGTTAACTCTTGTTCTGCTTGATATTCATGAACATTTCAGCTCTTCATGAGTCCTGTACATTTTTCCTTTATTCCAGTGTCACAATCTCCAAAGTTATCAGAAACCTGCATTTGAGAGCATTTGTCAAAGTCCTATAGCTGATTATAAACCATCTTTTGAAAAGGATCAAAGCAAGACAACAACTGTCTGTGAATGACAAAATATCCAGGGTATACAGTCAATACACAGGGTAGTTACAGTCAAACATGATTGACTTCTTTGTGGTTATTTCTGTGGTTTACAATAACTTAACATAATAACCTTAATTATGATTGATAGCATATACTCAGATTTTAGATTTTAGAAATCCCATACAATTTTGGAACATATATTAATATTAGTCACTAAAATATAACCTAAAGAAGATTAAAGATCACTTTGGCAATCTCATGTAACTAAACATGTCAAATAATCCTATTTACCTCTCTTTTGGATGTCAGTGGGGTAGGTGAAAGCTGAGTATTTTCTTTTAAAACTCACATCATCATTATTGTAAAAATATTTAGTTCTAAGAAATGCCTTCTGGAAAAGATGAACAAATCCTTTCTAAATTTGGGGGAAGGGCCACAAATTCCAGTCATATAATATGGAGATTAAAAAAACAGATGAATCTGTGTTCACATCTGGCTTTGCCATGTGCCTAGTCATTTAACCATCTAAGTCTCAGTCTTCTCAAATATGTAAAATGGGGATAATAATAATGATTCTTTCATAATTGTGAGGATTAATTGATATAAAGCATGTACTATGGTCTGTGGCAGCTAGTAAGTGCTTAGCAAACGTTGCTGATTTTTATTGTTTTTGCTAGCTCTGCCAATGAGCTGAGCCAGATGTTCTGGTTTTGGAGTGTCTTCACAGCAATTACAGCTTGGTGCAGTGGAATGAGGAAGGACATACCATGCAGCTCTGTCTCTGATGAAGTTGTATAAACTAATATACATTAGTAACTTTTCTGTTACTAATGAAATGTAGACTCCATGTCTACATTTTTTTTTCTAAAGAAAAGAGCACCTACCTTTTAGAGTCACAATTTTAAAGTCTGCTTTACAAGATCTGGCCCATCTTGTCTCTTCACCCTCATCTCATCTCTCTTTCCTGTGTTCTCAAACCCCAAGCTGACTCTTCCTATCCATTCTTTAGATTTGTTTCCTCATTTTCTGCCATCTGTTGAATTGAAGCAGTTTTCTTTATTCTCTTCCTATCACTCTACTGATTTATAAATTATATACTCTAATGATATCAATGTTTGATATGAATATAATACTTTAGCTGCCATCAGCACCTTCTCATAGTACATAAGTCACTGTTGCCCAATACTTCAGTTTCACTGTTTTTATATCCTGCCCAACTAACCATTAAATATTTCTTGTTTTATGTAGTCAATGTAAAACATATTTACCTACAATGGCATGTAGACTGACTTACAACATTAACTATTGGCAAGGGAGTTCCATCTTCAAAGTGACAAGGGAAAATCATCACAAACCTAGAATCCTACATGCCATTCCCCTGAAGGTATCCTATTTTTCTCTGATTGTTTAAAAATATTTTTAAACTTGCGTGTTCTATAGTTTTAGTATACTCTCTCTGGGTGTGCATTTTATTTTATTTTTTAAAATCAGGCGAAGTACTCATTGTGTTCCTTGTATCTGAGATTTCATGCCTTTATTCATTCTAGAAAACCATATTTGAACATTGCTTCTTCCCCATTTTATCTGTTCTTTCATTCTAAAACCCAAAGCAGATATAACTTGGCATTCTTAGTCTAGTCTCCAGGTCTATTAGCGTCACTTTCCTATTTTCCATTTTTTTTTTAATCGTTCTGAAACTCATTCCCTTCAGTTTACTTGGCTCTGTCTTCCAGTTTATTAATTCTCTCTTCATCAACCTCTACTCTACTTAGGTGATTTTATTCTCAGTGACTGTATTTTTTTCATTTCTAAACATTCTACTTACCTCTTTTTTAGGAAAACAATCTTTTTGGTCTCATGTTTTTTGGTCCTCATTTTGTGTCTTTATCATTTAAAATATAGTTATTTTATAGGCTTTTTCAGCACATACTATTACTGAAGGTTTTAAGGGTCCAATTATGTTGCTGGTTAGGTATAATTTTCTTTTTTTTCTGTTTTTTGGGGATGTGTATGTATGTGTATGTGTTGCTCCTGATAACTTGCTTCTTTGTTTTTCAATTTTGGATTGTAAGCTCATCTTCAATAGTGATTTTATTGTGACTTTATTTGTGGAAATTTGTGGAAGACAGGATTAGGTCTATATTTATGTAAATGTGAAAGGAAGATCCTGTGACCTGCATTATTTATGCTTTTGCTTTTCCCAAGGATATCAGCCTGGGCCCACTTTTTTGCTAATTTTCCCCAAGGAAGAAGATTATGAGTATTTACTTAAACCCTGAATCCTCATAAGATCTACAGTTATGAATTTTTGGGGGGACTTACTACCCTCCACCAGAACCACACCTAATGCAAATAAGTGTTTCCAGAACCCATGCTAAGATAAATAAATGCCCTTGTCATTTCCCTTTACCTGCCAGCAGATATTTTAAAGCTGACTCTTTCACTGATAATGTAGCCCTATGAGAGTCCCGGGTTACATGAAGGTCTCAGTTCTAACTCCTTACCTTTGAAAAAATGTCTGAGATTCTGTTTCCTGACCAGCATGGGCATTTCAGTCTAAGCTATGGTTACCAACATGGCAAGCTATGTTCTTTCAACCTCTGTACCCTACTCCCACCTCATGCCCCAGGTGGTGGGTTTATGCTTTACAATCTTGTTTTTCACTTTCTTCCTTGCCACAAGAACCTGAAGATTTCTCTACTTCTTTTGTGCAAGCTCAGGTATGCATTTAAAAGAATGTTCGCTATATTTTGTTAAGTATTTCTCCTTAATAGCCTCTTATTGCGTTTAGTTAATTCATTCCATAATTTTTATTTGGTGTTTATGTTACCTGCCGGTCGGAAGCTCTGTAAGAGCAAGGATTATGTCTGTTTTGCTTAACAGTAAACCCCCAGGGCCCAGCGTAGTACTTCATACATTGTAGATCACAAATAAATGTTTGTGGAATAAGTGGGGGTTGTGAGATTTCAGTTAGAAATTGTGTGAAATTAGTATATTATAGGTATACAACTACTAGAAGACATTTGTTCATAGTGTATTTTACTTTTTTGATTTATGTGGATTCTCACTTGCAGAAAAAATTAAAAACTCAAATGGTAACACCTCATTATCTTATAATGAGCCAGCATAATGCACACTACAAACTCTGCACCATTCCCACAAGGCAATTTGATTTAGATCAGCTCCAGACGTGGAGGTTAAAGGCTATTCCTCACACTTGGGTCCTCTTATGTTTTTTCCAGTGCATTAGGCGAGGAGATGTGGATGGAGAGTAGAGAGCGGCATTTGGTCCTGCTGGGCTGGCTCCTTTGACCTAGATCCCAATATCTTTCCTTTAGTCTTTTTCCTTTCTCCCAGTTCACTGCTTTCTCCAACACTCATGTGGGTTGTTTGTTTGACCAGCACAGAACTAAGAGTAAAAAGACCCATGTTCTAGTTCAAGTTCTGCCTGGAACAAACCATGTGATCTCAGGCAGTTCACTTAACATTTCTTGTCTTTAGTTTCTAATAGGGAAAATTAGAAATGTGGGCTCTACTGTGTTTAAAATATTCCCTAATACAAATAGTGTCTGACTTACTCTAAATTGTTTGTCCTGGCAGATTATCTCCACCCTTCCATCACTAGCAAAACAGCATTTTTTTTCTCCAGTTTAGTTTTCTTCCTTCTGCCCCTCCCTGTACCAGTTACCTCTCTCCTTCCCAACCCCACCTTCACCTCTGGCTGATTTCCTATCATAACAGGTAAGCTACTCGAGGGTGGAGTAATATCTGCATCAGATTAATAAATGATTATCATTATTATAAAAGTAATTATACCTTTATTTTCACCCTAATCCCTTTAGCTCAAATTAATCCTGCCCTACCCTCCTAAATTGACAAGTAAATAATTGCTTGGATTTCCCTAATAGAGGGATTTGTGTTTTCTGACTGTATCACACTCCCTGTGACACCTTGTCTATATTCTCCCTAATTTACCAAGAAGTTGATAGGGGCACAGGTAAGAGAGGAGACTGTTCCAGAACCTTACAGAGATTCAGTGACTTCCCTCTTTTCTTCTGATTATGGTAGGAAGAAACGAGTGTCCTGGATGGAATATTGGAATGGGTTTTGGTGGTTCTAGACTTGGTTTACTGGAAGTATCTTGATGTCCTTGGGCAACTCACTTTATCTCTCAAAGCCTCATTGTCCTCATCTGTTGTAAGAAGGGATTAAACCAAGCATAGACTTTAGAATAACATAGATCTCAATTCAAATCTGGGCTCTGCTATGTTTGCAGCTGCTTCGCTGAGGGGTCATTAGTTACTCTGAGGCTCAATTTCCTTCTTTTCCTACTTTCCAGTTGAGGCCAGCTCTTAGGCTAAATATTTCAATCTTCACTCACTCTTCTATTCTAGCTACCTCAATTCCCTCCCATCCTTACTCACTGTTACTCCTCTCTGCCTTCCTCTCCCTCCCAAGGCAGCTCTCATTCTTCACATTTACTTACCCCCATCTACCTACATACTCCTTTGAATCACACAAACTCAGGGTTGGACAGGCTTAAAGTTCACCAGTGCAGCCATCCCTCTTCACATGCCTGAGGTCAGTGCCACAGAAGCCTACATCTAGCTAGTGGTTCCCCTGGTCCTCTCCACCCAGCCCTTCCTTATGGACCCTAGTGGCCGGAAGCACATACCTCTTGATCAGCTTTTCCCATTCAAGTCCCCTCTTGTCTATTCCTTTCAGCCAAATGGGTCTTGCCGTGTCCTGGAAGATATGGCCCTTTAGTTTTGCCGCTTACAGCTTCCACCCACAAGAGTGGAAATGGCTTCAATCATCTGAATATCAAATTTAATAATCTTAGAGAATAAGATATTTGTTGGCCCATTTGGGTCAGGTGAGAACGTGACAGCTCTTGTAATAGCCATGCAGTTGGACTGAGGATGCTGTCACCAGGAGAAAGGGGGAAAACTTGGCTGATAAAGTGGAGTTGTATTTTACAGGGTTACTTATTCTAAAGTCATAGAAAAAGAATAAATATAGCATATATTACCCTTAGCAATCCCCCAAAGGATGCACTAAATTGAAGAATAAAACCCAGTGTGTCTATAAGTCTGAAGCTGCTTGTGTCTCATCCAGTGTTGAAACATATTGTTACTTCCTCATCTACTGCTTCCACAGCAGGTGATGCCCATGGATCTGTCTAGTGGTCATATGATACAAACCAAAACAAAGGCAAACAAACAAAACCATAAAGCACAGTCTCATGTTCATCTCACCAAAATACTATGTGGGGTCACGTGTGGACTAATGAATGGCAAGTTGAATGTTACACAGAATTGCTTGTATCACAGAGATTGCAATTTCTCTCTCTTCTTCTCTAATTCTCTCTTTTTAATATGTTCATACAATTAAATTTATGCAAATTAAAAACAAGAAGGAGGTCTTTCCACTCTACTGCCACAAGCCCCTTCAAAGAGCTTATAGACTCATCCAGAAGACAGATTGCTAGTGGGCAATAGGGATGGTTGTCACAATCCAGGCAAAAACAAAGGTCATAGGAGCCCATTGAAGAGGTAGCTGACTGAATGTAGGAGGGCTCTTCCTCTGTTAGAACAAGAGACAAACTACCGGAGACCTGAAGAATGGATAAGAGTTGTCCAGAGTGGGAAAAGAATGATCCAAGAAGAATGTGCCATGTCTAGGAGGCAAGTTAGAACATTTCCTACCAGTTCAGTATAGGCTTTGAGAGCTGGGGGAGAGGCAGGGGCCTTCCCATGGAGAGCTGTAAATGCTGTACTTAGGAGTTTGGAATTTATTCTGAAAGCAATAACAAGCCAATGAAGCAGGAGAGAAACATAATTAGGTTGTGCATTAGAAAGGAAATTCTGGTGGTGATTTGAATTGAAGAGCAACAATATATCACAGCAGGAGATCAGTTAAGAACATTCCAATATCCTAGAAAGAGATCATGATGGCCTAGATCATGGGCTGTAAATATAGATGAGTTGAGGGAGAGAGATTGGTGATGTCCTCCCAAGTGCTTGACTTGAGCAACTGCTGGTAGTGCTGTAACTTGGGTAGAGAATAAAGAAAGTAACTTCCAATAACTCCCCAATTTCTAATTGGTTTCAAATTGCTCTTATATTTTTTTCCTGTCATCCCCTTTCTTCTCCCTTTCCCCAACTTCCAGAGGATGGAGACCAGGAGAGCAAAGCCTGTGCTGTCTTTATTGTGCAAGGGCATAGACAAAAAGACTCTTCAAAAAGGATCTTCTAGTTTCAAGGTTCTTGATTTCTCTGTTCCTAAAATAGTGACTAGATGGAGGTAGAGAGAAGGGTGGGGGGTGAGGGAGTGTGTAGAGAAAAATCAGAAGTTATTTGGAATAAGAAGTTATTTGGACAGCAGTTGGGAAACAATTGCAGCCCCAGCCTCCTTTCCCCTTGGTAACTCAAACCCTGACCTGCAGCGTCCCTGCAGTTCCCAGTCTCTCCATGTCAAAACCCTCCTGGTGATGGCTGACCTTGGCCATGGTTGCTGCAGCTTGGCTGGAAGGCCTATCTCACTTCACAGGAGATTGCCACACAAAGAACCATTGAGAAGAGGAAATCTAAAGGTGAGACCATGAACCTGGATTCTTCCTGATCGTTTCCTTTGTGGTTATAGACCAAAGGGCACACATGAATCCCAGTGCTTAGGATTAAGAGATTACCTTTTTAAAAAGAAAGAAAAATAGATAGTGTTAATTAATTTTTATCTGAAGCCTCCACCCTCGTCCTGCTCTCTATTCCTCTTTTGTCTAGTCCCTGGGAAATCCTGTGGGAGGGGCCCAGCCCATCATCAGAGCTGGCTTCTCCGCAGCTAGAGGGGAATGGTGGCCACTGCAAGCCGCCCTGGCCCGCCTCTCCTCTTTCCCCCTCCAGCTCTTGCACAATAGCCAAACAGGCAGATCAAGCGTTCAACCTGTGCTTTTCCTTCTGAGCTCCTGGGCTTCTCAAAGGATCCCTTTGTTAGTGAATGTCAACCTCTCTCCAAAGCCTTGTAGTGGGAGCCAAGGAGGCTGAGTCCAGATGGGATAGTGGCCTCTGTGAGGAGTGCCAGATGGATGGGGACTTGCTGGTGGCCTCTGGGGTAACCCTGGCCTCTGTGTGTTTCCCAGGGGAGAGTGGACTAGCACTTTCAGTCATTTATAAGACTACACCATACAGGAAGCTTTCCTGATTATTTCCACTCCTGCTCCGATTATATCTTCACTGGGCATTCTCTAGAGCTGACATGCATGTAATTCTTCTCTTCCTGGGGCATTTCATAGATCACTGACTGCACAAAAGAAGGTGCATGCTTGGGTGAGAGACAAATTCCAAGCCAGGACTCATTCAAACTCCTGTCCTCTTTCTACTACATCAAGCTCTCTCTGGTCCACACAGTACTCTAGAATTACTTACTGTAGTTTCAAGTCCCCAGTGGAGAGTTCAAGTTCATTCTCAGGCCTTGTACTGCTTCCTTGCAATGCTCAGTGTTCATGCATGGCCTGAGTGCCAGTGCTCAAGCCCAGTGGCCTCTGTCTTTCTGGAAGCCTGGGGTATTTTAGAACATTTAAACAGAGGCGCTCACTGTCCAGCTCACATCGCTCCCCTTTTCCAGGAAGGCATGGTTGAGACCTTCTGACATGGTGACGTTCAGACTGGTGTATGGATGGAACCAGCCGTGAGAAAGGCTCTGGATAGGGAGCTTACCCAGCTTGTATTATATTCTCCATCATGTGTGAGTTCTCACTGTCAGGTGGAACAGAAAGAGGCAGCCAGTGTATGAAAGGCAGCATAGAGGAGTGTTTCAGAGCATGAACTTTAAAATCAGGTGGTTCAAGTGGGTTCAAATCTGGGTACTGTCATTTATTCATTGGTTGGTGCTATGATCTCAATGTTTGTGTCCTCTTAAAATTTCTGTTTTGGAATCCTAACTCCCAATGCAATGGTATTAGGAGGTGGAACCTTGGGAGGTGATTAGGTCATGAAGGTAGAGGCGTCATGAATGGGATTAGTGCCCAAGAGAGGTCCCCGGCCCCTTCCACCATGGGAACACTCTAGAAACCAGAAAGCAGGTCCTCATCAGACTCTGAACCTGCTGGACCCTTGACTTTGGACTCCTCAGCCTTCAGAACTGTGAGAAATAAATGGTGGTTGTTTATAAGCCACCAGTCTATGGTATTCTCTTATAGCAGCCCAAATGGACTAAGACAGATGGTTTTTGGGAAGTTCAATTACCTCTCTCTAAACTGTATTTCTCCATCTATAAAATAGGATTTCTAATAATGACTTAAAGGGATCGTTGTGATGATCCAATGAAGTAATACAGTTATAAAGTAAAGTATTTAGCAGTTGGTATTTCTTCTTTAGTAAGTGGTAGCTGGTATAATTAAAGAGTTCTGTACTGTCTAGGCCCGTGTCAAGTCTGAAGTCCTTCTCTTATTGGCTCTAAGACCCCTGGCAAGTTGCTCCTCTTTGGGACTCGGATTCCTCATCTTTAGTGAGGGAGTTGGACTGATGACCTCCAAATTGCCTCCAACTATAATATTCTTTAGGTCTGTGTCAACCTGTCTTGTCTCCATAACCGACTCCCAACTCATTGGTAAGCTTCTCCAGGGTAGAAACCATTGCTCTTATAGCTCTAGAGCCAAGGACAAAACCAAGGCTTGGTGTATGTTTGGGTTAGCAGGAGAAATCCTAGTGGTAGGAAGCTAAGATAGTTGTTTTTGGTGTCCTAGGTACCTGCAGTGTAAGCTTGTATCAGCTGAGGGGGCTTTGCCAGCTGCCCTGACCTTACACAGCACAGACACATCCAAGTGAGGTCAGATCATGAACATGCCGAAAAAAGGCTGGTGAGGGCTGGTGACTTGCTGCCGGGTAAATGCAATCTCATGTAACTGAGCTTGAGTCCAACCAGAACAAAATAACATGAACCCATGCCATGCCAGGCGTGAAGCTCTCATCCCTCCTTCCCTTACACTCCAGAGAGGGCTAAGCATGACAGGTGTTTGAACCAACTTACTTTACCATCCAGGTGGCATGAAATAGCCAAATGTTCATCCTGTGCCCTCTCGTCATTTTTTTTTTTTTAAATAAAAAACAGAAACTGTAGTAGTCCCCTGCTTATACGTGGTTTTGCTTTGTGGTTTCAGTTACCTGTGGTTACCTGCAG
This sequence comes from Macaca fascicularis, assembly GCF_037993035.2. Classification (NCBI taxonomy): domain Eukaryota; kingdom Metazoa; phylum Chordata; class Mammalia; order Primates; family Cercopithecidae; genus Macaca; species Macaca fascicularis. Next base: position 128,033,956 of record NC_088388.1, on the reverse strand, counting down.
TCAGCAAATATTGAAAGGAAAATTCCATAAATAAACAATTCTTAAGTTTTAAATTGCATGCTGTTCTGACGAGCATGAAATCTCATGCCATCACACTGCATCCCACCCAGGATGTGAATCTTCCCTTTGTCCGGTGTCTCCTGCCATAGATGCTGCCTGCTCACCAGGCACTTAGTATCCATCTTGGTGATCAGATCTGCTGCCGTGGGATCTCAGTGGTGTGTTTGAGTAACCCTTATTTGATTTCATAATGGCCTCAAAGCACGAGAGTAGTGATGCTGGCAATTTGGATCCATCAAAGAGAAACTGTAAAGTGCTTCCTTTAAGTGAAAAGGTAAACATTCTCAGCCTAATAAGGAAAGGAAAAAAACCAATACACTGAAGCTGCTGAGATCTATGGTAAGGGTGAATCTTCCATCTGTAAAATTGTAGAGAAGGGAAAAGCAGTTCAGGCTAGTTTTGCTGTCACACCTCAAACCATAAAACTTACGGCCACAGTGTGTGACAAACGCCTAGTTAAGATGGAAAAGCAGTTAAATTTGTGGCAGACATAAACAGAAATATATTGCGATAGGCAGCAATTGAGCTCAGTACTATCTGCAGTTTCAGATGTCCACTGGGGGTCTTGGATCTGATTCCCTGAGGATAAGGAGGAAGTACTGTATTTCTTTTTTTTTTTTCTTCTTTTTTTTTTGGACGGAGTCTCGCTCTGTCACCCAGGCTGGAGTGCAGTGGCGTGATCTCGGCACACTGCAAGCTCCACCTCCCGGGTTCACGCCATTCTCCCTGCCTCAACCTCTTGAGTAGCTGGGACTAACAGACGCCCGCCACCACACTCAGCTAATTTTTGTTTGCCCTGAGGGTGCTGAGTCCTATGCAGAACTGGGGAGAATGTCCCTCTTCCCACTGTGCCGTACTCGGTCACAGCTTGTGCCTGGAGTTTAACAAAGGTCCTCATGGAAATGCCTCCTTTACCTTTTACCTCTGCTACTTTCTCCACAGAGCCCCCAAACTAGTCCACAGACAGCTGTCAGGCCATTCAACCATTCTCAATGTTCTCTCTTCTTTCCCCAAACCTGCTGCTTTTCCTGGAGGATTTTTCTGTAAAGGGAGAGTCCTATGCATATTGGCACACACAGTTGAGAACTCTTAAGATGGGTGGGTAAGGCCTAACTTCATTTCTCAGAAGCATCCACATCCACTCTGGCCACGTAAAAACATCCCGTCAGAGTAGTGTAAACCAGGATTCTCTTCTGTATACATTCTCCATTACAGTAATTCCCTGGCTTTCTCCCTGTTATCACTCCCCTTTGCTTCTGATACACCCTCCACACAGCTTCCATATGGTCTGCTTGAAATCCACCAGTGGCTACCCATTGTCTCCAGGATAAAGACTGTGCTTTTCAAGGACCTCCCCAATCCAATCCCAACAGGTGCTACTGGCTGTATCTGCCAACATGACCTTTGCATCCTAGGATCCAGCTACTGTGTCCTTGTTTCCAGTTCCCTAAACACACCACATGTTGTGTCTTAATCTTTTGTTGACATTGCTCTTTTCTTGGAGTGCCTCGCAAGCTGACTACCTACTTACTCTCAAATGGACTAAACCTTACTGAAATATCAAAGCCCAGCTTACAGAGCATTTGTGTGTGAAGGACCTCCAGCCTCCTCTTTCCCCTCCTGCTGTAACAATTCATGGAAAGGGTTGGGGATTAGTATAAGAGAATCCCGTGTTCAAATCTCGCTACTTCTAGCTACTAGCTATGTGAAATATTTAGCAAGTTACTTAACCTCCATTAGCTTTCCTTTCTAATCTTCAAAATGAGCAGAGTAATTCTGTTCTTATGGGATTATAAGAATTAAATGTAATAATGCATGTGAAGTGCCTGACATGCATTCTTAGGACTATTATTTAGTTATTTATCTTTTCTGAGCCTCGATATTTAGTTGCACTTCATCCATAAAAGTGCAACTAAAATACTTAATATGAGCATATTTTTAAAAGTTATTTATTATAAAGTACTAAGTGTATATTCTCCACTTTCAGTATTTCTGCCATATTTAACATATGGAAAAGACCAGATATGAAATGGCACTCATTATTACTTCACCCCATCCCCACACTTTTCTTTTCTCCTCCTCAGAGTTCTCCAAGCATTCTCCATGTACATTTCTATATAAAAGATATTTAACTGCATTAAAAAGTAATTTACTTACACTTTTATCTCTCCGTGTAGAATATAAACTCTGAAGAAAATTATATTCCTTTTTCATCTTCTTACTACAGGAAATTTCAAACATAAATGCAAGCAGATCACATAATGAACTCCCATATCTTCATCACCGGGCTTCAACAATAATCAACCTGTGAGCAATTTTGCTTCATCTGTTACCCACTCCCTTTCCAGTGGATTATTTTGGAGAAAACCCAAACTATCATAACATTTCATCTACATTGTCACACCAAAAAGTTCAAAATAATTCCTTAATTATCATCAAATGTTCTATCAGTGTCCACGTTATAATTTGTTGTTGTTTTTTGTTTATTGGTTGGTTTGCTTTTTCAGTTGGTTTGCTTGAATCAAGACCTGAATATGGTTTATATGCTCTCTAAGTCTCTCTTAACTCCTTTCTTTTTTATGTTGCAATTTGTTGTTGTTGTGTGAAAGAATGAAGTTATATGGTATTATTTACCATGTTTCTCTTTCCCCTGAAATTCTTGTAAATTGTTATATCTTAGAGTCTTGATCAAATTTAGGTTTGATTTTTTTTGTCAGACTATTTTGTAGAAAATGTAGTCTTCCTTCATGAGATATAAAATGTCTGTATTTTTGAGATGTTTTGTGATTACTGTGTAAGTACACTAATTCTATAAGAGTTCCATTCTAATTCTATTTTCTCTCCTCATTTATTAGTCCTCATAATTCTACAAAGAGAATTTTCCTCTAGTTGACTCTTTTTGAGGCACAATTCTGAAAGGCAAGATAAATGTTTAATACTTTACCTTTATTTACTGCTTTTTCAAATAACTGGAAATAAAAGTTGTTTCATTATGAACTCATGGATTGAAACGTATGATATGTTTTAATCCATTACAGACAAATCGTATCACTTATGATTAATGGGCACTCCATGGTGGCTCTAGAGTCCTTTTGACACAATTAGTAGTTGGCAGCATTCTGGCTTTCTGGTGTGACAAAACATCCCAGGCTCATCTTGTATATATAATGCTGCAGACTTGGACAAGACCTTTTTTTTTTTTTTTTTTTTTTTTTCAATGATCCCTGGTTCCTTTTAGTTGGAAATAGTATTTAGAAATTACAACCTGGAATTAAGTGCCTATTAATACTGAGTTGGTCATTGTTTCCAGGTCCTTTTGGTGAAGAGTGCTAGGAAATAACTTCTAAGATAAAATATATCGCATTTCAAATTCATACTTCTAATCCAAATTCAGACTACCCTTCTTTGTTAAGCTATGATGAAGTATCTTATATCAGAGCAACTGTTTCATGAAAACCAGCTGTGAAGGTTAACTATAAAATGAAGAAAACTGCTTTATGGCATTGGAGAAAAGCAAAGTCAAACATAATTCAAGGGGCCAGCATTTCTGAGAGAAGGCAATACATTAGTGTGAATTAGACTTTCTCCAACTATATTTTTCCTTGAGACATTTGCTGGGAAGAGAACAGAAACCTGAAGCTTGTGTTTTTCTCACAGAGCACTAGTCTTGTGTCAATGTTTCTCCAGTTACTTGGTTGTCTAAAGCTCATTCTCTAGTAAATTCCTCAGGAGGGTCACATAGGATTAATATTTTCCTGAGTTCTTACATATTCATAAAAGTTTGTAGCCCTAATACTTGGAAGTCTGCTTGGCTGGATATAAAATCTTTGGCTCACATTTTCTTTCCTTGAGTATCTTAAATATGTTACTCCATTTTTTTCTTGCATAAAGTGCTGCTTTCAAAAAGTCTAATGACAATCTATTCCTCTTACTCTTGTAAATAAGTTACCTAGTTGTTCAAAACTTTTTTTAAAATTTAAAGTCCAGTAGCCTCGGCCGGGCGCGGTGGCTCAAGCCTGTAATCTCAGCACTTTGGGAGGCCGAGACGGGCGGATCACGAGGTCGGGAGATGGAGACCATCCTGGCTAACACAATGAAACCCCGTCTCTACTAAAAAATACAAAAAAATTAGCCGGGCGAGGTGGCAGGCGCCTGTAGTCCCAGCTACTCGGGAGGCTGAGGCAGGAGAATGGCGTAAACCCGGGAGGCGGAGCTTGCAGTGAGCTGAGATCCGGCCACTGCACTCCAGCCTGGGCGACAGAGCGAGACTCCGTCTCAAAAAAAAAAAAAAAAAATTAAAAAATAAATAAATAAATAAATAAAGTCCAGTAGCCTCAGTGGTGACTGTTCTGGGTCAATTTTCATAAGTATATAATGTGCTTTTTCAGTATATAGTTTCAAATCTTTTAATTTCAGGAAAGCTTTCTCAGATTATGATCTTAGTATTTGTTCTGTTTCATTGTTTTGGTTTTCTTTTTCAGAGACTTCTATTATCTGTATGTTGGCTCTTCTTTACTTGTCTTCTATATTTGTAACTTCCTCTTAAAACCTTTTAATCTCATTTATGAATTGTTTGTTGAGTTTATTTGCTCTTATTCCTTGTAGTTTAGCCTGTATTTTTGAAATGATTTTATGTTGTCAAATTCTTCTTTTTCAATGTCTTTTTATATCTCCCTTTCTCCAATCATTTCACTTCTAACATTTTCTAATTAGGTCTAAATTGACCATTTTGATATATTTAAACTATGGGGCCACCACGGCCACCTTCCCCAAATCCTCTGCCTTTCTTGAATTTATATCCTTTTGTATGTATTTGTAACCTCAATTCCTAGCATATAACAAGTGCTCAATAGATGCTTGCTAAATCATATTCACCATCACTGACATGATCTTTACAAATGAAAGGCAAAGTGATCTCTTTTATGGAATGAATATATGTTGAACATAGGATGTATGATAAATCTTTGTAAACCTAAGTTATTAAGGGATTAGACAAAAGAACATGTAGTAATCAAGTTATTAGAATACACAAATAAATTTACAACTTGATTGTGTGGATTTCTGCTAAAGATAAGCCAAAACAAATGTTTCCATTTATGGTTGATGTTGCTTTTGAAATATACAGAACTACCTGGCTCAAGAAGAAGACTCAGGTTGAGATTGGGGAAGAGATATAGAAAGAGTTCAGGGTGTCAGGGAAGGCAGAAGGGTGGAAACACATTCAACATTCTTAAAGAAAAGAATTTTCAATGCAGAATTTCATATCCAGCCAAACTAAGCTCCTTAAGTGAAGGAGAAATAAAATCCTTTACAGACAAGCAAATGCTGAGGGACTTTGTTATCACCATGCCTGCCTTGTAAGAGCTCCTGAAGGAAGCACTAAATAAGGAAAGGAAAACCTGGTACCAGCTACTGCAAAAACACACCAAAATATAAAGACCAATAACACTATAAAGAAACTGCATCAACTGATTTGCAAAATAACCAGCTAGCATCATGATGACAGGATCAAATTCACACATAACAATATTAACAAATGTAAACAGGCCAAATGCCGCAATTAAACAGGAAGAGAGGAAGTCAAATTGTCTGTTTGCAGATGACATTATTGTATATTTAGAAAACCCCATCATTTCAGCCCAAAAAAATCCTTACACTGATAAGCAACTTCAGTAAAGTCTCAGAATACAAAATCAATGTGCAGAAATCACAAGCGTTTCTATACACCAACAACAGACAAGCAAAGAGCCAAATCATGAATTAATTCCCATTCATGATTGCCACACAGAGAATAAAATACCCAGGAATACAGCTAACAAGGGACACAAAGGACCTCTTCAAGGAGAACTACAAACCACTGCTCAAGGAAATAAGAGAGGACACAAACAAATGGAAAAACATTCCATGCTCATGGATAGGAGGAATCTATATTGTGAAAATGGCCATACTGCCCAAAGTCATTTATAGATTCAATGCTATTCCCATCAAGCTGCCACTGTCTTTCTTCACAGAATTAGAAAAAACTACTTTAAATTTCATATGGAACCAGAAAAGAGCCTGTATAGCCAAGGCAATCCTAAGCAAAAAAGAACAAAGCTGGAGGCATCATACTACTACCTGACTTCAAACAATACTACAAGGCTACAGTAACCAAAATACCATGGTACTGATATCAAAACAGATATATAGAACAATGCAACAGAAGAGAGGCCTCAGAAATAACACCGCACATCTACAACCATCTGATCTTCGACAAACCTGATGAAAATAAACAATAGGGAAAGGATTCCCTATTTAATAAGTGGTGTTGGGAAAACTGGCTAGCCATACGTGGAAAAAAAAACCAAACTGGACCCCTTCCTTACATCTTATACAGAAATTAAGTCAAGATGGATTAAAGACTTAAATGTAAAACCTAAAACCATAAAAACCCTAGAAGAAAACCTAGGCAATACCATTCAGGACATAAGCATGGGTGAAGACTTCATGACTAAAACACCAAAAGCAATTGCAACAAAAGCCAAAATTGGCAAATGGGATCTAATTAAACTAAAGAGCTTCTGCTCAGCAGAAGAAACTATCATCAGCGTGAATAGCAACCTATAGAATGGGAGAAAATGTTTGCAATCTATCCATCTGACAAAGGTCTAATATCCAGAATCTACAAGAAACTTAAATTTACAAGAAAAAACCAACACCTCCATCAAAAAGTAGGCCAAGGATATGAACAGACACTTCTCAAAAGAAGACATTTATGTGGCCAAGAAACACATGAAAAAAAACTCATCATCACTGGTCATTAGAGAAATGCAAGTCAAAACCACAATGAGATACCATCTCATGCCAGTTAGAATGGCGATCATTAAAAAGTCCGGAAACTACAGATGCTGGCGAGGATGTGGAGAAATAGGAACACTTTTACATGGTTGGTGGGAGTGTAAATTAGTTCAACCATAGTGGAAGACAGTGTGGCAATTCCTCAAGGATCTAGAACCAGAAATCCCATTTGATCCAGTAATCCCATGTATTACTGGGTGTATCCCCAGAGGATTATAAATCATTCTGCTATAAAGATACATGCGGATGTTTATTGCAGCACTATTTACAATAGCAAAGACTTGGAAACAATCCAGATGCCCATCATTGATAGACTGGATAAAGAAAACTTGGCACATATACACCATGGAATATTGGCACATATACACCATGGAATACTATGCAGCCATAAAAAAGAGTGAGTTTGTGTCCTTTACAGGGACATGGATAAAGCTGAAAACCATCATCCTCAGCAGACTAACACAGGAAGAGAAAATCAAATACCACATGTTCTCACCCATAAGTGGTAGCTGAACTGTGAGAATACATGGACACAGGGAGGGGAACATCACGTGCTGGGGCCTGTCAAGGGGTGATGGGAAAGGGGAAGGGAGAGCATTAGGACAAACACCTAATGCATGCAGGGCTTAAAACCTAGATAACGGTTTGATAGGTGCAGCAAACCACCATGGCACATGTATAGCCATGTAACAAACCTGCATGTTCAGCACATGTATCCCAGAACATAAAGTTAAAAAAAAAAAAATGAGATCTCTATGCCAGAAAAAAAAGGAAAATGTAAAGTTATACCCCAGCATATCAATAAATACATTAAATGTAAAAGTTTTAAATACACCAATTTAAAGACAAAGACTGGCAGACTAGATTAAAACTATGATCCAATTATATACTGTCTACAAGAAACTCACTTCAAATATAATGATACAGGTAAGTTGAAAGAAAAAGGATGGAATATATATCATGCAAACATTAACTGCAAGTAGGCAGGAGTGAGTATATTAATATCAGATAAAGTAGGTTTCAGGGCCAAAAAAATTACAGACAGAGAGGGAAATTATTTAATGATAAAAAGATCAATCCAGGAAGACATAGCAATTTTAGCACCAAACTAAAGAGCTGCAAAATGTGTTAAAGAAGTGATAGAACTGAAAGTAGAAATGGACACACCCACAATTTCAGGTGGAGACATTGACATCCATCTTTTAACTATTGGTAGAACAACTAGACAAAATCAACAAGGATGTTGAAGAATTCAAGACCACCATCAATCGACAGAATCTAATCAACAATTGTATAACATCCCACCAAACTGACAGCGGCATATGTGCCAAAATAGACCATATCCTGAGCCATAAGACAAACATCACAAAAGTAAAAGAAAATCCTACAAAGTGTATTCTCTGACTACATTGGAATCCAAGTGGAAGTCAATAATAGAAAGAAAACAGAGAAGTCTCCAAATACTTGGAAACTAAACAACCCATTTTGAAATAATCTACAGGTCAAAAAGAAAGTTTCAAGGGAAATAAAAAACATGTGTAATAAATTGCATGAAAATGAAAATATATTTTCTACATAGACATATCAGAATTTATGGGACATAGCTAAAGCAGTACTGAGAGGAAATTTTATAGCACTAAATGCATATATGAGAAAAGAGGAAACCTCTCAAATTGACATTGTAAGATCTCACCTCAAGGACCTAGAAGATGAAGAGCAAAATAAATTCAGAACAGGAAGAAGAAGAACAGAAATTAATTAAATTGAAAACAGGAAAACAACACAGATAAATAAAACATGGTTCTTTTAAAAGATTAAGAAAATTGACAAACCACCAGTAAGACTAACAAAAATAAAGGAAGAAAAGATACAAACGACCAATGTCAAGAATGCTATCCAGCCCTGCAGATATCAAAAAGTGAATAAAGGAATACTACAAATAACTCTACACACATAAATTTTACAACTTAGATGAAATGGACCAGTTCCATAAAACACATAAACTACCAAAATTCACCCAACATGGAAAAGACCATATGAATATCACTATAAATAATAAGGATACTGAATTTTTAATTAAAATACTCCCTCCAATAAAAAGCCTTCAGGCCCAAATGGTTTCACTGGAGAAGTATACCACATGTTCAAAGAAGAAGTAATACTAATTCTACCATTTTTTTTTCAAGAAACTTGAAGAGGGAACACTTTCCAATCCAGTTTATGAAGCTAGTATTACCTGGATACAGAAACCAGAAAAAACAGCACAAAAGAAGAAAACCAAAGACTAATTCCTTATGAACATAGACACAAAAAATCCTCAATGAGATATTAGCAGACTGGGCATGGTGGCTCATGCCTGTAATCCTAGCACTTTGTAAGGCCAAGGCAGGAGGATCTCTTGAGCTCAGGAGTTCAAGACCAGCCTCGGCAACATAGCAGGATCCTATCTCTAGAAAAAATATAAATTAGCTGGCTCTGGTTGTGTACACCTGTAGTCCCAGCTACTTGGGAGGCTGAGGCAGGAGGATCACTTGGGCCCGGGGAGTTGAGGCTCCAGTGAGCCTTGATTATCCCACTATACACCAGCCTGGGTGACAGAGTGAGATACTCTCAAATAAAGAAAATATTAGCAAATAGAACTCAACAAAACATTAAAAAATTATACATCATAACAAAATGGGATTTACCCCAGGGGTACAAGGCTAGTTCAATACTAGAAAATTAATCAATATTATCTACCATATTAATAAAGAAGAAAAAATACATGATTATATGCAGAAAAATATTTGACCATTTGTAACAAAACATCTCAGAAAAACACAAATAGGAACTTCCTCAACCTGATAAAGAGCATCTACGAAAACCCTACAACTAACATTTTAGTTAGTGAAAGAAAACTAAAGACTTTCTAAGATTGAAAACAAGGCAAGGATATTTGCCCTTATCACTGCTATTCAACATAGTGCTGAATATTCTAGCCAGGCAATAAGGCAAAAAAAAAAAAAATTAAAAAGGAATAAATATCAGAAAGGAAGAAATAAAACTGTCCCTATTTGCAGATTACACAATTTTCTACATAGACAATCACAAGGCATCCACAAAAACATTCCTAGAAGTATTATGTGTTCAGTAAGGCCAGATAATACAAGATAAACATATAAAAATCAATTGTATTTCTTTCTTTTCTTTTTTTTATTTTTTCTTCTTTTTTTTTTTTTTTTTCTTTGAGACAGGGCAGGCTGGAGTGCAGTAGCGAGATCTCGGCTTACTGCAGCCTTTACCTCCTGGCTCAAGCAATCCTCCCACCTCTGCCCTCTGAGTAGCTGAGACTACAGGCCTGCACCACTGCGCCCAGCTAATTTTATTGTATTTTTAGTAGAGATGGGGTTCTGCTGTGCTGCCCAGGCTGGTCTAGAACTCCTGGACTCAGGCTATCTACCCACCTGGACCTCCCAAAGTGCTGGGATTACAGGCATGAGTCACCACACCTGGCCTGATAAATCAGTTGTATTTCTATATACTAGTGATGACACTAAAAATGGACACCAAAATTAAAACTACAATAACATTTTAATCACCCCAAGAAATGAAATATTTAGATGTCAGTCTAATAAAACATATGCTCAACATTAAACACTGATGAAAGAAATAAAAGAAAATCTGAAGAAATGGAGAGACATATCATGTTCATGTATTGGAAGATTCAACAGAGTAAAGATGTAAATTCTTCCTAAACTGATAGGCAGGTTTAACACAATTGCTGTCAAAAATCCCAGCAAGCTTTTGGTTTTCTTGGTAGATATTTATTAATACAAGATTATCCAAAATTTCTACGGAAAGGAAAGGAAGTAGAATAACTAAAACAACTTGGAAAAAGAACAAAGTGGAAGGAACCAGCCTACAGATGGACCCCAACTTACAATGGTTCATGATTTTTCAACTTTACAATGGTGCTTTCAGCTGGGTAGGTTAATGGTGACTACCATACACCATTCTGTTTTTCACTTTCAGTATGGTATTCAATAAATTACATGACTTATTATTATGAAATAGGCTTTATAAAATCAGCTTTATGTTAGATGATTTTGTTATAAAATAGGCTTTATTATTATTTGTTATTATAAAATAGGCTTTATGTTAGATCATTTTGCCCAACTGCAGGCTAGTATAAGCATCCTGAGCACATTTAAAGTAGGCTACGTTAAGTAATGACGTTTCATTATTATTATTATTATTCTTATAAAATTACATTATTATATTATTATAAAAACACATTGAGTACATTTAATGTACTTATATACATTAAATACATCAGTACGTTAAATGTGCTCAATGTGCTTTTGACTTACAATATTTTCTACTTACGATGAGTCTGTCGTGATATAGTCCCATCATAAGTTGAGGAGCATCTGTACTCAATTTTAAGATTTACTATATAGCTACACAACTCAAGACTGTGGTACTGGCAGAAGGAAAGGCACTTAGTTCAATGGGAAAGAGGAGAGAACCCAGAAATAAACCCATGCAAATATACTAGTTAATTTTTGCAAAAGCAATTCAAAACAAGCAACAAATGGTTCTGGAGCAACTGGAAATCCATAGGCCAAAATATGAACCTCAATCTAGGTCTTACACCTTATCCAGGGAACTAAAAATGGATCACAAATTTAAATGTAAAACATACAGTATAAAACCTTTAGAAAAAAAATAAGAAAAAAATCTTGGGATAAAGAACTAGGCAAAGAGTTTGACTTGAGACCAAAAACATGTTCCATAAAAGGAATAAAATAGATTGGGCTTCATCAAATTTGAAAACTTTTTCTCTACAAAAGATCCTGTTAAAAATATGGAAAGGCACAGTGTGAAAAAATATTGCAAACCACATATCTGACAAAGGACTAGTATCTAGATACTCGGTAGTAAAAAAGCCAACAATCCAGTTAGAACATAGCTAAGAGATAATTCACTGAAGTAGTTATTTAGATGACAAACAAGCACACGAAAGGATGTTTAACATAATTAACCTTAGGGAAATAAGATCACAATGTGATATTACCACACACCTACCAGGACTGCTAAAATAAAAAATAATGACAACACCAAATATGAGTAAGAATGTGGAGAAACCGGATCATTCATACATTGCTATTGAGAATGTAAAATGGAACAGTCACTCTGAAAAAGTTTGCCAGTTTCTTAAAAGACTAAACATGCACCAATCACATGACCCAGTAATTGTACTCCTGAGCATTTATTCCAAAGAAATGTTTACTTATATTTACACAAAAACCACAAACAAATGTTTATAGCAGCTTTATTTGTAATAGCCTCAAATTACAAAATCTAGATGTCCTTCAACAGGTAAATGGATAAGCAAACCTTAGTGCACTCATATCATGTAATAATCATGCAATAAAAGAAACAAATTATTGATCCATGCAACATGCTAGATGAATCTCCAGAGAAACATGCTTAAGGAAAACACCAACAGCAAAAGTTTATATATTGTATGATTCCATTTATACAGCATCCTTAAAATGGCAAAATCATAGAAATGAAAAGAATAAGTAAGTGATTGCCAGGGGTTAAGGATCATATCACGTAATAATCATGCAATAAAAGGAATAAATTATTGATCCATGCAACATGCTGGATGAATCTCCAGAGAAATATGCTTAAGGAAAACACCAACAGCAAAAGTTTATATACTGTATGATTCCATTTATACAGCACCCTTAAAATGGCAAAATCATAGAAATGAAAAGAGTAAGTAAGTGATTGCCAGGGGTTAAGGATGGTGGTGGTGGCTGAGGGGAAGTGGGTGGGACCATAAAAGAAGAATACCTGAAGGATATATGAAGGATACTTGTAGTGATGGGAATTTTTTGTATCCTGACTATCAGTGTCAATATCCTGGTTGTGATATTGTGATTTTGCAAAATGTTACCATTAGGGAAAACTGGGTAAAGACTACACGGGATTTCTTTGTATTATTTCTTACAACTGCATGTAAATCTACAACTCTCTCAAAATTAAAAATGTTTGTTTATTAAAAAGGTTTTTTAAATAAGTGCATGTTAAATATTAAGGGGCAGGCAAAAGGAACTTAACCTGTGCTTAGACAACAAGCAACTATGAAATAGCTTCAGTAATGATAGCACCTCTTTATTGAACACTTACTCTATGCCTGGCATTGTTCAAGTTCTTTGTATGCACTCTCTAATTTAATCCTTTTTAAAACCTTAAGCAATTGAGAGAGCTTATGTAACCTTGTACAAGTTCACTCAGCAAGTGAAGAACCAGAAATTTGAACTTGGATCTATTTGATGAGAAAGCATGTGTTCTTAACCACTGTACTTTACATCCTCCCTGTTGCTGGAGCAACGGAATCTGCTGAAAAGTCATGGGTTCAGTAGTATAACCTATTGATCCTAAAAGAAGCCACATGTCCTTTCTGCATTTGCAGCTTCAGAAATACGCCTGTAAAGTTAAATTATCATGTGTTCATTCAGTCTTTCAATTCAATGCCAGGTATTGTATAAGGTTCTAGGCATCCAAAGATGCAGAAAAATGTATCGCCTGCCTGCCTGAGGAGCTTGGACACTCCAGGTGGGTGATGGACAGTGATCCCTACATATGTGCCCATTCCTGTGGCCACACAAAGAGAGCTAAATCCAGTGTCAGGGTCAGGAGCGCTCCCTGAAAGTCATTTTTGTCTCCTGGTCTCAGGTCCCCCCAACAAACTTTGCAAAAGGCCCTTCTTGGAGGTGGAGGTTGTTGGGGAGGTGTGGCACCTCTGAACTTTTTCTTTCAACACTTCACACAAAAATATGTACTAGTCAAGCTAAAAAACAAAAACAGAAAATTTAACTCAGGTTTACATTTAGTTCCAGGCTTGAAGTGTTCTTTAGAAATTTTCCTGACTCCAGAATCTTTTTGCATCTCTTCGTCTTCATCTTGGTGGGGAAGGGGAAGAGAGAAAGTGTAATATAGTGGAAAAACCACAGACTTTTTGGCTAGCCGTATCTGAATTCAGATCTTGACTGCCCAATATGGCTAATGTGGCGGACAGTGGTGGATTGCTGATCTTAGCAAGCTATTTAACTTAACCGAGAATGTTTCCTCATCTGTAAAATGGGAATATTAGTATTCCTCCTAGCGTTGCTGTAGCCATTCAGTGTCATGTAGATAAAACATCTGGCATATGATTGGTGCTTACTAAATGGTACCTATTATTATTTTCTTCCAACATGAAATTTCTTTAAGAGAAAACAGAAAGAATATCTTTGTAACCAAAAGGTGGTAGTTAGGTAAAGATTTCATCAACAAGACTCAGAAAGCAATAACTGTAAAAGAAATATTTGATAAATTACACTTCATCAAAATTAAAACTTCTACCCAATAAAGATACCATTTAGAAAAGCTACAGACTAGATTGCTACAGACTGTAGCAGACTACAGATGAGAAGAAAATGTTTCTAGGATGCATATATCTGACAAAAGAATTATACCCCATACCTCTCTGATGGTAGAGGATCTTACAGAGTTTCAGTGGCATTACACTGAATGATTTCACTGTAAGCCCAATTTATGTAGGTGGCCTGAAAATTTACATTAAGTATCTACTGAACCCAAAACATACTCTGAAAACTCCTTATTACCTGACTCCTACTGTGCATTTGTTTTCTGAGGATCTGTCTCTTCGTTTGTTTTTTCTTTATATTGTGAAAGAAACTAGACTTCCACTAAGGAACTTGCTTAAAATGCATACCTGAGGATTTGTTGTATCAGTTAGGGTTTGTGTTTGCAAACAGGATCCACCCTGACTAGTTTATTAAAAAAAGGAATGTTACGAATTTGTTAAAGGATGGTAGATAGTGCACAGAATTTCCAGAAAATCCAGAGAGACATATTCTGAAGCTGAGTAGCAACCACACTCAAGAGCTTCTCCACCAAAAATATTTCTACAAATGCTGTTTGGCACCTGTAATGCCTGGAGCCAGATTCCAGAGATACTGCCAGCACCACCTCTGATGAAACAGCCACCTTCCACTGAAATGCCTACCAGTTACTTGTTCCTCCATATCTGGCCACCTCCTCACATAGCTCACTTCTTAATTCAAGTCCTAACAGCAAGAATCTGATTGATAGAACCTAGATCACATGACTGCAAACTTAGTTGACTTCTACCTTGGAAGAGTAGTCTTAAAATGTAGGAGATCTGAAAAAATACAGGAAGGATATTTTAAAATGCTGGCTGCCAAGATAAGAAATGGCTATCCATTATCCCTTCTTCTTGTACAACAGAGTCTAGAAAACTAAAAACATGTCTCGGATACCTTTGCAGTTATGACTCAGGATGTAATTTAGGATTCACCAATCTCATGCTCCTACATAAGATTTGGAAGGCAGAATTGAGGTGGAGGCCATGCTTTTGTTAGTTATCTCAGTTAATTCTCCTAGCTGGTCTTGGTTGTGTTGAAGTTTGGGGTATGTATATGTGTAAGTGCTTTGTTTTTCTTGTTTTGGTTTTGTTTTTTTGTTCTTTGGTCAGAGTTGGCAGGATTCCTACTATCCAATCCTTAGCTTTATTGTTAAAAGGCAGAATTAGGGGAGCATATATGTTTTGCTATTTGGATTTAGGAAGCATCATTTGATTATGGAATTAGCTATTGCATAATGGTGGCTTTCTGTGCTGTGGATGGTGGATAAAATGGTGTATTTCTAGAGCCATGATTTATAGTGGATTCCTGGTTCCCAATTTTCCTGCTTCTTGAAAAGGTAAGCAGGAAGCTTCCTTCTCTGACTGGCAAGTTTAGTAGTGTTGTCCTAAAATTCATTTCTTCAGCCCTTCCAAGGATTTTCATAAGCACTCGCTCCCTGTATTTAATATCTTTCTGCTTACAATAGATGATTTCTGTTATTTATCATTTAATATTTTCTAACATAGGCATTAGTGCTATAAATTTCCCTTTATCTATTGCTTTAGCTGCATCTCACAAAATTTGATATGTTGTATTTTCATTTTTATTTAGTTTAAAATATTTTCTAGTTTCCTCTAGTCTCTTTTTTCACTCATGAGTTATTTACTTGTAGGTTATTTAGTTTGCAAATATTTAGAAATTCTCCTAGGTCTTTTGGCTATTGATACCTAATTTAATTCTATTGTGGAAAGACAACATACTTGGATTTGAATTAAATGTATTGTGACTTCTTTTATGGCCTAGAATATGCCTTATCTTGGTAAATGTTCTGTACATCCTTAAAAATAATGTATAATGTGCTGAGGGCTCTATAAATGCCAATATGTCAGGATGCTAGTGTTGTTAAAGTTTTCTGTATTCTCAGTGATTTTCTGTCTATATGCTCTATCAGTTATTGAAATAGGAATGTTAAAACCACTAACTGTAATTGTGTATTTGTCTATTTTTCTATCAGTTTTTGTTTCATATATGTCAATGCTATGTTATATTAAATGCATGAACATTGGGGATTGTCATGTCCTCTAATGAATGCCCTGTTTTATAATTATGAGCAAACCCTCTTTTATCCCTGGTAATATTCTTGCTTGAAATCTACTTAGTCTATTAATAATATATTATTTTGGTTTTCCTTTAACTAGTGTTAGCATGGTATGTCTTTTTCTGTTCTTTTTATTTTGAACTTAGCTGTGTCTTTGAATTTGAAGTGAGTTTCTCGTAGGCAGCATGTAGTTGGATCTTGCTATTTGTTTTTCAATCCAATATTAAAATCTCTGCCTTTTAATTGGGGTGCTGGAGACCATTTACATTTAATAGTTAGACTCGAATATTTCATCCAGCTATTTGTTTTCTATTTGTTCCACTTGTGTTTGTTTATTTTTTCCTCCTGTGACGCTCCTTTTAGATTATTTTTATAGTTCCATATGAAGTTCATCTTATAATGATAAAGTGGCCAGTTCAACAGAGGATATAAAAATTCTACGTGTTCATGAGCCTAATAAAATAGCTGATATACACCCACACATATATTATAGTTAGATGTATGTAATATAATTTTTATATATACAGGTTAAGTATTCCTAATTTAAAAATCCAAAATCCAAAATACTCCAAAATCTACAACTAAGTGTCAATATGACACTCAAAAAAATGCTTATAGGAGAATTTTGGACTTCAGATTTTTGGATTATGGATGTTCAGCCTGTATCATGTATATGATATGTTAATATATGTATTAACTATTTTAGAGATTACTTTAAGGTTTATAACATATATCTTTAACTTATCAAGGTTTATCTTCAAATAATATTATAGTACTTCACATAAACCTTACTACATAAAACTTACTACAATATACTTCCATTCCTCTCCTCTTCGCCTTTGAGTTATTATTGTCATACATTTTTCCTCTACATGTGTTGGAAATTCTACAATGTATTATTATTATTTTTTTTGCTTAAATACTTTTTAAAAGGTTTGTAAAATAAGAAAAATCTTTTATATTTATCCACATAGTTACCATTTCCAGTCTCCTTAATCATTTGTGTAGATTCAAACTTTCATCTGGTATCCATACCTTTTATATACACATGCTATAAACACCCCTATTATTGTTGTTGTTGTTGTTTTGGAGATGGGGTTTCACTCTGTTACCCAGGCTGGAGTGCAATGGCAATCATAGGTCACTGCAGACTCAAACTCCTGAACTCAAGCAATCCTCCCACCTCAACAATCTGAGTAGCTGAGACTACAAGCATGCACCACACCCAGGTAATATTTTTATTTTTTGTAGAGATGGGGTCTCACCATGTTGTCTAGGCTGGTCTTGAACTCCTGGGCTCAAGTGATCCTCCTGCCTTAGCCTCCCAAAGTGCTGGGATTACAGGTGTAAGCCACTGTGTCTGGTCTTGTATTTCTTTGGTTACCAATGCAATTCTTAATGCTTTGATGAAAAGAGTGGCTTACAAGCATGATATTATTATTTTTATATGCATTATCAATTATCTTTTAAAGATACACAAATAAAAAATATTTTGTATTGATCCATGTAGTTACCATTTCCAGTGCTTTTCATTCTCTTGTGTAGAACCTGAGTTCTGTCATTTTTCTCATTTTTCTTCTGCCTGAAGAATAAATAGGTCTGCTGGTGATAAATTATTTCTGCTGTTGAATGTCTGAAAAAGTCAATTTCACTTCATTTTTGAAAGTTAGGTTTGAGGGGTGTAAAATTTTAAGTTGAAAGCATTTTCTTTTCCTTTTGATATTTCAAACATGTTGCTCCACTGTCTTCTGGCTTGCAATGTTTCCAGTAAGAAATTGGCAGTAATTATCTTTGTTCTTCTGTACAGTAATGTATCTTTTTTCCTGGCTACTTTTAAGATTTTCTCCTTATCAGGTGTTTTAATTAATTTCTCTATGATGTAAATTGTACTGTAGTGTAGTTTTCTTCATGTTTCTTAGGTTTGGGATTTGCTGAACTTGTTGAATCTGTAGACTTACATTTTCATTAAATTTAGAAAATTTTCAGCCACTATTTTTCCTTTTTTGAGACAAAGTCTTACTCTGTCACACAGGCTGGAGTGCAGTGGCCCAATCTAGGCTAACTGCAACCTGAAACCTCTGCCTCCATGGTTCAAGCAATTCTCATGCCTCAGCCTCCCGAGTAGCTGGGACTACAGGTGTACGTCACCACACCCAGCTATTTTTTGTATTTTTAGTAGAGATGGGGCTTTGCCATGTTGGTGGGGCTGGTCTTGAACTCCTGACCTCAAGTGATCTGCCCACCTAGGCCTCCCAAAGTGCTGGGATTACAGGCATGAGCCACCACACCTGGCCATTATTTCTTAATTTTTTTTTTTTTTTCTGTTACCCACCCACTCCTTTCTTCCTTCAGGAGCTCTGATTACATATATATTGCACTGTTGGACATTTTTCCACAGCTCCCTTATGCTCTGTTTTTCTGTTTTTCAGTCTTCTCTTATGTTTCTTCTTAGATAGCTTCTAGTGCCGTGTCTAAATCTTTTCTTCTGCAATGTTTAATTTGCTGTTAATCTGATTTAGTGAATTTCTCATCTCAGACATTATGACTGTTATACCTGTTTTAATAACCTTGTCTGCTAATTCCATCATTTGTGTCATTTCTGAGTTTATTTCATTTAATTGATTTTTTATTATACTTTAAGTTCTAGGGTACACATGCACAACGTGCAGGTTTATTACATAGGTATACATGTGCCATGTTGGTTTGCTGCACCCATCAACTCGTCATTTACATTAGGTATTTCTGCTAATGCTATCTCTCCCCCAGCCCCCAACCCCACAACAGGCCTGGGTATGTGATGTTCCCTGCCCTGTGTCCATGTGTTCTTGTTGTTCAACTCCCACCTATGAGTGAGAACATGTGGTGTTTGGTTTTCTGTCCTTGTGATAGTTTACTGAGAACGATGGTTTCCACCTTCATCTACGTCCCTGTAAAGGACATGAATTCATCCTTTTTTATGGCTACATAGTAGTCCACGGTGTATATGTGCCACATTTTCTTAATCCAGTCTATCATTGATGAACATTTGGGTTGGTTCCAAATCTTTGCTATTGTGAATAATGCCACAATAAACATACGTGTGCATGTGTCTTTATAGTAGAATGATTTAAAATCCTTTGGGTATATACCCAGTAATGGGATCGCTGGATCAAATGGTATTTCTAGTTCTAGATCCTTGAGGAATCACCACACTGTCTTCCACAATGGTTGAACTAATTTACACTCCAACCAACAGTGTAAAAGCGTTCCCATTTCTTCACATCCTCTCCAGCGTCTGTTGTTTCCTGACTTTTTAATGATCACCATTCTAACTGGCATGAGATGGTATCTCATTGTGGTTTTGATTTGCACTTCTCTGATGACCAGTGATGATGAGCATTTTTTCATGTCTGTTGGCTGCATAAATGTCTTCTTTTGAGAAGTGTCTGTTCATATATTTCACCTACTTTTTGATGGGTTTTTTTGCTTTTTTCTTGTAAATTTGTTTAAGTTCCTTGTAGATTCTGGATATTAGCCCTTTATCAGATGGGTAGATTGCAAAGATTTTCTCCCATTCTGTAGGTTGCCTATTCACTCTGATGATAGTTTCTTTTGCGGTGCAGAAGCTCTTTAGTTTAATTAGGGAAACAGGGGGCAAGCTGAAGCAGGGGGTGGTGTCACCTCACCTGGGAAGCATATATACATTGGGTGCATATATATTTAGGATAGTTAGCTCTTCTTGGCGAATTGATCCCTTTACCATTATGTAGTGGTCTTCTTTGTCTCTTTTCATCTTTGTTGGCTTAAAGTCTGTTTTATCAGAGACTAGGATCGCAACTGCTGCTTTTTTTTTGCTTTCCATTTGCTTGGTAGATCTTCCTCCTTTTGAGCCTATGTGCGTCTTTGCACATGAGATGGGTCTTCTGAATACAACACACCAATGGATCCTGATTCTTCATCCAATTTGCCAGTCTGTGTCTTTCAATTGGTGCATTTAGCCCATTTACATTTAAGGTTACTATTGTTATGTTTGAATTTGATCTTGTCATTATGATGTTAGCTGGTTATTTTGCCCATTAATTGATGCAGTTTCTTCATAGCATGGATGATCTTTACAATTTTGCATGTTTTTGCAGTGGCTGGTACCAGTTCTTCCTTTCCATGATTAGTGCTCCCTTCAGGAGCTCTCATAAGGCAGGCCTGGTGGTGACAAAATCTCTCAGCATTTGCTTGTCTGTAAAGGATTTTATGTCTCTTTCACTTATGAAGCTTAGTTTGGCTGGATATGAGATTCTGGCTTGAAAATTCTTTTCCTTAAGAATGTTGAATGTTGGTCCCCACTCTTTTCTGGCTTGTAGGGTTTCTGCTGAGAGATCCACTGTTAGTCTGATGGGCTTCCCTTTGTGGGTAACCTGACCTTTCTCTCTGGGTGCCCTTAACATTTTTTCCTTCATTTCAACCTTGGTGTATCTGATAATTTTCTGTCTTGAGGTTGCTCTTCTCGAGGAGTATCTTTGTGGTGTTCTCTGTATTTCCTGAATTTGAATGTTGGCCTGCCTTGCTAGGTTAGGAAAGTTCTTCTGGATAATATCTTGAAGAGCGTTTTCTAACTTGGTTCCATTCTCCTTGTCACTTTCCAGTATACCAGTCAAACGTTGATTTGGTCTTTTCACATAGTCTCACATTTCTTGGAGGCTTTGTTAGTTTCTTTTCACTTTTTTTTCTCTAATTTTGTCTTCTTGCTTTATTTCATTAATTTGATCTTCAATCACTGATTGAAGATCTTCCACTTGATTGAATCAGCTATTGAAGCTTGTGCATGTGTCACGAAGTTCTCGTGCCATGGTTTTCAGCTCCATCAGGTCATTTAAAGTCTTCTCTACACTGTTTATTCTAGTTAGCCATTCGTCTAACCTTTTCTCAAGGTTTTTAGCTTCCTTGCGATGGGTTAGAACATGCTCCTTTAGCTCGGAGAAGTTTGTTATTACCAGCCTTCTGAAGCCTACTTCTGTCAACTTATCAAATTCATTCTTCATCCAGTTTTGTTCCCTTGCTGGCAAGAAGCTGAGATCCTTTGGAGGAGAAGAGGTGCTCTGGTTTTTGAGGTTTTCCACTTTTCTGTTCTGGTTTCTCCCCATCTTTGTGGTTTTTATCTACCTTTGGTCTTTGATGTTGGTGACCTACAGATGGGGTTTTGGTGTGGATGATCTTTTTGTTGATGTTGATGCTATTGCTTTCTGTTTGTTAGTTTTCCTTCTAACAGTCAGGACCCTCAGCTGCAGGTCTGTTGGAGTTTGCTGGAGGTCCACTCCAGACCCTGTTTGCCTGGGTATCACCAGCAGAGGCTGCAGAACAGCAAATACTGCTGCCTGATCCTTCCTCTGGAAGCTTCGTCCCAGAGGAGCGCCCGCCTGTTTGTGGTGTCTGTCGGCCCCTACTGGGAGGTGTTTCTAAGTCAGGCTACACGGGGGTCAGGGACCCACTTGAGGAGGCAGTCTGTCCGTTCTCAGAGCTCAAATGCCATGCTGAGAGAACCAATGCTCTCTTCAGAGCTGTCAGACAGGGATGTTTAAGTCTTCGGAAGCTGTCTGCTGCCTTTTGTTCTACTATGCCCTGCCCCGAGAGTAGGAATCTGTAGAGGCAGTAGGCCTTGCTGAGTTGCAGTGGGCTCCGCCTAGTTTGTGCTTCCCAGCCCCTTTGTTTACACTGTGAGCTACTCAAGCCTGAGCTATTCAAGCCTCAGCAATGGTGGACGCCCCTCTCCCCCGCCAGGCTCAGCCTCACAGGTTGCTCTCAGACTGCTGCACTAGCAGTGAGCAAGGCTCTGTGGGTGTGGGACCCACCAAGCTAGGCACGGGAGGGTATCTCCTGTTCTGCCCATTGCTAAAACTATGGGAAAAGTGCAGCATTTGGTCAGGAGTGTATTGTTTCTCCAGGTACAGTCTGTCATGGCTTCCTGTGTCTAGGAAAGGGAAATACCCTGACCCCTTGTGCTTCCCAGGTGAGGTGACACCACCCCCCTGCTTCAGCTTGCCCTCTGTGGGCTGCACCCACTGTCCAATCAGTGCCAATGAGATGAACCAGGTACCTCAGTTGGAAATGCAGAAATCACCCGTCTTCTGCATTGATCTTGCGGGGAGCTGCAGACTGGAGCTGTTCCTATTCTGCCATCTTGGAAGCCCTCCCATTTAATCGATTTTTTTTTTCATATCACAAGTCATATTTTACTGCTCGTGTGTATGTTGGGTAAGTTTTGACTGTATGTTAGATGTTGTATATTTTACTTTATTTGGTGCTGAACATTTTTATAGTCCAATAAATATTCTGGGCTTTGTTCTGGAATTCAGTTAAATTGCTTGTAAACATTCTTATTCTTTCAAGTCTTGCCTTTAAATTTAGTTGGATGACATCAGAGCAGCATTCAATCTAAGACTGAATTTTCTCC
This sequence comes from Macaca fascicularis, assembly GCF_037993035.2. Classification (NCBI taxonomy): domain Eukaryota; kingdom Metazoa; phylum Chordata; class Mammalia; order Primates; family Cercopithecidae; genus Macaca; species Macaca fascicularis. The sequence goes on along the minus strand of NC_088388.1, from coordinate 128,011,113 downwards.
ACTGTTGAAGCAAAGCCCTAAAGCCCTTCTGAATATTCTGTCCAATGTTTCATGAATGATGAAATTTTATACTCTGGAAGATGAGAATAGGAGCTATTGTCAGCCTTGTGTGAGCTCCAAACATTGTTCACTCTAATCCTTTAATGTGATTCTTTCCCTCTCCTTGGGTAGCTTCCTCACATGCATTTACTAATCTTTTCTCTAGTGAGGACTCAAGAGGGATCCTTTGTAGATTTGCAGAGCTCTTTCACTCTATGCAGCTCTTTCTTCTTGGTCCTTTGCTCTACAAACTTGAATTTTCATGTTCTCTCTACACCTCTATCCTTGTCTCCTCAACTTAGGAATGTCACCAAACACTGCCTGGGATCCCCCTCCCTGAACCAAGTGAGAGTTCCCCAGAAACTCTCTCTAGACTGTAAGTCGGTACAATCATAGGAGCCCCTCATTTGTTTCTCGTCTCTTGGAGAATACATCTCTTTATTACCAGATTCTCATTTTTAAAACCATTGTTTCTTATATTGTTTTATTTTGTTGATATTTTCGGTGAGAGGATAAATCTAGTCCTTGCTATTCCATCTTGACCAGACATCAATGTCCTTGTTATCTGCCAATGATCCTTGACTAATACATATGCCAACCTTGCTTCTGTTGGATAATTTCTGCTACTTGACCTTTGCTACCATAATGCCTTCATCATCCTTATTCAATCAGAGAGATGATTTCAATGGTAACATCTTCCACATGCATCCCCAGTCCACAGAAAATAGCTGCTACAATACAACACCAATCCATTGGTGCTCCCTTCACTAACGTTATATCTTCGGGCTGTGGAAAATGAAATATATTTTGGGCTGTCTCAAGGACATCTTTATTGGTTGTGTGAATGGATCACATATTAAATTCACTCCAACATTCTTCTTCTTTCTAAAGTCTTGGGATTTCTTCATCTCTACATTTTCTCTAACACTGTCTAGCGTCTCAGCTTCCATTTGGTATAGATCTTTGCTGAGACTAAGTTTTAGCCAACCAAACAAGAAATCATTAGAATTACCCCCAACTGTTTGAGCTAGCACACTAGTGGAGATCCAAAATCTTCACTAAGTGAACTCATAATAATGAATTTGACCCAATCTAAAATTGTTTAGATCCACCTTCATGTAGCCTATCATTTACTAAAATGCATATTTCCAAGTTTCTGACTATATAAATTAGCAAAATCTTGTTATTTTTGCTTCACTTTGCCAGAATGACATTGTAATTGCCTCTTTGGTCATATCTGGCAATCTGACTTTAGTTACAGGTATGAAGCAATGAGAAGTGGGTAACAGTATATGAGGAAAATATTAATTTCTACTACTAAGATAACATCCTTTAGCAAGGTAATTTCAGATATTAATCAGGGCAGGAAAAGTCTTAAAGAAGGAAGAAAGGGTTTCTCTTGCTGAGACTTTGGAAATTGACATGCTCTTAAATGTCCCCATACTGGCCAGGTGTCGGTGGCTCACGCCTGTAATCCCAGCACTTTGGGAGACTGAGGCGGGCAGATCATGAGGTCAAGAGATCGAGACCATCCTGGCCAACATTGTGAAACCTCGTCTCTACTAAAAATACAAAAATTAGCCAGGTGTGGTGGCAGGTGCCTGTAATCCTAGCTACTCGGGAGGCTGAGGCAAGAGAATTGCTTGAACCCGGGAGGCAGAGGTTTCAGTGAGCCGAGATCGCACCACTGCATTCCAGCCTGGATGACAGTGCAAGACTGTCTCAAAAAAAAAAAGTCCCCATACTGATTCTCCATGTTTCATTCTTTCTCAGTCAGTACCCTAACTTCCACATAAGAATCCTCTTAAGGCTATGAATTCAACCTATTTCATAATTCAGCATCCTGCTGTGAGTTTGACTTTCAGCTACATCCGCCCTGTGGCTACAAAAGATAGCATAGAAACTATCTGTTTGTAGGACAGTCTAATACACTTAAAATTTTAACTTCTGATTTATCATTTTCTTTCTTTAAAGCCCCCAACTGAGTTAAAAGCAGCAAGTTCAGTCAGTACTACTTGCATTCCTCAGCCCCTTCTGTGTCATGGAGGCCACCAAAGCCTTGAGTAGGTAGATCAGGTGATAATGAAAGTAATTATTTCATCACTTTCTGTCATGGGCTGCCAGAATCCCATCCTTTAATACTAACTAACTAAACGTGACCTTGCCTTCAAACCTGACCATATCAGATAACCAGCCACCAAATCCCCATTTTATTGGGGATCTGTTGCTAGTAACCATTCTAAGTACAAATCAGTACATTTGTCAGCGTCTTTAGATGCACTCAGCAGAATCTATTCTTACAATTTAAGCAAAAAAAAAAAAAAAAGGTTTAAGAATATTAAGTAACTCCTAGAATCTCCTGAAGGCCAGAAGAGCCAAACCCTGAAGGTAAACAGCCAGAAACAATGTCCTACTACGTGGTCTCATAACAGTTTACTGGGTACGAGAAACTCCACCTCTGCCACTCCCAAAGATCTGGAGACCTCTGCCACCACACCTGCTTGAAGACTTGAGATCACTCACATGAAGCTATTTCATTATATTGCTTGTTTCCAAATCCAAGTCTCACGAGGGTGTGTCTGATTGCCAGAATTTGGATCACTTCATTGTACCTAGCTCCATGAGGTCTGCAGTGGTGCATTTTCTGGTTTCTACCTTGGGAAGACAGATTTCATAATATGGGAAATTACCAAAATGTAAGAAGTTTAAACGTGGAATTTTTAGCCACTGTTACCCATAGTGCACATTTATAATTTAATCCACTCGTATGTATACACAGAAATGCACAATTTTAGTTGCCCCAAATCTCTGAACTCTGAAGATCAGTAAAACCTCCATTCAGATTTACTTTTCTCTGCTTAAATGGAAATGTGAGGGATACGAAAAGAAGCCAAAGTAGCCCGCAAAGCAGTCTTGCCTGAGACAGGAAGGCTAGATGTGGTGCCAGGAGTGCCCCTCCCTCCTGGAAATTCCATCACTCTGTCACCATGCAATATACCTGAATGACCCTTGCTGCAATATTGCATACTCGTTCCTCTATTTATAAAGCAGAATTTCTGGGTAGGAGAGCCCTGGCGAATGTCAGGCTGCCTCTGTGCCAAGATAGGATTAGGGTTCTCTGCATCTTGGTCACACCAATTGCTCCCAGAAAAGACAGAGGCCGGCTGTGGCTAAAATTACAGTAACCAGCCCCACCTGACCCCCAGTAGCCAGCCCATCATGCCCACTTTTGGAATAGCTGATGTTCTCTGCTCCTTCTGGGGATCGGGTGGCTGAGGACTGCAGCCAGGGCTCATCTGTGTGGTGATGTGGACTCCAGGGTGTGCAGCGGAAGCAATATCACCTGGGATTAAAGGATTGCTGCCTCTTTAAATCTGATCTCTCTCAGAGTTATTAGTAGGCTGTCCTTTGCCAATTTTTCTGCCATCATTCATTCAGTACTATAATTTTGTCCAGAGAAAAAGATCTCCGGATTCAGAAGTCTTTTCAAGCCAGTAGAGGTATGTGGAAAGATCATTATTAGCAAGACACATCCATCAAATCCCTTCTTACCACTTGCTCCACCAGGACTCTGGGAAAAAGAAGCAGGAGGCACAGCCCCTGCATCTGGGGCATATAACTCAACCCAGACATGGGGGCTTGGACAGGTCTTTAAAGGGCAGACATGTGACGAAGGAGAGCAGGGAGCAACTGACTCATAGGCAGACCACAAAATACAATGCTGACACCAAACCCGCTGCTTTTCACCTCCACCCAGGTCCTCATTACCTCATTCTGGAGCTATTTGAACAGGCTCATCTCTGGTGTCTCCACCTTCCACAGCGCCCTTCCTCGGTCCACCCCGAGGACCCCTTATGCTCCTGCTCAGGGACTCCCTCTGCTTCCAAGAGTGTTTCTCAACCTTTTGGTTAAAAGCATTCGGAGCCTCCCACGTCAGAGAAATTGAACTCTTATGATCATGATAGAAATTGTACTTTTGGTTGTGAAAATAACCAAAAGCTACTTATAACTCAGGACATCTTTTGTGTTACGTCATATCTTACTAATCCAAGCAGCGTCTACATCATTCTAAATAATACCTATTGAAGTGGGACAGTATTTGTTCTGCCCAAAGACAATAATTGTTGCATATTAGGATTTAAGTAATTCTCTTTCTTTTGTCCCATCTTCTGCTGGCAGGTCTACTATTCTCAGCACAAGGTTGAAATTTGTCACAATTTAGCCACCATCTACCTTCCTGACTGGAACCCCCTTGACTCCCTTTTATGAGTTGCTTATCCCATTAGGTTCACCCACCATTCCTAAAGCTTGTTTCTCCATTTCCATTTCTCCATTTTGCTCACAATGTTGATGCTCACAGAGCCTCTTTTTGCCACTAGCTCCCTGCAGTTTTTATCTACCCCAAATGCTCCTGATAATTTAAATGCAGTCCACCATCAGAATAATCAGCAGGCATTTGTTAAAAACATGGATTCTCTGGGTTCTTGGGATCTCCCACTTCCTTAGTTGGAAGGATATGGCCCATGAATCTGTATTTTGATTTGTTATATATTATAATTATTTATATAAAAATATATCTTTATATATTAATTACATATACATATTATATAAATGATACTTTATGATATTTTAAAATATACACACTATATAAATTATGTAACACATACAAATGATATAATATATAATATAATTTATATAAAATATATAGTGTAAAACACTATACAAATTGTAATAACTATTTCCATTTCTGTTTTCAGTATTTTCTTGCACTCTTTATGGCCGGCTGAGTCTTTAATAGCCAACTTTTTTTCCATGCAAAAGGAAGTTCACTAAAGAGAAGTAAGGGTGAAGACCGTAATGATAAAATCTTCCCTTAAATAAAAGAAGCCCTTTGGATCTTTAGGTGGTGAAAGATGATCTTTCGATTTGTGAGACCCCTGACATTTTGTAATTACAGGTTAATATAAAGACTGCTATATTTAGGTAGGTTCCACTCATAAAGATAATAGTAATATAACGGCTAAAGATTCAGCAAAGGCTGGCAATTAGCAAATATATTCACTGTGCTTTAGTTTATACTTTCATTCCCAAAGGCAATTAATCACTTAAGTAAATATTTTAGCCTAATTATAGATAATAATAAACAAAAGTGTACTCACATTTTCTCAAGTTTGTCTGCATTCGAAGAGCTCACCAAACATTTGTTGTTGCCTCTAATCACAGTGAGAGCCTAACTTAGGTAACTAATTGACCTTATGAATAGAAGATCTTAAGAATAAAACAAACAAATTTAATAAAGTTGCAGGATACAAAATTAATGCAAAGAAGCCAGTAGAGTTTCCATACACTAACAATAAACTATCTGACAAAGAAATCAAGAAAACAATTCCATTTACAATAGCATCCAAAAAAAAAACCCAAATTACTTGGGAATAAGTTTATGGATGTGAAAGATATGTACACTGAAAATATAAAACATTAATTTAAAAAAATGGAAGAAGACAAAAATACTCGGAAAGATGTCCCATGATCATGGATTAGAAGAATATTATAAAAATATCCATACTACCCAAAGCTATCTACATATTCATGCAATCCCTATCAGAATTCCAATGACATTTTATATAGAAATTTTAAAATCCTAAAATTCATATGGAATGACAAAATACCTCAAATAGCCAAAATAATCTTGAGCAAAAAGAACAAAGCTGGAAGCATCATACAGTGTGATTTCACAATATACTACAGAAATACAATAATCAAAACAGTATGGTACTGACATAAAAAGAGGCATCTACACTAATGGAATAGATCAGAGAGCTTATAAATAAATCCACATGTTTATGGTCAATTGATCTTTGACAAAGTCACCAAAGAACACACAATGGGAAAAAGACAATTTCCTCAATAAGTTGTGTAGGAAAACTGCATATCCACGTGCAGAAAAAGGATATTGAACCCTTTCTCACGGCACATAAAAAATAAGATGGATTAAAGCCTTAAATATAAGACCTGAAACTGCAAAACTACTAGAAGAAAACATAGGGGAAAAGCTCCTTGACATTGGTTTGAGCTATGATTTTTTTGGATATAACCCCAAAAGCACAGACAACAAAAGCAAAAATAGATAAATGGGACTGTATGAAACTTAAAACTTGTACACAGCAAAGGAAACAACAGAGTGAGCAGACAACTTATAGAATGGTAAAAAAATATTGGCAAACCATACAGCTGGTAAGAGGTTAATACCCAAAATATATAAGGAACTCAAACAACCCAATACCAACAAAATAAATAATACAATTAAGTAATGGGCAAAGGAACTGAAAAGACATTTTTCTAAAGAAGACATACAAATGGCCAACAGGCATATGAAAAAATCACAATCATCAGGGAAAGGCAGATTAAACCACAATAAAATACCTGTTAAAATGTCTATTATCAAAAAGATGAAAGATAAGTATTGGTGAGGATGGGGCAAAAAGGGAACCCTTGCACACTGTTGGTGGGAATGCAAATTAATACAATTATGGAACATAGCATGGTGGTGCCTCAAAAACTTAAAAATAGAATTGCCATATGACCCAGTAATCCCACTTTTGGGTATAGATATCCAAAGGAAATGCAGTCAGTATGTCAAAGAGATATCTGAACTCCCGTGTTCATTGAAGCATTGTTCACAACAGCCAAGATATGGAATCAACCTAAGTGTCTACTGAAGGATAAATGGCTAAACAATATGTGGTATGTATGTATACAATGAAATACAATTCAGCTTTTAAAAAGAAAGAAATTCTGTAATTCACAACATGAATGAACTTGGAGGCTATTTTTGCTACATGAAATAAGCCAGGCACAGAGACACATGTAATGCACTTTCTCATTTATATGTGGGATCTAAAAAGTTGAACACACAGAAGTAGAGGGCAGAATGGTGTTTGCTAAGGGCGGGGAGGTGGGAGCAGGGAGATGAAGAGATGTTGGTCAAAGGTACAAAGTGTCAGTTAGACAGGATGAATATGTTCTGGAGATCTATTGTACAATATGCTGACTATGATTAATAATAATTGAAATACTTGAAAATTGCTAACAGAGTAGATCTTAAATGCTCACCACAAAAAATGCTAAAGTATGTGAGGTGTGTGAGGTGATGGATATGTTAATTAGCTTGACTTAATTATTTCACGATGTATGTATAAATATATATATCTTAAACATCAAGTTCTTCACCTAAATAAATACAATTTTTACTTATCAATTATACCTTAATAAAGCTGAGGGAAAATAAAGTAAAACCATAGTGCAGTAAAAGCTCCATTAAAAAAAGAAGATGCTGGGTGCGGTGGCTCATGCGTGTAATCCAAGCACTCTGAGAGGCCGAGGTGGGAGGGTTGCTTGAGCCCAGAGGTTCCACATGGCGAGACCCTGAGCAACGTGGTAAGACCCTGGTTTCTGCAAAGCATAAACAAAATTAGTCAGGCATGGAGGTGTACTCCTATAGTCCCAGCTACTCAGGAGGCTGAGGTGGGAGGACAGATTCAGCCAAGGAGGTCAAGGCTGCAGTGAGCCATTTCTTGCCACTGCTCTCCAACTTGGGCAGCAGACCAACACCCTGCATTTAAAAAAAAAAAAAGTAAACAGGATCAATATCTATGAACATGTTAATTATCTTTTCTCCATGTGGCTATTACTTGACTTTCAGTCTTCTCTGATAATGAAGCCAGAAGGGACCTCAAAGATAATTTAATCTAACTTTCTACCCAATCCAAGATGGATACCAAATGGACAGTTGTTGGGTCCTGAGAAGTTTCAGTGACAGCGTGCTCTCATTTTCAGATAGCTATAATTGTTAAGAAAGCATCCTTGATGTGGCAGAGACTGGCTAACTGCTCAGCAAGCCTATTTCCCCTTCCTGCGAACACAGCTAGATGACATTTCCCATGTTTCCATCAATTAGATGTGGCATGTGAGTAAGTTCTAGAATGTATCGCACTTGTAGGCATGGACACTAAGCTCCCATGGACACATTTCCTCCACTGCATCCTCTGCTCTTACCTGCCAGCTGTATGCAGAGCATTCAGAGAGGATTAGAATGGCAGAGCTTGGAAGAAAACCACATAGAAGAACTGCCTGACTAGGAATATGCAGAATGGACTGTTACAGGAGCAAGATATAGATTTCACTGTGTTAAGGGACAGGAATTTGAAGGTTGTCTCTTGGAGCAGTCAGTGTGCTTTGATGTGCACAAAACTTGGTGCCTTGAAATAAGAGTACCACCATCTCAAAAACAACAAAAAAGGACTAAAATATGTGACATTGGCTTAGCAGTAAGATGATGGGCAGAAAACCTATTGCTGGGAAAGGTATTTGCAATGGCAAAATATTTGGTAAAAATATTGCCTATAATAATGTGGGAGGCAGGCCCCATGGACACTGAGTGTGTAACTTTAGGGCAAGGGTTAGAAATAATTCTAGTATTCTAGTGTCAGTGTATATTGGCTACTATTGGCTGCACTGGGTACGTATACAAGAAGGAGATGAGCTCAGAAAAAAAAAAAAAAAGGCCTTTCAGTAAAGATGAGATTAGGAGTGTGTCCTTCCCACCCAAACCTATTAGCTTGGCTAGCTTCAAAGGAACAATAAGCTTGGTGAGGAAGCAAAGAAACATACCAAGTTTGAGAATTATGCCTGGGAAAGAAATTAAGGTATAGTTACTTGTACATGGAACTAACTGGAAGCAAACAGATCAGAATCCCAGTAAAATTTTAAGACTGTTGTATCACCAAAAAAAACCCCACAACCCCATACTAAAACATATATTTTTATTTATTTATTTATTTATTTATTTATTTATTTTTGAGATGGAGTCTCGCTCTGTGGCCCAGGCTGGAGTGCAGTGGTGCGATCTCAGCTCACTGCAAGTTCTGCCTCCAGGGTTCACACCATTCTCCTGCCTCAGCCTGCCGAGTAGCTGGGACTACAGGCACCCGCCACCATACCTGGCTAATTTTTTCTATTTGTAGTAGAGGCAGGGTTTCACCGTGTTAGCCAGGATGGTCTCAACCTTCTGACTTCATGATCTGCCTGCCTCGGCCTCCCAAAGTGCTGGGATTACAGGTGTGAGCCACCACACCTGGCCCCAAAACATTTTTAACTGTTCAAACATCAAAATAGTCCTTGGGCCCCAAAACTTACATAAGCATGGATTAGCTACTAAGGTTGTTTTGGCCCCCAAAGAGGCATACTCCAAAATGCTCACTTCAGATACAGTCAAATGGAGATGGAAGAACTTTACAGTGAGTGGGATTCAAGGACTATAGAGAACAATGGACAAGAGGGTCTCTCCCAAAGTAGAATCAAGGTCTAATCAAAGAACTTTTATCTCACCCTCTTCCCCTGCCTGAATAGGGGGATTTCGTAATGCCTGCCCAATATGCTTTTACAAATATTACGGACCAATGATTGCTATGTGTCCCCTGTTCTTCTCTTTGTAAATAGGATGACCTACTGAGGTTATCCAGCCACTGCTCCATCACAGTCTGTTAGGTGTGTGTGTGTGCATGTTGGGGTGTTGCGAGTGGGCAGACAGCTTGTCTTTTTAGTTCATAGGTTTTCACACCCCGAGAGGCATCAACCAAATCTGACAGAGAGGTCTATGCAATACTCAGAAACACTGGATTTGAGCTAGACATGATCTAGTAAGTCTGGGTTAGGCTTGTGGCTATTTTCCTTGAAAAAAGGGAAGTGTATTCTATGTGTGGGAAGAAGAATAAAACAGTATTTGGTGTCTGTAAGGACAGTTCATGGTAGAGATTGGGTAGAAACAGAATGAATAGATTTCCTCTCATTCCTTGGCACACAGCTAAACTACATTTTGCAATCTCCCTTGCAACTGGAGTTGGCTTCACAATTGTGTTCTAGCCCATAGAATGTGGTTAGAACTGATATACATCACTTCCAAGCCTCGTCCATTAAACTTGTTATCCTCCACAGTTACACTTCTTCCTGGAGGACTCTGGAGCCCTTGGGGATACAGCCTACTAAAGGGAAGGAGTCTGGGTCCCTGCAACTCCACGGGAGGAGAGTTGCAGTAGCAGCCTAGCCAGGAATACCCCACTGAACTATTGCCATAACAAGAAATAAAACATATATTTATCATCAGGATACTGAAATTAAAAGGTTTATTATGCAAATTGACCTACCCTAATTCACTTCTTCACAACAAATTCACTAATTCACGAGCATCCATTTCCCTTTCACATATCAAGCCTAGATTTGCTCTCTAGAAATACACAGAAAACGTTCAGATTTTTTTTTAACCTGACAGCTGTTCAGACATTGGAAGACAACTGTCATGCTCCCACCCACTGTCTTTCCTTTTTCAAGCTAAATATCCTAAATTTCCTCATCATATATTTCATTCCTCATATTTTAAAACTGCCATCTTTCTATGAATATGGATGGGGAGGGGACAGGTTCCTTGGGACTGGCTAGAATTTTTCAAAATGGAAATTGTGGTTAGGTAAAATGTCTTGACAGATCACTTTCTGATTTGACATCCTCCATTTCCATTTGGAAAAAGACCCATGGGTTGATTGACACCCTCACAGCAAAATCAAAGCAAAAATGGATTCACTGGGCAAAACAGTATACAGGTTTTGGACAAATAGAATTATGTTAATTCTCTAAGATGTTCTGCAGAAGCTTGAGTCAATTCGTTGGCAACTATGTCAGGTCAACCAGCCAGCCAATACACACAGTTCCTAGGTTATTCAATGCTCTGTATAGTCAAGAAACTGTAATATGTAAATGTGAAGAGCAAAGTCTTTGATGTCAGGAAGACGAGAGTGATTAGTTTTCTTTCAAAATTCCTTCTACACTTCTTTCATATCAATAGAGTTTTTGAGTGTGTAACCTTTCAATGACCCCCCTTCCCAACCTCCCTTGCAGCTAGTTATGGCAATATGACTAAGCTCACACCAGTCAAATGTAAGTGGAAGTAATGTGCACAACTTCTTTGACACTTAGAAGAAATTTACCTTCCATTGACTTTCTTTCCTTTCCCTGGTCTCAGGCCTTTATAAAATTTCAGTACTGTATTTCTGCATTGTGATGGTCCAGAGCAGAGGCCCTAGGAATGAGAGGCAGAACAGACAAGACTGAAAACAGTCCAACTATCCACTAGCAAGAGAATGGATAGAAGATAATAGTATATTCACATGTAGCAGTGAAAATAATTAAATTACAGTTAAGCACTACTAAATGTTTACATCTTAGAAAAAATATGTTGAATGAAAAGGCAAGTCCCTTTTCATTTGGCCTATAAAGAGTATGATATAATTTTAATAAAGCTCAAATAAAGCAAAATTTATATGCTTAGGAATATACATTTATGTATTTTTTGAAGAAAAGGAATGATAAGACTCAGGATAGTAATCTCTGGAAGAGGGAAGGGAGGAAGAAGAGAAATTGGAATGGGGAGGAACACATAGTGGACACAATCTACTTAGGCTACATGGTGAATTCATTGATGTTTATTATATTTTATAGTTTACATGTTACATTTTATATTATTTTATGCCCATAACTTGGTTAGTAATAATACTTGGTTAAGAACACACTATCATCATTGGTCCACACAATTCACTATTTAAGAAAGAAAAGCGGCCGGGCGCGGTGGCTCAAGCCTGTAATCCCAGCACTTTGGGAGGCCGAGACAGGCGGATCACGAGGTCAGGAGATCGAGACCATCCTGGTTAACATGGTGAAACCCCGTCTCTACTAAAAAAAACATACAAAAAACTAGCCGGGCGAGGTGGCGGACGCCTGTAGTCCCAGCTACTCGGGAGGCTGAGGCAGGAGAATGGCGTGAACCCGGGAGGCGGAGCTTGCAGCGAGCTGAGATCCGGCCACTGCACTCCAGCCTGGGTGACAGCGCGAGACTCCGTCTCAAAAAAAAAAAAAAAAAAAAAAAAGAAAAGGAGGTCTTGTGTCAAGGTACACATCGCAGTGAAAGAGAGACTCTAGGGCCCAGACGTGGATAAAATTAGATCAATTTAACAGAGCTCAGATAAAGGGAAGAGGGAAAGAAGCAAATGCATAAAAAAATTACAAAAATGTGAGAAATACCTTGAAATATATTTGTAATCATAATAAATGTAAAAGGGTTAAATTTGTATTAATGGACAAATTTCCTATTTGCCTATTATTTGCCTAAATTTCCATATATGCCTATTATGCCTGTATATATATATATATATATACTTTTTAACAAACCCACCTGAACCGTAAGGCCAGAGGAAGACTAAATTTAAAGCTGGCTGAAAAATATATGCTCATTTAAATGTAGATTTATGTCAGTTTGGATTTTAACAATTATATATATAAATATATAAGAATATATAATTTCAAAAATCCAAATATGTATTTTTATGTACTTACATATTATATGCATTTATATTCTTGTATATATATTATATATATATGAACACATCAGAATCATAAAGATACAAACATTAAAATTAACATTTGGCTGAAAATATTAGGTAAATACTAAAATAGGCTTGTATAAATATGTCACTATAGTAATATATATTTACAAATATGTATTGCAAAAAATGGACTTTCCATAAAAAAAATAAGGGATGAAAGAGGTAAGGCCTTAAGAATGAAAAAGCAACTGTTCAGAAATAAAGGCTAACAATTCTGAGCTACTACGAGTTTAACAACATATGTATATTAGTTTTCTAGGGCTTCCATAACAAAATGTTACAGACTGGGAGGCTTAAACAACAGGAACTTACTTTCTCACAGTTCTTGAAGTTAGAAGTCTGAGATGAAGGTACCAGCAGGTTTGGTTTCCTTTGAGACCTCTCCCCTTGGCTTGTAGATGGCTCTTTTCCCTGTGTATTCACATGGTCTTACCTCTATGTGTGTGTCTGCATCCCAATTTCCTCTTCTTAAGAAAACAACAGTCATATTAAGACTCACCCTAATGATCTTATTTTATTTACCTAGTATCTATTTTTCAGCCAAATGTAATTAACCTTATTTTAAGTTAATTGCCTCTTTAAAGGCCCTATTTCCAATACAGTCACATTCTGAGGTACTGGGGATTAGGATTTCAACTTATGAATTTGGGGAGAACACAATTTGGCTCATCACAATGTGTTTCAAAGGGTTAATAGAGATATTCCCAGACACAGTGGGAGATTTTAACATAGCTGTACTCAGATCAAGTAGAAAAAGATTTTTACAACTTGAGAAGTTTAGGATAATACAATTAACAAGTTAGACATGTAAGAGATAGCATCTAATAATTAGACAAATACCTTCTTATTAATTACACATAAAATATTTCTAAAAATTGACCACCCTTATACTATAGAGCAAATATCAACAAATATCCAAAGAATTGATGTCATGAAAATCTTAATCTGATCAGTATTTCTAAAAGTTTAACATAACTGGAAGTATTTGTTTAATATTTAAAACGTACTTCTGAATCATTCATGTCAAAGGTGAAAGATTGAAACTATGAAATATTTAAAACTATATAATAAAAACTAGCATATTTTAAAACTTATAGGATGCTGATAAAGCAGTACTTAGAAGAAAATTCATAGCCTAACATGTATATATTTAAGTGAAAGATATTCTAGACACTAAAAAGCTAAATAGACAAAAAGTTAGAAATGGTGCAAAGGATGCTGCACACACATAGGCATATACAGGAGAGAAAAAAAGAAATTAAAGGTCAGAGGAGAAATTGATACTATAAAAATTTAAATATATAAGCAATATCAGTATTTAAATGTAAAAAAACTACAAATAAAATAAACATTTAAAAAATGTTAGGAATACGTTGTGGAAACTTTAAACCAACAAATTAAAAAGAAAATCTTAGCCAAATTGGAAAATTCCCTAGGGAAATAGGATGATAAAAACTATCTCAAGAAAAGACAGAATTGTAAACTACAGGGATTGTAAACTAGTTCAACCATTATGGAAAACAGTATGGCGATTCCTCAAAGATCTAGAACTAGATGTACCATATGACCCATATATACCCAAAGGATTATAAATCATGCTGCTATAAAGACACATGCACACGTATGTTTATTGCGGCACTATTCACAATAGCAAAGACTTGGAATCAACCCAAATGTCCATCAGTGACAGACTGGATTAAGAAAATGTGGCACATATACACCATGGAATACTATGCAGCCATAAAAAAGGATGAGTTTGTGTCCTTTGTAGGGACATGGATACAGCTGGAAACCATCATTCTCAGCAAACTATCACAAGAACAGAAAACCAAACACCGCATGTTCTCACTCATAGGTGGGAACTGAACAATGAGATCACTTGGACTTGGGAAGGGGAACATCACATACCGGGGCCTATCATGGGGAGAGGGTAGGGGTAAGAGGGGAGGGATTGCATTGGGAGTTATACCTGATGTAAATGACGAGTTGATGGGTGCTGACGAGTTGATGGGTGCAGCACACCAACATGGCACAAGTATACATATGTAACAAACCTGCACGTTATGCACATGTACCCTAGAACTTAAAGTATAATAATAATAAATTTTAAAAAGATTAAAAAAAAAAGAGAATATGAATCAACCTATGGTTGTCAAAATTAATTCAGTGATTAGATTTTATGCACAAAAGTTTTCCAAATATGCAAGAAATAATCTCTATCTTACATAAAAATTTCTGGAGAGGAGAAAAAGTGGGAAGGAGATATAACTGTTTTTTGAAGTTAATATAACCTTGATTCCAAAAAACAGCAATAATTCAAAAAGATACGTAAGCTCGGCTGGGTGCTGTGGCTCAGGCCTGAAATCCCAACACTTTGGGAGCCTGAGGCAGGCAGACCACTTGAGGCCAGGAGTTAGAGACCAGCATGGCCAACATGATAAAACCCCATCCCCACTAAAAATACAAAACATTAGCTGGGTGTAGCAGTGCACACCTGTAATCCCAGCTATTCGGGAAGCTGAGGCAGGGAAATCACTTGAACCAGGTCAGGTGGTGACCAGCCTGGGTGAGAGAGTAAGACTCTGTCTCAAAAAAAAAAAAAAAAGATATGTAAGCTCATGTTACTCATAACGTGTCACTCATAAGTACAAAATTCTAAATAAAATGTTATCAAATCAAATCCATCAATGTATGTGAAAATAAATCATATCGAGTAGGTTAATTTCTGTAATGCAATAATGGTTTAATATTAGAAAATCTTAACAGATGAAAGGAGAAAAGTCATAAAGTCATATGATCACACTCAGAAGTATTTGATAAAATACAGCATCCATGCATGGTTCCAAAAAACGATAAATTCTTAACAAATAAGAATAGAACACAACCTTTCAATCTGCTAAAGCACATATGCCAAAAACCTACAAACACCAGCTTACTTAATGCTAAATAGTTAGAAATATTCTCTTTAAAGTCAGGAATAAAGCAATAATTCCTGATATCATGACTTTAATATCACATTCCACTGAAATCTTATCCTTTTCACTAACCCAAAAGAAGGAAAGGAGGGAGGGAGGAAATTGGAAAGCATAAAACAAAATTGTCATTGTTCACAGAGGATATAATTGTTCACCCAAACTGCCTGAGAGTATCTGCAATTCTGATAAGACAACTTAACAAAGTTGTATATAAAGTCAATACACAAAACTCATCAGTGTTTTAATAGGCCAACAACTTTAAAATGGAAAATATAATTTTAAAAAGAAGTTTTAAAAAATATCAACAATAACTATAAGGTACTTAGGAATAATTCTAAGTGATATGCAAGGCATTTGGGGAGAAAATATTTTTGAGTTATTAAAAGAAACTTAAAGAATTTAAAGAACTTAAAAAGAAGCCTATATTCCCCCAAATTAATATACAAATTTAATGTAATTTCAGTCAAATTACCAACAGGGTTTTTTTCCCCACATAACTTGTTCAGCTAATCTAAATTTCATATTTAAAAATATCTAAAACAATTATGTAGATGAGAGGCATGAAGAAGAATTAATCTCACCAGACAGACTCACTAAAAAAGCAGATAATAAAATAAGCATGGTATTTATTCACCAGAATAGGCGAAAGACAAATGAAGTGAACAGAGAGCCCACCCACAGCCCTAAATATATATAGAAGCTTGGTATGTGACAGAGGTGTCATTCCAAATCTGTAGAAAATGGGTTGGGTATTTAACCAATGATACCTATCCACATGGCAGAGAAAATGTATCCCTACCTCACACGATACACAAAAGTACACACGATACAAAAAGTACACACGATACAAAAATTCAGAGAGACTAATTTTTTCAAAGGAAACAATTAAAATTTATAGAAGATATAGAGAACTTTAAAAACTCAAAGTGAAAAAGGAAAGCCACACACTGGAAAAAAGATTTTTGCAACATATTGTAACTAAAATAAAGTATTCATTCAACATTTCCAGGCCCCAAGATAGGCTCTTGGAAAACAAAGATGAATGTTAAAAATCACTCCTACTCGTTCGAGACTAGCCTGGCCAGCATGGTGAAACCCCATCTCTCCTAAAAACACAAAAAATTAGCCGGGTATGGTGGTGTGTGCCTGTAGTCCCAGCTACTAGGGAGGCTGAGGCAGGAGAATGAACAATGAATAAATAAATGGGACATTCATTCTAAGTCCAGTCATGGTAGGGCAGAAAGAAGCCTGGGGCAGAGTGACAGTCACAACACACACCAGAATGTTGGTCCTGCTTTCACCAATCACCTGCCTACAATTGTGCCTGATATGTTCTGAACTATTTTGGGGCCTCAGATTCCTCTTTTGTAAACTGAGGGGGTTGGGCCCACTAATCTCTTAGCTCCCTTCCAGCTATAACAGTTTGTTTTTCTGTAACTAGGAATCAGAATGACATGGATGGAATAAATGAGGCTCAGATATGAACCTTCTAGAAAGGTGAAGAAATTAGAAGCGGGAGGAAGAAGAGGCATAACATGTACATATGTTGATAAATGTTTGATTCGGTTCCTACAGAAAGTGAGGGAATGCTGAGGCAAGAGAAAGACGTGGTATGAGCCAAAGGGAGATGGCTTTCAAAGTAGACCTATACAGGAATTTGAGATTTTGCAAAAAGGAGGTGATAGCAGTCACGTAGAAGATGGAGAAAGAGTTAAAATGAGGAGACTATATGGAAGAAAAGCCAGGTGTTTTTGGAAGCCTGCTTGGTGAGAGAGAGTGAGTGAGGCAGCAGCAAAGACAGAATTCCCTGATGGTGTTTGTTGTGGAAACAGCAAAGCTTGAAAAGAGGAACCAAAAGGTTCCTCCCTTCACTCCGCGACTGACTGTGTATGTACCGTAAGTGAATAGCAGGCCGCAAGCGTCGTGTGTCCTGCACCTGCACTGGCTGCCCTCCTTGGGGTTGTCCTTTCCGACTAACGGCTAGAAGAGCACTACAGATGTTACAGAGGTAACCAGGTACAGCCAGGTTCCTATGACCCTGGGGTCACTGTAAGTGTCGTTACTGCTTATGGGTTATACACTAATAGAAAAGAATAAGATAACCCTAACACTCTAAGGTCAAGAGAAAAATAATACTTAGAAGAAGGTGACTGCGCACAGCTCTTGAGGAAACATATCCAGTAAAGTAAGGCACTCTTTATCTCTCTGGCCTCAGTTTCCACGTCTGTCAAAATGAAGAAGTCCAATGAAACGATCTTCTGCAGTTTCTTTCTGTCCTAATGTTGGGTGAGAACTGGAGGTCACTATAACTACAATACACAGTAAAAAGGGGCAGTTGGTCCCTTTCAAAGTTGGCCTCTAGAGACCCAAGTCTCGGGGTAGACTCGGTACAGGAAGGACTTCAGAAACCGAACCAGGTACTGTCATCGGCTTAGAGAGCACCTTCATGAGGCCCTCATAAAGTTTCGTGGTGTGTCTTTTCACCTGGTTTGTTCAGAACTGAAAGAAAAGGGATAGAATTATAAGGACTATTGAAGAGCCATAGAAATGAACACAGTTGCAGGAGGAGAAATGAGGCCATTTCAATGTTGAAGTTTACATTTCTTAGGAGTTTACTGAGAGCCATTTCACTATTTCCTTCCTCCCACCCCCCTGTGGAATTCTTTTCAAATTATACCACGATAGTCTCAGGCTTAAGGCAGATTTGAAATGGAGATCAAATGAAACAGCAAAGCAGAAAGGAAAAATCAGAACCCTATGTATTAAAATAAAAAATTCAAATTACAACCCCAAACCAATGGGAGACTAGTAGAGAGCTGGAAGGGTTCACGTGTAGAGAACTGGAAAATTGAGATTCCATTGGCCTGGAGATGATCCTTACACCTTAGGATTGCAACTGGCTTGGCCTAAGCCTCCCTCCCTGATTATTCTGGAGGGATTTTCTGCAGCTCCAGGTTGAGGAGGCTTTTCAGTTTTCTATGAACTTAAAGCACTGATTAGTCTGTCACCCTGTCCAGGATGAAAGCTCTGCAGGGCAGGGATCATGTCTGCCTCACTCACTCTTGTGTGCTCTAAACAGCAGCTCAATAATATATATCAAATGATTGAAGGCAGGAAGAAATGACTGTCCTCAACTTCAGACAGGCTCCAAAATAACTGAGGAGCATGGTAAAAGCAGGTGTAACAGCCAGTTACCCCCGCTGTCCAGATTAAAATTGTTGGAGGAGGAGGCTTAGATGTCTGTGTTTTGTTTTTATTTTTATTTTTTATTATACTTTAAGTTCTGGGATACATATACAGAACATGCAGGTTTGTTATATAGGTATACACATGCCATGGCAGTTTGCTGCACCCATGGACCTGTCATCTACATTAGGTATTTCTCCTAATGCTATCCCTCCCCTAGGCCCCCACCCCCCAACCAGCCCCAGTGTGTGATGTTCCCCACCCTGTGTCCGTGTGTTCTCATTGTTCAGCCCCCACTTATGAATGAGAATGTGTAGTGTTTGGTTTTCTGTTCCTGTGCTAGTTTGCTGAGAATGATGGTTTCCAGCTTCATCCATGTCCCTGCAAAGGACATGAACTCATTCTTTTTTATGGCTGTATAGTATTCCATGGTGTATATGTGCCACATTTTCTTTATCCAGTCTAACATTGATGGGCTTTTGGGTTGGTAACAAGTCTTTGCTATTGTGAATAGTGCTGCAATAAACATACGTGTGCATGTGTCTTTACAGAATGATGTATAATTCTTTAGGTATATACCCAGTAAAGGGATTGCTGCGTCAAATGTTAGTTCTGGTTCTAGATGATTGAGGAATTGCCACACTGTCTTCCACAATGGTTGGACTAATTTACACTCCCACAACAGTGTAAAATGTTTCTCCACATCCTCGCCAGCATCTGTTGTTTCCAGACTTTTTAATGATCGCCATTCTAACTGAGATGGTATCTCATTGTGATTTTCATTTGCATTTCTCTAATGATGAGTGATGATGAGCTGTTTTTCATATGTTTGTTGGCTGCATAAATGTGTTCTTTTGAAAAGTTTCTGTTCATATCCTTTGCCCACTATTTTTTTTTTCTTTTTTTTTTTTGAGATGGAGTCTTGCACTGTCACTTGGGCTGGTGTGCAGTGGTGCCATCTAGGCTCGCTGCAACCTCCTCCTCCCAGGTTCAAACGATTCTCCTGCCTCAGCCTCCCGAGTAGCTAGGATTACAGGTGCCTGCCCCCATGTCCAGCTAGTTTTCTTGTACTTTTAGTAGAGACAGGGTTTCACTATGTTGGCCACGCTGGTGTTGAACTCCTGAACTAGTGATCCCCCCATCTCGGCCTCCCAAAGCGCTGGGATTACAGGCATGAGCCACTGTCCCGAGGCTCCTTCACCCACTTTTTGATGGGGTTGTTTTTTTCTTGTAAATTTGTTTAAGTTCCTTGTAGATTGTGGATATTAGCTCTTTGCTAGATGGATAGATCGCAAAAATTTTCTCTCAATCTGTAGGTTGCTTGCTCACTCTGATAATAGTTTCTTTTGATGTGCAGAAGCTCTTTAGTTTAATTAGATCCCATTTGCCAATTTTGGCTTTTGTTGGCATTGCTTTTGGTGTTTCGGTCATGAAGTCTTTGCCCATGCCTATGTCCTGAATGGTATTGCCTAGGTGTCCTTCTAGGCTTTTTGTGGTTTTAGGTCTTACTTTTAAATATTTAATCCATCTTGAGTTAATTTTTGTATAAGGTGTAAGGAAGGGGTCCAGTTTCAGTTTTCTGCATATGGCTAGCCAGTTTTCCCAACACCATTCATTAAATAGGGAAACCTTTCCCTGTTGCTTCTTTTTGTCAGGTTTGTCAAAGATCAGATGGTTGTAGATGTGTGGTGTTATTTCTGAGGCCTCTGTTCCGTTCCGTTGGTCTATATATCTGTTTTGGTACCACTATCATGCTGTTTTGGTTACTGTAGCCTTGTAGTATAGTTTGAAGTCAGATAGTGTGATGCCTCCAGCTTTGTTTTTTTGCTTAGGATTTTCTTGGCTATCTGGGCTCTTTTTTGGTTTCATATGAAATTTAGAGTAGTATTTTCTAATTCTGTGAAGAAAGTCAGTGGTAGCTTGATGGGAATAGCATTGAATGTATAAATTACATTGGGCAGTTAGGCCATTTTCATGATATTGATTCTTCCTATCCATGAGCATGAAATTTCTTTTCCATTTGTTTGTGTCCTCTCTTATTTCCTTGAATAGTGGTTTGTAGTTCTCCTTGAAGAGGTCCTTCACATCTCTTCTAAGATGGATTTCTAGGTATTTTATTCTCTTTGTAGCAATTGTGAATGGGAGTTCACTCATTATTTGGCTCTCTGTTTGTCTATTATTGGTGTATAGGAAAGCTTGTGATTTTTGCACATTGATTTTGTATTCTGAGACTTTGCTGAAGCTGCTTATCAGCTTAAGGAGTTTTTGGGCTAAGATGATGGAGTTTTCTAAATGTACAATCATGTCATCTGCAAACAGACAATTTGACTTTCTCTCTTCCTATTTGAATACCCTTTATTTCTTTGTCTTGCCTGATTGCCCTGGCCAGAACTTCCAATATTATGTTGAATAGGAGTGGTGAGAGAGGGCATCCATGTCTCGTGCTGGTTTTCAAAGGGAATGCTTCCAGCTTTTGCCCATTCAATATGATATTGGGTATGGGTTTGTCATAAATAGCTCTTATTATTTTGAGATATGTTCCGTCAATACCTAATTAATTGTTTTTAGCATGAAGGGGTGTTGAATTTTATTGAAGGTTTTTCCTGCATCTATTGAGATAATCATGTGTTTTTTGTCATTAGTTCTGTTTATGTGATGGATTATGTTTATTGATTTGCCTACGTTGAACTATTTGCCTATGCCTTGCATCCCAGGGATGAAGCCGACTTGATCATGGTGGATAAACTTTTAATGTGCTGCTGGATTCAGTTTGCCAGTATTTTATTGAGGGTTTTTGCATTGATGTTCATCAGGGATATTGGCCTGAAATTTTCTTTTTTTTGTTGTGTCTCTGCCAGGTTTTGGTATCAGGATGATGCTGGCCTCATAAAATGAGTTAGGGAGGAGTCCCTCTTTTTCTTTTCCTTTCTTTTTTTTTTTTTGTAAGATGTAGGACTAGATTTGTTTATTTATTATTATTTTTTATTATACATTAAGTTCTAGGGTACACATGCACAACATGCAGGTTTGTTACATAGGTATACATGTGCCATGTTGGTTTGCTGCACCCATTAACTCGTCATTTACATTAGGTATATCTCCTAATGCTACCCCTCCCTGTTCCCCCCACCCCACGACAGGCCCCGGTGTGTGATGTTCCCCTTCCTGTGTCCAAGTGTTCTCATTGTTCAGTTCCCACCTATGAGTGAGAACATGCAGTGTTTGGTTTTCTGTTCCTGTGCTAGTTTGCTGAGAATGATGGTTTCCAGCTGCATCCATGTCCCTACAGAGGACACGAACCCATCCTTTTTTATGGCTTCATAGTATTCCATGGTGTATATGTGCCGCATTTTCTTAATCCAGTATGTCGTTGATGGACATTTGGGTTGGTTCCAAGTCTTTGCTATTGTGAATAGTGCCACAGTAAACATACGTGCACATGTGTCTTTATAGCAGCATTATTTACAATCCTTTGGGTATATACCCAGTAATGGGATGGCTGGGTCAAATGATATTTCTAGTTCTAGATCCTTGAGGAATCGCCACACTCTCTTCCACAATGATTGAACTAGTTTACAGTCCCACCAACAGTGTAAAAGTGTTCCTGTTTCTCCACAGCCTCTCCAGCACCTGTTGTTTCCTGACTTTTTAATGATCACCATTGTAACGGGTGTGAGATGGTATCTCATTGTGGTTTTGATTTGCATTTCTCTGAGGGCCAGTGATGAGCATTTTTTCATGTGTCTGTTGGCTGCATAAATGTCGTCTTTTGAGAAGTGTCTGTTCATATCCTTTGCCCACTTTTTGATGGGGTTGTTTGTTTTTTTCTTGTAAATTTGTTTGAGTTCTTTGTAGGTTCTGGATATTAGTCCTTTGTCAGATGAGTAGATTGCCAAAATTTTCTCCCATTCTGTAGGTTGCCTGTTCACTCTGATGGTAGTTTCTTTTGCTGTGCAGAAGCTTTTTAGTTTAATTAGATCCCATTTGTCAATTTTCAGTTTTGTTGCCATTGCATTTGGTGTTTTAGACATGAAGTCCTTGCCCATGCCTATGTCCTGAATGGTATTGCCTAGGTTTTCTTCTAGGGTTTTTATGGTGTTAGGTCTAACATTTAAGTCTCTAATCCATCTTGATTTAATTTTCATATAAGGTGTAAGGAAGGGATCCAGTTTCAGCTTTCTACATATGGCTAGCCAGTTTTCCCAGCACTATTTATTAAATAGTGAACCCTTTCCCCATTTCTTATTTTTGTCAGGTTTGTCAAAGATCAGATGGCTGTAGATGTGTGGTATTATTTCTGAGGGCTCTGTTCTGTTCCATTGGCCTATATCTCTGTTTTGGTACCAGTACCATGCTGTTTTGGTTACTGTAGCCTTGTAGTATAGTTTGAAGTCAGGTAGCGTGATGCCTCCAGCTTTGTTCTTTTGGCTTAGGGTTGTCTTGGCAATGCGGGTTCTTTTTTGGTTCCATATGAGCTTTAAAGTAGTTTTTTTCCAATTCTGTGAAGAAAGTCATTGGTAGCTTATGGGGATGACATTGAATCTATAAATTACCTTGGGCAGTATGGCCATTTTCACGATATTGATTCTTCCTATCCATGAGCATGGAATGTTCTTCCGTTTGTTTGTGTCCTCTTTTATTTCATTGAGCAGCGGTTTGTAGTTCTCCTTGAAGAGGTCCTTCACATGCCTTGTAAGTTGGATTCCTAGGTATTTTATTCTATTTAAAGCAAGTGTGAATGGGAGTTCACTCATGATTTGGCTCTCTGTTTGTCTGTTATTGGTGTATAAGAATGCTTGTGATTTTTGCACATTGATTTTGTACCCTGAGACTTTGCTGAAGTTGCTTATCAGCTTAAGGAGATTTTGGGCTGAGACAATGGGGTTTTCTAAATATACAATCATGTCATCTGCAAACAGGGACAATTTGACTTCCTCTTTTCCTAATTGAATACCCTTTATTTCTTTCTCCTGCCTGATTGCCCTGGCCAGAACTTCCAACACTATGTTGAATAGGAGTAGTGAGAGAGGGCATCCCTGTCTTGTGCCAGTTTTCAAAGGGAATGCTTCCAGTTTTTGCCCATTCAGTATGATACTGGCTGAGGGTTTGTCATAAATAGCTCTATTATTTTGAGATACGTTCCATCAATACCAAATTTATTGAGAGTTTTTAGTATGAAGGGCTGCTGAATTTTGTTAAAGGCCTTTTCTGCATCTATTGAGATAATCATGTGGTTTTTGTCTTTGGATCTGTTTATATGCTGTATTAAGTTTATTGATTTGCATATGTTGAACCAGCCTTGCATCCCAGGGATGAAGCCCACTTGATCATGGTGGATAAGCTTTTTGATGTGCTCCGGGATTCGGTTTGCCAGTATTGTATTGAGGATTTTTGCATTGATGTTCATCAGGGATATTGGTCTAAAATTCTCTCTTTTTGTTGTGTCTCTGCCAGGCTTTGGTATCAGGATGATGTTGGCCTCATAAAATGAGTTAAGGAGGATTCCCTCTTTTTCTACTGATTGGAATAGTTTCAGAAGGAATGGTACCAGCTCTTCTTTGTACCTCTGGTAGAATTTGGCTGTGAATCTGTCTGGTCCTGGACTTTTTTTGGTTGGTAGGCTGTTAATTATTGCCTCAATTTCAGAGCCTATTTTTGGTCTATTCAGGGTTTCAACTTCTTCCTGGTTTAGTCTTGGGAGGGTGTATGTGTCCAGGAATTCATCCATTTCTTCTAGGTTTTCTAGTTTATTTGTGTAGAGGTGTTTATACTATTCTCTGATGGTAGTTTGTATTTCTGTGGGGTTGGTGGTGATATCCCCTTTATCATTTTTTATTGCGTCTGTTTGATTCTGCTCTCTTTTCTTCTTTATTAGTCTTGCGAGTGGTCTATCAATTTTGTTGATCTTTTCAAAAAACCAGCTCCTGGATTCATTGATTTTTTGAAGGTTTTTTGGTGTCTCTATCTCCTTCAGTTCTGCTCTGATCTTAGTTATTTCTTGCCTTCTGCTAGCTTTTGAATGTGTTTGCTCTTGCTTCTCTAGTTCTTTTCATTGTGATGTTAGGGTGTCCATTTTAGATCTTTCCTGCTTTCTCTGGTGGGCATTTAGTGCTACAAATTTCCCTCTACACACTGCTTTAAATGTGTCCCAGAGATTCTGGTATGTTGTATCTTTGTTCTCATTGGTTTCAAAGAACATCTTTATTTCTGCCTTCATTTCATTATGTACCCAGTAGTCATTCAGGAGCTGGTTGTTCAGTTTCCATGTAGTTGAGCGGTTTTGAGTGAGTTTCTTAGTCCTGAGTTCTAGTTTGATTGCACTGTGGTCTGAGAGACAGTTTGTTATAATTTCTGTTCTTTTACATTTGCTGAGGAGTGCTTTACTTCCAACTATGTAGTCAATTTTGGAATAAGTGCAATGTGGTGCTGGGAAGAATGTATATTCTGTTGATTTGGGGTGGAGAGTTCTGCAGATGTCTTTTAGGTCCGCTTGGTGCAGAGTTGAGTTCAATTCTTGGATATCCTTGTTAAGTTTCTGTCTCATTGATCTGTCTAATGTTGACAGTGGGGTGTTAAAGTCTCCCATTATTATTGTATGGGAGTCTAAGTCTCTTTGTAAGTCTCTAAGGACTTGCTTTATGAATCTTGGTGCTCTTGTATTGTTTGCATATATATTTAGGATAGTTAGCTCTTCTTGTTGAATTGATCCCTTTACCATTATATAATGGCCTTCTTTGTTCTTTTGATCTTTGTTGGTTTAAAGTCTGTTTTACCAGAGACTAGGATTGCAACTCCTGCCTTTTTTCATTTTCCATTTGGTTGGCAAATCTTCCTCCATCCCTTTATTTTGAGCCTATATGTATCTCTGCATGTGAGATGGGTCTCCTGAATACAGCACACTGACGGGTCTTGATTCTTTATCTAATTTGCCAGTCTGTGTCTTTTAATTGGAGCATTTAGCCCATTTACATTTAAGGTTAATACTGTTATGTGTGAATTTGATCCTGTCATTATGATGTTAGCTGGTTCTTTTGCTCGTTAGTTGATGCAGTTTCTTCCTAGCATTGATGGTCTTTACATTTTGGCATGTTTTTGCAGTGGCTGGTACTGGTTGTTCCTTTCCATGTTTAGTGCTTCCTTCAGGAGCTCTTGTAGGGCAGGCCTGGTGGTGACAAAATCTCTCAGCATTTGCTTGTCTGAAAAGGGTTTTATTTCTCCTTCACTTACGAAACTTAGTTTGGCTGGATATGAAATTCTGGGTTGAAAATTCCTTTCTTTAAGAATGTTGAATATTGGCCCCCACTTTCTTCTGGCTTGTAGAGTTTCTGCTGAGAGATCTGCTGTTAGTCTGATGGGCTTCCCTTTGTGGGTAACCTGACCTTTCTCTCTGGCTGCCCTTAACATTTTTCCTTCATTTCAATTTTGATGAATCTGACAATTGTATGTCTTGGAGTTGCTCTTCTCGAGGAGTATCTTTGTGGCATTCTCTGTATTTCCTGAATTTGAATGTTGGCCTGCCTTGCTAGGTTGGGGAAGTTCTCCTGGATAATATCCTGCACAGTGTTTTCCAACTTGGTTCCATTCTCCCTGTCACTTCAGGTACACCAATCAGATGTAGATTTGGTCTTTTCACATAGTCCCATATTTCTTGGAGGCTTTGTTCGTTTCTTTTTAGTCTTTTTTTTCTAAACTTCTCTTCTCACTTCGTTTCATTCATTTGATCTTCAATCACTGATACCCTTTCTTCCAGTTGATCGAATCAGTTACTGAAGCTTGTGCATTTGTCACGTAGTTCTCCTGCCATGGTTTTCAGCTGTATCAGGTCATTTAAGGACTTCTCTACATTGGTTATTCTAGTTAGCCATTCATCTAATCTTTTTTCAAGTTTTTAGCTTCTTTGTGATGGGTTCGACTTCCTCCTTTAGCTCGGAGAAGTTTGATTGTCTGAAGCCTTCTTCTCTCAACTCGTCAAAGTCATTCTCTCTCCAGCTTTGTTCCATTGCTGGCGAGGAGCTGTGTTCCTTTGGAGGGAGAGAGGCGGTCTAATTTTTAGAATTTTCAGCTTTCCTACTGTTTTTTTCCCATCTTTGTGGTTTTATCTACCTTTGGTCTTTGATGATGGTGACGTACAGATAGGGTTTTGGTGTGGCTGTCCTGTCTGTTAGTTAGTTTTCCTTCTAACAGTCAGGACCCTCAGCTGCAGGTCTGTTGGAGTTTGCTCAAGGTCCACTCCAGAACCTGTTTGCCTGGGTATCAGCAGCGGAGGCTGCAGAAGAGTGAATATTGCTGAACAGCAATTGCTGCTGCCTGATCATTCGTCTGGAAGCTTCGTCTCAGAGAGTTACCCGGCTGTGTTAGGTATCAGTCTGCCCCTACCGGGGGGTGCCTTCTGGTTAGGCTACTTGGAGGTCAGGGACCCAATTGAGGAGGCAGTCCGTCCATTCTCAGATCTCAAACTCCATGCTGGGAGAAGCACTACTCTCTTCAAAACGGTCACACAGGGACATTTAAATCTGCAGAGGTTTCTGCTGCCTTTTGTTTGGCTATGCCCCGTCCCCAGAGGTGGAGTCTACAGAGGGAGGGAGGCCTCCTTGAGCTACGGTGGGCTCCACCCAGTTCAAGCTTCCCAGCTGCTTTGTTTACCTACTCAAGCCTTAGCAATGGCAAGCACCCCTCCCCGAGCCTCACTGCCACCTTGCAGTTAGATCTCAGACTGCTGTGCTAGCAATGAGGGAAGCCCTGTGGGCATGGGACCCTCCGAGCCAGGCACGGGATATAATCTCCTGGTGTGCTGTTTGCTAAGACCCTTGGAAAAGTGCAGTATTAGGGTGAGAGTGACCCAATTTTCCAGGTGCTGTGTGTCACAGTTTCTCTTGGCTAGGAAAGGGAATTCCCTTACCCCTTGCATATCCCGGGTGAGGCGATGCCTCACCCTGCTTCAGCTCTCACTTGGTGGGCTGCACCCACTGTCCTGCACCCACTGTCCAACACGCCCCAATGAGATGAACCTGGTACCTCAGCTGGAAATGCAGAAATTACCTGTCTTCTGTGTTGCTCACACTGGGAGCCGTAGCCTAGAGCTGTTCCTATTCGGCCATCTTGGAACCACCCCCCTGGTAGGACTAGCGAGTCCCTCTTTTTCTGTTGTTTGGAATGGTTTCAGAAGGAATGGTACCAGCTCCTCTTTGTACCTCTGGTAGAATTCGGCCATGAATCCATCTGGTCCTGGGTCTTTTTTGGTTGGTAGGCTATTAATTACTGCCTCAATTTCAGAACTTGTTATTAGTCTATTCAGGGATTCAACTTCTTCCTAGTTTAGTCTTGGGAGGGTGTATGTGTCCAGGAATTTATCCATTTCTTCTAGATTTCCAGTTTATTTGCATAGAGATGTTTATACTATTCTCTGATGGTAGTTTGTATTTCTGTGGAATCCATGGTGATCGCCTCTTCATCATTTTTTATTGTGTCTATTTGATTCTTCTCTCTCTTATTCTTTATTAGTCTGGCTAATTGTCTATCTATTTTATTAATCTTTTCAAAAATCCAGCTCCCGGATTCACTGATTTTTTTGAAGGGTTTTTCGTGTCTCTATCTCCTTCAGTTTTGCTCTGATCTTAGCTATTTCTTGTCTTCTGCTACCTTTGAAATTGTTTGCTTTTGCTTCTCTAGTTCTTTTAATTGTGATGTTAGGGTGTCGATTTTAGATCTTTCCTGCTTTCTCCTGTGGGCATTTAGTGCTATAAATTTCCCTCTGTACAGTGCTTTAGCTGTGTCCCAGAGATCCTGGTACATTGTGTCTTTGTTCTCGTTGGTTTCAAAGAACTTATTTGTTTTTGCCTTAATTTTGTTATTTACCCAGTAGTCATTCAGAAGCAGGTTGTTCAGTTACCATGTAATTGTGCAATTTTGAGTGAGTTTTTAAATCCTGAGTTATAATGTGGTTGCACTGTGGTCTGAGAGACTGTTTGTTATGATTTCCATTCTTTTGCGTTTGCGGAGAAGTGTTTTCCTTCCAATTATGTTGGCAATTATGGGATAAGTGCTATGTGGTGCTGAGAAGAATGTATATTCTGTTGAATTGGGGTGGAGAGTTCTGTAGATGTCTGTTAGGTCTGCTTGGTCCAGATCTGAGTTCAAGTTTTGAATATCCTTGTTAATTTTCTGTCTCATTGATCTATCTAATATTGACAATGGGGTGTTAAAGTCTCTCACTATTATTGTGTGGGAGTCTAAGTCTCTTTGTATGTCTCTAAGAACTTGCTTTATGAATCTGGGTGCTCCTGTATTTGGTGCATATATATTTAGGATAGTTAGCTTTTCTTGTTGCATTGATCCGTTTACCATTACATAATGCCCTTGTTTGTCTTTTTTGATCTTTGTTGGTTTAAAGCCTGTTTTATCAGAGACTAGGATTGCAACCCCTGCTTTTTTTTTTTTTTTGCTTTCCATTTAGTTGGCAAATCTTCCTCCATCCCTTCTTTTTAAGCCTATGTGTGTCTTTGCATATGAGATGAGTCTCCTGAATACAGCACACCGATGGGTCTTGACTCTTTATCCAGTTTGTAAGTCTTTGGCTTTTAATTGGGTCATTTAGCCCATTTACATTTAAGGTTAATATTGTTATGTGTGAAACTGATCCTGTCATTATGATGCTAACTGGTTATTTTGCCCATTAGTTGATGCAGTTTCTTCATAGTGTCAATGGCCTTTATCTTTTGGTTTGTTTTTGCAGTGGCTGGTATCAGTTTTTCCTTTCCATATGTAGTGCTTCCTTCAGGAGCTCTTGTAAGGCAGGCTTGTTGGTGACAAAATCCCTCAGCATTTGCTTATCTCCTTTACTTATAAAGCTTAGTTTAGCTAGATATGAAATTGTGGGTTGAAAATTCTTTTCTTTAAGAATGTTGAATATTGGCCCCCACTCTCTTCTGGCTTATGGGGTTTCTGCTGAGAAATCCACTGTTAGTCTGATGGGCTTCCCTTTGTGGGTAACCTGACCTTTCTCTCTGGCTGTCCTTAACATTTTGTTTCTTCATTTCAACCTTGGTGTATCTGATGATTTTGTGTCTTGGGGTATCAGGGAAAACCCCACCCCCAGTATTCAACGTGGGTTCTTTTCTATTTCCATAAGTGTTGGCTGGTCTGAGAAATAAAGGGAAAGAGTACAAGAGAGAGAAATTTTAAAGCTGGGTGTCCAGGGGAGACATCACATGTCGGCAGGTTCCATGATGCTCCTGAGCTGTAAAACCAGCAAGTTTTTAATAGCAATTTTCAAAAGGGGAGGAGGAGTGTATGAATAGGGTATGGGTCACAGAGATCACATGCTTCACCAAGGTAATAAAATATCACAAAGCAAATGGAGGCAGGGCGAGATCACAGGACCATGGGATGGGGTGAAATTAAAATTGCTAATAAAGTTTTGGGCACGCATTGTCATTGATAACATCTTATCAGGAGACAGGGTTAGAGAGCAGATAACCTGTCTGACCAAAATGTATTAGGCAGGAATTTCCTCATCCTAATAAGCCTGGGAGCACTACAGGAGACCGGGGCTTGTTTCATCCATTCAGCTTCAACCGTAAAAGACAGCTGTGCCCAAGGGGGCCATTTAGAGGCCTATCCTTAGGTGTGCATTCTCTTTCTCAGGGGTGTTCCTTGCTGAGAAAAAGAATTCAGCGATATTTCTCCTATTTGCTTTTGAAAGAAGAGAAATATGGCCCTGTTCCATCTGACTCACTGGCAGTCAGAGTTTAAGGTTATCTCCCTTGTTCCCTGAACATTGTTGATATCCTATTCTTTTTTCAAGGTGTCCATATTTCATATTGTTCAAACACACATGCTCTACAAACAATTTGTGCAGTTAATGCAATCATCACAGGATCCTGAGGTGACATACATCCTCCTCAGCTTACGAAGATGACAGGATTAAGAGATTAAAGACAGGCATAAGAAATCACAAAGGTATTGACTGGGGAAGTGATAAGTGTCCATGAAATCTTCACAATTTATGTTCAGAGACTGCAGTAAAGACAGGCGTAAGAAATTATAAAAGTATTAATTTGGGGAACTAATAAATGTCCATGAAATCTTCACAATTTATGTTCTTCTGCCGCAGCTTCAGCTGGTCCCTCTGTTCCAGGTCCCTGACTTCCCGCAACATTGGGGTTGCTCTTTTCGAGGAGTATCTTTGTAGTGTTGTCTGTATTTCTTAAATTTGAATGTTGGCCTTTCTTGTTAAGTTGGGGAAGTTCTCCTGGATAATATTCTGAAGTGTGTTTTCCAACTTGGTTCTGCTCTCCCTGTCACTTTCAGATACACCAATCAAACGTAGGTTTGGTCTTTTCACATAGTCCCTTATTTCTTGGAGGCTTTGTTTGTTCCTTTTTATTCTTTTTTCTCTAATCTTGTCTTCACACTTTATTTCATTAAGTTGATCTTCAATCTCTGATGTTTTTTCTTCTGCTTGATCCATTTGGCTATTGATACTTGTGTATGCTTCACGAAGTTCTTGTGGTGTGTTATTCAGCTCCATCAGGTCATTTATGTTCTTCTCTGAAATGGTTATTCTAATTAGCAATTCCTCTACCCTTTTATTAAGGTTCTTATTTTCCTTGCATCAGGTTACAACATGCTCCTTTAGCTTGAAGGAGTTTGTTATTACCCACCTTCTGAAGCCTACTTACATCAGTTTGTCAAACTTATTCTCCATTCAGTTTTGTTCTTTTGCTGGCAAGGAGTTGTGATCCTTTGGATGAGAAGAGGCATTCTGGTTTTTGGAATTTTCAACCTTTTTGTGCTAGTTTTTCCTCACGTTCGTGGATTTATCTACCTTTGGTCTTTGCTATTGGTGACCTTCTGATGGAGTTTTTGCATGGTCATCCTTTTTGTTGATGTTGATGCTATTGCTTTCTGTTTGTTAGTTCTCCTTCTGACAGGCCTCTCTTCTGCAGGTCTGCTGGAGTTTTCTGGGGGTCCACTCCAGACCCTGTTTGCATGGGTATCACCAGCAGAGGCTGCAGAACAGCAGAGATTGCTGCCTGCCCCTTTCTCTGGAAGCTTTGTCCCAAAGGGGTACCTGCCAGATGCCAGCTGGAGCTCTCCTGTATAAGGTGTCTGTTGACCCCTGCTGGGAGGTCAGGAGGCACGGGGGTCAGGGACCCACTTGAGGAGGCAGTCTGTCCCTTAGCAAAGCTCTAGCACTGTCCTGAGAGATCTGCTGCTCTCTTCAGAGCTAGCAGGCCAGAATATTTAAGTCTGTTGAAGCTGGGCCCACAGCTGCCCCTTCCCCCAGGTGCTCTGTCTCAGGAAGATGGGAGTTTTATGTATAAGCCGATGATTGGGCTGCTGTCTTTCTTTCAGAGAGGCCGTATCCAGAGAGAAGGAATCTAGAGAGGCAGTCTGACCACAGTGGCTTTACCACACTGTGTTGGGTTCCTCTCAGTCTGAACTTCGTGGGGCTTTGTTTACACTGTGAGGGGAAAACTGCCTACTCAAGCCTCAGTAATGGCAGATGCCCCTTCCCCTACCAAGCTCGAGAGTCCCAGGTCAACTTCAGACTGCCGTGCTGGCAGCGAGAATTTCAAGTCAGTGGGTCTTAGCTTTGTGGGCTCCATGGGGGTGGGATCCACTGAGCAAGACCACTTGGCTCCCTGGCTTCAGCCCCCTTTCCAGGGGAGCGAATGGTTCTGTCTTGCTAGTGTTCCAGGTGCCACTGGGATACCAAAAAACCCTGCTACAGCTAGCTTAGTGTCTGCCCAAATGGCCGCCCAGTTTTGTGCTTGAAACCCAGGGCCCTGGTGGTATAGGCACCCAAGGGAATCTCCTGGTTTGTGGGTTGTGAATACCATGGGAAAAGCGTAGTATCTGGGCCAGATAGCACCGTCCCTCACAGCAGGGTCCCTCATGGTTTCTCTTGGTTAGGGGAGGGAGTTCCCTGACCCCTTGCACTTCTCAAGTTAGACAACGCCCCACCCTGCTTCTGCTCGCCCTCTGTGGGCTGCACCCACTGTCTAACCAGTCCCAGTGAGATGAACCAGGTACCTCTGTTGGAAATGCAGAAATCACCTGCCTTCTCCATTGGTCTCGCTGGGAGCTGCAGACCAGAGCTGTTCCTATTAGGCCATCTTGCCTGGGAAACCCCCAGGTTTGATGGTTTTTGTTTGTTTGTTTGTTTGTTTTTGTGCAAGATTCCTTTGTGGTTAGTGGTGTGTACTTTTATTGGGATGTACATAATGTCTGAAGATGCTGACATCACCTAGACTCATTAATTCAATAAGGTTCCTAATGGTAACATTCTAAATTAGTCGTTTCTTGTTCACTTATTATATTCTATAAAGAGAAACTTCCCCTTATCAATTATTTAGTTACCTGCAGGCACAGGTTATATAGAATATATGCTTGATGCTTTCCCTTTGTCAACCTAAATTAATGACAGAGAGGCAGGCTCTCCAAAAACGTACTAGTTTATTTGGGAGTGACGAGGATTACAGTTTGGATGCACAAGTCATAATGGATCATAGGCATATCTGGAGAGGCTGGGTAGGGCAGACTTTTAAAGGCAAAGTGAGGAGGGTTATGTACATTGTTTTGAAACAATTTTCCTTAGCTACAATGATTAATAACAAGGGTAGCATCTGTCCAAGGTTGAACAGGCAGTTGCTGGGCTGGTATCTGGTATCTTTTTCTAAGTGGCCTTCAGCAAGAGGATTGCCATTCAGCAAAGTCTCCTGGGATAGTTTCTATTATCAGGCAATTGTGTGTGAGCCCTCCCCCTTCTTCATGGCCTCTTGGCTTCATTGTGTTATGGTTTGATGTAAGTGACTCTGTTTTGCTTCTGACAACTTTCCCACCTTTATTTACTAGTTTTCAAAACCGTGAGTTGGTTTCCTAGCTTCCCTCTGAAGATAAGAATTTAGTTTTATTTTTAAAATTCTGAACACATGGATTTTTACATATTTGATGTGCTACAACCCATTACAATTATTATTCTTACTGATACTTGCATTGTTCCACTTTAAGTTGATGGAAGCCTCCTCAAGTTAGTTCCTCTGTCCCCTACATCCTTTTGACATGACCTAGTGTAGCGTTTGATAGCTTCACTGCTTTCTGGCGTGATAAGATATTCCAAGTGAAACTTACACAAGGCCTGCCCCAGATCTGGATGATCCATTCCTGTAAGAAGTCTTGGTTCTTTTTAGTGGGAAGTAGAATTTAGAGACTATCATCTAGGTGCTAGGAGTTTTCCTTGCCACTGAGTGAACCATGCTAGAAAACACTTTTTAAAAATATAAAATACATCATGAGTTCATTCTGATATCAATGACTTTAAATTTCATGGGAACGATGTATTCAATTTCCAAAAAAAGTTCAAGGTGGGGGAAAGAGATGGAAGAGAAACCTGTGGATAAAAAGAGACGTAAGGGAAATAGCAGCTCTTAAGTCCTTGGCCCCGGCCAAACGCTATCATGCTTCACTAACCCATCTTCTAAAATTGGGAAGGTTACTTCTCGAAGTCCAGAATGGCAATAAAAGAAATCAAGACTCAAAATGTTCTTACCAAATCTATTAACTTTTAGTCCTTAATTTTTAAAAATTTTACCTTTTTACAATTTTAAAAAAATTATTACATAGTATTTGTATATATTTCTGGAGTACATGATATGTAATGATCAAGTCAGGGTATTTAGTATACCTATCACCTTGTGTATTTATCATTTCTATGTGTTGAGAACACTTTAAGTCCTCTCTTCTAGCTATTTTGAAATATAAAATACATTCTTGTTAACTATAGTCATCCTACGTTGCTACAGGGCATTAGAAAGTATTCCTTCTAAGTATATGCTAGTCCTGATTACCCAACCTCTCTCATCCATCCTGCCCACACACACCTATCCCCACCTCTGGTAACAATCATTCTACTTTCTATGTTTATGAGATCAGTTCTTTTAGTTCCCACAAATGAGTGAGAACATGCAATGTTTGTCCTTTTGTTCCTGGTTTATTTCACTTAACATAAGGACCTCCAGTTCCATCCATGTTGCTGCAATTGACAGGATTTTATTCCTTTTTATAGCCAAATAGTATTCCATTGCATATATGTACCACATTTTCTTTATCTATTCATCCATCCATGGGCACTTAGGTTGATTCCACATCTTTGCTATTGTGTATACTGCTGCAATAAACATGGGAGTGCTGGCTTCACTTTGAAATACTGATTTCTCTTCTTTTTGATAGATACCTGGTAGTGGAATTGCTAGATCATATGGTAGTTCTACTTTTTTGTTTTTTGAGAAATCTCTGTACTATTTTCTGCAAGAGCTATACTCATGTTCATTCCCACCAATGGTGTAAAAGAGTTCTCTTTTCTTGCATCTTTGTCAACATCTGTTCGTTTTTGTCTTTTTGATAATAATTATTCTAACTGGATTAAAATGATATCTTATTGTGGTTCTGATTTGCATTTCCCTAATGATTAGTGATGTTGAGCATTTTTTTCATGTACTATTAGCCATTTGTTTCTTTTGAGAAATATCTATTTAGCTACTCTGCCCACTTTTAAATGGGATTATTTGGTTTTGGCTCTTGAGTTTCTTGAGTTCCTTGTATATTCTGGATATTAGTCCCTTGTTGGATGAATAGTTTGCAAACATTTTTTCCCTATTCAATAGGTTGCCTCTTCAATCTATTGATTGTTTCCTTTGCCGTGTAGAAGATTTTAGTTTAATATAGTCGAATTTGTCTATTTTTATTTTTGTTGCCTATGCTTTTAGATCTTAGTCATAAAATCTTTGCCTAGACCAATGTTTCTCCTGTGCTTTCTTCTAGTAGTGTTATAGTTTCGGATCTTAAATTTAAGTCTTTAATCCATTTTGAATTGCTTTTTGTATATTATGAGAGATAGGGGTCTAGTTTCATTCTTCTGTGAATGGATATCTAGTTTTCCCAGCGCCATTTATTTATTGAAGAGGATGTCCTTTCCCCAGTGCATGTTCTTGGTGCCCTTATAAAAAATCAGTTGGCGGTAAATGTGTGGATTTATTTATGAGTTCTGTATTCTGTTCCATTGGTTTATGTGTCTGTTATTATACTAATACCATGCTATGTAGTTACTATAGTCTGGTAACATATTTTGAAGTTAGGTAGTGTGATGTGTTCAGCTGTATTCTTTTTGCTCAGGATTGCTTTTTGAAAAGATAAACAAAATCAACAAACCACTAGGTAGGTTAACCAAGAGAGAAGACTCAAATAAACAAAATTAGAAATGAAAAAGGAGACATTACAACTGATACTACAGAAATACAAAAGATCATCAGAGACTATTATGAACAACTACACACTAACAAACTGGAAAACCTAGAAGAAATGAATAAATTCCTGGACATATACAACCTACCAAGATTGAATCAGAAAGAAATAGAAAACCTAAACAAATGAGTAATGATTGAATCAATAATAAAAAAGTCTCCCTCTAAAGAAAAGCCCAGGACCAGAAGAATTTAATGCCAAATTACCAAACATATAAAGAACACCAGTTCTCTTCAAACTATTCCAAAAAATTAAAGAGCAGGAAATTCTCCCCAATTCATCCTACAAGGCCAGTGTTACCCTGATACCAAAACCAGATGAGACACAAGAAAAAAACAAAACAAAACAAAACAAAAGAAAAACTACGGGTCAGTATCCCTGTTGAAAACAGATACAAAAATTCTCAACAAAGTACTAGCAAACCAAATCCAACAGCACATCCAAAGATAATACACCATGATGAAGTGTGATTTATACCAGGTATGCTTGGATGGTTCAACATATATAAATCAATAAATGTTATACATCACACCAATAGAATGAAGGGCAAAAACTCTATGATCACCTCAATATATGCAGAAAAACACTGGATAAAATTAAACATCCCTTTATGAGAAAAACTCAATGAACTAAGCATAGAAGGAATATACCTTAACATAATAAAGGCCATATATGACAAACCCATAGCAAACAACATACTGAATGGGAAAAGCTGAAAGCCTTTCCTCTCAGAACTGGTACAAGACAGGGATGCCTACTTTCACCACTACTATTTAACAGAGTACTTGAAATCTTAGCCAGAGCAATCAAATGAAAGAAATAAAAGGCAACTGTCCGTCTTTGCAGATGACATGATCTTACATTTAGAAAAACCTAAAGACTTCAGCAAAAACCTCTTATAACTGATAAACAGATTCAGTAAAGTTGCAGGATATAAAATTCACTTATAAAAGTCTGTAGTATTTCTATACACTGATAGTGAGCTAGCTGAAAAAGAAATCAGGAAGGCAATCCCACTTACAATAGTTATAATAGCTTTCAAAAAATAAAATATCTTGGAATAAATTTAACTAAGGAGGAAAAAAAAAAAAACAAAAAACAACCTCTATAAGGAAAACTACAAGACGTTGATGAAAGAAAGTGAAGAGGACACAAACAAATGGAAAGACATCCCATGCTCATGGATGAGAAGAATTAATGTCATTAAAATGACCACAGTACCCAAAGCAATATATAGATTCTCCCTCAAAATACTGATGAAGTTTTTCACAGAAATGGAAAAAATAATCCTAATAGTTGTTTGCTACTGAAAAAGAGTCTGAGTAGCCAAAGGAATCCTGAGCAAAAAGAACAAAGATGGAGGTGTCACACTTTTTAATTTTATTGACATAAATATGATTAAGAAAATATTGAGAATCCCAAATGTGATTGGTTTGAAGAATATCAAAGGAATTTAATTGGATGGTGGATGCCAACGATAAATCAGGAAAATGGAATTTTTCACACAAGACTGAAAGGAGATGTAAATGTATTAAATATGGCTCAGGAAATTGGGACATCTAAATGCTCTGCCTTGGGAATAAAAATAAGAAGTCTTGCTTTGATCTAGAGTAAAAGAATAGGATGTAGAATGGAGATTCAGTTTTCACTTTGGCTTATGAAATTTATAAGGCTTTATAAAAGTCTTAGATAATATGAAAAGTTTCCATGTTTCATATTGTGTCAGCGACGCTAATTTAGTACTTATGTACTCTAAAGTTTTCCATTGCTAAGCCTTTACTGTTCTCTTGGGAACTAAATTGTCTTTTCTAGTGTTTGGCATTTAACTTGCTATAAGTAATTGACATGTGCCAGGGCAATGATGGATTGGAAGCTACTCAAAGTCTAAGGCTAGTTATTAAATCTTGCTTATATGTTAAAAAGGTCAAAAGTTAGATATTTCCTTTCACACATCCCCATTCACCAAAAGAGAGCTGGATTCTTTTAACTACAGGGATATGACCCCAAATAACTTTAAATTAGTGCTTTTTCTTTCAACATATGTAAAATATATGTAAAATTGTGGCAGATTAATTTAATTTTCAAAAAGTCAAAAATAAAGTAAATTGAACATTGGAAACTCACCTCACAAAAATTCTGGTATGCTACGTCTATAAATACTTTTTTTCACCTTTATGGATAAAGTTAGCTGTCTTTGGAGCACTCCGTATCAGCTGGTGCTTTAAATAGTCAGATCCTGCCACTAAGTCTAGAATTGGCTCAATTCTGGAAAGTTTTTTACAGCTGCTTCCGAGGGCAGAAGCCTTTAGAAATATGCACCCATTGAAATCTCTGATTCCCATGACCGCACACTGGTATTCCAGGGCCCAGCAAGCATAGTAACTTTGATAACAAAAGCAAATATTTGCCATCCTTAGAAAGCAGTACAAAACAACCAGCTCCAACACATCCCAAGCTTTTGTATGGGTGAATGAACACCCCTTCTTGCTTCATATTTGCATGTGGAACATCTGTTTTGATTGTTCATTGTGTGTGTGTAATTATATTCTGTTCATAGTAACTTTTTCATATTATGGACTTTATTTGCATTGAAAACACACTGCAAATAAAAAGAAATGCCAAAAGAGAAACCAGAGAAGAAAAGGAGATGGGGGAGCAGCAAAAGGAAGAGTAGCTCCGGGCCTTTAAGGAGCAGAAGCCAAGTGATCCTGGGGCCAGAGCCAGGGCCCCAAGGCTGCTGAGACCTCAGAAGTCACTGCGAGAATGGCTGAGAAGGGGCAGCATCCGCATCTGCAGCTTGGAGAGAGGACTCAGCATTCCAGGAGCATCAACCGAGGTTCACACTTCCACTTGTGCCCCTCCTGCTCTGATGTGGGAGGCCATGTCCCCTAACGAGGCTTACTGCTCCAGTGAGGACGCTGTCCTGTTACTGTGCTTCAAATAGGAGCTCGCCCTCCAAGTTCCTCCAGAGGCTAGCACCCCTCCCAAGGTCAGTGCACATGCCAACACACTTCAATGCCCTCAAACGTTCCTGAGCCCCTGATACACAACCAAAGAGGTGGCGGGGGACCCGGACTTATTGCTAGTACAGGTGAGTGGGTGGAGGGCTTGATCATTCACACTCGAGGGGAGGACTGCACCCTACCCCGTGAGAGTAGGCTGTGAGAGATGACCCCATTATAGCTGTGTAGGGGCAGGGGCGCCCACCCATGCTGG
Organism: Macaca fascicularis; assembly: GCF_037993035.2. Lineage (NCBI taxonomy): Eukaryota > Metazoa > Chordata > Mammalia > Primates > Cercopithecidae > Macaca > Macaca fascicularis. The sequence goes on along the minus strand of NC_088388.1, from coordinate 127,971,902 downwards.
GGGGTACAGGGTCAGCCTGCCTCGATCCTCTGCTCTGAGATCAGGCTTGGCCAACTCAGACTCCTTAGAAGTAAGCACAGGCCCAATTTGGGGATAAGAGACCTCCCAGCAATGTTGATAGCTCTGCAAGTTACCTAGCCACATTAAGCCTCAGTCTCCCCACCTCTGAAATGGAGACAGTAATAGGACCTACTGCATAGGGCTGCTGAGGTGATGAAATGTGATGATGTAAAGAACATCCTTGTTCTGGTGCCTGATGTCTAGTCTGCATGCATTAAAAAGACACTGGACCAGGCTCTTGCTACCTTTTGTGTGTGTGTGTGGCAAGGCTGCACTGTTGCCCAGGTTGGAGGGCAGTGACATGATCACAGCTCACTGCAGTCTCAACCTCCTGGGCTCAAGCAATCCTCCCGCCTCAGCCTCCTAAAGTGTTGGCATTACAGGAGTGAGCCACCACACTTAGGACTCTTGCTACCTTCAGCCGAGCAATCGGTGTGTTTAAGGAGCCAGGTGCTTGGGAAGAGATGCCGCCAGAAGGAGGGAAGCCCTGGGGAAACCAAGAGAGTTCGGATTGAGGAAATTGACTGAGGATCCCAAAGGGGCACAGATTCGGCCTGACATGCCCCGAGGTTCTTGGGAACCATTTTGAGCAGGTGCACAGCAGCGACTGAGCCCACCCCACACCGTCTGCTCTCTGGCAGCCCAAAGAAGAACTCTAGACCTCAGAATCCTACAGGAGAGATGACACACGTCTTGACAAACAGGGTAAATTCAGGGCAACTGTGAGAGCCCTTGTTACATTCTTGAGCTACAGGAGAGGCCGCTGCTTGGGTTTCGGTTGTTCTTGGCCTCCTCACTAACCTGGGGCACGATTTCCTCCTCCTCTCCTGTCCCCCGTGCCTCCCCAACCCTCTTTAAAAACATGTTTAAAGGCTTTTGTCAGTGAATGATCTTATTCATGAAGCAGGCATGATGACAGTTTGCAGAGCTAAATGGGCACTTAACTGTGTGTCTAATAAATCCGCAACAAAAATAAACAGAAAGGAAGAGGGGTTAGGAAAGAAAGGAGGCCAGGCCGGCAGGCATGAAAGGAGCCTGTCACGGTGATTTACACAGCCCCCCTCAGCAGGCGGTTTCCACCCCAGCCCCTCCTGGCCATGGCTGACCTGCAGATGCCAGAGGCTGACAGCACAGAGCAGCAGGTGGAGGCCAGCGCCAGAGCACACCTGGGTGGAGTGCAAGCAGTGAGTGGGAAAGGAAGCAGGAAGGGTGTCCCATCCACTGCCCATTGGTAAGGCAAAGGCAAAGTACAAGGCAGGGAAACCAGGCTGGTGGCAGCCACTTTCCTCAGGATCCATGCCCAGATTACAGACAGTATTATCTGGATCTGTCTGCTTGTCCCAAACCATTCTCCACCCAGGATTTGGTTGACAATCTGGGATTAGAGGCATATTCAGGTGAATTTAGCAAACACCTGTTATTCCAGTGTTAATCACCCTTCCAGGGGCACCAGAGGCCTGCCTAAGGCATGAACCCTCTCTCAGTGTCTTAGCCTGGTGAGGACGTGCTTAGGAATGCATCTTCCATGAATCACCTATCTTGCCCAGAAAGAACGCCATCGTGCAGCATAAGGGGAGGCGTAGATATTACAAAACCTTGGCTGGAATCCCGGGCCCCACCCCCAAACTCACTAGATTATAAGTTTCTCCAGCAAGATTTTAGCGTATTTGAGGGCAGGGACAGGTTACTTTGCCCCCTTCTCCCCCTCCCACCCACCTTCCTCCCATAGTATTAGCACAGGGCTAGGCACAAAATAAATGTTGAAGAAATACTTGCTGGCATGGATGGTGGCTAATGTGCTTCTGGTAGTAGGAAGTCCCAGGCACTGCTTTCTAAGGGCAGGGCTGCACTGGCTCCAGCCCTGGTTGGCCTTGAGGCCGTCTCTCAAGTCATTGCCATCTCTTCCGGTTTACCCCTCTGCAAAGTGGAAAGGACGTCTCTGGCTGCTGCTCATTCTGAGATTTTGGCTCCAACCCTGAAAGCTGAGTCCCTGGAGAAGCCTCCAAGACAAGTCAGCTGGAGACCATGAGAATCCAGATCCTTTAAGTCCTGTCTTGGGGCTTTGGAGACTTCAGCACAGCAAAAGGAACTCAGAACAAACAAACTGAAAAAAATGCCTTGAGGAATTTATACTCTAGTAGGGAAACAAAACTAGTCCATGTCCCCTGGAAATATGTCAGGACCGCAGTGATAATTACAAAGCGTGCATTAAGAGGAAGAGATGAGGCAGGAGTTAACAGAATAGACTGGAGAAAAGGTCAGGTCAATTAAGAACACTTGCAGGAAAAGATGATTTCAAACCACTATGCTGAGAAGCCTAAGAAAGAGGAGAGCCAGGTGGCCAGAAGAAAGGACCCTTGGCCACAAGGCACACTAGGGCAGAACCTCTCTCAGCCGCACTGGAAGAGTCAAAAGAGGAGGATAGATACTGCTGTGCCTGGAAGGGACGCAGCACTAACGAGGTCTACCACGTGGAGAGCGGTAGGGGCTGGAAGAGGAGACATTTACACAAAGAGCAGCAGTAGCCACTCAGGGCTTTAGGCAAACACAGGCCATTAAGTGAGTAAAAATCCTGAGAAACAAGATTTTGTGCAAAGCGCATTTTAGCTCTTTAACCCCAACACTACCTGCCCCTCAAAGGTTCCTTTGAAATATAATGTGGGGGAAGATTTAGGTAGCACCTAGGAAAACTGCCCGAGGATCCAACTACCAGCTAGTGTTGATCCAGGTGGGAGAGAGAATGGGGGGGAAGCCCTTGGGACGGTCTTTAATGCAGACTATCAGTCAGGTGACTGCTAAGTCCCTCCTCACTTTCTGCTGAGCAGACGACACTAGAACAGGCTAACAAAACAGTATTTCTGAGGAGGACAGAGCTTCATAGCCTCCAGTCCAGTTCTAAGCCAGACCCAGCCCAGGGGCATGGGGCAAGGCTGAGGTGGAATAAAGTTCAAGGGTCGTGAGAAGGGCAGCTGAACTCTAAGCACTCTGTGGATGGGAGAAGAGGTTCACAGTGCCCTCATACCCCCACTTCAAGACAGTTCTAGAACGGGCCAGACTCAGAGAAACCTTAAACCAGCCTCAGTAAGGCTGGTTTCGGATAGATCTGTTCAGACGAGTTTGAGGGCTCATGGCTCATAGCATGAAACCCATGTGGTTACTGGCTGTCAAGGTAGGGCTGCTGGGGTTGGGCGCAGTGGCTCACACCTGTAATCTCAGCACTTTGGGAGGCTGAGGCGGGCAGATCACTTGAGGTCATGAGTTAAAGACCAGCCTGGCCAACATGGTGAAACCCCATCTCTACTAAAAATACAAAAATTAGCCGAGTGGTGGCGGGCACCTGTTAAGTCCAGCTACTCAGGAGGCAGAGGCAGGAGAATCACATGAACCCAGGAGGCAGAGGTTGCAGCGAGCCGAGATCATGCCACTGCATTCTAGCCTGGGCAACAGTGAGACTGTCTCAAAAAAAAAAAAAAAAAAAAAAAAAAGATAGGGCCGCTGTTGTGTCTTAGCAAACCTTTGCCGACCCTGTGTAAGCAAACTGAGGGCACAGTGATCCAGAACAGGAACTCACACACGCAGACCTGGAGTCTGGGACCTGCTCCAGAAATTCTTCGCTCTTTAGCAGTTAAGACGCACACCGCGGAGGCAGAGGCAGGAGACCCCCACCTCCAAATCCCTGCACTGGGAAGAAATCTGAGTGCAAGGAGCTTTTCCGCTGCAGCGTTTCCAGGAGGAGGGAAGGCATGCTAATGGCAAAAACCCACTGCAGGGAGTCTGGCCTGGGACCTTGGTTCCCAGCAAGGGAACCATAAGGTTCCTGAGTAACCATAAGACCCCAGGAAAGGCATTCAGTTCTCTGTGATTAATGGGTTTGTACAAAACTGGAGGAAACAGCCCATTTCAAAGCCCAGGGGGGCAGCAGAAGGGCAGTGTGCTTGCGAAAGTGCACTCCAAGCCTCCTAGAGGAAAGGCACTTCTCGAGGAGAGAGCTAAAGTCCCTCAGAGGTCAGCTTCTCCAAGTCAGATTCCTGAGGACTTGTCATGGCTCTCTCCTTTTTCCAGAAAACTTCAAAACAGCAACAGATTATCGGACCCTTGCGTAACACCCTGAACTTGCGGAGGCCACCATCCTGGATGCCAGAGAAGGGAGAGGATGCTTTTGTTTGGCAAGGCCTGGAAAGGTAAATGGCCGTGGGAAAGCAAAAATTGAGACACCCAGAGAAAGAAGCTGAGAGAGGAAAGTATGCTCCATGCTGGAGATCACTGCGTAGCCCTGCTCCAGACCCACACAGGACTGCCTCCGACTCAATACGCTTCAGAGCAAAGCTGTGAAGCTGGTTTCTGGATGCCAGTCACAAGCCTTGGGAACTGGGGAAAAAAGGGGAAGGATGAAGCTGGAGAAGCGGGGCTTGGCTCTTAAGCAGGGCACAGACAGCAGGGTCCCTATTCACATTCAAAGGCCAGCCCTTTCCTCAAAAAATTAAAAGTGGAACTACCACATGACCCAGCAATCCCACTCCTGGGTGTCCACCAAGGGAAATTAAATCAACGTGTTAGAGATACTTGCACCCCATGTTTGCTGCAGCCACATTCACAATAGCCAAGCTATGGAAACAGCCTAAGTGTCCATCACAAGATGAATGGAGAGAAAAAATGTGGTCTATATACACAATGGAATACTACTCAGCCTTTAAAGAGAAGGGAATCCTGTCATTTGTGGCGACATGATGACCTGGAGGACATTATGTTAAGGAAAATAAGCCAGATACAGGAAGACAAAGATCACATATTGTCACTTTCTTTTTTTAAGTTCCGGGTATAAGCGTGGGTTTGTTACGTAGGTAAAACTGCGTCATGGGGGTTTGTTGCACAGATGATTTCATCACCCAGGTATTAAGCCTAGTGCCCATTCGTTGTTTTTCCTGATCTTCTCCCTCCTCCCACCCTCCACCCTCTGAAGGGCCCCAGTGTGTGGTGTTCTCCGCCATATGTCCATGTGTTCTCATCATTCGGCTCCCACTTATAAGTGAGAACATGTGGTAATTGGTTTTCTGTTCCTGTGTCAGTTTGCTGAGGATAATGGCCTCCAGCTCCATCCATGTCCCTGCAAAGGACATGATCTTGTTCTTTTTTATGACTGCATAGTATTCTATGGTGTGTATGTAACACATTTTCTTCATCCAGTCTATCATTGATGGGCATTTAGGTCACTTTCATGTGGAATCTAAAAAAGTTGAACTCATAGAAGCAAAGAGTAAAATAGTGATTGCCAGCGGTGGGAGTAGGGAGAGGTTGGAGAGATGTTGGTCAAAGCTACAAAATTTCAGTTAGGAGAAATAAGTTCAAGAGGCATATTGTACAACATGGTGACTATTGTTAATTATGTATTGTATACATGAAAATCGCTGAGAGAGTAGATTTTAAGTGCTCTCACCATAGATAAATATGTGAGGTCATGCATATGTTAATTAGCTTGATTTAGGCATTCCACAATGCATGCATGTTTCAAAACATCATGTTATACACCATAAATATACACAATTTTTATTTGTCAATTAAAAAAAATAACATTTTAAAAGGCCCGGCCTGGCCTCTTTGGGTCACCAGGCAATGCCATGCATAACTGAGGCTGGAAGACAAACCAAGGGCTTGAGCTTGGATCCTCCAAAATACAAGGAAAGATCATCAGAGGTCTTACATTCACCAATGAATTCAACCCGTATGGGCAAGACACAAAAAGCACAGGCCACATGCCAAGGAGCGAGAGTCGGAGGTCAGAAATAGTACCCAGAGCCCAGCGCTCAGGAATATCACTGCGTATGGACACATATATTGTGCGGTGACAGTCACTATCAGGCACCTCAGAAGAGGACATCATGAAAACACATGGACACATAGAGGGGGGAAAATACACTGGGGACTATCAGAGGGAGAAGGGTTGGAGGAGGGAGAGGATCAGGAAAAATAACTAATGGGTACTAGGCTGGAATACCTGGGTGATGAAATCATCTGTACAACGAACCCCCATGACACAAACTTACCAATGGAACAAACCTGCAGATGTACCCCTGAACTTAAAAAAAAAAAGAAAAGGACATCATGGGAGCCCAGGACAAGAGATGGAACACCATCCTGGGAAGCCAGCATCCAGACAGGAGGCCTCTCTGGGGTAGTGTGAATGGAACAGAACTAGCACTGACCCACCGGCTTACTCTGGCCATTGTGCACATTCTTGGCTCATTGTGACACCACCTGGTAGGCAGATCATAAAACTGTACCGTGGAGCGGGCCGGACGTGGAGGAGACGGCGTTCTGCCCGCGTGGTACAAGCAACCTCGCACAGGCAGCTAGGTGTGGTCTGCTCAGACTGGTTCTCAGAAGCCAAATCCTCCCCTCCTTTGTCTATTCACAAGAGTTAAGAAAAAGACTGCTTTCTCTGTTGATCTCAATAACAAAGGGGATGAGGCACTGCTTTGGCAAAGTCAAAATTGCAGTCACTTTCTGACTGTTAATGGAGAAAAGCAGGCGGCCTGCCAGGTGATGGAAAACACGCGGATCTTTCCTGTTTAACTTTGAAATGAATTATGTGATTGTTTTACAGAACGAGTAACAGGTTTGGCTTCCTTGTTGAGGCCACTGTTGAAAGTCAGTTGGTATTCTCCAAGCCTGCAACTGGGCAGAGTTACTGTGTAATTAATAACTGAGAGTCCACTAAACGGGCACTCGGCCCTGGAAGGCATCACAGGTGAGCATGCCGGAGCGGTGATCATAAAGGTGACCTCTTGAGATCAGGCTCTGGGCCAGAATGCATGAGAATCAGACAAACGGAGGCAGAGTCCTGCTAGGAAGTCTAGAGCCTCCTTCTTTTTCGTCTTAAATTAACGTGGAACACCATTTTTAAATTTAAAATCACCCAGCACATCTAGTCAAGTAGTTCTCAGGTCTTCTTTTGTTAACAGTTGCAGAGCCCATCATCCAAATGAATACTTAGTCAAGAAGCCCTGGAAAGATGAACAAGAAACCAATAAAAATAATTACGTACAAGGGATTCAGGGGAGAAGAGGGCAGGGTGGAAACAAGATTTTTTTTTTTTTTTTAGATGGAGTTCCGCTCTTGTTGCCCAGGCTAGAGTGCAGTGGCACGATCTTGGCTCACTGCAACCTCCGCCTCCCAGGTTCAAGCGATTCTCCTGCCTCAGCCTCCCGAGTAGCTGGGATTACAGGCATGTACCACCATACCCGGCTAATTTTGTATTTTTAGTAGAGACAGGGTTTCTTCATGTTGGTCAGGCTGGTCTCGAGCTGCTGACCTCAGGTGATCCGCCTGCCTGGGCCTCCCAAAGTGCTGGGATTACAGGCGTAAGCCACTGCACCCAGCCCAAGTCGTCTTTTTTGGTTTTGACTTTTGAAGCATATACATTTCTTACCTCTTTAAAAAAGTAAGACCATTGGACGCCCCAAATGTGAAGTGGCTGAGAAGGGAGCTGCTCTGGCAGAAGGCAGTGGGAGAGGTGGAGGGGACAGCCCAGGTTCTCTGCCCTGTCCTCATCCCGGAGGCTCTGTTCCACTCCCACAGCTCTCAGCACTTGGACACCAATGGCCTGGCCCAATCCTTTGCAGTATAGATGGGGAAAAGGTGGTCCCCCAAGTCTGGTTCACTCTCTGGGTCTCCCTTCCCATAGGACACATTCGGGAAGGGTTAGATACACTCCTTAGAAGACACAAAACACTCAGTCCTTCTGAAAGATTTATTTTTAATTAAAAAATAAAAGTTATCTGAACATATCTGCATTGCAGCTTCAGGGATGGCACCTTAACCCATTTATGCTGAAGGTCACAAATGTTTTTTATGAAAAATCAGACCTTGGCGATGACCTTGAGCAGTAGGATAGAAATAACTCCCACAAGCTTAGCGTTCCAATAATGGAACACTAGGCATAAATGGGTAAATAAAGCAAAAAAAACAACAACAAAGCTTCTCAGTTCTTGGGTCTCATGACCATCTTATAATGGGTACAAAGGCACACGTGTCTTCAAACAAACTTGATTCAGAAACATTTCTAACAACTCAGAACTCCCCCCACGTTTTTGCCCACCCTCACCCCCACAAAAAAATACAACCGAAAACATTAAATTCTTTTTAAAAACTACATAAGTAAGTGCTGAGTCAGCAAGGAACCTGGGCATGCTGCCCACATGCCGCCACGTCTCTCTGCTTTGATGACTGGCTGCCCAGAGGTCGGGAGGGAGAGAGCTAAGCACTCTCCACTGCATGCTGGGAGAGGGCTTGCAACACAGACCCAGCCCCAGCCCCACGGCCGTCACCCCAGCTGGGGCAGGCAACTCCTAGGTGCTCTCTCCCTTAATCAAGGGCATCCACGGCTAAAGCAGCCTTTCAGGAAGAGAAAGGCTCAAGACAAGCAAGTCTTTGTCAAATGCTTGCAATGACAAGGCCACTGGGAACTGTGGGAGGGAGGGAGATGGCTAGATCTCTTCTCCCCCAGTTTACTGGGCTGCTAGAAAGTTTTCTCTGCCTACTCTCCCTGCCTTCCCTCCCTGCCTTCCCTCTTTTCCCTTCTCCCCAGTCTCCCTCTACTCTCAAAAGGGTTTTACTTTAGCTTAATGGTGGGGGTTCCAAAGAGGGTATTGGCAACTCCTGGGGCGGGTCTGGTGGCTCTGCCATCTCTAAGGGGACATCATGTGTTTTCGGTTCCTGTTCTTCACAGAGCTCCTCCTGCCCCTGGGAGGGCTCCAGTCGCTCCTGACCCTGGGCCTGGCTGTTCATCTTCTCTTCCGCTTCAATCTCTTCTGATGTGGGGATGGAGTTCTTCTTGGGGCGACCTTTGGGTTTTGTGGGTGCTTCCTGTCCACCTTTAAGAACCTACGTGAGTAAAAAATTGTTATTAAATCTAAGAAATAACTCCTGCCCCTCCGCCTTTCCACTCCCAGTATAACCTCACATTGCATCTAAACCATCTGTTCTGGCAGTAAAATTGCAGGATTTGGCAAAATATATTCTGAATCCATCACCTCTGGTCTACAAAGACACCTCCATTCTTTAAATGTTCAATGCATTTTGGTCAATATTATATATTTTGGCATTTAATACAATAATCATAAGCAGCTTCAGAATTCAACTTCAACAATAAGGCAAGAAATGAAAATTAAAATGTTAATGCAATAACTATCAGGTTGACAAGCTAAAAAGACAACAATATTTGTAGCAAGCAGGAAAAAAACACACTATGTGAAAGTGTGATTGTTACAACCTTTTCAACACAACCTAAGAGTTCAAATCAAAAGCCTTAAAATATGCAGAGCTTTTTGACACAGAAATTCCTTAGGCTAAATTCTAAAAAATTATCTAAGACTGAGACAAAGATTGATCTGCAAATATACTCATCACAATATTGGTGATAACAGCAAAAGTTGGAGCGGGGTGATATCCTAAAGGTTTGGCCATGTAAATTGGGTAGAATTATAGTAAATCCCAAAGACAGAATACTTGACAACCATTACAATTACTATATAGGAGAATGTTTAATAACATGGAAAATATTAACATAGTTTTGTAACAAGCAGATTCTTAGCATAATCCAGTTTGGAGGCTAGACAGCCTATACACCACCTTGTTTGCAGGATCACGGATCGTTTTTAATCTTTATGTTTTTTCTATATTTTCTAAACTTTCAACAATGATCAAACATAAGTATTTCTGTAATCAGAAAAAATATAAAGCATGTAGTCTTGTAGAAGTTGTACAGCAGAGTTTAAAAAGCATTTTGGCTTTGATAGTAGAAAAACTGGGTTAAATTCCAACTCTGCCACTTATCATCTTTGTCTTTGTAAAGTCCTTTAAAGGCCCCAAGTGTCCGTTTTCTAATCTGTAAAATGGGAGTAATAATACCTTGTATTACAGGGTGACAGTGAGAGTGACCAACAGATAATGTGTATGAAAGGACCAGAACGGCACCTTCTGAATGGTAGGTTTCCTTTGCCCAGAATATATACACCATCCACCCTCCTTCTCCTGGCTAACTTCTCCTGGAAGCCTTCCTGATCCCCCAGGTCTAGGTTAAAGGCCCTCTGCCATGTGCCCTCGGAGCAGCTTCTACTGTCCCGACCAGAGCACTTTTCAGAAACTATGGTCACTGCATGTTTACCTGCTGCCCCTCTCACTCAGTCCCTGCATGTAGCAGGTGTTTGACAACTGTTACCAAATTAACTAGGCTTTCTCAACAAACCTTTCCCTGGAGTCGAGGAAAGATATAAAGCAAGCCAAATAACTGGACCCTAAATGGCCTTGGCTGACTTCAAAGGCCTGGCACCCTTATTACCCCAATTTGTGACCCACACAAGAGTCCCAGGAGGTAGACAGGGATAAGTTTAAAAATATTTATATTTTACTTTGGAATGTAATAGACACTCCTTCCTCCATTGGCTTGGCATAGTCCTTGATTTTCTGGGCAGCTAGTGAGAAGGGCTTCAAGAGGACCTGGATTAGCACAGATGATTAGGGGTGGGAGATATTTTTGCTATTTATAAACCTAGCTTAATCTTATCTTCTATATTTGTATATAAGCTCCTGGAAGACAAACCCTGCTTCTCTCCATTACTCCAAGAATCAAACTTCCAGCTAACTTCTATGCAGTCCCTAAATATTTATTGACTGCTCCTCTTTCCTTCAAGAGCAGCAGAGGACCTCCAGGTGCTGAATTTTAAGGATGAAACCATAACTTTTTTTTATACAGCTTTGAGATATAATTCACATACCAAATCCATTTAAAGAGCACTATTCAGTGATTTTTAGGATGGTCACAGAATTGTGCAACTATCACCACAATGCAATTTTCAAACACTTCTATCACCCCAAAAAGAAACCCCATAGCATTAGCGGTCAGTCCCTATTTTCCCCCAACCCCTAACCGATCTGCCCACAGCCCTAGGCAACTGCTAGTCTGCTTTCTGTCTCTACAGATGTGCCTATTTTTGGACATTTTATATAAACAGAATCATATAATATGTGCACTTTTGTGACTGGCTTCTTTCATTTAGCATAATGTTCTCAATGTTCATCCATGTTGTAGCATTTGTCACTAAATAATATTCCATTTTATGGATATACTATATTTTGTTCATTCACTCATCAATTGATGGACATGTGGGTTGCTTGCTACTGTGAATGAAGCTGCTATGAACATGGGAAAGAAGTGAAATTGAATTGTGGGATCTTTCGGCAACTCTATGCTTCACATTTTAAGGACTGTTTTCCAAAGCAGTTGCACTATTTTACATTCCAGCCAGCTGCATATGAGGGTTCCAGTTCTCCACATCCTCACCAACACTTGTTGATGTCTGTTTGACCACGGTCGTCCCAGAGGGTGGGAAGTGGTATCTCACTGTGGTTCTGCTTTGCATTTCCCTGATGACTACTGAAGTTTAGCATCTTTCATAGTGCTTATTGGCTAGCTGTATATCTTCATTGAAGAAATGTCTATTCAGATATTTTGCCCATTTCTAAATTTGGTTGTCTTTTTATTATTGAGTTGTAAGAGTTCTTTAAATATTCTGGATACATGTCTCTTATCAGATGTAAGCTTCTCCCATTCTGTGGGCTGTCTTCTCATTTTTCTAATGATGTCCTTCACAGCACAAAATTTTTAAATTTCAATGAAGCCCAGTTTATGTTTGCTTCTGTTGCTTGTGCTTTTGCTGTCATAACGAAAAACACTTTGTCTAATCCAAGGTCATGAATACTTACTCATATTCTAAGTTTCATAGTTTTCACTCTTACCATTTAGATGATGATTCATTTTGCGTTAATTTTTGTGTATAAAGTGAGAAAACCAAGAAGTTCTCAGTAAACACCTCCTTTTAGCTAAAAGTCTGCTCAACCACTGTCCTTTCCACATGAACAGCTAACACACAGATATTAAGGGGATCTTTAACAAGGTAGAGATGCTGACGGAAACCACCCCTGGGGAGAAGATGTTCCTTGTATTTCTTTTCACGTAAGTTCATTATCTGATTTTGATTTCAGTCTGAGTGTAGGCTTTTGAAAGCACCCAATTGTGCCAAGATGGAATTTACATGTTGAAAGCAGATCCACTCAGTATGAAAGAGGTTATACAAAAGTAAGTTGCCCCATGTAGTAATCAAACTAGAAAAGGGCAGGTCTATGGAAGCCACCTAACTGGCAAAAGAAAGTCCAGCCCAGCAATTAGAGAACACCACCCACACGGTTTGGACGGACCCCACCTGGCTGTTTTCCTACTGCAGGAAAAAAAAAATCCCCAAAACAATTAGACCATTTTCTAAATGGAATAAAACATTCCAGCACAAGCAATAATTAGGAGATAACTACCCTCTTGGCTGCTCTCTGCACTCAACCTCTGGCCCCTTGCCTTCCAGCGCACCTGAGACATGCAATTATCTCAGAACCACCCTCCATCAGGAGCTACCCGTTCACATGCACCCTGTGGCCCTCCTCCCAGGAGCCCTCTCCCCATTTATTCTTTGAGCCAGTTTAGTCCCATTGGTCCAGAGAAGCCAGAGAGTTCCTTGTCCAAGAGGCCGCAGGCCTCCTTCTGCCTCTCAGAAGAACACCTAGCACACCATCCACTTTTATTAGCCGTGCCTGGTGACAGCCCTCCAAACTCTGAAACGAGGTATTCAGATGTTCTGTTGCTGAGGGTGTTAAGACCGGGCCTTTTGCTTCCCTCCAAGCAGCCTGAGTAGGGGGCAGGGAATGTCAGTGCAGGAAGGAACTCTCTCCTTCCCTCTACTTTTCAGATAGGAAACTGAGCTGACAGAGTTTGTCAGTATCAAAGAGCAAGCCAAGGGCAGAGCTGGGATTTGAACACAAACCTCCTGACCATTTGAATCTAACAGCCTTAGCAGTATTGCATTCAGCATAATGTGCAAGGGATATGTAAAATGGGCCACTGTTCTATGTCTGGTATTTATTTGCAATTACCCAACCTCCCAGCAGACTCCAGGCAGTAGACTTACTAGTGGGGGGCGAACTTTCCTCCTTATTCTCTGTCTCTCTCTGCAGCTTCATAGGGCAGCGAGGGCCACATAACTGATGACTGTTTCCATGAAGCTGAGAAACAAGTTTGGATTCCCCAGCATGAATCTCCTCCCAGACACTGCTGCTCACCTTAGCTAACTTTCTCAACCTGAAGATGTGCTGTTCCACTGGACCTCAAGCAGGGCCCCCAATGCCAAGGCGCTGACTTGGAGATGACTGGGAAGTGGGGACTGAGAAAGGACAAACACTCAGGGCTGCGTGGAGACCCTGAGATTCACAGAATTCACTTTTGGCTTGTGTTTCCTGGCCTCCAAATATTTGGATTCTCTGAAGACGTGGATTTCGTGAAGAGGTAATAAAAATACGAATAATGATAATAATAATGGCAAAAACATCTCTTAGCTGTGTCCTATATGGCAGGTCCTATTTACGTGTTTCACAGAGATTAGCTCAGTTAATAATACAACCCTACGAGGTACGTGTTAGGCCTTTTACTGCAGAGGAAACAAGCACACAGAGGTTAAGTAACCTGCCCAAGATTACACAGAGAGCTACTGGTAACAATTCATGGAGTTGTTAACTACCTGGGGACTATTCACGAGAAAGATAGTGACCATGCATAGTGTGGGGCCCACCCAATTCTGTGACTAGGAGAGAAAGGAGGTATCTGTTTGGATGCTCTCATGGAACAGAATTGCATTTTAGAGCTCAAAGAGACCACCGAATAATGAGGCTCTTTCAGCCTATTGCAAAACACTGTAGGTCCTGCTGGAACTGAAGCCAACAGACATGGAATAGAGGGTGCACATCCCATCTTAATGTGCAAGATTCAATTGACCCAACCCGCTACGGGTTACCAGTGCTGACTGGTCAGAACTCGTCAGAGATGCTATCTTGGTTCTGGCAAGGTTACCCTTGGCAGCCATGTGAATAAGTCTGACAATCAACTGCTAATCTTTTTCCAGTTCCAATTAGGTTACTAGCCTTGAGACATCTTTATTACCCAATTATCTTTTTCTTTTCCTCCCCAGTACCTAAAGAGAGAGCCTTGAAAGAGTTTTACTGGGAAACTAGATGAAGTAATCAGGATCACACCACAGCCTTGCTATTCCACTCTCTGCGCTGATCCTGTACATCTCCCTGCCGCTGCACTGACCGCTCCGTGTAATAATAATGCCAGTTTGCAGGTCTGTCTCCCGCACTTGACTGAGTACCTTTTGACAATTTTATTTTTTAGTGGACAGGCTCATGTCTTACCTTTGCATCTCCAGGGCCTGATAAATGTTAAATGCTCAATGAATTAACTCAAAAGTGAACTGACAGTTTGGGCCTCTTGGCTCGTAAAGGGACCTGAAGGTGACTGGCTTGCAGAATGTTCTCTGAGGTTAAATCTGCTAAGTTACTTCCATTTTGGTTTACATGACATTTATACCCATCAATAACTGGCCTAAAATCATGCCAGCAACACTGTTGCTGGTGAAAAACAAGTGACGTCACAGGCGAAGGCACACACATTGTCCCACGGGCACTGGGCGGTGCTGGCAGAGGAGGCTGCCTGTCAATTCCTTAATCATCTGACTCATGAAAAGATTGCTGATAACCAATTTAAACAATGCCTCTGCTACTCAGGAGACATTGATTTCAAGACTGATGATTGATGAGGAAGAAGGTGGGTGGTGGATCTTGCACAGAAAGCAGTGAAGGGACTTGCCCAAAATCAACCAGGGAAGGGCAAGCATGGGAACACGGCCTGGTGCTTCTCACTCCCAAGTCTAGTTCTTTAGAAACCAGTCCCCTAAAAGGTGTCCATGTGTACTTAGCACTGTAGAGTGTTTGCAAGACTATCTATTTAACCAAATCCATTCTTCCTTCAATTTCTTGTTTTTATTTTATTTTTATGACTTATTTATTTATTTATTTATTTATTTTTGAGATGGAGTCTTGCTCGGTCACCCAGACTGGAGTGCAATGGTGTGATCTCGACTCACTGCAACCTCTACCTCCTGGATTCAAGTGATTCTCTGGCCTCAGCCTTCCGAGTAGCTGGTATTACAGGCGCCCGCCACCACGCCCAGCTAATTTTGTATTTTTAGTAGAGGCAGGATTTCACCATGTTTGCCAGGCTGGTTTCAAACTCCTGTCCTCATGTGATACACCCACCTCAGCCTCTCAAAGTGATGGGATTACAGGCGTGAGCCACCGTGCCCGGCCTCTTCCTTCAATTTCAACTTCTCCCGGCAACCTTCTCCACTACCTCTCTTCTGAACTCCGACAGGTTTATAAATCCGCAACAACCAGCACTTAATTATAACATGCTCAGCATCTACCTCCTGGGCCTTGTTTCTCTGAGTAGATCATAAATTCCATGAAGGCAAGGGTGATATTTTATTTTATTATTTCTTATAGTGCCTAGGACAAGGAATGGCTCACAAGAGACACAAAATACATGTGCTGACTCATGCAATATCCGTGTGTTTGAACACATAACTGACATCTCTGCCTTAATTCGTGAGCACTTCATGAGCCAAGTTGCCTCCATTGGAAAACTCTTTCATTTCAGGGTCAGGTCCCCCAAAGGAAATTACAAGATTTGCCCAGGAAATTCTTTTTTGGGAATATAATAATTGCTGCTTGTTGACTTTTTTCCTAATTTTTCCCATTGATATTCATTTGCAATTTACTTGTTTTGGGGTTTTTTCCCCTCATTGTTAGCAGAAAATAGCAAGGAATAGCAAGAACTAAAAGTTTAAGAAAGAACAATATGGGACAAAACCACAGCACTGAGAAAACATCTGTCCGCTGACCTTTTTTTCCCCCCCCCCAAAAACTGGGGTCGGGAGAACACCTTAGTTATTTGATTGTTGTGAAAACATCATATTTCAGCCCTGAAACACCAAGAAATAGGGCTTGTGACCAGATGGGTTAGCAAATGTCATCATGAAGGCATGGAATGGACGAGAGGCGAAAGAGCCACTAAGATTTGGTGAGGGGGTAAGAAGCCCACGGCAGGTGACATGGTAGCACCTGGGCTCCAGAGAAGAGCAGCGCTTCTTCCCTTATCGCCACCCCTCCTCTTTTTCTTTTGCTCTGGGCTTTGACCTTGTCTCAATGGTTTACAAAGCTGAGAAAGGCAACACTTGACTACTTTGGAAAATTTTGATTTAATAGTGCTTTTCTTAAATGAAAAGAATAAATGATAATGAAATTGAGTTCCTGAAAATGTAGGGATGTATATATTCTAACTTAAAAATCAAAGATGGAAATATTCATTAGCTAGGCACTAGAGCAGGATGATGGAAACTGTGGTCATCATACCAGGCACTTCAGAATAACGAGGGGGCTTGTTAACATGCACATTCCCAGCCCTGGCCCAGACCTCTGGGGCCAGAATCCTGGGAGGGGGCCTAGAGTTCTGCATTTAACTTGCTACCCAGGGGACTCTGATGCCCACCAAAGTTTGAGGATCACTGCGTTAGAGGATGCACAGCCAAAAGAACAGATGCATCCTCTACGTCAATATAAACAAAGAATACTGACTTCTATTTTTAGCTCTTGGTGGGAGGAAGAAGGAAGTTGTTTGAAAAGGCTAGCAGGTAGGGTTAAAACTAGCAAGTTAGGAGAAATACCTAACGTAGATGATGGGTTGATGGGTGCAGCAAACCACCATGGCATATGTATACCTATGTAACAAAACTGCACGTTCTGCATATGTACCCTAGAACTTAAAGTACAATAAAAAACAAAAAACAAAAACTAGCAAGTTAAAAGCCTGTAAGCTTTTTTTTCCTTTGATTTTTAACGAAACAGAAAAAGAATATCCCTCTGTTTAGGAAATCCAGGTCAAGAGGAATAGCTCGACCTACAGATCCAACAGCTTCCCCACAAGCCAGCAGCACAGAAGGCCTTCCAGTCTCCACAGCCCAAACTGCCACATGGTCCGGCCTCCCTCCCCACAGCCCTGGAGGAAAAGTCCTCTTCCATCAGGATGGGATCATGGTTAGTCACTCCTTTCTTACCATTTTCTTCCATTTCATCCTGCGATTCTGATACCAGGTCTTCACCTGCAGCTGAGTGAGTCCCAGAGACTGGGCCAAGTCCAACCTAGAAGGCACAAGATACAAAGGAAGGGTGAGCAGGCTGGGGAGGAGCGGGAGAGATGGGATCCTGCTGACAGGCCCCAGACAGGCCCCAGCACTGGCTATCAAGGCTCTGACCTCCCTCATGAAACGAGGTCTTCCCCAAAGCGCTTTTCTTTCCTTCCAAGAATCCAACAGAGGACACTGGGAAGCTGAGAAACTAAGAAATAGATGACCATGGCTGAGGATACCTGGGCCAGTCCCCATTCTGAAACATTCATGGTCTGCAAGGGACCTGAGAAGGATGCCTGGGCCTTCATCACACAGTCCTTTTCCTGGCTTGACAAGATTATTTATTCTGACCCTCTGGCCCGACATCCAAACTGGAAACAAAAGGCAAAGCCGATGTTGCTGATGGGAATCCACTCATCACTCCAGACCCAGCTGTGGTCCCAGCTCCGGCAGGTGAGTCTCCTGGCTCCCACAGCTCATCTCCTCTGCACCCTCCCACAGGCCAGCAGTCACCCAGATGGTGCCACGTTTCCCACTGTTCTCTAATCACTCCCACCGTGTTATTTCTGCCTCCCTAACTCAGCAGTCAGAGCAGCTTATGTCTTCCACTTCTTTTCTACCCATGAAAGTGCCCATCACACTGCTAAATCCAGAACCGGTGCTCAAAAAATACTTCCTGATGGATTGATTCAATCGCTGTAGCTGCCCTAAATTGTTATAACAATTAAAATGGTATAAATATTATAAAGATTCCAAAACAAACATTAAGTCCACAGCCCTTCCTGCTTTCCATTCTACTGCTAATCGTGACTGTGTACTTCTCTGTAGTCTTCTGTAAAGTCCTAAAAGCCAAATCCATTTCTGGGGCTAAATCTAACAACACAGCCACCATTTCCTGAGCACCACGGCATCCCAGGCTGCATGCTAAGCCCCTGACTTGCTGTCTTATCTATCCCATTCACAACACAATGAAGTAGGTATAATTATTCCCATTTTACAGATAAGAGATTTGAGGCCTGGAGAGATTAGACTCTCTCAGCAACTGTGGCCAAACCCTGTCTGCTACCTGGTTGTGTAAATAAAGTTTTATTGTAACAGACCAGGCACAGTGGCTCATGCCTGTAATCCCAGCACTTTGGGAGGCCGAGGCGGGCGGATCACCCGAGTTCAGGAGTTGGAGACCAGCCTGGCCAACATGGTGAGACCCCATCTCTAGTAAAAATACAAAAATTAGCTGGGTGTGGTGGCAGGCACCTGTAATCCTAGCTACTCAGGAGGCTGAGGCAGGAGAAATGCTTGAACCTGGGAGGCGGAGGTTGCAGTGAGCCGAGATTGCGTGCCACTGCACTGCAACCTAGGCAATGGAGTGAGACTCTGTAAAAAATTAATAAATAAAAAATAAACTACTTCTGTGCTACAATATCAGAATTGGGTGGTGGTCATAGGCCATATGGCACACAAAGTGTAAAGTATTTACTGTCTGGCTCTGCCCAGAAAACCTTTACCAACCTCTGGCAGATGATCACAGAGTTAGGAAGTGGGGCAGGATTCAAACCCATGATGTCTGACCTGTACACCAGCTCCTGCGCTGGGGCTCACCCCCACCCACACTGTATCTGCACAAGTTGAGCCTGTCAAAGGGAATCACAGGGATGCTTCATCCCAAGAAGCAGCGAACAACCAGGTGGGACAAGTGGAATGAGAAAGGGAAGTCTGTAGCCAGGCTTCCAACGTCAGTCCTTGAGACAACCACCATTGACCTGACAGGATAAGAACCCCAGGTCTACCTCAGCACCAACTGGACAGCCGCCTCCTTAAGCCAACATAAGCTGCCTCACTGCCACGCCAGCCCTGCTCAGCAAAGCAGCGTGGACTTTGAATGCAGCAACTTGGGACAACTGCCCTTGACAGGGCTTGGGCAGCGACCCCCCCCCTTTTTGAAAGGCCCTGGGTTTCTGAGGTTACCGTCTGCGAATCTCGGGCCCACAGGCAGTCTCATTTGCCTGCTTCATGGGGAGCCTCAGGTGTGGGTTCTCAGCTGCAGCTCTCCACCTGGGGCGCTCTAACCATCAGGGAGGTCCGCAGGGACCGGCCCTGACAGTCTCAGGTGCAGCTGCCCGGTCGCCCTGCTCTGACCAGGCTGCATAATTTAAAGCCCCAATAATACAGAGTCTTCCTTCAGGGCACCCTGGAACTGGTCTTAAATCAGCACTCACATCCATCTGGTTATCCCTGTAGAAGGACTGCTAGAAGCTGGCAGTTTTATTGAAAGTGATTAACAAGCTAAAGCCAATAAATTCCCAGTGCCAACAGCACTTGGCTGTCCCCACAAACGCAGCACTGCTGCCCAGGCAGCCACTCATTGAGAACCAAGAACCCAGGGGGCCACCCCACAGACTTCTGGTCTCCCAGGCCTCCCTGGAGAAGGGTCCTCCACGGTTCTGGCGGCGCCTTCCCGAGCCCAGTTCACCTGAGGCCATCAGGTGCATTAGTCAATGGAAGGCTCAGTTCACAGCTCTGCCACTGCATTAGCAAACAGTGTTAGCTCACTTGGGAAAAATGCAGCCCTGACTCACTCTGGCTACAGAAACATGCTTCACTGTCATCAGCTTTCTCTCATTACCTGCCACCGTTACAAATTCTCACTTCCCTGCATATTTGCTTAAATGGGGTCACCTAGGAAACTGGAGAAACAAACACAGAGGAGGAGGGCGAGAGCTGCGGGAGGAGGGAGTGCTCATGGCCCTGGTCACGTAGGGAGGCGAGGAACATCTGAGAGGGCGGGTGAAGATGGCAGCTTCCATGCCAGCCGATGGTGTCCTCCCAGACAAGTGAATCAAGCCTGTGTAGGTGACCTGAGATGCCTGGGCAAGTACCAGGGAGCCCCAGGAGATTTATGAAGAACTAATATTTCTGTGAAAAAAAAAAATTATCTGACTTCTGAAAAATCAGCCCAAAATGTTAGCCATGCGTGCTGAAGCCGATTTGACACGCCACCATGCTACCATAGACAGTGGTGCCCACTCCCCTGGGTGCACACGTTCATGCACCCAGGGGATATGCTAGGGAAGTGAAAACAGCCATGTCATACCTGGAGATGCCATCTGTTAACCTCTGGTTCACAGACCCGTCGCCATCATCTGCCAAAGACACCCCAAATGCACAGGTCTAGAACAGAACCCAACCTTTCGCCACCTAAGTCTACTCTGTCCTCTGTCTTCCAACTTCAGGTCATGGTGTCCCTATCCCCCTGCTAGCCCAGTCCAGAAACCACAGAATTCTCAACTCCCTTCTCGCTTCTTCCCACAATGTTGATTCTGCCAATTCTCTCTTCAAAATTGTCCTCCTCTCACACATGGACAGAGGGAGGGGAACCTCACACACAGGGCCTGTCGGGGGGGTGGGGGGATAGGGGAGGGATAGCATTAGGAGAAATACCTACTGTAGGTGATGGGTTGATGGGTGCAGCAAACCACCATGGCACGTGTATACCTATGTAACAAACCTGCACGTTCTGCACATGTGTATCCCAGAACTTGAAGTATAATAATAGTAAAAAATTGTCCTCCTCTCTATTCTTGCCTCTGCATTCCCACTGCCACCCTTTAATTCAAGTCTTCAGTGATGATCACTGGATTCTCTCCTAACTGGTCCCTGCTCCACCTCTGGCCTCTCTCATCCATCATTTATGGTGCCACCACAGAGACAGTTCTGAAACAGAAGTCAGGTCATGCACTTCCAGCTCATAAAGGCAGTGCCAACTGCTTAAACAACCAAGTTCACATTTCAGCCAGGCATACGAGGTCCTTCCCACCCTTCATTCACCTCTACCATTTCCCTGTTCACACCTTAAGCTGGAGATGTCCTGGCTACTTGCAGTTTCCTCCACATACCCGACGAGACACGCTTCTTTGCCTTGTGTGTGCCAACCCCTTAGTGCAGGACGCCCTGTCCCGCCTGGAATCAAAGCTCTTCTTAAATGTTACCTCCTCTGAGAAGCCTCCCTAACCCCGTCTCCCATGCTGAGCAATACCCTGTGTTCCTACTGCACTCAGCACCTCACAGGTACCAGCGCCTGGCTTGCTGCGCCTTTGTTCCTGTAGTCGTTCCTTCCCCATGATCCCTTTCTGTCACAACAGGACTCTCTCGACTGTTTCGGGACCCATAATCCCTGCCACAGTGCCCCAGTGGCACCCAGAAGACCCGTACCAAACAGCTGATGGTGCCTCGTTAACGGAATCAGAAGCTAAATCCCCTTTTAGTCGGTGATATGCAGACTCCTCTGTCACTTAAATTTGTATCAAAGAGCTACTACATAGCCTAAGAGATTCATTTGAGGTTCCTTCCTTTACTTTTTGATAGGACTAGTGTCCAACCTGATATGGCCAAGGCAGTAGGCAAAAGAAGAGGAAAAAGGACCTGAAAAATCTCCCCAATAAATAGGATCACACATTATTAGCTCGGCTATCTCCAGAGTCAGTTTGAAAGAACAAGATGAGACACTGAGATACACAATTTGTTTTTTGAGACCGAGTCTCGCTCTGTTGCCCAGGCTGGAGTGCAGTGGCATGATTTTGGCTCACTGCAACCTCCGCCTCCTGGTTCAAGCAATTCTCTGTCTCAGCCTCCCAACTAGCTGGGATTACAGGTGCCTGCCATCATGCCCGGCTAATTTTTGTATTTTTAGCAGAGATGGGGTTTCACCATCTTGGCCAGGCTCGTCCTGAACTCCTGACCTCATGATCCACCTGCCTCAGCCTCCCAAAGTGCTGGGATTACAGGCATGAGCCACCACACCCAGCTATTGTTTGTTTTTTTTTGTTTTTGTTTCTGTTTTTTGGAGACAGGGTCTCACCTAGAGTGCAGTGATGTAATCTGATGCAATCACATCTCACTGCAGTCTCAAACTCCTGCGTTCAAGTGATCCTCCCATCTTAGCCTCTTGAGTGGCTGGGACTACAGGTGCATGCCATCACACCTGGCTCATATTTTAATTTTTGTAGAGATGGGGTCTCACAACGTTGCCCAGGCTGGTCTCAAACTCCTAGCCTCAAACAATCCTATTGCCTCAGCCTCCCAAACTGCTGAGATTACAGGTGTGGGCCACAATACCCGGCCCAGACACACACTCTGGCATATGTTCCAGTTAAAATAGTAAATTAAAGAAAAGGAGGTGAGGCATTGAGGCCTCCAAGAAAGCAAGGGTCACAGCCTCCCCAACATGGATTTCAGAGGAGTTCAAAGAAGGGGCTCTCATCCAGGTCCTCCTGGGTCTCAGTCAAATGGTTCTGACTTGACATCCATCAAATTCACCAACATGTCTGACCTCCTCAACTGGATCACTCCAGCCCTTCCCAAGCAATAGCCAGGCCAGCAAGCTGAGTCAGTGGGGAATCAGCTGGAGGCTGTGGAGAAGATTGAGAGGATCATTAATCCTAATTCCAGATCTAGTCCTGCTGCCTCCAATCCTAAGAGTGAGTGGCTTAAAAACCAAGCCTGTTTCCCAGCTGACCACCTGAGCAACAATTTGCTAAACTCGACCTTGTTTATGATACTGAAATAGTTAAGTTCAAATATGGAGATAGAGTGACGAGTTTAAGTTCAGCCACAGGCAGGCTCCAGGGACTGTGTGGTGGATTCACATAGGCTGGGTTCTGTCAACCAAGGTTAAGATGCCTTGAGCCAAGGAGTGGATTCCTGCCACAGTGTCCTGCCTCACTGCAACAGTGCTCTGGCTCCATGGCCCACAACGGGAGCAAGTCTCCCATCCTCAAGGGCCTTCACTGCGGAGAGCTGCGGAGAGTCCCTTCCCTGCGTCCTCACCTGTCCGGGGTAGACAAGTACTTCTGCTTCTGGAATTTCTTCTCCAGGCCCATGAGCTGCAGCTCGGTGAAGATGGTGCGACTCCGGCGGGGCTTCTTCTGTCGGGGCGTGGGCTGTTCCGTCTCTGACTCGCTGCTGGCTAGGGCCTCGCCCCCTGGGGCCTCAGCAGAGACCGCCTCGGTGACTGGGTGGCAGGACAGTGCCTGGGCGATTCCCGGGGTGGCGGGGACCAGCTGGGAGATGACGGTGGGCTGGCGGGTGATCACCGAGAGGAGCGGATATGCCCGCAGAGAAGGGGAGCCTGGAAAACAAGCAGGGAGGCAGGTCACCACAGGGAACGGTGTGGGGAAGCAGGCCAGGACCTGTGGAGGGCCACTGGCTGACGTCTGACAGGGAGGACCCTGTTCCTAAGGAGGCACAGATGGAGGAAGGGGAAGGAGAAGTAACTCAAGACCTACAGCTGCAGGGCAGGCACAGAGATCTGCTCAGCTTGGCGGGGGAGGATGAAGCCCACCGCCAAGAAGAGGTTCCTGCAAGTCCTCTGATTTTAAGCGGATCCTTCCCCTCTCTCTCCCTTCGGAATCCCTAAATTCTTGGTCCACGGGACCAGGCAAATGAAAAGAAGTAGTCAGGAAAAGCTAGAAACACATATTTCAGAAACCCGAAATAGATTTGTAATATGCAAACTTCCTGAGAACCACCTGTGGTCTTTATAAAAAGACATGCTTGTAGCTATGAATTCCTCCTGAGAAGTCTGTGTACCTTGAATCATAGCATTTTTCAGAGCTTGACAGGATGCTTTAGGATTATTTAATTCAACTTTCTCATCTCAGAGGGAGTGAATTGCCCCAGAAAGGTTAAGTGAGTTGCCTAAGATAATGTAACGAGGAAGCAGCAGATGGAGGAGTCAAACCAAGTTCTTCTGGCTTGAAGTCCCATGCTATCAGCACATCATGAATCACGTGGCTACATCATTTAGAAGAGGGAGACAAACAGATTTTAAATAACATGAAAGGTCAGATCGGTATGCCTGGCGCCTCCAGCACTATGTTAAGGAGGATTCTCAGGCTGGCCAGAGCTGGGCTGAGGAAAAGATGCTGGGGTCGATTAACAATGTCTGCTATGAGCATGTGGCCGGGACAGGGTATGGTGGCATACATAGCAGTTACATGCCACTCCTGCATTAGGAATTTCAAGGCAAAAGTCCTTTTCTGTCCAACAATCTGTTAAATCTGTAAAGTTCAAGTGAACAACTTTTTCCTTTGATTATTCAACATAGAGCTTAAAATGTCTGGATCATTACCTGTGTAAATCATTTTATCTCTCGGTTTCATCATCTATAAGGTGAGTAAGAAAAGTAGCTGATTCCAAAGAATCCTTCAAACTCTAATATACTGATGCTACAAAAGGACCTCTCATCCTTCCCATTTGATATCTGATGAAAATGGAGAAGACCCAGGGGCTGCCCTTTGCGACTCAGTCCAGCCCTAAAAAGTGACTTCAAGGCCACAGCCAGCATCTGAGCCAACCAACATTCACACTAGCTCTGAGTTGAAACCGACTAACATCACAGAAGCACCCAGGTACTACCTGTGTTCCAGCTCTTTTCTCTGGGTTGGCATTTCTCTTCTTATTCCTTCCCATGCCTTTGTTTGGACCCCAGTCACAGTTATTAAGACAAATAACCTCTCTTGTTCTTTGAGTACACTTCTAGCAAGGCCCAACAGAAACCACAAAGTGGTTAAATAACAATAAATCACCACTTGCTACAACTTCTATTAACTCTCCAGCCAACTCCAACACTTGACGTTTTGTGCTGTGGATTCTTTTTAAGAAAAAAAAAAAAATCACTTGGGAATGATATTTTATAGCAAGAAAATGAGGATATGTGGGCTTGTGGTTTGGATCTCACAGCACACATCCTGAAATGATACTTCTTGAAAAAGAAGTTGGAAGCTTCTTAAAAAGGCACAAGATGTTTCTCATCTCAAATCACCTTACTCCTTTAAGTCTGTCACTTCTTTCAAAAGAGACTATCTTTCTTTAGCAGGCTAATGTGTAATCTAGAAACTAAGAAGCTTATCATTATAGGATATGACTAACAATCCACCTGTAAGTAAGGCTTTGTATCACCTTCCTCTTTTGTAAGAGTTAAACATTTTTTTGCCCAACACGGAATAATATTTTGAAAGTGTGGTAATATCTAGCATTGGCAACCATATGGGGAAACAGGCATTCATATATTGTTGGTGGGAGTGTAAAATACTATAATCTTTGAGGAAAAATAAAGCAGTATCTACCAAGTCACTGACAGGAATTTTGCAATTTGAGGTCTACGTGTACAACGATTTATGTACAAGCATATTCACTGCAGTCTTGCTTATAATCATGAATGGGGGAAATAACCTATATATTAGTATCTCTCAACAGAAAAATAATTAAATAAATTGTGGTGCATCTATAGTATGAACTACAATGTAACCATTAAAAAGGACTATCTAGGTCAGGTGTGGTGGCTCATGCCTATAATCCCAGCACTTTGGCAGGCTGAGGCTGGAGGACTGCTTGAAGCCAGCAGTTCAAGATCAGCCTGGGCAACAGAGTGAGACTCTGTCTCTATTTTCTTTTTTTTTTTTTTTTCCTTACTTTTTTTCTTTTTTTTTTTTTTTTTAAAGTAGAGACAGGGTCTCTGTTGCCCAGGCTGGTTCTGAACTCTTGGCCTCAAGCAATCCTCCCATTTCAGCCTCCCAAAATATTGGGATTGTAGGTGTGAGTCACCATGCCAAGCCAGAGATTCTGTCTCTTAAAAAGAAAAAAACAAGACACAAACTGATGAGAAAGAGAGATGAATAGATGGATACTCTCTATATAAACTAATACGAGAAAATACCTAATGTATTATTGAGAAAAACACGATGTAAAATCATTTGGATGTAATCCCAGCACTTTGGGAGGCTGAAGCAGACGGATCACGAGGTCAGGAGATCGAGACCATCCTGGCTAACATGGTGAAACCCCGTCTCTACTAAAAATACAAAAAATTAGCTGGGCGTGGTGGCGGGCACCTGTAGTCCCAGCTACTCAGGAGGCGGAGAACCCGGGAGGAAAATGGCATGAACCCAGGAGGCAGAGTTTGCAGTGAGCCGAGATTGCGCCACTGCACTCCAGCCTGGGCAACAGAGCAAGTCTCCATCTCAAAAAAAAAAAAAAAAAAAAAAAATTGTATTATTCTTTAAAACTATGATTTTTTTGTCTGCATTTATAAATGCATTTTTAAAAGTCTAGAAAGCTACTTATCAAACTATTGACAGTGATAACCTCTGAGGAAAGGCTTGGAATAAAACAGGGTGAAAAGGAATCTACACATCTGCATCTAATCCTGCATTCAATCCAGCCATGAATATTTGCTGAGCATCTGCTATGGGGAACACTCTGCTCTGGAAGCTGAGGAGATAGCAATGAATACTATAAAGTCCCACCTTCATGGAGCTTACATTCATTTGGGGAGGCAGACAGCAAACAAATCAACAAGTCAATATGTAAATAATGCCAGGTAGTGATAAACTATAATGAAAAATACAGCAAAGTATGAAGATGGGGCAGGTGGGGCAGAGGGCAGGTATTGGGGATGAGGAGTCAGGGAAGGCCATGGTGGGAAGATGACCCTTCTGCAGGTGAGCGCCCCCACGCAGAGGACAGCCTGGAGAAGGCATGGGACAAGCACCCCAGCCCCAGAACCAGCAAAGACAAAGCCCTAAAGGCAGAATGAGCATGGGTTGAAAGAACAGCAGAAAGGCAGAGCAAGCAAGGGCAGAAGTCACAGGAGAGAAAAATGGGAAGAGATCTGTCGGAGCCAGATTACGCAGGGCCTTGTAGGTCAGGGCAAATCACTTGGATTTTATTCAAAATGTGATTTTTAAAAAAGCCATTGGCAAGATGTGAGCTGAGGGAGGAGGATCTGAGTGATGTCTTTAATGATCCCTAAGGAGGTTGGACTGCAGGGGCCAGGGTGGGAGCAGAGAAACCAGTGAGGAGACCAGGCTGTGTTCCTCTAAACCAGAGGCAGCAGCTACAGCAGTGAGAGGAGGTGTATTTTACAGTTAATGTTGAGAGGACTTGTTGAAGGACTGAATGTCAGGTATGAGAGAGACAGACGCCAGGAGAGGCCTGATGTTTTGGTCTTAGCAACTGGAGGAAGGATGGTGCCCTTTACCAAGATGGGAAAGACTGGGCAAAGAGCAGGACTGAATGAGAAAACCATGATTTCTGTGTTAGACAAGTTGCTATTAGACATCTTGCATGTGTTGAGGAGTCAGTCAGATACAGGCTGGGTTAGAGACACAGCTCCTGGGAGTCTATGTGGCATTTTGGGCCATGGAATTGCACGAGATCACCAAGGGAGTGAGTAGAATAAAAAAATGAAGAAATACAAGGGCTGAACTCTGGGGCACGTCAGCATCTGAGGTTATAGAGAGGAAGAAGAGCCGGCCAAAGACACTGAGGAGGGGACAGAGAAGCAGTAGGAAACCCATGTCCCTCGGCATCCCCAAATCTAGATGATACTTCTGCATTGTTCACATTTTGCACAGGTGTGTATCTTTTTAAAAATTTTTTTAAAAGGAAAGTTACATTAAATGAGTTGTAAGTTTCATTCTCATTCTAAAGTTTTGTTTTATGTTCAGTTTGTCAAAAAGAATAATCATTTGTTGACCCTTGATCCCAAGGAGTGGTTAAAACTTCTTCTAAAAGCTAGGCAAAGAAAATCAGTCTAGAAATCCCAGAAATTGAGTATAAAATATGTTTAGTTTTATGACACTTCTAGTAAAACAAACATTGCGGGTGTTCTCCTGGGAAAGGGGGGCTCTTTAGCCCATTCAGAATCCAAAGGTCTAGAGAATTTTCTCCTTTTATGTCAATTTTCTCCCTTTATGTCAAAAGATGTTTCGGTTCTTGAACCATATTCATTCTTTTAAAAGAAACATCATTTAATGTGGAGAAATAAAAGTCTTTTCAACAAATGAAGCTGGGTGTGGTGGCTCATACCTGTAATCCCAGCACTTTGGGAGGCCGAGGTGGGCAGATCACTTGAGGTCAGAAGTTCAAGACCAGCCTGGCCAATATGATGAAATCCTGTCTCTACTAGAAATACAAAAATTAGCTGGGTGTGGTGGCACGCGCCTGTAATCCCAACTACTTGGGAGGCTGAGGCATAAGAATCCCTTGAACCTGGGAGGCAGAGGTTGCCGTGAGCCAAGATCATGCCACTGCACTCATAAGACTCCATTTCCAAAATAAATAAATTAATTAATTAAATTAAATTTTAAAAATTGCTTTAAAAAATGGTGCTAGAGCAATTGGACATCCAGATAAAACAATAATAATAATAATAATAATAAAAGCCTTGACCTCATAAATTATTTTAAAAATTCACTCAAAATGGATCATAGACCTTCGTAGAAACACAAACGTATAAAATTTTTAGAAAGAAACATTAGAGAAAAATCTCTGTGACATTGGGTTAGGCAGAGAACTCTAAGCCATGACACCAAAAGCATGATGCATAAAATAAAAAGGCAAAAAACTGGTCTTCATCAAAATTAACAATTTTTGCTCTGTAAAAGATACTGTAAAGAAAATGAAAAAAGCTGCACACTGCGAAACCTGACAAATCTCACACCTGACAAATGAGTTTTTACCCAGAATACATAAAGAACTCTCACAGTTTGACAATTAAAAAATAACCCCATAACAATGTGCAAAAGTTTTGAAAAGACACTTCACCAAAGAGGTTCTATATATGGCAAATTAGCACATGAAAAGATGCTTAAGATGATTAGTCATGAGGGAAATGCCAATTAAAAACCACAGAGAGATACTGTTACACATCTGCTAGAATGGTTGACGTTTTTAATGAACTGACAATATCAAGTGCTGGTGAGGATGTGGAGCAACCGGAACTCTCCTTCATTGCTGGTGAGAATGCAAAATGTTACAGCCTCTTTGGAAAGAGAATTAGTGGTTTCTTATAAAGTTAAACAAACAGTTACCATGTGACCTAGCAAAACCCCCACTAGCTATTAACCCAAGTGAAAAGAAAACACAAAACCCTGTATACAGATGTTTATAGCAGAATTATTATTAATTACCAAAAACTGGAAACAATCCAAATGTTCCTCATTTGGGGATGGATAAACAAAAATGGGTACAGACACACAATGAAATACTACTCAGAAATATAAAAGGATAAAACTATTGGCTCACACTGGGAGGCTGAGGCAGGTAGATCTCTTGAGGCCAGGAGTTTGAGACCAGACTGGCCAACATGGGGAAACCCTGTCTCTATTAAAATACAGAAGTTAGCCGAGCATGGTGGTGCATGCGTGTAATACCAGCTATTCAGGAGGCTGAAGCATGAGAATCGCTGGAACCCAGGAGGTGAAGGTTGCAGTGAGCCGAGATCATGCCACTGCACTCTAGCCTGGGTGACAGAGTGAGACTCTGTCTCAAAAAACAAAACAAAACAAAAAACTATTGATGAATAGTGGATGAATCTCAAATGACTATGCTTAAGTGAAAGAGGCCAGACTCAAAAGGCTATATGATTCTATTATAGGACATTAAGGGAAAGGCATAACTAGGAATAGAGAATAGACT
This sequence comes from Macaca fascicularis, assembly GCF_037993035.2. Classification (NCBI taxonomy): domain Eukaryota; kingdom Metazoa; phylum Chordata; class Mammalia; order Primates; family Cercopithecidae; genus Macaca; species Macaca fascicularis. The sequence goes on along the minus strand of NC_088388.1, from coordinate 127,942,245 downwards.
GCCAGAGGTTAGGGGTCGGGGAAGAGCTTATAACCACAAAGGGGAAGCACAGGAGGACTGGCTGGGGCTGGAGGAGATGCGAGGGGAGGTGCTAAGATTGTTTTGGATCTTAACCAGAGTTGGTTATATCATTTTTTGCATTTGTCGAAACTTGTTCTTCTACCAAAATAGTGAATTTTTACTAAATATAAATTAAAAGGAAATTTTAAAAGAAATTAAAATGTTACACATATTTGCTACAAAATAAATTTAAAACAATTCAAAACTACATAAAGTAGAAGACTCCCCTCACTGCTTTCAACCCCAAATCTTAGAGATAAACTTACAGAATTGTTCCTATGTACATATATATATGACCTAAATCCAGTCATATGTATGTTAATCTATTGAAATATATGCTTACAAAATGCTTATTTTACAAAATATAAATGTGTCACATTATTTCTTCTGAATGGATAGCCAAAAACCCTAACACCATATATTGACTAGTTCAGTGACTTAAAATGGCAGGGTTAAGATACAGTAAATTCCCAAAGAAATGAAGTTGGGAATTTTTGCTCATCAGAATTCTGAGAGTCTGCTGGGGAATTTCCATCCACAGAATTCTGAGAATCTCCTGCTCTCCAGAAAAGCAGCCAAACTGGGGAAAAAACTACCCTTCCCAAGGGCTGCCCTCTGTGGAGGGGGTCACAAACTGGGAACACAATGTATGGGGGGCAGCGAATGGGTGGGGGAAGAGAAAGTTAGAAAACCACAAGGACCAGAGAGATGGGGACACATTTATAGAGACTGCTGTGAGTTTGCACCTTGCAGGAGAGTGAAGGCTATTTAGAGAAGATTTCTGGAAAATATTTTAGGGAGTATACTTTGTGAAATCCATGAATATACTCCTTTAAGAACAAGTAAAAGAAAGATCTTCATGTTCAAGGCTTCCATAGTCAGATTTCTGTTTTACATCCACTAGGCTATATGGGGCCCTAGAAATAGTTAGGTTATATGATGTATACATGGGTCTATTCCCAGATTCTGTTCTGTTCTACTGAACTAATATATGGTCCTATTATAGGATCACTCCACTTTAATGATTGTGGGTTTTTAGGGAGTTTTCTTATCTGGTAGAATGAGTCCCCCTCTTTAGTCTTCTTACAGAATTTTCTTGGCTATTGTCATTAATTTATTTTTCCAGTTGAACTTTTGTTTTTTTTCCTTAGAGACAGGATCTCCCTCTGCCACCCAGGCTGGTGTATAGTAGTGCCATCATAGGTCACTATAACTTTGAACTCCTAGGTTCAAACAATCCTCCTGCCTCAGCCTCCCAAGTAGCTGGGACTACAGGCACATGCTACCACACTCCATTTTTTTTAGAGGCGGGCTCTCACTGTGTGGTTCAGGCTTGTCTCAAACTCTTGATCTCAAGTGATCCTTCCACCTCAGCCTCCCAAAGTGCTGGGATTACAAGTGTGAGCCACCATGCCCGGCCTCCAGTTGAACTTTAGAAATCAATGTGTTAGAATCTAAAGAAAACAAGTCCCATTAAAAACTTGATTAGAGTTACACTAACCTTACAGATTAATTTATAGAAATGACTCTACTGGTGATCCTGTCCTTTAGCAGGCTGAAAAGCAATTGCTGGTTATTTAAAAATGACTTCTAGAGATTTGGGCAATTTGGTTCCATAAAGCTTAAACCTAATGAAAAATCTTCATGGGGGAAAAAAAAAACAACTTCTGATAACTAATAGTTACTTAAAGCAACATCCTTATCACCCATTGTTTCAGCAATCTTGACCCAATGTTCTGATGCAAATTCTGCTCTAAGAGTGTACTCTCCCCTACTGGCTGAGAGCACCCTCCTGAAGTTGGAGGTGCACACACAAAGCTGCTCTGATGCTGAGAAACATTTCAGGATCTTAAAAGGACCACCATTTTCAGTAAATGGAATCGCAATGAGGCACTGTCTTGAGCTCTTGGTATTTGATATGTGTCTCTAAAGTTCAGAAGAACAGGCACGGCTGGAATGGGAGTTGGTGGGTAATGTGTATGCTACAAACCACTGGATCTCCTGAAAAGCAAACCCATGGGGAGCAGAAAAGTGAGACAAAATATACTTGAGCCAGCTGCTTGCTGTCTTTTCTAATTTTAATATATGACTTGATTTCCAACAAAGTAGCATTGACCCAGAGCTTTAATTTCACAAAGTGCTTGCATTCCAACATTTCCTACTCTTGCAAAAAAGTACTGTGAAATGAGTTCCACCATAAATCTGTATTTTGACTAAAAATCAAACCCAGGTTTTAAAAACAGTGCAAAATTATAAATTAACGCATACATTAGGAGACACTTTGGTTACTGAGAAGACAGATAACGTACAACTCTAAGTATGTCTTTCTCTTTCCTGAGAATTATCACAATGTGAAAACGTTGACTGGGGACAGCTGCCCTGCTACCCTAGATCGTTTACATACACTTGTGAAATTCAAGCACATTATCTGCTACTGAGAGTGTGATGACTGTAATAAACCAAAGACATTGTTTAAACATACGCAGTTTTAGTTGACAAAAGGGGCGTCAACATGACCCCATGGAACACATTTTCTAATAGTTGTTTTTCTTCAACCAATCCCCTTAACCAATGTTTTCCTCTAGGATGGAGATCACATAACTGTGTGTATCATTTACCTAGAAATACTTCCCTGCCAAATGTTCGGCCTTTTTGAGAATCTGTTTTTGGATTCTGGAAAACCTGAGTACACGAGTGGCTGGCGAATGCCGGGGACATCCAGGGAGCTTGGGGAGATGTGGAACATTTGGTAGGCTAAACAGTCTTTTCAGTCGTGCTGGTTCTGAAAGCTGTCAGTGAACTCGTGCATGTAAACATGCTTGGGCCAGGCATGTACCCACTCCAGGGTTGCTGGTTCCTGGCACAGCTCCTCCATCTAAGTCCTCCTTCATGGCAGAAGCCAGATGCCCGCAGCTACAGCCATACTTGAACCTCAGAGCAAAATCCCCCAAGTACAGTTTCTGCCTTCACACACCTCCAGTGGGCTTCTCTTCCATTCTCCAACATTCTAGTCCCGAGATTGACTCTCCACACCCACATTTCCGGTTTACACAAGCAAGGGCCAAAGGTCTGAATGGATAAGAATTTCTAAGCTGCCTGCTTGACTGATTTACATTGCAGGAATGTGTGACCTATATACACACAGAAAGCTTCAGAGAGACATAAACACACACACACAAAGACACAGGTTCTGAAGTATGCAGAAAACCTGGAAGACGGGCGCCATGGACAACTGGGCAGCTATAGCTGAGTTTTCTAGAAAAAAAACATAAAATCACCCACACCGAAGTATTCCCCTAAGCTCCCATTCCTACCAACTGGCTGGTAATTTGGGGTAGTGGAAAAAATAGGGCCTCTATTCCTGACTCACGCAGTGACCCTGATGAGCAGGTTACCAAAACTTTCTTAGTTTCAATGTCCCATAAAGTCAGGCCAATAACAGTTCTCCCTCCTAGATTATTGTGAGGATGAAAGGTATTAATGTATCTGAAGTACCCAGGGGGCACTTGGTTCCCTTTCTTTCCCTCCCTTCACTTAGTTTCATGATGCTTGGTGATTGAGCCAAATTAGATTAATTTTCTTATCAAGAAAGCACACCTACTTGTGAAGCATGCATACATATCTTCTTATCCTCTGTGCATTCACATGCAAAGCGAGATTCAGCAATAGCAGAGTCAGCCAGTTTCTCTCTGCTCAGTGGAAGGCTTCCAATGCCCTTGCAGCCATGTACCAAGCCTGACAGCAACCAGGGAGCTCGGAGAAGTCAGCAGAAAAGCTCACCTGGCGGACATCTTCCTAAAACCACCAACACTCCCAAATAGTTACTTTGGTTTAGTAGATCTGTTTAAAAAAAAAAAAAAAATCCACAGAAAAGTTTGAAAGTCCCAAGGCACAGCCCTTCTCAAGGCTGGTAACAGGCAAGGAAGGATGGAGTTGGGGTCACAAGACAGAACCAAAGTCAATTTTTAAAAACTGCAGGGAGGGGCCAGGTGTGGTGGCTCATGCCTATAATCCCAGCACTTTGGGAGGCCAAGGCAGGTGGATCGCCTGAGGTCAGGAGTTCAAGACCAGCCTGGCCAACCAACATAGCGAAACACCATCTCTACTAAAAATACAAAAATTAGCCAAGCGTGGTGGTGCATGCCTGTAATCCCAGCAACTTGTGAGGCTGAGGCAGGTGAATCGCTTCAACCTGGGAGACGGAGGTTGCAGTGAGCTGAGATCGTGCCACTGCACTCCAGCCTAGGAAACAGAGTGAGACTCTGTCTCAAACAAACAAACAAACATACAAAACCTGCAGGGAAAACAGATACAGAGTGGTTAAAGTAAGTTACTTTGCCCTGTCTTATGCTGAGAGCGAGCTGCGTTAAGGCAGAGCTGAGTGTTGGTGGTCACCAGACATGAAAGTTCCATGACCGTGTCCCCATACACATAATCTGTAAGCCTAGGAGAAAGGAGGACAGAGGGAGGGATGAAATACAAAGAGATCCTGAGTAGCCTTTTAACTGTGATTCACCAGTTTCTAGTCCAGCAAGAGTGAATGAAACAGATGCACTCTCTACAGATTCCAGCTTTGTGTGACCGAAGAAAACAGAAAATGTTTTAAGAGGCCAACACAAAGGCTGACAAAATGTCTTAGCCATTAACTACCTCTTTAAAAAAAAAAAAAAGAAAGAAAGAAAGAAAAAAGAGGAGGGAAGGGTATTTTGTGAATTAAATGTAAATGAATTAGAAACACGGAATAAATGTATTCTAAAATCCACATTAGACTACCATGATACAGACTCTGGAATAACCCTCTAGTTAAATAAAAACTTAAGAAGGTTACAAAGGTTTAAAAATAAAGGGCAGAGAGGTGGAGTGGGGAGAAAAGATTAGGGAGATTCAGAAAAATGAAGAAAGTTTGGAAAATAAGCAAAGGACATCAGAGGGATCTTGGAAGGTGATGGCTTTACACCTTCTTTTCAGATTCTTCATTTTGCAGAGACAAGCCAAGCCTTATCACCTTATCCCTGCACTATCACTAGCACTGTAGACACCCACAAAACCACTCAGCAATGCTGGGAGCTAGGGGAGATTAATTAACTAACCCAACAGGTAGGTTTCTAGACTTTTCCATGCTGCCTACAATGTCACATCACCTAATTCGGTCATCACCCAGCCTGCAGCCTCCACCACCCTTCACCTCCATTGGTCAATGAGCACATGGACATGGCGTGGTCGTTCTCCTCCCGGCCATGCTGTTTTCCATATACACCCACACCTGCTTTCATCCATGCTTCACAAGCACTCCCTGACGGAAAGCTGCCGAGAACAGCTGCTGTTTAGTACAAAGACAGAATTAATCACTCCTACCTTCATGCACCCACACATTTTGTTTGTGTCCTTATTCACTCTTACTTAATTAAAACCTTGAATTAGGATTTAAGTTGTTTACCCATCTGTTTCTCACGAGATTGAAAGCTTCTTTAGGAAAAAAACAAATTTGAAACTCCATCTTCCTGGTGCTTAACTCCATGCTCTGTTGCATTGATTTTACGTGGAATCAGGATATCAGGGCTGGAGATGTGGTTCTGACACTTTTGGGCTCTACGACCTTGGTCATATTTCGAAGCTTCTGTTTTCTCTTCTATAAAGTGGCAATACTAACACTTCTCTACAAGCTTGTTCGAGGATAACATTGGAAATGAGTATGAAAGACAATGAAGAACTATTCCAAAAAAGGCACTGATTTTTTTCAAACACCCAACTTAGCAGACCCAATGAATGTTCCATATTGTAAAGATGTCTCTATTCACTAAGAAGTCACAACACTGCTTTGTTGTGCTAACCTCATCCATCCCTCTGCCTCACACCTTGTGCTCAATCATTTGTAGCTGACATCCTGGCGTTCACGGAGGCAAAGTCTACACATAAAATTTCCTGGGAGGAATCCTCTGGTTCACTGTCATCATCATTAGGGAACTCTGTTGAACAGCTACTCTGCTCTGTGCCAACTGGTAGAGACAGGAAGAGAAGCAATTTCTGATCTCTGCCCTCAAAAAACTAATTATTTAAAGGTAAAGAGGGAAATTAAGAAACATGTGGCAAAGACTGAGTGGTGTAGGAACCGTAGGAACTCAGGGCAGACTGCTGGGTTCTAGAGTACAGTGCCTGGCGATGGAGTGAGCTGTGAAAAGAGCAGGAGCTGGGTTACAGGAGGGGAAGGAAGGCACTGTCAAGGAAAACCCAACAGTATCTGGAAACCACCTGCAGGGTGGGGAGAAGACAGGCAGACACACAGGAAGAGGAAGACTCAAGACCCTCGCGGTGACTGCTGGATTTGGGGCCATTGAGAGAAATCTGATGTCTGCAATGTGGGAATGTTTTGGGAGAAAACATGAGGCTTACAGTTTGAAGTGACAATCACACACCCAAGTATCAAAGACAGTCAGACAGTCACAAGCTGATGCTCCCCAGAAGGGCTCTGAGATGAATGCATAAATTCACAGAAAGCCAAAGTTGAAGGGTTGAAAGCAGAATTCATCTCCCAAGAAGAAAGATTTAAGAAACAGAGGATGGGCCGGGCACGGTGGCTCATGCCTGTAATCCCAACACTTTGGGAGGCCAAGGTGGGAGGATCACAAGGTCAGGAGTTTGAGACCAGCCTCGCCAATATGGTGAAACCCCATCTCTACTAAAAATACAAAAATTAGCCGGGCATAGTGGTGGGTGCCTGTAGTCCCAGCTACTCGGGAGGCTGAGGGAGGAGAATGGCGTGAACCCGGGGGGTGGAGGTTGCAGTGAGCCAACTGCACTCTAGCCTGGGCAACAGAGCGAAACTCCATCTCAACAGCAACCAAAAAAAAAAAAAAAAAAAAAGAGAGAGAGAGGAAGAAACAGAGGATGAAAGACTAGACCTTGGAGTACGTCTTCATCAACAGGGCTGGAAAAGGAAATGATCAATAGAAGAGACAGACATTATATAGCCTAAGAGGCAGTAGCAGAAGCCAGAGAGTACAGGACCAATGAAAATGGCCAAAGAGAATTTCAAGAATGATAAACATTCAACAAGGTTACTCATTAACCTTTTCACATATGTTTTGAAACTTTCCCCCATCTCTGTGGACCTGGAAGTGGACTCTAGTCCTGGTTTAGGAATCTCCACCAGGCATGCTGAGGAGATGTGCTAATGGCAGGGCACTGGACCCAGTTACCAGAAAAAGCCACTGGAGATTACCTTTCTGCACATGGCCCCCTGGGTCCACAGACAAGTTCCTGATTACCCAGAAGGAAAATTCATCTGCCAAACTCAGAATATTTTATACAAAAAAAAAAAATGTAATTTTAAAAATCCAGTCCGGGCTGGGTACTGTGGCTCACACCTGTAATCCCAGCACTTTGGGAGGCCGAGGTGGGTGGCTCACAAGGTCAAGAGTTCAAGACCAGCTTGGCCAACATGGTGAAATCCCGTCTCTACTAAAAATACAAAAATTAGCCCGGCATGGTGGCAGGTGCCTGTAATCCCAGCTACTTGGGAGGCTGAGGAAGGAGAACTGCTTGAATCTGGGAGGCGGAGGTTGCAGTGAGCCGAGATCATGCCTGGCAACAGAGCAAGATTTCGTCTTGAAAAAGGAAAAAAAAAATCCAATCTGATTTCATTCTTTTCCCTACACATTCTAATCCTGACTTAAATCTCTTTATGGCTTGCCTTAGTTGCAAAGAATTAAAAACAAAGGGAGATAAAAGAGAATAAAATCTGGCCGGGCGCGGTGGCTCATGCCTGTAATCCCAGCACTTTGGGAGGCCAAGGCATGTGGATCACTTGAGGTGAGGAGTTCGAGACCAGCCTGGCCAACATGGTGAAACCCCACCTCTATTAAAAATACAAAATTAGCTAGGCGTGGTGTTGGGCACCTGTAATCCCAGCGACTTGCGAGGCTGAGGCAGGAGAATCACTTGAACATCGGAGGTAGCGGTTGCAGGTGCCAGGCAGGGGCCGGCCCTGGACAGGACACCCCCCATCGCAGGGCGCACTCACATGTACACCCACGCTCACTCACACTGGAACCATGTAGGCACGCCTGTTCACCTCATGCAGAGATGATGCCATTGCACTCCAGTCTGGGCAAAAAGAACGAAACTCCATCTCAAAAAAAAAAAAAGAATAAAATCTAATTCAACTAAATAAATTGTGGAATCCCTAGTGTAGATACAAGAGATCTATACACTAACTGGAGATAAAACAATACACGAGAAGACCATGTCCTGGCTGGGCACGATGGCTCACGCAGGTAATCCCAGCACTTTGGGAGGCTGAGACAGGAGGATCGTCTGAAGCCAGGAGTTCGAGACCAACCTAGGCAACATAGTGAGAGCATATCTCAATGAAAATTTTAAAAATTAGCCAGGTGTGGTAGTGTGTGCCTGTAGTCCTAGCTACTTGGGGGGCTGAGGCAGGAGGATCACTTGAACCCAGGAGCTGGAGGTGGCAATGAGCTATGACTACACCATTGCACTCCAGCCTGGGTGTCAAGAGTGACTCTATCTCTAAAAAAAAAGAAAAAGAAGAAAATTTAACTAAATAAATGCATAAAAGACAGACCAGGTCCTTGCCCACCTTAGGGTCTAGCCAGGATGGCAGATGATTTAAAAAGTAGTAGTGCAGGTGCTATAAAGAATATTTAGGGGCTGGGCACAGTGGCTCATGCCTGTAATGTTAGCACTCGGGAAAGATGAGGCTGGAGATCATTTGAGGCCAGGCATTTGAGACCAGCCTGGCCAACATAGCAAGACCCCATCTCTGTGGGGAAGAAAAAGAGTATTCAGGAAGATCTAACCACGTATAGGCTGTCAGGCTTCTCCTGAAAGAGTGGCATTTAACTGACATTCTAGGAATGAGGTTAGCTGAGATTCCAATCTGAGACAAACTGAATGATAAAAAGCAACAGGTAAAAGTTTAAGATATGCCAGTATAAAAGTAGACAAATTTGCCGAATTATAACTGTCCAAAAAAAAAAGTAAAACCAAAAACCTCAGGAGTAGAGAAAACAGCGGAAAAGGCATTTGTGCTTCATTTCACCTTCTGATGTTGGAATTGGTTCCGCAGAGTAAGGACAAGCAGGAAGAGCTCTCTGCTGGAATATGAAGGCAAGTTGTTAAACTGGAGCACCTGCAAACAGACCAGTGTCTGGCAAGGCCCCCAAAATATAGTCAGTGATCGGAAGATTTCCCATGGCTGTGATGACTGGCATCATACAGGCATTTCCATCAGGACATTTCCATGTCACACAGTCAGTTGTATGACTTCTATGGAATCCCGTTGATTTTCTCTTTTTCGTGTTCTATTAATTTCTAATAGATGTGTATCCTTAGTGGTTATGCAGCTAATGCACACAGGGGCCATAAACCTATGTTGCAAAAAGGATTCCAACTTTGAAGGCATCTACCTGGTGAAGTAAGGAGGAAAGGGAAGCTGTGTTTGATGGAAGGATCTTGTTGGATAGAATGAGAGCTCCTCTCCCTTTCTCTTTTATTTATGCTGTTAAGAACAAATGGCAGCCAGTGTATCCCCAAACAGTTGAGGGAAAATTTTTACACGAGACATCAGTATTTACTCATGTTTGAGTCTTCCTCTTGAAGACACTACTATAATAAGGGGTAACCATAAGAATAACAGCAATAAGATTTTGCAACACAATGCACATCAGTTCGCAGACCATGGTATCCACCTGGCTACCAGGACCAAAGACAGTTGCTCCCCACAGCAAGAAGGCCTTTCTCTTTCCCTGCACGGAGCCAAATTCTGTCTGTGAAGGTTGAACTCTGGCCTTGACAACCCCATTACACTTGCTCAGCCTCTGGGCCACAGTGAGGCCTTTCTTGCTCTGAATATTCCTCATCTGTAAATGAGGGAATGAGATGATTTTGAAGGTCCCTTTTTGATACCAAGGTACAATGATTTTATGAATAATATCACACTAGAAAACATGTGTCTCTCTAATATTTCTCAACTGCATTTAAAGTCTTTGCCTTTTACTTCTGTCTCCCACAGGGTTCTTCCTGTACTTCGTACAGGATATCAACTGAACAAATATTAGCTGAATACGTGTGCAAAGAACAAAATATTAATGCATGCATATAAACTTCTCCAGCTCTGCTCAATTATCTCAGTTCACAAGGAAGTGAGGTAATAAACTATAAACTATTTACTTACCTGATATTCCCATGGGTGTACCATACATAATTAAGACTTTGAGATTAGGTGATTTATACCTAATAACACACTAAATAACAGAACACAGATTATTTTTTCTAATCCAGTCTTTGATGGATGAGGCAGAGGGCATTAAACAAAGTCACACAGAAGAAAGCTGAGGTCTGAAATAGAAACAGAGCTCAGGCCTCCAGAGGAGAGAACGAGTGTTCTGTTCACATCGCTGTATTGCCTTTCTGGGCAAGAGCCACCAAATACTGAGTGCTTGCACGGCCTCGGGTTCTCATTTTCCTCCTTCATGTGGTCTATTTTGGAGAGAGCTTGAGTGTATCCGAGTTTCACAGCTAATGGTCTGATGTATTAACACCCAATCCAAAAAGCTTCTGCTTGGAAGATTTCCCCAAATTTGGCTAATATGTGTTTAGGAGGAGAGGGGGAAAGGAACAGTAGACCTTGGATTGCATTACAACCCAAAGGCCCACAACACTGACACTGATTTGTTCACTAAAAAATAATACTGATAGGCCGGGCACAGTGGCTTATGCCTGTAATCCCAGCACTTTGGGAGGCCGAGGTGGGTGGATCACCTGAGGTCAGAAGTTATAGAGACCAACCTGGCCAACATGGCGAGACCTCATTTCTACTAAAAATGCAAAAATTAGCCAGGCATGATGGCTCATGCATATAATCCCAGCTACTTGGGAGGCCGAGGCATGAGAATCGCTTGAACCCAGGAGGTGGAGGCTGCAGTGAGCCGAGATCCTGCCACTGCACTCCAGCCTGCATGATAGAGTGAGACTCCGTCTCAAAAACAGCAACAATAATAATATTGCTAGTAATGCTGCAGCTGTGGTGACGGCCTCAGAAGGGTCAACCGCTCACAAGCTGAGAGGCTTGACGAGCCGCTAAATCAGCCTGTTGTCTCTTAGATTCCCCCACAAGTCTCAAGGCCAAGGACAGAGGGACAAAAGGAAGGAAAGTTCACCGGGCACCACTACGGGCTGGACTTTGCACATACATCTTTCACTCCACACAAAAATTATCCAATGATGAGGTCACATATCTGGGATTTGAACAGAAGTCTGTTTGATTCATGGCCATCCTCCTTTAAGTATATATCATGCTACCTCCCCAAATTCTAAAATAAAGTCAGTCCTCACTTAATATTATAGAAAGGTTCTTGGAAACTTCGGCTTTAAGTGAAACGACATATAAGAAACCAATTTTCCCACAGGCTCATTGACATAAACAAGAGTGAAGTTCCTACAGTACGTTTCTAGTGACAAAAAATATCAAACTTCTAAACAGAGACAAAGACATTTCTAATATTAAACACTGAAATAAATATGAACTGTAGAAACACTGAAGAATGATTAATAAAATCAAGTAGGGTAAGTATTTACCCAGTTATTCCAGTTCAGGGGTGCAAGTGGCTAGAGGCTGTCTCAGCAGCTCAGGGTGCCAGGCGGGGGCCGGCCCTGGACAGGACACCCCCCATCGCAGGGCGCACTCACATGTACACCCACGCTCACTCACACTGGAACCATGTAGGCACGCCTGTTCACCTCATGCGCGCAGCTTGGGAATGTGGGAGGAAACTGAAGGACCCAGAGAAAACCCACGCAGACATGGAGAGAACATGCAAACTCCACACAGACAGCGGCCAGGCCAAGATTAATTTTTTTCATCAACATTATAATGAAACAACATTGAATGAAACGATGTTGTTTGAAGACTTTCTATACAACTTACTAGAGGCTTTCCTTTCTGACATTCTGTCTTCCAGGCAGCTGATGTGCCTTCCAACATAGTGAAGACCTTGTAAGGTGTGTTAATGAGCTATGCCAGGCCTTGGTTACACCACATGAGAATAGGCCCCCATAATTCTCGTGACAGGGTGTCCAATTCCCAAAAGAAAAAGGCAGTATAAAGGATATGTTTTCATTTCTGTGATAGAGATCACATCAACTTTTTCTCAATAGGAAACAATATGTTTCAATGTAGAAATTTTCAAACTGTAGAAATGTATACACCAAAGAAAGCTACGTATGTTCCCACATACAGAAAAACTAAGCGACTTGTACAAGATAAAGGAGGCCCTATTTGGAGAGGTGTCTCCCTGCCTGGAAGAAAGAAGGCGCTCTAGTTTCAGTGCCCGGAAGAAGAGGGCAAATCGTTATGTTTCCTGGGGAACCGTTTGGGCTGAAATAACATGACATTCTGAAATCCATCGAACACAGAAATAATGACCCCATTACCAAGTCCAAAGAACTGAGCCAAGCCACACCCATGGGCAGAGAACTCAGATTGGCAGCCAGCTGTTCAGGTATTTTCTCATTTTCCATGAGCCATTTCCTTATTGACCACATGAGAAGTAGGCCTTTTTATAGAACTTGCAACCATTACGCCTAGAGATAGACATCAATAGTGCTTTGGGTTTCCCCTAATTAGTCAATTTACTTCCTCAGCTGGTAACAAGCTACCAAATGTGGTACAAAACAAAATGCAAAAACAAATAAATGCTTCCTTTTCTCCCTAGATTCTAAGCTCAGGGTTACAGGGTCAAAAATCATCATTCTCTCTACAGAAAGACAAATAAGGTCAATAAACTGCAGTGTCGAATTTTACCAAGATTATTTCGAAGCACAGAGTTTTAAAGTATCTTAATTTTAAAATGTAGGATCTCTTCTGCCTACTTAATAAGATGGATATGAGGACAAAGTTTTGAAATTGTATCAGAAAATAGTAACTTATGAAAATGGCATGTAATATTTGACATATTTTATTTTATAGGCACTATTGTAAACTGCGAAGGCCATACAAATGGAGGCTACTGTTATTATATGACAGAGGAACTCTGGACTAGCACAATCCTTTGCCAAACATCTCCTCTCTTGCAGTCAACATCGGAGAACCCAGTTCCCACACCAAGTAACCAACACAGACTCTGATTCTGCAGCAGACCTACACCCCCCAACAGCTGCAGCGTGCTTTCATCTCTGCTATTCAGGTTTGGCACAGAAAAGAGGATTTTTGACAAAAGCAACTTTTAGGCCCTGAAAGAGAAGCGTTTAAAGTGCAGTTTGCCCTGCAGGCACGCGTTCTTTTCATTGGGCCCCAGCTCTCTTCTAGTGACCCAAGCCCACCACTCTCTGTCCAGCTGCCACCTGATCCTTTCAGGAAAGATCTGCCTTCCCTCCTCACCACGCAGCTGAGAGCAGGAGATAAGAAATATTCAGGGGACGTGGCCTCCCTGTCCTGGGGAATGGAGTTTAGTCAGGGCAAAGCAGTGACCCTTCCTATCTAGCTGTGTCCATTTGCTTATCCCACAACTTAGCAAAGCACTGGCAGAAGACAGGAGCGCTGTAATGTCTTTTAAAATAAAAATAAAGACACTGGATAGATGTACTCTTACGACACTCCAAAAGCTTCCAAAAATAGCCGCAAGCAGCCGCCGAATGACACCAAGCCAAAATCTCAGGGGAAACCATCCATCCAGGTGGTTACATTTGTGGGTCCATAATGAAGCTATCAGAGTCAGGTTCAAGTTTTCACATCTCTAAGGTAGTATTTAAATATCAACTAAAGGTGACAACTCATTAGCCCATTCATTACTCATTAGAACTTCTAGCAGGTCAGAGTTCAAGGAGGAAATGACCAGCCCCTAACAGATCAACAAACTCCAAGCATTTTTAACGGACTCTACTATTTCTTAATATTCTGAACTAGTAAAAGCTAAAAATCCTTAGTGTCAAGATTCTTTGGGCATCATAGACAAAGATAATCCACTGGAAACAACTCCTTCCTCCTGAGAAATTTCTGGGAAAGTGTCTGTAGGAAGAGGTTGTCATGCCAAACTTTTCCATGCCCAAGCACTGTTCCTCTTACTTCTCAACACACTAACATTCTGGTAGTCTTTCTCAACCAACATTCCCGCCTCCGCCCCCTAACCACACCCTACTCACTCCTCAACAACCACTGAGTGTCAAGGCTAGGTAAACAATCTATGACACAATTCCCAAACACTACAAGATGAAATGGCAAAACTCAAGTCACAGTGCTAAGATTTAAAAAGCACATCCATACTTCCTCCGTGTACCAGCCCCTGGCCCTGAACACACCTGAAGGCCAAGTTCGAAGGCCTTGCCTTTCAAGTGCCCACACAGAGAACAGCCAGCCCATCCAATCCAGTCCTTCCTGTAAGAGTCAAAGATGAAACAGGGGTCTTCAAAAGGAATCCATATCTCTGAAATTGGCTGAGTCATTCTCCGCATGGACTCTGAGGAGCCTGAGAAGGGGGCTAAAAGCCCCAGTCACATCAAATCCTATCAGAAGCCTCAGGAAACAGTGTCATTTGGAAGACAGGAAAATTAGTGGGACTGAAGTCACTAATTTGCTTCTAAAACACTTAGGATCATCTATGACTTCAGCTTAGACTTAAAGTGGAATGTTGGCACCTTTTCTTCAGGAGGAGGGATACAAAGGAAAGCTGGAGCAAGGGAAGAAAAGTTTATTAAATTAAGTCTTGATAAATATTTAAATTATTTTGTGTAACACAGGATACATTCATTCCTTGGCCTACAACTCTTTGAGCAATCTAGTCTCAAGAAGGGGCCCAAGAAAGCTTCCAGGGCCCAGTGCTCTGTGATTGGGAAAACGGTTTGCAAGCATCTGATGTTTCCTGGGGAGAAGGGAGACATACCAAAAGTAATGGGAGATGCATTTAATAGACAAGTTATGACCAGTGGGCCCAGCAGAACAGTCTTCATTGCTTATCCAAAATCTCTGAACCACTGTATGAAGAAAGCTTGCTGCCTGGAATAGTCCTGTAAGAGTATCCCCCATGGCATCCTGCAGGCTTTGCTGAAAAAATAAGGTGAAAGGCTTTTCTGATGGCTTCTGGGGCTTAAAGGGGGAAAGGACCAAGAGGAGAACTGGCCAGGCTGACCCCGTACAATGGAGTCATAGAAAACACCAAAGAATCTGTATTATTAGGCAACAAAAACACACCTGAAACTCATCACTATCATCAATAACACCATCAAAACAAGAGCCTGATTATAGGATCTATCATTGGGAGTGAACTGAGAAAGTTCCGAAGCACCAAAAGCAATCGTGCTTGTAAAGTTTATAATGGGGGGGGCGGGGAAGGAGAGGATCATTCCAATTTTTATACTAAAATAGAAGATTTAAGATTAAATAAAAAGTGAAATAAATTAAAATTAAATTAACAGTACTAAAAAATATAAATGAGCAATATTGCACTACTTATCACAACTTTTAAAATGAGATGCTTAATGCCTAGAGCCAAAAAGAACAATGAGATCATTCATCCATTAATTACTATCTCATTATTTAAGAGTTTTATTGGCAGCACTGTTGTTCCCTTTAATTATTTTTGGCCTAAACTCTTTAGCCCTTATGAAAATCATTAGTAATAATGTATTTGGGCTTCTCATACCTAGCTGAGGTAGTATCTTCACATACCTTTGATGCCAGTCACAATGAAGGCACAGTATCTTTCTTAAGGAAACCCATGGCTACAATCACAACAGAGCCATCAACAGGCTCTGATTCACTCCCCGCTTCTCCCCACTGTCGTCATTTGCATGTCATGCTAATATGGGATTTGAGGACTTGGGTTAGGTGTAACCATAGTGTTATGGAAGCCTAGGGAAAGGATTTATGGAAGTTTCTCATCTAAGACTTGGAGAGAATCTCACCCAGTAGAGAAAGGCCTTGAGATCTACACCCAACCTAGTAGCTATCATTAATACTAAAGAAAAGAAGGCAGGGGAACGGGGAAAAAGGTTTATTGGCATTCTGAGAAGTATTACCAGAGTCCAACATTAGAATGAAAGACTGTACTTATGTAATTCCTTTATCTCAGTAGCTCTTAGATAAGCCATATAAAACAGCTTAGTCACAGGGCCTAAATTAAATTATATCCAGAACTGAAATGAATCAAAGCTCATACAATAGTTACAAGCCTAGAACTAATGTAGATAGAACTTAAACCAAATCAGAAAAAAAATCACAATTTGCCTTTTCCTTAAAAGTCTCTGAAGAATGTATTAATACATTCTCAAACCTCCCTTCCTCACTGTAACATAAGGAAGTTCAAACCGATATCAAACCTAAATAACCCCTGAGCTATTACTGTCCTTTCTCATATCCCTGCTGTCTTAGAAACATTCTTCACGGTGCCGACGACACCTTTCCCACCATTTTCCGTGCCACCCACCTCTCTCAGGCCCCTAAGCTTCATGCCTTCACCACTGAGATATCTTTTTACCTGGTTCCCCTGTCTCCGGTCTTTACGGTTTCCTAGAAAATGCTTTCCAACATTGTATTCCCTGCCTCAAAAACCTCTGGACTCTCCAGTGTCCAGAAAACAAAGTTAAATTCCGTGAAATGGTCGTCGAAACCCCTGACAAATTGAACTGGGCCCCAATTCACCTTTCTAAGCAAATATCTACTCAGCATAACCTGCCACTTACTCAATATTCAAGAAATACGTTTGCCACGCTCTGGCCTCTCTCTGCTGCCGACTCTGGTCCTACAGATAGTGGTTACAAGCCCAGCTCAAGAGCCATACGGCCCTGCTTTTGAGTTTGGCTCCACCACTTAACAACTTGCGTGGCTTTTGACAAATTTCTTTAAGTTTGATAAGCCTTGGTTTTTCTACCTGTAGAACAGAGAAAATAATAATGCATAGCTCAAAAATATATTGTGAGAATATGATAATCCATGTAAATGCTTAGCACGGTGCCTGGGAAGTAGCATGTACTCATTATTCACTTTTTAAATTACGAAATTAGATGAATTCTTTGCAGCTTTTTAAGGCAAAACTCAAATTCTACCTACAACTAGAAACTTTTTCCAAACATATCTAAGAATTTATCTTCAAACTCCTACTGCACTTAAGTTTCCAAACATAATTTAGCATCAAATAGCTCTCTGGTTCTTTTTAAGCTTTATATTTTGGTTTTCCTCTACCTAAAATAGAAGTTTCTTGAGAACATACACTCTGTATTATTCTCCTCTGAACCTCTTCAGAACTTATTTTAGGGGCAGACACATAATTAATAGTCCCTAACTGAGGTAAGAGGCGGGACTCGGACACCGGACCAAAGTGACAACAGGGCTGCAAGAGGGCCGAGACAGAAGCAGTTTTCCATAAGACACACCCACCAGTGTGTGCCACGTCAGCTTTCCATTGCTATGGCAACACCTAGAAGTTACCACCCCTTTCCACAGCAATGACCAGATGACCCGGAAGTTACCACCCTTTTCCTAGAAATTTCTGCATAAATTGCCCCTTAATTTGCATATAATTAAAAGTGGGTATCAATGTGAGTGCAGACTGCCTTTGAGCTGCTGCTCTGGGCACACTGCCTGCTCTGCAAGGAGCAGGACCTCTGTTGCCGCTGTACACTGATGTTTCAATAATCATTGCTGTTTAATACCACTGGCTTGCCCTTGAATTCTTTCCTAAGCAAAGCTGAGAACCCTTCCAGGCTAAGTCCCAATTTGGGGTCTTGCCTGTCCTGAATCATAAACATTCCAAGTACCAAAGTAACTCCCTATCCAAAATCATCTACCTATATTTTATAAACTACTTCTTTTTTTCTTTCCCCCTTTTTTTTTTTTTTTCTTTTTGAGATGGAGTCTTGCCCTGTAGCCCAGGCTGGGGTGCAGTGACATGATCTTGGCTCACTGCAAGCTCTGCCTCCCCAGTTTACACCATTCTCCCGCCTCAGCCTCCTGAGAAGCTGGGACTACAGGCACCCGCCACCACGCCCAGCTAATTTTTTGTGTTTTTAGTGAGACGGCGTTTCAGCCAGGATGGTCTCAATCTCCTGACCTCATGATCCGCCTGCCTCAGCCTCCCAAAGTGCTGGGATTACAGGTGTGAGCCACCCCGCCCGGCCATAAACTACTTCTTTGGCACTTATAAACACTTTATATGTTGCTTAAATTTTGTGTGTTAAATTTCAAGCTCCAACTGAGTCCCGCAAAAGGACAGGAGTCCTATCTTATATCTGATGCTCTTCCGGAAAGGCGCCATTCCTATGAGTCTCAATCCCAGCTGCAATCAAAAGACCTTGTGAGCTTTTAAAAAATATTAATGCTGAGGCTCCACCCCCAGGGATTTTAATTTAATTTGCCTGTGGCAGGGCCTGGTGATTCTATTGTGTAGCCAGAGCTGAGAAGTAACTCAGCACCCAGCACATATCAAAAGTCAACAAATTCTTGTTGACTTGCTAATTGGCAAGTTGCAAACTATAATGAAGTCTCTCAGTGCTTCTGTCTTTGGGTATGTGAACGCTTTTTCTCCAAGCTTTCCTTTACATGGGCTTCATCCCGATTCTTACTATTTTCTTCCTGATATCATCCAGCCCATGAGCCCGCAATTCACTTACAGAATTGCCATGTAAGCAAAGCTCCCCTGAAAGTGCTACTTGCTGAGCAAAACTTCTTCATGTCCATGTTATTCTCAGTAATACCCACTCTGCTATTCTGTTAATTTTTTTTTTTTTTTTTTGAGACGGAGTCTCGCTCTGTCATCCAGGGTGGAGTCCGGTGGCGCCATCTCGGATCACTGCAAGCTCCGCCTCGCGGGTTCACGCCATTCTCCTGCCTCAGCCTCCTGAGCAGCTGGGACTACAGGTGCCCGCCACCATGCCCTGCTCATTTTTTGTATTTTTAGTAGAGACAGGGTTTCACCGTGTTAGGATGGTCTCAATCTCCTGACCTCGTGATCTGCCCACCTCGGCCTCCCAAAGTGCTGGGATTACAGGTGTTACCCACCACGCCTGGCCCCTCTGCTATTCTTTAGACACTCCGCTCCACATAGAGTGTCACCATAGCACCAACAGAGAGACTGGGACATCTGTGTATTACAGACCTATTTCCAGCCTGTCTAAGAATGTACTTGGAAAGAATCTCGTTATAATTCGGGCTTGTCTATACCGTGGCTGCACAGTGTATATTGTGAGGAGAACATGATTTCAATAGTTCAGGATCTGAAGAGGCTCTGGACCAGGCAGAGTCAGGCACAGCAGAGGGCGGACAGTTTAATGGATGGCTGTGTGCAGAACTTTGGGGTTCTGAATCCCAGAAGCAGACATGTATCTTCACCCCACCTGCTGGCAGAAAACTGGGGGATTCTTCAGTGAAACCAAATGGCCACCACAAATGACCTCTTGGCCCTGGTGTTCACAGGTCCCCAACTAACAGCTTGCTCCCTGCCTGGACCCTACAGGGAGGCCTGCTGGTCCACAGGGTGTGCACATCTTCATTCATGCACACACACAGCCCCACACACCCCTCCCACTCAGTGTCTCAGAGCTTCATTCCTGCAGATAAAGAGACAGCCCAAGTCACTAAATATCTGAGGAAAGCTTCAAACATGAAAGATAGAAATCAAACAAACAGGTAGAAAAAAGGAAGCTGGCATAATCAGAGGTAATTCAGGGAGTAGAAGAAAATCTTATAAAGAAAGCTATCATTAACATCCTCAGAGAGGTGAGAAAAAAATACTGTATTCAGGAAATAGTATGTGATTTCAAAAAGGAAACAATTCAAGAACAAGAAAGAACTTTTGGAAAATAAAAATATGATAGCTGAATTTTCAAAGCAGAAGACAGCTGAAAGATCAAATTGAGGAAAAAATAAAAAATAGATTAAAACACATGGATATCGAATATAATATTAACAATAGTACAGCAAAGACAAATCTGTAGAAAGTAATATTAACAACAATACTAGGTACTGTTCCATAAACATTTTCTATTCATTTGTAAATGTACATTGACATTTGATTTTTGTAAAAAGGTACTGTCGATAATTCCATTTTACAGATGAGGCTATTAAGGCCCATGTAAGTTAAGTCAAGGTTCTAAGATAGGACACAGAGCCAGAATACAAAGTAGAGAAATGGGAAGAGAAAGATAAGAAAATTAGTGGGTCAACCTAGGACTTGCAATATCCAATTGGTAGAAATTCCAAGAAAAAATATTGAAGGAAATTATAAATGAAAGACTATAATAGAATATTTCTTAAATGAAGGTGAATAAGATGAATCGGCCATCTTAACAATGAATGAAAAAAGACTCACCAAAATGCAGATCATTTTAAAGTTTCAGAAAACAGGGTGGAAATCAAGTCCTAAAAGTTTCCAAAGAGGGGAAAAAAATCAAACCAGACCACGTGCACTTTTGATATCATAATGAAAGCACAATAAAAGAACAGTTACTGGTAAAAGTTTCTCTAAGGCAGAACTTAACCTTTACCAGCTCTTCCAAAGTTACCAATCCTAAAAATGGTGAATGGACAGCAATTATCCCATCAAATATATTCACTTTTCACCATGTCATCTAAAAGATGTTCCTGTTTCATAAAAGAGAAACGAGTCTATGGTTCAGTCAGTTTGGTTACCAAACCCCTGGAGCGTGGGGGGAATGTGTATGTGGTGGGGGATGGTAGAGATCCTAGAACAGACCATTTAAAAACTGTGCTTGAGCCCTTAAAAAAAACAGACTGAAAAATTCACTAAAAGCAAGTACTTAGTTGCTTTACTTTTTAGTAGCATCCTAGTAGATAGACTATCTCTCACATCCTTAAACACAAGGCAGAGAATGGTGGGTGGGATGGAAAACATGAATCTCTCCCCTGAGAGAACATGAAATTTCAGAGAATGCTGACATTTGAGAGGTGGGGAAGTTATTCCATTATATTTCAGTTTTGAAAAGTAAATTAGCAAAGGGAGAGACGGATTGCTCAAAACTTCCATGATTTCTCTGACAGCTCTTGTATTATCATATGGGTATCTCCTGGCCCACGAGGTCTAAGTTATTCCAGATTCTGGATGGTGAATCCCACTCCCCTTTGATTAGTTTGAGGGGAGCAAAGATCACAGCCCATCTCTTAGGGTTCAGGTTCAATCATATTCAATGGGTGTTTGCATGGAAACTTTCTCATGTAATAAATGGTGAAAAATATTTATTGAGCACCTGTGGTAGACAAAATAAACATGGTCTGCTCAAGGAACCTGCAGTCTAGAGAGAGAAAAACAAACAAATAATCCAATAAAGAAGTACATAAACAGATATTTAATCATAACTTGGAGTAAATACCCTACCATGAAAGAAATAAACAGGGTTCAGTGATGGAGCATGTCTGGGTGAGGTTGAAGGTGGGGAAGCCGAGATAGTCTCCAAAGAGGAGACATTTCAGAAGAAATCAAAAGGCTGAAAAGCACCAGCCAGAGAAAGACTGTTCCAGATAGTGGAAC
Source organism: Macaca fascicularis (assembly GCF_037993035.2). NCBI lineage: Eukaryota > Metazoa > Chordata > Mammalia > Primates > Cercopithecidae > Macaca > Macaca fascicularis. The sequence goes on along the minus strand of NC_088388.1, from coordinate 127,920,691 downwards.
AACATAGGTTAAGAACCAGAAACACGGAAAAGCTTAGTATGTTCTAGGAACAGCAAGGAGGATGTGGATGAAGCACAGCGAAGAGACAGGCAGGGCCAGGTCATGCAGGAACAAAACTGACACACCATGAGCTAAACATCCCTGTGCGGGTTGATTAATGGCCATCTTCCAGGACCTGTGAGGGGCTGTGGTCCTTGTTTTATTATTCCTTTTTCAATATTTTTACTAAAATGTGTCTAGAAACAAAAGGTATTCTATCAAATCTCATGTCACAAAACAAATAATGTATTGCATGACATAACCAGGATTTTTAAAGCTTAAAATGGACTAACATCAACAGAACCAAATATATCTTCCAGTGGTTTTCGGGAATCCAATCTCTTTAGCTTCTTCTCTTATCCCTGAATGTATTGTTCTAGTCCTTCTGTCAGTCCCCCAAATGCCCCAGACCTTTTCATGCCACACTCCTGCAAAGGTTGTTCTGTTTACCCGCTTCTCCTTCTTCACTTGGTTAGCTTTCATTTGTGCTCCAACCTTTTTTCTTTTTTTTGAGACAGAGTCTCACTCTGTCACCCAGGCTGGAGTACAGTGGTGCGATCTCAGCTCACTGAAAGCTCTACCTCCCGGGTTCAAGCCATTCTCCTGCCTCAGCCTCCTGAGTAGCTGGGTCTACGGGTGCCTGCCACCACGCCCAGCTATTTTTTTGTATTTTTTGTAGAGACGGGTTTTCACCATGTTAGCCAGGTTGGTCTCAATCTCCTGACCTGGTGATTGCCCCGTCTTGGTCTTCCAAAGTGCTGGGATTACAGGCGTGAGCCACCGCACCCAGCCTGTGCTCCAACCTTTAACACAGGTACCAAATTCTCCAGGGCGCTTCTCTGACCCCCGCCACACCCTCCTCCACTGCAAGTGAGGGGTAAGAGCCTTTCCTCCGTGTTTGACGAGCATCTTGCATGCATTTTTATCACATCCCTACCACACTGTATGGATGATTTCTGTTTATGCATGTCTTTCCTACTGGACTGAACTTAAGCCCAAAAACTGCATCTTAGTCCAGAAACATATTTTCGAAACAACATTTAGTAGAGTGCTGAATATTTAGTAGGTACTCAAAGTTTACTGAACTTTATTATCCACTAATAAGTATAATATGAAAAACATCTGATTTCACAGCTATCTGTGAAGTGGGGATGAGTAAAACATGGGATTTGGGCTGATCCTAGCTCAAGTCCCAATGGAAGTGCAAAACATAGACTGTGCATAACGTGTTGTGCCCAATTTTGAAGTCAGGTTTTGAATGACATGTAACTCTGCAGAAGAGGGTATTGAGAACAGGGATGGGTTTGGAAACAATGTCATCTAAGGAACTGCTAATAGAACTAAATGAGCCCCTAGTGGGGGAAAACTGTGTCTTCTTCAACTTGTATCCCTAGTAAATGGCATCATACACAAAATAGGTGCTCAACTTGGGTTTCTCAAACGTGTTACATGAAGATGTAGCAGTTTGGTCTGATGTGACTGAGCAGGGTTATAGGAAGCAGTCCTCTCCACCAGCTGTATTCAAGCAGAGGCTGAGACCAACATGAGGCTCTGTAGGCTCTGTGGGTGAAGACTCTGCAGCATGCCAGAGGTTAAACAAGTGACTTCTGAGGTCCCATCCAGCAAGCTGTAGGACTTGAGTCTATACTGGAATATACGCAAGAGCAGAGGTGTTTGCCCAACAAATCCTAGAACATCCTTCCTGCAGACCGGTGTCAGCTTTGTTAATCAGCTGCCCACTGAGTGCTTCCAACTCCATGGGTTGGATACTTGAAAACAAAAGAAAGTCACAGTTGCATTTTTTAACCTGATTTTTAAAATCTTCCTATAAAACCGGTTCTTTAATTACTCCCGTGGTCCCTTTGCTCCCATTCTCTCATCATCATCATCATCATCATCATCATCATCAACTGTTTTATGTGAATCCAAAAACTGAGGGTCGATGTCCTAGTTTGTCATGAATGCAGGCTCAACTGAACTAAAGAGGCAGTTATGGACTCAATCACTGTTGAGGCTGGTTAGCCCAGGACTGGGGTTCCACCTCTTTCAGGGTCCCTTCTCAGATAGCAGAGTCTTAGGAGGTGTCTGCAGTGTCCTCCCTCCCCACCTCCCCAAACACTGTCACAGCAGCCACCTCTCCTACGCTAGCTATGTTACTGCAATGCAACTGTTGCTTGCACATCTGTCTCCCCAGTAGCTGGAGGCTCCTTAGAAGCTGGAACTGTGCCTTATTCACCTTGTATCTCTACATAGGTCACCCAAGGACCAATACAGCCTGGGAATGAGTGTGCACTCTGGTGTCAGACAGACCTGAATTTGCGTTTAGACTCTGCCACTACCAAGTTGGGTAGCCCCGAAGGAATTAGTCTTTCTGAGCCGTTTTTCTAAACTGTGAAATGAAGACAAAAGTAATAACCTTGCCGTAGGATTGCTGTAAGAATTAAATGAGATTTGTGTGACTTTTGTGAATGAAGAGCTCCTTAAACGTTTGTTTAAAATAATGGGCACAAGGAATTTCAGATGAATGTACGTTTATCATGATTTAGTACCATCCATTTATTATTTTTTAAATATTGATTTAGAGCTACCATAGGCAAGGCACTGTGCTATGCTCAGGCAGGTAACAAATACGTTTAAGAAAATAACCTCTTTGTCCAGGAATTCATCATCTAGTAACGAGATAGATAAGTAACATACATAGGTACCTATAAAGCAAGACAATCACTTAAATGTGGACTAAAGAATACAAGAGTCCTAGAAATTAGCAGTGAGAGCAAATACTTCTGCCTGGAGTGGTCAGGGAAGGAGACGGTACATGATCTGGACTCTGAGTAACAGAGAGAACTCTGATTGGTAGAAGGAAGAATTGCAAGCATTCTAGGCAGAGGGGACACCACAATAGAGGCACAAATACAAAACCATGTATGACGTGGAGACTAGGGTCAGAATGCAAAATAGAATTTCTAAACTTTAAACCATTTTTGCCTATTGAAAGCCATCATTTCTTCTATGTTCTCCCGAGAGCCTAAAGGATATGTCGGCATTCTCTGTTTTGTCATCTGTATTCCCCAAACAATCACATTTTATCTATCATCTTAAAGTGCAAAGTTATATTATCAGTTATGGAATTGCCACAATACTAGTGCTGGTAAAAATGGCCTGAACTAAGAGTGTCAATGAAGAAATAGACAAAAAAGAACTATACAGTTTATAAAGACTAATCAGAGGTAAGGAGCGAAGGAGATAAATAAAGGGTACTTGGAGCCCCATGCCTCCTATGTGAGGGGACAAATGGGGATGGCATTAAATAAATAGGGATGGATGTCAAAAGAAAGGGTTCCCCAGGAGACAGCGGTAGCAGAAAGTTGATGAGTTTGGTTTCAGACTTGCTAACTCTATCATCGCCTACCCTCAAGAAAATTAACCCAAGTCGCCTACCCTCAAGAGTGAGCAGTCTACTCCTGGCACATTAAGGAGAGTTATTTTATTGTACTGTAGTTGGGATATCCCAGAATTGAGCCACATCCAGAGGAAAGAAATGCTTCTGCCCAAATGCTCTGAGGCCTTAAATCCCTCGGAGCATTAAAAGGGACTGGATTTCATTGCATCAGATGGAAATGTCTCTCAGATCAAGTGGTGGTCACAAGGATACAAAAGTCGGATCAAGAGGCTATACGTATGGATGTATATATAACCCACATATTTTTTGCATACTTCCAAATTGCATTGTTTATGCAGCTGTTCACAAACTCAGCGTCTCTGTTTATTTTTGTCCTCAGAGGAAAAAGAGAAGAGAGTTCTGCCTATTAGGCACACCAAGATCAAAGAGCCCCCTAACCAGGCTGAGAGAGTGCTCCATTCAAGCCTTGCATCTGAGCAAAGATCAAAACAAGACTGATGCCCTCGGAATGGCTCCTCCACCAGGAAGCTTGCGAGGGCACCTGTCGGAATCCTCCATTCACTGCTCACACCAAATGGACAGGCTTTGTGTCTTCCTGGGAATGAAACATGAAATAACAGCAAGGCCCTCAGAAGAGAAAAGCATTTCCCACCAGGCTTATTGAAACAACCTTACTCTTACCGAACAGGTAACATCATTGATGTTTTATGAACCAAGTGGGAGGCAGGGAAAAGCCCGGAAAGGTCAACTGACAAACTAAAGGTTATCCAGCAATTTGAAAGCGGACTTAGGAAGTGGGCAGATGGCAGACACTTGCTTTCTCTCTTGGGCAAATGGGAAAAAACTGACGCCGCTGTGTTTTCTTTCTCCATCTCTGCTCTGTGTCACCCTCTCAATTGGTTCTAATCACCCGAAGCAAGGTGAAAAGTGTCACATGGAGTGACACTGATTCCCACCATCATTTTGGTTGGCACATGAGGCAGGCATGTCCTTGTAACCTGTGAATGGTGCACTGTTCACCCCATCAGCCTGCGGCCTCCCTCGCTGCCCTCTCCAAGCTGACTGGGGTTTACTTCAGGACGTGGCAACGTCATTCAGAACCATGACCAAAATGGCTGCACAGCAACGTGTGTACGTATGGGTCTCCACAGTGCTCCTTGTTGAAAATTTCAGGGCAACATAGATACTGGATTATTTTTCATGGAATCTTCGATAGAATCATTCATTAGAGTGGGTTTCCAGTGCAGGACTCCAAACCCTTTTTCTGGTGGTGTCTTTATACCTATGGACCTTTCTGTGCCTTTCAGAAAAGTACTAGTTAGTCTGGGCAACATAGCAAGACCCTGTCTCTGAGATAAATTTTAAAAAATAGCTAGGCATGGCAGCACACATCTATAGTCCTATCTATTCAGGAGGCTAAGGCAGGAGGATCACTTGAGCCCAGGAGTTCAAGACTGCAGTAAGCTATGATCATACCACTGTACTCCAGCCTGGGCAACAGAATGAGATCCTGTCTCTAAAAAGTATTTTTTAAATGTAATTTGCCATGTGATCCAAACTCCAACTGTAATGAAAGCAACCAACAATTATCTCAGCTGGAAGCAGGGTGAGGGCTAAGTTACTGTTTTCCCATCCAGGCACTAGCAATTCCACACAAAATCTATAGTAGGAAATGCCAGCCAGTGGTATGGCAAACATGAAATGGACAGTCATGTGGGGAAGCAGGGCACCACCACCTCTAGCTGGGGAAACATTCCCAGAATGCCGAGTGGGGACTGTGGCCCACAGCATGTTGGGAAGTGGTGGTGCAAGAGTAAAGGCCGCCTCTCCTGAAGGCTGAGAAACCAGTAGCAGCCTCCTGGAGGAACCAGGAATAACATCCAGAGACATCTGGATTTCACACAAGCCTTTAAATGTGATCCAGTGCAAGGCCATCTCACTCCCATGATAAAAATGAAGTTTGCAACACCACCCTAATATATCCACTTCAGTGTCTCCCACCACCTATTTTGTAAGCAAGAAGGAGTGGAATAGATTCTAAGTAAATGACTGACAGTGACCACCTGACTGGGAAACACAAAGAGGCTGGAAAAACCCATTTGAGCTGGGAGCTCTGTAAAGCAGCAAAGCTGCAGGTGAGGCCATTGCAACACAAGGACAGCTGCGCCTTCTTTCAAAGACACCATTAGCATTCCACCTGGTCTTATTACATGCCTACTTCTCCAAATATGCATTTGCATATAGAGTTGATTTGCAAATACCAATCTCCTCCTCTGAATACTTTCTTCACTGTGTGCTATTTGGCTCCTCACTTGGCCTGAATCACTTCCTTCCTGGGCTGTCTTACGTTCTGATAGACTTTAAGCTCCTTGAGGACAAGGACTCTTGGGGTTTTTGTCGTTGTCTGTTTGGTTTGGATCTCCCTCTGTGTCTGCAATGGCACCTTCCATAGTTTAAGCATTCAATTAGCAGTCGTTGACTGAGTGATTAATTCACTGATTCCTCCTTTAGAGGATCTGCTGGGAACCTGAGACAAAGGGAGTTAACCAACCAGTTAATCCTCTGACCACTGAAGTCTCCCCAGTATTTACAAAATCGTGAATTGATTGCTTTAATTTCTGAAACATTAAATTTCATTAACAGTGTTTTCATGAATAGCTCATTTTTCTCTTTATAAAATCCTATAAATGAAAGGGCACCATTATTAGCCCATTATTAGCCCTCTGACCACTTTTCAGTCTTTATCCCATCGGATCCTTCAGCTGCCTTTAACACAGCTGATCACTTATTCCTCTGGAAATTCTCTTCTTGACTCTCTTTCCTAATATGTCTTTATCTCTCTGGGTAGGCTTTTGCTTAGACACCTAATTCTCTCCTGCCCATTACATGCTGGGAGTCCCTCTGCTCCATCCTTGACCCACTCCTGCCACCCCCCTGGGTCATCTCTAGACTGGATGATGGCAGGAGCCTCCCAACAGGCTCTCCTGCCTTCAGTCTTATCCCTGTCCAAGTCATCCTCCACAATGATTCTCCCCAAACCCAAATCCAATTATGTTATTCTCTTGCTTAAACCCATTCAGTGATTCCCCAGAGCCTACAGAATAAAATCTCCATGGCACAAGCCTTCTTGAGTATAGAATGTACACGTTTCATTCTATTAATATTGGCCTACCCTTAGTTCCCAGACACATACTATCTGTTTCCAACCACTTTATCTTTGGTCACATTTTCCCCTCTTCTCAGAATGTCCAAAGCCTCACTCCAGAAGTCTCCTCCCCTGGTTAACTCTCACTCATCCTTAAGATTCAGCTTAGGTCTTCTCATCCAGAAGATCTTTCCCAGCCTCCCCCACAGACTGGGCTAAATCCCACTTTCTTCGTGCTCCCATGGTGCCTCCTTGCTTACGACCTTTTTCACAGCACTGCCCAGGGTATCTAAATTGACTCTAGTATGTTTGTATCCCTTTACTACTCAGTAACTCTTTGAGAGGATAATGCATCATTATAGCTGCTCCCTCAACCTAGCAAAAAGTAGGCACTCGATGAATGTTTTCAGAGTTGACTTAAACTTCTACTTCTCTCCCAAATGAAGGTGCTCACTAGATGAGCAGTCATAAGTACCCTTTGGCTCTAAAGGTCTATGGTTCTAATCAAAGACCAAGTCTCAGCTGGACATGGTGATGCAAACCTGGAATCCTGAGGCAGGAGGTGGGACTTCAGGCCAGAGGCAGGGCTCAGACACCACAGGTGGAAGTTGGACACCAGACCAAATTGAGGACTAGCTAAAACAGGTCTGGGATGGGAGGCACCTTCCCAGAAGACATGCCCACTAGTGTGCTGGTCAGTTTACCATTGCCATGGCAGCACCCAGAAGTTACCACCCCTTTCCATGGCAATGACCCAACGACCTATAAGTTACCACCCTTTTCCTAGAAATTTCTGCATAAATGACCCTAAATTGGCATATAATTAAAAGGGGGTATAAGTGACTGTAGAACTGCCTCTGAGCTGCTATTCTGGGCACACTGCTTGTGGGGTAGCCTTGCTCTGAAAGGAGCAGTACCTCTGCTGCTGCTGTACCCTGCCACTTCAATAAAAGGTGCTGTCTAACACCACCAGCTCACCCTTGAATTCTTTTCTGGGCAAAGCCAAGAACCCACCCAGACTAAGCCCCAGTTCTGGGACTCACCTGTCCTGCATCAATCCTGGCTGCTGGAGAGGCTGAGACAGGAGGACTGCTTGGGCCACAGAGGTCAAGACCAGCCTGGACAACATAGTGAGACCTAATCTTGTTTAAAAAAAGAGAGAGAGAGACAGAGAGGTAGAGAGAGAGAGAAGGTCTCTAGATTCAAGAGAAGCAGAAAGCAGCAGCCAATCTAAAGTGAAACTTGCTCTGCTGACACTCTGGACGACTTGTCACCCCACTTTGCCTCTCTGGTCAATATGAAGGTCTTCCCATAAGAACAGCAATCCAAATAGGAAGCTGTCTAATTAACTGCACTCCCAGAGAACCTATAATACTGAAGCTCTATATATTATGAATTCAATATTCCACTGACAGGCTAATCCACTGGGCTGATCTGAGCCGACCCAGGGGACCATCATATAGGTAGTCTGTCATGATGTTCCTTGAACATTGAGAAAAGTGTTTATGCTTTTTCCTTTGCTGAAAATATCCCTAGGTTGAACTGCAATTCCAGAATGGTGCTCACGGAGGTAAAGAGTACAGCATGACTTTCTCTGAGCAACTGTATTATAAAGGAACAAAACACAGTTATCCCCAGGCTTCTGAGGTCAAGCAAACTCACAACCACACAGATCCCTTCTCTCATTGCCCTGCTTAGCTAGTTGGTTCTCCTAAGGTTCTATTAAGCCAACTATTGGAACTAAATCAAACTCAGCTTTTACTAACAATGCTGAACTGTGTTCTACACAGAGTGAGCTAACACATTTCCTGACCTCCCATGCAGAATGTTGATAAACCTAGCTAACAAAATGATGGATGAACCCGAATCAAAAATACCCAAACATGGGGTTCTAAATTTCCAATGGGAACAGCAATAAGATTATTTTTAGTTCACCTGTTGCAACTATTCCAATGCATTGCCATGAACTGTGAATGTTTAAACTCTCAGTTAGAATTACTTCAGCAAATATTTATTGAGTATGTGCTTGGAATAGGCAAATGTTCATACATAATCATATCTGGTGTTTTCCTAAGTGTCTTATTTGATATTTAAGAATCTTCAGGCACTTCACCAGTGAGCATAATATCTCTGTCCAAAAAGAGAAACAGAGTTCAAAAGAAGCGAAACAACTCATCCATGCCACTCCAGGGGCACATTACAAAACTAGAAGTAAACCCAGCCTAATTGAGTGAGCCTCTTTTCCTGGTAAAACGCAAAGCCCTACCTAATTTCATCAAGAGACATGGGTCATACTCTGACCCTCCAAGGCAGCAATGATGAAGAGAAGAAAACAAAACAGCTATAAATGTATGGAGCAACAGTAAGTCCAAAACCACGTAACTACAAAAACACCCAAGTCACCATCACAGTCTGCATCATGCTTCCATTATACAAGTATTAGGTTGAGTTTACACAGGTTCATTTTAAAAACACAACTTCTAAAGATGTAGTTGAGATCATGTTATCGTTAATAGCCGCCTACTACATCTTATACAATGACATTCACAGCACTAGATATCTAAAGATTGGTGATAAAAACAATTACCCTGAAGGTCATGAGATCCTCAACCATCAGAAAATGTTCAGCTGTATTCAACATAGTGTTCAGGAAAAGAACTCATTTTAGAAATGTGCTGTCTCTGCTAGATCACCCTCTCGGCCTTCCTTTCATCCTGCAGGTCTCAACTTAGAGCCTGCCCTCCCCTCGCCAACTGCTTGGCCAAGTCTCAGTCTCAGGTGTCCCTCAGCACACCCAACTTCCCCATCATGGAATTGGTCATATGATTCTGGTAACTGCGTATTTACTCATCTGTATCTTCTACAAGAACGAGGGCAGGGGCTCTGACACTCACATCACCATTATCTGTGCAGTCCTCACATAGCGCCTGGTAGGTAAATGCTCCACAAAATTTTTTTAATGAACTCTAGTTGAAATGGTAAGTGCTGTTAGCTTTCCTTTGTTTTAATCAGAAAGTTCAATGTGGATCACTGCATCATTTAAGGGTTAAATTTAATTCATGAAAGCTTTTAAGGTAGATACTAAGTATTTGATAAACTTCTTTAGAATCCAATTTTTTATAAAAATAATCATAGCCACCTATACAATTTCCTGTGCACAAAAAGAGGCAAGTGAGTTCATGAATAATTTTATTTCAAATGAGTCAGCACTGTTAAATGATACTCTAAACATTCTTAGGGCATTTTCCAATATCTACTAGCACAAGCCAGGTTCTTTCATGAAAAGATGCTTAATACTAGTTATATGCATTAGATAACTTAATTACTTCAGTTTCTTAGCACTTTTCATCCCTGAATTTTTTTTTTCTTTTTTGAGACAGGGTCTCTGTCACCCAAGCTGAGTGCAACGGCATGAACACAGCTCACTGCAGCCTGGAACTCCCAGACTCAAGAGCTCCTCCCCACTTAGCCTCCCAAGGAGCTGGGACTACAGGCACATACCACCACACCTGGCTAACTTTTGATTTTTTGTAGAGATGATGTCTTACTATGTTGCCCAGGCTGGTCTTGAATTCCCAGGCTCAAGCAATCCTCCTGCTTCAGCCTCCCAAAGTGTTGGGATTACAGGTATGAGCCACCGTGCCCAGCCTTGTAAGTTTCTAATGGTTTTCTAATTATTATCATCAGCTTTATGGGACACTAAGGTGACAAGAACTACTCTGCCTGTACTTTACGGGAGTTCATTTGTGTGTGAGAATAGATAGGATGTAAAATCCATGAGCTGGTAACTCCACCAGTCTTTCTTCTGGGGCATCTTGGGGCAAAGAGTTCGGGGGTTCTAGGAGACACAGTCATTGTCTACAGCTGCAAGTTCAAATCCCACGTCCTGTAGCTCTCAGTGTCCTCATCAAATTCCAGCATATTCTATTACTCCAATTCCTTTTTCATGTTTAAACTGTTGTGAAGAGTTGCTATGCACTGTTTAACAGCTGCCACCTCACCCCATCCCCCCACCCACCACATGGGTTACACTTTAGTCGTGTAGATTAACTTGAAATGAACCATTATCCTTCATGATGAAGTACAGACAATATGAACTTAGAGAATTTTTTTAAAAAGTAGACTGTTTAGTACCTACAAATAAATCCTTTAAGAATTCCCAAGCTGGAAGAGATCACTGCAGAAAATATCGTCTACCAGCTACGTGTGACAAACTGCATATTATAAATACTTAGACAAAAACGAAAAGGTGAGTAGGGGAGGAGTGGCAATATCTGAAAACCACAGGTGTGGGGCCAGGGCGATCCCTAAATAGGAGAAAGTTCAACTGTGAGGAGAAAGCAGGGAGACGTCAAGTAAGAGAAAACATATTACCTACAGGAAGAAAGTGCTGTAAAGAAACACGAGGCAGTTTAGTAAGGTTCAAAACCATACTATTTTGACCACCTACTAAATGCAAAAATATATGCTGGTGTGAGGGGCCCCAAGATGAAGGAACAATCTTTGGTGGAAGGAAGCTCAGAGCCCCATGAGAGAGACAGTCAATCTCATGCCTTAAATAAGCCAGTGCTACCGGAGCACACAGACAGAGGGCGGCTGAGGGATGAATCTGGTGGTTTTTATTACACCCCTAGCTTCTTGCAGATTGTGTTTCCTGGCTTTCCGCTGTAGAAACACACAGAAACATCTAGGATTCTATATTATTCTATATTATTCAATTATTTCAGAGGTGAAATCTTTTGTCCATACGAGATTCAGGAGACTGAGCTCATTCAATCTCTATAGCAAACCCTGAGCACGGGTGTTATCGTACCCATTTCACCATCAGCAGCCTGCCCAGGTCACCCGATGAGAGGCAGAACTGGAAGCTGAATCCACACCGTCAGGCTCCAAGTCCTGCTGCCTTCCTAGTACTTTCCTGAAACAGATTTCACGCGTGCAGAGATTCTCTTCAAGGAGAATCAGTCAAAACCCACCCCTAGGCAAATGCAGAGCTGACTAGCACTGAGGGATTAGAGGAGTGAATTTCTTCCATGCTGAACCATGGCTATTTCAGGATGGGTGCATAGAGAGAGGGCTGAATGTGGCACTGGAGGGGTGTGACCGGGAGGGCCGGAGGAGATTCCAAGAACATGAAAAGCCTCACACCCAACCCTAAATGCATGGAACTCACTGCCCACTAACCCAATCTAATCCAAACGACCTCGTTAAAATCACTCTTGCAAAGCTGCCGCTTCCTTCAGACGGAAAGCCTCAGGACAGTCTGTGGACAAGCTGTCAGAGGGGCCTGTGACATTATTTGTTGACACAACAGCAGGATCCTTCAAGGGTAGTGCTGGTCCTTGAACATCACTGGCGACAGCCCAGTTGTAAGACAATGGAAATATTGTCAATCCCAGAAACCAGCCTATGGGAACTAAATAGACTCTCTAGACTCGGCACAGTCAACAGGGTGGAGAAAAGCATTTTAAAAATCAAATCCCAAACTGTTGTTACGGATTTGATTAGTGACTTTGCTTTTTAAATTATAAAAAATGAATTAAGATGCATAGAAGCAAAAAATACACTATTATAAAAAGCAACTTGTGGCTTCTAATTTAGAAATGGCACTACAGATTCATACAGCTATTTTAGAGTCATTATATTTCAAAGGCATTGCAAGCCTTGGAGTGATCTTGGTTGAGCAATTTAATTACTCTGGGCTTTGGTTTTCTTTCCAGTCAAAAAACAAACAAAAAAAATGCTGAGTGGACTATAGCTTCCTGCCTGTCCTAAACCTCAGTGCCTTTGCACAGCTCTGTGGATTATTTCAAAAGGTTTCTAAGGTCTTTTGAAGCTAAAAAATGTTAGAAATAAACATTTCTTCTCCAGTCTGCAAATAAATGTGAGTAGGGCAGAGGCCATTTTACCTATATAATGCAATTCTTTTGTTGTTATGGATGAAAAAGCTTTTTTAATGTTTAATTTAGAGAAGTACTTCACATTCTAACTAAAATTATTTCATATTTTAAAATTCATTTTATTAAAATATTTATAAAACATATACTGTTAAATTGGGAAGGCTTATTTTCTAGCGGTTTTACAATAAATGCCTTGATTTGGTTTAGAAATTAAAATAAATCGTCGTTCAACTCTGGGGAAAAAAATTGACAACAACAAAAAGGCCACTAAAAATAAACCCACTTAATAGGTAGGTAGCATGTGTCCCAAAATAAAAACTACATCTGTTTGTTCAAGGCACAGATATTACAATTTTCATTAAACTGTAGAACTACTTTTCTCATAGAAAAACTATTTCACTTAAATGAGTCCTCCTGATCATTAGTTTTCTAAAAAGGAATTTAACAGGCATGTTCAAAGCAGCAAAAACCACCATAACGCCCATCAACAGAACAGATAAACAGTGTGGTTTATGCACACACTGGACACTCTATCAACGAAAATGAGTGAACTGTAGCTATACACACCAGCAGATCGGAATCTGGGAAATGCAATGCTGTGTGAAAAAGCAAATCACAAAAAGTACAGTGTGAGCCCATCTATGCAGAGTTTAAGAATGAGCAAAGCTCAATAATATATGATTTAGGGATGATACATGGCAAAACTACAGAGAAAAGCTGAGAACTGAGATACTGGTGACCTCTAATGGGGGAGAGATGTAGACAGCATCGGGGAGGGGAACCCAGACAACCCAGAAGAAATGGTCTTTTTCTTTTGTTTAAATTTATTTCTTAAATTTTTATAGAGATGAGGTCTAACTATGTTGCCCAGGCTGGTCTCAATCCTGGCTGCAAGCAATCGTTCTGCCTTAGCCTCCCAAAGTATTGAAATTATAGGCACGAGCCACCCTGCCTGGCTGAAATCTTACTCTTAAACTGGGTGGTGGGTAGACACAAATGTTCATTGTATTACTATTCTTTTTATTATACACATATTTTATAAACATTTTCCTTACTTAATATTTAATTTTAAAAAATATTAACAGTAAGATAAAATTAATTTAAATCATAGCCATTCTGGAATAGTTTAAGGCTGTGGATAAAATATTGAACTGTGTCCCTGTCATTAACTTACTTTGCAAATTTGGACACTAATACATTCCCTAGAACTTCAGCTATGTAAAAACGTTACTGCTCCAGGGGAGAAAAAAAAAAAAAAAAAGGATGTTCTAATCATTCTAGGGATAGTTTTAATGGCCTACGAAGAAAGAACTAGGTAAGGAAAATCAAATCAATAATAATGGAAAGAAAATCAGAAAATATTTAAATTAAATATCAAGTATTTAATATTTTTAGAAAGCATTACTGAGGCTCTATCTACTCTGTACCCAGCACCACACTTTTCAAAATAAGAAATTATTGAGTCTAAGCCACATTAGACAACAGAGTTCCCGAAGTGTGGTCAGGACTGGATTGGTCTTCTGTTCCTCCACTCTTTTTGTTGTTGTTGTTTGTAGATACAGAGTTTTCCTCTGTTGCCCAGGCTGGAATGCAGTGATGCAATCATAGCTCACTGCAGCCTTCAACTCCTGGGCTCAAGCAATCCTCTGGTCTCAGCTATTTTTTTTTTTTTTTAATTTTTATTTTCAGTAGAGACAAGAGCTCTCCATGTTGCCCAGGCTGGTCTCAAATTCCTGGGTTCAAATGATCCTCCTGTCTTGGCCTCTCAAAGTCCTAGGAATACATGCATGAACCACCATATCTAGCCTTCTGTTTCTTTACCTGTCAAATGAGAAGAATAATAGTATCTCCTCATATGATTGTGGTATAATTAAATAAGTTATCTGGGTGCAGTGACTCACACCTGTAATCTCAGCACTTTGGGAGGCTGAGGCAAGTGGATTGCTTGAGGCCAGGAGTTCAAGACCAGCCTGGGCAACAGGACAAGACCCTGTCTCTACTAAAATACAAAAAATTAGCTGGACATGGTGGCACGTGTCTGTAATCCCAGCTACTCAGGAGGCTGAGGCACAAGAATTGCTTGAACCCGGGAAGCACAGGCTGCAGTGGGCCAAGATCATGCCACTGCATTCCAGACTGGGCAATACAGCGAGACTCTGTCTCAAAAAATAAGAAGCAACAACAAAAAAATGTTAATTCATATAAGGCATTTAGAGCAGTTCCTGGCATATAGTATTATACCAGTGTTTCCTGTTATGTGTGCGTATTGTTGTTGTTATTGGTTTTTCAACATCATTTGTGATTTGGAGTAAGAAAATCAGGTGTTACCTGCACCACACATACTCTTCTTGGAGGTGGAATTTTACCTACCAACATCAGTCATCTCCTCTGACATTAGTCGACCCTGCACTTGTGCACACTCCTCTCCATTTTATGGTAAGGGCCAGATCTCAAGGGTTCTTCAGCCTCTACTGGCTGGTAAGCCTGACAGTGCACAGGAAGTTGCAGCAAATCAGGTTAATTTCACATCTCTCACTCCCCAGTGGGTTTCATTAGCTCAAAGGCCCTGACCCAAGGGCCTCCATGTAAATAAAAGAGCAACTAGAGTCGGGCTTCGTCCTTCCTGAGAGGTCTGGCAGCTCCTGGCCCTGAAGAGTTGAAAATTCCAAAGGCACATAGTCTCGTGCACTTCCCCAGCAGAGTGGACCACGCTGATTAAGTGCTCCATCCAGCTATGCAAGCCCTTCAGAACAGAGCTGTGGCGATGTGATTGTGTAACTTCTATTACCATTACTATTACTTCTAGGGATGGGCAACAAGTTAAAGTCAATTAAGAAGCGCATAAACTGTCACCCAAATCTCAAACTGAAAAATGCCAGTGATGCTGACACGCCCAGCTTCTCCTCAGGGGCCATCCTCGTATTCCCCCTGGGAAAACCGGTCGGGGCTGCAGCAGCAAAGAGAAAGTCCCAAAAACACTTTATTGAATTCTACCACTTTACTATAAATATTTTTGACCCGTCTCTCAGTGCAGAAAATCCTGTGTTACTTCCAGAAAGGTCTGGAAATTTATCCTTAGAGCCCAGAGCCTGATCTCACTTTAAGAGAGTCCTTGCAAAATTCCCCACTAAACTCCCACTGTCGGGTCTTTCTCATGTCACAGGATGACAACAGAACCCTGGATCAAAGGAGGTATTTTTGTGCCCTGGAATGACATCATAGTTTGTGGATCAGTAAAAACCTTATTTCATAACTGAGGAGCTTTGCTTCCAACAGTCTAGTTGAAGGGTTGGCAAACCTTCCTTGTAAAGGGTCGACGAGTCAATATTTTAGGCTTTATGGGCCATGTCTGTCACAACCTCTCTCCCTCTGCTGTGACAGCATGAAAGTTGTCACAGACAACACGCAGACTGGTGCATGTGCTGTGTTCCAATAACATTTTTATGTACAGACACCGATCTGTGAATTTCACTTAATTTTCACAGGTCACAAAATGTTTTGCTTTTGATTTCTTTTCCTCCGTTTACAAATGTGAAAACCATCCTTAGCTTGTGGCAGTGGAACAATTTGTAGTGGGCCAGATTTGGCCAATCCCTGGTCTAGCTTTCTCTGGGAACACCGTAATACATGTAATTCCCTGGAGAATTCAGGGAATTCCTCTCAAAAAGCAGCAAATTAATACTCCTTCATCAATCACTGCTCCTCAACATACTGGGGAGGTAGGATGTGTTTTACCAACAGCAGAAACTGAGGTATTGAAATATCACAGAATGAGGCAGTGGAGGGCTCTGGAAGAAAGGTGTTCGACAGGAGTTCTACTGTAAACCCTGCTTCCACGCTGCCTGTACGTCAAGTACACACAATTTCCTGTGTGCCACTGCATGAATACCATTATTGTATGATAATACAATCGTCATGATCTTTTGTGACCCAGGATGATGAAATTTTTGAATGCACCATTAATACATATGATGATTGGGCTACCTGTGTGGCTGGGCAGGCCATTGCCCAATCAGAAGTCATTGACTGCTGTCAGTTACAAGGAACGCCTCTCAAAACAAGCACGTACTCACAGGGCCATTTCCAAATGAAATCTTCCATTCTCATTTTTCAATTTGTTTTTCTCCTGGAGACAACAAATGCTGAGCAAGCATTTGGATCCCTGTTTCAGTGAACTAACTTGTTTCCCTACCCCTCACTCTCCCTTCCCCATTGGCCAACATTCCTTTTCCACTCCCACCCCATTCCTGCCTACTCCCCTCCTACTGGAACACAAACACATGCATTTTGTTTTTCTGAATCCATAGGCCGAACAGAACATTCTCAACAAGATGCCAACGATCCATGTCTCTGACTGAGTCCTATTTCAGCAATTCAGAAAACTCAGACTCTACGGTTCTGAGGACCCTAGGGGACAAAGTCAGCCTTCTCACTCTTCATAAATACATGCCACTCGGTCTCAGTGGTGATGACACATCCACCTGTCTTATCCCACCTGGCCCCCACCCACCACAGAACCTGGATGGGGCCACTAAAGATTGCCTGTCGGAATCATCATTATAAATGGCTGGACAGAGGCACCACCCTGTTCATTGGCGATGCCTTTGCACCATAGAAGGTGAGAACTCCTCATCAAGAGAGTTCTTCTCATACTGTGGGGGGGATTCATCAATTAAAGTATTTCATCAGCAGATACTAAACTTCATAAAACATCAGTGATCAGCTGAGAAACACAATTCTAAAAAAATCCATGTGGAACTCTTCCTCAGGCAGTTCCTCCACATGACAGCCATCCATCACCACCACTTAGAAAACATTCAGAAGCTAGCCCTACCAGGAATTTAAAAGCTGTCACACAGGCACTTCATTTGGAACTCACTCTGAATCACAGACCCAATAATATACTAGGAAAGTGATTCGTTGTCAAACTGCCACCTTTTTCCATGCTACCTAATTGGAAAAGAACATCTCAATGGAGTTATTTTCCTCTTTCAGTGCTCGGAAATAAGAAAAAAAGAATAGTTTCATTTTCTTCCAAAAGAAAAGTTATCCCTAACTCTACTCTTGAAAGAAGAAAAGAAATCAAACCTGTTGAGAAATTCTGCCTCTATTCTAGGACAGTTCTCAAGAATCTTACAGCTGCGTGATGAAACATTTCCTAGGGGCAATTAATCCTAGGCAACTCTTGTAAAAAAAATAAAGTAACAAAGGACATCTTGTGATGTTGTAGTGTTTACCTGTTTGTGCCACTCATTCATGAATTTATAAAATTCTGAATTCATATTACAAAACAGAAAAGTGGGAGGAATGAAACATACCTAATTCACGAAGACTTGAACTCAAACAACTCACAGACCACCCAGGTTGCAAGGGGCCTTAGAAGCAGCTAGAGTCGCTGTAACTCTGAAAACATGCCCTGGAGTAAAGTGGAGTTTTTTTAAGATTTTAGTTTTTCTTAAGTTTAATTTACCAATAATGGTAATCTTTCCCTAAAGGGTTGTGCTTCAGTGATGAGGTTATTATTGTAAGATAATTATTTTTAATAGAAGCTATCAATTACTAAGCACTTTGTTGCCACAAACTAGGAGTTTTATATACATTATCTCATTTACTAGGAGTTTTATATACATTATCTCATTTAACCTTCACAACTAACCCTATCATGTGATTATTATTGTCTTCATTTTACAGATGAGGAAATTAAGCGTCATAGAAGTAACTTACCTAAGGTCACACGGCCAATAAAATACTAAGAGCTTTATACACATTATCTCATTAACCTCCACAACTAACACCATTACGTGATTATTATTATCTTCATTTTACAGATGAGGAAACCGAGTGTCATAGAAGTTAAGTAATTTACCTAAGGTCACACAGGCAATAAAACCCAGGACCGTCTGACTCAAAACCCCAACAGTAGGATCACTCCACTAAATGGTTTCATACATTTGAGTCATGGGGTGCAAATTACGTCAATCCCATCTTTAAGTTGTTAGCTACATTATAGTGATTACCAAAGTTGACTTTTCATTGTAATCATACAGAAAGCTTTTTAAAAATAGAGATTCCCAGAATCCACCCTAGCTCAGCCAGATACAATGTGAAAAAATAATCTCATTCTTTTAAGTGATGCCAGTCAACAGCCAGACATGTTTTCTCACTGAACCTAATGAGTATTCCATGAAAAATATCCCAAGTGTTAACTCTGAAGGCATTTGGTTGGCTTTAATTGTTCAGCACTTTCTCTCTAGTTGATAATGAATGAATGAGAAGGAATTCCACCCTTGATTCCCCTAGGAAAGCTTTATTCAAAGAATGACAGCTGATGGAAGCACCGTGACCCAGAGTGGTAGCGAATGCTACACAGATACGGACGCAGACCCCAGGGCAGTAAGGTGAGCGGAGAGTCACACAGCCAGACGGCAACAGGTCTGCAATCTTCCAGTCACTTCGCTTCCTCCCAAAACCCCACTGCCTCTTGGAATCCCTCTGGAATCATTCAGAAACCCCAATCACCACAGGAAATGAAAGATGAACTGGCACACATTAAATTAGTATAAATATGTGTAAAAGAGTTGACAGGTTCAAAATAAGTTCCAACAGAGCTGACACATTAATTAGGCCTTGCCATATATATTTTTAGTATCTGTACAAACACACACACACACGCACACACACATACATATATAGTATGTTGCCTATATGTAAAGAGACAGACATGTTCTAATTTACACATTCTCATATAAACATATCCAGTATTGGACTCTATATTGAAAGAGACAGTTGCAAGTTCCAATCTCAGCCCTGCCACTTATTCATGTGACCCCGTTCCCATTTCTTAACCTCCCTGAGATTCACTTTCCCTGCCTGAAAAGCAGTGGTAATAGTAACTATTTCGCTAGAACACATTTATGTACACAAGCACCTAGCGCAGTGCTGGGCGCCATTTATTAATGTTGTTATTCCTATTTAGCAGCTCCCTAAGAAATGAAACATGCTGTTCAGCAGCTGATTGTTCTAACCAGCAAAGGCCCAATCTCCTAGTAGAAAAAAAGGCAAAAAGGCAAGCACTCCAATAGGATGTTCCTTCATGCCTTGCTCTAAACTGATGATTGAAAACATGCTTCCAATAGCCACAGCTGTCTAACGTGCTGAGAGCATTAATAAGTTACCATGATATCCAGGGATAACAAAATTAACAACACCTTCCCGAAATAACTCCTCTGGGGTGACTTACCAACTATTTCAGTAAAATTTTTAGTCATGGAAAAGAAAGGTCTTAGATTGGAACCATATTAAAACACCTTCCTCTCTCTCTCCCTTTCAGTGAAACACGTTTAAAATTTACCCTAAATATCCTAAATCCTTGCTTGTCTTTTCCCAAGTAGTCCCAGACAGAGGATTCAAAAGTGGATCTGTCAGATTTGTTGCCAGTGAACAGACTCTCCTGGGTTGCAGGAGGAAGTCCTCCACATTTTTTCTGACTTATGTAGCCCCACGGCAGCTCTTTGGAATATCTTCCTTGATCATGTTTCCTACATTCACAGCCCCAAGCCTGGCTAGTTCATTTTACGAGGAATACGGTTTCACTGGAGAGTTCCAGGAGGTCGAAAGAGTGAGGCACAAGCAAAGTGTCAGTCTAATTGATCCCAGCCAGACTGTGCGACTACCTGGGTAATATAAAATGCAGAAGGACTTTGTCCTGTAACCCACGAAAGTCTGAACCCTGATAACGAATCTGATAGAGCCACCATCCTTTCCATCACATCCAGCTTGGGCACAGCCCTCGTTCTTAGCACCAAAGAAAGTACAGCAACACTGGCCACAGACCGTGTGGGTGGGATAAGCCCCCTCTGGAGCTTTAATTTGTTTCTCTGTCTACGTATTTATTTAGGCAGACAGGAGCACTTGCAGGAGGGGAAATGCTTTGGCAAATTCTTCATTGTACAAACTGTTTCCCCCACACTAATACTTTCTCTTTGGAAGGACACAGAAAGATAGAGCTCCCAAAAGGCCACATTTTTGCCAAAATGTCTAAAAGCAACATTTCTAAATTGGGACTATTTTGCAGAGAACAGAAAAATGTCTTTGGTGTTGGGATGAATAAAGCTTCTGCCACTACGGTTGTCATTAGAGAGTGAAATGTGGTCCAGGTTAACTCCTCCAAACAACAGGACGACCACTGATTACTGGTAACAGACATCTCTGTGAGATCACCATGGTAACATTCATCCCTTCTAACAGTCCCCAATACCACATATTGAACAAAGTTTTAAAATCAAATCATGATATGGACTATAAAGAGAACTTGGACAGATAATATGCCAATATCAACTTTATTCTTTCCTGCTAAGAAGCTACATGTTAACATTTTTAGATGATTTGGTTCAATCACAGCTGTCCTTAGATAATTTCTGTAAATGAAACTGTCAATAACAGAGGACCACTGGTGAAATGCTAAGGTGAAATTTGTTGATATTGCCATATCAACAAATACTCATAAAAGCAAGGTGCAGTCAGAGGCAGTTTATAATGATTTTAAACATCATTAAGAAGAAGCAGAAAAACCCTGACAACTCTCTCTTGCACAATTGGGGGACCAAATACTCTATTAGTCATCCTTCAAGAGCATGTACCCAACTCAGAGACTATTTATTCTATGCCAGAGCATTACCAGGGAAACAGCAGTTATCTTGGTGATAAATAATACCCTCAACCAGCCAGGCAAGGTTAGTAAGATCCAAAAGCCACTTTCAGAAGCCACAGTGGTTGCTTCAGTGTGAGTTGGGCATATGCTTAGTTATAAAGTGTTCTCAGTTTCCCACTGTGAGACTATGTACAACAAGCTCTGTATTTAAAAGCTACTGTTTCAGGATAGAAAAGCTGTTAAGAAAAAGATCAAAAGTTCCACAAGATTAAGAGTTCTGTGGACATGTGTGGTCTCTTGTGCTACCACTTTTCAATGTTTATGTTATGAAAAATTTCAGATGTATAGAAAAGTACAAAGAATAATGTCAGTAACTTCTATGTAGCCATAACCCAAGTTTCATCACATCGTAATACTTAGCCATATTTGCACTAGGCCTTTTTGTCTTAATAAATAAATAAATTACATAGGAAAATAAAAACCTGTGGTTAGCACTCCCCACTCCCATGCCCCTGCCTCTCTAAACAATATGTAGCATTAGTTTTTGCCTTTTCAACCATTTATATAAATGGTATCAGACAGTATGTATCAATCTACAACTTTTTTTTTCTCAACGTTGTATTCCTAAAATGTATCCATATTAATACAAGTGTATCTAGTTCATTTATTTTAGTTGCTGCATAGAATTTCATTGCATGGATATAGCATATATTATTTTGACTTTTTCCTTCTGAAAGGACAGCTAAATTGTTTTCTATTTTTTACTAACATAACACACAGATGAACATTTTTACAGGTGTCCTTTTGCACTCATACCCTGGTTTCTCCAGGCACATACCCAGAAGTGGAACTGCTGAGCTCTAGGGTATGTGCGTCTGCAGCTTTGCCACGTGTTGCCAAACTGCCCTCCAAAGTAATTGTACCACACAACACTCCGCCGAAGTGGGAAGGATGTCTGTTGCTCCATCTCCTTGTCATCAACCAATATTGTCCTTTCATTTTGGCCTACCCGGTGAGGGTGAAATGGTATCTCATATTAATTCGGGTGTTCCCACTCATCAGCGAGGTTGAGCATCCTTCTACATTTACTGGGCATTGAGATCGTCCTTTCTATGAATTGCCTGATTGTAGCCTTTGCCCATTTTTCTTGTTGCTTCATAAGAGCTCTCTTTATATCTTGTGACTTTAGCTTCTAGGGTTCTACCATTACCAAAGGAGATGATAAACCTATTTCATAGGGATATTTCGAAGCTGATCAAAAAGCACTGAGTCTAGTGCCTATTACCTGTTAAGTAATTTCTAAAAAGTCACTATTACTATTATTGCCATGCCTATGAATATGGTTTAGGGTATAAAGCATTTCTAGCATTTCTCTCAAGTTTATGGCTCCCTTTGGATAAGTACTGTAAGACTCAGAAAAAGGAGTCTCAGCAACTCTTCTTGCCCATGATATTTCCTCAAGATAAGAAGATACAATACCAGCATTCCATTGTCTATAACTTACCATTAAGGAAATGTGCAAAGTCAGCTCCCCTAGATATTGGTTAAACTAAGCATGGAAGTTACACTTCCTTCAATCCACACGAGACTGGGACCTCTTTTGAGAAAAGCCCCTCATCCTGAGTTTCAGGGATGGTTAATTCACCAGATGAAAAGGACTCTGGGAAAGAAAGAGGTGGGCAGTGGAGGCTGGCAGGTTATCAATATCAGGTACTTGCCAGTACCAGGTATTTCCCAGGACAGAAATATAGCCACCATTTCATGAAATTTCATCAGGCCCAAGACTACTCCATTTCTCCACATGGTAAGTAATCCTCGAATAAGAAAAACCAAGGTTAATCATCATATCACTTACCAAATGCATACGTTGGGTCTTTTTAAAAAAATGATCAGAAGTGCACTGACATCACCTAGGCAGTAGCCAATCCTATTCAATGCACATTGTGAAAATACTCATCTGGCAGGGCGTGGTGGCTCACACCTGTAATCCCAGCACTTTGGGAGGCCAAGGCGGGTGGATCACAAGGTTGGGAATTTGAGACCAACCTGGCCAACATGGTGAAACTCCATCTCTACTAAAAACACCAAAATTAGCCGGGTGTGGTGGCGGACGTCTGTAATCCCAGCTACTCAGTAGGCTGAGGCAGGAGAATCACTTGAACCCGGGAGGCGGAGCTTGCAGTGAGCCGAGATTGTGCCACTGCATTCCAGCCTGGGTGACAGAGCAAGACTCTGTCTCAAAGTAAAAAAAAAAAAAAAAAAAAAAAAACAGAAAATACTCATCTTTCCTCAATCTCCAGAAGAATATGTTCCTAAGGATATGTTGGTAAGCTGGAAAGATGCGATAAAAAGGAATCCTGCAAGGGTGTCTGCTTGTACACGGAACGTAGTTAATTTGGTGCTGAGATCCTCCCAGCCTGGCTTCTCTTCAGTTGTCTTTTGACCTGTGCATGGAGGAAGGCTGTGTCATCTGTGTGCACTCTGCCACGAGGAGGCCTACAGAGCTGCCCTCCAGACCTCTCAAGTAGTCCTGAAATCAGCTTCAACTGGTGACTGGCAGGGGCCCTGTTCAGATGTACTCGAACATCATCTAATATTCAGAATTCTCTCCCTCTGTATTCAATTTCAACTGGCGCTCTCCTTAGTGACTAGGAACAGAGGCCCTCTCTTCTCTCTTCTTCAGAGCAGTCATATGTAAGATTCAACTCGAGCCCAAATATAATTAGACCATCTTCTGATATCTATCTAGGTGCATGGCTTTCTTCCTTAAATGTGTGCCAAGTTTCCACTTTCAAGAAGTTAAATTGCCATATAAAAATGCCCTGGTGATGATGAGTAATTAGACACGGTAATGGAAAATTAACTGTGTTTTTATTTAGAGCATTTATTTTAACAAGACTTTTCTTCTTCTAACTGTTATTAAGCTGTAATAAAAATAAATTAAATCCTGAGGGTTTGCAGAGGTTTTCTGGTTAAAAAACAAACAAACCAAACACCTCTTTTCCTGGAGAGTATTTGTTAATGCCACCAAGTTTGTACAAAGTCTGAATCCCGTTACTAATAAATCCTAATGCGAATTCTGATTTTGTCGTCTGTGCTGTGGACAGAAAACTACCATTCAGTCCTCTCAGGCAGGTAAAATGGAGGCAGGCACCGACAGGCAGGCCCAGTGTGCTTCTCCACGTGTGCAGTTTTTACGCGAATGCCCTCAATCCTTCTCTTCTTCTTCTTGTCATGCTGCTTCCAAGAGAACGTGCCGCCTGCAGCACAGTGGTCTTTTGCCCGTCCTTTGAGCACCTGTGGGCTTTAGCAAGTTCTCGGGTAAAAGGTGGCTAACCCAGTTGTGAGTGCATCCCTAGAGCCACACTAGAAACACCAGTTCCACAAGACTAGAGTGTAAAACTGAACTGCATCCCCAACAGAAGATGCAAAATGAGGCTTCAATCTATGCATCCCATCTGAGTCCTTGCAGTCCTCTAACCACACTCCACCTAAGAGCTTGTCAATGGGCTTAGCCATAGACCCACCAACTCTAGTCCACTAACAACAGTCGTGGGCAGGACATGTGGCAAGGAGGACCCTCAGGCTCCACGGCATGCACATTCACAAGCTCAGAACAAATGAAGAGGCCTCGGCTGGGAGCAGTGGCTCACGCCTGTAATTCCAGCACTTCAGGAGGCCAAGGCAGGCAGATCACCTGAGGTCAGGAGTTCGAGACCAGTCTGTCCAACACGGTGAAACCCCATCTCTACTAAAAATATAAAAATTAGCCAGGCATGGTGGCACGCACCTGTAGTCCCAGCTACTAGGGAGGCTGAGGTGGGAGGATCGCTTGAACCTGGGAGGCAGAGGTTGCAGTGAACCAACATCGCCCCACTGCACTCCAGCCTAGGCAACAGACCAAGATCCTGTCTCACAAAAAAATGAAACAAAAACAAAAACAAATGAAGAGGCCTCAGCCCATGTGACGTACCTACCTTTGCATCTCTGTTGCTCCTCCTACCTGACCTCAAAACAAAGTGCAAATAACACCGAAAACTGCTTCTGGTTTAACATTTACTCAGCCTTCCAGAGTGAAGGCTAAATGCTGCGCAGAGCTTAGGCTCTGGATCTCAACCCTGAAGAGGCCCCAGCACACGTCTAAGTAGAATCGACTTTAGCCATTTAGTATCCATGGAGTGACAGAATTTCACAGGCCACCTTTGTGTTGCCTGTAGAGCCCTTCGGAGGAACACTGTGCTATGACCCTGAATCTGCACAGCCTCAAGAATTTCAAAGAAACCCACTCTTGCTTTCCTTCTTCCCTTCTTTTTCTCCTTTAATCTCTCTTTATAATTGAAACAATCCTTTGCAATCCTTACTCCTTTTCATAGAGATTTTTGGGATATGTTACATTTAATCTTTTCACTCTGATTTCTAGAGTATGCTAAAACTAACAACTTTATACTATCCACGTTTCTATCACAAATTCAGTCTTGGATACAGAAATACAACCAGCAAAAACCAAACATATCTGTAGGAAATCAGCCTAATAATAGAGTTCCATTTGAGTTGTATTCAGCAAAGTTGATTTGACAATTTTACTGGTGATAACACCCTGTAGGTAGAGTTCAAAGAGAAAATTCCACATAGTAAGCAAAAGTATTAAATGTTCCCATATCCCAATTCCATATTCCAAATGTTCCCATATCCCAACTGCCTCTCACATACACTAGGAAAAAAACAACAACAAACAAAACAAACAAAAACAAAACAAATAAAAACAAAGAAGGGTTAAGCAATGGTTCTACAAGTAGTTGAGAGGAATTTTTTTTAAACACCCTAACTGCTAGTCAACAGTTAGATTAAGTTTCAAAACAATGTACTCAATGACAATGCTATCACCAAGCAAATACAACTATTTGTTGAATGAAATTATTGAATTAAATGATAGTGAAGAGTGGACATTTGGAGGGGCATTTCAACCCGTGAACAAAATTTCTAATCATTTTCTCCTTTGCTACGAGAAAAATCAGAGCCAGAGAAGACACTGCTAATGAACTATTCATGAGTTAAAACTGACTTCACAGCCGGGCACGATGGCTCACTCCTATAATCCCAGCACTTTGGGAGGCTGAGGCGGGTGGATCACCAGGTTAGGAGTACGAGACCATCCTGGTCAACATGGTGAAACCTCGTCTCTACTAAAAACACAGCCTGTAATCCCAGCTACTCGGGAGGCTTAGGCAGGAGAATCATTTGAATCCAGGAGGCAGAGGTTGCAGTGAGCCAAGATCGCGCTATTGAAAGAAAAAAAAAAAAAAAAAAGCAACAACTGACTCCTAAGGAATCCCTTGGCATCTCTAACAAAAGAGTTATAAAACTTAAAGAGTGGTGAGATAACAGCTAAGGATCCCAAAAGAGCTCGGCTCCAAATATATTGTGACCGTCGATGAGTCCCGGACCCAGTGCATCCCTCTATTTATTCACCCTTCCAATGGGAACAGGATAATCAGTTATGAGTAATTGCTAATAAAAGCCTATGTGCCTCTGGCAGAAATACAAATGCTTGTTGATAATGATCATTTTTCCCAGACCCTGGTTTATGTTTCTCCATTAACATTCCAGTGTCCAACTCTCAGGTTCCCAAGATCCTACGGGTTTGGGTCTGTGAGTAAAAAAGACCAAGCTGAGATTGGGAGAGTCACCAGAGCCAAAGCACTAGCCAGATCCCGAACTCCCAAATGAGACATTACACATGCCTGTACTGCATTTAATTTTTTGCTGGGATGACACCCAATGTTTGTGATAAAAATGCACCCAAGGACACTACCCCAAAGAACTTGCTTCTCTTGGATCCACCAAAGGATAAAATGTTCTCAATGCCACCTCCTAAAAGATAAACACCCTTCCCCAAATGTCCCTTCTAATTGGCTGATTGACTGTCCCCTGGGTGTGACTGCACAGGTTAGTCCTGGGTGTGTAACCAAGTTGGAAAAGTCTTCCTGATTTCTGAGTACTATGACAGGGAGGAGAGTGGCATACAGTGGACTGAAATGATACCGAAGCACTGACGTGACCCTGGCACTTTGCAAAAACTACCTTCTGCTTGGGGATGTTGATCTGTGATTTTATGCGCCCCTCCAGCTCTGTAGGTCTAACCACCAAAGATCAGAGAGAGGTGAGAGATTCAACAGAATCATTCTGCCAGAGAAGGGGAAAGGAGTTCGATTATAGTTAGTGGAATAATTAAAAGTCTCATCCTGTTCTCAGGTTGTAAAATGTCCAAGTATCTACACTCACCTCCCCACAAATGTGCATGTGCAAATGTAAGGTAATTCTAGGTTCTGAGTACATAAATTGTAATAAAAGTAATTAGTACCATAGGTTCATTTATCAGTATCTTCATGTGAAAACCCTTAGGCTAAATTGTAACAATCCTTATTTTTATGAAGCAAGTTATCCATTTTTTCTCAACATGCCTCACATTTAGACACTGCCTGATTCTAAAGATCAGACAGAAAGCAGAGCCTTCGAACATGACCACGCCGATGCTTCCGCAAACCATTCGGCCCTAAGAAACCAGCTTTCTTCAAGTGGGCTTTTCCACCAAGAAACATTAATCACAACCAGAAAAAGAAAATAAAGCATCCTAAAGTTAAGCATATTTATGACATCCTGAAACGCACCTCTTTTTTGGCCTTTGTAATGACGGTCAGTGCTCTGAAGTTTGGGAACTCATTGCTGATTTCTAAATGGCAATACACTTCCCTCTGAACAGGGATTACTGCTTACAGATTTAAAAATAAAACCAACTTGTTACATACTAACTTAATTCTAAACATATTCCACCCCTCACCAATGGCCTGCATGACAACTGTTGTCAAATGGAGGCATTCTTTTGGGCTTAGCTGTTTACATTTTAGTTTAAATGTAACGATAAACCTTTGTGCCGCACGGCTTACAGGGCAAGGATTCCCTTTCGCAGTATCTATTAGGGTGATTTACGAGACATACTAGGAAACCGAAAGAAATTTAGAGACAGCTTTCTAGGACTAAAATTACTGTGTTTATAATAAGAAAGGGCCTGTCAAACAATAACTTTTGGAAGGTGAAGATTCCATCAAGGCTAAAGTGTCTAACAACAAAATCCTGTCAGGTGATTATCTGCCTGAGATGAAAACTATTTCCATGTCTCGGTTTGCTTGAATACATGCCATTCCGCCTGATATTTGGTATCATAAATTGACCTTTAGGTTGCTAAATCTACACAGCATGAACTGTTTCCTTATGCACTGTTTTTTTTTTTTTTTTTTTTTTTCCAATGCTGTAGTTTTCTTTCCATCCCAATTTTATGTACTTTTTGTACATGCTGGTAAGTTTTTAATTTTGAGGACTTTTTTCTCTTAGTTTTCATTATTTTACCTGACACAGTTCACTTCTGTTACACTTACTTAAATCTTAAACCACCAAATGAAAGGCTGAGAAAGTTCAATAACATTAATTCCAATGTATGCCTTTCACTTGAACTTCTTATGCATTTTGCTTCCACCACAAGTGCTAAACATTTTGTTCTATCTAGGAAAAAAGAAAAAAGAAAAAAAAAAAAAAAGGAAAAGAAAAGAAAAAAATTACAGTTTCCATCGGGATGCCAGCAACTTATTGTTGTTTTTTTCAATTAATAAGAAAAAAGGTTACATTCATCTAATCAAAGATTTTTATCCTGACCTTAACTGAAGAAAAAAGAAAAATGCTTTGAAAGTATGGTATTTGCAAAAGCCCTGAGAAGTCACTAATGGGATTCCCATGATCTAATACATGTAAGGCTTTAACTGTAACTGTAAACCCAATGAAGGCTTATGATTTGAAAGTATGAACTATTGTAGCCAGTTTTTATGGGTTTAATTCCACCAGCAAATCCCAGTTTCTATATTTTAATTCTCAACTAGAGCAAAATCACGACACATTTTCAACTAACAACCTGAAAGAAGAAAGCACTGGAATAATGGGGCCAGAAAACCATTGCCAACAACCACCCTCTGCCATGAACCATCAGTGAACTTCGAAAAGCACAAGACTGAGCAATACTTAAGTCTGTGACATATGTGCATTTCACTTATAACACTCACAAAACTACATATGAATCATTTTATTTTCCTCTGATTTAATTCCCACACAAGGTTCAATAAAACACAGCACTCACTCAGCCACCTCTGACTGAATGACTATTCTCTGCAGCTATTTATTACTCCTCTTCTGCCATGTTTTCTTCTATGATCCAATTCTGTGACTCCTATAAGCCAGGAAAAGCTGCCTTCAAGTCAACGCAGAGCACAAAGTCACTGAAAATTCTGTCGGCACTAGGCTCTACCTAGGTGCTTAGAAGTTGTTCTGTTTTGTCCTGGGAATGTCCCATAAGCAATGTTAATGACTGAAACAGATCCTCTTTTTTTCCTCAAAGGGAATTGAATTATTATAGCAAAGGATGATTTGTGCTCAAAACAATATTCAACCTATCACCCCTATTCAGTATACATGTGTCCAAGGGTCCACAACCACCTACACACAAATGTAAAAATATCAATTCTCAGGAGATCTATCTTGTTTTTAAAATTTCTTATTTGTTCCTTGTTTCATATATTTCTTGGTTTTAAAAATTCAGTATTACAAGGCTTGTTATGGGATATCAGGGCTAATTCCACCTTCCAGAAAAATAACTTTAAAAAGGCATAACTGAATACAGTATACATTTTACAACCAAATACATGTAGGAACAATTTGGTTTTAAAAGAACTACACTGAATGTATTTATCATGTGTTTACTGATTGTCATATAGGGACCATCAATGGAACCAAGAGAAAACACAGGATTCCACGCATTGAGCATTAACAACTGAACGTTCCAAAAAATATCTTCCCAAACTGCTGGCCCTTCATTTTTTCATTGTAAGTGTAATTTAATTTATCTCATGCCTCTCATGCAACTAACATAACCTCAAAGGTTCTTTTGGTTTGGAAGTACTTTATGTTCACGTTTAATGAAAAGCACACTTAATAACTTTTTTCTGATAAACAGTGCTCCTACTTCTTTTTCGTTTTATTATACCCACGTTCCATAACCTAAATCCTAACAATGCCAAGATTCTTTGAAACTTGGAGCTTCTCTTAATGCATTCAAAGTTTTCGAAATACATTGGCTTTATTTTCGATAGAAACTCTACTACGTTTTCAATATATGTGTTAAGTTCTCTTTATCCTTTCTATTGGTCTTAGCTCCTGTGAAGAGAGAAAAACAGTTCTGAGCAATGTTTTCACTGTTATCGTTGTTGGTTTTGGTCACTTAAGACAAACGAGGGTGACCTTTTCGGCTTGTGCCACAAAGGCAACGTACTCCAGAACTACTTTCCCAGAGGGCGATCATTTTAAGCAAAGCTCAGTGAATTCGGGATTTTGTTGAGAACCTCAGGATATTGATTTACTTGTAAAATTCACAGAGGAGACTGTAAGAGGTTGGACAAGTTAACTCAAGGTGAGATGCAAGGCCGCCAAGCTCAAGTTTGAAATTCACACCACCACTTCCTGAAACAATGATTTAGGCGCTGAACCCGGTCTAGTGTTTTAACTTTCAGCATGGAACGAGGAAGCGTTCTCCTCCGAGCAGGACAATCAGGCGTTGCGCGAGCAGCCCTCTCCCTCTCCTAAGGCCCCGGTGCCTTTATTTTATTTCCACTCGTGCGATCCACACGTTGCGTGGCCCTTCCCGGCCGCGTTGCAGATGCCTTTGCAATGCCCACTGTTTACTGAGGTGCAGGAAAAGAATCCCTTAACTTAACCCTTGTTCTCGACCTCGGGTTGCAAAGCACAGGCGACCCACACGGACGTGAAAGCTACCGAACCCCACTTACCCCCTAGCGGAGCGTCTTACCCGTACAGGAATGCAGGGGCTTGGGTCGCACGACCAGCGACGGGCACACGGAGTAGAGGGAAAGTTTCTCAAAGTAGTCGCAGGTCTCCTTGGAGAGGATCTCGTCGATCATGAAAGTCTTGTAGCGCCGCCTGGCTGCTTTGAGCTGGCCGGGCGAGCTCAGCCTCAGCTCGGCGTGGCAGTGCATGGTGAGCCGGGGCGAGCGTCCGCCGGCCCGAGCGCGGCTGCGAGTGCCCGGCCGGCCGGGGCCGCTGGGCTGGCACGACGGCGGGGCCTCGGCCCCGCTCCCGGCAGCCGGGGAGGCGGCGGGGCTCGGGTGGCGCGCGGAGGAGAGCGGGTAGCGGGCGCGTCTGCAGCGCGTTTAGACCCACCCGCAGATCAGCATCTTCGCTAAGCCTTTTTGGGACAACGCAGCTGTCAATCAGCGCGAGCTTCCTGCAGGGCCGGGTGCGGAGTGTGTGCCGAGGGGCGTCCGCGCCCACCCCGCCCCCGCCCGCCCGTGCCACTCCGGCGCCGACCTGCGCGCCTAGTGCCCGGCGGCTCTCACTCGCTGCCTCCAGCTCTGGTGTCTCGCGCTCCTCTGCCTGCCTCTCTATTTTAAGACGCTCGCTTTGGCTCTCCTCCCCCTCCCCGCCGGGACGCGCTCCAGGTGTGTGTGCAGGAGTGTGTGCGCGGTGCGGGGAGCGCGCGCCGCGGCCAAGGCCCGGGCCGGTAGCTCCCCGTGCAGTGTCCCCCGTGCTCACCTTAGTGCCTGTCCTGCCACCCGCCGGCCTGGCTCCCAATGCCCGCAACCCAGCGGGAGGGCACGTTCAGTTCTCTTACTAGAAAGAAGTCTAGTCGTCACTAGGCTCCCGGGACTTCGGGCCACAGCTCCAGTGCCCCCGAAGACCCACCGTGCTTTTCTCCTTCCCTGTGTGGATGGTTTCCCGAAGACCGCGGCTTCCCAAGCCCTCCACTCGCAGCCTCGCAGCTAGCGCTGAGCCTGCGCGCTCGAAGCGTAGGACTTCTGCACTGAAGTTGCAAACTTGACTGACCCAAGATCCCAAACCAATGACCCTGGTCCCGTCCGTTACCCTAATAAGAAACTGAGAAGGAAAAAAAAAAAAAAAAAAGATAAGAAAAGAAAAATTAATAAAAGTGTGAGTTATCGCCGGGCGCGGTGGCTCACGCCTGTAATCCCAACATTTGGGAGGCTGAGGTGAGACGATAGCTTGAGGCCAGAGGTTCGAGACCAGCCTGGTCAATATAGGGAGACCCTGTCTCTACAAAAGAAAAATTAAAAACAATCAGGCATGGGGGTGCACGCCTGTAGTCCCAGCTACTGGAGAGGTTGAAGCAAGAGGAAACCTGTAGTCCCAGCTACTGGAGAGGTTTAGGCAGGAGAAAATCTTGAGCCCAGGAGTTCGCGGCTGCAGTGAGCCAGGATCGCGTCACTGCACTCCAGCCTGGGCGACAAGAGCGAGATTCTGACTTTTTTAAAGTGTGCGTTTTTTAAAAAAAAACAAACACTGTTTATAAAAACATTTTTTCCTCGTTGGAAAGGGCCAGAGCTGCACGATTCTAGGGAGCAGGCGGGCACTGGGGTAGTCTGTCCCATTCGGGCTTCTCCCAGCGCCCCAGCCTTCCGGCAAAGCGGCTTTCAATCTCCGGATCCCTAGCGATACGACCGGGTTAGAGGGTCGCGAAGACAGGTGTTTATTGGGTGATTTGCCTTTTTCTTTCCAGTCTCCTAGTCTTAGGGTCTGCTCCAATCAGGGTCTGTACGGACTTTAGTTGTTCATTGGAATTACTGCGCAAAGGGGATCCCACCGAGCCTCCGCGCCCGGGAAGCCTCCGGCAGCCTGAGTCGCGCCCGGTGTTAGGCGGGAACAGCCCAGGGCACACCCGTTTCCACGACTTTATGTTGGAATGAGTGGGTGCGGGGTTGGAAGGAAAACGCACGACAGGGACACTGAGAAGTATAGACGCGGATGGCCTTCCCTAGGGCCGAGTTTGGGGCCGGTGACATTTCCTCCCCGCTCCCAGTCTAGAAGCGTCAGCGAGTGCCGGCGGGCTCTCCGCGGAGCTGCTTGCCCAGGGGGCCCTGGTGGCCGCGGAAGCAAGTCAGTGCCGGCGCCTGGGACGGTGGTTAAACTCGGAGGGAGGGACACGCCCAGAGGACTAATCCTTAGGCTGTTAGAGAAAATAGGGGTTTTGTTTTGTTTTGTTTTGTTTTGAGACTGAGTCTCACTCTGTCGCCCAGGCTGGAGTGCAGTGGCTTGATCTAGCCTCATTGCAACCTCTGCTCCCCAGGTTCAAGTGATTCTCCTGCCTCAGTCTCCTGAGTAGCTGAGATTACAGGCGCCTGCCACCGTGCCCTACTAACTTTTGTATTTTTTAGTAGAGACCAAGTTTCACCATCTTGGCCAGGCTGGTCTTGAACTCCTGACCTCGTGATTCACCCGCCTCGGCCTCCCAAAGTGCTGGGATTGCAGGCGTGAGAAAATAGATGTTAACAGGCCAAGTCACAGCCTAGCATTAGACAAGGCCCGCAACGCGTCTTTGAGGAACTTCATTCCCGAAGTATTTGCAAACTGGCCTCCCCTCCCCTCCTCTCCATCTATAATTATTTTCCTTCATTCTCTTTCTCCATGCAGAGGCGGCTGAAGGGCAGGCAAGAACTGCTGCCAGGTTTCCGGGTGGCGCCGGGGGTCCTGCGCCGGACTCTGGGGTCGCCAGGCTGGTCCCAGGCTCGCCCCCTGCTTCCGCGGCGGGACCCTGAGGCTGGTCCGCGGTCAAGGCGCGGGACCCGGGACAGCTCACCGCTCAGCCTGAGCGTCGCCGTCCGACGCCACGACGGAGAGTGTTCTCCACAACGCAAGCCGAGAGGGAAACCGCTGCGCTGAGTCGGGGCTGGGGTCCAGGGGCTCAGCGTTCGCTCCCAGGGCAATGCCGGGCGAGGAGCTCTAGGCGCCCCCAGGAAAGTGAGCCGCTGGTAGGCAGCTGCCAGTAAACTGAGTGCTTGCGGGCGATCTCACCCGCAGCGCCGGCTACGAGGCGGGCTTGGAGCTGGGGACCAGCACCTGAGCGACAGCAGGACCCCACGCCCGGCGAGGGGCCGACCGCGTCGCGTTTATACTTTCTATCTGCCCGGCGTGTTCCGACGGAATGCGCGCACTCGGGGCACCACTCCGGGCCCCGACTTTGCACTGCTCTGCTTTCCTCAATCTCTTTTCTCTCTGGTTCTTCCCCTTCCTTCCACCGCCACTAACTCCTCTCCTCTTCTTCCCTCCCACTTCTCCCTTCCGCGCATTGCTCCCCGCACTTTGGGCCTCTCCTCCTCTGTCGAATTTCCCGCTTCTGTTTTCTCTCTTCCGCCCTCCCTTCTTCTCCCCATCGTTCATCCTTGTTTTCTCTCTCCCTCTCTCTTTTTAACCTCCCTTCTCCGCCTCTCCTCCTTCCCTCTGTCCAAACCCGGGTCTGGACTCGCGTTCGCGTGTCCAGGAGGTCGCGGCGCTGCCCCGCAGATGGCTGCAGGCGGCTCACTCGCACGGACAGAGCCCAAGACCAGGGGCCAGGAGGGACCGGCCTCGCCTTGGCTGACCGCGTCTCCCAGCGCTCTCACTCCTCTCCGCTTCCACTCGGCCACAGGCACAAAATTCACAAAATCCAGACACTCCCTCAGACGAGTTCTTTGATTGGAAATCTGCAGTGTTTTAATAGGTGAAGAGGTAAAAATTCCAATTCACCTCCTTGGATTTTCCATCTTTTCTATTTTGCGCTACAGAAGCAAGAAATCTCAGAAGGGGTCTGGGGGCACAAGTCCCCTGTGCAGTGGAGAGAGAGAGATACCCGATCTTGGAGTCTAGAGCCTTGCGCTCTCTGTCACTTACTCCCTAAGCTGAGCCTCAGTTTTTTCATTTGTAAATGGTGACCACAAAACCTGCTTCACAAGGATGGGCTTTCATAATCTATGCCTTTGCACAAGTTTGTTTCCTTTCATTGGAATGCCCTCTACATCCTATCCCCTCTTTCTCTGCCCCAAAACCTAGAGACTCATCTCAAATGTCACCTCCTTTGTGAAGTGTCTCCCCACTCCCCAAGGCTGCCGATTCCTACCTTTATGGTGGCATATCCTTTACTGTATTGTCCTTTGCATGTTTATTTCACCCACTGGACAATGATCAGGTGGGCCTACTCCCTAATGTTATATCATTCATTTGTATCACCAATACCCGTATAGCACACAGTCGGTTCTCAGTAAATATGTCATGAATAAATGAATGAGTGGGAAAATAATACGTTAGATGGGACATCAAATCTTAACTAGTCGTTTTCAGTTTGTCTTTCTCTTTAAAGGAGCCTCTCTCATTTTGGGTTTTTAGCAATGGCGTCTAGCCCAATTCCCTTTTCGCCCTCATCTCCCTTTTCTTTTTCCCACTTCCTCTTTCCTGCTTTCAGACTGTAAAGGGCTTCTGTGGGAGGAAGCACACCCCAGCTGTCAATCATGAAGTGGGGCTTTGGTCAGAATAGTAAGGGGTTTTGTTTCCAACGTTAATGAAGTGGCTGGAACAGCAAACATCTGCCAACGGGACTCAAACCTTTTCCAGCTGCTGGAGACCCACAGACACTTCCCAGCCTCCTGTGACTGTACCCAGGCAGTGTCTGACCCTGCACCCTGGGGTGGAGGAGTGGGGACACACCACACACGGAGGAACAGGTGGGTGTGCCCTGAGCCACACATAGGCAGACATGGAAAGAATAAAAATTCGCACCCTCCACGGAGCTTCAGGGGATCAC
The DNA here is from genome assembly GCF_037993035.2 of Macaca fascicularis. NCBI lineage: Eukaryota > Metazoa > Chordata > Mammalia > Primates > Cercopithecidae > Macaca > Macaca fascicularis. The sequence continues at coordinate 127,884,874 of NC_088388.1, read as the reverse complement.
CCCATTCCCAAACCCCAGCCCCTCACGCTCCCACCCCACGGAGCTTCAGGGGATCACCCCGTTCCCAAACTCCAGCCCCTCACGCTCCCACCCCATGGAGCTTCAGGGGATCACCCCGTTCCCAAACCCCAGCCCCTCACACTCCCACCCCACTCTAGCAGCTGATTCCTAGGGACACAGCCCAACCAGAGAGAAAGGGACAAGGACATCTTTGCAAAGTTAGGACTGGAAACTCTAGATTTGTCTCCTTTGGTTTCTGTCAACTGGAAACCAAAGAATTCCTCTTTATCATGTCAACTCACACAAGGCATCTCCACTCTGTTAGAACTCATGAAGTTTAATAAAACAAATGGTTTTTAAAAATCCTAGGGTGACACTTAAGTTGCTTATAGGATCTAACTGTGGATGATCTTGGCTTGACTTTTAATTTAACTCTCCTGTTGTAATTTTGGGCTATGTGTCGATATAGATATTCCGAGGCAGTCAGGACATGTCTTATGAGTGCACTAATTCGCTCCCCAACCATCTTTTCTCCAAAGAGTAGAGAGGAGGTAAAAACACTTCTTAGATTCTAGTAAAGTGTACTTAACAACTTGTATTTCAGTCGCTACGTTTTGAAATAGTTTCAGACAAGTAAAAGCAAAATAGGGAAAGCCTTGTAAGTTAATATTCCCCTGGGCCCCAGGTCCATGCCAAAACTGCTGTCTGTGGAGCTCAGCATGGCAGCCTCAAATAACAACTTAAAGGAGGTGTACGCAGAGGCCAGCTTGTTTTTAATGATCATATTAATTTACAAAATCTGCTCTCATACACTATAAACCATCTTTTTAAGAGAAAGCACAAATGCGATTCACTTGACAAATGGACTTGAAAAGAACTGAATAGATCTTTCTTTCTTTCTTTCTCTTTTCTTTTCTTTCTTTCTTTTTTTCTCTGACCCAGTCTCACTCTGTTGCCCAGCTGGAGTGCAGTGGCACAATCTCGGCTCACTGCAACCTCCGGCTCCTGGGTTCAAGCGATTCTCCTCCCTCAGTTTCCTGAGTAGCGGGGATTACAGGTGCGTGCCACCACGCCTAGCTCATTTTTGTATTTTCAGTAGAGATGGGGTTTCACCATGTTGGACAGGCTGGTCTCAAACTCCTGACCTCATGATCAGCCCGCCTCAGCCTCCCAAAGTGCTAGGATTACAGGCGTGAGCCACCACGCCCAGCGAAGAAAGGAATAAATACATCTTTCTATCCTTTCTCAAAACATCTTTCTGGATGAAAAGTCTAAGTTGAGGGGGGAAAAAAAGACAATGGCTATTTCTACAGAGCACTAAACATCTACACAAAGAACAAAAATGCAATAAATCATTCAGATGTTTCCCAATTATTCGAAGCTTGGCATACAGATTAAAATTTGCTGAGTATCTCCCTTTTAAATTTGTGCTATCCTGACATCAAACAGCCATATTTATGCCAATACTCCATGCCCTTATACTATTCCAACAGATATAGCCAGGAAAATAAAATTTAATCTTTCCTAAGTTTCTCATAATATTGTGAAAATAAATATGAATGTTTGGGGCATCATTGGCTTTGACTTTTTTTTTTTCTACCTGATATCCTTTCACTAATGAGAAAGCTGCCACAAGAGAGAAACAGCACTTTTATAAAAATGCAATGGAACAGCGTCCTGGCTGCCTGGGGTAAGAGGAAAGAACTTTTGAGTCAGGCAAACCTGGGTTCTATTCCTAGCACATTTACTTGGTAACTTCCTTGACCTGTAGTCCTCAACCATGTCATGTGGATAATGACAGCCAGCTCAGGGTTTGCTGGAGGATTTCACAGGAGATTGTGTACAGGACACTAACTTATGAAATGCCAATCTCCCCACCACCTTTACTTTTTCAATAAAATAAGCAACTTGCTATCAGAAACCATGACAAAATAAAACTGCATTTTTAAAAGCACCAAAGCCAGCTTCTGCTGATACATAAGTGTGTGAGGTTGGCTTTTGTTCCACATTCAAAACCCAGGATCCAACCAAGAAATAGTGAGGGGCAGGAGTAGGGTAGGAGGGTAGGACTATCATTAACTGAAGGAAATGGCCCTGGCCATGAGAGTCCCTAAGTGCTATTTAACATCTGGCCCCACAGCCACAGACTCAGCACATCTGCAGGTGTCAGTTAGTCTAACCAGCACTTCACAGCGGACTGGGTCATTTGTAGTTCTGATGGTTTCTGTCTGCCAAAAAATGCCATGATCCTGCACCCACTGGGTGACAGCACATTAAATCATCTCATAAAACATTTTCATTCTGTCCTTGGCCTCAAGCAGTCCTTGGTTAGGTTTTGTTTCTCTGTAGTCTTCCCTCATCCAGCGAGGCAGGATTTCAAAGTGAACAAGCGGTCAGTCAGTCATTAGCATTGCCTGTTATCAAGGACAAGAAGGCTCCCGTGTTGGGCAGCACAGGGAAAGACTTGCAGAGCCAGTCTGCCTTCTGAACACATGAAGGAAAAACAATGCTCAAAGAGAGCTTTGGATGATTAATGCAATCTGCTGGCATAATTGTTACTATGCTGATACAAAACAATATTTACCAAGAACACTGGGTGTAATATGCCAATCAGAGAATTGTAATGGTCTCTGCACTCCAAGTCCTTAAGAAAGAGGAAGTTTGTACAAACTCCTGGACACAGGTGCTAATCATCTACTTAGGTCGAAGTGTAGACATGCATGTGTATATGAGTGTGTGTGTGTGTGTCTCTCTGTGTGCCTGCACATATACTCCCTGTGCACACTTTGTAACTTTTCTTTTTTTTTGAAGAATGAAGAGAAGGCAAAAGGAAGTGATAAAAAGGGAAAAGAAAACACTTGAAAATCGTGTTTATTAAACAAATTAAAGAGGAATCCTCAGTCTCATAGGTGGAAAAAGAGAAAAGAGAGCTGAGGGAGCCGTCCAGCCCGAGGTTTCACATTTGTAGCGTCTTTCTGTCCTGTGCTCAGCCATGGCTAACAGGCTTTCATGTGTGCAAAGAAATGTAGACTGTTTCCCTTTCTAAGAAATATTCCACAATTTGAAATATTTCTTACAATTGTAGGCTTTTAAGAGAAAATTGACCTCTGTGAGCTGTTTATAAAGAATGTTTTTATATCAGCAGAAATTGAAATAACACAGCAAATATGCTAGAAGCAAAATAGAGAAACAAAAAATGATACGGAAAATTCTGGTATTGAATATTCTTAGGTAAAACACTCAAAAGCTTAAGAAAATGCAAAATGTCATCAAGAAAATGATAATCTGAGTCAAGTGAATATTTGCTTAAGTTTTTCCATTTGGGGATTTTTATGCAGAGAAATATTTTACCTCACTTTGAGCACACAGCCACGAGGACAGTTTTTATAGATCTCTAATGCCGTGGCATTTCCTTCATTACTTTCCAAAGTTGCAAGGATGCTCGGATCTAAAGGGGCTATAAATTACTAAAGTAAATGAATGATATGGTGCCAATTTCTCTGCGTTTCAATTACGCAAGCAGCTTGCCTTTTTAAATGGAATTTGAAGTCATCACAGAAGAGAATCCCCAATTCTATTGCCAGTCCACATCCTGATACGTTTACTTAAGTCAATTATCGAGTTGCTTAGATTATGTCTACAGAAGCTGCCAAAACATCTGGTCATTTCAATCAGTTCAATAAAAGATTCTGCCAAGTCAGGGGGGAAAATTAGTCAAATTACTCATTTGTATAGGCAGAACAATGGGTTGTTTTCTCCGGGTAGACAGTACATGGATATAGCTTAAAAGGTTTTGGTTTTATCTTCTGAAACCAGAATACAGTTTATAGTTCCTGAAGGAGGTTGTGATTTTTATCAGTGTTTGGGAGGTGCTCTGACAGATCTATAGTCCAAAATGTAATGGATATGAAAAGGACTTAACCACGTCTCTGAGACAATTCTGTACTCATTTGAATCCTGTGTTCTCAAGGTTGGGACCAAGTCAGAATTAAGCCAATGGGTTTTTGCTAAATTTTGAAAAATAAAAGTAGCAGTACTAGAAATCACAGAATAGTGCCTTTTCCCCTAAAACCCACCGGCATTCCTATGGATGTATGTCCTCACTTTAACAAAATCTGACACATGATTTGAATTACAAAATACAGATAAATATACAGCGTTTCACTGGCACCTCTGTGAAATAAAATGCTGCTCTATAAAATCAAACTAATGCAGTCCTATTATTTCTTCAGTCTTTTATATGGTATCTTCAATGGATATTTGAAATTTCAAATGATTATCTTTACTGACTACATAGTGACAGACAACCCCAAAGAGAAATAAACGCTCAGATACAGGGAGGAAGAGATTCAGGAGCCCGGCCCAGGCTCCTGTTCCTATTACCCTGTTTTTCCTTTCACATTTACATACTCATTCAATGTTTCAGACCAGAGGATTTTTGATGAAACATTCTGAAAAACTATTTAGTTCAGAAATCTGTATTAGAGTACAAGCTCTCACTTGACTAAACATATTGGAAGAAGAAAACAGTTTCATTATTCATTTGGGGCAACATTAAGTACAAATAACCTACCCATGTCTAATTTTATATGACTTTGTTCTCTGTACATAGATTTGAAGTTTTTTGAAACCTGAGATAATTAGGAACAATTATTGTCATAACTGAATAATATCAACTTTGTATTAAGGTCTGAGGTGACTCACCCTCCTACTCAATATTCCAGAGTACATGATCTGTTAGGCTGATGTCTGTGTGTAACTTGTTAAATGTCTATAGCTTAATTGTTAAGAGTTGCTTGTTAATGAATTAGCAAGAAAGTCTTTCTGTTTCCTTTAAGAGAGAAAATAGTTCTTTGTTTCAAGAACAAAGAAATTTTTAAAACTCAGTTTTCTAGGTAGGAGGAAGGTAATTTTTTTAAAAGAGAAAAAGGTTTATTTAGAATCTCAGTAGGAGTAGACTCTTGTTTATGAAAAAAAAGAAAACAGAAATTTTACTATAGCTCAACTGAACTGAAGAGTAAGATCTCGGATCCAATAAAGAATAACATTCAGGTAGCCGAAAGAGGATTTTAGTTTTGACACAGATAGATTGGAAGTTAGTAGGATCAAGACTTTTTGGAGAATTAGCAGAAGGACCCTGCACTAAGAATAGGATAAAACCAAGGTGGTCAAGCCGGGGTTAGGGAGGGTAGATCTTTGTTAACTTCTTGTGGACAGAATAGAATTTGTTTTCCCTCTGTAAGAACTAATGATGCAGAGTTTATGCTTTTATTTATCCAGTATAGTTTTGGAAAAGTAAGTTTGACCGCCCTGAAGATGATGACTTGGAGAATAGAAATGGAGCAGGGTATGAAGAGAAGAGAGGGTATGACATCACACAAAATATGCAGATTCGGTAGTTCCAAAGAACCTCAAAATTATTAACACAAATGAAAAAAAAGTGCCCAGTCTTGAATTCAGCTTTGGAATATACACACCCCACATACTTGTAGGCTAACAAGTAGTTTACTGTCCTGATGACAAACTAAGAAGTCATTTACAAGGTAATATTTTGGAGTGCAAAGACCCACATAAAAGAGACTGAATTAGTCACAAGCTGTTTGTGGGAATGTACACTGGTATGATATTTCTGGAGGGCAGTTTGGCATTATATCTCAAACAAAAAATCGATCCAGCAGTCCCAACCTAGGAATTGAAACCAAAGCTGTGGTTCTCAAATATGATTGTACACATAATTTCCTAGGAGTGCTTGCTTAAAAACTGCCCATTCCTAGATTTCCTCCCCCCAGAAATGTGTAGGTGTGAGAACTGACATTTTAAAACAGGCAGTCCTATTGATTTAGCTGCTGTTTGACAAACAGGTTGCCAAAGAGATAAAAATGATAAAAGTGGGACAGGTTGTAAGAAGAAAAAAATGTTAGTTGTAAGAATGTTAGTTGTAAGAATTCTTACAACTATTCTTATAATTTAAGGAAAGTAGGAAATCTGTCATTTTACCTCTCTGAGCCTCAGTTTCCGTGTCTTTGAGAAAAAAGTCATACCCAATAGTGCTATTGTAACACTAAAGATACATATAAATGGCTTAGACAATGACTGACATGTAAAAATTTATTTTAAAAATTTATTATTATTATTATTAGAGATAGGTGTCTTGCTATGTTGACCAGGCTGGTCTTGAACTCTTGGCCTCAAGGAATTCTCCTGCCTTGGCCTCTCAAAGTGCTGGGATTACAGGTGTGAGCCACTGCACTCAGCCCATAATATTCTATGTAGTTTTATGATTTATTCTATGTAGTTTTATTTATTCTATGTAGTGATAATTTATTCTATGTAGTTTTATAATTTATTCTATGTAGTTTTATTTATTCTATGTACTGATAATTTATTCTTTGTAGTTTTGAATATTGTTTACATTGTTTTACAATTGACATTTATCTTTTTTCCCTAAGAATTATATTTAAGTTCAAAATTATTATAATACTTTATGTTCAAAAATAAAAAGTGAACTTCAATATCTTACATTTGCATAACATTTCCATTTACAGAAAATCTTCAAATGCAGTACTTCATGTGAACTTCATACAGCCCTATATATGAAAGAAGACAAGTCTTATTATTCCTATTTTACGAAAAAGGAAACTGAGGAAAAGTGGTTTACTTGAGGTTACCCCACACAGCCACATCTACACTTGCAGAGCCAAGTCTCAAACCCGAGTCTTTTGAGTCCAAGTTCACCATACCCTCTGTGGGACAGTGTGTTTTCACTGATCTCAGTCATATTTGTCAAAAGAAATGAAATTCCAGTTTGATGAGTTTCTATTTTTCACTTATCCACCCCCTCATAAAAAATGCTAAGCATTTGATAAAACTGAGGTAAACTGAATATTAAGAGGGCTGATATTAAAACAGATTAAAGTCAGGAAATATCACAGTTAGGTCTGGTAGGAAAACTTAACCATCTCATGTGTCAGGAGCTTTGGTTACTAGGTAATCCTCTAAATATAGACGTCCCAATCACTTGTTAAAAATTAACAGAAATTTCATGAGCAGGGAAAATGGATCGATGATTATGTATAACGTGGACTGTCCATTGGATTGCTCGGAGTTCTCGAAAGTTGTTCACCTCCTAGCAATCCAGCCCCGGCGTCTCGCGGAGCCTCCCAGCCAAGCCTGTTTGGCTCCGGACCACGCCTGCAATCAGAAAGGATCCCAAGGCACCCGCCACTTCTCAGGGTTGCAGTGTGGCCGCTACTGCCCTCTACCGGACAGCAGGGACGCATGGCGTGTGTGCTGTGGAATCCGGTCTCCCTCTATCGGCACCGAGCAGGTACATTACCAGAGACAGGCTCTCCAGAGGTGCTGCGTCGGCGCTGATGACTGTCCCAGAACATTGTCTTGGGAAGGCCACTTGGGGGGCTCCTTGACCTCAGCACTGTCAGAAGTGTCACCTGTTGCTATTCTTCCCTAAAACAGATCAAGGGACTCTCTAGACTGGACAGGGAAGGCTCTTTGCCGGCCCTACACTCTAGGGTTAGTCCTGATCGTTCTCACCATCAAGGACTTGAATTCTCCACCGAAAATCATTGTAAATGACTTAACTCTATTTCTGTATTAATAAGGGTATTGAACAAGGAGGATTTGAAAGCCGCACATAATACCAGTAGAAAGTCTGTAGCATACGACTCTAAGATCTAGGACTGTGCCCTGGTATCACCATTTAAGAGCAAAGGCAGCTCCAGTACAACCAAGCTTTGTGGACCTCAACCGTAAGCAAAAGCTCTGCTTCCCTAAGTTAGTCTCAGGGATCTAATTAGTTTACGGTGGTAAATCTTGAATATGATCAACAATACGTTCATATATTACATTTACATTAACTCCAGTATACATTTGTCTGCTCTAGATCATGCTTAAATATTTCTGGCTTTTGTGGATTAGGTACATTTACAGTTCCCTGAATTTATAGATGACACCTGGTCTCTTTTAACTTAGGTTGTAAACCCTCTTGAATACAGGGAGTGGAGGGTCTGGCTAAAAAAGGAAAATGTAAAAGGTAAAATCTTAATAAGAGGATGAATATAAAAGAAGAGAAATAGAAATAATTCAATTTTTCCTGCCATTAATTTTTCTGCCCTGACTCTATGAATTACAAATACAAAGTCATTGGTAGTGACTTTGCTATTTTCCTATAAAAATATATTTCCTTATTTCCCCCCTGCCTGCAATAGAACACACAGAGCCAATCAGTCTTGCCAGGTATGGAAAACAAGTTTATACATAACTACAAACCATTCTTCCCCCTAAAAAATAAAAACAAAACTCCACTTCTTGGGACAGGCTAAAAATACCACAAAACTATGGAGAATGGTGAAGTTGGCTGAGGTGCTTTCCTAATGACTGTTTAGTCAATCAGATAGCTGAGTCTTATAACAGGATATTGTTATATTTCTGGATGTTTAAATAACACCTTCTTGAATAGCAACATTTTGTTCTTTGTATTACATTGAATTGTTTTCCTTGTAGCAGCGTGTTGTAAATCTGTAGTGGAGATAAGTGTATACATATTGGATATAGAGATAATTCATCTAACATATATTTATTGAGCATCTACTTTGTCCCAGGAACTGTATTGGTCCAAAGAAATGTGGTGGTGAACAGTACACACTCCCTTTCCTCACAGTAACAGACCTGTAGTGGAGATAGATGAGTCAACAGGTGCCTACACCCATGGTTATGAACTGGGAGGTTTAAGAGCACAAAGAAGGGGCACTTAGCCCAGTCTGAAAAGAAATAAGGGAAGGATTTCAGAAAGAATTGTCATATAAGGTGAGATTTGAAGGAAGAATATGAGTTAGGAAGGGGTAAAGGAATTTGAAGGCAGACGAGAAAAACATCCAAAGCCTAGAGGCAAGTGAAAGTGTCTCGTGTCCTAGGAACTGCAATATTTGAGTGCGACAGAAGTGCGGGTTTGAAGAGCAAAGTGTCCCAACAAAATGAGAAAGAAGGGCCAGATCATAAAGCATCTTTTATGCTATGTTACTGATTTAGATTTTATTCTGAAAACAACAAGAAGCACTAAATGATTTATGGCAGGAGAGTGACAAAATCAGATGTGCTTCTGAAAGTCCTGGCCACAATGTTATAGAGTGTGGATTCAAGAAGAGCTACATAGAGAGGAAGGAAACCAGTTAAGAAGTTACTGTAGGCCAGGCGCTGTGGTTCACACCTGTAATCCCAGCACTGTAGGAGGCCCAGGTGGGTGGATCACCTGAGACCAGGAGTTCGTGACCAGACTGGCCAACATGGTGAAACTCCATGTCTACTAAAAATACAAAAATTAGCTGGGCTTGGTGGCAGGTGCCTGTAATCCCAGCTATTTGGGAGACTGAGGCAGGAGAATCACTTGAACCCGGGAGGCAGAGGTTGCAGTGAGCTGAGACCATGCCACTGCACTCCAGCCTGGGCAACAAGAGCGAAACTCCATCTCAAAAAAAAAAAAAAAAAAAATACTGTATTTCAGTGTTAATCCAAGGGAGGGGTAATTGACTTCCAAAGCCATAGGATGAAGAAAAAGGAGAGACTGAAATGGTTTCAAGGAGATAGAATCCATGAAACCCAATAATTATTTTGATGTAAGAAAATAAAGAAGTCAAAGTTAAGAATAACCCTATTTAATATCCAGAACATAAAAGCTCCTACAACTTAATAAAAACAAAAAATAACTCAATTTAAAAAATGGGCAAAGGACTTGAATAGAAATTTCTCCAAAAAATATATATATATGTAAATGGCTTAAGCACATGAAGAGATGCTCAACAACATTAGTCATTAGGGGAACGCAAATCAAAGCCAGGATGAGACATCACTTCACCCCTACTAGGATAGCTGCAATTAAAGGAGACAGAAAATAGCAAGCGTTGGCATGGATGTGGAGAAATTGGAACCCTTCTATATTGCTAGCAGAAAAGCAAAATAGTACAGGTGCTGTGGGAAACAGTTTGGCACTTCCTTAAAAAGCTAGGCATAGACTTAGCATATTACCCAGCAATTCGACTCCTAGGTATATGCCCCAAATAATTCAAAAACAGAAACAAACATATTTTCAGGCAAATGCTTATTGCACCATTACTTACAACAGCTAAACGTAGAAACAATCCAAGTGTTTACCAAGAGAAAATTGGATAAATAAGAGGTAGTATATACATACAATGGAATAATGTTTAGCCATAAAGGGAATAAAGTTCTGATACATGCTACAACATTAATGAATCTGGTAAACACTATGCTGACTGAAATAAGAAAGACACAGAAGGACAAGTGTTATATGATTAAACTTATACATAGTGCCTGGAATAGGTAAATTCGTAGACACAGAAAGCAGAGTTGTGCTTACCAGGAGCCAGAGAGAGGGAAAAGTGGCAAGTTATTGTTTAATGATTATAGAATTTTTGTTTGAGGTGATCAAAAGTTTTGGAAGTAGATAGTAGTGATGGTTGTACAACATTGTGAATGTAGTTAATGGCATTAAATTATACCCTTTAAAATTGCATAAATGGCAAATTTTATACTGTGTATATTTTACCACAATTTTTAAGAATCAATAATGTAATAGACCAAAAAAAGCTCACATTGAATTGTACACTTCAATCTGTGAATGGTATTGTATGTAAATTATCAATAGTCATTAAATTATCAATGATTAATGAAGTCATTAGAAGACAAACAAATAGCAACAACAAAAAGGAATAGAAGTCAGATTTCTGACTTGGCAAATAAGTTGATGGGGCTACCATTCACTAATATAAGGGGAGAAAGTAAGCAGTTTGAGGAGGAAGCAGTAAGGTCATTTTGGGTATGTTAAATTTGAGATGTCCATCAGACATACAAATGGGGATGCACTGTGTACAGTTGAGTGTGTGTGTCTGAAATTTGGAAGAGAAATCTAAATTAGAGGTACAATTCAGAGGCCATCAGTATGTATATAGTAATCAAAGCCTTGAGAGTAAATGGAATTATTTGGGGAATATGAAAATGAGAAGATACAAGAACCAAGAAGAGAATCTCAAGCTTTATTAACATTTAAGGGGTGGGCAGGCAGAGACATCCACAAAGAAGTCTGAGGGGTAATATAGGAAGAAAAGTCATTTAAAGAAAAAACACACTATGGGGAAAAGGGACATTTTTTCTATATCTTTTACTACTGTAAATAATAATTTCCTTTATATTTAATGAAAGAAAACTAATGGCAGAAAAGGTTTAAATAAGAAGAGAAATCTTTCTTATCTCTTTTTGTCCTTGTACCTAAAGTCCAAGTTGTTTCAAATTAGAAAGTTTGGATTACAAACCTTCAGAAAAACTTTGCAATGTGTACCAAACAAACCTAATCAGTTTGCTTATTCAGAGAGAGACAGACAGAGAATCAGTGGGAGAAAAAAGCAGGCATCTCACTATTAGTTTCAACTTAAAGAAAAAGAAGAAAAAAAAATGTCCTTTAATCTAAAAATCTCTTCCTTTTCTGCTCCTTGATGTTTGAAACTCCTAGAACAGAGGGTAAAATATTTTAAAGTTAGAAATAAGGTCTTACAACCAAATACTCAAATCAGGAGACATATTACATGAAGAAATGCTGACCAAGAATGGATGAAAGACATGACACCACAGATTCGAGAAGTTCAGTGAACTAACTCAAAGGAAGATAAATACGAAGAACCACAACTAAGCATGTCATTATAACATCCTAAATACTAAAGATAAAGAGAAATGTTTTAAAAAGTCAAATAAAAAAGACACATTACTTTCAAAGGAACCGTTATAAAAGAGAAGGCTAACTGGCAAATAATAAGAGACAAACCTAACTTTTCAATAGAAACCCTGAAAGGCAAAAGACAATGGAATGACATCTTTAAAATGCTGGGAAAAGATAAATATCAACCAAAGATCTATCCTACAAAAATATTCTTGAGACATTTCAGGATCTGCTTTGGGCCATTTCCAGCAATATGGACGACCCTGGAGGACATTATGCTAAGGGAAATAAACCAGGCACAGAAAGACAAATGATCTCACTTATATGTGGAATTGAAAAAAAGTTGAACTCATAAAAGTAGAAAGTAGAATGATGGTTACCTGGGGCGGGTGGGGAGTGCGTGGTAGAGATGTTGGTTAAAGGGTAAAAATTTTCGTTAGACAGGAGGAATAAATTTTTTAGACCTATTGCACACCATAGTGACTATAATAATGTAATGTATATTTCTAAATTGCTAAAAGAGTAGATCTTAAAAGTTTGTGCCACACACAAAAAATATGTGAGGTGATGGATATGTGAATTAGTTGGTTTAGTCATTCCATAATGTACACATACATCAAAATGCCACATTGTACCCCCATAAATACACACAATTATTATTGTCAACTAAAAATAAAATAAAAACTTAAAAATTAATTTTGGGCTGGGAGCGGTGGCTCATGCCTGTTATCTCAGCACTTTGGGAGGCCAAGGGGGGTGAATCACGAGGTCAGGAGATCGAGACCATCCTGGCCAACATGGTGAAACCCTGTCTCTACTAAAAAATACAAAAAATTAGCTGGGAGTGGTGGTGCACACCTGTAGTCCCAGCTACTCTGGAGGCTGAGGCAGGAGACTCACTTGAACCCAGGAGGCAGAGGTTGCAGTGAGCCGAGATTGTGCCACTGCACTCCAGCATAGGTGACAGAGTGAGACTCCATCTCAAAAAATAATAATAATAATTTTAAAATGTTCTTTTTAAAAGAACATTTGAAATGAAAGCAATATGAAAGACATTGTCTATAAAACAAAGCCAACAGGCTTCATTGTCTGTATGTATGTGTGTGTGTGTGTGTATATATATATATACTTTTTTTTTTTTTGAGATGGAGTCTCACTCTGTCACCCAGGCTGGAGTGCAGTGGCGGGATCTCGGCTGACTGCAAGCTCTATCTCCTGGGTTCACGCCATTCTCCTGCCTCAGCCTACTGCGTAGCTGGGACTACAGGCGCCCATCACCATGCCTGGCTAATTTTTTCGTATTTTTAGTAGACACGGGGTTTCACCATGTTAGCCAGGATGGTCTCAATCTCCTGACCTCGTGATTTGCCCACCTCAGCCTCCCACAGTGCTGGGATTACAGGTGTGAGCCACCGCACCCTACCCACTTATATTAAAATAAATATTAAAGTGAGTTCCTCAGGGGAAGGTAAATGATCAAAGAAGAGACACGGAAGTTCAAGAAGGATGGAACAGCAAAAGAAAGGATAAATGTAAATAAATATAGACTGCTTATAGCAATAATAATATGTTGCCGTTGGTTAAAAATACATGCAGAAGTAAAAACATAGGACAATAAGAGCACATAAGGAAGAAAGCGGAAAATGGAATTAAAAATCGTAAGATTCTAGTAATGATTGAGAAAAATATGTGACAGAAACTATCTGTGCCCTGTCAGGCATAAAATAATTACTATGTGGTCTTTTAGAGAAAAATTTAGTCAATCCCTATTCTATATGATAAATTAGGTCAAGATATTTAGATTTTAATTGTGTTTTTTGAATCTTCTATATCATTACCACTTTTCTTATTCTACCACTAAGAGAAGTGAATCAAAATTTAAATCTAATTATAAAACTCAATAATAGAAAGATGAATAACCCTATTTTCTAAATGGACAGATTTGAGTAAACATTTTTTCCAAGAAAATATGCAAATGGCTAATAAGCACATAGAAACATGCTCGACATTGTTAGTCATTAGGGAAATGTCAGTTGAAACAGCAATGAGGTACCACTTCATACCCACTATGATGGCTATAATATTAAAAGAAAACAAATCACAGAAAATAACAAGTGTCAAGAGGATGTGAAGAAATTGGAACTCCATACATTGCTAGTGGGAATGTAACATGGCATAGCCACTGTGGAGAACAGCATAGCAATTCCTCAAAAAGTTAAACCTAAGAGTTACCAGAGTTACCATATGATCCAGCAGTTCCACTGTTACGTATATACCACCTCAAAATTAAAAATCCATGGGGATACAAGTCTTATTTATAGCAGCATCATTCTTTTTCTTTATTATTTTTTATTTTTTTTATTTTGAGACAGAGTCTCGCTCTGTTGCCCAGGCTGGGAGTGCAGTGGTGCGATCTTGGCTCACTGCAACCTCCGCCTCCCAGGTTCAAGTGATCCTCCTGCCTCAGCCTCCCGAGTAGCTGGGCGCGTGCCACAGCACCTAGCTAATTTTTGTATTTTTAGTAGAGACTGAGTTTCGCCATGTTGGCAAGGATGGTCTCAATCTCTTGACCTCGTGATCCTCCTGCCTCGGCCTCCCAAAGTGCTGAGATTACAGGCGTGAGCCACTGGGTCCGGCCAGCATCATTCTTAATAGAAAAAAATTGAAATACCCCAAATGTTTGTCAACCAGAGAATGGATATGTAAACTGCATTACATTCATACAATGGAGCACTACACAACAAGGAGAAATAATTAACAATGGTCAGGTAAAACAACACGTATGAATTCCACAGACAGAATTCTGAGTGATAGAAGCTGAACGCAACTGATTTACAAAGTATAATTCCATTTCTATTATGTTTAAGAAGAGGCGGCCGGGCGCGGTGGCTCAAGCCTGTAATCCCAGCACTTTGGGAGGCCGAGATGGGCGGATCACGAGGTCAGGAGATCGAGACCATCCTGGCTAACACGGTGAAACCCCGTCTCTACTAAGAAATACAAAAAATAGCCGGGCGAGGTGGCGGGCGCCTGTAGTCCCAGCTACTCGGGAGGCTGAGGCAGGAGAATGGCGTGAACCCGGGAGGCGGAGCTTGCAGTGAGCTGAGATCCGGCCACTGCACTCCAGCCTGGGCTACAGAGCGAGACTCCGTCTCAAAAAAAAAAAAAAAAAAAAAAAAAAAAAAAAAAAGAAGAGGCTGCTGGGGGCAGTGGCTCATGCCTGTAATCCCAGCACTTTGGAAGGCTGAGGCAGGTGGATTACATAAGGTCAGGAGTTCGAGACCAGCCTAGCCAACATGGTGAAACCCCGTCTCTACTAAAAGTACAAAATATTAGCTGGGCGTGGTGGCGGACGCCTGTAATCCCAGCTACTCAGGAGGCTGAGGCAGGAGAATCGCTTAAACCTGGGAGGTGGAGGTTGCATTGAGCCGAGATCATGCCTTTGCATTCCAGTCTGGCAACAAGAGTGAAACTCTGTCTGAAAAAAAAAAAGAAAAGAAAAGAAAAAGAAAGAAGAGGCTAAACTAATCTATAGTGCAATGAGGTAGAATGATGTTTATCTTTGGCAGATGGTATTGCCAGGCAGTGCATAAAGGAGCCTTCTGAGATGCTGGAAATGTTCAATACCCTGACTTGGATGGAAATTAAATGAATTTATACTTTTATAAAAATTCAAGGAGCTATATGCCTGAGATTTGTGTACTTTGTGTGTCTTATACTTTAGTTTTTTTAAAAAATGTTTTTAAATGTCCTTACAAGTTAATGACTGGCTTATTGAAGCAAATTATAGAATGAGCAAAATATCCTAAAAAGGAGAGCCAATTTCAATTTTGTCTGCTGCTGACCTTGCTGATGATCTCTGTGTTAGGTTCTCAATTTAGAGAAGTCTAAAAACAGCATGGGCAAAAATAAAAGAACCAACTGACTCATATTATATAAATTCAAGAATACTTACTAGATGACACGAAAAAAGTAAAATATTCCTTGGCAGGTGTGGTAGACAGGCTTCTAAGATGTCCTCCAAGATTCCTGACCCCGCGTATACACACTCTGTAGTATACCTGGCACCGCACTTATGATGGGCTGTTACTCCTGTGATTATATGGCAAACGCAATTTCGCAGGTATAATTAAATTCCCAATCTGCTGACCTTAAAATAAGGAGATAGCCTGGGTAGTCCTGGCCAAATCACATGAGACTTTAAATTGGGGCCTGGGGTCAGAGACAGAGATTTGAAGCGTGAGAAAAAAATGGATGCATTTTGCTAGCTTCAAGATTGAGAAGGCCATGTGGCAAGAAATGCAGGCCGTCTCTATAGGCTGAGAGTAGCCCCTGTCTGACAATCAGCAAGCAGACTGAGACCTCAGTCCTACAACTGCAAGGAACTGAGTTCTGGCAACAAGGATTGAGCTTGCAAGCAAATTCTTCACTAGACCCTCCAGACAATAACTTAGCTGCCACCTTGACTTCAGCCCTGTGATACCTACAAAATGCATTTTGTAGAAATATTGTTCCTAGTTGTCTTGTATCTGTCCATTTACTTGCGGCGGGGTGGGTAATAGCTACCACCTGTTTAGCACCTTTATTGTATTTGGTGTTTCACATATATAATCTTTAAACTTATGACCCTCTTGCCGCATTAGTTTTCTTTTGATGTGTAGAAAATTGATACAAACTTAACTGCCTAAAACAGTATCTGCATATTAGTTTATAGTTCCATAAGAGTACTGACTTCTGACCTACAGAACTGTAAACGAATAAATGGATGCTGCTTGGGGCAGTTTAGTTTGTGGCAATTTGCTACACATCAAAACAAAATGAATACAGCAAGATGGTCACAGGTTTAGAGATTATATAGGTAAAACACCAAGTATAATAAAGATGCTCAAGGAGTGGTAGCTATTCTCACCATGTAAACTGACAGTTACAAGATGAGGAGATAACAATGTTTCTACAAAATGCATTAAGTGAAGGGAATCCTATGTCCTTCTGAGGAATTCATGAAAAGCTTCCCTGAGAAAGCAGAGTTGGTGTGGAGATGGATGAACAAGTGAAGGTTTGTCAGTTACCTCAGCCTGCTTTGGCACTAAGACTCAGAGAAGGAGCAGTCCCATATGCATAGAGCATGGAATGAAAAGTGTTGCTAAGGAACAGAAAGTAGGAGATAAATATAGTCAGGTTTTCAGGGTCCAGATCGTCCCTGCTTCAATCCTTCCTGTAGAATAATATCCAGACTCCGTAGGCACTACACGCTCTGGTTTGTGCTTTCATGTCCCACCTCACATTCTTCCACTGTATTTTTCAGGTGCTGTTGTAGGTTGCATTATTAGCCGCCATTATTCACCACTTCTTGTATTCCTGCCATTTGTCATGTAATTTTTCAGTACTGTTCCATTCAGCAATGTAACTTGTTTGGCCAATAAAATGAGGCAGAAGTCATGCCGTGACTATTCTATGTCTGTCTGGACTCAAGAGACCTGTCCCGTTTCTACTGGTACCTTTCACCTCTGATACTGCCATGAGAAAAATATGGCTAAGCCACTGTTCCCAGAAGGAGGAGAAGGGGCACACAGAGAAGAACCAAGTCACTCCACCAAGTTCAGCCAAAACTGGTCAACCCTCAGCCAACCTGCCAGCCTGTATGCATACATGGTTCTTGTTTTAAGCTACTAAGTTTTGGGAAGCTAAGTGTGGAAACAGCTGATGCTAAAAGAATTGTGGAAATCCGAGCCACCTGCTCATATAATTTAACTGTGGTGGCCACAAATTCTTTGCTGTTTCTTCTGTCAAGAAGTGGAATTTATTTCCTTTTTCTCATGAGTCTGAGTTGACCTCTTAACTCACTTTGACCAGTAGAATGCTGTAGAAATGACACCGTCACAGCTCTGGGCTGAGCACTTAAGATAACTGGCAGGTCCACTTTTTTTCTCTTGGAAGCCAGCCACCATGTAGAAGTCCAACTGCCTTCAGAGACCACTATGTTGGGAGGAGACCCAGACCAGCTATGTGGCAAGAGAGGGGCCATGTGGTGGAGCACCAGGCATGTGAATGGAACCCTTTTGGACTATCCAGCCTCAACAAGGTAGTAACCTCACGACATAGAGGCACAACAAGGAGCAGATGAACCTCCCAGCCGAGCCTGGCTGAATTCCAGACCCACGGAATCCTGAGGGAAAAGAAGTCATTAATATTTTAAACCACTAGTTTCTGGGGTGGTTTGTCACACAGCAATGGAAAACGAAAACACTCGTGCCTTCTGGACCTGTTCAGGTTTGGCCTCACAGATATTATTTCCATCCTACAGTGGCATGCTATTCTGCAGGTCCAGTGTTATAATTTAGTCAAGCAGTTAAGAGTTAGTTCAAGGTGGGTCATTCAGGTTGTATAATCACTTCACGTCTCATAGTCAGACATTCAGTCTCTGCCAGGGCCCAGTAGCAAGTCAAATACTGTTTTCAGATAGAGGAAATATTGCCCTAAGGAGAGGGCACGGTCTTTTCCTGTGGACTCCTATTAGAACTCACCAGTTGATGCATACAGCATCTCTGTCTCCTACAGATGCTTAACATAATTTTAGATCTGCTGGATTTTATAAGGAAATTGGTGGGGCAGTTTGAAACAGTGCCTGGACCTCCACCAAGACATTTCTTGTGCTGAGTGCCATTCAAGATTGGCAACTGTATGGATAATCCAGGGTTCCAGTCAGAGCAGCATAGCCCAATGTCATATGGGACACTCCAGAATCCAAAGAGGCCCACAGACTGTGTGCTTTTTTCTTGTGGTGAGTAGTGCAAGGTGCAGCAACCTATGTCTCACCTAAAAAGATATCCCAATATGCCCCAGACCATTCGACTCCTAGTAATTTCATTGAGGCAGTGAGCACTTTTGAGCTCTCACTCTCTGACATGCATGCGTCTTACTAAGGCACTCACCATGCTTGCTAATTCCTTTTTCCAGATGCAACTCAAAAAACTGTCATCGATGTCAAGGGCCAGCATGATGTTCTGTGGGATAATATGAAGATCAAGTTTTTCCATATTATTTTATGCCACAGAGCAGAAGACTTGACATAGCTCTAAGGTGGTAAAAGTAATGCTATTATTACCTCCATGAGAAGGCAAATTGCTTTTAATTATCTTTTCTGAAAAGAGTGGAAAGGGGAAATGTGTGCAGTCAATAGTTACCTGCCAGGGGCCAAAGACTATGTTGACTTGCTCCAGCAAAGATGCCTGAGCCAGAAACACAGCTGTGATTGACATCACTACCTGATTAAGTTTACCCTAACCCGTAATCATTCTCAACTACTCCTCTGACTCTTGCATGAACCAAACAGGAAAGCCTGAAAAGGATAGGGAAATCTGGAAAAGATTACAAGTAGTGACAGCATTGTTTTTTATTCTTTCTGAGTCTCTACATAAAAATGGAAAGAGGCCAGGCACGGTGGCTCATGTTTGTAATCCCAGCACTTTGGGAGGCCGAGGTGGGCAGATGATGAAGTCAAGAGATGGAGACCATCCTGGCTAACATGGTGAAACCCAGCCTCTACTAAAAATACAAAAATTAGCCAGGCGTGGTGGCTAACGCCTGTAATCCCAGCTACTCAGGAGGCTGAGGCAGGAGAATCACTTGAACCTGGGGGGCGGAGGTTGCAGTGAGCCATGATTGCACCTCTGCACTCCAGCCTGGGCAACAGAGTGACACTCTGTCTCAAAAAACAAAAACAAAAACAAACAAAAAAACACATAAAGAGAACTAATAGAAAAGCCAAAAACCCATGGGCAGCACTTGCAGGGAAACTAAGTGACAAGGTATCCCCGTGAACTACAAAATGCAATTGACGAGGGCAACCCAACAGCACAAGGGCGCATGGTATGGGCACATGTGTGAGAGAATGCAGATGGAAGCAATATGGTATTTGACAAGCCGAGAACAGGTGAACCCCAAAATAGCAACTGGTATTCCCCAGAAAGCGTGGTGAGCTAACTTGAGCACAGCAGCTGAAACTGAGCGGTTCTGCCTAACCCAGTGGTAGGTGAGCAAGAAGCGCAAGGTAAAGGCCAAAAGTTCTGCAGCAGCCTAACATCTGTCACTGTCAAAACTGGCTCTCCAAGACCCCCTCCCAGAACCAGGCCCACACTGAGGAGAAAGTCCTAAGAGTAAAATCAACATTCCACAGGAAGGGATAATACAGACAAAGGGAGAAAAATCCCAGACACAGTGGAGGGAAAGAAAGAGAGAAAGGAAATTTTCCAAAGCAAGCCACCATATATATATATATTTCACACTATTGTGAAGTTAGAAGGGCCACTCTGAACTATGCCTCCTTCCAAAATTTCAGGAAAACTAATTTCACATAAACATTAGCAATAGAGAAAGCATTGAGTTGAATCCTTGGAAATTCTTACGAAGAAATAAAAAGAATAAGGAGCAGCAGAAACCCTCCCACAGACAATAAAACATGCCTACATCTTATCCATAAAAGAGGTCCAAACTTGTAAACTTCTATTTCAGAAGACGTTAAAAGATGTTTTTAAGATAATACAAACTTCCCTCCTTCTTAAATAATTGAGTCTGAGAACCATTCCTCAGGCCCAAGCAAAGGAGATGGAGTAGAGAGGTTACTTGGCAGGGATTGGGAAGAGTGAGGAAGGTGGCCAAGTCATACCAGTGAGGTCCAAAGATTGGTAACACAGGGCAATTGAGCAGGTAACCTCAGTGAGAACCAGGTTTCAGATGATTAGAGAAAGGAGTTATAAATGTGCAATGAGGGAAAGCTAGAAGGAATACTCTGTTGTTGAACTGGAATTGGAGGTATTGGTGTGAACTTTTGGTTCTCCATATATAGAGAATAGGCAAACACAGGGGTGGGTGGGTGTGTGTGTGTGTGTGTGTGTGTGTGTAAATATAATTCCTATCTCTGTCCACTAGGACTGCATGAGAGCAGCAACACACAAATTTGCAATGAGCGCACATATCATACCCAGACATTGGGTTACAAATGCCATTCTCCACTAAAAGGAGAAGAGGCTAAGTCTAGGACAGTGGCAGAGAAAGTACAGGATGAGCCTGGAGCATCCTACTGTGATACAAAGTAAGAGAATTAAAAGAATGATGGGACATATCAAAAGGGCACAGAAACCAGCACAAAGGGGCTTCCACTGGCCAAATTTGAGGCAAATTGAGAATCAAAATAAATAATGATAGTAACAAATAATATATCCCACTGCATATTACAGAGATACCTTAGCCAACACTGACATAAATATATACATTAATAAATAAATAAGGAGAAGAGAAAGCCTTCCTGTGGTAAGTACTAAGTAGTAAATGTAGAAGGAATGATGGAATAAGAAAATCACTATTTGGGAATCATCATGGTAATAATTAATTCAGATAAGAAGCACCAATACATCCTAAGCTAGTGGATTAACATTGAACGAGGAAGGGGACATTTACATAGGTTCGAAATATCTCATCACAAAATAATGACTAAGTACAGAGGGGAAAAGTATAAGTTTGCAGAGGAGAAACTTGATAGATATCACTTCAATCAAGGGGTCAAAGTAACATCACCAGAGGTGGAGCAAGTCAATACCATGTGCTACCTGATGGAACGCAGAGAGAAGAGCGCAGCATCACTGCCGTGATGTTCCTAACACTTACTTCCAAGAACACAGGGAGGATCGCTCTCATGAGCCCTGCTTGAAGGCCCTGCAAGAAAACCAATTTCAGGCAACCATGATGACTAGAGACATTGATAGAAGCACTGGTGGTGAACATTAAACATATGCTTACTTGCAGAGTGAACGCTAAATGAAGATTCAATGGAAGAGGATAGTATGTAATGGTTATATGCTATATTAGTCAGAGTTTTCCAGAGAAAAAGAACCCGTAAGATATATACAGAGAGAGAAACAGATAGATCTAAATCTACATCTAGATCTAGACAAGAGGGGTTTTTATCATGAGAATTGACCCACTTGATGATGGAAGGTGAAAACTCCCATGATATATTTTCCACAAGCTAGAGAACCAGGAAAGCCAGTGGTGCAATTTAAACTAAGTTTGAAGACGGGAGAACCAGAGGAGCCAGTGGTCTGACTCTCAGTCTGAGGCCAAAGGCCTGAGGACCTAGAGCTGTAATGTCCAAGGGCAGAGGAAGATAGACGGTGAATGGCTCAGCTCCAGAAAAGAAAGCAAATTTGTCCTTCCTCTGCCTTTTTTTCCATCCCAGACCTCATGTGGATTGGACGATGGTCACCCACATTGTTGAGGGCAGATCTTCACGAAGTGTGCTAATTCAAATGAGAATCTCTTCTGGAGCGTCCTCACAGACACACCCAGAAATGATGTTTTACCAGCTCTCTGGATACTCCATAATCCGGTCAAGTTGGCACCTAACACTAACCATCACATATGGATGAAAATATAGTACAGCTATATGAAGACATTTTCAACTTGTTTTCAGTAATTATATATGTGGTGATCACTTTAGTGTTGTTATTCCATGACTGTAAAGTAGGTAATGTGGAATAAAACTTACTTAGCCCTATTAAAGAAGCCTAGAAACAGTCACCAAACCAGTAGCAATGAGCATTAGACCTCAATATAAAACATCATTTCCCACTAAAAGAAACTAGGGCTTCTTGGAGAAATCGCTGAATTTCAGATCTAGGGAAGGAAATGTACAAGACGGGCCTAAAACAGCTTGTCTTTCTACAAAGCAAGGAAGCTGTCAAGTACTGCTAGGATCCTGCCAAGAAAGAATCAGGAATCAAACTGAAGAAGCTTTTATTGGCCAAAGAAGGTACATTCAGAGCTTCAAAAAGGAAAATACATACTTGCAAGTGTCTGGAATTCCTCAACTATGTTCAACCCTA
The DNA here is from genome assembly GCF_037993035.2 of Macaca fascicularis. Lineage (NCBI taxonomy): Eukaryota > Metazoa > Chordata > Mammalia > Primates > Cercopithecidae > Macaca > Macaca fascicularis. Next base: position 127,862,251 of record NC_088388.1, on the reverse strand, counting down.
TAAGTTCAAAGTGTTATTTTAGAAAACTAAAGGGTTACCTCTGGAGCACGTTAAAGAACAAATCCATTATCCTGAAAACTGGTCAACAAAAGAAAAGAATCAAAAATTTGCTCTGCCTTTCATATATCAACTGTGTCACTGGATAACAGATAGTAGACGAGGGGAACTACCTCTTTATAAAAGAAGTCTAATAAGCAAAAAAATAAATGATAGAATATCACCATTGGGTGGGCACAGTGCCTCACACCTGTAATCCCAGCACTTTGGGAGGCCGAGGTGGGAGGATTGCTTGAGCTGAGGAGCTCAAAACCAGCCTGAGCAACATGGTGAAACCCCATCTCTACAAACAATACAAAAATTAGCCAGGCAAGGTGGTGTGCATCTGTAGTCCCAGCTACTGGGGAGGCTAAGGCGGGAGGATTGCGGGAGCCCATGAGGCTGGAAGCTGCAGTGAGCCAAGATCCCACCACTTCATTCTGGCCCGAGCACTAGAGTGCGACTCCATCTCAAAAAATAAAATAAGACTTAAAAAAAGAATATCAGCATTTAGCCACACTCAGTGAATTAATAGATCTGACCTTTGAACATCAACAACTGCTAACATTATAAAACGGGACACTACCAGACCCTATGGACTTCATCATGAAGACCACAACACTTCCTGTACTCTTGCCAAAGGGATCAAACCTGAATGAGATCAAGCTCTGTACCCAGCTGTAAATGTTTAGGAAAACAGGGGAATATTTTGAACTATGCCTGAGTATTCAGCCAACAAAATTTGGATTGAGAGAAACTCTATAGGAATCTATGGGTCAGGGAACCCATGTGGGAATTCTGCCAGTTACCAAGTATACCTGTTCCCTATGCTATACATACAGTCATTCACGGCTTAACTATGGGGATATGTTCTGAGAAATGTGTCATCACGTAATTCCACTGTTGTGTGATCATCACTGTGTGTACTTACACCAGTCAGATGAAGTAGCCTACTACACATCTGTGCTATGTGGTAGAGCATACAGGCTACAAACCTAATACTGCATGTTACTGTACTGAACACTGTAGGCAATTGTAACACAGTGGTAACTATTTGTGTATCTAAACTTACCTAAACATAGAAAAGGTATGGTAAATAAAAAAAGGGGGGGTATAAAATATTTTTAATGGTACATCTGTATAGGGCAGCTTCACTATAATCTTATTGGACTATAGTCGTATATATGGTCTACTGTTGATCAACATCATTATGCAGAAATGACTGCACTTGGACTGAGAAAATAAGCACAGAATAGGACTGCAATCCCATTGGACTCACAGTGAGACAGACTAGGGCAAGACACGGTCATTTATCTGTCCTGAGTAAGTTCCCCTTCAGACCAGTGGACCATAGTAGCATTTCAAACCTTGGTATTAGCATCAGTTCAGAGACCATATTGGCCGGGCGCGGTGGCTCATGCCTGTAATCCCAGCACTTTGGGAGGCCAAGACGGGCGGATCACGAGGTCAGGAGATCGAGACCATCCTGGCTAACACGGTGAAACCCTGTCTCTACTAAAAATACAAAAAAAATTAGCCGGGTGTGGTGGCGGGTGCCTGTAGTCCTAGCTACTCGGGAGGCTGAGGCAGGAGAATGGCGTGAACCCAGGAGGCAGAGCTTGCAGTGAGCCACGATTGTGCCACTGAACTCCAGCCTGGGCAACAGAGCGAGACTCTGTCTCATTAAAAAAAAAAAAAAAAAAAAAAAAAACCAATCCGCTGAGCCCTGTGCAAATCAGACACCACCTCCTCCAGCCTTCTCATATAACTGGCTGATTTCCACTGCACTCAGGGTTTCGTCTCTTGGCTTTGGAGCCCCCCTCCCTCTGGCTCTGTATGGGGGCCCTTCTTCCCTCTTTCTTGTCTATTAAACTCTCAGCTTCTTAAAACCACTCCACATGTGTTGGTGTCGTTTTATCAAAATTGGTGTAAGACTAAGAACCCTGGTATTCCTCCAGTCATCGGAGCCATATCATCACCATTAGTGATATAATCTGGCAGTGAAATGTGTAAATTACTTTACATTCATGTAACCAAAAGCTATGCAGTAATTAAACATTATCGGCCTGGGGAAATGGACAGTTGCAGGCATTAAAAGCAAAAACGGAGGTTTCCAGGAGAAGACACAATTCTGCCTCAAGACTACAGCATCAATTCCTGCTCCAATCTTCCAGCCTACTGGCCTTCTCTGTAAATTTTGAATTTGCCAGTTGTCCCTCACCACTCACAATTGTGTGAACCAATTCCTTTTTTAAAAATGATAAAGAGATCTATAGATCTCTCTCTTATTAGTCCCATTTCTTTGGAGAACTCTGATAAATACAGATTTTGGGAACTCAGTATGATTCTAGAAAACCAGAGTCTTAAAAACTCTCCCTGAATTGGTTTCCTAATACAATTTGATTTAAAGGCACTAGTGATTTCATTCCCACTGAGCTCATGGCATGATGTGGCAATAGAGATACAAAAAATATTACTATTGGATGCTCCTGATAAAGTACTTGTAAGAGGCAAAGTTCTGGGAGACCATGTATTTGACACCTTAGAATATTTTTGTCAAACTAATGAATATAATATAATTGCCTAACTAGTTGTGCAAAACTGCACTGGAGAATGTGAGGAAAGAAAATGATGAGCTCAGGGATTCTAATTTCTACCTCATGCTTCACAAAACTGATATGAAAGATTCTATATCTGCCCTGGAGAAACCATCATCTCCCATAGCTGCAGAGCTGAAATTGCTGAAAAGCAAAATCAGCCTCATCCTGTGAGTGGCTGAATTATGACATGAATTGAATTCTCAGCTTCACAGGATATCTGTGTTAAAGCAAAGGCATTGATTAGAAAAAAAAAAAAATTGAGATCCCGAAAATTGGAATGTGGACATATGGGCAGATCCTGGTGAAGCTGGGGCCATCAAACTCCTAAATTCTGTTGAGTTTTGTTTTTGCTTTTGTTTTTGTTTTTTAGCCAATAGAAGCAGTCCTCCCACCTCTCTATAAAGAAGTTAACCCTACTTTGTCTGAAGAACCTGTAATGGCCACCAAAGGACACTGCTGATTCTCCTGCCCTCACCACCCATCTTTGCCTCTAGACCTATAACTAGATTCAACTTCCAGCAGACCCTGACAGATGTAGAAAGTGTAACACATGAGGAGGTGTGCTATACTCAATAGAACCACATGATTTTTTCAATGCATACAACACAGATATCTAGAAAATAGTAAGGGATTGGATATTAAGCTTCAAGACTCTTGTAATCTTTTGTGTGATGAGAATGATGACTGGTGGCTAAAGCACCTGATAGCTTCAGGGTGGAGCTAGTTGCCAGAGGAAACAACCATGTGATTCCAGTGTTGAAACTTTTAGTTCCACTCCCTGACCTCTGGAGAGAAGTGAGGGGCTGAGGATTGAGTTAACTACCAATGGCCAATGATGTAATCAATCATGTCTACTTACTGAAGCCTCCGTAAAAACCCTGAATTGGCCTGGTGTGGTGGCTCACACCTGTAATCTCAGCACTTTGAGAGGCTGAGGCAGGCAGATCACCTGAGGTCAGGAGTTCGAGACCAGCCTGTCCAATATGGTGAAACCTCATCTCTACTAAAAATACAAAAATTACCTGGGCGTGCTGGCACATGCCTGTAAACCCAGCTACTCAGGAGGCTGAGGCAGGAGAATCACTTGAACCCAGGAGGTGGAGGTTGCAGTGAGCCGAGATTGTGCCATTGCACTCTAGCCTGGGCAACAAGAGCAAAACTCCATCTCAAGACAAAACAAATCTCTGAATGATAATATTCAGAGACCTTCTGGATTAGTGAATGCATCCATGTGCTGCCGGGAGGGTGGCACACTCCATCTCCATGGGGACAGGAGCCCCTGTGCTCAGGACCTTTCTGGACCTCGCTCTATGTACCTCTTTATCTGGCTGTTCATTTGTATCCTTTAAAATATCCTTTATAATAAGCCAGTTATAGTAAGTAAATGTTTTCCTGAGTTCTATGAGCCATTCTAGCAAATTAACATACCTGAGGAGCGGATTGTGTAAACTCCTGATTTATAGCAGGTTGATCAGAAATACAGTCAGTCCTTTGTATCCTCTGGTTTTGCATCCTGGAAACAATCAACCAAGGTTAACCATTCAAGGTTTAAAAAAATCAGTCTTAGCCCTTAAGTTTGCAAAAAGAAAAAAAGAAAAAAGAAAAAAAAGAAAACAGAAACAATAAAAATAACAATACAACAATTTTAAAAACATAAATAAAAATACAGTATAGCAGTTATTTATGCAGCATTTCATTGTATCAGGTATTATAAGTTATTTATTTATTTATTTATTTATTTATTTATTATTTATTTGGGACAGTCTCGCTCTGTCACCCAGGCTGGAGTGCAGTGGCATGTTCTTGGCTCACTGCAACCTCTGCCTCCCAGCTTCAAGCAGTTCTCCTGACTCAGCCTCCTGAGTAGCTGGAACTACAGGCACGCGCTACCACACCTGGCTAATTTTTGTATTTTTAGTAGAGACAGAGTTTCCCCTTGTTGGGCAGGCTGGTCTCGAACTCCTGACCTCAAGTATTCCACTCGCCTCAACCTCCCAAAGTGCTAAGATTACAGGCGTGAGCCACAGCACCCGGCCAGTATTACAAGTAATTTAGAGATGACTTAATGTATATGGGAGGATGTGCATAGGTTATTTGCAAATACTACATCATTTCATATAAGAGACAAATGTCCAGTGGATTTGGGTATCCATACGAGGTCCTGGAACCAATCCCCTGTGGAGAATGATTATACAGAAGGCCCAGGCTTTGATTGGTATCTGAAGTAGTATCTATAAGTACTCAGTCTTGTAGACCTAAGTACTTAACCTGTGGAGTCTGCACTAATTCCAGACAGTTAGCTTCAGGATTGAATTGTAAGTTACCTAGTTGGTGTTGACAGAGAACTGGAGAATTTCTTGTTGTAGAAAATCCACAGAATTGGTGTCAGAAATGTTGTGTGAGGGTAGAGTGGAAATAGTTTTCCTTTTAGTAATTATGGGTTTATAAGAGAGTTTAAATACATAGTTTTTCTACTTTCTTCTATTAACTGATTTAAAAATTAATTGGATAAAATAATATATATATAATGTATTGTTGGGCCTACAACATATAAAATCTATTGGTTGGTGCAACAGTAATTGTGGTTTTTGCCATTGCCTTTAATAGCAAAAACCATAATTACTTTTGTGCCAACCTAACCTGTGAAATATATTTGTCAACTATAGCACAAAGGTGATGGAGGAAGCAAATCTGTATGAGACTAAGAAAATGACCACAGATGGTAAAGTAATAATTAATTATAACACTGTATTGCTACATTTATAACATTGATAGACTAAGCATATCAATAACAACACAAAAAAGAGGGAATGGGTGGAGCAAGATGGCCGAATAGGAACAGCTCCAGTCTCCAACTCCCAGCGCGAGCGACACAGAAGACCGGTGATTTCTGCATTTTCAACTGAGGTACTGGGTTCATCTCACTAGGGAGTGCCGGACAATCGGTGCTGGTCAGCTGCTACAGCCTGACCAGCCAGAGCTGAAGCAGGGGGAGGCATCGCCTCACCTGGGAAGCGCAAGGGGGAAGGGAATCCCTTTTCCTAGCCAGGGGAACTGAGACACACAACACCTGGAAAATCGGGTAACTCCCACCCCAATACTGCGCTTTAAGCAAACAGGCACACCAGGAGATTATATCCTACACCTGGCCGGGAGGGTCCCACGCCCACGGAGCCTCCCTCATTGCTAGCACAGCAGTCTGCGATCTACTGGCAAGGCAGCAGCAAGGCTGGGGGAGGGGCACCCGCTATTGCTGAGGCTTAAGTAGGTAAACAAAGCCGCTGGGAAGCTCAAACTGGGTGGAGCTCACAGCAGCTCAAGGAAACCTGCCTGTCTCTGTAGACTCCACCTCTGGGGACAGGGCACAGTAAACAACAACAAAAGCAGCAGAAACCTCTGCAGACGCAAACGACTCTGTCTGACAGCTTTGAAGAGAGCAGTGGATCTCCCAGCACGGAGGTTGAGATCTGAGAACGGACAGACTGCCTACTCAAGTGGGTCCCTGACCCCTGAGTAGCCTAACTGGGAGACATCCCCCACTAGGGGCAGACCAACACCCCACACCTCACACGGTGGAGTATGCCCCTGAGAGGAAGATTCCAAAGCAAGAATCAGACAGGTACACTCGCTGTTCAGCAATATTCTATCTTCTGCAGCCTCTGCTGCTGATACCCAGGCAAACAGAGTCTGGAGTGGACCTCAAGCAATCTCCAACAGACCTACAGCTGAGGGTCCTGACTGTTAGAAGGAAAACTATCAAACAGGAAGGACACCTACACCAAAACCCCATCAGTACGTCACCATCATCAAAGACCAGAGGCAGATAAAACCACAAAGATGGGGAAAAAGCAGGGCAGAAAAGCTGGAAATTCAAAAAATAAGAACGCATCTCCCCCAGCAAAGGAGCGCAGCTCATCACCAGCAATGGATCAAAGCTGGACGGAGAATGACTTTGACGAGATGAGAGAAGAAGGCTTCAGTCCATCAAACTTCTCAGAGCTAAAGGAGGAATTACGTACCCAGCGCAAAGAAACTAAAAATCTTGAAAAAAAAGTGGAAGAATTGATAGCTAGAATAATTAATGCAGAGAAGGTCATAAACGAAATGAAAGAGATGAAAACCATGACACGAGAAATACGTGACAAATGCACAAGCTTCAGTAACCGATTCGATCAACTGGAAGAAAGAGTATCAGCGATTGAGGATCAAATGAATGAAATGAAGCGAGAAGAGAAACCAAAAGAAAAAAGAAGAAAAAGAAATGAACAAAGCCTGCAAGAAGTATGGGATTATGTAAAAAGACCAAATCTATGTCTGATTGGGGTGCCTGAAAGTGAGGGGGAAAATGGAACCAAGTTGGAAAACACTCTGCAGGATATCATCCAGGAGAACTTCCCCAACCTAGTAGAGCAGGCCAACATTCAAATCCAGGAAATACAGAGAATGCCACAAAGATACTCCTCGAGAAGAGCAACTCCAAGACACATAATTGCCAGATTCACCAAAGTTGAAATGAATGAAAAAATCTTAAGGGCAGCCAGAGAGAAAGGTCGGGTTACCCACAAAGGGAAGCCCATCAGACTAACAGCAGATCTCTCGGCAGAAGCTCTACAAGCTAGAAGAGAGTGGGGGCCAATATTCAACATTCTTAAAGAAAAGAATTTTAAACCCAGAATTTTTTTTTTTTTTTTTTTTTTTTTTTTTTGAGACAGAGTCTTGCTCTGTCGCCCAGGCTAGAGTGCAGTGGCCGGATCTCAGCTCACTGCAAGCTCCGCCTCCTGGGTTCAGGCCATTCTCCTGCCTCAGCCTACCGAGTAGCTGGGACTACAGGAGCCCGCCACCTCGCCTGGCTAGTTTTTTTGTATTTTTTTAGTAGAGACGGGGTTTCACCGTGTTAGCCAGGATGGTCTTGATCTCCTGACCTTGTGATCCACCCGTCTCGGCCTCCCAAAGTGCTGGGATTACAGGCTTGAGCCACCGCACCCGGCCTAAACCCAGAATTTCATATCCAGCCAAACTAAGTTTCATAAGTGAAGGAGAAATAAAATCCTTTACAGATAAGCAAATGCTTAGAGATTTTGTCACCACTAGGCCTGCCTTACAAGAGACCCTGAAGGAAGCACTAAACATGGAAAGGAAAACCGGTACCAGCCATTGCAAAAACATGCCAAAATGTAAAGACCATTGAGGCTAGGAAGAAACTGCATCAACTAACAAGCAAGATAACCAGTTAATATCATAATGGCAAGATCAAGTTCACACATAACAATATTAACCTTAAATGTAAATGGACTAAATGCTCCAATTAAAAGACACAGACTGGCAAACTGGATAAAGAGTCAAGACCCATCAGTCTGCTGTATTCAGGAGACCCATCTCACACGCAGAGACATACATAGGCTCAAAATAAAGGGATGGAGGAAGATCTACCAAGCAAATGGAGAACAAAAAAAAGCAGGGGTTGCAATACTAGTCTCTGATAAAACAGACTTTAAACCATCAAAGTTCAAAAGAGACAAAGAAGGCCATTACATAATGGTAAAAGGATCAATTCAACAGGAAGAGCTAACTATCCTAAATATATATGCATCCAATACAGGAGCACTCAGATTCATAAAGCAAGTCCTTAGAGACTTACAAAGAGACTTAGACTCCCATACAATAATAATGGGAGACTTCAACACTCCACTGTCAACATTAGACAGATCAACGAGACAGAAAGTTAACAAGGATATCCAGGAATTGAACTCATCTCTGCAGCAAGCAGACCTAATAGACATCTATAGAACTCTCCACCCCAAATCAACAGAATATACATTCTTCTCAGCACCACATCGCACTTACTCCAAAATTGACCACATAATTGGAAGTAAAGCACTCCTCAGCAAATGTACAAGAACAGAAATTATAACAAACTGTCTCTCAGACCACAGTGCAATCAAACTAGAACTCAGGACTAAGAAACTCAATCAAAACTGCTCAACTACATGGAAACTGAACAACCTGCTCCTGAATGACTACTGGGTACATAATGAAATGAAGGCAGAAATAAAGATGTTCTTTGAAACCAATGAGAACAAAGATACAACATACCAGAATCTCTGGGACACATTTAAAGCAGTGTGTAGAGGGACATTTATAGCACTAAATGCCCACAAAAGAAAGCAGGAAAGATCTAAAATTGACACTCTAACATCACAATTAAAAGAACTAGAGAAGCAAGAGCAAACACATTCAAAAGCTAGCAGAAGGCAAGAAATAACTAAGATCAGAGCAGAACTGAAGGAGATAGACACACAAAAAACCCTCCAAAAAATAAATGAATCTGGGAGTTGGTTTTTTGAAAGGATCAACAAAATTGACAGACTGCTAGCAAGACTAATAAAGAAGAAAAGAGAGAAGAATCAAATAGACACAATAAAAAATGATAAAGGGGATATCACCACCGACCCCACAGTAATACAAACTACCATCAGAGAATACTATAAACACCTCTACGCAAATAAACTAGAAAATCTAGAAGAAATGGATAATTTCCTGGACACTTACGCTCTTCCAAGACTAAACCAGGAAGAAGTTGAATCCCTGAATAGACCAATAGCAGGCTGTGAAATTGAGGCAATAATTAATAGCCTACCAACGAAAAAAAGTCCAGGACCAGATGGATTCACAGCTGAATTCTACCAGAGGTACAAGGAGGAGCTGGTACCATTCCTTCTGAAACTATTCCAATCAATAGAAAAAGAGGGAGTCCTCCCTAACTCATTTTATGAGGCCAACATCATCCTGATACCAAAGCCTGGCAGAGACACAACAAAAAAAGAGAATTTTAGACCAATATCCCTGATGAACATCGATGCAAAAATCCTCAATAAAATACTAGCAAACCAGATTCAGCAGCACATCAAAAAGCTTATCCACCATGATCAAGTGGGCTTCATCCCTGGGATGCAAGGCTGGTTCAACATACGCAAATCAATCAACATAATCCAGCATATAAACAGAACCAAAGACAAGAACCACATGATTATCTCAATAGATGCAGAAAAGGCTTTTGACAAAATTCAACAGCCCTTCATGCTAAAAACGCTCAATAAATTCGGTATTGATGGAACGTACCTCAAAATCATAAGAGCTATTTATGACAAACCCACAGCCAATATCATACTGAATGGGCAAAAACTGGAAAAATTCCCTTTGAAAACTGGCACAAGACAGGGATGCCCTCTCTCACCACTCCTATTCAACATAGTGTTGGAAGTTCTGGCTAGGGCAATCAGGCAAGAGAAAGAAATCAAGGGTATTCAGTTAGGAAAAGAAGAAGTCAAATTGTCCATCTTTGCAGATGACATGATTGTATATTTAGAAAATCCCATTGTCTCAGCCCAAAATCTCCTTAAGCTGATAAGCAACTTCAGCAAAGTCTCAGGATACAAAATTAATGTGCAAAAATCACAAGCATTCTTATACACCAGTAACAGACAAACAGAGAGCCAAATCATGAATTAACTTCCATTCACAATTGCTTCAAAGAGAATAAAATACCTAGGAATCCAACTTACAAGGGATGTAAAGGACCTCTTCAAGGAGAACTACAAACCACTGCTCAGTGAAATAAAAGAGGACACAAACAAATGGAAGAACATACCATGCTCATGGATAGGAAGAATCAATATCGTGAAAATGGCCATACTGCCCAAGGTTATTTATAGATTCAATGCCATCCCCATCAAGCTACCAATAACTTTCTTCACAGAATTGGAAAAAACTGCTTTAAAGTTCATATGGAACCAAAAAAGAGCCCGCATCTCCAAGACAATCCTAAGTCAAAAGAACAAAGCTGGAGGCATCACGCTACCTGACTTCAAACTATACTACAAGGCTACAGTAACCAAAACAGCATGGTACTGGTACCAAAACAGAGATATAGACCAATGGAACAGAACAGAGTCCTCAGAAATAATACCACACATCTACAGCCATCTGATCTTTGACAAACCTGAGAGAAACAAGAAATGGGGAAAGAATTCCCTATTTAATAAATGGTGCTGGGAAAACTGGCTAGCCATAAGTAGAAAGCGGAAACTGGATCCTTTCCTTACTCCTTATACAAAATTAATTCAAGATGGATTAGAGACTTAAATGTTAGACCTAATACCATAAAAACCCTAGAGGAAAACCTAGGTAGTACCATTCAGGACATAGGCATGGGCAAAGACTTCATGTCTAAAACACCAAAAGCAACGGCAGCAAAAGCCGAAATTGACAAATGGGATCTAATTAAACTAAAGAGCTTCTGCACAGCAAAAGAAACTACCATCAGAGTGAACAGGCAACCTACAGAATGGGAGAAAATTTTTGCAATCTACTCATCTGACAAAGGGCTAATATCCAGAACCTACAAAGAACTCAAACAAATTTACAAGAAAAAAACAACCAACCCCATCAAAAAGTGGGCAAAGGATATGAACAGACATTTCTCAAAAGAAGACATTTATGCAGCCAACAGACACATGAAAAAATGCTCATCATCACTGGCCATCAGAGAAATGCAAATCAAAACCACAATGAGATACCATCTCACACCAGTTAGAATGGCAATCATTAAAAAGTCAGGAAACAACAGGTGCTGGAGAGGATGTGGAGAAATAGGAACACTTTTACACTGTTGGTGAGACTGTAAACTAGTTCAACCATTATGGAAAACAGTATGGCGATTCCTCAAGGATCTAGAACTAGATGTACCATATGACCCAGCCATCCCATTACTGGGGATATACCCAAAGGATTATAAATCATGCTGCTATAAAGACACATGCACACGTATGTTTATTGCGGCACTGTTCACAATAGCAAAGACTTGGAATCAACCCAAATGTCCATCAGTGACAGACTGGATTAAGAAAATGTGGCACATATACACCATGGAATACTATGCAGCCATAAAAAAGGATGAGTTTGTGTCCTTTGTAGGGACATGGATGCAGCTGGAAACCATCATTCTTAGCAAACTATCACAAGAACAGAAAACCAAACACCACATGTTCTCACTCATAGGTGGGAACTGAACAAGGAGATCACTTGGACTCGGGAAGGGGAACCTCACACATCGGGGCCTATCATGGGGAGGGGGTAGAGGGGAGGGATTGCATTGGGAGTTATACCTGATGTAAATGACGAGTTGATGGGTGCTGACGAGTTGATGGGTGCAGCACAGCAACATGGCACAAGTATACATATGTAACAAACCTGCACGTTATGCACATGTACCCTAGAACTTAAAGTATAATAATAATAATAATAATAATAATAATAAAGAGGGAATGGACAGATATATAGGAGTCACATTTCTATATATCACTGGAATTCTATATATCACTGCATAAGTTAAGATGCATATGCTAAACCCTAGAGCAACCACTAAAAAATAGAGTAGTTCCCCCTTATCCACAGGGCATATGTTCTTTTTTTTTTTTTTTTTTTTTTTTTTTTTGAGACTTGCTCTGTCACCCAGGCGGGAGTGCAGTGGTGCAATCTCTGCTCACTGCACCCTCCGCCTCCCAGGTTCAAGCGATTCTTCTGCCTCAGTCTCCCAAGTAGCTGGGACTACAGGCGCCTACCACCATACCCAGTTATCTTTTTTATTTTTAGTAGAGACGGGGTTTCACCATATTGGCCAGGCTGGTGTTGATCTGACCTGTGATCCACCCACCTCAACCTCCCAAAGTGCTGGGATTACAAGCATGAGGCACCGCGCCCAGCCACCATATATTGGGCATATGTTCCAAGACCCCCAGTGAATGCCTGATACTATAATACTACTGAACCCTATATACACTGAGTTTTTTTTACTATACACTAATGGGCTGATAGCATATACTAGGTGGATACACTGGAAAAAGGGATGATTCCACATTCCAGGCAGGACAGAGCAGGGTGGTATGAGTTTTCACCATGCTACTCAGAACCAAACACAATTTAAAACTTATGAATGATTTCTAGAATTTTCCATTTAATATTTTCAGACCATTGTTGATTGCAGGTAACTGAAACCATGGAAAGTGAAACTGCAGATAAAGAAGAACTACTACACCCTAAAATGAAGTGAAAAATTACTAAATAAATTATTAGGGAATACATTAGAAAATATTCACTTAATGTAAAAAGAAAAAGAACAAAGAAAATAAGAATGAAGGACAAAGAAGGCATGAGATATACAGAAAACAAGTAAATGGCAAATATAAATCCAATTATATTAACATTAAATATCAATAGATTAAATAATTCAATCAAAAGATAGAGATTTTTACCAATAAACATATGAAAAAAAGCTTATCATCAAGGGTCTTTAGAAAAATGCAAATCAAAACCATAATGAGATACCAATCACGCCAGTTAGAATGGTGATCATTAAAATGCCAGGAAACAGCAGGTGCTGGAGAGGATGTGGAGAAATAGGAATGCTTTTACACTGTTGGTGGGAGTGTAAATTAGTTTAACCATTGTGGAAGACAGTGTGGTGATTCCTCCAGGATCTAGAACCAGAAATACCATTTGATCCAGCAATGCCTTTATACAACATGGAATAGTATGCAGCCATAAAAAAGAATGAGTTCATATCCTTTGCAGGGACATGGATGAAGCTAGAAACCATCATCTCCAGCAAACTAACACAGGAACAGAGAACCAAATACTGCATGTTCTCACTCATATGTGGGAGCTGAACAATAAGAACACATGGACATAGGGAGGGCAACATCACACACTGGGGCCTGTCCAGGGGTGGTGGACAGGGGAGGGAGAGCATTAGGACAAGTATCTAATGCATGCAGGGCTTAAAACTTAGATGACAGGTTGATGGGTGCAGCAAACCACCACGGCATATGTATACCTATGTAACAACCTGCATGTTCTGCACATGTATCCCAGAATTTAAAATAAAATAAAAATAAATAAATAAATACAAATCAATAAAAAGACAGAGATTTTCAGACTGGATAGATGAATATGATTCAACTATATGCTGTCTACAGGAGCCACGCCTTAATTCCAAAGAAATGAAGAGATTTAAAGTAAAAGAAAAGAAAAAAAGATGTATCATGCAAACAACAACCGTAAGAAAGCTGAAGTGCCTGTACTAGACCCGTCTCAAAAAAAAAAAAAAAAGCCCACCTGTCTACACTGTGGCATTGGGGATTAAGTTTCCACACATGAACTTTGGGGGACACATTCAAGCCATAACACCTTGGCTTTGGCAAAAGATTCTTAGCTATGAGACTATGAGCATGGGCAATAAAAGAAAAAACAAAATGAACTTCATCAAAATTAAAAGATTTTACCCAAAGAATGAAAGAAAATATTTACAAATAATGTAAAAGAACTTGTATCCAGAATATACAAAGAACTCTTACCACTCAATAATAAAAAAGATAATTAGACTAAAAAGTAGGCAAAGGTTCTAAGTAGACATTTCTTCAAAGAGGTTACAGAAATGAGTGGTAACCACATGAAAAGATGCTCGACATCATTAGTCATTTGGGAATTAAAACCACAGTGAGATGCCACTTTGCACCACCAGGATGACAGCCCTGCCGACAAGGACCCCACTATGGGAAGTGCCTCTGAGAGTTCAAACAGGGTCTCTCAAGTACTTACAAATACGTCCACTTTAAGTGGTTACTTTAACGCTCTTCATAGAACTGGGCAGGCAACAAATTCAAGTGACAGGCATCCTGTACATTACTTGTCCCATTAGGAGGGTGAGTAGGGCTTTCTTATAGGGTGAAGCTTGTGGCTGTTTTCTTTTCTTGCCTTTTTTTTTTTTTTTTTTTTTTTTTGAGATGGGATCTCGCTCTGTCACCCAGGCTGGAGTCCTGGGGCACAATCTCGGCTCACTGCAACCTCCACTTCCTGGATTCAAGTGATTCTGGTGCCTCAGCCTCCCGAGTAGCTGGGACTACATGAGTGCACCACCATGCCTGGCTAATTTTTGTATTTTTAGTATAGATGGGGTTTCACAATATTGGCCAGGCTGATCTCAAACTCCTGGCCTCAAGTGATTCACCCACCTTGGCCTCCCAAAGTACTGGGATTACAGGTATAAGCCACCACACCTGGCCTGTTTTCTTCTTCCTTAGGGTAATTTCTCTCCCAGGAAACTCCTTATAACGCCCTTCATACTATCCCTGGAGGAATGAATCTCTGACAGGTCTTACAGCCATTTACCAGATATTCCCAGCACCTCTGAACCCCAGGACTGGCCATAGCTCCTGTTCCCTTCCAGGAGTTTCCTAAGCTCCAACACAATTACTTTCTGCTTTGTTCTAGATCTATAAAATATGTATAATATATATATTTGTAGAGATGGGATTTTTGCTAAATTGCCCAAGCTGGCCTTGAACTTCTGGACTGAAGCGATCTGCCTGCCTCAGCCTCCCAAGTAGCTGGGACTACAGGCCCACGTCACAACACCCAGCTAAATATTCAGACATATACATATATTTAAATATATATATAACATCTATTTATATGTAAAATTATATATATATAAATATGTATATATATATATAGAGAGAGAGACGGGGTTTCACCAAGTTGCCCAGGCTGGTCTTGAGCTCCTGAATCCAAGCGATCTGCCTGCCTCAGCCTCCCAAAGTGCTGGGATTACAGGCTTGAGCCACCATGCCCGGCCAGCAGCTTTTATATGTGTGATTATCTAATTTTATTCCTGCCTTTTTCAAGACTGCATTATGATTTTTGTGGGTCCTGGACAATTTTGCCTTCATGGACTTCTTCATCCATAAAAATACTAAATGTTATAATTTTAAAATACTAAAATTGTGTTAAAAATTTGCATTAGCATAAAGATATTCATTTTTCTTCCACATAAACTTTCATGTTTTCTTCTATTTTAAAAGAAATTAAAACATTTTCATGGGTTCTAAAAATACTGTGGCCTCCAGGTACTGGGCCTTCTGTAACCATGAATTAAGTTGGCCCTGGTCTTTCTGTCTTTGTAACCCTAGTTCTCAGTCTGAGTACAATCAATATTCAATCAATTTGTGTTGAAGGAAGTTAATATTCTAGTCCAGCACACTCAAAAAGTTGTTTGAGAATCAAATGGGAGAGGAGTTTCAGAAGCAATGTAGAAACTGTGAGGTCTATGCAAATCAAAGAAATTTGGGGCAGGGAAAGAGATGTTAATTTGTGCAATAGAATTCAAGATTTCATCCAGAAGAGGAAGCACACCAGGCTATGAGTATCACTGGAAGGGAAAGCAGCAGAACACCGAAGCAAATGTTTGCCTCCTTCAGTATTTTGCCAAGGCCTGGGCCTGTGTGGTGCTCGCCCCTGGATTTGGACAGCTGTCAGGAAAATCAGCAGGAACCGGGAACAAACATATGTCAAGACACAGGCAACATCAGACTGTGAAAGCTGATCCCCCGGCCCAGCTCCACCAGATGGCAGTATGTCAACGGGGAGTCTGACGGAGCGTCTCCAAGGGGCCCCAATTAAATGACCTTGTGCTCATAACAAGACCAGGGGAGCTGCTTGTTAGGATAATTGCTGATAATTTTTCTTCTCATCGAACGAGGATTTTTTTTTAATTAACAGCAAATAATACAAAATTGAGTATGTTATTGTACTCCTTGTCCACAATGAGGCTAAAACCAAGGTAGGGAGTTAAGACATGCAAAAAAAAAAAAAAAAATCCAAAAAACAAACAAACAAAAAGTAACAGGTATTGATAGTCATTTTACACAAATTCATTCATCGTCATCATCATCATCAATTACAAAATGCTACTGATGTTGAGTTTTCGTTCGGCCGACCTCAGTGAATTTCTTCTGAGTCTTATAAATGAAAGTTAATTCATTGGGGAACGTAAATTGTACGGACATGGTCTATGATAATACTCACTCCAAGAGTCATCCAGGGCTGGAAAAGTGCTTCCATGTCAGAGGCCACACGCTGCAGCCAAGCACAGGGCTCAGCCTTCCCTCAGCAGCTGAGGACTTGCAGACAATGCGTTCCTGGGTCAGCCAAGGGCTGGAAAAGTGCTTCCGTACAGAGGTCACACGCTGCAGCCAAGCACAGGGCCCAGCCTTCCCTCAGCAGCTGAGGACTTGCAGACAATGCGTTCCTGCATCACAGCTGCATCTTACTCACCCAGGAGGTTGCCAAGTAGCTACGAGAGCATGGACCTTTCCTTTAGGACACCTGTATTAATTTCCTCAGGCTGCCATAACAACCTACCACAGGTGGGGTGACAAACAACAGAACTTTATTTTCTCACAATTCTGGAGGCTGGAAGCCTGAGATCAAGGTGCCAGCAAGATTGGCTTCTTCTGAGACCCCTCTGCGTGGCATAGAGAGAGCCTCCATTCTGTGTCTTCATGTTGTCTTCCTTCTGTGCTTCTCTGTAACCAATCTCCTCTCCCTAGAAGGACATCAGTCAGGTTAGATGGGGGCCCACCCTAATGACTTTATTTTAACTTCATTATTTTTATAAAACCCTATTTCCAAATACAGTCACATTCTGAGGTACTGAGGCTCAGGACTTCAACACTAAATTTTGAAGGGACACAACTCAGTCCATAGGAGCACCCAAATTCTTGTCTTTGTTCCCCCACTTACTAGGTGGGTGATATACTAACGTTAGGCAAGTCACTCACTGGGCCTCAGGCTTATTGGTTATAAAAACAAGGTAATTGGATTATGTCATCTCAGTGCTCTAAAAATCTATGATCACTACAATCAATACAAGTCTGAATTTTGCAAGACCAAGAGCAGGATGATTTCCAAACCAGTCACAAAGGACAACTGTCTCCTTGCCTGGGTATCAGCATGTATATGCACATGTGTGTTTGTATATACTCTTTTATCCGTAAAAACAGCTTTCATCAACTTATGAAGACCACTTTCCACATATACTCATGCACTTAGTGCTTAAGGATAATATCAAAACAAAGCATAATAAAAATGTATGTTCTCCAAGTAAGTTGGTAATTTTTCTTTTATTCCATCTTTGAAAGAAAGCTACAAGCAGAGTCTACTCCATTCTCTTTTTTGAGTCCTTGTCTATATGGCTATTCTCTGCATGGATTACCCACTTCTGCACTCACCCCTGCCCTATTTCTGCAGAACAGGCAGCTATACCAAGGCTCAACGCAAATGTCACCACCTCCATAAAACCTTCCCAATATCCCAGAAAGAACTGTCTGCTCTTTTCACTACCTCCATAGCATATGGTATGCTTTTCTGTAATGATAAATAGAACCAGACGGCAATGCTACCCAGCCAGGCCTATGTAATTATTCTTCCTAAGCCCAATTTATTCACTTAGCAGTACTCCCGCAGCCACCATACTAAGCTTCACTGTTTAGGCTAACATGATGTATCCAACCCAGACCTGGCCTCAGCAAGGAAGAGCCATCGGTGATCACTCAGAGCTGTCTGCTTTTTTGTCAGAGGCTAGCAGCGTATTATTTCTGAACATGCCAAGGAGATTACTTTAAAGGTAGGACAATATTGCCAAAGGCCCCTTCTCCCGAGAGCACTGACGAGTAATGGGACCAGCACTACATTCACTACCAGTCATCCAAGGAACAAAATGAAAAACACAGGGGTCTTATTCCACCCTCTTCCTGCTCTCTCCTGTCACGCTGTGCACAGCAGATAGAGGTACCAAGAGAATAGCCAGAGACATAAAGCACACCCAGACGCAAACCAGGCTACTCAATACTCATCTTGGCTTTTTCTCTTTAGCGTGCTCCTCACCAATGCTCCCTTCCAGTTGGAAACAGGCCCTAGGAGTGGCTCACACCTGTAATCCCAGCACTTTGGGAGGCCAAGGCGAGCGGATGACTTGAGGTGAGGAATTCAAGACCAGCCTGGCTAATATGGTGAAACCCCATCTCTACTAAAAATACAAAAATTAGCTGGGCATGGTGGCTCACCCCTATAGTCCCAGCTACTTGAGGGGCTGAGGCAGGAGAACCTGGGAGGCGGAGGTTGCAGGGAGCCAAGATCGCACCACTGCACTCCAGCCTGGGCTACAGAGTGAGACCCCGTTTCAAAAAAAAAAAAAAGAAAGAAAAGAACAAGAAATAGGTCCTACCTCTGGGCTCCTTGTGGCCTTCACATTTCTCATAGAAGAGGCAGAGCCATGATTCAGCCAAGGTGTGTACATCTGTGAAAATTAGAGAAGGCCAGCCGGGCACGGTGGCTCACACCTATAATCCCAGCACTGTGAGAGGCCAAGGCGGGTGGATCACCAGGCCAAGAATTCGAGGCCATCCTGGCCAACATGGTGAAACCCTGTCTCTACTAAAAATACAAAAAATTAGCCGGGTGTGGTGGTGGGCACCTGTAGTCTCAGCTACTCGGGAGGCTGAGGCAGGAGAATCACTTGAACCTGGGAGGCAGAGCTTGCAGTGAGCCAAGATTGCGCCACTGCACTCCAGCCTGGGGACAGAGCGAGACTCTGACTCAAAAAAAAAAAAAAGAAAAAGAAAAGAAAATTCGAAAAGGCCACGCTGGAGCTCTGGAGGAGAGATGGAGGATTGTCTTCCAGCACGGAAGACAAATTACCTGAACTTAAACACCAGAAGTCCAAGAATTGGGAGTAGAACATTCTCTAAGGGACTAACACTTGGCTAGCAACTAACTGTGTGACTGCAGGTGAAGCAAATCAGCAGCTTCTCTGGCTCTTTCATCTGCGTCAAATAAGGGTTGAACTCCATGATCTGCAAGATATCTCCTCCAGCCGTGGCAGCCTGATTCTACTAATCCATCCCAGGCAGGTTTTTCTGAAGAGAAATGTTCAAGAGAAAGGAGAGGGAAAGAGCGTTAGGGAATTACAGCCCAACAGCTTTCTCTCGATGAAAAGGGACCAGATTCACAGCAAATTTTCCTACCAACTGACTTGGAAAAGAAACATAGATGTGAAAACACATATTTATTTATATTTCAGCTTTTTGCTAGTGAAAATTCTTGTCTGTTTCAATTAAATTGAAAACCGAATTTGCTTAACCAGTGAATTTGCTTAATAGGCTGACCTGAGAGAATAAAAGATTAACAGATATCTCTAGAATATATCACTTTTATTCTGAATTTAATCATACATTTTGCATAAGTGCAAATGTAAAACATTTTAAGATGAGATTCTTAGAACGGAAGCATATTAAAATAAAATTAAAATGGAATCAGTTTTCTTTGACAGCTAAATTCAGAAACTTAAGTATTAGATTTAGTTCAGAAGTTGCCATTTCAAATAATTTTTAAGCATTGGTCAGTCGAGGTAAAATTGTGAGTTAGAAAGGTGATGTTTGCAGCCTTCCTTCTTCCTGGCACCCGTGCCGTTTCTCTCAGTAACCTCGCTCTAAGCCCCCCTCCAAGAACCCATGCCTCATTTTGCCCTTCATCTATGAAAGTTCTACTCCTTTTCCCCATTTCTTCACCTGTTGTCATTCCCAGCCTAGCTCTGCTTTCCCCAAAACATCCAGCACCCAGCGATTTCTTCATCCTGCTTTCATCAAAAGTAAGTTGCCCTGTCCTCCATTTCTGGAAGGCTACGTTCCTAAGAATCAGTGGTCAGCTGTGGTGGCCTCCTGGAAACCTAAGTGCCCTTACAGTAAACCAGGAGAGGCAGAAAGCACACAGCAAAGAGGGCATATGTCCTGGGACAGGCCATCCTGAAGCATGCAGGGCAACTCTTAGAGCTCACCTTAAAAGGCTTACAATATGGTGTGGCTCTGTGTCCCCACCTAAATCTCATCTCAAATTGTGGAGGAAGGGGCCTGTAATCCCCAGGTGTCGAGGGAGGGAGGTAATTGGATCATGGGGGCTGTCTCCCCCATGCTGTTCTCGTGATAGTGAGTTCTCACGAGAGCTGACGGTTTTATAGGTGCCTGGCATTTCCCCTGCTTGCATTTCTCCCTCCTGCCACCACATGAAGAAGGTCCTTGCTTCCCCTTTGCCTTCCGATTCCTTATGAGAATCGGAATTCCTTATGAGCCAATCGTGTTCCTTATGAGAATCTAATGCCTGATGATCTGTCACTGTCTCCCATCATCCCCAGATGGGACCATCTAGTTGCTGGAAAACAACTTCAGTGTCCCCCCTGATTCTACACCATGCTGGGTATGTAATAGTAGTAGAAATGAAGTGCACAATAAATGCAATGGGCTTGAATCATCCTGAAACCATCCCCCCCGCCCCCGGTCTGTGGAAAAATTGTCTTCCATGAAACTGGTCCCTAGTGACCAGTTTGTCAAAAAGGTTAGAACCATTGCTCTATAAGAAAAATCTCCCAAAATGTTAAAAGTGTCTATTAATGGAATAGGCTAGTCAATGGAATGGGTAGATCAAAAGCCTGCCCTTGGCCAGGTACAGTGGCTCACGTCTGTAATCCCAGCACTTTGGGAGGCTGAGGCAGGCAGATCACAAGGTCAAGAGATCGAGACCATCCTGGCTAACATAGTGAAACCCTGTGTCTCCTAAAAATACAAAAAATTAGCCAGGTGTGGTGGTGGGTGCCTGTAGTCCCAGCTACTCAGGAGGCTGAGGCAGGAGAATGGCATGAACCCGGGTGGCGGAGCTTGCAGTGAGCCAAGATCACACTACTGCACTCCAGCCTGGGCAACAGAGCAAGACACCGTTAAAAAAAAAAAAAAAAAAAAAAAAAAAGCCTGCCCTTTGCTAAAGATGATCAAGTAAAGGCTAACTAGTTACCAGGAGGAATTATTTTTGAAGAGGAAAATAATCCAATCACCATTGAGCACTTTCTATGGTCAAACACAGGACTAGGTGCTGGAGACATAAAGCTGAACAGATTGCAGTCTAAGATAGGAAAAAGATATCAGCAGTTTACAACAGTACGTGTAACTCATATGTCACTGGCCTCACCAGCCTATAACAACAAAATAAGACTAAACTTACTTTTTATATACTAAAATTATTTTAGCACCAACCCCTACCTGCTCTGCCCCCTCAACCCCCACCTACATTCTAGAAATTAGCCTCCTATAAAGGATCTGCAATTATTCATCTGTCTCCTGGGGTAAAGCCTTCTTATCTGGCCATCAGGGGAAAGAAGGAGCATAAGGACAGAAAGCAATGGCAATCATGACAGAGCAAGCTATAGGATTATAATCAAGGCTGGGGGGAAGCCTGGTTTGGAATTTGGTGCGGGGTTGGAGGGAGGCTACTTCACGGGTGAAGTCGATCAGGAGAGTCTGAGGGTGGCAAAACACATTCAGAATTTAGTGGCTGAATGCATCGTTTTGACCTGGAAATGGGCATGGTACCTGAATATTAACCCTAAAGGACTTGATTTCCCCTAGAGAAGTGGGCCAAGAATGTTGGCATTGTGCAGGAGAAGTATGGAAGTGAGAAAGGCACCTGTGTGTGTTAAGCTACGTATTAGACTGTTTTCAAGTTGCAGAGTGATTGATCTCTCTCTCTCCATAACCCCAAGTCTCTCCCTCTTCCCTTTTTTATTTATTTATTTATTTATTTATTTATTTTAGACAGAGTCTTTCTCTGTTGCCCAGGCTAGAGTGCAATGGCATAATCCTGGCTCACTGCAACCTCTGCCTCCCACGTTCAAGCGATTCTCCTGCCTCAGCCTCCTGAGTAGCTGGGACTACGGGCACGTGCCACCATACCCAGATAATTTTGTATTTTTAGTAAAGATTTCACCACGTTAGCCAGGCTGGTCTCGAACTCCCGACCTCAGGTGACCCGCCCGCCTCAGCCTCCCAAAGTGCTAGGATTACAGGTGTGAGCCACCGCACCCGGCCCCTCCCTCTTTTGTCTACTTGTTAGCAGCTAAATGAGCAGAAATGCACCAATGACTCCATCCTGCTAAGGAAGGTTATGGGAGGAGGTGAAGAGAACAGGCCTCATTGGAAGGTGCAAGACTGGTGAGGGCCAAATGCTGACAGCAGAAGAACTGGCCAGAGACCTCATCTGAAAGGCTGCTGCCATTTGAGGTTGCTTTGGTTCAGTCACAGGGGGCAAGATAATTGATTTTCAGAGGAAACCTCTGGAGGCTTTTCTTTATGCATGAGCCCCAGAGCGGTGGGTCCAGCCTGTGCTATCCTTTCCAAGTTCATGACACTCTGGTGAACAGCATGTACCTCTGACCCTGTCTGCAACGTTCTTGCTGGTGTTTACTCAGAGTCACGACTCAAACATGATCCAAAAAGGTCAACGTCAACAGTGCGAGTGAATTTCGCTGCCAGTCCCAGCCCTGTCCCCAGGGCCAGGATCTGATCCAGGACAGATAGGAGTCCTTCAGCAGAAGTGACCCCCAGGCTCAGCTAGTGATCCTGAGGGGGATTTTATTTTACTGTTTGCAGCACAAACAGGATGCCACATACTTCAAACACAACAGAATAACAAACCTCACGGAAATGCCAAGAAGTCCTTGCCGGGGGGAAAACGGCCTTGATTCCGGAGAAAAGGAAAAATTGTAATAATGTTATTACCCCAAAGAAACCACTTAGAGAAGTCAGATGATTTTCTAACCCAGAGAAATGAAAGTAAAACACCATGAACTAGACCGAATGCCAGAAGGAGGTCCCTTGCAATAGTCAATATTGCAACACGACTCTCCAGATGGCTCTCTCTGGGGCAGGCGGACCTATTGGAGAAGGAAGTGGGTAGGAGGGAGAGGGAGAGAGGCCACATTCACACCAGGCAAGGAAAGGGAAATGAGCATTTAATTTTAAACCATCCTCATGGGCTCCCCACTGCTCGAGCCCACCAGAGAACAGAGAGAAGGAAAATAGTCACATTGTGCACTGTGTATGTGTGTGTTCTTCTCTCTCCAGCTCTGTTTATACAATTCGCACGTGTTACTTCAAGGCAGTTTATTCCAGAGGGGGTCCTACCGATCGCTGCTTCTTCGAGATGTTAATCTGTGTTATCAAAAGTGGAGGACGGGCAGGGATGTCCTGTGATCAAACTAGTTCTGAAATACTGCATTTATCAAATATTTAAATGTTTTTCTACTGTAGCACCTCTAGGTTCCTTTAGCCTTCTCCTGTACGGTGTGACTTTCCAAAAGGGGAAACGTGTGGTATTTCTCAAATTCATTTATTTGTTTTATTATTATTTTTTAAATAGAGACGAGATCTCACTATGTTGTCCAGGCTGGCCTCGAACTCCTGGGCTCAAGCAATCCTCCTGCATAGGCTGGGACCACAGGACCTCACAACCACAACTGGCTTAGACATTTCCCAAATTTAGATGAAAGGATACTTCTCTCATGGACTGTTTTCTGGACCTAGTGTTCCAGCAAATCTATCTTTTATGGAACCTGTCATTCGGCCTTAAGATCATTCTCACATTTGTCTTTTCCTTCTAATGTCGCCCTCGCTACCCTAGTCCCAGCAGCTGCCCTCTGCCTAGGCTGGCCAGCTCAGGATCTTCAACCTGAATTCTATTCTGTATGCTACTGACATATTACCCAGTCGCTCTCCTCTCTCTGCCTTGAGCTAGCACAAACTCTGCACCCATATACCTCTGCTCTTGCCCCAAAATGAGAAAGACCACTCCTTGAGCTATTTTAAGCACTTTACTTTTATTACCTCATTCCGTGTTTCCCGCAGCCTCATGTGGTAAGTGCATCCCTTTAAAATTATACAAATAAGAAATCAGAGCTATAGAGATGGACGTTCAGTAACTTGCCCAAGGTCACACGGCTAATCAGCAGCAGAGTCATGGTATGAACCTGGGCGTTCTGGCTGCAGAACTAAGACTCACTTGTAGCTCCCACCTGCGTGCCTCTGCAGATCAACCCTTGCAATCCACCTGCCTCATATCTACTTCCCAGGCCTTGCTCATGAAGCATCCTCAGCCTGGAATGCCATCTCTCTGGTGCCTCATTCTACTGCAAATGCAGGGTTAACCTGGGCAAGGCTGGAAGGCTTAGCTAGTCCTGTTGAGTTTGGACTCTGTCCTGAGGACAACTGGGAGCCTTTAGTAGATTTAGAAAGATGTGTGATAGGATAAACCTATGAGAGGCCAGGCATGGTGCTCATGCCTGTAATCCCAGTGCTTTGGGAGGCCGAGGTGGGAGGATTACTTGAGGTCAGGGGTTTGAGTTTGAGACCAGCCTGGGCAACATGGCGAGACCCCATCTCTACAAAAAAAGAAAAAAACCTATAAGGTCTATACACTGCTCTGGTCATCCCCATTTTCCAAATGAGGAAACTAAGGAGCAGAGAAGTTAAGAGCTCATCCAAAGTCAACCTGGCTAGAAAGCAATTTGAGCTGAAGCCATCTGCTTCTAAGGTGATCCTCTCTTAATATTTCCAAAGTGAGCATTACTGCTTCTCCTGAGTGTTTTTTCGCTATTCTCTGAACTTTTATCTGTGCTCAGAATATTCCGTAATTGTTTCAAAATGGACTGGCAGGGGACAGATTAGATGCAGCGAAGCTGTGAGGCGGCTTTTGCAGGGGAGCCCTCATGGTGTCCTGAATGTGGGCAGAGGCCGGGAAGACGCAGACAAGTGGACAGATTTGAGAAGGGTCCAGAAGGAGACCCCATAGGGATTGGTGCTGAATAAGTTGTGAGGAGTAAGGAAGAAAGACAACCCCAAAATCAGTCCAGTGTTCAGTTTGGAAAACTGGGTGCTACTCCAGGCTTCCATTGCTTTATGTGGGATTAGCACGGCAGCCTGTTAGATGGGCCACCTGGCTCTCAGTACTTCAACCTCAATTGCATTCTGCAGACTGCTAACACCTTTATCTTTACCAAAAGGGCAGAAACTGTCATGGGAGCAGTTTAAGGAGAAAGTACTTGCTTCAAGCAAATGAAGAGTCAACTAGGAATATTTACAAACATCTCATTATTATTATTTTTTAAACAGAAACCTAATAACCAGGAGGCATATGTTATATGTCAGGCACAGAGCTAGGAATTAGACGTAATAGATAAAGGTACATCAAAATATATTGCTCAAAAAAATGTATTCCACTGATAGCCTGGAAGATCGGTGAAAGACATTGCTGCCTACTTATGGTTGGAAAGGGAAAGGAGTCCTCGCTGCCTCCAGATATCCCCCTGTGGATATTTGCAATCCAGCATTTGAGATTCCACAGAACCTCCAAACAGGAGATCTTGGAGCTGACATGTTCAAACATTCTAGTATTTCTTTCGAGAAACTGGGCTGTGAGAGGCTAAGTGATTTGTCCAGCATTATCCAGGTTGCTACTGGTCCCCAGTCTAGGGACCCCGAATTCCCCCTGATATTCCCTCTTTTGAATCTTTTCTGATAACTGAAACATGGGAGGGAAGGCGAGGCAATACTTTGGCATCCCTAAGGCCTTGGAGTGACAGTCCTACGACCTCCTAAGAGGCTTTCCTCTGTTACCAAAAAGAATTGCACAGGAAGCTTTGCTGAAGAGGCCACTGACATTTCACTGGAGGAATTTCTCTCTTCACCGCAGGCAGCCAGGATAGAGATTCCTGGTTTTTCTCCAGGTTGCAAAGAGACATTGTCCTCAGGGACACTTTTGTTGCCTCTCCTCACCCATTTAAATATCCGGGGGCCAGCTACTGCCTTTACCCAGAGCAGACGAGCCCCAAGTTACTGAATCACAAAACTTTAGCCAGAGCAATCTCTATCTAGTCCCGCTCCCTGCCTTGAGATAAGATTTTGTTATCCCAAATTTTGCACAGAAGGGCCTGAATCCCAGAGAGTTTAACCGACTTGCCCAAGGTCAAAGAGCTAGTAATTAGAACAGTCACTTCAGGCTATTACCTACTTAGAATCCTAGAGGCTGAAAGTGATCTGAGAAATACAGTGACCATATTTTCAGAACCCAAAACTAGGACATTTAGCCTGAAAAACCCAAGTACATTTACAGGGACAGTGAACAGATTATCTGAATTGGTACTGTCCCAGAAAAGGGGATTTAGGGCTGTGGCTGTTAGAGATCATCCAGTCCAATCCCCGCATTTCATAGTTGAGGCAACTGAAGCCCAAGGAGCCTAAGTGACTTGCCGGAGGTCGTAGGCAGAAATGTTTTCTGTTTTCTCAACTCTGAAGGTTGAGTCAACAGGGCGTGGGTGGGAGAGGACAAAAAGGGGCCATTGATCCAGGGCGCTTTCCCTCCCATGGACTGACCTAACCCCCACAGTGCCTGCTTTAATCCAGCATGGGTGCGGCTGTCCCCTAAACACCAGAGAAATAACATATGAAACCAGATAGAGCTCAGGGTCTTCAGCTCTTGCAGGCCTGGGCAGCTAAGGAAAAGGAATTTGGAGACCTAAAGTACGTTTTCTTCAGAAGCATAGCACTCTGTGGAAAGTAGCTGTAGTTTTCTAAGGTTTTCTTTTTTCCCCCAGAAATAGGATGCTAAAATGACAAGATATAAGCTAATAACCCCCCTGGCTTTCTAAATTCTAGTGTAAATCAAGGCAAAATGTCAAACAGGCAAGTATTTTAAAAGGATCCGCATAAGCCCTGTAATGAACTCAGCACCATAAATATTTATTATTAAGCCTTCAATTTGCTCCTGAGCCCTACTTCATGCACTGTTTGACCTCATTTTCTATTTAGTAAGAGAAAAGAAGGCAGCGTAAAGGATCAGCTCAAGGGCTCAGGGCAAGTCCATTTCCAGCCAGTTTCTTTGGCCTTGAGGCCCCCAATCTCTACATCAATACTCCTTCCCAATATTAAAAAGTTCTCTTCATGGTGTCCTTTTAACACTGCAGCTATCCAAATTAGGACTCCAAGGAGCAGATGGAATCCTTCCAACTGCCAGCCTAACCTCTCCTGTATGCCAGTGCAGAACTACTCTGCTGATAGAGAAATTGCTTCCCGGAAAACCAATTTCCTCCTTATCGTCCTGCAGGCTGCTGTGAGACACCCTGCTGGGTGGGGTGGGCTCTTGGCCTGTTTATTCCACCGAGAGAGTGAAATTGCAAAGAACATGTTGCTGGGACCGATATTTAGAAGACATGTTTGAATGGGAGTTGTGTTCCCAAGCTCGCGGTTTAGACATTTTTTTCCTGCTGCTTATTTTCCATTGATCTAGTTGCTTTGCACCCTCTGAGGGCCTGGAGCTAGTGTTCTCAAAGCCTCTCTGCCCAGGATACACCCACTATTATCAAGGTCCAACAATTATTTCATTCATTGCTTCGTTCATTCATTTCCTCTACATTTGTTTCTAAAGAACCGTAACTTGCCATTCAAGCTCACTATTCCACTGGCAACGAGTCCAGATAGGCAGTGAATGGCCAGCCTCTACAAAGTGCTCCCAACACGCTGTCCCAATTGGAGCACTTTTCTATGTCCCCCCTCGACTCAACCTTCAATCCGGCCTTGGAGGAGAGCAAGTGACAGTGAACTTGAGAAGAGCTAATAAAAACCTGATCTCCCTGATAGCATCTTCTTTAATTATTTAAAGAAAGGGACAGCTTGTTTAAAAACACTTCCTGTTCCAGTTCTTTTGTTGAAACTCTCTTAGAGTCAGTGACAGGTTGTAGAGCTGAGAGTAGGAAGGGCTGGCATTGTTGAGAGAGTACAGCAGAAAAGATGCTTTTAGATAGAAAAGGAAGGACGATGCAAAACACCCTTTGAAGGAAGTTATGCACACATTTTCTTTTCCAACCAAAAATACCAGAAAAGACACCTTGCATATTAAAGAGCCGATTTCAGAAGGCCAAGAGAAGGGTCAAATTTAACTTGCTGTTACCTGTGAATACAGCAGAATGAGCAAAGGATTTCAAGTCTGATCTGAAACCTGGGTCTACCACTCAGTAATTGTGTGACCAAGGATAAGCTATTTAACTGGCCTCGCCTTCAGTTTCCTCATCTGTAAGACAGACATAATCACAGCTACCTTATCAAGGTAATTTGAGGATGAAATAGGGGTTACGCGGAGGCATGCAAGAGCTTAGCAAAGACCTAGTACTTAGTGAATACACAACACCTGTGATCTTAAAACGACTAGGGCACTGAATGAATTGAGAGGAAAGAAAGGCAATGGGAGTAACTACCTGGACTGCTCCAACATGGTTTCTGGTGGATTTATTTCCCTGCTGGACTTTATTCCCTGGAATATACATTTCAATTCTTCACACACATTTAATGAATAGGTACTTAATTAGGATTAGACACTGCACTCATTGGAAACCACTGGGTCTTTGTGTTTTGTTTGCTTGTTTGTTTTTTGAGACGGGGTCTCACTCTGCTGCCTAGGCTGGAGCACAGTGGCTAATCACAGGCGTGATCATGGCACACTGGGCTCAAGGGATCCTGCTGCCTCAGCCTCCTGAGTAGCTGGGATTACAGGTGTGCACCACCATGCCCAGCTCTCTGGGTCTTTCAATCACAGATCACAGAAGAAAGTTCAGACAGAAGCTGGACACTAGGAGAGAGACACAAAAGGTGTAGGTAGAGCTATGGTGTCTGCTCAGGCTCTGTCTTAGTAAATGTGGGGCCTTTGGGAATCAGTTTCTGTTCCTTTTTTGGAAGAGGCATTATGGAGCAGAGAGAATAGAGAGCCAATGGAGATGGATCTGTCTTAGTTCATTTATGCTACTGTAACAAAATACCTGAGACTGGGTAGTTTATAAACAACAGAAACTTATTTCTCACAGTATGGAAGGCTGGGTGGTGAAAGATCAAGGTGCCAGCAGGCCCAGTGTCTTGGTCTCTGCTGGTCCTCAGACAGTGGAAAGGCAGAAGGACAAAAAGGGCGAGTTCCCTCCAGTCCTTTAATAAGGAATGAATCCAGTCCGTGAGGTCAGAGCTGTCATGACCGAGTCACCTCTTAAAGGCCCCACCTCTTAACACTGTTGCACTAGGGATTGTGTGTTCATGTGAATTTTGGAGGGAACACAACTTTCATACCATAGCAGGGTCCAAACTGAGAAATCGGTAATAGGAAAATGAACAAGGAGAAGGGAGAAACAGAAGTATGCTACTCAGCTTAACCACCAGCCTCCTCTTATGAGTATCCACCCTTGTCTGTTTCCTGGCCCTAGTGTATGCATTGGACTAATCTCAGCAATATTTACAAAGCACTTACCTGGGCAAGGCAACGGCTAGGTATTGTGGAAAAGAACAGGATGACTCATTTTCTTTAATGACACTTGTACAGAGCTTACTGTGTGCTAGGCACCTTTCTAAGGACCTTATAAATACATTAGCTAGGTTAATATTCAAAACAACTCAATGAGATGGGTATTTTATTATCCCTAATTTACCAACTAGAAAACTGAAGTATGATCATAATAGCTACTTTTTAGTAAGTATCTAAAATGTGGGCAGGGCTTCAATGTTTCTTTTCTTTTCTTGTTTTTTTTTTTTTTTTTTTTTTTTTTTTTTTTTTTTGAGATGGAGTCTCATTCTGCTGC
Source organism: Macaca fascicularis (assembly GCF_037993035.2). NCBI lineage: Eukaryota > Metazoa > Chordata > Mammalia > Primates > Cercopithecidae > Macaca > Macaca fascicularis. Next base: position 127,832,233 of record NC_088388.1, on the reverse strand, counting down.
CCAGGCTGGAGTGCAGTGGTGTTATCTAGGCTCATTGCAAGCTCTACCTTATGGGTTCACGCCATTCTCCTGCCTCAGCCTCCCAAGTAGCTGGGGCTACAGGCGCCCGCTATCACACTTGGCTAATTTTTTTGTATTTTTAGTAGAAACGGTGTTTCACCATGTTAGCCAGGATGGTCTCGATCTCCTGACCTCGTGATCCGCCTGCCTCGGCCTCCCAAAGTGCTGGGATTACAGGCGTGAGCCACCGCGCTCAGCCTCAATGTTTCTTAAATGTAGTCCTCAGAGCCCTATAAAATCAGGTTAGTATTGCTTGTATTTTACAGAGGAAGAAACTGAAGCTCATTGAGCTTAGGTGACTGGTTGACAGCCATGCAGGCACTAAGCGGTGGAACTCCACTGCATGACACCAGCTCCTGGATCTCCAAGTCACAGTCACTATCCTCAGGAAGCTGAGATGAGACGTGGGATAAGCACGCCTTATAGACAGATGCAAGTGTGCAGCAAGAAGTTCCTAAGTCCCATCCTTCCTCCCCACTCCCATCGCCACAAGCATCTGGGATTGAAGCTCCCCATCTTGCTGTGGGTGGAACGGAATAATCAGACTTACAGAAAAATTTACAGAAAAACTGAAGTGAGACCCCCACCCTCCAAAGGCAGCCTCAGGCCTGAAGGTTTAAAGACAGACTCAGGTTTTATTGTGCTACTGCCACCTTCTTAACCCCTGCCCTCAGTTCCTCATGCCCCAGCCTTTCTCTGCCCTTACTCTTCCTTTATCTCCAAGCCTATGTGATTGAAAAATAATCAGCCCTGGAAAGGGAAGGAAGGGGTCTCAATGAAACAAGAGAGTGAGGAGGTGAAGGGTGGCTGAGGAAGTGGGGAGGTGGGGGCCCCAGGGTGGAGCTCAGAGGCCTCATTCCCCAGGAAGCTCACCCTAGGCAGAGGAGGGCCATGGCTCAGGCTGCGCAGGGCAAACAAGTAGTGTGGCTTCCAGAGCCCCTGCTGAGGATTCGCACTGGCAGGTGCCTTCTCCAGGGTCAGGAAACTCTGTAGCTCCAGGGCGAAGGGGATGAAAGCTGGGGAGAGCCTCTGAGATGAATGCTGGTCCAACCTCTCCCCACTCTCTTCCCCTCTACACAGCAGCCAGAAGCCCAGTGTTGTGGCCCATATTGCTTTGAAGTCCTGCCCTTTGTCCTCTTCTTCCTGAACAGATCCGTCTTCCTGGGGCAGGACAAGCATTCCTCACACCATACTTTTTGAAGGGGATGAGGTAAACCTGGCCAAGCCGGTTAGTGCTGGGGTGGAGCCCAGCCACGGCCCTGATCCGGAGCCTCTGTTACCTGGGGCAGCAGAAGGGAATGAGAAGACAGCTGTAAATCATGTCCGGCCTGCTGATGACATTCTCCTCTCTTAGCTAAAGGACTGAGGATGGTACAGCCCCTTGAGTGACTCTGGGCAGGGCGGCGAGAGGGAGCCCCTTAGCCAGTGTTTGGGGAGGAGGAATTCAGATCCTGGGAAAAACAGCAAGCAGCAGCAGGTGTGGAGTAAGCAGGGAGTGACCCGTCTGGGACAATTGCCTAGAATAAACACTATTGTCTGCCACAGGCTTTTCTGTACCAGCCTGGGCCTGCTGAGCTGACCGTGTTTGAAGGGCCAGTCGTGGGCTAAGCTGAGATCAGTCCTGCAGGAGCCTGAGGTCATCACAGGATGTGAAGACAGAGGTCAGGAGCTTGTGGGACCAGGAATGCGCGAGGAGATCGAAAGTAAGTGGCAAGGGAGTGAAGACCCAGGAGGAAGGCTGGAACCAGGCTGGGTGGCATTCGTTCTTACCAAAGGCTCACTTCCTGGTATCATCTTGGATGGTCCAGTTTAAAAGAACAAGACCTGACCAGAAACTGCAGAGCCTCTCTCCAGACTTCCGGCGCTGGCTTCAGTTACACCCACTGTCTTCCCACTGTCTTCTCAGCCCCTGGGATGCACACGCTCATGTGTCCACCCCTGCTCCGTCCGTCCTTGTGACCCTCTGATTTTCACTCACCTCCCAGTGCTATTCTTCTTTATCCCAGGAAACTTGCATCCTCCTCTTATTATCTTCACTGCTCAGAAACCAACAAAGATTTAACCACATGAAAGTGCACATTTTACCCTCATTCTACTCAAAGTGATGTAATTCACCTTGTCCTTCGCGGGGGGTGGGGGACTTAAAACCTCATTCTCTCCTCTCCCTTTAGACACTGAGCATTAGGAAACTGTTACCTGGAGGAAAGGCCCATTGAGGAAGGTACCGTGGTGACCCAAAAACAGCCCTGGAGGAAACGTGCCATCCAGAGCTGGCTAGGACCTACTGATGGGTGTCCTGGGAAAATGGTCCCGCTCCACTCCCCACCCCGGGACCTCTGTGAGGTATTTTACTTCAGGAATGATAAGCACAGATCTCTAGCAAAGCTCTTTCTTGACCACAGCCAGGTAGGTGAGAATATAGCCATAGGGAAGAAGGCAGCAGCAGGCAGAGTCTCTGACAGCCACCAAATTGGAGCTCTTACTTCCTCTCCTCCAATCATCTCTCGTGGAACCTAGGCCATCTATTTTCATTTTGGAAGAAAGAAAGCAAAGGAAAGGAGGGGGAAGGGGAGGGGAAGGAGAAGGGGAAGAGAGAGGAAGGGGAAGGGGTGGGGGAGGAAGAAGGGAAAGAGGAAGGGGGAAGGAGAGGGGGAGGGGAAGGGAAGGGAGGTGGGGAGGGGAGGGGAAGGGGAGGGAAAAGAAAGGAAGGAAATTAGGGAAGAATAAAGAGGGGCAAGACAGTGTTCATGGAGCGCCCCCTGATTATAACGTGTCTGCATTTTCTCAAGTTGCAGCTTTCACCTGAGAGTCAGACAGTTATAGATGAATGAGGAACAGGGACTAAATAAAGGAAGTGGAAGGGAGAATCATGGCTGAAGCAGTGGGGTATATTTCCTTTTACTTATTTCCCAGGCAAAGGCCAACTGGTACAAGTCTCCGTGATTGCCTTTTGTTCATGTATTAGGAAATGTGTATTACTTGCTCTGCTGTCCTAGTGTTTCAGGTTTTTATTTGTATTTCTTCATACAATGTCAACAACACATAGGCAAGAAAGCCTGAATGCATGTTTGTGACTTCCTTGAAGGCAAGGGCCCACCTGCCTAGCCTTACACATTGCACACAAGCAATTAATAAACATTTCCAACTTGAAGACTTTTCATTGCTCCCTGGGCTCCTGTAATTTGGTTCCACAGTAGCCTCTGTTATGACATTCCTTGGCTGCTGCTCAAAATCACCATTGCTGTGTGTAATCAGAAGGCCAGTGACAGAAGGAGTAATAGTTTCCTCATTAAGCCATGTCGTGCCTCCTCACCTCCCAAGGCAGGGTACTTCCAGCAGAGGGGTGGGTCCTCTGGTATTCAGGAAAAAGCAACCTCAGAGTTGTTGACAGAAGCTCCAACACAAGCAGCCTCCTAAAGGCCCCGCATGCTCATTATTGTACTAAAGTATTGCACTAAAAGGGGAAAACTAAATATGGTGTCTGGTGCCCAAAAAGGCTCTTGGAAAAGTTTTTGCTGCCAGAAATGGGTCTTTCCTTGAGGATAGTCTCAGCCAATCAGAGTTTTTTCTGATGATGTAATGCTTTGCAAACAAATTGTATTGGTAGGAAAGCGCTTAGGTATTGTGAGGGTGTAGAGTTTCCACTGTAGCTCAGGAAAAAAATTGTCTGTGGCTTCGTTTAAGTTTCGACTGAATTCCATTGTGCTTATATTTCCAACCAAGCTGAACTTGTGTTTGGCACTTGTTAAAAAATTGGGAATCAAGAAACTTTCTTTTCCTCGGATGTCAAAAGCTGCTGATTCCTTGTCTAAGATGTGTCCATTAAAAAAAACCAAACCAAACCAAACCAAAGCTAGCTGCTGATTAATCAACGTCTGCCATGTGCCGTGGTCATCATCCCACAGCTGTACTTATCGTCAGCAGAGGCCCTAGGAAGCTGACCAGCAGAGCATCAGCACACAACAGCGGGCAGGAAATGATGTCCCCACAGGTTAGGCTGTGGAAAAAGAGAATCTTTGGGGTGGAAAAGAAGTGAGAGCGCAGGCTACACATGCCTGTGTTTCCATCTGATGAATTCGCAGGCACGCGCTTGCCATAAGTCCGCTATGCACAGCGATGCAGCACTAAATATAGCTCAGAGCTTATTTCCCTCCTTCTGAATGTGTCGTCCCCAGCTCTAGAGCTTTTCCTCCCCCAGACAGAGCCCCTGCTGTCTGCCAGTCTGGGCTGGAATTAGCACACCGGTGCTGCGTAACTGGGTGTCCCTGCTGCCGGAGGCTGAGGCTGGTGCAGGCAGCTATACCCGCAGTTGTGTTCCTTGGTTACCTGCGTCCAGGAGCCTAGGCCACCCACCCTTCACCACATATGCAAAGGATGTCATCGCCTGATTCACTGTCTCTGTGACTTCAGACAGCAGGCTGTTCCTCTCCCCACCACCTCTCCACCACACCACAGCCTTTCTCTCTGGATCATCTGCCACGCCCTCTCCTCATCCGGGAAACCTCAGGCCAGCTCCACCTTGCTTCAAGTCCTCCCGTCTCTCCAGTCAATTCTTTTCTCTCAGCTTTTATCTTCGCCACTCTCTTCCCAAATAAGGGACAGCTAATTATGGCTGACTCAAACTGTGTCAGTGACTCACAAATATGTTTATGTATTTCATTCTATGTACCACCTATATTTCTTCCCCCCGCCCCCGACCACAGCCTAGAAGAAAGAGCACTGGGCTTGAATCCAAATGCAATGTCCTGGGAATCAAAATTGGGATAGTAAAACTTCTACTGCAGGGATTTTGTGAGATAAAATAAGATAATATATACCTGGCACATAGTAGGAGCTTCATAAAGATTGGCTGAATCTGCCCTGGAATATAAACTCTTTACACATTCTTCTTCCCTTATGTACATACTTTTCCATTTCCCCAGCACCCAGTCCCTCTGAGAATAGGGACATGTAATCAGTGCCAATTGACATACCTTGATTTTTACTATACCTGTTTGGATCAGGAATCCTTAGCAATGGGTAATTTTAGGCATCAAAAATTATAATGGCAATGAAATAATCTCATAGGTTGCGAGGGGAAGTGGGAGCTACTTTCAGTGGGATATTCAAGGCCGACACAGGCAAAATTGCACGGGACACATTGCAATGCCATTACCTGTCACTATAAAGAAACTTTCTTTACCTATTTCCTCTTACTCTTCTTACTCTTACTTTCAGCTGGCATTCAACCAATTAATTCCTACAGAGGTGTTAACGGATAAGGCAGTTCTGATAGGGTGTCAGCCGATAACGGCCCTAAGGGCCCAGCCTGACTTGTTTTGCCAGGCCTCCTATCACATCAGAAAAGCAGCTTCCAGAAGATGGAAACCCTTTGCAGGCCCACAGGAAATGTTTTCCTTGGGATCAGAAAGGAGTGGGAGGCAGGCAGTGCTGTTCACCCCTAAGGCCAGTGATGGCATGGCTTGAACGCAGAGAAGGGTTTCTTGGGCTGGAGAGAGGGATTTCTTGGGCTGGAGAGGTAGGCAAGACCTCGACTCCTAACCCCCACCTTTGCCATCCTCAATGGCATTTTTTTTTTTTTTTTTTTTTTTTTTGAGACAGAGTTTCGCTCTTGTTGCCCAGGCTGGAGTGCAATGGCGCGATCTCAGCTCACTGCAACCTCCACCTCCCTGGTTGAAGCAATTCTCCTGTCTCAGCCTCCTGAGCAGCTGGGATTACAGGCACCTGCCACTACACTCGGCTAATTTTTGGCAGTTTTTAGTAGAGACAAGGTTTCGCCATGTTGGCCAGGCTGGTCTCAAACTCCTGACCCCTGGTGATCCGCCTGCCATGGCTTCCCAAAGTGCTGGTGTGTCCAGAATTTATTTCTTCCGGTGGGTTCTTGATCTTACTGACTTCAAGAATGAAGCCGCGGACCCTCGCAGTGAGTGTTACAGTTCTTAAAGATGGTGTGTCCAGAGTTTGTTTTTTCTGATATTCAGATGTGTCCGGAGTTTATTCCTTCTGGTGGGTTTGTGGTCTCACTGACTTCAGGAGTGATGCCACAGACCTTCTCAGTGAGTGTTACAGCTCATAAAGGTAGTGTGGACCCCAAGAGTGAGCAGCAGCAAGATTTACTGTGAAGAGCAAAAGAACAAAGATTCCACAGCGTGGAAGAGTACCTTAGTGGGTTGCTGCTGCTGGCTTGGGTGGCCAGCCTTTATTCCCTTATTTGGCCCCACCCACATCCTGCTGATTGGTCCATTTTACAGAGTGCTGATTGGTCCATTTTACAGAGCGCTGATTGGTCCATTTTACAGAGTGCTGACTGGTGCGTTTACAATCCTTTAGCTAGACACAGAGTGCTGATTGGTACGTTTTTACAGAGTGATGATTGGTGCATTTACAATCCTTTAGCTAGACAGTAAAGTTCTCCAAGTCCCCAACTGACCCAGAAGTCCAGCTAGCTTCACCTCTCACTGGGATTACAGGCATGAGCCACTGCACTCGGCTGGCATCTCTTAATCTGCTGCCAGGGGGCCAAATGACAGGGACACAGGTGATGGGCTATTCACAGCCTCCCAACGACCTCAGTTCTTAGCAGCTTCTGGAAGGGAAACTTTTTGAACTCTGACTTTTCCAGACAACCCCCATCTGCCACCCTTCCTCCCTGAGTATCAGACAAGGGCACCTTTTGTGAAAGACACACTGGTCTTGCTGGGCACAGCTCTCATTTTGCTGGCTGAGTACTTGCATAATCCTGAGAGTCAGCAACCCCTAAATCTTACACCTTAGACACCTCATTTGTCTCACCCCAATCCCAGCTCTGCAAAGTTGCTAGATGGGTAGATATACATGCAATCTTATTTTTCATTGCTTCGGGATATTTAAGGCACATTCCAAATCACTTTATTTGAGCTACAGTGAAGCCATATTAGAATTTGGAATCGTTGACGCCTATTCCAGAGTTTTCCCTCCATACTAACGCTCCCAGGAGCACTGAAACCCAGCATGCATACACAAAGGATGCATTTAGCTACAATGGTAAAAAGTTCACACTTTTCTCTAAAAGTTCTCCGTGTTTTAAAATACATTTCAAGGAGAAAAAAAAAATGGGATTTTGAGTTTTCACCCAAGGTGCCTAATACCTTGGTGATATAGTCTGGATGTTTGTTCCCTCCAAATATCATGTTGAAATGTGATCCCCACTGTTGGAGGTGGGGCCTGGTGGGAGGTGTTTGGATCACGAAGGCAGATCCTCATGAATGGCTTGGTGACATCCTCCTGGCAATGAGTTAATTCTTGCTCTATGAGTACACGTGAGCTCTGGTTGTTTAAAAGAGCCTGGAACTTCCTACCTCTCTCTCTTGCTCTCCCTTTTGCCATGTGACACACAGACTCCCCTTCACCTTCCAACATAATTGGAAGCTTCCTGAGGCCTCACCAGAAGTAGATGGTGACATGAAGCTTTGTGTACAGCCAGGAGAACCATGAGCCAAATAAGTCTCTTTTCTTTATAAATTACTCACTCTCAGGTATTCAGTGGAATAGCTGATATTTATAGCAATGGAAACAGACTAACACACTTGGCTAATCTAGGTGTTTCCCCCATCCTATTGCTCTGCATCACTAACTAACTTTACCTGTGCACCTGAACACTGCTTTTCCCAGTAGAAAAGGGCAGGTGGGTGAGCCATGTACCTGTTTATGAGGCTGTCTTAGGAAAGCCTTTCTCAAATGATGTGCAAGTTCTGCTGGCAGTTCTGCATCCAGCCTCACCAAACCTGCTTTGCTTCAGGCACTGATGCCTTCAGTCCATAGACTCAACACTACATTCTCAAGCTAATGCAGACCAAGTTAGGCAGGATAAAAATTGTAGGTCTTTCTGTCCTAGTCTTTGCATTCCCTTTCTCAGAGGTGAGGCCCTAGGCAACCACATATCCCCAAAGCTACAGTCTCCTTCCCTCCTTCGTACTTGCTTAAAATGAGTATTTTCCTCATTTTCATACCAGTTCTACTTCTGGAGTGGCACCTGTTGTGAAGTCCTGCCCCTTAGTGGGGCCCCGATCACAGTATCTCTTGCTAGATCCTTATCTCTTGCTAGATCCTTCTTTTGAGGGGCTGGACTTTGCTCTCACCACCCCTAGCCCCTTGCTGGGATTCTGATTCATCCATGCCCATCATCTGGAATACCTGCTGCCTCCCTGATGTCAGCCATCTTCAGCATGTCTCCACTGCGTGTCCCCCGTTTATGTATGGATTTATGCCCAGTTGAGCCTGGGAGTTTCCATGCAACCCGGCTCCCTAGTCTAGACCGTGGGCTCTTTCTGTGGGCCGTGGTACTGCTGGGGTGCTTTCTGTTGGCTGTGTTACCCCATGATTATTTAAATCAAACTGTCTATACATTACAGCCTGCTGTTTCTTGAGAAAAAAATTGCTCGAATCCCACTTCCATCTGCACCCTACATTTTTGGCTATCTATCCTGACTGTAATTCCTGCCTTTGGCACTGCCCAAATCTGGCAGTCTTCCTTTTTCCATCCTCTTTGGACCTTGGCTGTCCTCCCCACTTTCTGGCTGGTTCACCATTCTTCCTGGCATTCTCACTGTCTCAGGGGAGGGGTCTGTATCATGCTTCCTGACCCCTCAGAAATCTTCATTTCTTCTTCTGGTCAGCACTTGTCATGTCTCAGTCCTCGGACTTCCATCTTCTCACTCCCACTATGGTTTGAAACCTACCTTTATGCATTAACAACAGTACGATGCATGGGTATGTCACCTAACTTAAAGAGTCAGGAGGGAGAACAGGACAACCTTTAGTTTTGGCCTCATCTCAGCCCAATTTCCTCCTCCTTCCTCACAGACTAGTCTATTTTTGACTGTTTAAAAACCTGTAGTGGCCAGGCGCAGTGGCTCACGCCTGTAATTGCAGCACTTTGGGAGACTGAGGCAGGTGGATCACCTGAGGTCAGGAGTTCGACACCAGCCTGGCCAATATGGCAAAACCCTGTCTTCACTAAAAATACAAAATTAGCCAGGCATGGTGGTGCACACCTGTAATCCCAGCTACTCGGGAGGCTGAGATAAGAGAATTACTCGAACCCAGGAGGCGGAGGTTGCAGTGAGCCGAGGTCATGCCATTCCACTCCAACCTGGGCAAAAAGAGTGAAATGCCATCTTAAAATACATACATACATACATAAATAAAAACATGTAGCAAATATGCAACCATATATTCAGTTGTGTGCACATTTTAAAAAATCAGCCTTAAATCCAACTATTTGCTTATCTGCCTGTAAATTTAATTTTTGGTTGAGAAAACATAATCACTGAAGGTGTATGTGGAGAGACAGTGCACACTCAAATCCTGTATGCTTTCTCTGATGTCCCAGCAGCCTCCCTTGCAGTTAGGTGATGTAAACTATGACTGTAAGTATCTTCTTCCTCCCTCTCTCCCCCTGCAGTGACCTTGATAGCTACAAGTGGAGATGGGTCTTTGAGCTATCAGATGGAAGGCTGTCTCGCAGACCTATGCTGGATTTTACATAAATAAGAAATGTAAGTGTAACTTTGTTGTGCTAAGTCACTGAGATTTTTGGGTTTGTTTGTTATTACAGCATAGCTTAACACTGCTCTGACTAATGCCATATACAAAGCTTAAACACGTGTGGGGGTTCATTTCTTCATCTGCCGGCACCCAAGAAGAATTGCTTTCCTAAAAACTTAAAATGTATATAAATTATATGTACTTATTATGGAAAATTATGAAATACAAATAAACAAAAAAGAAAGTAAAAATCATCTATAATCCTCTTGGTCAGAGTTATCTACTGCTAACATTTTGGTGTCCAGACATCATGTTTTTTCTATGTATATAGAAATATAAATTTATGTATATATGCACATAAACTTATATTTATGTTTACATATTATTTTAGAACCTACCTTTTTTTGAGAGAGGAAGAGAGCCCTCTGTCACCCAGGCTGGAGTGCAATAGTGTGAGTACGGCTCACTGAAGCTTTGACTGTCTGGGCTCAAGCAATCCTCCCACCTCAGCCTCTCGAGTAGCTGAGATAGCTGAGACTACAGGCATGCACCACCACACCCGGCTAATTTTTTAACTTTTTGTAGAGATAGGGTCTTGCCATGTTACTGAGGCTGGTCTCAAACTTCTGGGCTCAAGCCATCCACCTGCCTTGGCCTCCCAGAGCACTGGGATTACTGGTGTGAGCCACTGTGCCTGGACACAACCTACTTTTTTATTTCTGTTAATTTTCCCAAAGCGATAAATACTATTCTAGAACACGATTTTTTTTTTTTTTTTTTTTTTTTTCTGAGATGAAATCTCACTCTGTCGGCCAGGCTAGAGTGCAGTGGTGCAATTTCACTGTAACGTCCACCTCCCGGGTTCAAGCAATTCTCCTGCCTCAGGCTCCTGAGTAGCTGGGATTATAGGCTCATGCCACCATGCCAGGCTAGTTTTTGTATTTTTAGTAGAGACAGAGTTTCACCATGTTGACCAGGCTGGTCTCAAACTCCTGACCTTGTGATCTGCCTGCCTCAGCCTCCCAACATGCTGGGATTACAGGCGTGAGCTACCACACCCAGCCTAGAACATAATTGTTAATCATTGCATAGCACTGCGTTATGATAGCACCATGATTTATATACTGTTATCTACTATCTTCTTCAACTGAAATTGCTGCAGTAACGTTTCTACTTCTTTTCTACATATTTTATCACTTACTTCCTCTCCTACTCACAGACCAACTCTTAATCATCGACATTCATAGAATGCAAATGAGGTAATCCAAAAATAATAAAAATGGTCATGAAATTCACAATGTGATCATTTGGATGGGGAAGGAAGAAGCAAAGTTTTTGCAGTGCATTCATCCTCATAATGATGATTATTATTCATATTTGCTTGACAAATTTTGGGTTTTATTCTGAGTAGTAATAACTGACTTGGTGGTTGCAAAGGAGATGGTAGGGTAGGTAACAATAGAAAGCTGCTTTAATTAGCATTCCATGTGGTTGCAAGAAACAAAAACAACAATGAACTCAAACTTATAGTAGCTTAAACAAAGACAGAAGCGTATTTCACTCTCAGATAAAATTCTGGAGGTAGACATCCCCATATTGCACTCCCTGGAGTATCAGAGACTCAGGTTTCTTCTACTTATTCCCTGTGGATTTTTTCCATTCCCAAGGTCACTGAGCAAGATCTGAAATGGTTGCTTTAACTTAAACCATCACATCTATATTCCACCCAGAGGAGAGGATGTAAAGAAAGATGAAGAGAATGTCTCTTCTAAAATGCATTTTTTTGAAGGTTGAACATATCAAGTTTGGTTAGACACTTGGCCATATGTGGGTCCAAGGGAGGCTGGGAAATGTTGTCTTTATTCTGAGTGTCTCTGTGCCCAGATAAAAATTGGGGATGCTGGGCCGGGCATGGTGGCTCACACCTGTAATGCCAGTACTTTGGGAGACTGAGGTGGATGGATCACTTGAGCTCAGGAGTTTGAGACCAGACTGACCAAGATGGTGAAAGCCCTTCTCTACTAAAAATACAAAATTAGCTGGGCATGGTGGTGCACACCTGTGATCTCAGCTACTTGGGAGGCTGAGGCAGGAGAATTGCTTGAACCCAGGAGGTAGAGGTTGCAGTGAGCCAAGATCGCGTTATTGCACTCCAGCCTGGGTGACAGAGTGAGACTCCGTCTCAAAAAAAAAAAAAAAAAAAAGAAATTGGGGATGCTATTGCAATAGAAGAAGGGAAGAATGGGTGTTGGGGGACAACCAGATATTGCTGACATAAGAACCACTAGGTGATTTATAATGCCCACAAGTAAATAATTCAATCCAGCCCCTGATGGAGGAGGATCCAACAAAAGGAAAATATCTATTACATCAACAATAAAATGTAATCAAGCTCTCACAATGAACAGATGGACTAAAAAAATACACATTCAGTACTTTAATTCCTGTTGGATTTCTGAAATCAGCCAGCTCCTTCGAATGAACATGTGCTAAAGAGAAGAACAACTGATAACCTCTTGAGCATCTTAATTAGCACTGGATTTCCTCAGAATGGTGCTGTGTAATACATCAGAAACTGAGCACAGCAGATTCCAGGCACACCTAGGTCTAATTCCCAAGTCCCTCAAATAAAGGAAGTGAGAAGAGCAGGTCGTGTATATAGGGGGAGAAAGCTAGTCACCTTCACACTTCCCAGCTTTTGCTCTCGTGGCTTCAGCTCCCTAGAATCCCTCGTCTCTTCTCTATGTGAAGAAGTGCTGCTCTTCCTTCTCACTCTTTTTTTTTTTTTTTTTTTTTTTTTTTTTTTTTGAGACAGAGTCTCCCTCTGTTACCCAGGCTAGAGTGCAGTGGCGCAATCTTGGCTCACTGCAACATCTGCCTCCCGAGTTCATGCCATTCTCCTGCCTCAGCCTCCCGAGTATCTGGGACTACAGGCGCCCGCCACCACACCCAGCTAATTTTTTGTATTTTTAGTGGAGACGGGGTTTTACTGTGTTAGCCAGGATGGTCTCGATCTCCTGACCTCGTGATCCGCCTGCCCCAGCCTCAAAGCGTTGGGATTACAGGCGTGAGCCACCGCGCCCGGCCTCTTCCTTCTCATTCTTGAAGAAACTAGTCAAGTATTTCTTAGGGCGCCTGTTCTTTGACCCTTTAGTTTTGTGTCATTCATTCATTCAGGCATTCATTCATGATAGAGTCTACCATGTACCAGGCAATCTACTAGGCATTGTGGGGTGGAGTGGGGGGACTCAAGGACAAACTAGATAAGACTGTGGCCTCAGGCTGCATATAACACTAATTAGATTAGATTTGTTTAGTCAGACAGCCCAGCACATTGGGGCAAGGGCTAGTAGCCCCGATATGCTGTGCCGTCTGGCTAAACAAAGAATAGATAGCTCCAAGAGGGCAGAAACCTGGTACTTTAATTAGCACATATTTATAGAGCTCTCACTATGTGCTAAGCATATAGCGTATATATATTTCTATTCTATGTGCTTAGAGTATATTACTCTTCTAAATCTTATGACAATCCCATGAGTATGTACTTTTTATCATCACCCTATTTTGCAGATGATGAAACCGAAGCATAGAAAGGTTAAGTAATTTGCCCAAGAACATGCAGCTAGTAAGCAGTGAATGTAAAATTGAATACAAGGAGACTGGCCCTAGCGTGCATGCCCAACTCATATTCTTCACTTCATTACTATTCACACTATTCTGTATTCCCAGTATTGAACAGGATGCCTGGAATCTCGCAGTTATTCAGTAAACATATGTTGACTGGAAATGAGCTGGCTGCTCAACACTGGCCAAGTTATCCTCTCAGCCATAATTCCTACAAAGATAAAAAGAAGTTAGACTGGAAGACCTCTATGATCCCTGGAAATTCTGAACTATGGAATTGTAATTATTTTTCTTATTCACAGCCTAAATCATCTTTTAGCTGAGGTCTGGAAGAGATCTTGTGGGATCATGTGTGGAATTCTGGATTTTAGCCAGACATCCTCCATAGTAACTAGGCGAGAATTCTTTTAGTTTATCAAATCCTTTAAGATGTGTCACCTTTTTGAAGCTAAGTAGTAGGCGATTCACAGATTTTATGAATAATGTATGACAGACAAGATATCCAAAAAGTTTCTTCATAAGATGGATAGGTAAACTGCTTTCCTCTTGCATATACACCAGTTTGGTAGCAAAGAATATTTTGGTAACATTTCATTTCAATTTTAATAAGATAGTGTCCTTAGCTACCAAGAGGTATCTAAGAGTGGACACTGTAATATTTCTCAGGCCTCTATTCTTTGTAAATTTAGCTGCTAACAATGCATTACCTCCAATTAACTGCTCTAAATTACTCTTTCAGATTATACTATTGCATGACATTGTTTCCCAAAGACCTGAGCATACAGTGCCAGGCGTTTGACCAAAGGGCCAGAAAATCCCCATGATCTGACCAAATGCCAGTTGAGGTCATTATGCTTTGGCCAGTTCTCTCCTCCCTACGGTGTCAGTTGGCTACTTTAGCCTTCACCACCCAGCGCATGCTGCTTGGTAATCACTGAGTTGGCTGGACTGTCTTCTCTCGTGAGTACTGTTCAGAAAGAGGCTTTGAGTTGGGCTAACACTGACTGTAGGGAAGAATATTGGTGGTAATAAGCTTCTCTAAGCTGAAATCAACAGAGGTATTATTTTCTCTGTAGGGCTGAAGTCAACAGGGAGCAGGACTGTATACTCTTGCATTTGAGGATTTAACATACAGCATGTGGTTTTGACTATTTGTTTGACTTTGAAAGTCCCTGATGTAATGATTTATCATTTTGCTGAGGCAGGATTGAACACAAACACTGTGAGAGTGGTAGAAAGTTCATAGTGAGTCACCTCACCAGCTAGGGAGCCTAGTCAACCACCTAACATCTGGGTATGTCTCCACTTGGGTATCTAATATATGATTTATTTTAATTTTCTTGACAGCTTTGTAAGAGTCTTATTATTATCCCCATTTTATGCATGAGAGAATTATATGTTCTAGTGCCGCTCACACATTTAAAAATATTTGGAGATCTAAGAACGAGTTTTTTCCCTCAAAGGTTTATTTTGTGGGAGGAGGGCTGGAGGCAAACTTAGGTAGAGAGACGTGAATTCATAGCACATGCATCATAATCAATGTATGGGGGTTCCTCTCTTGATTGATGGATTGATTTCTTCCTTCATCCCCAATCTCCACTCTTATTCTCTTCCCTCATGAATTCTTGCAAGTGAACCTTATAAATACAGAATTCAGTATGTATGTGTTTTTAATTTACATAAATGACATTGTGTTTACATCTCATTCTCTTTCTTGCTTCTGAAGCTCAAAACTAGGATTTTAATGCTCATCCAGGTCACTAAATGTATATCTAGTTCAATGCTTTGAATTGCAGAGTATTATTCCATAGTAGGCATTCCTGATATTTTATTTAAATATTTCCCTTGTTGTGGACATCAGGATAATTATATGTGTATATATATATTTACTCTACGTAATATATATTATATATCTCCTATCTATATATGTGGGATTGACGTCATAGCACATATGTACATTCACTTCACTAAGAACTGCCAGATGGCTTTCCAAGTGGTTGTACCTGTTTACACTCCCACCAACAATCCATGTCACATTCTTGATATTATTTATCAAAGTTTTATTTGAGTCGATTTACCAATTTTCTTAAGTCTTTGTATAGTGGAACAATTAACTGGAAATCTTAACAAAAGAAAGGTAGGAAGGAGTTAGGCAAGCTGTGACTTTCCTGGCCCCTTCCTCAATAATTTCTGTCTCCCATTCTCCTCTCCTGTCCTGTGTTCCTTATTCCCTTCAGATTGTTCCAGAACCTGCTACAAGAAATTACTCTGAACTTTCTCCCTGAACCACTTCTTTCCTTTTCATCAGTTATTTTTTCCTTCCTTCCTTCCTTCCCTCCTTCCTTCCTTCTTCCTTTCCTTTCTTTCCCTTCTTTCTTTTCTTTCTTTTTTTCTTTGACAGAGCCTTGCTCTGTCAGCCAGGTTGGAGTGCAGTGGCGCTATCTTGGCTCACTGTGACCTCCACCTCCTGGGTTCAAGCAATTCTCCTGCCTCAACCTCCCGAGTAGCTTGCACTACAGGCATGCACAGCCATGCCCAGCTATTTTTTTTTTTATTTTCAGTAGAGATGGGGTTTTGCCATGTTGGCCAGGGTGGTCTCAAACCCCTGACCTCAAGTGATCCACCTGCCTCAGCCTCCCAAAGTTCTGGGGTTACAAGCATAAGCCAATGCGCCTGGCCTCATCAGAGTTTTCTATGCACCTCAATAGAATGTTCTCCATCTCCTTTCTAGGTCTCCAAATTCCTCCTATTTTGTGAGGTACAAGTTAAGAACCAATTCCTCCATTGGAGGAATTCCTCCAATTCCTCTCTAATTACTCTAGCCTACACTTGTCTCTCCTAATTTTGACTACATATATCATGTTTGGGGGTCTTATTTTTATTCAGTTTAACTCTATTATGTTCCATGTTGTTTCCAAAAAGAGAAATTGGGCAAATAAGATGTATAGCGTTTGGTTAGCTTCATTCTTCCAGGAGGTCACTAGTTGTGGACCACAGACTACATCTGACTTACACTCACCAAGTTCTTGTGGGAAAATCAGATACATGCACCAGGCAATATTACCTACCACCTTGAGTCAATCTTCTATAGGATTATAGAAAGATTTTGTCAATAGTAGAAATACATAACAAGCATTACATCTGCAAAATATATAACTAGGCAGTCTTACAAAATCTCTCTCTCACTGGTTATATATATATTTATATATATCGAAAAACTTCGAGTTTGTGGAGGTAAAAAGTATGAGGTGGATCCCAGGAGCTTCTGTGGCACTCTCCACAGAGCTGTAGCCTGTTCCCAGCAGGTGCTGACCTCATTGATCTTTCAACAACCACCTGCTCATTACCTGAACAACAAGGTTCCTAGAAGACACTGATCTTCTTTTTTCATCTCTTTCCCATAATTGAGCCACCAAAATTAAATAATTCAGAGAAATACTCTTACCCACCACTGTTACACTATACTATTTTGCATTCTCTGTTTTCTGCATACAAACTCTACATTGCAAAGGGCACCACTAATTGCTTAACCAAAATTTACTTTCTTCTTTCTTACAGTCAAAACTTTGACGTTATCCAAGATGGCATGGGTCTAGCTATAAAACTACCTTTCCCAGTCTGTTTGGCAGGTGGAAGTCTATGTGACAGTTGTTGCTATTAAAATAAAAGCCACAGCTATGGTGTAAGACTTTCTAGAATGCTCTTTTTCTTTCTTTTTGAGACAGGGTCTCGCTCTGTCACCTAGGCTGGAGTACACGATCATGGCTCACTGTAGTCTGGAATTCCTGGCCTCAAACGCTCCTCCCACTCAGCCTCCCAGGTAGCTGGAATACAGGCATGTACACCATGCCTAGCTAGTTTTTTTTTGTTTTGTTTTTTTTTTTTTTTTTTTTTTTTTTTTTTTTTTAAGAGATAAAGTCCCACTATGTTGTCCAGTCTGGTCAAGAATGTTCTCTAAAAGGAAACAACTCAGTTGGCACCCACCGATGCCCTCATCCTTTCTTTTTCTTTCTGCTTAGAATGTGGTCATGATGGCTGAGGATAGAGGTGGAGCAGGTGCCATGCTGCTCTCATGAGATGGAGACCACATACTCTAAGAAAGCTGAACAGAAAAATAAAAGGTGTCTGAGTCCCTGATGACATAATGGAGCTACCATAACCACCATGGATATCATCTAGGTGCTTTGTAATATAAAAAGAATAAACCCTCTAATTGGTTCAACCATTGTGTTTGCATGTTATTTATTGCATGCAGTCAAACTCAAATCCCGATTGTTATTTGTTTGCTTTTGACAAACCTGTACTCCCAAAGAATCTTGCAGTGGTTCAAAGGCAGCCTGATAGGGAAACCATCTGTTCATCCTTAAGGAGAGCCCAGTGGTTCTCCAGGTCAGACCTGTGGTGTTCACTTATCAAGCTTGTGAGCTCTGCTTCTCTTGCATCTTACCAACTTTCTGCGGCTGATACGGGACATCACCCCTGGTTTAGAGGTTTGTAACAGACTTTCTTCCTTACTAGTGGAGACTTCCTTTAATCGGAAAGACATCAAGTGCCACATGCTTACTTTCCTAGTTTCCTTTGCGGTGACAGTATAGACATGTGACCTAATCTGGTCCAAAGAGACCAGAAGGGAAAGCAACTGGAACACGTGGAAACAAATGTCCTTTCTTCTTCACTGGAAATGATGCCTAGAAATGTTGAGTCATCTGTGGTCAGTGGCATGGAGAGGATGGTAAGATATCGATGGGAAGCACTTGGATGCCTGGCACACCTCTCTGTCATATCCCCAGCCCTGGATGCCAACTGCCTTTGAACATCTGCCTATTGTTTACACCACTTCTAAGGATATTCTGCTCTTGGCACTTAAAAGGACTCCAATGATACAGGGGTGTCAGAATAGGGCTGGTCGCCTGCTTCAGCATTTCTTTTCTTTTTTTTTTGAGATGGAGTTTCGCTCTTGTTGACCAGGCTGGAGTGCAGTGGGGAGTGCAGTGGTGCGATCTCGGCTCACTGTAACCTCTGCCTCCCGGGTTGAAGCTATTCTCCTGCCTCAGCATCCCAAGTAGCCGAGATTACAGGCATGAGCCACCACATCCGGCTAATTTTTTTGTATTTTTATTAGACAAGGTTTCACCATGTTGGCCAGGCTGGTCTTGAACTCCTACCCTCAGGTGATCCACCCGCCTCAGCCTCCCAAAGTGCTGGGATTACAGGCATGAGCCACTGCGCCCGGCCCTGCTTCACCATTTCTAAGTCTCTTTCTTTAGAGTAAGCTCCTCAATGCCTTAGCCAGTTAGACCTCTGGGTACCTGCTTGGCTGGTCATTCAAACGTGCCCAGACAGGTCTGAATCTGCAAGGAGTATAGTGTAAATGTCATGCTGGGACTCTTCCTTTGCATGTTTAATATAACCCCCATTTAATATTGCACATTTTCATACAATGACCACTGTGTGGCATGCTGTTATTTTTTAAAATAGTAAAACAATTTTTATGCTTGATGAAAAATATTTATACGGAAAACTAATTGTTAAAAAGCAATCAATAGTTTATTAAAAAATCCACAAACATGAATTAAAATATATGCAATCAAACATAGCCCCAAATTTTTATCACTTAATTAAAATATTTGAAAATAATTTTCACTTTTCTTAGGAACAATCCATAGCATTCAAAGAGGATGCCAGAGGATACATACTTTATTTGCTACAAATAAGTATTGTATTACTATGGCCACACTCTAATATTTCTTCAGATGTGCTATTTGCTCCTAGTCAATCTGGTGGTATTAATTTGCTTTCTAAATCAGGCAGGGACTGCAGGACAGATAGGCTGAATATTTAATATTTCTGTTCAAAACTTCAAGATACATGTACCTTTCAAGTTGCTCTTCAGCCTCTTTCTTGCCACAGCAGGAGTGATGCTTAGATGGTCAATTCTAAATGGAAGAACTCCAGCCCTCTCTAACTCACACAAAGTGCTTAGTTGAAAAGAGAACCTGGCCGGGCGTAGTGGCTCATGCCTGTAATCCCAGTTACTCAGGAGACTGAGGCACAAGAATCACTTGAACCCAGGAGACAGAGATTGCAGTGAGCTGAGATCACACCACTGCACTCCAGCCTGGGCAGAAGAGCAAGACTGTCTCACAAAAAAAAAAAAAAAAAAAAAAGAAAAGTGAAAATTTCAGCCAATCATCTGAATGTGTCAGCCTCATAGCAAAGCATTGGAATGATTAATTTTTTTTTTTTACTTTTCACAGAGATTTGGGCAAGGTAGAGATACAGTTTTTGTTTTTGTTTTTTTTTCCTGAAGAAGATACCAAATGACCAAGAGGAAATCTCTGATTTGAAATTACTAGAGAAAATTAGCCAATACCTTTGTGTATTATAACTACACATCGTTATCAAGAATGTTAAGACTCCTGAATGATGAAGTGGTATTCCAAGAAGAAAGACTGCTAAATAGAAATGTGGGGATTCTCTTTTAGAAGAGACTAATTTGGTAAGGAAATAGTTAGACTTGGATTCTGGGTCAATCAGAAACCAACCCTGGTCCAAATAAGAATGAGATAAATTCTTTGTGTAGCTATCACTAGAGAGCTTTGACTCCCATTCGGGTTGCATTTTGATTTTTATTCTATTTGCAAGAACCCTAGGGAGGGGGAGGGTCGCTGGCATCCCTAACCTAGTTCCCAACAGGGACACTGCCCATATTAAACAAGTGCAGGAGGGATGGGAGAAAAAAGAGCTTTTGAGAACATCATGTGCCTTCCTTAGCAGTGCTCGGGGCATTGGTGGACACGTGACTGGAGAACAGTACTCACAGAACCAGGGCAGAAAGGAATCCGAAAAGACAAATCATCCTAATTTATACAAATGAGACCAGGGTTTCCTCATTATTGGCAGGTTCTGGGTGAAATCTCAGATCTCCTGATTCTTTCAGTTCAGTATTCTTCCAGGACATCATTTGGTCAAAAGCTATTAAGAAAGTAAAGGGGAAAAAAAGAAGATGTTGCAACTTTGTGTATCAATCATGGGTATGAGTTTGCTCCTAGAAGCAAGGGATAGGTATTTGCTACGGGTCTCTAAATTGAAGAAAAGACTTCACCAAAAATGCCAACATATTCCTCAAAATAACAGTCTAATTTGGATGAGAAGGACTGCTACAAACATGATGACTCTGAGAAATGTCACTCACTCCTCCCCACCTCCAGCACTCTGGCCAATGGATAAAGACAAAGAACTGGGTTAAACGGGAGCCAAAGCATAAGCATTATTAGGGCCTCAGTGGGCTTTCCTTGTGTCTGTGCCACATGGGGTCAGTGGATGCCATGAAATGGGCTGGGGGTCTGGTCTCTCTTCTCCCAGTTCCAAAGGAGAGTGTGAGGTGGGGATGCCAGCCATGCTCTAGACCACTCTGCCTAGGAGCCAGCGACCTTTGAGGAAGCACTTGTGTACCTCACCAGATTGAACGGGCCAGCCGGGACCCCGTGCAGCGGGCCCTGTACAGAGAGGGGATGCTGGAGCATTATGCGGGGTGGCATCCCTGACTTTTTCATTCAGCTAACCTGTTCTGGTCTCCTAGCCAGAGAAAGGGGAATTCCCATGGAACCCCTATCTCTGAGAATCTCTGGACAAACCAGAGGTGTCTGTCCAGGGAGTGAAACCATAAATGAGAAGGAAGGACTCATTCCAAAGGAGCGTAGGTCCAAAGAAACAGAGTGCCTCTGGGAAAGTGACACTGCGAGGCCTGCCAGGGAATATTCCCCAGCACCTAGATTTTGGGAGCAGCCTAGAGCAGCCCTAACATCACTGGATGGTCAAGACAGAGTCAAAGAGGGGAGATTTCACAGATGGGTCCACCAGGCTTCAGGAGGCCTGTGCTGATGAGAGAGGGGGAAAGTGTGAGAAATTAGGAAAAAATGTTAGCGTCAGCACACAACTCTACAAATCAGACAACTCCTACCGGTCAGATAGCTTACGAATGTGGAAAATGTGACAGGTATTTACACCGAATGGCAGACTTCCACTGACATCAGAGAAGTCACGGTGATGAAAAGTTTTGAATGCAAAGAATGTGGATGATTTCAGATGTAGCACGTTATTTGTTTGGCATCAGATAATGCACACTGGAAAGAAACCATTTAAATGTAAAGAATGCGGAAAAGGTTTAAATTCAGATGCAGTCTTGATTCAGCTTCAGAGAATCCACACTGGAGAATCTCCCTCTGAATGTAGGGAGGGTGGCAAGGCCTTCGGCAACAGCTCAGTCTTCCTTCAGCACCAGAGGTTCCACACTGGGGAGAAACTCTGTGAGTGTAACAAAGTTGGAAAACTTCTAGTTGTAGCTCAGGCTTCATTGTCCATCAGCAGTGCACACTTGGAAGAAACCCTGTGAATGTAAAGAGTCTGGGAATCTATTAAGCACAGCCTTGACTCAGGATCAGTGAACTCACACAGGAGAGAAGCACTTTACATGTAAGGATTGTAAGAAGGCATTCAATCAGAAAATAACCCTGATTCAGCACGAGGGAGTTCACACTGGTGAGAAACCTTACGAGTGTAAAAGGTGTGGGAGCCCCTCAGCTGGTGTGGAAACTTCGTTACGCATCAGAAGCCACACGCTCAAAAGGCACCTATTTAAGCATAGGGTTAGCCACCGCCAGGCTCACTACACCCCTCTTTGTTTCTCTCTCTTTCATGATCTTTAACAGTGTCCCCATTGTCTCTCGTGGACTGTGTTGATTCTTAGCCATATGCCTCTGTCCCCACAGCTCTGCATATCTGGAATGCCCGCTTCTCCACCTGTCCAGTCATATATTTAATTCAGACTCTTGGCTTCCATCATGAAACGTTCCTCAAATTCTCTGAGCCCTTGCCTCCCCAACGTGAACTCTCTTTACAGTTAGAAAAGAAATAAAAAACAAACTCCAGACTTTCAAACATAAGACGAATATGAGTTTCCAGATTCAAGAATACGCCAAATGCCCAGCAGGATGGATTGGGGGGAACCCACATTAAAGAACACTACTGTGATTTATGAAAACACCAAGCTTAAAGAAGAAATCCTAAAAAGTTTCTAGAGAGAGGAAACAAAAGATCAGAAATGAGCATGGCATTAGATTTCTCAACAGCAACCTTGAAAATTAGGTGACAATGGTGTATGTCTTCAAAGTTCTAAGGAAAATGATTTCCACCCAGAATTCTATACCCTCAAGGGTAAGTATAGAATAAAGGCATTTCAGACGCATTAGATGTGCTCATGCATCCTTTCTCAGAGTGCAACACTAAGTAAGGGATAAACCAGGAAATAAAAAGACAGATATGTGGACACCCTATTTCAGTCTGTATATCGGAAGTCTCCTAAGTGCAAAAACAGAGGGGTTCTGTCCATGTGGAGCTCTATGCATCTTGGAGGATGTCCTTAGTAGGGTGAAACTTTCAGAGATCTACCTGGGGCACGGTGTCCACCCACTCTTCTTACTCTGTGCTACTCAATTGCAGTCCGTGCCTTCGCAAAATTCAGGGTGTACATATCCTTTGAGTTAGATGCAAGGCCCTATTTGAGTTAATTTTTTTTTTTTGAGACACGGTGTCACTCTGTTGCCCAGGCTGGAGTGCCGTGGTGCAATCACGGCTCACTGCAACCTCCACCTCCCAGGCTCAAGAGATCCTCCCACCTCAGCCTCTCGAGCAACTGGGACCACAGGCACATGCCACCATGCCCTGCTAATTTTTGTATTTTTTGTAGAGATGGGGTTTCACCATGTTGCCAAGGCTGGTCTCAAACTCCTGGATTCAAGCAATCACCGCTTCAGTCCCCCAAAGTGCTGCTGGGATTACAGGCGTGAGCCACCACGCCCAGCCTGTCTTAAATTTATCTCACTGCTCTTCCAAGTGACCTCAAGGCAGGAAACATTTTCTTGTAACTTCATCTAGTTATTTTTTATGAACAGGGAAGAATATGCCATTATTTTCTGTTACTTGTGGAAAAGAGGGAAGATGTAAACGTGCTCTGTTTTAGCATCCACTTATGCAGGCAGGTTGATTTTGCCCATTGCAGGAAGCAGAGGGTAGTGGTTAGTATAACAATACCACAGCAAGGATGACTTTGGTTTGAACCCAGGTGCATGACCTTGCTTAAGTTATAGCAACTCTGTGTTCTAATTTCCTTATCTGTGAAATGGGGATGACAATTAATCTACCTCATAGGTTTGTGTTGAGTATTACATGTATTGATGCATGTAGAAGTGCTTTGAACAGAGACTATGCATAATAAAACAAAGTGTTACCTATTAGGGCTTTAGTGATAGCTAGACTGGAAATGGTGGGACTGGGTATAGAGGAAAGGGTAGAGAGGAGAGCCAGCTTTCTTGATGGTAGCAGTTCTGAGTAACAGAGAGAGAGAGAGAGAGAGAGAAAATGAGAGCCTGCCACGCACGGTCAAACATCCATTGCCCAAGTTTCAAAGCAGGGACAGCTGTGAAAATGGATACCAGACTTTCAACAATCTCAAGAAGGTAAGACTGTCCTCCTCTTCCTGTTTATTACCAGCTTTGTTTTAATAAATAAAGCAAATTGTTCTTCCTTTGTGTTTGCTGTGGTTTCTCAAAAGACACCGAGTTACTCTCAAGTTGATTTTTTTTCAATGAACTTTAGAATTTTTAGAAAAATTCAAATTCAGAAATAAGACAAGAGTGAGCAGCATATCCTTTTAATGTCATATGGGAACAAAGGCCACCTTAGGATTTCAGGGAAATGTACTTAGTTCATTGTTCACTATTGACTGAAGGTCCCAAACTAATTACTTGCTAAGTGAAGTACTTGCTAAATTGGAGTGAAGTTACCTGCTAAGTTGTAGATTTCTGTCTGGTAGAGATGCAAATAACTTCTGTCATTTGAAACAGATCACCTCAAAGATTTACAGTCTATTGGGCAATAACCGGTTTGTTTGTTTGTTTAAATCAAATCTGGCAATCTTATCCTAACATTGCTCTGTTAGGTTGCTTATAAGAAATGAATGGTCCAAACTCTCAGAATCAGTCTTAACATCTTACTGGTTTCCTCATTAATTAATGAGTTAAATAAAACCTTTGACATGAGCTTCATATTTGCTGGGTAGTCAGGATGTTACCTTTCTGAAATTTATCTGTTAACAGATTATGTTTTTCCTAAAAATATCTTACTGGGATTTTTATTGGAATTCATTCCATTTATAGCTTTACTGGGGAGAATTGACATCTTTACAATACTGACATTAACTATTCAGCACCTTGTCTATTTTTCTCTTTCCTTAGAGTTCTATAGTTTCCTTCATTTAAATAATACACATTCTTGGGTAACTTATATGTTGGTTGTTGTTAATGAGAGTTGTTTCAGTTTTTATTTTCCAACTGGTTATTTTTTGGAATATAAGAAAGTTTTTTGGTGTGTATAACCTACCTTCTTACTGTATTGTCAGGTTATTTTCAATAGATTTTTTAAAGCATTTCCATATTTGATTATAATAATGTTATAATCAAATAATGATAATTTTGCTGCTCCTTCACCAATATTTGTACCTCCTTTATCTTCTCATGAAGCACCTTCAGAACAGTGTTGAGTAATGGAATGGTGGGCACTGTTGAATAACATTATCAGGCTTATTGTGAGATAAAATGTAAAAGGCACTAGAGGAAAAGCATATTTTTAGCAACTTAGACACAAAAGAAAGGTATCTTTACATACCTCGATCTCTATTTTCACCTAGTTCCTTTCTCCTGCCAATACCTCCAACCTTGAGTCCTCTGTGTATTGGAGACAGGAAGGAAGTTTCATTAGTTATTATTGCATTAATCATCTCCATATATAGCAACCGTAATGTGCTCTGAATTTACCTGGCATCTCAAAAAAAAAAAAAATGCTGCTTTGATTGAGGGATAAAAGGAGGTGATTTTTAAAGTTGGAAGTGCATTTGGAGGAAGTGAGTTGGAATAGGATATACAATTCCTACAGGACGGGGCACCCTGTCCAGGTGAAGAGAAGGGGCCAAACAGCATTCCTATTCCTGCCAAATGGCCCTGGTCACTGCTTTGGCCTTGCCAAGGGCAGGGCCCCCACTATAGACTCTGTGGAGCTGCGAGCTGAATACAGAGCACTTTTCTGTGCCTCTTGCCTGTGGAGCAGGCTTGTCTGTCCCAGATCACACTTGAATAGATGAAAAGAATCCGTTTTTGCCTTGGCCCGAGGCCTGCAGTGGAGGCCACAAAGGCGCTTACAGACAAACTGGAGTGGAAGTGCAGCAAAGAAAGGGGAGAGAAGACTTAGGAAAGTTTAAGAAGAAATCAACAAGAGCATGTCTAGCTAATATAGATTGTGAGTTATTCAAATGGCCCCTTTGCTCTCATTTGGAGAAATAAACATTGCAAAGAAACTAGTTATGGCCAGCTCCTGTAGTTTTACTGGAATCCTATCTCTCAACCTCTTTAAGAAAATCTAGGTAGAAAGAAAGTTATTCACTCCAAAGGTGGGACCCTGGGAGATGGGAAAACATATCTTGAGCAAGACTGATTTCTCTCCCTCAAGCTTGATACAGGAATTCCACAGTTTAACCAAAGGAAGAGAAATGCTGGGTTAATGCATGATAATGACACTCAGTTGGGAAACCTAGTAGTGATTTTTATCAAGGCGCTTTGTTTGGTGGGTAATTGTGAGAACTGGTCCCTTTGTTTAAAAGTTGTTTTTGGGAATAGCTGGAAAGACGAGTCCTTCCTCTCGTTCTACTCTGGTTAGAGCCAGTGCAATGGGACTGTCACATCTGAGAAATGATGGCTTCTCGTATTCCTGCCCTGAGTGCTTTGTAAAGTGCAGTCAGATGTTTCGGAGACATCTGTCTATAGCCCTAACCCAGCATTCAACAAGGAGTAGGATCCACAGGACCTAAGCTGCCAAGGAAACCTGATTTTTCTGGGTACCAGATGAATTAACTTTTGGAAACGTGTTTTGAGAAAAAAAATAAGTAGACTATCAGGACTACCATAGAGTATCAGGTCAATGATTTTAATGGTGAAAACTCAGCGACATTTTTTCCTACAATTTTATTTCTGTCTTTGTTTCCTAGCTGGCTGTTTCTGGCCTTTGGTGGAGGATGGTGTTTTGGAATGTCTGGCTTAGGGCACCTATGTTGACACCACCAGGGATGCGTGTTACAGTGCAGACCCCCGGGCTCCACACTGGAACTACTCAATCAGAATATCTGGGAAAGAGGAGGAACGTGTGTGCCTAATTCTCTCAAGTCTGAGGAGAACTGGGGTTCTGAAGGCACAAAGACCTGAGTTTAAAACACAGTGTTACTGGTTACTGTGTAATGTTAGGCAAATTGTTTAGCCCTTGTCTTCAGTTCTCTGGGCTGCAAAGCAGGGATAATTCTATCTACTCTGCTGCAAATATTGTCATATTTACAATTAACATGAAACTTTAGTAGGAGCAGAAAATGTTTGATACATGTTATTGATTATATTTGCTATCTTATAGCAAATATTTACTCTGCTTCATCCCTAGCTGTTAACATTGATGCTATTCTCCAAGCCTAGCTGCCAGAGACTCCTGAGTGGCTGCAAATCAGCATGGTTTACATCTTACCCGTCCTTCCTTAGCGCTCGGTAATGAGTCTTCCTGTACACCCTGCCTTAAAAGCAAAGGAGAGCCAGCCGATGTGTCCCAGGGTTGCCCAGGACACACAACAGGGACAGGCTTCCCTATTGCTCTTGACCCCACAGTTTCCTGCCTTGGTTTTCTGGTCTCTGCCCACTGGCTCTGTTTCAATCCACAGCTGTGCTCAACTTTTTGGTCCCTTCAGGCTCCTTTTGCTGGCCTATGGCCCTTGCTGCTCTTTAAACTGCAAGCTGTCGTGATTTTCTTCTTACTCCCAATTCTCCCATCCAAGTAATAACCAGGCCTGACCCTGCTTAGCTTCTGAGATCAGGTGCATTCAGGGTGGTATGGCTGTAGACATATTCACAATTCTCTATTAAAGACTCTCCCCTGTTCACTCCCTTTCCTGTGGAACTCCCAGTGGTGCAACAAGGTCCTGCATGTCAGAGGAAGGGGATCCAGATAACTCCCACTCAAATTCCCCACGAACACATTCAGAATGCAGAGCACAACTGGACTATTTGCTGGGAAATACTGGTCTTCAGGAGTTAGAGACTTTCATCCTGACTCCATTTTATGAAAGGCTTTATCTTTGCTTAAGTCTACTCTTTTGTCTTTCAAGGCTGAAACTTGCGTCTGTGAGAGCCTTTTCTGGAAGGAAGGTGTGTTCAGTGGGGTGTGTGGGAACAGTTCAAACAGCACTGTGAGCATGACAGCTTCCAACTCAAGGAGTTGGTTATTAATTGCTCAAAGCTTGAAATGCCAAATATATGTGAGTGGGCGGTTATGAGTTCTCATTCTCTGTCTCTCTCTTGCTCACGTTTTTCATACGTTAAGTTTCAGCAGTTGGATACTCTCCCCAAGAGAGCAGTGTAGAAAAGAAACATCCTTGGCATAGTTGTCCCTCCTTAATGGCTCAGTGCACAAAAGTTATACATATACAAAAGGTAGCATGAAGTAGCATAGTGCTCCCACAGAATCTCAAAACACCAACTGTAAGCTAATTCATTCTTCTGCCATTGTAAGGGAAGGAGTTGGGCAATATTACCATCTCCGGTATTCAGGTGTGAGATTGGAGGCGTGGAAGCATTCAATCATTTCCCCAGGGTTGCTCTGTGAGTCTCTGGTGGAAACTGAACTGCAGCAACAGTGCAATTAGCACTTCATAAGCACCTGGTAGACCTTGCCGTTGCTGATCCTGGGTACCTGGACAGGTACAGCTGTTCTCCAGATAAATTCTCTCTCTCTCTGTCCCTCTCTCCCCCCTCTCTCTTTCTCTCTCTCTGTGTCTCTCTCTCTCGCTGTCTCTCTCTTCTCTTTGTCACACCCACCCACCCACCCACCCACACACACACACGTGCACATACCTATGGTTGCATAGAAACAGGAACCTTTACTTTTCCTGGGCTCTACTTTTCACAGGGTAACCAGGTATGTTATATTGTGATAACACACCTCACAGACATGTTTGTGGGGTTAAAGAAAATCCTGGATTTGTAGACAGAAAAGAACGCTACCATCTCTATGGGGATTACAGTACCAGTCCTGAATTCTGGGGTATGACTGATCACAGTTATATTGCTTAGAACTGAAACGAAAAATTGAGGTCTGAATAAGTTTAATTCAATGACCATGCAGTAATAAAGATAGGCTACAAGGTAAACAGATTTCTATTTACAGAAAACCATGCAAATATAAAGTATTTGGGAGTAAAAATTAATGAATATTTGGACCAGGTCCTGAGGGAATATGCTAAGAACTGAACCTTTTCCTATAATAAACTGAATTTCAGCAATAATTAGTACCAGCCAGCATTAATTGTGTTCCCAACTGCTCAAGGAGTTCAGTCAATTATAAAATTGTAACAGTTCTACCAGAACATGAGTGAACTTGGGGACTTTTCTGGTTTCATCAGCCAAGGCCCACGGCCAAGACCTCAGCATAAAACCAGTCTTGGCGACTCTCCTTGGGACTTCCCAAGGAAAAATTGGAAATAAGTGTCAGATAGTGTTTAAAGAAGCAGCTCTCCTGGGACTCACTTTTTAACTAAACAAAGTCCTTAAGGCAAAGGACTGAGGCACTAGGCATGGAATTCTAGGCATCAGCTGGTGAGTGTGAGAAGAATTCTGACTCTCAGAAGTCTGTGATGTACACACACCCTTAGTGATAAGATTGATCCACCAGCCATTACAAGTTAGAGCAAAAAAAAAAAAAAAATTAATTAAAAAATCATGACACTAGAAATGTCCAACAACAGGGGACTAAAAAGTATGGCATAGACATATGATTATATATAAATAATGTTGTAGATAAATATTTATTGAAAAGAAAAGTTTTAAAAGTATTAAGGGGAAAAAAGCAGATTGCATTCATTATTTTCAGTATGACCTTGTTTCTGTTAAAAGTTTTTATATAGATCCACGTACACAAAGATATGTAGAAGATATGTACCAAAATATTAATAATGATTACCTCTGAATTGTAGTTATGAATTTTTCCATTTCACTGCCATTTCTAACTTTTTTAAACCAGGGGCTTGTGCTCTCTCTTTTTAAATCTTTTTGTTTTTCTCAAATATAGAACACTATACAGGCTGTGCTGAATAAAAAATTGTATTTTAAATAAACATAAACACAAAAGGCTACCCTCCCTTTTATCTCCTAAGGTAAGGAGAGATTCATGAGCCGCTTAGCAATTCATCAATCATTCATATGTATCCTATGTTCCAGGTGTAGAGTATGGGAATCTAGGCTAAACAAAGCCACGCTGCATCCCGGGTTCCTCCACAGAGAAGACTGAGGAAATTTCCATGGCACCAGGATACCAGGCTGAGTTTCCAATGGCAGTGGGCTACTGTCATTCCTTTTATTTCTCCCACCCGGACACGTGTAGAATATCAAGGTGGTAGTCTTTGAGGTAGGGCAGTTCTTGTGATCTCTCAGGTCACCTCATTGGGTTCCTGCTGTTGCCGGCCATGGGGCCATCCCTGACACTTTAAAATTAGTTACTGACACAGATTTCTAAAAGCGTAGTCTGACATATAAAAGTTATTTCTGAGAAACAAAGTTGCTTCATTCTGAAGACCACGTTTAGAGGTTGTGCACCAGAAGACAAGAGTTTATGTAACTGTTTGTCTTTGTTCCTCGAGCCAAGTGTGACCTTTCTGCTCCTTCCTGCTGACACGGTCCCCGACAGAAAAATACAATCTGCTCAGCCTAATGTCCCTCCTTCTCTCCGGAGCCTTCATGGAGTGTAATAACAGCAGCTGCATGACTTGTACATAATGTAAATACTTTATTTACTTTTGTATTTAATTTATGCATCTGTCCAATGTTTGCACAGCTGTTTGATGTCTGTATACGCAGAGATTAGCTTTTGTGGGTTGTGTCGATCTTAAACTCAAAGCATAGAGAAATGGAAGGGTCTCATTATTCGCTTTTCTTTGCCCAGCCTCCAGCATGGTACCATACAGATGAGAACTTCATGAAGAAGGATGCTTCTGAGTAAGATTTAGTCATCTCCTTGAAGACACTTTTCTCCTTTGGAAAAGGAAGAACCAAACTTTCCTGAACTTCTCAGGGAGAACATGGTGGTTGACTTTGTTTCTTCTGTCAAAGGACATCATTATAGTACCAAGGTGACATCGAGGAGGTTTTAACTCTCCCAAAAAATTGCACCAGAGGATTTGGGGAGGTGTAGGATGTGGGAGCCCGCCCAGAAGCAGGGCGAGTAATTATAACATGGGTTACGATGGAAAAATTGCTCTCTTCTTCAGGGTTACTTGCTCATCAAAGAACAGCAAGGACTGGGCATGTGAAATGCCAATGGTTTGGCTAATCAACATGCCACAGCTTAGCTTAAGTCACTGTACTTGAATGTGGTTTTGTTTTTGATGCTGTGTTCTCGTGGGCATGGAAAGAGTTACAGCCAACTGCCGCAGGTATGGTAACTAGAGGCAGTGGTGGAAATGTAAATGTAAGGACCCTTTGTCTTCTCCCCTCCAGCAATAGAGAGAACATAAGAGAGTGGAGAGGGATTGCACTCTTCTGATGGACTTTCTCCTGTGATGCATAGAAATGCACGGATAACATTAAAAATATTTTAAATTGTATTTATTTACATATTTTAGAGATGGGGTCTTGCTATGTTGCCCAGGCTGGTCTCAAACTCCTGTCCTCAAGTGATCCTCTTGCCTTGGCTTCCATGGTACCTGCCTGTAATCCAAGCTATGATCGCTTGAACCCAGGCATTTGAGATGAGACTGGGCAACACAGACAGACCCCCATCTCTAAAAATATATTGTCTTCTTTTGTGTGACCATCAACATATATTTACGAAAAAGAGGTATCTCTCTTTTATTATCATAAAGCATAGACTGAATTTTAGATAGATTTTGAATCTCTCTGTGCCTGAATTTCTCTCAAAATTAATAGTGGCTCCTGTTTGATAAAGCACTAAGTTTTCTTTTGAAAGGTGCACAGAAAACTCTGAATTGCCTAAATTATAATTTTCTCAACTGTTTGACCCAACCTATCACTGCTGTAGTATTCGTTAACAAAGCATTCTGTTGTCATGAGTAAGGGAGTTGTTGCTTTTTTTTTTTTTTTAATCAATCAAGAACTACAGATAAATACTTTTAAAATCAGACCATGACTGAGGAAAGAAGGAGTCAACTAGTCAGTTTGAGTCTGTTATCAGTTATGCCTGAGAGCGGTCTTTTATATCACTCTGAGGAGTAATGCTGTTTGTTTTCAGCATGAAATACATAAGAGAAAAAAATTAAGTAGGGAAGAGGAGAATAATATTTGGATAGGGTAGTTTTATTATTTTGCCTGACGTATTAAGTCCCCTAGTCCTCAGTATACCCAGGGAACATCTATGCTTAAAGTTAAATACAAGATAACTTCCCAAGCCAAGTACAAGTGATTTTAAAAAATAATAAAATGCCATATAGGATTATCTACTACAGTTCTCAAGTTGCCCAGGAAATGTCACATCTACTGCACGCAGTGTCAGAAACATAGGTAAATCCTCTGCCAACAAATATTTTGAATATAGCAGAAAAACACAGATGTTTTAGACCTTCTGAGATGCATTAAGTCCTGGAAACTGGAAGCCATAAAAGACAAAATCGTGGGAGGGGAATTGCTGGGAGCACCCTGGGAAAGCAGCCACCCTGGAGTTGAATGACCTCTCTTTGATCTCCAGCTTTCCCAAGTCACTTTCCCATGCATTTCCTCAACACTGGTTTCAGTTCTTTAGATCTAATAAAAGCCTTTGGGGTTGGGAGCATCACTGAGTAGAGTGCTGATTCAGGCCAAGCTTGGAGGGAGGAGTGGAGCATTCAATGTGTTTACAGTAAAGCGTGTGTGTGTGTGTGTGTGTGTGTGTGTGTGTGTGTGTATGAGTAATAGCAACTTCTCACCACTGTCACAGCCACCAATGGGAGATTTAGCTTCCTCCAAGTCACCTCAATTAAACATATGCTCTAAATAAAGCAGCATGCTTGCTGGAGACAGAGCTTCAAAAAGTCCCCTAGATCGCATCCCCCTTCCAAACATTTCGCTGCCCCTTAAGCATCTCATATATAGAAATGTTACAGTTGCCTCTTTGTTCATTTGTTCTTTCAAGGATTTCCACATTATATTGTTTGATAAGAAGTGGAATTAATACTTTATACAAATGTTTGCATTTCTGTGCTATTCCTTTCACTTCCTGATCACAGTGCACTCTGACTATAAAATGGATTACGTGTTGTTGCTCATAATGCTTCAGTATACAGAGCCTCCCACGGTAGGTGATATACTTGGGTGACTCTGCAGGTTTCTTCACGACTTCCAAAAGTTTTTTCTGGTAATTTTGGAAGTGCCGCATGATTTGGAAATGCTGATTTACTTCAGTCTTTACATACATTGAAAAATACATTATTTCTTCCTCATTTTCAAAATATTACACAAAGAAGTTTGGAAAGTAATAATAATCACTGTTCACTTGCAAAGTTCCTTTCTTCTAAAACATTTTTATAATAATGAAGTCATTCTATCTTTATGACACCCAACTAAAGAGGACAGCGGGCAAGTCCATTTTACAGATGGGAAAATAGATGTTAATTGCCTTGTCCAAGATTGCATAGTGAGATAAGATAAAAAATGAAAGGGAAACTTGTACTAAAATTTATGTTCTTTCTCACAATGGCCATTATTTCAGTTTGGACTGAGAAGGCAATTCATATAATTTGGCTTTTTCTGTGCCTTTAACTTCTACATATTAAAACCTAATTGCAAGATTAGACTGTGATTTTATCCTACAGGCACTAAATTCCTCATTTAATATGCACCTTTCTCTGCTGAATCTTGATATTTTCTTAGATTTTCAGTATAGTTTATCTTGATTTGACTTGCAGTGCACTGCAAATGATATAATTTTATTGCGGAATATATGAGGCTGGAGGGCTGAGGAGAGGTCAGAGTTGAAAGTCCAGGACATTTAAATTACATAATGTTAGAATTTGCAGTTGTTTCCACTGGTAATAAGTATAAAGTTAGATCCATAGCAATAAACAACAGCAGGTAATAAGTGTGCATAGAGACTTTGCACCCTGATAGTACCATTTATTTACTCATTTGGCATAAACATATTCATCTGTGAATAAACAAAGTCCGGGCCCTCATGGTGCTTCCATTTTAGGAAGAGAGTACGATAATAAATATTGATTATACAACATAATCATGTAGTGATAAGTGCTACGAAAAAAAAAAAAGAAGCAGAGGAAGGGGACGGGGAAGGCAGAGCTATTTTATATAATAGTAGGAAGGCTAATTTAAAAGCTAGGAAGGTGGAGTCGTCCTGGCAGGTCTGAGAAACCTCAGGAGGGAGGTGGGTGTGGCTGAGGCAGAGTGAATGGCAAAAGGTAAAAAACTGAACTAGTGAGTCAGGGCCGAAGGGACTTGAAAGGCTGGGAAAGGACTTTGGATTGTATCACAGTGTGATTACAAGCACAGAGCCCTGGAGTTTCGGGCAAGAACAAGGACATTATCTTACCAACGTTTTACAATACATTTCTGGTGGCTCCATGTAGACCATGGAGGGGAAAAAGTGGAAGCAGGGTGATGATTCATCTGTCAAAGTCACCCAGGAGAAAGATCACGGGGAGCAGAGACACGGGTGTTCGTGGTTAAGAGAGAGGGATGAGATTGGGTTCCGTATCTTTTGAAGGTAGACCTGGAAGGGTTTGCTGCTAAAATGAACATGGTCATGGAAAGGAAGAGATATTTTTTGTCCTGTGATGGGGAAGACTTGGAGGAATCAATTTGGGGTTTTGTTTTCAATATGGAAATCAAAAGTTCTGTTTGAGACACGTTAGGTGGGAGATATCCAAATGGAGATGCCTGGAGGCAGCAGGATATAAGAGGGTAGAGTGCTGGGGAGAGGCCAGGGTTAAAGGTAGAGGCTACTTTAAGCCTTGCTGGAGGATGCTGCCTAGGGTGGGAGTGTAGAAAGAGAACAGGATTAGCCCACGGTCAGAGCCCTGGGGCAGGCGGCAGATGGAATCACAGAGGAGGCCAAGGACCCCATTCAAAAGTGGACATGTCAATAGGTGGAGTTGGTGTTAAGGTTTAAAGACTGAGAAAAAAAATTTCATAGGAGAATAACACAAAGTTCTAAATTATTATGATAGAGGCTTATGATGCAAAATGTGATAGGGAAAGGACAGAAGATGGAAGGTTTAGCATTTCAATGAATGCATCAGGGATTAGTAATATCTCAGTGAACAGCAGTACAGATGTTCTTTAAAATGTTGCCCATGGTAGTGGGCATGGATTCCATGTTTACAGGGGCTATTCCATGGGCGTCAATATCAGCGAGGAGTATGCTACAGATAGGCAACACATCTTTTTTGACATCTCTTTTTAATAGGGACACAATATGCAGCTGGCTCTTTGGCCAGGAAAGAATAAATAAGCAAGACAATGTCAATTGTCACTTTGGGAAAATTCTCTGTTAAAATTCTCTATGAAACCTGGCCTACTTTGAATGACTTTTCTCAATACAGCTGTTGAGCATTCTCAATTTGGAAATGCAAATAAGCTTCGTCTCTCTTCCTTGCTCAATTCCCAGGCCCTCTTTCAAACTCAAGGTTAGGTGCGTGTTGCAGTCCTCTGCGTGGCTGCCCTCCTCACTGGCTCTATTTGTCTGCACCATGACACGGCTTCAGCGTCTAGAGGGGACTGCAGTGCAACAGATCTGAGACGCCGGGAGTGAGCCCAGATGCTACCTCCTGGCAGACAGCAGTGCCAAGACTGAGAAAGGAGGCCAGGCTGAGGCCTCCAATAGCTTCGGCAAGAGGGGGGAATTTTTTCCTCCCCTCGTACCCCTCACCTTGTACATATCGAATCAAACCATACATAAGCAACACATCAGTTATTTAACACTGGACAGACTTTTTCTTTTTTAAGGAATGTTGCAATTTTTTGTGATTTATGTATTTAATCATTAAGGGCGTTATTAGGACAGAGGTAATTGATTACAAACGTCTGAAACGCCAAGGTCAGATGGCTGCAGAGCTGCCCAGCAATCACAACTTCCAGTTTATATGCAGTTTGGCAATAATAACTAGGACACAGGACATTTGGACAGTGTGGCCCAAGGAGAGGGAGTGCTGGCTCAGAATGAGGTTAAGGAGCATCACTAGCACCCTTGAACTTGCTCAAACACCTCTGATATTTGGAAAACACACACGGCATCCTTTTGTTCTCTTCTATAAACTAGATATACTACATATAAGGAGAGAAAGTTACCAAAATGTTTAGAGGCTCTAAAGTAAAATATCTGTGTCATCCAATGTATGCATAATCCTAGCTCCTTTATATATTATGTACCTCCACCACTTAACCATATATTTAACATCCATTCAGCTGCTGTGGCTGACTTCCAGGGTGTGGCAGTGAAACTGTGGGATGTGAAGGATTTCTGAAAAGAATGCGTATTGTCAAGAGACTGGGGGCTTGGGCAAAACTTGCTTCTCATAGTGACTTGGTTTTCTGTCCCACTCGATTTCCGCTTCCTATCACAGGATGTTTGTGTTTAATGCTCAACAAACTCCTAGAACAACAACAGCTACCTAATCCATACCCATCCCTCTCCGGTAGAGATGGCTCTCTGTGGCCCGAAGATGAACCCCGGGGAATTGCTGCAGTTTGGTGAAAGAAGAGTTTTAAACTATGGCCTTATTATGCTGAAGTGGAAGGTCTGTAGTTTCTGTTCTTTACCTTGCTGTTTCTCTAGCACTTAGGAGGTATCCATGAAGATTCTTATGAATCTCAAGTGCACCTGACTATTTCCAGCAGAGGGCTGCAATGCATTTATTTCAAGCTGGCTTCTTTCAAATTTTCCCATCCTAGTTTGTGCTTGGAGGCAAATCTCATTCCATCCCTTCCCTAGCACTTGTTCTTTAAAGCAACTTTGATTACACCGAAGCTGGAAGAGTGGGATTATTGTGCATGTTCACTCCCTAATTTCTCTCCAGGATGTGGTGAAATCCTGCTTCATGTATGCCCTTGAAATTCTGCTAATCGCGGTCAAGGCCACGTTTTATATTCAATGACTCCCATTGAAATGACTAAATGCTGAGTGGACCCAAATCACTGCAGCGACAGTAGATGATGCAGTATTTGACATCGGTAGGCTTGAGGATAAGAGTGAATTCTGTAGGTTAACCACCTCCAACATTTATTTAGATACCGAACTGAGTCAGGAGTGAAAGGTACATACTTGAAAGAAAAAAAATTAAAATAGAACGTGGTAGAATGTCAAGATATCTTTCCTGTATTCCGTGACACAGATGGTCGTCGCAGGTGGAAGTGCAGCACCGCCTTTGGGGGCTGAACAAAAGGAGCAGGGCAAGCACCAAGGGCAGTGCCATCCACGGGCAGGGGGTTCCCAGTGAGTTCCTTCCCTTGTCTCCAAAACCTCTTTTCAGTCTAGCCACGCACCTTCAGGTTGGCCACTCTTTCACCCTTTCTTGTCCTTTCTCTCCCCTGCCATGCCACTTTCAATTTTCTGGTCCACAACTCTGAATGAAGAAGCCAACTAAAGGAACTTTTAGACCCCCGGATTCCAAGTAATAACCGTGGCGCGTCGATTCTAGACCCAAATGTGCAAGGGATGGAGAGGCGAGGATCTTCCTGACTTGCGGCAACGCCCCCTCTCCTCCGCGGCGCGGTGACAGTGTTCTGGGGTCAGCTGGGAGTGGAGAGGAGCGACTGCCGTAGTCTCGGAGGATGCCTCTTCCCGGCGCTACTGCTGCTGCGGCGGCGGCCGGTTTTTTATTTTTGCACCGCAGCACAATGCAGGGGCCGAGGCAACAGCCTACGTCGGGACCCCTCAGGCAGCGTCTCTACCCACTCCGCGCTCCCAGCCCCCCAGCCCCCCAGCCCCCCAGGCCCCCAGGGGCACCCGCCTAGTGCCCCTCGCTGCACCCCCGGCAGCGCACGTGCGCTCCTGGGACAACGGCAGGCGAGGCCTCGGCGCGCCCCCGCCCCCTCGGCCGCGCGCGCGCTCCGCCCGCCGCCCGCCCTCCTCGCGCGTGCTCGTGCCCGCGGCCGCGGCAGCGCGCCTCTTCTCCCCGCTGCGGGCGTCGCGGGTGCAGGAGGAGGCGGAGCGGAGGAGGCGGAGGCTGGGCGGGCGGCGGGCTCCGGCGGGGGCACGCGCCGGCCAGCTGGGCGGGGGCGCTGCGGGGGCGGCCCGAAGGCGTCAGGGTGAGGGGCTCTGGAGCCCGAGGACCCGCGTTCCCGGGGGCCGACTCCGCCGCGGGAGGGCGAGCGCGGTGCGTGCCGGAGGTGGGGACTTGGAGGCCGCGGCCCGGCGCCCCCGCCCCCGAGCCTGACGGGGCGCGAGGCGGGATGAGGCGCTGGCGCGGGGGGCGCCCGGCCGAGCCCCCGCGGCTGCCCTCGGCGGCCAGGCGCTAGGCTCGGCGGCGCGGGCGGCGC
Organism: Macaca fascicularis; assembly: GCF_037993035.2. Classification (NCBI taxonomy): domain Eukaryota; kingdom Metazoa; phylum Chordata; class Mammalia; order Primates; family Cercopithecidae; genus Macaca; species Macaca fascicularis. The sequence continues at coordinate 127,794,407 of NC_088388.1, read as the reverse complement.
TCGGCGGCGGCGGCGGGCGGAGGGCGTCGGGCCCGGCCCGCGGAGGGCAGACACGGAGCGGCCAGCGGGGCGCAGGGACGCCGCGGCGGCGCGGCGGGGCCGCGGGGCTCGGTAAGGCGGGCGCGCGGGAGGGCCGGGGGCGCCGGTGACGTGGGCAGGCCCCGCGGGAAGGGCTGCGGGGGCCTCTCTTTCCTTCTTAGAAAAAATTCTTTTTAGAGTGAGGGCTCCGGATCGCATGCTCCCGGAGGAGCCTCTCGGTTGTACCCTCACCCCCGGCCCCATCTCCCCGGCCTCCCGGGGCGGACGTCGCTGCGGGCCCACGACCTCCCGCGCCACGCGCTCCCCGCTCCCCGCGGCCTCCGCGAGCCGGGCGTTCGGACGGCGTTCTGGCCTGCCGCAGCGCTCTCCGCCCCGGGCCCAAGGCGGGCGGCAGCCGCGACTCCCGGGAGCGGCCGAGTGGGGGCTCCAGGGACACCGGCGCTCCCGGAGGAGCCGCGGGAGCGTTTCCCTCCGCTGCCCGCGGGCGACATCGCGGGTCCCGCCCCCCCCGTGTGCGTGGGCCCCGCGGGGCCAGAGGTCTCTGTTCCCCCAGGCTCCGGTGGAGTTTCCCTCCTCGTCTTTCCCATTGACTGAAGTTGCCGCTGCATGTTGGACGACGGTGGTGAATTAGTGCTTTTTTCCACCTCGCTTCCTCGCCACCCCTGTATCTTGGTTTCCCGTTTTGTTGACTTTATCAAACATTTATGTTAAAGATTTTCTTAAGCAGTACACAAGAAATGGTAGGGAGAGAAAATCAGACCTGATTTCTTAGCTTTAGTCTACCTTGGACTTTTTATAGCTTCACCTTCTGTTTGTGAAACTTGAAGATGGAAGGAAGGAGGAGACCCAAGCAGAATGCTTGGGATGCAGTTTAATAGTCATCTTTTAGGAAATAGAATTTGGATAATTATAATTTTGATCTGAATGCAGAGTTACAATCTGTCTTTAAAATGCTTGGGGCACTGCGTGATGCTACATGGCTAGCTGGCAGCTGGGCATAGCATTGTTGTCAGCATCTCTTTTATTTTCTGTTCTTTCAGAGTTTTATTTGGCACAGATTTAGACCTTTTAAGTCAGTCTGAATGGGAATAACTTTTCTGATACATTGGTTGCTTTTGTAAACGTTGTCTATATTTGTATTTCTATTGGAAGAAGATAAAGCAAATGGTGCTGGACTGCGGTGGCTCTTAGAGTCTACACAGTTTGCTGGTCTGAATCAGTGACTGCATTTGTTGTAATATTTTTGAGTATTTATGGTTGTGACTCAATATATCCTTCCTTATTGGGTACATTGAAGTGGCTCTCAGAATCGATATTTGTTCCTTGGACTTGAGTGTGAAGGAAAGAGAAGCTTTAATTTCTGCTACGACATGACCTCAAAGTTTTTCAAGTACTCATTGGTGTGTTTTCTTTTTAATGGGGCTGTTTGTGAAGATGAGGCATTAGGATGTTGTAATTTGCAATTTCAGGAATGTCTGGAGCCTGATTCGTTCTTGGAATTGGATATATGGTGATGCTTCATAGAGCAAGTGTCTATAATGGTGTCAGGTTGGAACCGTGTTTAAGCCAGTTATCTTCGTCCTGTGGTCCCTATAGCAGTCCGTGTATAAAGCAGCACTTTGGACAGAGACTTGTCTGGACACAGCTGGGGTGGAAGCCCAGTTTACTGTATGATCATTCACATTGAGGTGGGTGACAGGGTGAAGTAGTGGGGGAGAAAAACATAAGTGGGACAGAGAGGAAATGTGAGTTGGAAGAACATTCTCCAGTTATGTAACTGTTTTGTTTTCTAGGGAGAGACTAAGAACCAGCAAGACAGGCTCAACTGTCTTTAGAGCCTTTGATGTTGGTTTGAATTCCAGTAGTTATGTTCCTTCTATGTTCATTTCCCAACCTCCGTATCATTTTCCAGTCACCAAAAGCTTTTCTGAAGTTGGCCTGCGACTCTAATGGCAATACATTCATCTCTACTTCTCTCTCTCTCGGTGCTATATAAACGATGTTTTTATTGTTGTTTGTTCTGACTTGACTTATTCAAGTGTTTTCCTTCCCAAGCTGACCTGAGTATATTATCTGCACACTATATGTTGATCGTAGACGCGTGTAATAAATGTTAAGGACTAGGCATCTGTTTTCTTCATAAGGCTGTGGTAGCAAAAGAGGAATGAAACAAAAAGGAACTTGACATAGTTGAACTTTTAAAGAGTAAGACTAATATTCTTGAGAATTTTTCGGGTTTAACCCGTGATTGTGAAATCCAGTGTCCGTGGAAGTAGTCAAGAGGCAGCAAGGACTTGAAGTCAGGTTGAGGTTGAAGTTCTGCCCCATAGTAGCTGTGTGACAATGTACCTTCCTTGGACAAGTTATTTACATTTCTGAGCTTGTTTGCTTTTTATAACATAGAGATAAGAAGGCTTGCATTGTCTTTCTTACGGAGTTGTGAAGGATCAGATGATAGAAGGGATATGAAAATGCTCTGCAGAACTATTTTTAAATATGTATTGTTGTCATTATGTATAAACTTAGTTGCAAACCTGTATTACCTGGCAAATTGGCCTGGCAAACTTTTTTAAATACTGTAACAGAAGTTTAAAAAACATGCAGCTAAAGACTGGGCAGGGTGGCTTACACCTCTAATCAAATGCTTTGGCAGGCAGAGGTGGGAGGATCCCTTGAGGCCAGGGGTTTGAGACCAGTCTGGGCAACATAGAGAGGCCCAGTCTTTACAGAAAATCAAATAAAAACAATTACTTGAGTGTAGTGGCACACACCTGTAGTCCTAGCTACTCGGGAGGTTGAGATGGAGGGATCACTTGAGCCCAGGAATTAGGGGTTACAGTGAGCTATCATTGTGCCACTGCCTTCGAGCCTGGTCAACAGAGTGAGACCCTGTCTCAAAACAATAACAACAAAAACAGATAAGGACTGAGAACATGTTAGATTTCTTCTAGTTCCAAAATTTTGTGCCTCTGTCTTATTTAGAAAATCCACCAGTAGTAATTGCAATTTTGAACTCTCTGGAATTTTCAATAATTTGGAGACAGATCAAGTTTATTGAGACTGTGAGCTACCGCTGCTGCTTGTTTTTAAAATTTAATAGAGTCAGGGCCATGCTATGTTGCACAGGCTGGCCTCCAAATCCTGGGCTGAAGTGATCTTCCCACGTTGCCCTCCTGAGCAACTGGGACTACTGTCCTGTGCCAAGGCTGGACAAGACTTTGAACTTCTTTAAAGTATCAGTTCACAATACCAAAGGAGGTTACAAGTTAATGATTGGTAAGAAGTGTTTAGTAAAAAATATTTTATATTTGTCTGCATTATTTAGGGAACCTATGGGCAAACTATAGCCTGCAGGCCATATCTGGCCCGTGGCTAAGAATGATTTTTATATTTTTAAATGGTTGAAAACAATCGAATAAAATTTCGTGTCATGAGAATGGTATAAACCGCAAATGTCAGTGTCCTTCAGTAAAGTTTTATAGGAACACAGTCACTCATTCATTCTTGTGTCTGTGGCTACTTTGGCAGTGCGGCAGCAGAGCGGAGTACTTTCATAGCTCGGCCTGCAAAGCCTCAAGTATTTATTATCTGGTTCTTTAAAAGAAAAGTTTTCCAACCCCCGATTTAGGACTTAACATTTTTTTTACTTTGATTAACGTATGTGTTATTTCTTATCAGAGCCATTATAAGGTTAAGAATCCTGGAAAGGCACTAATTTTTGTTTTGGAGCCAGATAGACTTGGGTTCACATATCAGATATGATATTTATAAACACTGATCCTGGACAAACTAATGAATGTCATGGGACCTCAGCGATTTCCTTTGTGACCAGGGAATATCAGTAGTATCAACCTTGGAAGGTTGTAGTGAGGATGAAATGAAATAGTACATGTTAAGGCTTAATCTGTGACATACAGGAAGCCCTCGGTAAGTGATAGATGATGATGATTAGAAACGCTACCCTGAAAGTATGCCTAAAATATTGTATATTACTGTCACCTCCAGATTAGAGAGTGATTTTCCTGAGTGATATGCTGTTTGCTATAGAATTTTCTCATTTGATGAAATGTAGTTTAGTTAACAGCTGATAAGCGGAATAACTTGAGAAATTTCCTGTTTGCTGTAGTGTATTTTTACTAATCACTTGCTGATTTCAGATAATTAAGTATGGGTGGAAAGATACTTCTCTTTTTCATAGATCCTGATTCTTGATGATTTCCTGATAATGTTCTTATGTTTATAAATTGGATTTAAATACCACTTCTATTTTCATAGTGATACTGGCTTTTTTTTTTTTTTTTTTTTTTTTTAGAAAGATGAGTGAGAAAAGTCAGTTTTGATTAGGCCAGGGTTGGAAAATTTTCCCCATGTGTATATATACTCTAAAGTCTTCCTTATGATTTGCATTCACATCTTTATGGCATGCTTCTCAGAGTTGAAATAATAAAAGGTAATTTTTTTTTCCTAAGTAGATCTAGTTTACTATCCAGAGACTTTTTGAAGTATTTGATTTAAGTTACCTTACAGTTGAGAAATTTGGTGTGCCTCTCAACTTCAAATGCTGGTTTATTAACATTAATCTCAAACTAAGAGTGAGCAAATAAAAAAGGCCATTGTTCTGACTGAGTTAAACAAAATAGAATTGGGGTCATTGTGACTCTTGCAGTTCTACAAACTGTCCAGTTTCTTGGCCTTAGCTGATGCTTCAGTGAAGTGAGATGATCCAGAGGAGATAGGGGAAGGCACTAATGTTCCCACACTGTCCTCGATGAAACAGTGAGATGGAGGCAGAAGGGCTCTTCCATAAAACCATTGAACAGCACCTTGAAAGCTGCAGGGTTCTGATTGTAGCACCTCAAACAGAGTAGACCTAAAGAAGTCGAGATGCGACAGTTTTTCTCTTGAGGTTAAAAAACAAATCAAACCAGACATTTCCTATCTGGAAAGATGAGACTTGAGCAGGTGTATTCCCCAAGGTAGTAAAGTGTAAGGATTTTATAAAATGGATATTTTCAGTTTTACAGTATACCTGGACGAGGGAGGGCTATTCTTGTATTTAAAGGAGATTGTTTTAGAACAAGTAAGAGGAAATAAGAAATGGGTGTTTGGTTTAATTTCTCATGAAAAAAACATGAAACTGAATGTTCAGAATAGAAGTAAAATTCTGGCTTTCAGAAACACGTTTTTTTTTTTTTTTTTTCTGTTTCTGGCTGTGTATCTATTTACTATTTTATTTTATATCCTGGATTATAATATACATAATATTGGAGGCTGTGGAGATAGAAAGCATTGAGAGGAAAAGCATGTGTGAACCATTCATTATGGAAATGTTATAATATGTGCAATTTGTCTCTATTTGAAAAGAGAGGCATCATACTCTAGGAGAGAATCTTCTAGAAAATTCTATCAGTTTGCCCTGAAATAGTAAAATCCTTACTATCTGGATTTCAGCCTTGTGATGTGAGGCAAGCTATTTGACTGCACTGCTTTTTTTTTTTTGTTTGAGACAGAGTCTCATTCTGTGGCCCAGGCTGAAGTGCAGTGGCTGGATCTCAGCTCACTGCAAGCTCCGCCTCCCAGGTTTACGCCATTCTCCTGCCTCAGCCTCCCGAGTAGCTGGGACTACAGGCGCCGCCACCTTGCCTGGCTAGTTTTTTGTATTTTTTAGTAGAGACGGGGTTCACCGTGTTAGCCAGGATGGTCTTGATCTCCTGACCTCGTGATCCGCCCGTCTCGGCCTCCCAGAGTGCTGGGATTGCAGGCGTGAGCCACCGCGCCCGGCCGACTGCGCTGCTTTTATTCCCTTGTGTGTAGCATGGAAACAGTAACTCCTGTTCCTCCTTTCATTGGAGAAATATAGGTGGTTGAAGGACTCTTAAGATGAGTAGCATTTTCATTAGTTTTGCGGAATAGATCATGTGAAGTTCAGTAATTACCCAGGATATCACACACCAAAAAAGTGAAGCAACTTTTAACAGGAAAATGAGTTTCGAACCTGGAATCAAGAGGACCTGGATATTTGTCTTGGCTCTGCTGTAAACAGCTTGTGACTTTGGACAAGTAATTTCTGTCTCCAAAGGTCCGGTTTCCATTGATCTACCTAAGGAGAATCTGACAGGCCTCCTTCTTGCTTTATATTCAGTGGCCCTCCAGATTAAGTAGGAATAGCAATCCTGACACGGTACGATAAGGGAAACCACATCTCTTTGTATCCGTGAACTGAGAAGTGTCCACTGAGTACATCTGTGTATCTCGTGCCATGCTTCACGCAGTGGAAGACAGATAGGTAAAAAGGTGTCGTTGTCTTTGCCCTCAGGAGGTGTTCATTTCATGGGAAGACAAACTAGTTTATGAAAAGGAATATTATAAGTAAGCAAGGAGATAGTGGAATGATCTGGCAGTTTGAGAACTTGTGATGTGCTGTTGGAGAGGATACTTTGTAGCCTTGTGACCTTGAACATGTAAAATGGGCTTTGTAGACTCCCTCCAACTCTGAAATTTGGTCATTCTGTCTTTGACGGAGAAGCAGCAGCTCTGAGTCCCCCTGTTGGTAGACAACCCAAGTAAGAACTCTCAATTAAAGCCAGATTTTTACACGCATTCTGTGTAGTTGATTTAGTAGATGGAAGGAAAAGTTTAATTTACTAGAAATGCAATCAAGGAATAACCCTTCTGAAAAATCAAGCATGTGAGAAGGGACAGGAGACCAAAGTGACCTTGTTCCTGAGGCAGTAAATTTGTGCCTGGATCTCATTTCTTCTTGCCTACAGGTCTTCTACTCCAGCAGTTTTCTTTCCTAGGATATCATTCTCTCTTTACTGAATCCTCTTTTAGTTAGCATCTGTGCCTTTTGTTACTTGCCGCAGTGATAACTAGTTGTCTACCCAATGCTGTTCTCTGTGGCTTCCTTTTAGTATATAGGTTCCTCAGGGTTTATCTGGGCACACGTTGGCCCAGCTAGAAGCTACATTTCCTAGCCTCTCTCTTATAGTTGGATGTGGACTAAATTCTGGCTAAATGGATGTGGACATAAGTGGTATGTGTGATTTCTGGGTTGTGGCCTTAGAAAGGAAGCTAATCGTTTTCTATTTTCTCTTTACCCCCTTTTGCAGATGAGAGTGTAGGGTGTTAATACACTGATGGGGCATGTTATTCAACCTGTGAAGGTGAGGGCAACACCTTAGCGGGAAAGGGATGAATAAGATGGATTTTTAGATGACCTTGTGGAGCAGAACTGCCTCCTAGCCTTGTACTTCTCATTTATCTTTGGGTAGTTAAGTGAGAGAGGAATAAAGTTTTATCTCTTGAGCTACTGATACCTTAAATGAATAAATCACACCTTTTAAACCACCTCTACCTTGGGATCCCCTTCATTTACATTTATTGCCCTTTTTTTATGTTTCCTTTTGCAGCAAAAATTTTCAAGAGTTGTTTATATTTGCTCTCCCTTCTTCACCACTGATTCTTTAGCCTGATCATTTGAGCTCATCATATGAATTACTCTTCCTGTCAGTGACTTCTTCCTCTACCCCCCAAAGTGTTTACCATCTCAGTAAGTGGCATCATCAGCCACCGCTTGTGCAGGCCAGAATCCCCAGAGTCATCCTTATCCTTGATTTCTTTTTTTCTTCCACTCCACTGAAATTGTTTTTAATCAAGATTGCAGTGACCTGTATCTTGCCAAAGCTCTAGTGGTCAGTTCAATGTTTGTATCTTATTTGATCTCTCACCAGCATTTCACAGTGGCCAGCATTACTTCTTGTGACCTCTTAGTTGTTCATTCTCATTTTCTATATGCTTTTGGCAGTTTATCTCTACTTACTCACTCCTTGAAAATTTGGAATGTCCCTCAGGTGATTTTCTCCAATTTTTTGGTTTCAGATGTCATTTGTATGCTGATGAGGCTCAAATTCTTATTTCTAGTACTGACTTTTTTCCCCCCTTGAGCTCTACACTCACGTAACTCCATGCCTCTGCTTGGATATCTAATGGGCATCTCAAAGGCAGCATGAACAAAGGAGGGCTATGAATTACTCTTCCTGTCGGTGACTTCTTCCTCTACCTCCCCCAAGTCTTCACCATCTCAGTAAGTGACATCATCAGCCACCACTTGTACAGGCTAGAACCCTTGGAATCATCCTCCTTGATTTCTTTTTTTCCTCCTCATCTCGTATTAAGTCTGGTCACCTCCACCTTTATAATGTAAACTGAACCTGACTACATCTCACTTTTTTCACTGGTAAAAACCTAGGCTAAGCTAGTAGGCTTTGTCATCTGGCAGACTGCCAGCAGATTTCCCTGCTTCTCCTCCTGTCCCTGTCCTTCCCCTCATTCTCACCATACACAGGAGCCAAAATAATGTTAAATGTTAATCAGATCATATCATTGTGCTTACTGGTTTTCCAATACACTTATTGCTGAAACAGAAACTTAACATTTTACTATGGAAATAAACCCTTCATTTTGGTGACTATCAGGTTCCATATCAGTAGTTCTCAACCCGGGAAGATTTTCCCCTCAGGTGATGTCTGGTGACGTTCTTGGTTGTCACAAATTGGGGTAGGTTGCTACTGGCATCTAGTGGGTAGAGGTCAAAGTGGCTGCTAAACATCCAACATCCGATAATGCACAGGACAACTCCCAGGAGCAAAAAATTATGTGGTCCAAAATGTTTGTAATGTGTGATATGGCTCCTGGCTGCTTCTCTGATCTCATCTTCCGCTGTCTCTTCTTTTCTTCTTTGTTCACTGGGCTACAGTCTCAGTGGTGCTCCTTTTTTTTTTTTAAAGTAGAATTTATTTTTAGGTTCACAGCAAAACTGAGCTAAAGGTGCAGAGGTTTCCTATATACCCCTTGTCTTTACACATGTGCGGCTTCCCCCATTATCAGCATCCCACATCAGAGTTTGTTACAGTTGATGAGCCTACATTGAAACATCATTATCACCCAAAGTCCAAAGGCTACATTAGGATTCACTCATTTTTCCCACTTCTTCTGAGAGAGGGGGGGAAAAAAGACTTGATGTTGTACCTTCTGTGGATTTGGACAAATTAATAATGACATGTATCCACATCATAGTATCTTATAGAGTAGTTTGACCCTCTCTCTCTCAAGCCCCTGTCAACCCCCAGCCTTTTTACTGTGTTCATACTTTTGCCTTTTCCAGAATGTCATATAGTTAGAATCATAGAGTATGTAACCTCTTCAGACTAGCTTCTTTCACTTAGGATAAACAGTTAAGTTTCTTCCCTGTCTTTTCGTGGCTTGATTGTTCATTTCTTTTTTAGTGCTGAGTAATATTCCATTGTCTGGATATACTACAGTTTATTTATTCTTTCACCTGCTGAAGGACATCTTAGTTGCTTCCAAATTTTGACAGCTGTGAATAAAATTGCTACAAGCATCCGTGTGTGTGTGTGTGTGTGTGTGTGTGTGTTTAGTAAGTTTTCATCTTGTGTAAATACTTAAGCATGCGATTGTGGGATCATATGTTAAGAATAAGTTTAGTTTGCAAGAAACTACAACACTGTCTTCCCAAGTGACTGTGCCATTTTACAACCTCACCAGTAGTGAGTGAGAGTTCCTGTTGTCCACATGTGGTGTTGTCAGTGTTTTAGATTTTGGCCATACTTATGGGTGTGTGGTATATGACATTGTTTCTTCCCTTTGAATAAAAGCACATTCTGTCTTAGGGATTTGTGCTTGCTGTTCCTTTTACTTAAAATGACTTATTTTTAATTTTTTTTAGAGGCAGGGTTTTACTCTGTTACTCAAGATGGAGTGATCATAGCTCATTGTAACCTCGAACTCCTGGGCTCAGGTGATCCTCTTACATCAGCCTTCCAAGGAGCTAAGACTATAGGTGCGTGCCACTGTGCCGGGCTAATTTTTGTAATTTTTGTAGACACGAAGTCTCTCTGTGTTGCCCAGGCTGGTGTTGAACCCCTGGGCTCAAGGGATCCACCTGCCTCAGCCTCTCAAAGTGCTGGGATTATAGGCGTGAGTCATGGCGCCTGGCCACGTACTTCTTTTAAGTCTTGTCATGGCTACCTTCTTCCTCTCCCAGAGAGACCATAATAATTACCTGTATATATAGCACCCCCACCTGTTTCTTTTATATCATCCCATTTTGTCTTCTTCATATTCATTTATTATTTGCTTATTTGTTTAATTAATTAATTTATTTTTTGAGACAGGGCCTCATTTTGTCACCCAGACTGAAGTGCAGTGGCGCGATCTCAGCTCACTGAAGCCTCGACTTACTGGGCTCAAGCAATCCTCCCACCTCAGCCCCCAAGTAGCTGGGATTACAGGTGTGCACCACCATGCCTGGCTAATTTTTGTATTTTTAAATAGAGATGGGGTTTCACCGTGTTGCCCAGGCTGGTCTTGAACTCCTGGACTCAAGTGATTCAACTGCTTTGGCCTCCCAAAGCTCTGGGATTATAGGCATGAGCCACTGTGCCCAGCCATGTGTTTAGTTTATAACCCCCCGTCTCTGAGCTACTCAAGGGGTGAGGGCTTTGTCTAGGCTCCTGCTATATCTCTAGCATTCCTACTTAATAAACATTTGTTGATAATAGAGAGGTGCTAGAGTCACTTTTAGGAATGGAGCAGGGTTTTCAGCAATAATGACAAGTCACAGGATCCAGCTGGTACCAGTAGAGAAGCTTGTAGTTTGCTGGAGGGTGAAAAGTCCATTGAGACAAGGCTGCTTTGGTCTTCTATTTAGTAACTAATTTTGAAGAATGGAGAAATTCACCTTTTTTTTTTTTTTTTTTTTTTTTGTGAGGAGGCAAATGATAAAAAAGCAAGATGATGGGAACTTCTTAAGAAAGAAAGGTTACTTCAGGGTGTAACTTTGGTTTTGCCTGTGTCTCATACCACTAGTCTCTGCATATAGAGCTATAGCTTCATATTGCCGCTATATAGGCCTCCAGGGAATATGCCATCTGCCTTTCTCTAATATCAGAATTCCTTCCACATTATCCTTGGGAGGTAATTACTTACCCTCTGCTTTATTTTTACTGTCTGAAAACTCAGTTATTCACAAGACCGGCTAACTTTTTAAAAAGAGTTCTTATTGTTAGGAAATGTATCTCGTTCTATGAAACTGGAACATTGCTCCATGCATTTCTGACTCCACACAGATCTGCTTTATTTTTCACATGATAGCTCTTTAGCTGTGAAAAATGGTTGGTTCTTTTATCTTCCCACCAGTCTTTTCTCTTTCTAGGCTCAACGTATTCATTTTCTTCAACTATTCCTCATAAGACAAGGTTTTTAGATTATTTTTCAGGCCCATCCCTAACATTTTTGGGACTTGGGGCAAGAATACAAATTGCAGGTCTGCTACGGTTTGGATATTTGACCCTCCAAACCTCACATTGAAATTTTGATCCCCAACGTTGGAGGTGGGGCCCCCACTAGGAGGTATTTGGGTCATGAGAGTGGAGCCTTCATGTCTACATTAATGTCTGCCGTGGGTGGGGTGTGAGTGAGCTGTCACTCTGTTCGCTCCCCACAGAGCGCTGGTTGTGGAAAAGAGCCTGGTACCTCCCTCCACTTGCGTCCTCTCTCACCATGTGATCTCTGCACATGCTGGCTCCCCTTTGCCTTCTGGCGTGAGTGGAAGCAGCCTGAAGCTTTCACCAGATGCCTGACCTTCCAGCCAGCAGAATTGTGCACCAAATAAACCTTCTTTGTAAATTACCCAGTTTCAGGTATTCCTTTATAGCAATACTAAACGGACTAAGACGAGGTTCATATGTCTATACAAGTTATGAATCAAGTTACCTTATAAATAGAAGATGTTCCATTTGCCGACTTTATCAAATAAAACTTCATAATAACCTAGATCAGAGTCGAACAGAGAATTCAGATTCCTCTGAGTTTGTTTTTTTGGTTTGTTTTTGAGAGCGAGTCTTGCTTTGTTGCCCAGGCTGGAGTGGAGTGCAGTGGCGTGATCTTGGCTTACTGCAACCTCTGCCTCCCAGGTTCAAGTGATTTTCTTGCCTCACCCTCCTGAGTAGCTGAGGGACCACAGGTACGTGCCATCATGTCCCGCTAATTTTTACATTTTTATTAGAGACAGGGTTTCACTATGTGGGCCAGGCTGGTCTCAAACTCCTGATCTCAAGTGATCTACCCTCCTTGGCCTCCTAACTCTGAGTTTGTTTTTAGAACACAAGCTAAGGTGCAGAGAGCCAGCCTCTAACCTGAGGTCTTCTTTTCCCCAGGCTCCTTGAACTGTGAAGTTTGCATGTGCATGTCTGTGGAACTCCAGCCCATACACCCTTCAAACAGCTGCTCTTTGACCATTCTTTGGCCTAGGGTTGTAAATACTATTGGTTGGGTCATCTGTCCTCAGGAGAACTGACTCAGGGAAGAGGCCTGAGCAGACCCTGGAAGAGGTGGGAAATTTTGGAGTTCCGGTCAAGATGAGGGCTGGGGCATGTGGGCTGCAGATGGGCACATCCGTTAGGCCCTTAGCACAGCTGGCCCCATGGTCAGGGGTATGGTTAGAGGAAGGCCAGTGCAAGGTCCTCTGAAGCTTGAGGCCTAGGATGGGTGCCATTGCTTAGGTCTAAGCAGTACTGTTCTATGCAAGTAAAATTCTGGTTTTGGTCCTATTGCTAGAGTTGGTTATTGTGGAAAATGGTACATTCTCTCTTATGGTGCCTCAAATTAGATATGATATTTTAGTTAGAGCTTCCTAACCAATGTGTCAGCGGTTCTCTGAATGTGTTACAGATGGGCCAGAAATACTGATTCCCTTAGTTCTTAGGATCGTCAGGGGCAGAGTGGCAAGCGCTTCTAGGCTGATCACTTTTCCAGCAGGATGACCTGTTTACCCCAGGGTGCCTGTGCCAGTGCTGTTATGCTACCAGTATCAGGTATTTTATGGACAGCTTTAGGAGCATATATGTGTGTGTGTGTGTGTGTGTGTGTGTATATATATATATATATTTTTTTTATGAACATTATCACTTGGTCCACCTGAAAGCGTTAGAGGTGTCAAAGTAGGTTTTGTGCCCTTCTTATTTGTAAGGAAATAGATCCAGGTTAAGTCACTTATCTAGTGACATTTTCTTAAGTAGGCCAGTTGAAACTAGAGTTCCATTTTTGTGACTTATTTTGGTTTTTCTCTCTACTAACCCAAATTGTGTTCCGTGTACCTTTTTTTGGGATAATTTGTCACTCTTGTTCATCTAGGGCTTGTAGGAAATTACAGTTTTTAGAGCTTTTCTCTCCCAAATGTTGTTACATTGTTTTCCTTTTATTGTTATTTTTTAGTTTAAATATTCAATTTTATGTTTAATCCCTACTAAGTAGAATTATTTTCATGAGATTCAACCAATTGATGCAGCATCTTGAAACTGGATTTTATGTGTTACTCATTTTTTATAGCTCTCTTTAGATTAGTATTATGTTTAGTTACTACAGTAATGTTTGTATGAAATGGTCACCTCAAACTCATTTATATAAGGTTAGATTACATAAGGCAGGAAAGTATGCAGTATATTTTAGAAATATTCCTGTTGTAAAACAGTTAAAGTTCCGGTGCTTAAATGTGAATTCACTTCTTATCTAATGCCTACTTTGTACTGATCTTAAGGAGTGTTATTTTATTGAAACCTCCCAATAACTCTAGTAGTATTACTATCATAGAAGGGTACTGGGCCTCAGAAAAGTGTGGTCACTTGATCAGGTTTACTCAACTACGTGGAGGATTGATTCGTACTTTAAATCCAGGTCTTTTTGCCTTTCAAGTGCTGTGTTTTCCTCAGTATTATTTTGTAAATAATGTGAAGTGATTTCTGAATATTTAACTTGGGCTGGGAAGGGGATGTTTTCCAGATTTATGTTCTTAACATTTAGAGTAACAAATTCTCTGCCATTACTCCTGCACAGGACAGCCTCTCTCTCTCCTCTCCCAGCAGAGAATTACCATCTGGTCAAAAACGTCAGTAGTGCCAAGGCTGAGAAACCCTGCTGTAAGAGTTCTGAGTAGTCAAGGTTTTACTCTGAGTGCGTTTGTGTTTGCAGTTTTCGCTATTTACCGTGATGATAGGTACTGGAATGCATGAGAGACGTGAACTGCTTGTGCCTCCATAGTTTATATTCTTAATTTGTCCACCTCCCTCCCAGTTTGGGAACAGGTTGACAGTGAGGGTAGAGCAAGATGTTTATCCACTTCTATTCTGTGTTGTTTCTAGAGAATCAGGGGTTTGGTGTTAGAGGCTTTCTGAATGGTGAAGGTTAGGCTTTTTAGGTTTTCATGCTGATTTTTATGATAACTTTCAATAGGAAAAAGTTGTGAGCCATGTGCAGTTACACTGTGTTTCATGTATTGGCTGCTAGCCCACCTGCCTTTGTGGAGAGTTGTGTTGATTGGTGAGAGCACAGATTTGAAGGAATGGTTGCTCAGTGTTCTCATACAGGTGCTTTCTGTTTTCGCCTGTTTTTGAGTTCCAAGGCATGATCGGAACCTCATTAGAGCAGTTTTCCCAATTTCTTTTCAGTACCTTCCCAGACCTGATTTTATGTCCCTTTGATCTAGATTACCATGCCCACCTCCTTAAACTTGTTTCAGTGTGTCATTTTAAACTATCAAGAACCATCTAAAGTTCTCTGTCTCCTACTGTTCTATTCAACTCTCTTGCTTGAGCTTCAAGGAGAGCCTTTTTAGAATCCTTCTTAACTCAGGTTCTGTTTTACCAAATGATAAACATCTGTTTTATTAATATTAACGGTGGCTCCTGTTATTGCTAACATTGTTTAATTATTATAGATATGCTATGAACTCTTCTAAGCTCCTTACACGTATTATCTGATTTAATCATGACAAGTGCCCCACGAGGTAGTTACATCTGTAATATTTTTATTACAGTAAAATATACATAAAGTAAAATTTGCTATCTTAGCTATTTTTTAGCTGTACAGTTTAGTAGTGTGAATATATTCACATTATTGTGCAGTAGCTCTCCAGAATGTTTTCATCTTGCAAAACTAAAACTCTGTGACTGTGAAACAGCTTGCCATTTTCCCCTCCTCCCAGGCCCAGTAACCACCATTCTACTTTGTTTCCATGATTTTGACTACTTTGGATACCCCATGTAAATGGGATTATACTATATAATATTCATCTTTATGTGACTGGCTTATTTCACTTAGCATAATGTCCTCAAGGTTCATCTATGTTGTAGCATGCAGAAGGATTTCCTTCCTTTTCAAGGGTGAATACTATTCCATTGTGTGTCCGTACCACATCCTGCTTATCCATTAATTGTCAGTGGACTCTTGGGTTGCTTCCATTTCTGGATGATTTTGAATAGTGCTGCTGTGAACATGAGTATGCAAATACTTCTTTGAATTCCTGCTTTCAGTTTTTTGGAGTATACATCCAAAGGTGGAATTGCTGGATCACATGGTAATTGTATTTTTAAACTTTTTGAAAAATAGCCATACCCTTTTTCCATTGCAGTTGTACCATTTTACATTGCCACCAAGAGTGCTCAAAGGTTCCAGTTTCTTCACATCCTTGGCGACATTTGTTATTTTCCTTTCCCCTTTCCCTCCCTCCCTCTCTCCCTCCCTCCTTCTCTCTCTCTCTCTTCTTTCTTTCTTTTCTTTTCTTTCTTTCTTTTTCTTTCTTTCTTTCCTTTCTTTCCTTTCTTTCCTTTCTTTTCTTTCTTTTCTTTCTTTTCTTTCTTTTCTTTCTTTCTTTCTTTCTTTCTTTCCTTTCTTTCTTTCTTTCTTTTTCTCTTTCTTTTCTTTTCTTTTCTTTTCTTTTCTTTTCTTTTCTTTTCTTTTCTTTTCTTTCTTTCTTTCTTTCTTTCTTTCTTTCTTTCTTTCTTTCTTTCTTTCTTTCTTTCTTCTCTTCCTCTTTCTTCTTCCTCCTCCTTCCTCCTCCTTCCTCCTTCCTCTTTCTCCTCCCTCTCCTTTTCCTCCTGCTTCTCCTTTTTTTTTTTTTTTGCCAGTAGCCATTTTAATGGGTAAGGTGATGTCTTATCATGGTTTGGTTTGCCTTTCCCTAACGATAGTGATGGTGAGCATTTTTTCATATGCTTGTTGGCCATTTGTATATCCTCATTGGAGAAATGTGTGTTCAAGGCCTTTGCTCATTTTAAAATAGTTTTTTTGTTGTTGAGTTGTAGTTCTTTACATATTTTAGATGTCAGTCCTTTAACAGGTATACAATTTCAAATATTTTCTTCCATTCTGTGAATTGCCTTTTCATTCTGTTGATAGTGTCCTTTGATAGACAAACATTTTAATATTAATGTTGTCTAGTTTGTTTTTCCTCTTGTTGCCTGTGCTTTTGGTGTCATATCCAAAAAATTATTGCCAAATCCAGTGTTATGACATTTCCCTCCTATGTTTTCTTCTAAGACTTTCATAGCTCTTATGTTTAGATCATTGATCTACTTTGAGTTAATTTTTGTATATGGTATAAGGTAAGACTAATTTCATTTTTTGTGTGTGAATATCCAGTTTTCCCAGAACCATTTGTTGAAGACTGTCCTTTCCCAGTTAAATAGTCTTGACACTCCTGTAGAAAATCATTTCACTGTATATACTAGTACTCATACTAATTTTATAGATGAGGTGATTGACATTGAGGTGTGACTGATAGACAATATTAACATATCTTTAAAAAGAATTAGTTAACCCTGAAGTAATTTATATTTGGTACAGTAAAATGAAGGTTTTTAGGGTTGCGAGGTTTCTTTTTGGTGTGTTGCAGTCTTCTCCCAGGATTTTTGTAGTTTTTCCAGGCCTTATAAAACTACTTTGAAATGGTTTTAAAATAGTAGTTTTGGGCTGGGCTTGGTGGCTCATGTCTGTAATCCCAGCATTTTGGGAGGCCAAGGCAGGCAGATCACTGGAGGTCAGGAGTTTGAGAATAGCTTGGCCGACATGTCAAACCCCCTGGTGAGACCCTGTCTACTAAAAGAAATACAAAAATTAGCTGGGTATGGTGGCACACGCCTGTAATCCCAGCTACTAGGGAAGTACAAGAATCACTTGAACCCAGAAGGTGGAGGCTGCAGTGAGCCAAGATCTCGCCACTGCACTAGTCTGAGCGACAGAGCAGGACTCCATCTCAAAAAAAAAAAAGTAGCTTTTGCCATATTTTACAGCTGTTTATATGTAAGATGGGTTAAATGAATATATCAACATGAATTCAGTAGGTATTTACTACCTATTAGAAGTGGTTTTGTAGGGAATAAAAATTAGAGGCTTCCTTTATGCCATTATATTGTTAGGAATTAAAAAAACATGAAAGGCAGAATGATTTGAAGATAATACAGACTTTTTTTTTTGGAGCGTGAGGAAAAATTAAAACTTTGCAAGATCTATTTTAATTCTATTTTATTTGTCTGGCATGCCAGGTCTATTCTTTTATAGGTAAATATTGTTTGTGAACATTTTGTCAGGTTTCTGTATTTCCTCTTAATTTGTGTGTAAAGGGCAGACATTATTTCCTTGTATATATAAAACTCCATCTTCATGTGTCATTTGGTGTTATGGTAATCGCTAAACATAAACATCTCTAAGTTTAGCTGTAAAAATCAACAGAACTTGAAGATTTTTTTCTTGTTACAACAACAAAGGGATTTCTATATACTATTGCATTTTATTGCCAAATAAGATTCTAATATGTTTAGGTTTCCTTTTAACAGTTTCACCATTAATATGGGGATCATTTACTGACATGTTTAAGTCAGAATTACCTTTGATTAACAGAACAAATTGCCTTTTCAGCTATTTGCTCCCAATAAGAAGCAGTTTTCATCCATTTATTTACTTAAGAGAATTTCCTGAAAGCTTTCTGGTGAATTCCTCAGCACCAAGTTATTTAACATAGGAGAGAGGTGGAAACAAAAAATGCTTGGTTTTTACTGGCTTTCTTTTAGCATTTCTCTCTAATCAAAATGGGGACTAGGCTTCCACACATAGACAACTGAATTAATGTAACCGGACCTGTTCCATCTAGGCTGACCTCTTGAAAGATAGGAGGGGAAGTCTAAAACAGGAGAAAAGTTTTAGAAATCCTTTGGATTAGGCTTACCCAGATTAGTGGTATGTAAAATATTATGATATTCTTAGTGTTTCAGGGTTATGGATTTTAGTAAAAGCAGGAAAAAATAAATTCTTGTTTAAATGAATCTATAATGGCACCAGTGGTTTGGAAACATTTCTGAGTTACTGAATTTTATGCAACAAAATCTGGAATAACTTTTCCTTTTTTCCTTTAGACCCTTTTTCTTTTATTTAACCTAATCCAGAGCCACTTTATACTCAATTTCAACAATATTTCTGAATTCCCATGATTTTTATTTCCTTTTTGCTGCTTTCAGCTGTGTTTCTCTCCACTCTAAGCTCATTAAAGTTGAAAAAAAAAATAGGAGATTTGGACCCATTTTTTTTTTTTTTTTTTTCTGAGGAGTGTGGCGTTTAGCACCCTGTGGTGGCTCAGGATATTTTAAGTAGTATTTTCAGCTTTCTAGAAGTGTTTGCCTTATTTAGAAATAGTTATGGAAAGTTTTCTGTTTGGAGGAAACTGTTTCTTATCTTTGTTCTGGCAAAGTTCTTTCATCCTTTCAGCATCATGATTCAGTTGGTTTGTGTTCATGTAGGAGTTTGCAGCCTAGCTGCTAAAAAAGTTATTTCAGAGATGCTTATGTAACTCTTTTTAGATTAATTATTGGCTAATATTTTTGGGAGTAATTATTTTTTGATTACTCAGCTCTAATATATTTTATTGTGCTAAGACAGATCTTGGAGGTTGCTTTTAGTGCATGAAAGTAGTAGGAATTTGTTTTTAAAATGGGTGCTTTAAGGTAGACAGCTTAAACAGTTAAATGTTTGATTTTTATGTTTAAAGAGTTATTAAACTGTGTAAATAAAGGCAGTATTATATTTTACATGATCATGCTAAGGTGTTTAGCAGTTACAGAATCAGGAGCTTATTTTTTAAGACTTTTTTCTATTTGAAAATAAATGTCACAGCTGAGATTTCTTATTTCAATATATTTATTATCACATTTTAAGAAAGAACTTTTAGTTTATAACTCTGTATGAAAGCCCGTAATCAATTTATTCACTTTTTATCATTCATGATTTAAGACAGAGACAAGGGTGAGAAAAACCCTGAAGACCAGTCAACAAAAGCTTTCAAAACAGTGTTGTAAACGGTGTGATAATTAGGATAAATCATAAGACCGTTGCCACCAGTGCTATTATTTGTGTTTGACTAGAATGATCAGTTCTTTTTGCAGCCCAGGTAAACAAATTATTTTATTTCACAAAAGAGATTTAAAAATTTATGGTTGAAGTGTAAATGAAATACTACGGCTCTTCAGTTTTGTAATGCTCATGCTGGCCTCAGATGTAAAAGTTCAGTCAGTGCAGTTGTTGCAGCCCATTTCATTGAAGGAATGGAGACAAAAGTTTGTTTGTAACTACCGTGGAACTGAGCACAAAGACGCCAGTGACCTTTGAACTTCTGTGGCTGTGCATCTGAACAAGGGATTGTTTGAGAATGGGAAAAGCTGCCAGTAGACTTGGGATATGCTTTCTCCTTGTTTTCTACAGAGTTGTTGAATGACCCTACTCCAGAAAAACAAAAAAAACAAAAAACGAAACAAACAAAAAGCTTAATTGGAAGAAATTCTTACTGGTCTCAGAAGAATCTCATGTCTGCATAGCAAAATCTAATTAGATATTCATATCCCAAAGTGATAGTCATTAAAAATACTGTCTCCACTTACAAAAATGGCAACGTTAATTACTGCCATTTTATGCATTGACAAGGCTGGTAGGTGCTTGTGGTTTCTTCCTCTGCAGTTCTTATTATATTCTTATTAAAAGCTACCTTCCAGTTCTGTGGTTGGAAAATCCTTCTATATCTGGGTCACGCTAATTCCTTAGCTTTTTTTTACATTGCTTAAATGTTGGACATTATTCTGAAAGTAAAACCCGTAAGTATTTGTCAGATGAATGAGTGAAGTAATAAAGGTACAGGAAAAGTGTTTTTTTTGTGTGTGTGTGAGAGAGAGGAATAATGGCATTTGCAGTACTCTTTTTTTTCCTTCTCCCAAAGTGCTTAATAAAAAACTAGTAACATTTCGCAGTATGAAAATACCATAAATACAGTATCTCTTTTGTAGCCATTGTGTATAGTTCTCTTATTTGTACTAGCCAGTGCTCAAACTGGGCCCAGACTAGACTTTATTTCAATTTTGTTGTCTTTGGAAAGAGCTGAGTAATCAATACTAATATTTCCATTTTGGAGAAAATCTGGTTCTAATTTATATTGTTGCGTATCTGTCTTACACATGATTAATAAATTATCAAGATGTTTGTATTTGAAGTTAATGTACCAATTTGCCATTACATAGTGCATGTGCTTTGAAGTGGTTCCTTTTTCCCATCAGTAATGCATTTGTGTGTATTATTTCAGGTACTTTTAGGTAGTTCTTTTTATGACTGGTGGCCAGCACCATAATTTAACTCATAGGTTATGATAGATTGCAGAAATCTGTCATCATGTTGCTTAACTGGAGTCATTGGGATCGAGTTTATGACTTCATTAGCTGTATTGTCTTGGTACCTGAGATGGGAAAAATTAGTATAGTAGTTATAATAAGAAAAGTGGTTGACTTTTTATTAACTTTCCTGAATGTGTTGATGTATATGTTAAAATACTGATTTATCAAAAGTTTAAAATAAAATCTTAACTGGTTGATAGTTGGAGAATTTGTTCATGATAGTCCTGTGAAACATTATTTAGAAAGTTTAGCTTTGAGTCTCGATTTATCAGCTACTCTTAAGAAATACAATAATTTACAGGCAGAAGTTCTTTAAGCTCTTTTTATGCATCTGTCTTAAATGCCTAAGACAACTGGGGCCTCCAGGAATGGGTTATGTGGGAGGCTAGTTCCTCAGTGGAGGCTGAGATGTGGGGTGAAGGGGACTGTGACTGTGAAGGAAAAAGTTTGGCTGTGGGGAAAATGGTGGCTAGAATGGGAGCTCGGAGCCGGAAGAAGGAAGATAAAAAGAGGGACGTGGCAGGACGTACAGCTGCAGATCAGCTGCCTTTCAGATCCCAGTCTAAAGGAAACCAGAGAAGGAATCAGAACACCAGGGTCTGCAGGCATCAGATCGCCTTATCTGGTGGAGGAGACAGTCTTTAAATGGCTCACAGATTCAGAAAGTTAAACTCAACCACCTGGGGTTGATCAGTGTATCTTTTACTCAGTTTTAGTTTTGGTTTATTTTGATTACATTCTCTCCTGTGATGGTTGAATTTGGTTTAGATTTTAATATGATAGTTGTTTAAGAGAGAGAAAGCAAACCATAGCACAACATAGAACATGTATTTGACAAAGTGCTATAAATTGCCATGTAACATTAGTGAATTGAATATTCCCTTTAAAAATCTTAACATGAAATATATTACATTACTATTTTAGACAAAAATAAGACTTTTTTGATCTGTTCATTTTATTGACATATGTTTTATGAAGGGAAAAGGTAAAGAAGACTAAAGAATATGGAAAATATTAGGTAAATAATAGCACTTTTCACACCTGTTATTCTGAGAGTAAAACTTTACATTTTGATGACTATATATCATCAGATAAATTCTACATTACTTGATTTTATGAAATGGCCAATGCTAAGTTAATTTGGATGAATAGTGAATAGTGCTTTGGGTCAGAAAGGGTAGACAGATTTCATTGTTCATTCTGAAAAGATATTTGTCAGGAAGTAAGTACTGTGTTTAAGATTTAAGAAGTTCTGTCTTTTTTTTTTTGGTTAATTATTAACTTACTACTTGTAAGAACTGAGTATTTAGAAAACTTATTTGATGTTTCTGTAATTTTAAAAAATTAATGAATTATTTATTTTTAAGCAGCAAAGTTTTGTTATATTGCCCAGTCTGGACTCGAACTCCTGAGCTCAAGTAATCCGTCTGCTTTAGCCTTTTGAGTAGCTGGGATTACAGGCATGCACCACCATGCCTGGCTGTAATTGTTTTTTTAAATATTAAAATTGAGATCTGAAATGAAAACAGTCTTGACATTGCCGTATAACTACTAACTGAAGAAATGGTGACTGTGCCCTGCCTTTTATAGTACCTGAACTTTTTTACATTTTCCTCCTATGGTAAATAATATGAAAGATGCTTTAGAAAAGTAGTTCCCAGACTTTTACCACAGAGAATTGCTTGTAGTGCCATAAGTCATAAACTTGTAAGCTGCTTGACTTAAAAAAAATGTCAATATTAGTAAACATTATCAAGTGCACACCGTGGGTATAGCAGATTTTCCTACTTGCCTAAGGTTCATTTCTTCCCTTTTCCTTTGTAATAGAACTTAAATTTTGTTAGAAGCAAAACACACAGCTTTTTGTGCCTAGCTTAAAACTATCGATGTCTTAGCTCCCCTTCCTACTGAGATAGCCATGTGATCTAGTCCTGGTCAGTGAGATGTAGGCAGAAATTTCTAGATGAAACTTTTGGGAAAGCCCTTTTAGCCATTTCTCGTTCCTCCTGCCCAGAAATTAGACATGATGACAAGCTGTAGCAGTATTCTAGAGACTTTTAGGAAAGGCTAAGAGATTCGCGGAGGTCTTAGCCCTTATGTTCTTGAACTGCCAAACCAATGTCAGCAAGTGCTTCTCTCTGAACTTCCATTTCATGAGGAAAAGAAAGCCCTGTCGTGTTTACATCACTGTAATTTGGACTTCTTTCTACACACATCTGAACATATCCCTAAATATGATAATTTACATGCCCATTATGACATTCTTTCAGGAGATTTGGATTCTTCTTATAGTTTAACGAGGGATTTTATCCAACTTCAATTCCAGAAGTCTCCGAGATTTTTGGAATTATTTCTTTTAGACTTGATTGGACCAGCTGGATATCCAATTGGATGGATGTTGATTACTTCTGGAGGGTTTCTTGCCTTTCAAAAATAGTCTGCAGTATTTCTCACTGTCATTTCATCCTCTCTCATTTTAAGTCCCTGGCTTCATCTTGCTACATAATCTATATTGAAACCATAGAGCCCTCTCTGATCGGAGAGAATGTCCATGTAGTTATAGCACAATGAGGGTCATTTGGATTGGGCAAGGACAGGAATTTGACTGCTGACCTTATCTCCCTCCATACCAAGATTAATTGCGGAATTTTTTTCCTTTTTAAAAATTTTTAACTTTTTCATGTATCATACACACGTTGGGTAAGGTCATAGAATATACATAATCAACTCTGTGACTTCTGACAGCCTGAACACATCTGTAACTAGCATCTGATCAAGAAGTGAAGCTTGGCCGGGCACGGTGGCTCACGCCTATAATCCCAGCACTTTGGAAGGCCGAGGCGGGCAGATCAAGAGGTCAGCAGAGCGAAACCATCCTGGCTAACACGGTGAAACCCCGTCTCTACTAAAAATACAAAAAATTAGCCGGGCGTGGTGGCGGATGCTTGTAGTCCCAGCTATTCGGGAGGCTGAGGCAGGAGAATGACGTGAACCTGGGAGGCGGAGCTTGCAGTGAGCAGAGATCATGCCACTGCACTCCAGCCTGGGCGACAGAGCGAGACTCCGTCTCAAAAAAAAAAAAAGAAGTGAAGCTTGATTATCCTTGTGGGTTGTCAGCGTGCAGACTTCTAACAGCATGGATTTGTTCTTGCCTGTCTTATTTTATATGCTGGAATTACGCAGAACATATTCTTTTGTGTCTGGTGTCTTTTGCTCAGCATTGTCTATAAAATTTATCCATATTATTATATGTAATTATATTCATTCTCATTGCTGTATAGCATTCCATTATGTAAATACATCTCCACTTGTCTACGGTTGGTGGGCATTTGGATTGTTTTCAGTTTTGACTTACGAATATTACTCCTGAGAACATCCTACAACGTATCTTTTGGTAAATATGTAAGCATTCTGTTGAATACATACTTTGGAGTAAAATCACGGGTCATAGGGTATCAGTAACAAATGAGAGTTTAAACTGCTCTGAATTCTCATCAACACTTGATGTCATTATTTTTAATGTAGTCCTTCTGGTGTATGTATCTTCTGTGAAGTGCCTGTTTATGCTTTTTGCCCATTTTTCTGTTGGGTCATTTGTCTTGTTTGAGAGAGTCTTTTTTATGTTCTGGATACTAGCTTTTTGTCAGATAGTTGTATCGTGAGTATCTTTTCCTGCTGTCTGGGTTACATCTTCGCTTCTTTAAGTGTCTTTTGAGGCCTAGATCTTAATATAGTCCAGTGTATCATATTTTTCTTTATGGTTAGTGCTTTTTGTATACAGTTAAAAAAGATTTTTGCCTACTCTAATGTCCTAGAGATGATCTCTTTTATTTTATTCTGTAAAAGCTTTATGGGTTTATCTTTTGTATTTAGATCTGCATTTTTTCTGTAATTGCTTTTTGTGTATGATGTGAGGTGGAGGTCACAGTACATTATTTTCTGTATGGAGATTTAGTAGAGTCAGCACCATTTATTAAAAAGATGATCCTTTTCAATTGCATTGCAGTGTCAGCTTTGTTGTAAATCAGGTAAACCACATATGTGTGGGTCGTTACTCGACTTTATTCTCTTCTGTTATTTTTCCTACCCTTCAGCAAATACTGTGCTGTTCCAATTATATAACTTTATGACACGTTTTGTTACCTGGTAGTTTTAATGTGTCCAGCTTTATTCTTCCTTAAGATGGCCTTAGCTAACACTGAGGATTGTCAGCTGGTTAGGTGGAGTTAATATTTATTTTGTATGCCTTCTAACTTTGGCCATACACCATCCCTCAACCAGCTGACTGAAATACTGGCATTAATCCAGTTAGCCATCAAGAGAAATAGCTAGACTTCTAGCCTCCTAATGGATTTTCAGATTTATTGAGTGAACAGAAAATAATTTATTGGTGCACACACACAGTACATCACACTTAAAATCATTGCTCAGTTTTTGCATAAATCACTGCAGTGTTCAGTAGTGAAATATCTAGTTCAAATGTGTGCATTTCAATGCACTGATGCTTAATTTTCTCATTTGTAAGTAACCAGTTGTTTATCATTACGACCAGCTCTGTAGATGCCATGTTTGGAAATTAGTTGGCTTCAAAAAGGTGAAACTGGAATAGTGAAATAAAAATAAGACTGAATTGATTTGGAAGAATAAATTGTCTGTGTGTGACATTTAAAGGCAGTGATCTTTGTTAGTACGACTTGATACTGACAATCTGAAGAAGTTTCTTCTCAGTGCCCTGCCTTCTTTCCCCCTTCCATTTCACATTGCTTCAATTGGAGGAAATGCTAAGGTTTTAATATAAAATAGTTAGTATTTATCTTCAGAGGTGACCATTTTAAAATTATGTTTACTTGTTTTCTTTGTGGGGGTGGAGAATGGGAAGGAGGAAGGGAAGCAGTGAGCCTTGGGGATGCAGTGACTGTACTCCAGATTCTCTCATACGACATGTCATCCAATATGATACATTCTTTAAAATTGGGACTACCTTAGGAAATTGAAAATGTATGATCACTATACTAACTTTGGGGAACCTTTTTTCTACTTTTAAAAATAAATTACCAACGATCAGAGATCTATGTGCATATGAGCTGTATATGAATATTTTTCCCCCCTTTCAGTTAATAAATGGTGAGTTACCAGGGTGTAGGGGTCATGCTTGTCAAATATTTGAACTGAATGTGATTTAGGCACCTAAAACTATAATCACACACACTTACTTCTAATTACAAATAAAGAATGCACCATTTCATTTATAATGTAATTTTAATGGAATTAAACTTGAACAGTTAACACCACATAATTATATCCTATTTCAGTTAGAATAACTAACCAACCCAACTTTTCTGTGATATCTGTCACAGTCTATTTATGTAACTGTATTATGGGCAAAAATTCTCCTCTGTTAATGGATCAGGTACATATTGTGACCCAGTCATCTCAGGGACAGCATTTGTTGAACAGACCTTTATGGAGTGCATATTGATTTTCAAATGCTTTATAAGCAGTGGAATATAAAGATAATTAAAATAGATATGATTCCTGTTACCACAGAACTTTCCAACCAGAGTTGGATACCTCAGGTTTATAAACATACTGTACTTGTACTGTAATTTGCATACTAATAACAATAAGTAATTTTTGATTGCCCTATGAGGATTCAGGCTTTCTATTCTAGTTAAGTATGAGGTTCTTAGTACAATGTGTTAGTATCAGATTTTCATGTATTGTGGGCTATTTTTCCTCAACATATAATTTCTTTAATCGTGTATAAACTAGTTGGAATTAGCCTTTTGTACTCCATGTAAATCATATTCTTTCTGAAAATATTGTGGATCTGTTTATGAGTGCTTGTGGAAACAAGAGCATCTAAAATAAACGTGCTATATGTTCTTTATATATTGTGTTTCCCATTTATCACTCTTTTTGTTAGGATTGAAAAATAGTGAGTGTGTACCTACCTATCCATACATTATGACCATATTTGGTAACACAAAATATGTCCTTATTCACAGACATAATTTGTCTACTTAAATATCACTAAGTGCCTGTTTAAGAAGCAAAGCAAGATAATTAATAGAGTAGGAAGAGAAATGGATATTTATCTGGTAGTTCCTTCCCCCAAAACACATCTGAGCTTATTTTGTCTGTATAGTTATACTTTTATACCTTTTAAACCACTCAAATTTGTCTGCCTCTCTCCATCTCCAGTGCTGCTACCCTAGTTCTGAAAGATATTCTCTCTCCAGTTGTTGCTGCAGCCTCCTTATTGTTCTGTTTGGCCAAAACCTATCTGATTCCAGTTCATTCTTCCTCTGTTTTCAAGCCAGAATAACTTTACTAAAATGCGTATGCTTTTAGTAGCTTTCAGGGAGCTTCCCTAGGTGGGGATTCCCCACTGAGTTTAATGTTTAGTCCAGAAAGGAGCTAGCCCATGCTAAGTAGAGGGGGTAGCATTTACAAATGCTTTCATGTAAACCACAGCAGCAAGCATCATTGGAACAAGGAGGTAGCCTCCCCGAGACTGTGGTTCTTTTACGGTTAATAGTTGTTTACCTCTTTGCATGCCGGCATCAGTCATAGTACTTTATGGCAGTATATTCTTGCTTTAATGCAAATTCACCTAACAAAATACCATGCAAATGCAGAAACACTTGGACCTTGCTCCTCTTACTCAGTTGAATTTGGAAGACCTGTTCTGCTGCCCTTTATGTCTAATGGCTTGTTTGTATTGATGCTTTACTGGACTATTTTACTCACTCTCTTGTGTTTGTTTAGTTAAGAAGAAGAGCTAATTCTTAATGGTGATCAATATTTTGCCCAGTTCAGCAAATATCTTTAATGAGTTGGAATCCCTTCTCAAGGACAGAAGTTGCCAGATAAACTGTTAAGTGAAAACAATATATTATTAGCATACCCACCGTCCTGAAAACAGTACAGTTAGCACAAGTACTATCTATTAATTAGCTAACTGTTCTTGCCTCTTAACCAGTTTTTGAGAGTAGGAGTTTGTTGTGCTCTTTTATTACTAATCAAAATTAGACATGACTACAGTTGAGAGTAAAGCTGTAAAATTGGAAATAAACCAATTAGTGTATGTGATGGTAAAGCTGTTAAATATGATACAAGTATACTGTAGACGTAAAGTTAAAGTTAACTTAGAATTGGTCTAAAACTATAAATTGATATTACTGCTTTTAATAATTGATATTATTTGAATTATCATATTTGAATTCTAATTATAATAATTGATATTATGTACTTTTTCTGTAGTGGTGACAATACAAGGTTGAAGCACATAATCATACTGGCTTATTTGTGGTAATGGTACTTTTTTTTTTTTTTTTTTGAGATGAAGTTTAGCTCTGTCACCAGGCTGGAGTGCAGAGGTGCAATCTCAGCTCACTGCAACCTCTGCCTCCCGCGTTCAAACAGTTCTCCTGCGTCAGCCTCCCCAATAGCTGGGATTACAGGCACACGCTGCCACACCCAGCTAATTTGTTTTGTGTGGTTTTAGTAGAGACGGGGTTTCACCGTGTTGGCCTGGATGGTCTCAATCTCCTGATCTCGTGATCCGCCCACCTTGGCCTCCCAAAGTGCTGGGATTATAGGCATGAGCCACTGTGCCGGGCTGGTACTTTATTGTTTTTAACCTTCAATATTTTCTGCTTTCTTTGATAAATGTGGTTATGAATATACATAATTCATAAATTGTTGATGTGTTTCAGTATGATCATTAGACAGATTTCTGTCAAATATGTCATGTTAAAATTTAGTTGCACTTAAACATTGAGCTTAAGCAAATTAATGTTATTTTCTGTTTTCCTAAATACATTTTCATATATTTATATAGACCACTTATTTTTAGATGTTTACTGTTTTCTACCTTTTTTTTTATAGTCAGAGGCACATTTGCTACTTAGTGAAGCTATTCTAAGGTTATGTGATGTAGGGTGATGGAAAATGACTCATTTAATTAGAATTGTATTCCACAGTCTAGGTTTTTGGAGCACATCATATTTCATTGAAAGAGAGAGATGCTTGAGAAAAAGGAGAGTCTGTAAACTAGATTAATGGCATTTTTGCCTACTTCATTACCTCATCATCAGCACCTTTGGAGTTACTTAGTTGTACCTTATCAAGATAGGATCCGTTTACTTTCTTGTCTATTGTTTTAGAATTCCCTTAACCAGTATCTGAGAAATTGCAACTTGCTGATTTAAATTCTTAGATATTTTCTGGATTTAAGCTAAATTTGAGGTTGGATTTTAGCATTCAGTGTAACTTGTTAGTATTTGTTACTTGGATAAATAACTATTTAAAAGGCAAAAATAATAGAATTCACATACTGCTTATGGGTGTGCTAAATGGTGTGATTTCTGTGAAGATTAAGTGAGGTATGACATATGTAAGCTAGTTAATTTTCTTCCTTCTTGCTTTTCTTTTTAATGTCATAATAGTTAAAACTCTTTCAAATGAATGAAAAATACCATGGAACTATTAACAAATATAAATGTGTTAAGAAATGAGACTGTGGAAAAGCTTATGATAGTTTCAGAAATAATTCTACTACAGGATAGAAAGTGAGAATTTTCATTAGAGCAAAACAAAGAGGTATAAGATTTCACTTTTGATGGTAGGAGGAGGTTGGAATGAAGCCTCAGTGTTCTGTAGGAACCAGTTGTTTGTCAGCAATAGCGTGGTTTTCAAAGTATAGTTTATTAAGAATTTCCCACAAATTCAACCTGATTAATTTTTTTAAAAGTTGTATTGTAGATAAATTGCTGTCCTTACTCATCATGGCTATCAATATTAAGAAATAATAGTATTCAGGGTTCCAGGATAATAAGTTTTGCGGTAGTAATGCAATGTGTAAAATGAGATATCTTCATTAATTTCACAGGTTATATTTTAGTGGCATAAGATAATTAGGGAAAATAGACACCAACAAAATCTTCAGTGATTACATTCTTCTTAACACATATTTATTAGAAGTACAACAGAAAATACAGAAATTTGCATTTTCCCTGTTTTTCAGGGGGATATCACTGACAGAGGCTCGCCCTGTTGCCCAGGCTGGAGTGCAGTGGTGTGATCATAGCTTATTGCAGCCTCAATCTCTTGTGCTCAAGCAATCCTCCCACTTTATCCTAGGACCGCAGGCATGTACCACCCCACCTGGCTAATTAATTTTTTTTTTTTTTGGTAGAGACGAGATCTCCCTATGTTGTCCAGGTTGATCCTAGAACTCCTGGGCTCAAGTGATCCTCCCACCTCAGCCTCCTAAAGTGCTGAGATTACAGGTGTGAGCCACCACGCCCTGTCTCACAGTCTTAAAGGGGAACATTAATTGGTATCAGACAACCAGTTAAGTGGCAAAGTTGGAGTCTAATTCTGGATTTACCAGACTTCAGAGTACCAGCATTGCTGTTTCTGGTATTGCTGCCTCTAGATGTTTTCATTAAAAAAAAAGAAAAAAAACCCACCTTTTTTAAAGGACTAAGTTGAGGTGTGGTGGATATCAAATGTTTCTCGTATTCCATTTTGTTTCCTTATTTAGTCATTTCTTGAGTGAATAAATTTGATCTAGTTTATGACTTTCTTCTTCTTATAGTCTAACTTTTGAGTTGCAGCCCTTCAAGAATGCCACATATTGGAAAACAGTTTGGGATAGATTTTCATGTGGTAGAAAATGAGTCTACTTTGGGAAACCGCTTTAATTGTGTAACAGTGAGTCAGCAGCAGTGTCTTAGATTGTAGTCTGCAGTTGAGACCTGGCATTAGCATCTCTCTTTTAAAATATCTACTAGTAATAAAAAAACACAGTATTAATACCAGTGCAGAGTGCTTTTCATAGATACGCGAAATCCTTTGGAATTGATACTTCTGAGTTCATTTCCACTCTGGGGTGTGTGTGTGTGTATGTATATCTATTACTGTTTTGTTTTTACTGATTTTTTAATATATACTGTATATATATAAAGAGTATTACTTTTTTTTAGTGAAACCCAATCCTCTTCACCTTCTAGATTGCAAATTTTTTTTTTTGGTGTGCCTCAGTAGTGTCTAGATTTTTAACTTGCCATGTAGTTGCTTTACTCATTGGTTATCTCAGAAATTTTGTGCTGTTTTTAATGAATTCTAGGAAGATTCTCTTTTAAATGTATCCTCTGTCTTATGGAAACCTGTTAATCTTTTTATCTAATTCAATACCATTTGCACCATTTGTTATCAGAGCAAATTCGAGTGGCATTGTATTATCTTTTTTTTTGGTTTGCTAAGTGACCACGTTTAGAGGAAATGGACTCCAAACTCCATGAGGACAGAGACCATACCGGCTTTATTCACTGTATACTATGTTTTGCACAGTACCTGGGGCACAATAGGCACACAGTAAAGCTAAGTACACAAGGTTATGGCTAAACGCAAGTACAGCAGAAAAAAACACAGGGTCATAGTTAACTCTAGCTTGAGTCATCAGCAGTGTTGATGGGGACGTGCGTGTACAAGAAAAGGAGGAGAGGAGGATTCAACCAGGTTTTTGAAAGTATATGAGAAACTAATAATAGTGATAACATTTTTAAAGACTTATATTTCAGGCACTGTGTTATGAGCTTTATATATATTATTTATTTGTAGACAGCACAAACAGCAATACCACAACAAAAGAAATAATCAAAAGGTTGGAAAATGTCCTAGTTAGCTTAAGTAAAAGGAGGCTGGGGTGATTTAGGCACAGAGCACTACTTATGAAGATGTTTTGTGCAGGAGTTGTTGAGGCGTTGGTGGAGCATAGAATGATTTTCACTTAGATTTTGATTAAATTTTAAAAATTTAATTTTTAAATTTTAAATCGAAATAACGAGAGCCAAGACATAAATAGAAACACTGTATCGCATTGCAAGGAAGTCATTCTTGGTGTAGAATGCTTTGAGGAGGATATTAGGGAGTGTTAAGCTTATATAACTTCTAGAAGAAAACAAGTCTTTCCTAGATGGTTAGATAGGCTGGATCAGATAAGCTTTCACTTTCCTTTTAATCAGATATGATTTGGTCTGATTGGATATAAATAATTCGGGGGGAAGATGTTTGGGTTTTTAAATTTTCTTTTTATTGGATAAATTTAGAGTTTATTTAATTTGAAGGTAGAATAAATGAGTAAAAGAAAAATTTCCATTGACTGAATTTCATTCTAGGACCCATAGAGGGATCAGCCCATTGCATGCCTCTCCGTGTAATACTTGGAGAATTCTAAGTTATTTGTAGTTGATGCTTTGAAAACATGTATTTTATTCCTGTTTTGCTATTACAAGAGTTTTTATCATCCTGAAAGCATTTCTACTAGAATGCAAAGGTTGTGCTTATAAATTCTGCACTGTTTTAATGTTTTAAAAATGCCCTTCAAAAGATGGATGGAAAATTGCTGTATCATACCTTTCATATGATGTAAAAGAAGGTCTTTTTTTCCTTTAATGTAAACTGGAAGATGAAATAAACATATTTTTAAGATAAATTTCTTTGAAGGCTAATATAATTTGGTACATTTTTATTTTGGAGGAAGTATGATTAGAATAGTTGTATATATCTCCTCCTTTGATGCATGTGGTTTGTGAGGTGTCTTTAAAATCCTTAAAAAAGTAGTCACTGGTTACTTTGAAGTCATGAAAGAGGAAGTATGAATACATGAGAAGAAAAACGTATGATTGAACTTAATCAGTTTAAGATCTTATCACTGTTGGCAACTTGCCTCATGTCCAGCTTTGAATGATGAATAAAATGGTCTGCACATCATTTATGCTTTTAGCATGTAAACAGACTTGATCTTTAACCAAGGGTTGTTTATATGGTGGTGTAATAATTTTCTACTCCTGAGAATTGTGGAATAAGCATTTTATTGTTGTTAATCACTTACTATACATTATTAACAATTTACTAGATGTAAAGGATGGCTGGGCCTGTGGCCGGATGATGAATGAGACTTGCTACTATGTCAGTGTATTTACTATAGAGCGTGGAAGGTAGACCTAGTGAGGAAAAAAGAGGGTACTCTGTGGGAAATGCTGCCTTTAAGCTGAAGTGAATGTGAAAATGAAATCAGCTCCCATCAAGTTCCAGACTGAAACACTGATATTATGATATACATCTCTTAAAAGACCTATTTTAACAGCATGGTTCATGGTAGAGACACGTTTAAGAGGAGGAAAACAGGCAGAGGATAGGCCCTTTTAAAATCCCACCCTGGTGTTATAATTGATCACCCTGCAAAATTAGTTTGAAATGCCTACAGGGCTAGAGGGTGGAATAGAAATTGCTAAAATGGGTCAGAACAAAGAAACTCGGCATTCAATTGTCACTAGTGACCTATAGTCAAAAATAGTCTATTGCTATGGGAGAGCATGATTTTCATCTCTGACAGTCCCTTAAAGGTTAAGTGTTGCCCTGGTTCTTTGAGTAGTGATTTATAGCTTTGTGTCAATTTTTTCCAGAACCTTTTTGGTTCATTTTAATGGATTTGGAGGTGTTGGCTTTCATAATTTTGTTTCATGCTTTGTGAAACAAAATTTATCTTTTTCTTATTTATCTTATTCATTATTGAAATGTTTTACTAATTTATATTTTTGAATTTGATGATCTAAAGTCTATGGACTATTCATGCTTTTATTGATTGTGTTATCCCAGCTATTACCTTTTCTAACTGAAGACTTTTATTTTTTGAGTCCCTTATTTGATGATACTTTGGTTGAAATTTTTGACCTTTCATTAGTTCTGCCACATTTGGGTGTTGCTCTGTATAAAATAGAAATACTTTTTCTTGCAATCTGTGTTACAGCTGACATGAGGGGGACCCCTCTTTAAATGAGTTTCTGATCTTTGAACCAATTTCCCCAAGCTCAAGATTACACTGATGCTTAAAAAATCCTGATTCTCCTTGAAGTCAGGGATTGTATTTTATTGATTTATTCCCCAGGACTAGTATAGTTTTCTGCTTCCAATGAGCTGTAAATAAATGTTTAATGAGTAGCTAATCTATTGAATAATATCCATTGAATAAATGAATTAATCAAATATTGTCAAAGATTTAGTGAATATCTGGGTAGGTTAAGTGCTTGATTTCCTTTTATCTGTGTAAATACTGTGAAATAACTTCCAATAAATTATTTAGGCATAGTATCTCTTAAGACACTGTTTATAACACTAGCAACAACCACCCCAAAAACAGGTCATAACCTTAAAGGCACTATTATTTAACATAATGAATTATGCATGTCATTCTTTGGCTACTTGAACCAGGAGAGTGGGAAAATAATGGTGATATACTAAGCTGTTAGGAGGCAATGAAATTGTTACCTTCATACATTATTGGTAGCTTAGCTTTATAAAATGGTTAATCCTTTTAGAAAACATTTTAAAAATAAATATGAAAGACCATAAAAATATCCATACTATTTGACTGAATTTATAATTTTTAGAGTCTAAAGAAATAGTACAAAATATGGAACTAACCATATATGCAAATACATTATTTGCAGAATTATTTATACAACTGAGGAGTAGTGTTAAACGCTGACAAAGCTAATTATCTCTCTGACTCAGTTTTCTTTATTTTTTCCGAGACACGGTTCTCACTCTGACTCAGTTTTCTTATCTGCAAAATGGAAATAATAGCACCATCCTCACGGAGTTGTTATGAAGAATAAATGAAGTAATGTGTATAGTGCCTAGAATATTATCTGTTATTTATAAAGAACTCAAATTTGCTACTGCAACTGCTGTTGTGTTTTATTATTGATGGTCTCTTATTTCCTGTTGTGCTAGGCATTAGGTGTAATAGGAGATAAATAAGTAAAAATTCTGTACTTGTTCACAAGGAACTTAAAATACATTTGGTAGTAAACACAATATATTGAGAAATAATTTTAATTTCGGATCAGAATATGGTGACACAAAGTGACAGAATGCTACAAGAGCTCTAATATAGGAAAGTGCGGGTTACTTTGGGCTTGTGGGGGTGGAGAAGATGACATTTTCACTGAGCTTTGAATGGTAGAATTCTGAGAGGTAAAATTCTGAGAATGGCATTTTATGGGGCACATGAGCGAAGACAGAGACAGGAAAACAAAGTAGGTATCTAGTGGATTAGAATTGTGGGGCGTAACTTGGAGGAGAAAGAGTCTTCATGTTGGAATGGTTGAATGCCGAGCTGAGGAATTTTTATTTTATTCATGTGACATTGGTAAATGAAGGTTCTTGTGACTTGATGAGAACTATGTTTTAGGAAGATGGAAGAACTGCAGGATGGTTTGGTGGAGGTAGGAGAGATGGGAACTGGGAAGACTATATTTTTTCCATTCATTTATTCAGAAACATTTGTTGCTTACCTATTCTTTGCCATGTTTTATGTTTTGTATTGAGGATAGTACTGTATGATATTTACTTATGATCGTTAGTAGTATTTCAGGACATAGATTATGAAAAGGAAATTAATGTGTTTCTGGGAATGAGAGGTAGACTAGATGTCAAATTACAGAAGTTGGATGACAGGTTTCTTAACTTTGTATATGGAGGAAGGGAGAGGTGGAAGTTAAAGCTATCTCTTGGGTTTTAAACCTGAGCAACTTGGGGATTTATTGCATTACTCTTTTTTTTTTTTTTTGAGACGGAGTCTCGCTCTGTCACCCAGGCTGGAGTGCAGTGGCGCGATCTGGGCTCACTGCCAGCTCCGCCTCCCAGGTTCATGCCATTCTCCTGCCTCAGCCTCCTGAGTAGCTGGGACTACAGGCGCCCGCCACCGCGCCTGGCTAATTTTTTGTATTCTTAGTAGAGACGGGGTTTCACCGTGGTCTTGATCTCCTGACCTTGTCATCCGCCCGCCTCGGCCTCCCAAAGTGCTGGGATTACAGGCGTGAGCCACCGCAACCGGCCTATTGCATTACTGTTAATGCACATTGGAAAATAAAGACGATGAACTAGTATATGTGGACAGATGATGATTTATTTTTGACTGACTTTGAATTGCCAATGAAATGTTCATTTGGTGCTATGTAGGGGGTAATTGGCAATGTGGAAGTGAAAGTTGAGGGAGTTGGGTGGCTAGAGTTGAAGAATACGGATTTGTACTTAAGTTGCATGCATAGAGGTGGTAGATGAAGCCATTGAAGTGGATGAAGTTGTCATGGGAGAATGTGCAGGTAGGTGTGTGTGTGCTGTTAGTAGAGGTGGTTTGGGAGCTGAACATTGTTTATTTTAAAAGAATCACTTTATTATAATTGCATATGCTCATTATTTTAAAAATCTTTTTACTACCTAGAAATAGCTGTCATTTAATAACCAGAAAGATCAGTCTGAGTTTTTTTTTTTTTTTTTTTTAATTGAGACAATCTTGCTCTGTCACGCAAGCTGGAGTCCAGTGGTGTGATCTCGGCTCACTGCAAGCTCCACCTCCCGGGTTCACGCCATTCTCCTACCTCAGCCTCCTGAGTAGCTGGGACTACAGGCACCTGCCACTACGCCCAGCTAATTTTTTGTGTTTTTAGTAGAGACGGGGTTTCACTGTCTTAGCTAGCATGGTCTCGATTGCCTGACCTCGTGATCCGCCCGCTTTGGCCTCCCAAAGTGCTGGGATTGCAGGCATGAGCCACCGCGCCCGGCCTGGATTTCTTTTTATGTATATTTGTAGGTAGTAATTTTAGAAATGTGTTATGTGTTGAACAGTATATTTTATTGCATACCATAAGTGAGTGTGACAGCTCAGATCCCTCAGTTGTTTGAGGTTATGACATTTGTGTTGAGTTCCTGAAACACTAGCCCTGTGAACAGGGCTAGGAGGCGGTATGACTTGCAGGGTTGAGTAAGTATGTTGTTCAGGTACTTGGCCTTGAGAGTGGTGACTTCTAAAATTTTGCACTGTAGGTGGTTTGCTTGTCTCACCCTAACCAAGGTCCTGCCTGTAAAACAATGATGATAATAAACATTCCTTTAGAATAAGTTTCTATTATTATCAACTAAGTTGCAAATGTAATTTTAAAAAGCAATACTCCCATGAGACTTTCAAAGAAACGCAACAGTCTTCTGACCCTGTCCCAGCTTCCCTCCCATTTCTGCTCTATAGAAACAATGTTTTTCAGCTCTTTCAGCTTCCTCCCCACCAGGATTTACCGCCCTGTTTGTAAATACTATGCTTTTATTGTTCATTCTTGATTTATTATATTTAGACATTGTCTAAATTTGTTTGAACATCACTGAATACTTTTTAAAATTTTTGTCTTTTTCTAGAGAGGCAGCACCTTGGATTTAGTATGTCATTGGGATTTTTATTACTGAGTGATCCAGCCAAAATTATCATTTTGTGACTTTGAAGGGCTTCTGTGTAAGAACTTGTTACATACTTTATTTTTACTAAATCCAGTAGAGTATCTACTTATCTCTTTTTGGTTTCTTGTTTTATTGCATGGGATGTTGCCCTGTTGCCCAGGCTGGAATGCAGTGGTGTCATCACGTCTCACTGCAGCCTTGACCTCCTGGGCTCAAGTGACCCTCGCACCTCAGCCTCTGAGTAGCTGAGACTACAGATATGCGCCACCACACCCGGCTAATTTTTACAAAATTATTTGTAGAGATGTGGGCTTGCTATGTTGCCCAGGCTAGTCTTGAACTCTTGGGCTCCAGTGATTCTCCCACCTCGGCCTCCCAAAGTGCTGGGATTATAGGCATGAGCTCCTGCACCTGGCCTACTTATCTGTTTTCCTAGCATTAAAAGTGGCTATTATAACACTTGACGCAGATTTTATTTTTTCTTACCTTTCCAAATAAAAGGAAATTTAATGAAGTTTTAATGAAGTGTAAGTTACCATTTATCCATGTCCTTTAATTAAAATATTTTTTGTTTTAAAATTTTAAGTTCATTCATTGAATGTAAGCTGTGTATCAGGTACTGATACATGACATTTTGTACGTGTGAGCTCATTTATTCCTTACATCTCATAGGTACCAATATGCCCATTTTATGAGTGAAAAAATGAAGTGTTAGAGAAGTTAAATAACTTGCCCAAAGCTGCAGTGATGGTAAATAATGGAGCAAGAATTCAGATTCAGGAATATCTTATTCCTCAATCCATATTCTTAACCACAGAGTTAAACTATACATTGTCCTCTCTTTTGGATTCCCAGATTTCTCCAGGAACCTTTCTTTCTACTTCCTCTGTTGAAATGTTACTTTTAAATTTAGTCTTTAAAATTTACATAAAATTAGCTTTTGCAGACTCAAAAATTTTTTTCAACCCATATTAAAGATAGAAAAGCTTTATGCAGTGGTTTCTTATGATATGACGAAAAATATAAAAGAAAATATTAATCTCACTCTCAAGCATGTAGGGCTTGTGAGAAGGAAGAGGAAAAATTGATATAATCAGATTACTTCCTTTTTGCTTAGTTCACAAATACTTGATACTTGTTTAAGATCTTGTGTTGTGTATCTAAAGGAATTCAGAGACAAATAGCTTTGGCCCGCAAGAATAATTCAACTAAAAGTAAGTATACTATAAGGCAATATAAATATCCTGTGAGAACGATAAACTGGGTACTTTGTGAATTTATTGATGACCTAGGGAAGGCTTGTAGAAAAGGAAATGACTTGAGATGGGCCTACTGAAGTCTGGATAGACAATTAGGGAAGGGTCATTCCAGTAAGAATTTACGGGGCAGGAAACTACTGGGAGTGTGTTTGTGGAAGAGCAAGTAGTTTAGTTTGACCAGATATTTTTTTCCCCACGGTCATATAGCTAGTAAGTGCTAGAATCGGAATTGGAATCCCAGGCAGGCTGACTCCAAAGTCTTCAGTAATAGCTATCTTGCTAAACTGCTACAACTTTGCCAAGAAATTTATATGTCTAGTCACCCTTGGCTGTGGGGGTATATTGCATGATGAGGTTGGCAAGAGAATCACTTGAACCCAGGAGGCAGAGGTTGCAGTGAGCCGAGATCACGCCACTGCACTCTAGCCTGGGCGACAGAGTGAGACTCCGTCTCAGAAAAAAAAAAAAAAAATAAAATAAATAAATAAAAAGAAAGTGTAGAGGAAATATGTTAATTTGTCACTGTGCATAGTAAGTGTGCAGTTACTGTGTAGGAAATGAAGATTACAAACAACAGTTCCTGGTTTAGAATTTATAGTCTGAGAGATAGGAGAAGAAATTTGGGATCTCCTGGTGCAAAAAGTCTATTTTTTAAGTAATCGTGTGTGCGTGTATGTGTTGTAACTTTTGGGGAAAAATTTAATTGAGAGTGGCATTTGAGCTGGATTTTAGAGAGCTGGCTGTTTCCACAGATTGAGAATGGAGGGGAAAGACTTTGGATTAATGTGAGAGTAGACACAGGTGGAATAGTATAGAGCGTATTTGGAAAATGGCCAGTCATCTATGTTACCTGTAATGTGGGAAGTGAGGTGGATTAATTAGAGATGATGCTAAGCCTAGTATACTAAGGAATTTGGACTGTCTTCTATGGGTGTCGAAAGTGCTTCTAGGTATTGTATTTTAGCAGAATTGGTATCATCGAATTTGTATTTTAGGAGGGTTATCCTAGGTGAACTAGCTAAAAGGTGGTTAGAGTAATGCTAGTTTGGAGAATGAGCTTCTAGAGTCCTCAATTCTGGGACAGCTCCTAGCTCTGTCATTCTGGGTAATTTTGGTCATCTGACCAGTCCTAAAATTACTCATCCGCAAAATGTGGGTAATGCTGGTACCTTCCTTACAGAGCTGCTGTGATGCATAAATGAGATTACGCTGCAGAATGCTAATGCATATTCTAACAGAGTAAGTGCTCACACAAGAAAAGTTAGCTATAAAATAATACTCTCCTGGGAAAGGGCAAAGACTAGAAGTAGAAAGACTACATAGGAAATAGGAAAGTCTGTACTATTTAATAAGCAGTATAATATGCAAGGGCTTAGAAACTTCTTATCGTGGCCTGGCATAGCGGTTCACACTTGTAATCCCAGCACTTTGGTAGGCTGAGGTGGGAGGATTGCTTGAGCCCAGGGGTTTAAGACCAGTCTCGGCAACATAGTGAAACGTCGTCTGTATAAATAATACTCTATAAATAATAAACAAAATTAGACGGGCATGATGGTGTGTGCCTGTAGTCCCAGCTATTGGAGAGGCTAAGGTGGGAGGATCACTTGAGCATGGGAGGTCGAGGCTGCAGTGAGCCGAGATTACACCACTGCACTCCAGCCTGGGCAACAGAGTGATACCCTATCTCAAAAAAAATTATTATTATGAAAATAACACTTTATTGCATCATCAGAAGTCTTAATTGTGTTTGGTTAGAGGTGTGTGTGTGTGTGTTTAAAATAAGTTCTATGAAAATGCAATTGGTTGGTTTATTTTTTTGATACTGGATCTTAACATCTGAACCAGTCTGTCCTGGAACTCCTGGAATCAAGCAGTCCTCCCACCTCAGCCTTGTAAGTAGCTGGGACTACAGGTGCATGCCACCACACCCAATTTGCAGTTGATTATTTTAAATCCCATTAGTGTATGTATTACTCATACATGTAAGAATAATCTTTAGTGTATGAGAGCACCTGTTACTGACATTTATAGATGTGTGGTGGTAGTGGAGGCTGAAATGACTTAGTAAATCCAGTAGTGCATGAAATCCCTGATTGATAAATGGCCATTGGTAGATTTTTCACTTTGTATGTCCTCATTGTGCAACATTTTTCTCTTACTGGGTCATGAGAAGTGTGAAGAGAGGGTAGAAGAAAGGACACAGAAAGTCACAAGCACCATTTATGTGGGTTAATGGTTAGGAATTATTCCTGGGAGAGTACAAGAGTTAGAAGGAAAAATCCTTTAATATGAAGGTGCTCTGTGTCCTCAAAGTTTGCAAGGACTATAAATA
Source organism: Macaca fascicularis (assembly GCF_037993035.2). Lineage (NCBI taxonomy): Eukaryota > Metazoa > Chordata > Mammalia > Primates > Cercopithecidae > Macaca > Macaca fascicularis. The sequence goes on along the minus strand of NC_088388.1, from coordinate 127,753,911 downwards.
AATTTCATGATATTTGGTCTCTAGGATGGCAGATTCAGGATTAACTGATTTCACTCAAGCTTAGAAGAGAAATTAGGGTTAGTCAGAACTATAATTGAGAAGATTGAAAATTTCCTTGAGCCATCAAAAACCGCGGGCACCGTGGTGACTTTACTTTTTCTCTGGCCCATACCTACTACCTCACCAAACTCCCTTGTCCCTACCTTCAAAATATGTCTTCAGTTGGGCCACTTCTCACTGCTTCTATTGCTACCACCCTAGTCTGAATCACCCTCACTTCTTTGGATCAATGCAGTAGCCTTAAACTGGTCTCTTGGTGTGATTTTTGCCCTGCTTTGGTCTAGTCTTTATAGAGCAGCCAGATTAATCATCAGTGTAAGGAAGGTCATGTTCCTCTTTTGCAAAAAGGCTCTCAGTAGCTCCTCATTGCAGGGGTTCTTTGCATAGCTTGGAAGGCCCTGCCTGGTTTGGCCCTGTTTCTGGAGCCTTTTCTCCTATCACTTTGTCGCCCTCACTGTACTGTTGCACCACACTGGACACAAGTGTGCTCTTGCCCCGAGGCCTTTGCACCTGTGCATCCATCTGCCTAGATCCACGTAATTCACGCAGTTCATTTAGGCCTCCGTTCATGTCCCCATCTCACAGAGGAAGCAGTTCTCTGAAGGCCCTATCTAAAGCAGCAGTCCTGAGCATTCTTCATTCCTTTAACATGCTAAAGCACTTATCACTACCCAATAAATAATCCTTTAAAAACATTTGTAATCCCCACTAGAACGTAAACTCCCTGGGAGCGAATATTTTGTTTTCTGAAGTTTTTTCACCAGCTAGGATGTAACAAATGACCAGTTTGTTATTTTGTAACATATTTTGTCATTTGTAACAAATGACTCATTAATGGATGAATGAGTTATAAACAAAGGGAGATTTGTATTTCTTTAAATGTGAGATTTACTATTCACATCAACATTTATTTTGATCTACGTAGGCAAAATGAAAATAAGAAATATTAAGAACAAAAAAAGATAACTACAGACCAGTATCCCCAATTAACATTGATGCCAAAATCCTCAACAAAATACTAGTGAACTGAATCCAACAGCATATCAAAAAGATAATCTACCATGATCAAGTGGGTGTCATACCAGGGAATTCAGGGATGGTTTAACATACTTAAGCCAATAAATGTGGTACACCACATAAGCAGAATGAAAAATGGAAATCACATGATCATCTCAATAGATGCAAGAAAAGGATTTGATGAAATACAGCATCCCTTTATGATGAAAACCCTCAGCAAAATTGACACAGAAGGGACATACCTTAAGGTAATAAAAGCTATCTATGACAAATCCACAGCCAACATTATACTGAATGGGGAAATGTTGAAAGCATTCCCTCTGAGAACTGGAACAAGACAGGGATGCTCACTTTCACCACTTCTCTTCAGAATAGTACTGGAAGTCCTAGCCAGAGCAATCAGAGAAAGAAAGGGCATCCAAATCGGCCAAGAGAAAGTCAAACTGTCCCTTTTTGCTGATGGTATATGATTGTATACCTAGAAAACCCTAAAGACATCCAAAAAGCTGCTAGAATTGGTAAATGAATTCAGCAGAGTTTCAGGATACAAAGACATCATGACTGAGAACCGAAAAGCAAATGCATCAAAAACAAAAAAGGTTTTGCACAGCAAAAGAAATAATCAGCGGAGTAAACAGACAACCTACAGAATGGGAGACTGTCTTCACAATCTATACATCAGACAAAGTACTAATACTCAGAATCTATAAAGAAGCCAAACAAATCAGCAAGAACAAACCAAACAATCCCACAAAAAAGTGGGCTAAGGACATGAATAGACAGTTCTCAAAAGAAGATATACAGATGTCTAACAAGCATATAGAAAAATGCTCAACATCACTAATTATCAGAGAAATGCAAATCAAAACCACAACACAGTACCACCTCACTCCTGCAAGAATGGCCATAATCAAAAATCAAAAAATAATAGATGTTGACGTGGATGCAGTGAAAAGGGAACAGTTTTACACTGTTAGTGGGAATGGAAACTAGTACAACCACTATGGAAAACAGTGTGGATATTCCTTAAAGAACTAAAAGTAGATCTGCTGTTTGATCCAGCAATCCCACTACTAGGTATCTACCCGGAGGAAAAGAAGTCATTATTCGAAAAATATACTTGCACATGCATGTTTATAATTGCACAATTCGCATTACAAAAATATGGAACCGGCCCAAATGCCCATCAGTCAATGAGTGGATAAAGAAAATGTGCTCTGTGTGTGTGTGTGTGTGTGTGTGTGTGTATGTGTATGAATGACATAATGGCATTCACAGCAACCTGGATGGAATTGGAGACTCTTATTTTTTGTGGAGTAACTCAGGAATGGAAAACTAAATAGCGCATATTCTCACATATGAGTGGGAGCTAAGGTATGAGGACGCAAAGGCATAAGAATGATATAATGCACTTTGAGGGACTTTCAGGACTCAGGGAGAAGTGGGAAGTGGGAGAGATAAAAGACTACACATTGGGTTCAGTGTACACTGCTTGGGTGGTAGGTGCACCAGAGTCTCAGAAATCACCACTGAAGAACCAAGTACCACCTGTTTTCTCTTATATGAAGACCAAGCTCAGTAATGCTATGTTGTTATGGACCTGTAATTGTGTCCATGCTGCCCTGTCATTTTAACAGTTCTCGTATTAGAGCAGATAATACCAAAAATGGTGCAAACTTACTTTTGCTACAGATGATGACAATTTTAGGCTAGGTTACACATATTTACACATACAGTACCTAAGGGTAGGAGCTCAGGCAAGAATGTAGGGAGGAGCACGGTAAATGTGAGATGAAATTCTAGAGCAGGTAAAGTCAACGTCGGGTGAAATTCTAGACCAGGTAAAGCTCATGGCAGGTGCTATGTTAGGTAGCTAGTTGAATTGGTAGGGAAATGTTTCAGAAGATAAGATAACAGGTGACCACAAACTTGGTAGCTTACAGAAGTTTAAGTTCCGAAGGGCTAAAGTCTGAAATCAAGATGTCAGCAGGGCCACGCTCCCTTCACGTGGCCTTCTCTTTTGTATTTGTGCCTCTTCTCTTCTGTCTCTTATAAGGATAATTACCGTTGGATTTAGAGTCCACCTGAAATGCAAGATGAGTTCATTTCAGGATCCTTAAATTTGCAAAGCTGTCGTTTTCTAAATAGCGTAATCTGTACAGGGTCCAGGTATTAGGACGTGGATATATAGTTTTTGGGGGCCACTGTTCAAAACCTGTGAAGTCCTACTTAAAAGTAAGCCTGGTAAACTAAGGGAATGGTGAAATAGGGATAGAAATGGAAGAACAGCTACCTGTGATTTTTTTTTTTTTTTTTTTTTGTTCCTAAAACCTAGTTATCCTGATAGAGATGCCCCTTTAAATAAATAGTTCCTGTGCTGAGTATCCCCAGCGTACTCTGGAGGAGTGGTTTTGTTTCTTTAAAATTTGCCAGATTCATTCAGGCGGCAGATTAAAAATAAGTAAATGATTTTCTTTTTGAGTAAGTAGGAAGGAGATCTTTGGGAAAAATTACCTAGAAAACAGTATATATATTTTTGCCGTTCTTCCTGCAGCTATATCAATTATATTAATATATTTTAACTTTGTCAGTGTTTTCAACATACACAGAAAAGTACAAGATGATAGGTCATAGCACTCGTGCTTGTCACCTAAACTTAATAAAACTTCACATTTTTTCATATTTCCTTAGGATGTATATTTTAAAGAAAAATATTGTATAGTAGACTATTTTACATATGTATTTTTATAGTTTCAAAATATTTGGCACAATGCTTTGACTACATTTTTGGGATTTAGTCATTTTTTGTGGTGTATATATTATTGGTGTTGTCAGCAGGACTTCTTTCAGATCAATATTTAACTGTGGGTATTCTGAAATGTAATCGTTTACAGTTCTGAAATAGCATGAATCAACTAGGTAACACTTGAAATTCTTAAAAGGAAATCTTCTTTAAAAACTTTAATCTTAGATAGCTTGTCAGTAATCTCTTCCTTGAATTATTGCAATAGCCTTTCTTTGTTTTTTAAAAATTTTGATATATTTAAAAACAAAGAGGAAAGTATGGCAAGGAACATGAATCAACGTATGTGCTCCATTAATTCCTTCTGCTTTACCATTTTGCTTCAGGTTTTTTTTTTTTTTAATGAAATAAATAATTGAACCCCTGATATTATTTTCCTTTTTTTTTTAACCTAGAAGTACAATTATCCTGAATTTGTTGAGACCGTCTCTATTAAATATATGTCTGTCCATAAAAAATATATAGCATTATATGGTAAATATTAAAACTGCATATTGCATAGTATTAGACTGTATATTGTATATTATGTAGTATTAAAACTTTATATATAGTAGGTTAAAAGCTTCTCTAGAAAGTATCATATCACTCTGCAGGCTTTTTTTCTCATTTTTTTATTCCATGTAATTCATGGATACAGTTCATTTTAACTATTACATATATTTTCATTGTTTGAATATACTGCAGTTAGTTTTCCCATTATCCCCAAAACATTTAGATTGTTGCCGTTTTTTTTTTTTTTTTTTACTATTATAGACCATGCCACATTTTTCAGTCTTGTACATGTTCAGTCGTACATGTGTGCATAACTTCTCTAAGGCATCCGAAAAGTGAGTTGCTGGGTTGAAAGGTGTGTGCCATTTCAGTATTGGTAGAGTTAGAGTCCTTTTTTAAAGAGGTTTTATTATTTTGTATTCACACCAATTGTGTATTAGAAGTTTTGTCATTTTGTATCTCCTGCTGTGAGTGAGTTAGGTCAAAAATCTTTTTATTATGGAAATTCTCAAACATATGCAAAAGTAAATGTAGAATATAATGAACTCCTATGTACCCTTCACCTAGTTTCAAAAGTCTTTAATATGTGACCCATTTTGTTTTATCCAAAGCCACTCCCACCACCCGGAATTATTTCAAAGCAAATCCCTGACATCATATCATTTCATCTGTTACTATTTCAATGCACTTCTGTAAAAGATCAGGATTCTTTTTTTAATGTAATAGTTTTATTTCTTTAGCATTACTTGTTTTTATTGGAGTATAACATTATACTCCAATAAAAAATAGCATTACACTCCAGTAAAAATAAATACTGGAATGTAATAAAATTCATGTCTTAAGTGTACAGTTTGAAAAGTTTTGACAAATATTAGTAATCCATATCCCAATCCAGATATAGAACAATTCCATCTCCAACTGGAAGAGATCTATGCAGGCCTGACCCTTGTTGAAGAGAGAGGGAAGTAAAAGAGAGTTTTCTCAGGCTGGTAGCAGAAAGAGAAGTCAGAGAGATTGGAGGCATGAGAAGGATTGGTCATGCATTGCTGTCTCCAAGATAGGAAGGGGACATGTGATACCAGTGTCCAAGCAGAGAGTGGCCCTGGTCTGACAGCCAGCAAGGGACCTCTGTCCTGCAATTGCAAGGAAGTGAATTTGGCCAACAACCTGCATGAACTTGGAAGCAAATTTTTGCCCCCCCCCCCCCCCCCCCGCCTTCAGATAAGAGTCAATCTTGGCTGACACCTTTTTTTTATGGCCTTGTGAGATCACTAATTAATATCATTAACATCATTACTGGTCTCATCAACCTGTCAAGTTCCTAGTGTCAAATACACATTCTCCAAAATCCAACTTTTACATGAAAGTTCAAATTTTATCATTTTCAACAAATACCACCAATTGTTCTCCTTGAAATGACTGGCTCACTTCATTTTTTAAGGAAATATCATCATTTGAGTAACCGTAATTTGTCTCCCAATCTTTCAAATAGAAGTAATATGCTATGAAAAGTGGGACTAGTTAATCTTCTAGTTCAGTCACTCAGGTACTTTTCTTGGAGACAACCCTCTGTTGTATCAAGTGTGAAAGGCTTTATGCCTTTTTCCTATTTCATCACCCAGAATGTCTGTCTAACTGATATGTAGATGATCTGTAGCTGCACTAATGTCACCCATGAGTGTGGTTCTCAAACTCTATGGGACCAAGATTAATACGAAGGATGTTTATTAGGATAATACTGGTATCAACACCTGTGGGAAGGAAGAAAAGGGAACAGAGGAGTGAGTAGAGGGAGAAGTTGATGCAGTCTTTTTTTTTTTTTTTTTTGAGTCCGTCGCGCTCTGTCACCTAGGCTGGAATGCAGTGGTGCAATCGTGACTCACTGCAGCCTTAACCTGCTGGGCTCAGGTGATCCTCCCGCCTCAGCCTCTCTAGAAGCTGGGACTACAGGCATGTGCCACCAGGCCTGGCTAATTTTTGTATTTTTTGTAGAGACAGGGTTTCTCAATGTTGCCCAGGCTGGACTTGAACTCCTGGGCTTAAGTGATTTGTCTGCCTCTGCCTTCCAAAGTGCTAGGATTACCGGCATGAGATGCAGTCTTAAGAGAGGCCTTAGCTGACTCTAGGGAATTCTGAATGGGGATGGCCCTTCAAAGTCATCTTTAGTTGGGATGACTGAACCGAACCTTTATACAGTATCCCATCATTAGGTGTACTACTTTTATAGTTGGCCTCTAATCTTTTTAAGTGGTTGTGTAATGTTTTGTCCACAGTTGATAGTTTTTGGAGATCTAGAATCTGTTGGAAAACTAGAACCTGTAGGAGAAATACAAGCTACACCACTGTTACTGGAACCAGGACTTCCCTAGGTTTAAAAAAAATTTAAAGTTTATATAATTTGTTTGCCGGTCACACATCACACTCACATTTGAGAATGTTGAAGATATTCCAAGCATTTTGCATTTTCTTTGAATTACTTTCTTGTTAGTGTATTTAACAAAAAAGTGCATCTGTACTGAGATTTCATCTGTAATCAGAAAACAAAATTATTAGCCACATGTTTAATAGCTGCCAAAATAGGGCAGGATGTCTCAATAGAGAACAGTTTAACAATAACAATAAATATTTGCACAAGAAATGCAAAGTATGTGCTACATAAAAATGAAAAATCACTTTTTAAATTTAAATTTTCTAATTTTCGAGACAGTGTCTCACTCTGTCACCCAGGCTGGAGTGCAGTAGTGCAGTCTGGGCTCACTGCAACCTCTGCTATCCAGGTTCAAGCAATTTTCCTGTCTCAGCCTCCCAAGTAGCTGGGATTACAGGCACCAGCCACCATGTCCGGCTAATTTTTGTATTTTTAGTAGAGACGGGGTTTCCCCATGTTGCCCAGGCTGGTCTTGAACTCCTGACCTCAAGTGATCCATCCACCTTGGCCTCCCAAAGTGCTGGGATGACAGGCGTGACCCACCGTGCCTGACCAAAAGGATTACTTTATAGTATTGGATAATATATTAAATTTCGGGCTCTTCTTTATAGATTTTTATATTTCACAAGTTAGCCAGTTACTGATTTGATGTATGATGTTTGATATGGTTCCTGTTGAAATCATTTAGCTCAAAGATATTTTATTTTAAAAAGTTTTACTCTCAGGCACATACTTATTGTGAAACATCACACATGAGAAATAATATTTAAAAAATATATTCTAGTTTAATTTTATGTCACTAATTTAACCTGGAGAAGACACAAATGCCTATACTAAACTTGTTTGCTTTCTGCTGTATTTAGTGAAAATGTTGTGAGATATTTTATAACCAAATTTTAAAAAAGTAAATAGAATAAAACTAAATACGTTATGGAATATAATTGCATCATTGTATGTTTCTGCTTGTATTCTCACTGTAAACTCAAATGAGAGAGATTAGGGAGAGGGAAGACAAATACTTCGTGACTTTTATCCAGGTCCAAAAACAACTACTTTTTTCAATAACATCTGAAACATTTCCTGAAAGACATGGATGGTGGATTTGGGAAAAGATTAAGTAATTTCTTTTAAAGTCGGTTTTATTAAATAGTTTGGATTGGCCAAGCAGTATAATGTTAAACTTTAGGTTCATTTTCTCAACCTCTGTTACAGTAATTATTTCTTTTACAAGAGTGCCACCCAATGTCCCAATTCGTTAGTAGCATATAGCTTCATTTTTCATTTAGCAGCTTAAAAGTATTTATTAGGCTGGGCACAATGGTTCATACTTGTAATTCCAGCACTTTTGGGAGGCTGAGGCAGGCAGATCGCTTGAGCCCAGGAGTTTGAGACCAGCCTGGGCAACATGGCAAAACCCTGTCTCTACAAAAATTACAAAAATTAGCCAGGTGTGGTGGCATGCCTGTAATCCCAGCTGCTAGGGAGACTGAGGTGGGAGGATCACTTGAATCAGAGAAGGTTGAGGCTGCAGTGAGCTGGGATCGTGCCACTGCACTGCAGTTTGGGTGAGTGAGACCCTGCCTCAAAAAAAGAAAAAAAAAAATCGTTGCTTGGAATCTGGTTGTATTAATGGTATATATTCAGAGTGTTCTACCAAAGGTGATAAAAGTGAAAATCCTTAAGTAATTGGATTTTTAAAAACATTGATTCATTTTAAGGAATTCAGATATGTGGTGGTTTTCCTCTGGACCCTAGCCTAGTCGATAGCTTCTCCACTACACTACTTTTTGTGTTCTTGTTTCTCTATAGACTTTTAGCCTTAAATTTGCAGTTAATGCAGCATTGGGGTTGCATGGTAGTGGTGATAGTGGTGCTATAGATACTTATAATGTAAAAACAATATGAATTAGCTCTTTGGTAATTGGGAGCACTTGATAATTGAGTGAGTAGTAAAAAGTTTAATTAGGGGAAAATGTTTTTTCAAAAGTTTACTAATTAATATAAACATAACTTCTAGAAAATTATTTAAAATAATATAATTTGTATATATTTTTTCACATATTTCAAATATTTATTTACTTGTGACCCCTACCCTAATTGTAAATAATTTGCATTTGTTTATACAAATTCCCTTTGGTTCTCTGTAAATACACACTATAAGTATGTGAAGTTAGTAAGTTAATGAAGACTAATGTTTTGCAATAATGCCCAAGTTAAGCCAAAAGAATAGTATAATTAAAAGCCTATATTTGACAAAAGCAAGTTAAATTAAGATAATTGTATTCTTTAAAATTATAGAGTTTAGATTTTTGTAAATCCAAAAACTTGTCTAGGTGGTGCAGCATTCTGTAAAAAACATAAGGCTTAAATTTTGTCTTTTTTTTTTTTTCTGGTTCTTTGTCCTAGGGTAAATGAAGTAATAACTCACAACCTTGTGTGAATTGGGCATAGCCAAATGTACCTTCATAGGTGGTTGTGACTATTTAATAAAATTACTTGTATTATTGACCGGGTGCGGTGGCTCGTGCCTGTAATCCCAGCACTTTGAGAGGCCGAGACGGGTGGATCACCTTAGGTCGGGAGTTCGAGACCAGCCTGACCAACATGGAGAAACCCCGTTTCTGCTAAAAATACAAAATTAGCCATGCATGGTGGTGCATGCCTGTAATCCCAGCCACTCGGGAGGTTGAGGCAGGAGAATCACTTGAACCCGGGAGGTCGAGGTTGCAGTGAGCTGAGATTGCGCCATTGCACTCCAGCCTGGGCAACAAGAGTGAAGCTCCGTCTCAAAAACAAAAACAAAAACAAAAAAAACAAACATGTATTATTTAATGGAGTTTATTGCCAATTTTGTTATCTTTTTTTACATTTAATTTTACTTTTAAGTTCTAGGATACATGTGCAGGACATGCAGGTTTGTTTTGTATGTAAATGTCTGCCATGGTGGTTTCCTGCACCTGTCAACCCATCACCTAGGTATTAAATCCTGCAGCATTAGTTGTTTATCTTGATGCTCTGCCTTCCCCCACTACCCCAACAAGCCCCAGTGTGTGGTGTTCCTCTCTTTGTGTCCATGTGTTCCCATTGTTCAGCTCCCACTTACAAGTGAGAACATGGGACGTTTGGTTTTCTGTTCCTGTGTTGGTTTGCTGAGGATAATGGCTTCCAGCTCCATCCATGTCCCTGCAGAGGACATGATCTCTTTCCTTTTTATGGCTGCATAGTATTCCAATTTTGTTATCTTTTAAATGGGTTAAAATAGTTAATTTTGTTATCTTTTAAAAGGACTGACTTTTGGTTTTGTTGATTTTACTCTTATTTTTTTCTGTTACCTATTTCATTTATTTCTGTTCTGATATCTTTACTATTTTTATCTGCTTGCTTTGAATTTAATTTGTTTTTTTACCAGTTTTTAAAATTTAGGTTATTGATGTGAAATCTTTCTACTTTTTAAAATGCAGGCATTTACAGCTATACATTTCCTAAGTATGGCTTTCATTACATCTTACTAGTTTTGGTGGTTGTGTTTTTGTTTTCATTTGTCTCAAAGTATTTTCCTATTTCCCGTCTGAATTCTTTTTTGACTTATTATTTAGGAGTGGGTTTAATTTCTGCTTACTTGTGTATCTCTCAGATCTCCTTGTTATTAATTTCTAATTTAATTCCATTGTTTTTAGAGAGCATAGTTTGATTTCAGTCCTTTTAAATTCATCAAGATTGGTTTTATGACCTAGCATGTGTTCTATCCTGAAATGTTCCATGTGCACTTGAGAAGAATGTATATATTATTGTTGTTGGGTGAAATACCCTATAGGTGTCTGTTAGGTCAGGCTGATTTACAGTGTTCAGGTTTCTATTCCTTTTTGATCATTTAATTATTTTATCCAATATTGAAAGGGGGATATTGAAGTCTATTATTGTTGCATTGTCTATTTGTCCTCTTAAATCTGTCAGTTTTGTTTCCTGTATTTTGGGTGTCTGTTGTTGGATGTCTGCTACAAATTTACCTCTTTATCATTCTAAAATATCCCTTGCCTCTAGTAACATTTTTTTTCTTAAAGTCTTATTTTGTTAGATACTAGTGTAGCCATTTTCAGCTCTCCTTTTGGTATTGTTTTCATGAAATACCTTTTCCATCCTTTCACTTTCAACCTATTCGTGTCTTTATATTTAAAGTGTGTTTCTTGTAGAAAGCATATAGTTGGATCATATTTAGTTTAGTTTAACTTTTTTTTTTAAACTCTGTCAATGGAATGTTTAATTGGAATATTTAGTCTTTGTCCATTTAATGTAATTACTGATACGATAGGATTTATTTCTGCCATTTTGCTGTTTGTTTTCTATATGTCTTATATAATTTTTACCATTTTTCCTCCATTATGGCATTCTTTTTTGTTAAATATTTTCTAATGCATAATTTTAATTTCCTTATCTTGTATTTTAGTGTATTTTTTGAGTTATTTTGTTAGTGATTGCCCTGGGGGTTATAATTAACAATTGGAAATTTAATTTATAACAGTCTATTTGGAATTAATACCCACTTAATTTCAATAGTATATAAACTTTCTTCCCACATAGTGCCCTCCCTTCCCCTTCCTTTGTGCTGTTACTTCATGCAAATTATTCTTTATATATTAACGTGCCCGTTAACCAGATTTATGATTTGCTCTGCGCAACTATCTTTTAAATGAGGTTGCGGACGAAAAGAAAAATAAAATATAAACAAAAATGCATTTATACTGTCATTCATACTTACCTATGTAGTTAGCTTTACCTGTGCTTTTTATTTCTTCATCTGCATTTGGGTTAATCTAGTGTTCTTTTACTTCAGTCTGAAGGACTCCATTTATTATTTCTTGGGCAGATTTTCTAATTAGAAATTCCGTTAGTCTCTGTTTATCTGGAAATGTCTTAATTTCATATTTGGTGGATATAGTGTGTTGTGTGTCTCTTCTAGAAAGCATATACTTGGATTATGTTTTTTTCTTTTTTAACCACTCTGTCAATAGAATGTTTAATTGGAATGTTTATCCATGTACATTTGACATAATGACTGATAAGACTGGATTTACTTCTGCCATTTTGCTGTTTGTTTTTTATGTGTCTTGTTAACAATTTCTTTTTTCCCTTTTTTGTGTTGGAAAATATTTAATAGAAAGTATTTATCATAATGGAGGGAAAAAAGGGGGAAAAATGACATTGTTTCACAAGTCTTGATTGACATTCATTTTTCTTTCAGCACTTTGAATATGTAATTCTGCTGCCTTCTGGCCTCCATGATTTCTGATCAGAAACCAGCTGTTAATCTTATGCAGGATCCCTTGTATTTGATGTGTCACTTTTTTCTTGCTGCTTTATCTTTGGACTGATTATGGTACGTAGGTGTGGATCTTTTTGAGTTTACCCTACTTGGAGTTTGTTTTGGATATACAGATTTTAATGCTTTTCATCAAAGTTCTAGAAGTTTTGGCCATGATTTCTTTAAATAGTCCTTCTGTACCTTTCTCTCCTCCCCTAGTACCATCACTATATGTATGCACATATGCTTGATGGTGTCCTGCAGTTCTCTAGGCATTGTTCCTTTTTCTTCATTTTTTTTTTCTTTCTGTTTTTGGACTAGATAATCTTAATTGACCGGTCTTCACATTTGGGGAAATTTTCTTCTCTTTTCTCAGATTTGCTATTGAGCTCTTATAGTGAATTTTTCATTTCAGTAATTGTACTTTTCAATCCTGAATTTCTGTTCAGTTCTTATATCTTTTTTTAATATTCTCTATTTGGTGAGGCATCATTCTCATACTTTCTTTACACAGTTTTCTTTAGTTCTTTGAACATATTTAAGATAATTGATTTAAAATCTTTGTCTAATACAACCAACATCTGGGTTTCCTGAAGGTCAGTTGCTATTGATTGTTTTTTCCTCTATGTATAGGCCATACTTTTTTGTTTCTTGGCGTGTCTTGTAATTTTGTTGTTGTTGTTGAAGACTGGATATTTTATATACTATAGTGCGGTGGCAACTTTGAAAATCATATTTGGCACCAAGTACTTTATTGTTGCTGTTTGTTGTTAATTTGTTGGGTGACTTTTCTGTAATAATTCTGTAAAGTTTGTATTCTCTGTGCATGGCCACAGAAGTCTGTTCAAATGGCTTTGTGGTCAGCTAGTGATTGTACAGATGTTCTTAAACTCCTGGGACCAATCATTTTCCCAGTTTTTGCTGAGGGGCTCCTTGTGTGTGTTGGTATACTCCTTTAACAGTCATCCAGACATTTGATAACTCTGCTTAACCATCACTTCCTTCTTGCACAGAGGCTCCGAGTCAGTCTTCTTAGGACTTTTTTTGAGCACGTACATAGTTCTGAGCATACACACAGCCCTGTACATGTGAATAGACTTTTAGACTTTCAGGAATATGTCTAAACTTTTCAAAGTCTCTGGGGGTATCTTACTCTTCAGTTTTTTCTTTCAAGCTTTTTCATTAGTGTCTTTATCTTTGTCCTACTGCTTTCTACCATTTCAGGCAGCCACGACATTAAATAATTGCCTCAAAATACTTTTTTTCTTTGCAAAACAGTCTCTCACCCTGTCACTCAGGCTGGAGTGCAGTGGCATGATAACAGCTCACTGCGGCCTTAAACTCTTTCAAGGTATCCTCCTGCATCAGCCTCTCAAGTAGCTGGGACTACAGGTATACACCATCATACCTGGCTAATATTTAATTTTTTATAGAGATGGAGTCTTGCCATGTTGTCCAGGCTGGTCTCAAACCCCTGACTTCAAATGATTCTCCTGGTTCAGCCTCCTAGAGTGTTGGGGTAACAGATGTGAGCCACCCCACCTGGCCCTCTAAGTGTTTTTGACAAATGCTTGTGGGGAAGATACATATATTTATATTTATATTTATATTTATATTTATATTTAATTTGCTCTAGCCAAGCTCTGAGTAAGGTCAAATAAAGACAGTCCAAGTAGGGTGTTTGAGGGTATCACCGGATAGGTTGATATAATGACAGTTCTCTGAGAATGAGGCTTTGAAGGCACTTGAAATCCGTTGGTGGCTGCCAGGCTCCTGGCATTCAGTGGGATTATGGGTTGTTGGTTTTCATGGTGACTGGGGAGCTGCAGATCAGAGGGAAGCAATAGGGTAAGTTGAAATACCACCAAATTTGCTGTTCTTACAGAGATTCATCTGAACATTTTCTTGAAAAAATGTTCCACGGATTGCTGCAAGCTTTTAATTAATTTCCAGAATTTTGAAAAAGTTGAGAGAATTTTCAGAGGTACTCACTCTGCTGTTTTCACTGATATAATTCTTATGGCTGTTACTCAAACCTCAATAAATACAGGTTCCTTTCCTTCACTGTCATTGGTTTGAACTACCAAGATTTTAATACATGACCATTCTGTTTTAGATATTTTACAATCTGGATTTAGATCCTACAGCCTTCTGAAATTTGAATCTCTTGCCATGTATTCCAGCCCAATTCTGAGAATTTTGTAGCCATGACAGAGTGTGGATGGTGTGGTGCATAGGACATTGGTATTGACACCTGTTGTCTTTACTGCTCTTCTGTCTGAATGCAAAACCTCAGTTAATGGACAACAGTGCTCTTAGATCAGCTGTTTCTTGGTTTTTATTTCATTATTTCATCATCACCATGGAGCCTATCAGCTCTACCCTTGTACTCAAGAAGAAAGCCAATAAGTGAATTGAGTTGGTATGTTTTTATTTCTACCCTGAAATTTCTGGTACTGCTTCTTCATATTTGCTTCAAGTAGTCACAAAATGTGATTTTAAGTGTCTTATCTGGACAGATGTCTAGCGAATTCTTTCTTTGACTGAAACTTTGTTTCTGGTGAGTATCATAGACATTATTCATCTTAATTGCTTAGTGTTCTTTGGGAAATCCTGGCATGTAGAAATCTCTTTGGCTCTCTCTGACAAGAGTATTGAATTTACTTTTTGTTTTGTTGTGGATCAGCTGTCTTTTACTTCTTTAGCTGTTTGTTAAAAATGAATATTTGATATTTAAATTGGTATCTAAACCAGATCTTTATTTTAGATTTTTAAAAGGTCAGTGAAAACATCTGTATTCGTAAAAGTAAGCAAACATCTTTTCCACATTTTCCCCTAAATTGTGCCAAGATTATATCTTGAAAATACATGAACTTTCTGTTTTCCCACTACCATTCCTGCCATTGCCCAGCCTTCTGCCACCCCTCCCTAGAGTCTGTTTCACTGCTTATTATATCCGTCCTGTGCTGCAGCACTCCGCCATGAATTGTCAGGACAAAAGGAAAATGTAAGAAATAAAAATCACTCTTCAATTCCGCTGATACCACAGCTAAGCTTTATGTAGTTGGCTAATGATAAATTTGGAATTGTGTAAACATTCCAAGCAAGCTAGAGGTACAGAGCAGCTAAAATTCAGTCTACTTACCTTTGTTCAGTAAGGAAGCCACTAGCCATATGTGGTTATTGAGCCATTGGAATGTAGCTATTCTGAATTAAAATGGGTACCGGAAGTGGAAAATTCAAGCTGTGTTCAAAGACTGAGTATGAAAAAAGAATGTAAAATCTCATTAATTTTATAATATTGATTGCACATTGAACTGATAATGATTTGGATGTATTGAGTTAGACAAAATATATTACAAAAATTAAATTAAGTTTACCTTTTAAAAAAGTTTTATTAATGTAGCTACTAAGAAATTTAAAACAATATATACCACTTGCATTCTTTCTATAGTATGACACAGCACTGCACTAGACCCTTGCTAGTCAAGGGGATAACTGTGCAGTATCCTTTTTTTTTTTTTTTTTTCTCGGAAGACAGCATCTCCCCACTCCAACCATACTGAGTCAGAATATGCATTTTAGTAAGATCCCCATGGGATTTGTTTTTCATTAAAGTTTGCAAACAAGAAGCATTGCAGTATTAGATTGCTACAGGATGAACAGATTTGCAAGTAAAATTTTACCTAGAATCAGTTGCCAGAGAGGTTGCACTTAAAGAGTACTAAAAAGTAGGTTATGAATGAGAACAATGACAACATGTTTTCCCAGGCGTGTTTCTGTTTAAACTCTTGGGAATGAGGGTAACTATCTTTCTTTTCTCCCTTTTGCTGTATCAGTTTATTCCCTGGATATAACCTTTCCAGACCATGCAGAAATTTATTTTCTTTGAATACACTTAATTAGGGTGTAATTCTACTTAAAATTTGAGGAAACTTCCTGTGTCTTGTAGTGTATCAGGGCATAGCTTTTGGCACTTAAAACATCAAGGTTGAAGTTCTCCGGCTTTTTACTTAGTAGCATTGTGTCCTTGGGAAAGTTGCTTAACCTGTCTGAACCTATTGCCTAACCTGTCTGAACTTGCATACTGAGGAAAAAAGACTTGAGATACCAGCTTTCCTATATTTGCTGGGAAAACTTGACCAAGTAAATTATCACTTGGTCTCTTCGAGGTTTCTGCAACTCTTAGGTTGACTTGTCACATTTCTTCTTGATGAGGGAATATGCTTTAGAGTAGCAAAAGAGACCAGTACTACTTAAACTATTTGATCAATGCTGAAGGTAAATGAATGCTTCAAATGCTGCTGTTTCTTCCTCCCGTTGCTCAGTAAACTCCAATAGTAGCTATAGTTGTTACTATTTCAGAAGTAATTGGTCCCACAGTACCTATCTGCAGGATTCTTTGGGTCCTGCATATTCACGATGTCCCTGAGTAAAGGGGGCCAGTGACTCAGTGAGGTCATGGAAGGAAAGAGAAGATTCGAGTGTCCACAAGTAATATACTGTGGCTACGTCCGGAAGGAGCAGAAAGAAAGAAGAGGGTTGGAACATAGGGTCCCATTGCCCACTATTTAAAATATTTTTTTTTTTTAGAGATAGGATCCTGTTCTGTCATCCAGACTAGTGTGCAGGGGTGTGATCATAGCTCACAGCAGCCTGGACTTCCTGTCCTTTCCCACTGTTGGCCTCAGCTTTAGGTTGAGGCTGTCCTCCGGGAGGCCTGTTGGTCCTACACTGCTTGTACTCTTCCTCATTTCCTCAGTATTCACCATTGCAGGATGAGTGCAGAGAGCCCCGAAGTTTCTGGGGTGCAACTCAGGGCTGGGGTTGGTTCCACTCATCTTTGCTGCCTTTGAATTTTTGCCATGCACACACACACACACACACACACACACACACACACACACACACAGAGTAATGACAATGACAAAGCTTGTTTTGATTATTATGGGGTTTTAGGAGGGAGCAAAATTAAAATGCATATTTTCAGCCCACCCCCTTCCTTTAGAAGTCTAGTTCATTGTCTGATTTCTTTTAAATTTGTTCTTATTCATTAATAAATAGAAGTTTGTGATGTTTAATTGACATTAAAAATTCTATTCAATTAAAATGGATATGGTGATTGTCTTATGATTGTCTTTGCTAGGAGCTTTGCCTCCTTAAAATAAGACTTCATGGCTTCGCATAGATTTTATTTTTGTGAGCAGTATCATTTTTCAGTTTTCTTTATATCATACTGGGATAATTATGTGTCTGAAAATATCAGTGTCCTCAGCTTCCAGACATTATTTCTTTCATTTTTTTTTTCTGTAGGCTTTTTTTTTTTTCCTAGTTAGAATATATAGCATCTTCTGAACTGTATTTGAAACATGGCTTCACATTAGAATCACCAAGGGAGCTTTTAATAAATAATGATGCCCTCTCTTTATCCCTAGAGAATCTGATTTAGTTGGTGAGATTCAGGTTTTGGTATGTTTTAAAGGCTCCTCAGGGAATTTTAATGTGTAGTTAGGCTTCAGAACTGTTGTGCCATTGAGTTGAGTTTAACCTGTAAAATAGTTGTAAAAATGAATAAAATATAACTTGGAGCAAATATGTTACCATTACAGAGTCTCCAGAAAAACAGTTATTAGGCCTTATTGTAAAAGAATCACCTACAGGTTCTTAAACAGTGCGGCTTTCTGAGTCTTAATTAATTTACAGTTCTAGAGTGGAGCCTAGAAACTTGCATTTTTGATTGCTTTGCAGGTCATTGTGATGCAGATGGTTCACAATCCACTGCATCAAACTGGACTGGATTCTGTTCAGAGGATATGTGTTTATTGAGGAATCTGTATCTTCTCATGTTGAGAAAACTTGACCATGGCAAGTAAAAATTTATGTATTTCCTGTACTTGGGGAATATATACTCTACTTAGTTTTTGTACAGTTTTTGAGTGTCCTTTTGTTTTCTGTTGTACTGATGCATTAAAGGTAAAATATATATATATGTATTTTTCCTTTCCCTCTTGCTTCCAAAGTTTATTCATGTATTTTCATTGTTGGTATCAGTCACATTTATAAAAATTCTTAGTTCTGTGCCATATACAGACCCTTCCTTTTGCCTTAAAATTTAACTGCAGTGATTTATCTTTTTTCCTCCCACATTTTCTGTGCTCCTGGGCACTCCAAATGGTGAATAAACATACTGAAGGGATGTAAGCTATATTATCTCAGTTAATGATATTCTGGTTTAAAAAAAGTTGATCCATTCTGGACAGTGTTTCAGATACAGGGAAAACATATTCATTGTTAAGTGATCTGGTCTGTCTGATCTAGTTTTCTAAAGTAATTTATGCGAGTGCTATAGTTTCAGAAACCTCATTTGCCCAAAATAGAATTTTCTTTTCATTTTTTGTCCATGAGCTTTAGGGTAGAGAGATGTGTTTGAAAACTGTATTGTCAGGTTTTATTTTTTCATGTCAAAATGGTTATGGATTCTTCTGCTTGAAGCCTGGCAGACTAATGATATGGGATTGAGAATGAACATTGTGTGTGTGTGTGTGTGTGTATATGTGTGTGTGTGTGTGGTATTTTAATAACCTCCGGATGTTAAGTTATTTTTGTTTGTGAGTAGGAGCATGTCTCTACTTTTTTCACTCTGGGAGACAATTATTGTGTGGCAGAAAAAATGGTCTTGACTTGTGAAAGCTTCAGGCAAGAAGTCTAAGTGCTTATCTTTATGCATAATATGCTAATGTTATTAAATTATAAAAAGTGAGAAAAGTTTGAAAAATTACTGGAGAAATATTTCTGGGCCAGAAAAGTAGAGACTATGACCAGCTGGTCTGAGAGATTGCCAGACAGTGTGATTTTTGCTGGTTTGCAAGACTTTCAATTCTCTACTCTTGTGTGCTGCTTATGTGAAGCATAGATTGCATGACAGATCTCAGAAACAGCCGAAACATAGGTTTAAACTTTCTTGTTTATCATTTGTGAGGATAGGAATACTAGAAAAGTTACCAAAAAGGTGTCTCAGCTTGAACTCAGTAAAACAGAAGGAAAAGATATGCTTTCTAAATTCATAACCATTTTTGTCATTGATAATTACAACTGTCTCAACAGCATGGATAAAGAATGAGAAAATAATTTTTGTATATATAGTCCTAGGTACTTGCAACTGAAATTTGTATTTATTTCCCTATAGGAAAAAACTACACCTTTCAAAATAAAACTATTTCTATTTGAAATAATGCCCCAAATGGGAGAAGAATTCTAAAAAGTCAGTGATCAGGTTCTCAAGAGCAGAATCTGAGGTTGAAATCTAATTGAATGCAGCACCTCATCCCAATGTGGCCCGAAGGCTGGTTGATGTAGGGTATAAAGGGCTGTCTCTCTTGCCTTTTCTCAATTCTGAAGGGCCATGCTAACTCCAGTGCTCCATGAAGGGTTGGCCATGGCTCTCATTGGGTCCGCAGTGAAGTTCGTCTGTTCAGCTTCTTCCTTTGCTCAATTCCTGTTTCTTCTCCTCCTTACAACAGATGTTCTTCTCACCCGCACTCCCTAATTAACATTCTGCTTGCCAAATGTGTCAGAGTCTGCTTCCTGGAGAATATAACCTACAGTATCCACCTTGTGTTATTATAAGATTTTACTTTTTCATTGGCTAGGAATTGTAATCCTGAATGGTTTTGTTGTTGTTGTTGTTGTTGTTTTTTAAATTCAGTACTAGGTGAAAGTTTCTCCAGTGCGTCAGATGCTTTCATTTGGAAAATATTTTACTCAGGCTCCTTTTCCCCGATTCTGTCTTCCTTTTCTGTCTCATCTCTCCTGCCTCCTTTTATAGTTCTGACATTGCCATTTATATTAACATAAATTTATATCTGAGGAGATCAGGGAAGGGTTCTTAAAGGAGATGACACTTGAGCTAATTTAGGATAAGTAGGATTTTGTGTAGGGGGCTTTGTGTGTGTGTGTGTGTGTGTGTGTGTGTGTGTGAGATTAGCTGCAGTGGGAGATGGAATGCATTAAAGGTGTAGAGAACCATCTCTCTAAAGAACTTGAAACAGCTTGATAAAGGTGGAGAGTTATAAACAGTTCCTATGATTGATTGACAGAAGAAACAGTGTGAAGTATAGAAGGACCGGGGCATGTTTATCATTTGAGGAAGTTTGTATTTCATTAGCAGTGGGCTACTATCGATAAGTTTGTCTTATGTTGTCAGGATCAGCTTTATAATAAATATGTATTATTTAACGTATTTAATATTTCACAGTATGTTTAAAGTCATGAAATGATATTTAAAAGGTTTTGAACTTGCATAAAGCTAATGACTTAAGTGTCAACAGATTTTAAAAGTAGATAACACAGTTGGTTTTGATTTTTTTTTTTTTTTTTTTTTTTTTTTTTTGAGGCGGAGTCTCGCTCTGTCGCCCAGGCTGGAGTGCAGTGGCGCGATCTTGGCTCACTGCAAGCTCCGCCTCCCGGGTTCCCGCCATTCTCCTGCCTCAGCCTCCCGAGTAGCTGGGACTACAGGCGCCGCCACCACGCCCGGCTAATTTTTTTGTATTTTTAGTGGAGACGGGGTTTCATTGTGTTAGCCAGGATGGTCTCGATCTCCTGACCTCGTGATCCGCCCATCTCGGCCTCCCAAAGTGCTGGGATTACAGGCTTGAGCCACCGCGCCCGGCCGGTTTTGATGTTTTACCTGAGACTCTGCCCAGTAACAAGAGCAGCTTACGAGCAGTTTACTATGTAGTTGGTGCTATGTCAAGTCCGTTGTGTACATTGTCACGCTTAATTCTCCCCGTGTCCTTCTCAGTTAGTTCCTGTTAGTCCAATTTTGCAGATAGGAAAATTGAGGCTTACGTTAAGTAGCCTGCTCACGGTCCCACAGTAATCACCACGTTTGGGATTTGAACTTAGGTTTGAACTCACTACCAAGCTAGTGCTTTTAACCATTTTTCAAAGCTGACTTCAGTGATGTGTATAGGCCTATTTCTTTGACTGGTGTATTTATTTCAAAAATTAAAATAATTCTTGAGGAGTATTTCAATACTTGTTTTCTTAGTCATTTCTTAATTAAAAATCTTCAGAAATCAGAAATGGAGAATAGACAGTACTGAACTTTTTACTTTGAGTCTGTTTTTCTAGGGAAGGTATAAAGACATCTCAGTTAGTTATGTGATTCATGATATATAAATTATAGAATATATGTATTCATGGTTATAAAAGTTAGCTCTAGAAAATGCTCATAGAAGAGAGATATCTTTTATACTGCACTTTTGAAAAATACTGCCTGGGATTTGACATTTCCCTACCACTTAGGCAGTGTTAGATTTTGGCAAGGCATACCCCTTGGCATGACATGGCCCCGGGGTGACCTATCTTGTACTACTGTTGTGTATTGGTTTCTTCATTAACCTTATGTATGGTTTGTGTTACTCTGGTGGCAGCTTTGTTTTCAGAGCATAGACGACAGGTTTCTGGATTACTTATAACAATAGCTAACAAGAAAGGGGGAAATACAGGTTTTGATATCAGACAGGGTTGAATTTAGAGAGAAAAGATTTAAAGAGGCAAAGAAGGAGGTTTACAGTAAGAAAGAGTGCACACTGGTTATTTACGCTCCAAATAACATAGCATTAACAAACATAAAGTCAAAACTATAGAAAATAAGGAAAAATAAAATATTGGACAAAGCAGTAGCCAAAAATTAAGTGAAGATTTAGAAAAACCTGATTAATATGAGATAAATTCAGTTAATATATGTTTAATTCTATGCTCAATAAACAGAGCACACCTTATTTTCAAGTTCTCTTGGAACATTACAAAAACTGATTTTATATTGGCCCATTAAAAATACAACTTCAGTAAATTTCCCAAAATAGAAACAGTTGAGGTGGAATAAAAGTAGACATTAATAATTTTAGAAAAACACTTATAAAAATAAATCAAATCACTATCACAGGACAATTAAAACTCTTTAAATAAATTTTTGAATTGAAGAAGTTTAAAAATTGTAGAAAATGATGATAAAATATATTAGAATCTATGAGGACTCAACTAAAACCTGAAAGATTGTCTTTTTTTTTTTTTTTTTTTTTTGAGACAGTCTCGCTCTGTTGCCCAGGAGGGAGTGCAGTGGCGTAATCTTGGCTCACTGCAGCCTCTGCCTCCTGGGATCAAGCAGTTTTCCTGCCTCACTCCCGAGTTGCTGGGATTACAGGCGCCCACCACCATGCTGAGCTAATTTTTGTATTTTTAGTAAGGCTGGGATTTCACCAGGCTGGTCTCGAACTCCTAACCTCAAGTAATACACCTGCCTGGGCCTCCCAAAGTGCCAGGATTACAGGAGTGAGCCACTGCCCCCGGCCTTAAATATACGTATTAATAAAGAATTAGAATAAATGAATTACCCGTGTAACTCAAGGAGGAGAGAGAAAGAATACCAAAAGATATTATTCAAAGAGAACAGAGGAGGATTTGAATAACGACTGGTAGTCTGAATAGTGGCCTGTCAAATATGTCCACATCTGAATCCCTGGAACCTGTATGTTACTCTGCATGGTGTGTTTGCTGCTGCTGCAACAAATTCCCACAGACTTGGTGGCTATAAGAGTAGAAACTCTCTCCTGGTTTTGGAGACCAGAAGTCCGAAACAAGGTGTGGGCAGGGTTGTCCTCGCTCCAGAGGCTCTAGGTGAGAATTCATTCCTTGCCTTTTGTTACTTCTGGTAGCTGCCAACGTTCCCGTTATTCCAATTTCTGCCTCTGTTTTCACATTGCTCTTTTCTCCTCTGTGTCCAGACCCCCTCTGCCCCTCTCCAACAAGCATTTAGAGACCACCTGCGTAATCCAGGATTATCTTCTCATCTCAGAATTCTTCATTTATTCAAGTCTGCAAAGACTCTTTTCAAATAAGGTAGCATTTATAACTTTTAGGGATTAGGACATGGAGGTATTTTTGGGACACATCAGTTTGCTCTGCATGGCAAAGGGGACTTTGCAGATGTGATTAAGCTAATGATTTTGAGATAGGGAGATTATCCTGGATTATCTGGGTGAGCCCAAGGTAATCCTAGGGATTCTCAGAGAGACAGGAAAGTCAGGCTGAGTAGTAGATGTAATTACAGAAGCAAGAGGTTGGAGTGATGTGAGGAAGGGGTCATGAGCCAAGGAATGTAAGTGGCCTTTAGAAACTGAAAAAGGCAAGGAAACAGATCTCCCCTTTCCAGAAGGAACCAGCCCTGCTGAAACCTTGATGTTAGCGCACTGAGACTGATTTTGGACTTTTGACCTTCAGAATTGTAAGATGATACATTTCTGTTGTATTAAGCCATTGAATTTGGAGTGACTTGTTACAACAGCAATTGGAAACTAATACCATGATCAAAGCAGAAAGTAATACATATAGAATGCCCTGAGTGCTAGGATGTGTTCTAGCACATACATGAACTCATTTAGCTCTCACAGTTACTTATGAGGAAAGGAACTGTTATTGCTAAACTGAGGCACCAAAACCCTAATCCTAACTAAATCATAAGGAAACCTTAACCCTAGGTTTAGGAAAGGGTAAAATTAAAAAGAGATGAGGGCTGGGGGTCGTGGTCACCCTGTGGTTGGAAGAATAGCAGCATGTGAGTTATTGTGAAAGTGGTGGAAGGAGGCTGCTCAGAAAGAGGAAAGTTGTTAACTCCAGAGTAGAGGATGTGGCTCATTGTCCTGTGAGGTATATGCATTTTGTGTGTTCCTAAGTGACTGGGGTCAGCTGCATGCAGTTTTCTTCATTTACTTGGTTTAGGGATGGACAAACTGTCCTGCTTGTTTTGGTCAATAAAGTTTTATTGAAAAACAGCCATGCCAATTCATTTGCTATTGTCTGTGGCTGCTCTCCTTCTACAGAGATGGAGTTGAGTAGCTGTGACAGAGACCATGTGGTCCACAAAGCCTAGACTATTTACTTTCTGGCCCTTTACAGAAAAAGTTTGCTGACCTTACCTAGTGCTCTTGTCAGATGAAGTCAGGCATAAACAAATGCTGGATTCATGCTGTGTTCACATTGTTCCCTCATATATCAATCCATTTGAAACAAATTTGCATCTTCAAAGCACATGTTGTGGCAAAATTGTCTCGACATGGAACGTTAGACTGTAGTCACCTCTGGAGAGCAGAGTGAAGGCCACAGAGGAGAGCACCTTCCTGGAAGCCCTGTGAACCCCCCTCGGTCTCTCTGTGCTCAAAGTGAGACCAGCCCTTAGATAGTTTCAGTTATATGCGTCAATAAATTTATTTTCATTCAAGCCAGTTCTAGTTCTGTTTTCTATCACTTACAATAGCAATTAAAAGTGTTTTTATGTTAGAATAATTTTGGATTTATGGGAAAGTTGCAGATATAGAACGGAGACTTCTCATTGACCTCATATCCGATTTCCCCCATTGTTAACATCTTACATTAGTGTGGTATGTTCATCACACATAATGAACCAATATGGATATATTATTGTTAATTGAAGTCTGTACTTCATTTGAATTTCTTTAGTTTCATCCTACTTTTTTTCTTCCATTCCAGGATTTCATCTGGGATGCCATTACCTTGAATCATGATTTCTCCATAGGCTTCTTTTTGTTGTGACAGTTTCTCAGACTTTCCTTGGTTTTGATGAACTTTACGATTTCGACTAGTACTGGTCAGTTATTGTGCAGAATGTCCCCCAGTCTTGGTTTGTCTGATTTTTTTTCCTCATGGTTAGATTGGAGCTACGGGTTTTCGGGAGGGGTCTGCAATTCTCTTTTTAAAAATTACTACTTGAGGTATAAGAAAACAAAACAAATATTCTTACTTGCAGGATTTTTAATAATTTTTATTAAAAATTATTTAAAGCACTGACTTTTTGCCCTACAAAACTATTTATTCTCCTTCCCTGTCTCTTCCTGACCTCATTTAATGCCTCAATTTATTATCCCTGTAGTGTCTTCATAAGATTTGTCATTTTGGCACAGAGCACTGTATCTATTTGAAAGGTTTTAAAATGGCTTAATAGCATTATGAAAATGTTGCAGTATTAAAAATGTTATGCACATCAAAATTCAAGATAAGGGAAGCTGACATGTTCAGGAGTTTTGTCTATTTATATTACATTAAATGATACTAACATCATTTAATATCATATAATATTAACAATATAGCATTCATTTACTGTAATTGAGATTGGCCACACTATTTTTAACATGTCCTGCAGTACCTTATAAGGGTACTGTGATGACATCTTGGACTCATGTATCAGTGACTTTTCTCCATTACTGTTGTGCACCTGCTGCCAGTTGCAGGTAATCTCATTATATTATTACTGGCTGTCAGTTGCCTTTGGCAAGTAGTTCTGACAAATGGAAGATTAAAATGTAACTACTATAGGTGGTAAGCTACGTTCTTTGTGTCAGTTCAAATACCTCCTAAGTAGTTTTCTGGTTTAACTCAGGAAGCAGTGATTTTGTCCATTTTCAGTGAAAGGTACATTGCAGCCTGTTAGTGACTTGGGGACATCTCTTGATTATCCTGCATCTTAGTGTGTATCATTTAAATTTCAGATAGCAGAACTACGAAGTGAATACAAATATATGAGGCTAGATAAATGGAAATGCATAGGTCTTATACTATATTTTATTTGAAATATAATATGAAATATAAATTTTTGTGGTTTGGAGAATAATAAAATATATATGTTCTTGGGACAACAAGTTGAAAGCCAGATATACATATAATTTGAGACCCAAATTAATCATTTTTGATAACCCAAATAAGGTTTGTTTCTTTATATGTAAATTGAGGGGTTTTTTTGCACCTAAATTAAAAAATTAAAATTTTGTTATCTTGTAAGAATTATTGATCACAATTTTTTAAAAAACTTATTTTGGATACATAATAGTTGTACATGTTTATGGGGTACATGTGATATTTTGATACAAGCATACAATGTTTCATGATCAAATTGAATCACAAATATTTAAGTACACAACAAGTTATGCTATAAAGTTTTGCAGACCATTTCATTTATATAGTGTAACTTGCTCTAATTGCCATCTAAAACATTACAATTGTACTAGACTATGCACTATTGGAGCAATAGCATTCTACCAACTGTGGTAGATTCATATAAGTATTTAAATAGAAAATATTACTGGGAAAAACGTAAATTATGTTGAGGTAAATTAAGCAGTATAGTTAGTATAATGATACTGGTACAGCTTAAATGAGAATAATTTGCTCCAGCAGACTGAAGAATTCCAAAATAAAAAAGTCAAAAGATGATTGTGACTTGCAATCTTTCAGACTGACAGAGCTGAAATAAAACTTTCTGTATGTGCATATATCACAAGCACCAATATTTTAGCTTGTTTCCCACAATAAGAGCCTTATTTTCGTATTAAGCAACTAGTTGGAAAATACAGTTGAAAGTTATATTTTTATTTCCACTCATTCAAGCCTCTTTTTAATCATATATGGCTAATGAACAGACCTTCCATATTTGAATTGATCATTCTGAGATACATGATTAAAAATGGGCATTTATACAATTTCAGTACTTTTATTTTCTTTTTTCATGTTTTGAGACAGGGTCTTGCCCTGTTACCCAGGCTGGAGTACAGTGGTGTGATCATAGCTCACTGTAGCCTTGACCTTCCAGGCTCAAGCAATCCTTCCACCTCAGTCCCCCATGTAGCTGGGACTGCAGACATGCACCAGGCATGCCTGCCTAATTTTTATATTTTTTGTGGAGACGAGTCTCACTATGTTGCCTAGGCTGGTCTTGAACTCCTGGACTCAAGTGATCTTCCAACTTCGGCCTCCCAAAGTGCTGGGATTACAGGTGTGAGCCACCACACCTGGCCAATTTATTACTTTACATTTAGGAATGATATTTCTTTCACTTGAATTACTTGTCACTGCAGAAAGTAAAAGTGTATTTTTGGGGCTTAATTTTTATGCTTTTTTCTTTCTTATGTAAATGCCTGATCATTAAACACAATCAACTGTGGAAGTTTTCAGATGCAGATTCTAGAATCAGTCTCTAGAAATCCAGGAGGTCCATGTGAAGGCGGGGGAACCTCTATTTTTTTTTCAGTTACACAAGTGAGTGGTCGATGCCTGGTCAAGTTTAGGAGCCAGTCACAGCATGTTTATGCATTTCTCTTCCAACCTAAGGAACTCCTGACTTTCGGCTTGCGTAGACGGCTCTGAAAAGAGTAAGGAATGAATAACCGTTCTGTTGTGTTAGATGCCCAGCATTTTTGATGGAAGCAGTTTTATTCTACAGAAAGATTTGAAAGATCTGACTGACTATAAAGGAATATATAGTAAATATTGATATTGGTTCAAAACCATTTTTATACAATTGTTTTTACTATAATTGAGATATGTTTCTGAGAAATCTTGTGGTTTTAACCAGTCATATGCTAAAAATTAAAGGTCTGGGAAAAATGGAGTTGCACAAATCACTCAAAATCTGTACAGCATTATATCTGGATCACTAATAAAAGCAGTAGCAATCTAGTAAAAATAATAGAACAGTTAGTTCAAAAGACATGTCAGAGTCCTAATAAGTAAAGAAATATTACAGTAAATATAGGATTTTATCTTTAAAGGTGGTGGTTGCTGATGGAAAGGGATGCATTGAAGGTTTGAGGCTGATAGACTACTGAGATTAGGACAAAGTACACAAAAATGAGGAAGTACTAGGCAAAAAGCCCTACCAGGACATAGTAAGTGACCACATTGAAGTAGCAACAAAGTGGCATGAATGAGCGTCATGAGCAGGGCGGCAGCAGTCCCCTGCAGTTCACTGCATTGGCTCGTGTCAGTGAACTTTGCGTTAAGCTGGACATACATGGCCAAAAAGTGTGGGAAAAATAGTTGTATATAATCTGACTTGTATTGACACCATTCCCCTATTTACTAAGCTCATATGAACGAATTCACTTTATGCAGAGAAATTATAGCAGAAAAGATCATACCTGGTTAGTGATCATTTCGGGGAATAGTTTAGTGGTTAAGTGCGTCATCTCTGGAGTCAGACTCAAAGCACCACCACTGTGTCCTTGTGCAGATCACTTAATGTCTCGTTGCCTGTTTCTCTTGTATTTTTGGAAGTATTTGAGAGTGGTATTTTGAAAGTATTGTGGGAAAGCAGAAAGGAGAATGCTTTGGACTGGGTAATAATTTGAAAATGTCTCAGAGGAGGAGACATTTGAAATGTTTATTCAAAGGTAAACTAAAAGGCAAATACCACTTGTAAATTGTGTGACCTTGGGCATGCTTCAGTTTTCTCAGATGTAATACAGGGACAGTGTTGTTTCTTTTGTCACATCACTAGGTTCTTGTGGTTATTAGAATTAGAATTAAATACAGTGTGAAAGTTTGCCATACAGTTGTAAGGTTGGAGAAACATATATGAATTTCTAGAGTTTAGTTTCCTAGCTGACTTCAGAATAGACTGTTTTCAAGATTTCTTCTCACTTTGAAAATATTCAAATATGTGAAATCCCGGTAAGTGCTGATAGTTGTTTGAAGTGTGTGTCTTCTGACATGAATGCTTCTCTGGCTCCTCATTCTTTTCGCAGTCGTAGCCATTGACATAATTCTTCTTTATTGTCGTAGACATCTGCATCAGCTGTTAGGCAAATGTCCCTAACTTCAGAGATGGTAGCCTGACAAAACTGTGAGTAACAGCATAAGAATTACCCCCAGATTGATTCACAACCAGGGTTCATGTGCTGGAGCGTCCTGTCACTTTGGTGTTACTTCAAGAGTATTTTGAGGAAGAATATTGGGACCCTTACTGATATCCCCCAACATTCTGGTTACGATTTATGTCTATTTCATCTGTGAATTTTTAGAGTTACATTTAAGTGGTATCCTTTGTTTTCTAAGTTTATTATATTTGATAAAACGTATTCATACACTGAATTGATTTTATGATCTTCAGTTTTATACTTTTAAAAGTTAGAGAAGAAAAATCTTTTTTCCTTTTCTTTGCCATCATTTATTACATTTTTCAGAACTTTTTACAATTTTTTGCAAAATTTATAAACCAGAAATAGAACCAGTGTTTCAGTTTTGAGAAACATGATGGTTTTGCCCAGTGGGTGTTTTCTGTTTGCAGTCTTCCAAGCCATTTCTCACATAAGAATGCAGCTCCTGTCAAGGCATGTGCAGTGAAGGTGCCCTTCCAGGTGCCTAGACAAATTCTTAGTGCTCTCTATTTGTATTTAGAATCCTGCTTCATTTTTTTCTTCTTTGTCTGTCTTCCTCTCATATTGCCCTTAGCTGACCAGAGACTCCAGGCCATCTAGCCCCTTTCCTTTCTAGCCTCTCTCTAACTTCTTTTGTGCTTCTGATTTCAACTAAATTAAGTTCTAATTAAAATAATTTTCACCTTAAGGTTTGAATGCTTAACCAGCTTGACACGCTCAAAGATAATTTGCTTTTAAAATTGTTTATCAAAATAAATCTCTAAATAGGTTATGAGCCCATTGTTACTAATGAGATTGTGTGTATCCTCGAACTGTTTTGGGGCAGAGAAAAAATGTGGAGAATCTCTCTTCTAAAGCCATTCTTTTGAAGAAACAGTCTTAGAGTTTTTTCCTTGGAAAACAATGCTGTTTAAATTACCATACTTTCTTGTGGCATACTCATTTCTTGGAATGTGTTACATCTATTTTTATTATTAAGCCCTTTAATGTTAGATTATATAGTTAATTGAAGGATTATAGTGAATTCAATTCTGAATACTTTCTGTTCTTTGGAAAGTTTAGAACTCTAAAGTTTCTATTTTAGATGGAAAATTTCCACTCTTTTTGGTCACTTGTTATTTTCTTTTTCTTTGGAGTATGTCAAATTGCTTTGAAAATAGTAAGCTGCGATACTAGTTTGAGGTGGTATTTTTATTATGCTGGTATGTATTTTGTATTTTATGTTCCACTGCATTCCAGCCTGGGCAACAAGAGCAAGACTCTGTCTTAAAAAAAAAAAAAAGAAAAAGAAAATGACAGAATGGATGGTCATCGCTGGCCAGTTGTTTGAAGGTGGCCAAACAAGCAGTGCATGATGAATTGGCTTTTCCATTTGTTTACTTAAGAACTCCTCCTTAATTTGTGGATATATTTGATCCTTTCAGAATCTGTTACTGTCTTACCTGTTCTTTGATCTGAGGGTTCTGGTACACTGGCCCAATAGTATGTTTTCTTGTTGGGTAGTCGGTGGGAGGAGATCTAGTTCTCCTTGACAAAAC
Organism: Macaca fascicularis; assembly: GCF_037993035.2. Classification (NCBI taxonomy): domain Eukaryota; kingdom Metazoa; phylum Chordata; class Mammalia; order Primates; family Cercopithecidae; genus Macaca; species Macaca fascicularis. The sequence goes on along the minus strand of NC_088388.1, from coordinate 127,723,547 downwards.
TACGTTACTTGTAACTAACATGCCGGATACCCAGGCTCAGCAAGGTTTGTTAATGTCTGTTTCTCTGCATTAATATCATGTCATGAATCTGTGTTTTCTCAGATGTGCAGCCTGTTATAGTTAAGTATTTTTTTGATCTCTAGAGTTAGAGAATGAAGTTTAATAGACTAAAATGGTCTGTTCCTGCATTTTATGAAACGGATGAATTCATTCTAAGATAAGTTGTTTCCTCTTTCCTGACCAAATAGGAGTGCTTGTAATGTTTCTGTCCTCTACTTTAAGGATATTTCAGAGTTCACATAGCTTTTATATTATTCTTTTAAAACGGTAGGAATGAATCAGAGTGGCAAACATACTAGCTGGAATCTTAGTAATAGTCATAGATTCTTCAGTTGTGTGCAGGTAATGCCCTTCTTAGTGGATTGTGAGGGAGGATATAGAAATGTCATAGATGGTGGGAGAGGACAAAAGAGCCCATTTTGGTTACAAGAGAAACATTTGAAACCTCTAAATGTGCCATGCCTTGGATAGCTGCCCCATTTATACATTCTTAAGATGTTGCAAGAACAGATTATTTCTGGCTCATTGGTGGTTTTTTCTTTGTACTTTCTATTATTTTATCATTTTTGTTGTTCTTTAGATTAATATTTATTTTAGAAGGCTTGTAGAAGTGGCAGAAAACATCAAGGTAAGCCATTCAGTAAAGCTAGAGTGAACAGGCAACCTACAGAATGGGAGAACATTTTTGCAATCTATCCATCTGACAAAGGGCTAACATCCAGGATCTACAAAGAACTTAAACAAATTTACAAGAAAAGAATCAAACAACCTCAGAAAAAAGTGGCCAAAGGATATGAACAGACAGTTCTCAAAAGAAGACATTTATGCAGCCAACAAACATATGAAAAAAAGCTCATTATCACTGGTCATTAGAGAAATGCAAATCAAAACCACAGTGAGATACCATCTCACCCTAGTTAGAATGGCGATCATTAAAGTCAGGAAACAACAGATGCTGGAGAGGATATGGAGAAATAGGAACACTTTTACACTGTTGGTGGGAATACATTTAGTTCAACCATTGTGGAAGACAGTGTGACAATACCTCAAGGATCTAGAACCAGAAATACCATTTGACCCAGCAATCCCATTATTGGGTATATACCCAAAGGATTATAAATCACATGCACAGGTATGTTTATTGCAACACTGTTCACAATAGCAAAGACTTGGAACCATCCTAAATGCCCATGAATGAGAGACTGGATAAAGAAAATGTGGCACATATACACCGTGGAATACTATGCAGCCATAAAAAAGGATGAGTTCATGTCCTTTGCAGGGACATGGATAATGCTGGAAACCATCATTCTCAGCAAACCTAGCATAGGAACAGAAAACCAAACACCACATGTTCTCACTCATAAGTGGGAGTTGAACAGTGAGAACACATGGACATAGGGAGGGGAACATCACACACTGGGGCCTGTCCGGGGGTAATGGGCTATGGGAGGGATAGCATTAGGAGAAATACCTAATGTAGATGACAGGTTGATGGGCGCAGTAAACCACCATGGCATGTGTATACCTGTGTAACAAACCTACACGTTCTGCACATGTACCCCAGAACTTAAGGTGTATTCACACACACACACACACACACACACAAAAAGAATGAATGACTTACAGGAAATATAAGAGCTAGAAGAATCCATAGAACAACACTACTGGGACATAATCAGCAAGATAAAGATTGTCAGAGAATATACTGAACCTGCATGTGTGGACTTTCTGATTCAAATGAATGAGCTATTTAAAAAAAGAAAAAAACAATGGCTGGGCGTGGCAGCCCTCTGCTATAATCCTAGCAGATTGGGAGACCCAGGCAAGGAGGATCCCTTGAGACCAGGAGTTTGAGACCAGCCTGGTCAACATAGCAAGACTTTATTTTTACAAAAAATTTAAAAATTAGCCAGGCGTGGTGGCACATGCCTGTAGTCCTAGCTACTCGGTAGGCTGAGGCAAAAGGATCACTTAAGCCTACGAGGTTGATGCTGCAGTGAGTTACTATCATGTCACTGCACTCCAGCCTGGGTGACAGAGTGAGACCATATTTCAGTAAATAATTAAAAAAAAGGTTCAAGGCAGTTGGAAAAGTTTACCTTGAGTGGGTATTTGTGGTAATTGAGTGATTAGTGGATTCCTAAGTTAAGATAATATTTTTATTTAAAAATACTATATTTTAGAGATACATGCTGAATTATTTATGGATGAAATGATATCATATCTAGGATTTACATATAATCCAGTCAAATGGGGGTGGGGAGATGAGCCATTGTTAATTGTTAAAGCTGAGTAATAGATACCTATTGGTCCATTTATTCCATTATCTATACTTTTGTATATGGTTGAAATTTTCCATAATAAAAAAGTTAAAATATTTAAATTAAATAGTATTTGAGTACATACTAAGTGTTTAGGAGTGTGGTAATTGCTTTGAAGGATAGCATCATAGTATCTAACATATATCAGGAAAAACCAAAGTAGTAAGTTAAATAAATGAGAATTTTGTTTCCTTTTGCAGAAGAGTTAAACATTTTAGTAGATCCAAACCTAGATTCACCAAGTACTTTTATTTTATTATTATATTATACCTTCCATTTTTTTGAACATCTACTATACAGGACTGGATACTGTTTCATCGAATTACTTCAACAGTATGACTGGGTATGATGATTCGGTTCAGAAGAGGAAATTGATCTTCAGAGATTTTCAGTAAATTGTGCAAGTTCACTTAGGTAATAAGTGGCACAGAAGGAATTTGAATTGTCTAAGCCCAAATTTCTTAAATTTAAAAATCCAACATTATTTCTAAATGGAAACCCAAGGATAATACTGTTGTTTCCAATTGCTGTGTATCTTGTAACTTGAATAATACCTGTAATAGTGAAACAGTAACTTAATGAATTGCCTATCAGTAAGCAACATTAGAACAGTGATGTAACTTGAAAATTCTCAGTTGACACTTAAAAACAGCCTTATTTTTCAAGTAATGTTTGAGACATCAGAAAATGTACTTTGTATTCATTGTTTATTTTGAAAATATAACATAAAAAGCTCCAGAGATGATAATATTGATGTCTGATTGTAGCAAACAAAATCAGAAGAAATAGATGTTAAATTCCTAATTTATGCATCATTCAAATTTAAACATAAATCTGTGTATCTTTTAACGAGCTACTTCCCTATTATATTTTATTCTTCAAAGGTTCACTTTATTTTTGCAGTGGATAAAACTTACCAGAACAGATTTCAATAACAAAAGATAATGGGAAAAATGCTTCTCTGTTTCCAGAAATAAATGAGCAGGCAGGAACTTGATTCTCCTTCCTAGGAAAATAAAATCGAAGAATTACTGATACCAGAATAGTAGTACACTTACTTTAAATCAAAATAAGATACCTCAAATTAATGTTTAGAAGTATAACATTTAGCTTCTGTTACTTGAGGATAGGATATTTGTGATTTGAGAAAAATGCCTGTAATT